>NC_079502.1:54058297-56458297 GCF_030052815.1 Hevea brasiliensis | reverse complement strand
CACTAATTGACCATTAAAACTCACTTTCATCATTACAAGATCAAAGTCTCCATTTTATACCCAAACCCTAACCCTAACATCTCAAATCATGCATTTAACTTGCATTTCATCAATCCACTTAGTGGGTACATATTGTGGGCTGCCATGATGGTCTTTTAACTTCATTAAGCCTAACACAATCAAAACCTAACCATGACTACCAAAAATCTAGGGTTTACATACAAATGGTATTCAACAATTTTTTTTTTTGTAATTTACACTCATTCAAAGTCCTTATCATGAATTTAAAGTAAAATTCATGGTTAGGTCACTAACCTCAAAGGAGTGAGATTTTCCCACTTGCTAAAGCTCTTGTTTTCCTCTTCTTTTTGCTCCCAAAAGAATCACCAAGGTATAAGAGCAAGTTTTTGTGTTGCTAGGTTAGGGTTTAATTGGGTAAAAGTGGGGGAAATCAAGCTTTCAAAAGCTTGCTAATGGGTGACCATGGTGGGAGGGTGGCGGCATGAAGAAGAAGGAGAGAGGAGGTTTTGATTTTTGTTTCCTTTTCTAGCCCACTCTATCTCTTTTAAATAGAGTTATGCCATGTGTCAATGTTAGATTGGGTAGGAGAGTTTTAATGACATCATGATGATGTCATAATTCCATTTTCTTTCATTTTTCTCTCCATTTCTTGTCTATTTAATTGCAATTAAAATTTTGACAATATTTATTTATATTTTATGTTATATAAATGATTTATTTAACTGGACAAGTTGGCCCAAAAATCATCTCTGAAGATGAAATGACCAAAATGCCCTTCGTTTGGCTTAACGGGCCAAAATTGTCTGTACCGATTGAAAAATTTTTCTAAGTATTTTCTTGGAATTATAATGCCATAAGAACCTCAATGACCCTTCTCTGGAGTGCCAAAAATTATTTTATAATTTTTCCTAAATTTTTTTCTTATTAATATTTGAGTTAATTTTTTTTTATTCCTTACTTTAGTTTAAATATTTTTCAAAACGTTCTAGCTGTCCGGACCGACACTGGTCATCGGAACAGTAGACTGAACGGAATAGCTAAAATGAGGATGTTACAATATTTATGTGATGTAAATTTATAAATTGATTATTTCATATGTAATTAAATTGTATATCATGTAAATTAATGAAGATTGAAAATTATCATATACGAGTTTAGAATGAATGGAAATGAATATGAAATTGAATTATAGAGAGGATATTCGAATTGATGAGATAATTATGATTAGTATGGATAAGATTTTATTGTGAAAATATTATTGAATTTTCAAGCAGGTGAATAATGAAATGAGCCAAATAGAAATAAAACAGGGGAAACTCCGCTGGTTTCTCCATAGAAAAATAATTGATATTAAATTAAATGAATTCAAAATTACTAAAATTATAAAGTAAGATAAGATAGGGTGCTCCGGCACTGAATGTAGCACACTTTGCTCGGCTACACTGTAGTCGAGTGAGGGGTGTTACATCTTCGAGGAGGGAAAACCTGCCAATCTATAAGCTGCCATCCGTCTTGAGAGAAACCGATCTACAATCCATAAGTCAGGAGTATAATCTGTGGATCGACTCCTTTGAACTAATCAAATGCCATGGCGACCATCGGGCTAATCACTTCTTTGATGAAGACGATCTCATCATGGTACACGAAGAGCAGCTGAAGGCCGGGCTCTGTTTTCCTTTGGACGAATTTTACAAGGCCGTCTTAAAGTTCTACCATGTCTCGGTAACTTAAGTGCATCTGAACTCCTGGCGGACTTTAGTAGCCTTCCGAGGCCTCTGCCAAGCTAAGAAACTGGAGCCCACAGCTAAAGTCTTTACTGAGCTACATAGGCTTGCCCGAAGGAAGGATGACGAATTTTGGTTCTTTCAGGCAAAGCCGAACTGCGGGCTCTTCACCGATCTCCCTTCTTCATTGAAAAACTAGAAGAACCAGTTCTTTATATTGAGGAGTAAGATTCCGAATGACTTTGAGGGTATCCCACGGAGTTGGCAACACCTGGTCGCTTTAATTCCAAAGAAGATCACCTTAAATAAGGATGAAGATGCCATGGTGAAAAAGTTAAAGTCTCAGACATCCACCCATAAATTCTCGTGCTTAGATGCAGTTATAGCCGAACTGAAGTGAAGGATGATACGGCTGATCACCGACAAAGCCTACAAGCTTTAGCTCTCTGACCTCGGTCCTAGTACAATCCATATCTCTAACCTCTAAATCTTAGCGAACTCACTGACTTCTTCTTTGTGCAGGTATGGCGAGTAGTGACGCTTCTAAAGAGAGCCGCAAGTGAAAGAGGGAGGTCTCCCGAAAGGTACGGGCTATGAAGGAGGCCACTGTTACTGCTCCTCAGACTCCTCAGTGAGAATTGGTAGAAATTATGAGCTCCCCTCCTCGACCTCAAGAGCAGCCGGTCTCTGAAGTAGAGGTCGCCATTCCTCCACCTCGGTAAATTGAATGTCCACCTCCTCCAACTCCTCCGATCTCTTTCAACGTGGAAGGGGAATCTTCTGGTCCCACTGTTAGGATGCTTTCCCTGGGAGCTTAACTTCTCATTCAATCACTGGAAATGAATCGTTCTACCCGAGGGAATCCTGGCCTAGCCAAGGTTAAAGGGCACCTCCATCTACTTCCAATAAGATCGGAATAGATTGGCAGAGAAGAGTATTGATCATATTTTAACTCAAACAATGAGTTCGGGTTTGGAGGCTATTGCAAATCAGCATGTGATCTGAGAGAAAGCCCACGCTTTAAGGAAGGAGATTCTTAAGGCGGTCCAGGATGCCTCAGCTGTATAGGCTCAGCTCTCCTCTGCCAATGATTATATCACCAAACTGGAAGATCGAATGAAGTAGTATGATGAGAGGATAGCTGAGGTGGAGCAAGAACTTGAAGTCTCCTGAGCTGATCGATCTGCCGATCTCGCTCGTTTCTTCGAGGAACTTTGGGCGAAGGAGGAGGAGCTGCATGCGAAGGAAGAAGAGCTCCAGGCCAAGGAAGAGGAAAGCACAACAAAAGAGGCTGGGCATATGTGAACGCCCATAATGACCTCCTGGCCAAGTTGAAGAAGCGTTATCCTGAGGAGGACTTCTCCTGGATCGATCAGCTCATTCCAGAGGCCGAAGAGGAGAGCGACGAGGAGCCTGAGAGAGAGGGAGAGGATCAGAGAGCTGACAATGTACCAAGGGAGCAGGCTAGGGGAGATCCTCCTACTAAATGACTTGTATATTTTATTTTGAAATGAATTAAAGTCCTCTCTCTTTTTTCTTACATTCAATTTTTAGATCGGAAAGCGTCCAAATTATCTGAGTACTTAATTAATTGAACATAGTTTGAACATTAAACTTGAAAGCGACAATTAATCAGAGTATAAGAGATCGAAAAAACATTACACGTGAACATGAGATTAGACTAAGTTATGACCAAACGTCGGATGAAACTTAAGAATATTAAAAATTACAAAGGTTTGACAATGACTTGGCACTTTTAAGATCGGAACCATTATCAATCCGGATAGAAATCTTAACTTCACTTTAAGGAATATCTGGGGCATTCAAGCGAGAAGCCTAATCACATCATTAGCCAAATAAAGTTCTGCAATATTTATACAGAGAGATCGAAAAATATCAGTAGGTAAGATTGAATGGTCCGGAGACCCAATATTGATTCGAACCCATCTTATAAGAGATCGGAAAACAATTAGCTTGGGCACGAGATCGGTCTGTTCCAGGGACAAACAATAGGTGAGTTCAGAAAAGCCATTTGTGATTAAGAGACATCAGTTGAAAGCGGACAATAGAGTCAAAAGTTTAAAAGTTCCTTGACTTCGGAGGTCGGCCAAAATATGGTGTCTATAATCAACTATAAATTTGAATTCATTAGAAATTTGTTTGGTTAGCTATGAGTGGAACTTAGAATGAGTATTATGGCTACAATGTTCCAACATATGGCTGGTAACATGCCTATTCAAGCCCCACTGCAAACACCAGTGGTACAACCACAGTCTTCATGCTAGGCAGTATGATAAGCTGATTAAATATGGGGCTACTGAGTTTAAGGGGACAGTAGATCCACTAGAGGCAGAACAATGGTTGGAGAGAATGGATAGGGTGTTCAAGAAACTACACTATACAGAGGAGCTCTGATTTGAGTTTTCAGTGTCACTACTACAGGGGGATGCATATGATTGGTGGAAAACCATTCCTCATAGTTTGGTGAAACCTCCAGTACTGACCTGGGATGACTTTCTGCGGGAGTTCAGACAAAAATATGTCCTAGATGCCAATGAGGACTAGAAGCTATAGGAGTTCTTAAGTCTAAAACAGAGAAGTAGATTAATGGCAAAATATGAAAGGGAGTTTTCCCGCCTGAGCCACTATGCAGGAAGTCTCCTTTCTACCAGCAGGGACAGATGTAAGAGGTTTGAAACTGGCTTGAAGCCTAGTCTCAGACTACAAGTGGTCAGATTCAAACATAATAACTTCTCTGAGCTCGTTTCTCAAGCACTTGAATTAGAAAGAATTGAGTCAGAAGCGGCCCCAGAGAAAAAGAAATCAGAGAAGACAGAAAAAGAAAAAGAGGGAAAGTCAGTAAATCAGAGTTCCAATGGTCCTACTGGGAAGAGGAAGAACTTTGGGGGACACAGCAGAGGTGGTAAAAAGTCTGGTAAGGGAAGATTTTCAGGACATAGACCTCCTCCATCTGGTCAGCAGACTGCTAGAAGTTCCTACCCTCCCCTCCAATGTGAAACTTGTGGTAGAAATCATGGTGGGGTATGCTATAAGGCCACAAGAGCTTATTATAACTGCAGAGGCATAGGACACTTTGCTAAAGACTGCACCAGTGCTCGTAGAGTTGGGCCACCTCCTACTACTGTAGATGGGTCAGTTTAGAATCCTACCACCAGAGGTTCACAACCACCTAGCAGAGGTAGAGGCAAGGGTAGAGGTAGTCTAGTAGGCAGCCAAGGCACAGTGAATCAGTCAGAGCAAGGTAGTGCTCCAGTCAGAGTCTTCGCAATGAGACATAGAGAAGAGGCTGAGACATCTGATATTATGGCTGGTGCTTTCTCAACTTTTAATCAAGATGTGTTTGTATTATTTGATCCGGGTTGTACCCACTCCTATGTGAGTACTAGCATCATTGATTGCACTGTTGTTCCGTGTGTGAAAATGGACTTTGAGGTGCTAGTAGCAAGTCCGCTGGGACAAGAGGTCAGGGTCAATAGAATGTATAGGGATTGTCCTTTGGTGATCCAAGGACATACTTTTCTGTCTGATCTCATTGAAATTCCCTTCAGAGATTATGATATCATCTTGGGCATGGATTGGTTAGCCAGGCATCACGCCATGATTGACTGAGACTGAAGACAGTCACTTTTGGTCTTCCTCAGTACAGTGATGTGGTAAAACATGGGGAGAGGTAGCTATTGCCATCAAACATCATTTCGGCTGCACTATCCAGAAAAATGATTAGAAAGGTGTGTGAAGCATACTTGGCACATATGGTAGACACCCAAGTGGGGAGTCCAGCATTGAGGGACATCCCTACAGTATATGACTTTCTAGATGTGTTTCCTGATGAATTGCCAGAATTACCTCCAGAGAGAGAAGTGCAGTTTGAGATTAATGTTATGCCTGGTGTGGATCCAATCTCCATAACACCATACAGAATGGCACTAGCAAAATTGAAGGAGTTGAAGGTACAGTTGCAAGAACTACTTGAAAAGGGCTTTATCCGCCCTAGTGCCAGTATTGTTTGTTAAGAAGAAAGATGGCACTCTCCGCTTATGTATTGACTACCGATAGTTGAATAAGGTGACAATAAAGAACCGATATCCATTGCCTCACATTGATGATCTGTTTGATTAGTTGAAGGGTGCAGATGTGTTCTCCAAAATTGATTTGTGATCTGGTTATTATCAATTGAAAGTGCAAGAGCAGAGTATTCCAAAAACTGCTTTCAAAACTCGATATGGCCACTATGAGTTTCTGGTAATGCCATTCGGGTTAACTAATGCTCCAGCTGCTTTTATGGATCTGATGAACACTATCTTCAGACCATACCTTGATCAATTTGTGGTGGTGTTTATTGATGATATTTTGATATATTCGAGGAATGCAAAGGAGCATGACAGACATATGTGGATTATCCTACAGACCTTAAGGGAGAAACAACTATACGCCAAATTATCGAATTGTGAATTTTAGATGAAAGAAATCTCTTTCTTGGGACATGTTGTGTCAGGTGAAGGGATCAAGGTAGATTCCAGCAAGGTAGAAGCTATCCTTAATTGGAAGCCACCCAGAAATATCACAGAAATTCGTAGTTTTCTGGGTTTAGCTGGATATTACCGTCGATTTGTGAAAGGGTTTTCTATGTTGGCTTCTCCACTGACTAAGCTGCTTCGGAAAGATGTAAAATTTCAGTGGACAGATAAATGCCAGCAAAGTTTTGATGAGTTGAAGAGGTGTTTGACTGAAGCTCCAATCCTTATTTTACCTACACAGAGTAAATAATACACTATTTATAGTGATGCTTCACACAATGGGTTAGGCTGTATACTGATGCAAGATCGGAATGTCATTGCTTATGCATCACGCTAGCTAAAACTGCATGAGAGGAACTACCCAACACATGATTTGGAGCTTGCAGCTATTGTTTTTGCTTTGAAGATCTGGAGACACTATTTATATGTGGAGAAATGCTACATCTACACAGATCACAAGAGCCTGAAGTACCTGGGCACCCAAAAGGAATAGAATTTGAGGCAGAGGAGATGGTTAGAACTGATTAAAGACTATGATTGCTTAATAGACTATCAGCCAGGGAAAGCAAATATGGTGGCTGACTCCTTAAGTCATAAGACTATGGCAAGTCTTGGAGTTTCTCCTTTGCTCATAGTATATGAGTTGAAAGCATAGCATGCCAGTTTGGAGATTGATGATGAGGGACAGACAGTAGTTGCATGGCATGTACAGCCAGTGTTGATTGATCAGATCAGAATGGCTGCTCAGAATGATGAAAAATATCAGAAGCTATTGAAAGAAGTCCAACAGGGCAAGAAACTTGAATTCTCTGTGAGAGATTATGGTTTATTGCTACATCAGGGCAGAATGTGCATTCCTAATGATGTGGAATTGGGACAGATCATTATGAAGGAAGCACATGAGTCTCCTTTTGCTATGCACCCTGGTGGAACTAAAATGTATAGAGGGCTAAAAGAGCATTACTAGTGGATGGGTATAAAAAGGGATATAGCTGATTTTGTCTCCAAATGCCTAACTTGTCGGCAAGTGAAGGCAGAACATCAAGTACCATCACGTTTGTTACATCCATTGCCAGTACCAGAGTGGAAATGGGAATGAATAACTATGGATTTTGTGATGGGACTTCCGAGGACACAGAATAGTCATGATGTAGTATGGGTTATAGTTGACAGACTAACTAAGTTTGCTCACTTTCTGCTAGTTCGGATGGACTATAGCCTAGAAAGATTGGCTAGATTGTACATAGATGAGATTGTAGAACTGTATGGAGTGCCAGTATCAATTGTATTAGACAGAGATCCTAGGTTCACTTCTAGATTCTGGGGTAGTCTTCAGAGAGCCCTAGGAACTAGATTGAACTTCAGCACGACATTCCACTCACAGATAGATGGCCAGTCTGAGAGGGTAATTCAGATATTGGAGGATATGCTACGGGCTTGTGTGATTGAGTTTGCAGGTAGTTGGGATACACACTTACTTTTGATTGAGTTTGCTTATAACAATAGCTACCAATCAAGCATTGGGATACCTCCATATGAAGCTTTGTATGGCAGGAAGTGCAGAACTCCCCTATATTGGGATGAAGTAGGTGAAAGAAAGATGATTGGGCTAGAAATTGTTTAGCGGACAGAGGAAACGATCAGATTGATCAGAGATCTACTCAAGGGTGCATCAGACCCTCAGAAGTCCTATATTGATATAAAGAGAAGAGATATTGATTATGCATTGAGTGATAAGGTATTCCTCAAAGTTTCTTTTTGGAAGAGGATTATGAGATTTGGCTGAAAGGGGAAATTGATTCCTCATTTTATCGGACCATATAAGATTCTGGAAAGAGTGGGTCCTTTGGCATATCGGTTGGCATTACCTCCAGAGCTAGAAAAGATACACAGTGTCTTCCATGTGTCCATGTTAAGGAGGTACAGATCTGACCCATCTGATGTTTTATCAGTTGAAGAGATTGAAGTAAATCCAGACCTCTCATATGAGGAAGAACCCATAGAAATTCTAGCACATGAGGTGAAGCAGCTGAGGAATAAGCAGATACCCCTGGTTAAAGTGTTGTGGAACCATCATTCAGGCCAGGAAGCTGCTTGGCAACGTGAAGAGGACATGAGGAGACAGCATCCACAACTGTTTAAAGATTAAAACCTGGTTAAATTTCGAGACAAAATTTATTTTAAGAGGGGGAGAATTGTAACACCCCTATGTTCGGTAGTGCGTTCTGCTGTTTTGATGACCAGTGTCTGTCCGGACAGCTAGAATGCCTGAAACTATACTTAAATATTAATAAGGAGACATGAAATGATGAAATAAATAAAAAAAAAAACAAGAAAAATTAAGAAAAAATAAAAGAGAGAAAATGAAACTAAGTTAAATGAGCCAGCATCGCAGCGATGGGTGACCGCACGGGGAAGTTACGGTGCAGGCAATAGCCGACCCCAGGACTGCAGGGAACTCTCAGAATTTAGGTTTGAGACATAGTTAAAGACTTATTGAAGTATAAGTGACATTATAAATGCTAAATAAAAATGAGAAATCGAGAAACCGATAAAAATCGGTGTTACCGAAAAATCGAGAATACAACCCGAATAGAGGCATTATGGTCAATTGACACCCTGCCTTTTGACCTAAATGACCACTAAAAATAAGTGACATTAAAATTGGAAAACTTCATGAAAAATGAAATTGTAAATGAAATTTATAAATAAGGAAAATTAGGGGGTAAGAATTGGAATAATTGAAATTTGAATTAAACTAATGTTATTTCTACATTAGTGGACCACTAAGCACTTTGTAAATCAATTAAAAATCTGTCATCTTCCACTAACTTCTACAAAGCCATCTTTTAGCTCAAACTCTCCCTTGGCCGAACCAAAAAGCTCCCAAACTGTCCCATGGCCGTCCAAGCTCCAACCTCCATGCATCCATGATCCAAGCTCCCAATGGTTAAGGTTTCTTCATTAAACTTGACCACCACACTTTGGGTAGCACTTAGGGAACAAGAAAGAAGGAATTTGTTGGAGTTTTGAGGAAGTCCATAAGAGGTAAGTGGCCATTTCTTCATCCTTTCTTTGTTAAACTTTGAGTTGATGTTGTGGTGAGTTGATTTATGGAAGAAGTTTTGAGGTTTGATGAACTATTGGTGATGTACCATTTTAGTACCCATGAAAGTTAAAATGTTTAGCTTGTTTTTACATGTAAATGATGGGAAAGTATGTTGATTAATGTTATAAGATGTTGTAGCCAATGTGTATTAAGTGTATGTGGTGATTGAGCAATTGTTCTTGAAGTTGAAGAAAGTATGGGAAACTTTGGTAAATTGGAGCATTTCAGTAGCCTTGAGAAGGTCATGAAGAATTCTTGAATTCATGAAGATTATTTGATGAAATGTGATTTTAAAGTTGCTAAGTATGTATGAAATTTATTAGTGAAATTATATGTTATGGATAGGAGTGATTTTGTGTATATATTGTTAAAATTGGATCGAGTGAATTGGAATTGTAATTGGTGTATTAACAATTGGTTTATTACTGCCCAAATTAATAATAATGTGAAATGAGGAATGGATTTGGTACCATACCAAATCAGCAAATCATAATTGGTATGAAAGGTTTAAATTTGGTAAGTTGAATGTGCATTTGGTTTGGTGCCTTAAAAATGTGTTAAGGGAAGTATGTGTTTTAGTCTATAAATGGAATTGTGTGACTCCAATTGGTATGAGGCCAATTGGAGGTGAAACTAGGAACAAAATGTGCCAACTTTCATGAAGAAAGCCTACCTAAATTCTATCCAAAAAGTGACATGAGAATTGTCAAAATCCTGATTAGTGACTTTGCAAACCTGAAAATTGACCATTTCGACAGTAGTCAGTGTTTTACCCATAACTCACTCAAAACAGGTCCAAATGACCTGAAATTATACCATGTATAGCTTAAACATAGAGCTACAACTCTTATGAAGACACCAAAACCCAAAAATGACCATAAGCAAGTCAAAATGCTAGCACAATTTCGGGTATAAAAACTGCCAGAACCGGAAATGACCTAAAAATGACCTTAGTTTGCCATTTTAGTGCAATCTAACCAGTAATAGTAAAATGACCATAACTTAGTCTAGTAAACTCCAAATGACCTAACATTTGTGGCAAAAGTTCACTATGGCATAGAACTACAAGTTTGTAAGTCGGACCAGAAATCGAAAATCGAGGGAACTAGATCATCCAGCTAGGTCAAAATAGCATACCGAAATCCGATAAATTGCAATGAAATGCAATACACTTAAAAATGAATTTGGTAATATGTATCAACACTAAAGGACTATAAAATGTGACATATTGGTAATATTAAAATTTATTCCCCTAAAGTGCATTAAGGGTCAACACTATAGGTTGACTAAGGAAAGCAATAGTATTAAATAAATTAATTATTGACCTTATTGTTAGAGATAGTTTAAATGAGTACTGAAACACTTTAAATTGTGTGTTTTAGTTAGCAAAGACTCAGGGAAAGGGAAGGAAACACTGAGTCAGGGCCAAGAGGTTACTCTTTAGAGGTTTGTGCACAACAATATTTCTTTTGAATTTTCAATTGAAATAAATATTAATAATTTGTATGTTATTACCTTAATTGTGGAAAACTTATTTGAATGGAATTTGATGGATACTTCTTGTTTGAAAAATATTGTAAATGGTTTGAAACCACAGCTATCATGTATATTTGATTGAATTCCTCGCTAGCTTGTCTAGTGGGATGAATTGGCTTTGAATTCCATCTCTGACTGAAGTGTTGAGGTGTGTATCAATTGAGGACGAATAGGATGAGTACTCATATTATTGCTAGCTAGCTATGTTATTCCTCACTAGCCATCGGCTTTTGGGACGAATTAGACTATGGAATCATGATTAAGCTATGTGTGTGATTTATTGATATTTATTGTGATATTGTGAAATGGAGTTTAATTCTTTATGACATTCACTGTCTTTTGAATTCAACTATTATAACACCCCTATTTGCATAGCCTGGTATATCTTACTGTTTTGGTGACTGGTGTTAGTCCAGACAACTGAGGGGATTAGAACCACACTTAAGACAACTAGATAAGCTCTGAACACAAATAAGTTAAGTATAAATAGGAAAAATAGAACATAAGAAGTTAAACAAGCTGATAGTCACAGCGATGGGTGACCTTATCGGGAAGGATTGCGAAGTTGATTTAAACTCAAATTTCGAACAGTAAAATGTGATGTCGCGATCCTTAGGACTATTGCGAACACAGTGGAAAAGAGAAAATCACAAAAAAGAATTGTTAAGCAGGTCAAATAATTAGGTCAGGGATTCAAAAGAAATATTGAATTATTTGCAAACCTGATTGAACCGACGAGGGGCAATTTGGTTAATTGACCTCTAGAGCTGACTCCTGAACTAACTGTCAAATAAAATCAGAGAAAAAAAAATTTCGGGATCAAGAATTAAATTAAAGAACTAATAAAAAAATAAATGCAAAAGAAAAAGAAAAAAAAAAGAGAAAAAGTGTTATTACATCACTTGGATGACATCATGGGTGATGTCAAAATCCAATTTAATTTTCCCACAATCTTTAACCAAGTTAATTAAAGTTAAATACACATAAAATACCTTAAAAAGAAAAGAAAAAACTAATTCTAGTCTTCTCCCATCCAGTGTATCGCCCCACCTCTCATTAAGTCACCATGGAAGAAACTCCATTGAAGCTTGAGTTCAAGCTTCAAAACTCCTACTAAACCTTACCTTGACCCCAAATTAATCCATTAGAAGCTTAATTGAGTTGAGGAATGATGTTGTTAGGCTTTGATTTAGTGAAATGTAATAACTAGGTAGTTAGGGTTTTGGCACCTAGGGTTTGGAACCCAAAAATATTTGAGAAATGGTCAAATGGTATGTTTGACATTGTTTGAGATGGAAAATGGTCATTTGTGATCAATTCATGTTTGTTGGAAGTTTTAGAATTAGGTTTAGATTCGGATTGGATGTGGGCAGTATGCAGGCAGCATGACCAAGGTCCCTTTCAGGGAACAAAACTAAAAATTTACAAGCCCAATTGGTGTGATGCCAATTGGGAATGAAACTAGACACAAAATGACACATTTTTCATTCAGGAATGATGCTCAAAAAGTGACTAAAACCTAGTGAACAAATTGACCAAATCCGGATTAGGCAATCTGACCTGTACAAAAATGACTAATTGAACAGTGTTTGTTCGTTTGGCCATAACTTGAGCTAGGCAGGTCCAAATGACCTGAAATTTTATCAGTGGAAAGCTGAGATATGGACCTAAAACTTTCATGAAGAACACAAACCCAAATTATGCCCTTAACCAAGTCATTTGGCTACCCAAAATTGGTGACATAAAACTGCCAAAACCAGTTTGGTGCCCAAAAATCTGGGTTAAGTCCAATCCGGCAGCCATGATTCAAATGGCTATAACTTGAGCTACAAAACTCCAAATGGAGTGATTAAAAAAGGAGAATAAATTTAAGACAATAAGGAACAATTTCTATGAAGAAAGCTTAGCCAAATTCTAATAGCAACATGACCAATAGAATAGTGCAACCTAAGACACCAAAATAAAAAATTGCCAATTTTGCTTAAAAGACCTAAGTTTTGAGAAAACAGCCAAAACCAATAAAATTGGTGAACAAAATGTGGTATGTGAGTATAGTTGGAGTTCCCATACCTTTTAAGCATAAGAAAGTCAATATTTTGACTTGAATAGTACCATGCATAGTAACCTCAACATGAAAATTTTCAAGAATATAAGTTTAAGCATATTGGGGCTAGAATTGAACATATTGGAATTAGTTATGGGAATTATTATGAAGTAAAGATATTGAGACACTATAAATTTTGTATTTGAGCTGAAAAAGACTTGGAAGGTTCAAGAGACTGAGTTAAGACTTAGAGGCGACTCACGTCGAGTTTGTGCACAATAAACCTTATTTGAGCCTTTCGTCATTGAAAAATTGATTTAATATGACTTATGAAAATTCGATGTTAATCATGAATTGTGTTGCCACTTTGTAAATGAAACTATAACTTTGGAAATTTATCAGATTTCTGATGAATTATTTGAATAAAATATTTGAAATAGATTTTTTATTCACATTTAGCATGACAGTGCCTTGTTATTCCTCCTCCATTTATAGGGTGAGATCGATTATTTTTCCTCCCTCTCTGGTTTACCAGTTGAGGTTGTAGATCGGATGAGTACTCATTAACTAGCTAGCCACCTCCCTCATTGGTTTCGATTAGTGGGGTTGTAAATCGCTTGATCGGAAATTTTGTCTCATGGCTTAAGTTGTGTATGAATTGGCAACACTATGTTTATTAAATTGTTTGACCAAAATTGTGCTATAATGAGTTTTGATGATTTGTGTAATATTTAAATGGTGATTTATCAATAAATGTTTTATGTACTGTGTTTCAAATTTTTATTGTGCACCACTGAGTATTTTTATACTCAGCGATAGCTTATTTCGCTATTGCAGATAGGAGCAAGGAAAAAGTAACAAAGTGAGCTGCTGAACTGGAAAAGCCTTCGCTAATTTTGTACGGGTATTTTTTTGTACCCAATGTAATTTAGTTTGATGAAAATAAATATTGTTCATATGTATTAATATAAACTTGAGCAGTTGTATTTATAAATTCTAATAATATTATTTTTGGATTTTATATTTGTAAATTAAACTTGTGAATGTAAATTAGCCTTATTGAATGGAATGTTGATGGAATTATTTTGAAGTGGTTTGATTTGAGAATTTTGAATTGATTTGGGTTGGGAGTTATGGAAAAATTTATTGGAAGTGTTTTTCTTAGGTATTTGAAGAACTGTTTTCTCAAAATACAGACGGCACTCTGCCGAAATTTTTATAAAATTTGCAGAAAAATGAAATGGGACAAAAATTTTAAGTAATTTTAAAACTTCGAATAAATGATTTTAATTCCTACCAAAATGCTTACCACTTCCAAAATGTAAGAAAATGGTTTTAAAATCCCTTATAGGATACTTAATGAGTTATCGGTAGGTGGAGTTCCATAGTTCATTAGGTATTCTACGGGATCATGTCATGCCTTACAAAGGGGTGAGGTGTGACATGTTTTAGTGGTATCAGAGCATGTTTTTTTTAATAAATTTTGACTATGTGTATGAATATTTCTTTGATAAGTACAACTACTCAAGTGCCTTTAATTGATACATATGACATATTTACATCATGTATATGCACTAACGGAGGTCAACCTCCTTGGTTTTGATCTCAGGAAGTAGAAATTTTTGAGAAACGGAATGGAAGAGAGATCATTCAGTGAAATAATCTGTTGAGGCTGAGGTCCAAAGGGAAGCCCCAGCACTCCAGAACGTGAGTGGGTCAGCCACTCCAGCTCCTACTCCAGCGCAGCAGTTTCCTACTCAGTTTGCACAGTAGATGGATGTGTTTCCAGCAAATGGCGAGAAACAAGCTCAGATGCAAGCACCTGCAACACAACCACAACCCTCGGCTCGACAATATGAAAAATTAATGAAGTTTGGGGCCACCGAGTTTAAGGGTATTGTGGATCCACTTGAGGCTGAACAGTGGTTAGAAAGAATGGAAAGCATATTCAGAAAACTACAGTGTGCCGAAGAATAAAAATTTGAATACTCAGTATCTCTTCTGCAAGGGGATGCATATGAATAGTGGAAGACCATCCCCCACAGCCTGGTTGAGCCACATGTGCTGACATTGACAGACTTCTTAAGGAAATTCAGGCAGAAATGGGTTCCTGATGCGTATGTAGATATGAAATTGCAAGAATTCTTGAGTTTGAAGCAAGGGGACAGAACAATAGTGGAGTATGAGTGGGACTTTTCAAGGCTAAGCCACTATGCTGGAAGCTTAGTATCTACTCCTAAAGACAGATGTAAGAGGTTTGAGGTTGGGTTGAGGTCTAGCTTAAGAATGCAAGTTGTGGGATTCAGACACCAGAATTTTTCTGAGTTGATTTCACAGGCCCTGGAACTGGAAAGGATAGAATTAGAAGGGCAGTGAAGAAGGGTACACTAGAGAAAGAGAAGACTGAAAAAACTACCAGAAAAGCACCTGAAAGTGGTTTATGGAAGAGAAAACAGTCTGGAGGATCCAGCTCTTGTAGATCTGGCAGAGGTAGATTCTCTGGCCAAAGACCACCCCGGTCTAGTCAGCAGACCCAACAAGCACCCGAGGAGCTCTATCAGTACAGCAGTGTGAAACTTGTGGTAGAACACACAATGGGGTTTATTTCAAGGTCACAGGTGCATGTTTTAACTGTGGAGGGAGCGGACATTTCGCTAAGGATTGTACTAGTCTGCGCCAATCTAGACCTTCTGCTACATCTGAGGGATCAGCCCAAGTCTCTACACCTAAAGGGTCACAGCCAGCTGGTAGAGGTAGAGGATGAGGTAGGGGTCCTGGTAACACTCCTAGAAGTCAAAGTACTGTCAACCAGCCAGTACCCAGTGGCGAACCAGTCAGAGTGTATACAAATGCGTTAGAGGGAGGAGGCTGAAACGTCAGATGTAGTAGCTGGTATTTTCTCCATCCTTGACCAAGATGTATATGTGTTGTTTGATCCTGGCTCTACAAATTCATATGTCTGTGCCAGTGTGATGTGTTCTACTGCTATTCAGCATGTACCAATGGACTATGATGTGCTAGTAACTAGTCCATTGGGCGAGGAGGTAAGGGTAAATAGACTATATAGGGATTGTCCTCTAGTGATCCAAGGACACACTTTTTTGTCTAATTTGATTGAAATGCCCTTTAGAGATTATGACATTATCTTGGGCATGGATTGGTTAGCCAGGCATCTTGCCATGATTGACTGTAGACTAAAGACAGTCACTTTTGGTCTCCCTCAGTATGGTGATGTAGTAATACATGGGGAGAGGCAGTTATTTCCGTCAAACATCATTTCAGTTGCACTAGCCAGAAAAATGATTAGGAAGGGGTGTGAAAAGTACTTGGCACATGTGATAGACACCCAAGTGGGCAGTCCAGCATTGAGGAACATCCCTACTGTATGTGACTTTTTGGATGTATTTCCTGATGAATTGCCAGGATTACCTCCAGAAAGAGAAGTGCAGTTTGAGATTGATGTTATGCCTGGTGTGGACCCAATCTCCATAACGCCATACAGAATGGCACCAGCAGAACAAAAAGAATTAAAAGTGCAGTTGCAAGAGCTGTTTGACAAGGGCTTTATCCGCCCTAGTGTGTCACTTTGGGGGGCACCAGTGTTGTTTGTAAAGAAGAAGGATGACACTGTCCAGTTATGCATTGACTATCAGCAGTTGAATAAGGTAACAATAAAGAATAAATACCCATTGCCCCGCATTGATGACTTATTTGATCAGTTGAGGGGTGCAGCTGTGTTCTCTAAAATTGAACTGAGATCAGGTTATTATCAGCTGAAAATACAAGAGTAGAGTATTTCTAAAACTGCCTTTAGAACCCGCTATGGCCATTATGAGTTCTTGGTCGTGCCATTCGGGTTAACTAATGCTCCGGCTGCTTTTATGGATCTGATGAATACTATCTTCAGACCATACCTCGACTAGTTTGTTGTGGTATTCATAGATGATATATTGGTTTATTCGAGGAATGCAAAAGAGTATGATAGACATCTGCGCATTGTACTGCAAACTTTAAGGGAGAAACAACTATACGCCAAATTATCGAAGTGTGAATTTTGGTTGAAAGAAATATCTTTCATAGGGCATGTAGTATCGGCAGAGGGTATTAAGGTGGATCCTAGCAAGATAGAAGCTGTCCTTAATTGGAAGCCGCCAAGAAATATCACGGAGATTCGCAGTTTTCTAGGTTTAGCTGGATACTATCGTCGATTTGTGAAGGGATTCTCCATGTTTGCATCTCTATCGACCAAGCTGCTTAGGAAATATGTGAAATTTCAGTGGACGGATAAATGCTAATAGAGTTTTGATGAATTGAAGAAATGTTTGATCGAGGCTCTAGTCCTGACTTTACCTACTCCGGGTAAGGAATATACAGTTTACAGCGACGCTTCTCATAATGGGATAGGCTGTGTACTGATGCAAGACTGGAATGTTATTACTTATGCATCACGCTAGCTGAAACTGCATGAGAGGAATTATCCAACACATGACTTAGAGCTTGCAGCTATTGTGTTTGCTCTTAAAATCTGGAGACATTATTTGTATGGGGAGAAGTGCTATATCTACACAGATCATAAGAGTTTGAAGTATTTGGGCACTCAGAAAGAGTTGAATTTGAGACAGAGGAGATTGTTAGAGTTGATAAAAGACTATGATTATCTAATAGACTATCAGCTAGGGAAAGCTAATATTGTGGCTGACACCTTAAGTTGCAATACTATGGCAAGTCTACAGGTTACTCCTTTGTCTATGATATATGAGTTGAGATCATTACATGCCAGCTTAGAGATTAATGATGAGGGCCAGACAGCAGTTGCATGGCATGTACAGCCAGTGTTGACTGATCAAATCCGAATGGCTGCTCAGAATGATCAGAAGTATCAGAGGCTATTGGAAGAAGTCTGGCAGGGCAAGAAACCAAAATTCTCAATTAGAGATAATGGTCTATTGTTACACCAGGGTAGAATGTGTGTTCATAATGATGTTGATTTGAGGCAAATCATTTTGAAGGAAGCACATGAGTCTCCTTTTGCCATGCACCCTGGTGATACAAAAATGTATAGAGGGCTAAAGGAGCATTACTAATGGATGGGTATGAAAAGAGATGTGGCAAAATTTATTTCCAAATGCCTAACTTGTTAGCAAGTGAAGGCAGGGCATAAAGTACCCCCTGGGTTATTACATCCACTATTAGTGCCAGAATGGAAATGGGAGAGAATAACAATGGATTTTGTGATGGGACTTCTGATGACACAGAAGAGTCATGATGCAGTATGGGTCATTATTGACAAACAGACCAAGTCTGCTCATTTTCTGCCAGTTCGGATGGACTACAGTTTAGAAAGATTGGCCAAGTTGTACCTTGATGAGATTGTAAGACTACATGGAGTGTTAGTATCCATCGTATCAGACAGAGATCCTAGGTTCACTTCTAGATTCTGGGGTAGTCCTCAAAGAGTCCTAGGAACTAGATTAAACTTCAGTACTGCATTCCACCCACAGACAGATGGCCAGTCTGAGAGAGTAACTCAGATCTTGGAGGACATGCTACGGGCTTGTGTGATTGAGTTTGAGGGAAGTTGGGACACAAAGTTTCCTTTGATTGAGTTTGCTTATAACAACAGCTACCAATCAAGCATTGGGATGCCTCCATATGAAGCTTTGTATGGTAGAAAATGCAGAACTCCCCTGTGTTGGGATGAAGTAGGTGAAAGAAAAATGATTGGGCTAGAAATTGTTCAGCAAATTGAAGAGAAAATCAGATTAATCAGAGACCGACTCAAGGCTACATCAGACCGTCAGAAGTCCTATGTTAATCTGAAGAGGCGAGATATTGAGTATGAAGTGGGTGAGAATGTATTCCTCAAGGTTTCCCCTTAGAAGAGAATTATGAGATTCGGCAGAAAGGGAAAACTGAGTCCTCGCTTCATTGGGCCATATGAGGTTCTGGAAAGAGTGGGTCCTTTGGCGTATCGGTTGGCACTACCTCCAGAGTTAGAGAAGGTACATAATATCTTCCATGTGTCCATGTTGAGCAGGTATTAATCAGTGTCACACCCTAACCCTCTGTAAGGCATAACATGATCCCGTAGAATACCTAATAAATTACCAACTTTGTCTACTGATAACCCATTAAATACATTACAAGAGATTTTAAAACTTTTCTTACTTCTTTTTACAGTGATGAGCACTATTTACAGGTGTTAAAAAAAATTTTTTTGAGCTGAAGGAAAATAGCTAACACATTTGAATTATTAAGAATTTCTGTAAAAGTTTTGGCGGAGTGCCATATGTATTTTGAATAAAACAGTTCTTCAAAAACCTATAAAAAACACTTCAAATATATTTCTCAATCTCAAACTCCAACATTTAATCAACACAATATGTTTTTCAACTCAAATCCACAATAATTTTTCAATATTTCCAAAGGCTGAGATAAAAGAAATATAGTACAAATTTTACAAGCCAAAATAATTCACAATTTATTTTATAACTTCAATGTACAATTTTAATTTACAACTGCTCAAAACAAAAAACACTATATACATACAGTGAACATACATTACAATACAAAATGCAAAATATGGTATATTCATTATACCTGATGATCTCTCACTGAAGCACTAGCAGCCTAGTATGCTGCACTGTCAGTCTATCTACCTGCGATAGCAATGAAAAGCTATCGCTGAGCCATTGTCTCAGTGGTGCACAACATTAACCAAATATAACTTTAAATCACAAATCATAAGTCATATAAATAGTGGATACTTAAAACCATAGTTAAATTCAAAGATAATGAATGTCATAAAGAATTTAAACTCCCTTTCCCAATATAACAATAAATCCCAATAAGTCAAAACATGGTTAAATTCAAAAGACAGTGAATGTCAATAAGAATTTAAACTCTATTTCACAATCTCACAATACATATCAATAAATCACACATAGCTTAATCATGTTCCAAAGTTCAATTCGTCCCAAAAGCCGATGGCTAATGAGGAATTCTATTCGTCCCAAAAGCCGATGGCTAGTGAGGTATAACACAGCTAACTAGCAAATATATGAGTACTCATTCTATTCGCCCTCAACAGGCACACACCTCCACACTTCAGCTAGAGAGGGAATTCAATTCATCCCACTAGACAAGCTAGCGAGGAATTCAATCAATACACATGATAGCTATGGTTTCAAACCATTTACAATGCTTTTCAATCAATAAGTATCCATCAAATATCATTCAAACAATTTTTCAAAGTTTCAAACCATTTACAATGCTTTTCAAGCAATAAGTATCCATTCAAACACATTTCCACAATTTAAAACAATAATATACAAATAGTCATAATTTATTTCAATTGAAAAATTCAAAAGAAATAAATGTTGTGCACAAACCTCTGATAACTGTCTCTTGGCTCTGACTCAGTGTTTCCTTCCCCTTCCATGAGTCTTTGCTAATTGAGAAACATAATTTGAAGTGTTTCAGTACTCATTTAAACTGTCTCTAAGGATAAAGATTCATAATTAATTTATTGAATTTTATTATTTCCTTAGTCAACCTAAGATGTTCACTCTCGATGCAGTCTAGGTGAATTAGGTTTCAATGTTACCAATATATCACATTTTATAGCCTTTTAGTATTGGTATATGTTACCAAATTCATTTCCATGTATATTGCGTTTTATTGCAATTTGTCGGATTCCGGTATACAAATTTGACCTAGCTGGACGACCTAGTTCCCTCAGTTTTCGAGTTTCCATCAAAACTACAAACTTGTAGGTCTATGTCTTATTGCACGCGGGGAAAAATTTCAGGTCATTCTGAGTTTACTAGACCAAGTTATGGTCATTTTACTATTGCTGGTCAAAATGTACAAAAATTGATCACTTTAGGTCATTTTAGGTCATTTTAGGTTCGGCTAGTTTTTGGACCTGAATTTGTGCAAGCTATTTGACTTGTTTATGGTCATTTCTGGGCTTTAGTGTCTCAATAAGAATTGTAGATATATGTCTTAACTATTCATGGTAAAAATTTCAGGTCAATTGGACCTGTTTTGAGTGAGTTATGGCCAAAACACTAAATGCTGCCCAAATGGTCAATTTTCAGGCCTTAAATGCACTAATCCGGATTTGGTCATTTTTCAAGTTACCTTCCAAGAAGAATTTTGGTAAGCTTCTTTCATGAAAGTTGGTACTTTTTGTGCCTAGTTTCACCTCCAATTGGTCTCATACCAATTGAAGACACACACTTAAGGTTCTAAGCCAAAACACACACTGCCCTGCTATTTATACTCTTTATCACATACCAAGGACACATTCAACACTTACCAAGTCATTTCCTTCATGCCATTTCTGATTTGTACCATAACATAAACACATTTAGCAACTCAATTTTGGTTATTTTGGCAGCTTGTAATCACACTCAATATGTGTAACACCCCTAAGTTCGGTAGTGCGTTCTGCTGTTCCGGTGACCAGTGCTGTCCGGACAGCTAGGATGCCTAGAACCACACCTTGATATGAGAGAGGAGACATAAATAATGAAATACAAGAAAAGAAAATACAAGAAAAACAAAGGAAAAATCATAGCAAAGAAATGTAACCGAATAAGTGAGCCGGGAAACCTAGCGATGGGTGACCGCACCGGGAAGTCACGGCGTGGACCGTTGATCTGCCTGGATCATGGGAACCCTAGAAAACATTTTTAGGACATAAATAGACCCTTATTGAAGTATAAATCTCATTAGAAAGATTAAAAAAAAATTAAATAATTAGTACAAAGAAAAGTGAGAAATCGAACAACAGACAAAACCAGAATACTGAAAAATCGGAATGCCACTGAACAGGGGCATTATGGTCATTTGACATCTCAAGTGTCTTTTGACCTAAATGTCCATTAAAAATAAATAATATTACACTTAGAAAATGAAATGAAAAATTAATTTGGTGGTACATAAAGTAAATAGCCAAAATGGAGTGAAAATGTGTAAATAACACATTTAAGCATTATTATATAATTAAATGAGTAAGTGGACCACTAAAGGATTAAATTAAACATAAAATGTGGCTGATGTAAGTCCACTAAACCCATCAGAATGTTCATCTTCCTCATTTCATAAACATTGCCGAATTGAAGAAAATGGGAACCACCATGGCCATTTTTCATGCAAGCTCATCTAACCACTCATTTCACTTCTAATCACTTGAGTTCCTTCATCAAAAATGGTCTACACATCACAAGGAAGATATTGATACCAAATTTGAGAAGTTTGGTAAAGGTTTAGCAAATTACAATCAAAGGTAAGTTTACATTTTTGAGAATTCCTTTGTTAAACTTTATGTTCATGTAATGCGTGTTAGTTTGGTGAAGGAAATTTTAAAGTTTAAATAGTTATTGAGATAGCCATTTTTGGACAGCCATGGGGTCACACATTTAATGATTTATTATGCATATAATTGATGAGAAATAATGTTGATCTTGGTGATTTAATATCCTAGTGAATTATTTCACATATATATGGTGATTTATGCACTTGGATGGGAATTGGTAAATTGTAGGGCACTTTGATGTTGAAGGACAATTTTCGGCAGCTTGGGAACACTTGAGTAAATGTATGTATTCATGGAAGTGTAGGCAGAATATTGACCTAGAAGGATTGATGGATATGTATGTAGATTGATATTGTAAAGTGTATGTAAGATTTGTAATGGTTAGGTGTGTATGTAATGGTACTTAGAATTTGTAAATGTGAATTATATTTGGTGTGTTGAGGGTAATTGTAATCTGCCCAAAGTAATGTTAATGTAAAGTAGAATATGCTTTTGGTAATGCACCAAAACAGATTGGTAGGGAAGTGAACAAATTGCAAGGTAAATGTGTGTGATTGATGTGTGTTAAGCAAAGTAACCAAGGGCAGTGTACATTTTAGCTAATAAGTTTAAATGTGTAACCTCAATTGGTATGAGACCAATTGGAGGTGGAACTAGGCACAAAATGTGCCAACTTTTATTGAGAAAACATACCAAAATTCTGCTTGCAAGGTGACCTAAGAAAATGACCAATTCGGATTAGGTGCAATTAGGACCTGAAAAATGACCAATTGGGCAGCAGTGAGTGTTTAGGCCATAACTCACTCAAAACAGGTCCAATTGACCTGAAATTTTAACCATGAATAGTTAAGACCCATACCTACAAGTCTTATGAAGACACCAAAGCCCAGAAATGACCATAAGCAAGTCAAACAACTTGCACAAGTTTGGGTCCAAAAACTGGCCGAACCAGAGTTGACCAAATTGACCCAAAATTGACCTAATTTGATACCAATTGACCAGCAATAGTGTAATGACCATAACTTGGTCTACTTAACTCGGATTGACCTAAAATTTTGCACCGTGGTCCATAAGACCTAGATCTACAAGTTTGTAGTTTCGACTGAGACCCGAAAACCGAGGGAACTAGATCGTCCGGCTAGGTCAAACTAGTGTCCCGGAATCCAGCAATTTGCATTAAAATGCACTAAACAAGAAAATGACTTTGGTAAAACGTACCAAACATAAAACCCTATCGAATGTGACATATTAACGACACTAAAACCTAATTTACCTAAAACGCAATGAGGGTCGGTATATTAGGTGATTAAGTGAATAATTGAGTTCAGTGCATTATTTACCAAACACCATCGATAGAGATAGCTTAATTTAGTACTGAAACACTTCAAATTGTGTTTCTCAGTTAACAAGGACTCAGCAAAAGGGAAGGAAACACTGAGTCCAGACCAGGGGGACAGTCATCAGAGGTTTGTGCACAACGGCTATTTCTTTTGAATTTTTCAATTGAAATAAATTATGACTATTTGTATATTATTGTTTTAAATTGTGGAAATGTGTTTGGTGGACACTTATTGATTGAAAAACATTGTGAATGGTTTGAAACTGTGAAAAATTGTTTGAATGATATTGATGGATACTTATTGATTGAAAAGCACTGTAAATGGTTTTTGTGGAAATTGAAGTGAATTACGAATTGTGTTGCCATTTTGTGAATGAAATTATAACTTTAGAAATTTATTGGATTCTTACGGATCATTTGAATAAAATGTTTGGAATTGTTTTGACTCACAATTGGCATGACACGGATATTATGTTCCTCCTCCATTAATGGGGTGAGTGTGATTATTCCTCCCTCTTTGACTTATCAGTCTGGGGTGAGTATGATTATGTTCCTCCCTCTTTGACTTCCCAGTCTGAGGTGAGTATGGATGAGTACTCATTAGATAGCTAGCTTCCTCCCTCATTGATTTCGATTATTGGGGTGAGTATGTCTTGTCGTGGTGTACAACACGGCATATATGGAAAAATTTGTGTCATGACCTAAATTGTGTTATTGATCGGCAACATTGTATTGTTCAATTATTTGATCGAATGGTGTTATTGATTTGCAAAACGATATTATTCAGTTATTTGATCAATTGTGTTATTGATTTGCAAAACGATATTATTCAGTTATTTGATCGAATGGTGTTATTGATTTGCAAAACGATATTATTCAGTTATTTGATCAATTGTGTTATTGATTTGCAAAACGATATTATTCAGTTATTTGATCAATTGTGTTATTGAATTGCAAAACGATATTATTCAGTTATTTGATCAATTGTGTTATTGATTTGCAAAACGATATTATTCAGTTATTTGATTGAATTGTGTTATTGATTTGCAAAACGATATTATTCAGTTATTTGATCGAATTGTGTTATTGATTTGCAAAAAGGTATTATTCAGTTATTTGATCAAATTGTGCATGAATTGGCAATACGGTATTCTTAAACTATTTGACTAAATTGTGTTATTATGAATTTTGATAATTTGTGAATTGGAGTTTAAATTCCTTATGACATTCATTGTCTTGAATTTAACTATGGTTTTAAGTATCCACTATTGATATGATTTATGAATTGTGAATTAAAATTGTATTTGGTTAATGTTGTGCACCACTGAGACATTGTCTCGTGATAGCTTTATTCTTTGTCGCAGTAGCGAGACAGAGGCGGCGAACTAGGTGCTAATACATCCAGTGAGGGATTACAGTATAATGAGTATACCAATATTTTGCATTTTGTCTTGTAATGTATGACCTTTGTATGTACATTTTGTTTTTGGTTTTGAGCAGTTGTAAATTCAAATTGTACCTTGAAGTTGTAAATTTATTATGAGTTATTTGACTTATAAAAATTGTATTATATTTCCTTATCTCAGACTTTGAAAAATTTCTATGGAATTGAGTTGAGAAATGTGTTGTATTGAGAAAAATGTTGGAGTTGAGATTTGGAAAATAATTGAAGTGCTTTTTACAGGTTTTCTGAAGAACTGTTTTGTCCAAAATACAAATGACACCTTGCCAAAATTTTTACAGATATTCCAAATAAATCAAATGAGTTAGTTGTTTCACTTCAGTTCACCAAAGTCTTTAACACCTGTAAATAGTGCTCACAACTGTAAAAGAAGTAAGAAAAGTTTTTAAAATCCCTTGTAGTGTATTTAATGGGTTATCAGTAGACGGAGTTGGTAATTCATCAGGTATACTACGGGATCATGTCATGCCTTACAGAGGGGTAGGGTGCGCCTTTTTTATTGTCACACCCCGGCTTAGTGGGCCCCAACTCAAGCCCCTCTATGGGTGGCCATCTTGCCGGCGTACCCCTCTAGAGGCCGGCGATGCGACTCAAATTGGTACTGTCCGCTTTGGTGGAGTTCAATCCCTTCGCCCTGCAGAGCTAGGATTCGAACCCATATCACGTCACGGACTCAATTGGTAAGAGGCGAAGCAAATCCGTGAGGTGATATGGGTTCGAATCCTAGCTCTGCAGGGCGAAGGGATTGAACTCCACCAAAGCGGACAGTACCGATTTGAGTCGCATCGCCGGCCTCTAGAGGGGTACGCCGGCAAGATGGCCACCCATAGAGGGGCTTGAGCTGGGGCCCACTAAGCCGGGGTGTGACAATATGCACATTATAGTACAGAATTTTCCAAGTACAAATTACAAATAATTTAATCAAATAATCTAGCTCATTTACAAGTCCAAACTCAAACTCTTATACACATATACATACTGCCATAACAAGTACCATAATTCAACAATAATATTCCATAAACCAAACCATGAAATAACATTTTTTTTTTGTCCACACTTCAAATTGCCGAATTGTACCTCTCTTTGAATTAATTTCCAAGCTTCCAAAATCAATTGTACATTCACATATACTTAGTATATATCACCCAATTTATTCCTACACATATAAACACTTAATCAACACTTTAATCTACCATTTACATGCAAGGATAAACTGTTCTTATGGAGCTTCCATGGCTGTAAAAAATATACATCTCCCTTAAAACATCAAACTCCAAAAATCCTTCCACAATTCAACTACCCATAACATCCACACAAACTTTAATGAAGCAAGCATCAAAAATACCTACTTACCACTTTGGAAATTCTTCAAAACTTTGACTAAACTTGATCTTCTTGCTGCCTATCTACTGCCCAAGTGGTGTAGAGTAATTTTAGTGAAGGAAGCTAGTAAAATGGAGGTGGGATTCATGGTTGCATGGAGCTTGGGACAATTCGGCCATGGAGGTTTTCTCAAGACAATTTTTGGCTAGATTTCTGGGAGGTTGAAGAAGATGGACATCTGCTGTCCAAATGAAGATTAAGTGGTCCACTTTAGGTGTGAGTGGAGCACTAAGTGAGAAATAATTGTTTGTTTATTCATAACTTTCCTTATTCTCACATTAAGCTCCTAACTTTTGCTATTTACATTAGGTATGTGACACCCCTTACCCGACTATAGTGTAGCCGAGCAAGTTGTGCCACTCGGTGTGCCGGAGCACTCTATTTTATCTTAATTCATTTTTATCATAGTTTTGAATATAACTTGTGAAATATAATTCATTTATTGAAATTGTAATTTATTTGAGGTTCCGAAAATTTTATAGAAAATCCGGCGGAGTACAGGCTAAAAATGGAGAAAACAGTTCTTCGGAACCTGTGAAAAACACTTCCTATGATCATATTCCATCAATCCCAACTCCAATTATCAACAAAGTCTCAGAATAATTTCATCAATTTCATTTATTTCTCAATCATTCATCTCATGGTACTCATATACAATTCACATTTTGTATCACATCAAGTTACAGCAATTTCTTAACGATTCCTCTATTTGTCATCTCACATCATCATTAGACTCAAATCATAAATAAATTCTCACATGTGATTTATAATCACAAATTACAAGTACTTACATTAATACAAAATTATATTACATTTGTTCAAATACATATAATAAAATAAGAGTTTAATTACCAAATTTACAAAAATCTCAAAATACAAAATGGGACCTAGTGTCCTACCAATGCACTGTAGTCTGTGAGGTGACACGGACACTATGCAGACTGTGAACGGCCTTACCCAATCTGTGGTCTACTGGGCCCTCTGTCCGAATCTTCAGTACCTACGCGTTGCAAAAACGACGCTCTAAGCATAAAGCTTAGTGGTGTAAATAATACAAGAAAATATAAGATGCAAATAAAAATAATAATTTCCTTGCTATTGTGTTCACAAGAATTGACTAATTACTAACTTATTGTTTAGTCGAGGGCTAATCATGTTTTATGATATTAACTTCTTCATGCATTTCATTAATTATTTTCTTCATGATCTTGAGCTTCTTTGTATTTTTGTAATCATTCCTGATACTTAATTTTCGTATTTTCTTTAATAATCAGTGCAACCACAGTTATACTTTTCCATGCCCAAGTAACCTATACTGGATGACTGGACTGGATAACGGGTCGTTGGCACTGGACACCGCAGTGCCTCGGGCCGTCATACCATGGGACGCAGAACGTCTACCACGTATGCAGTCAGTATGGCTATAAAGCCATGATATCACATAATTGGGCATAAAAGCCATGAATACGGGCATAAAAGCCATGAATACGGGCATAAAGCCATGAACACAGGCATAAAGCCTTTCGCAGTACTGCTAAAACAATACCCTATTGGCATGCCAAACTATCCAAACCAATCTTGTTAGGTATACTAGGGCATTTGAAACTTTAAAATTCTTCAATCTTTGAATTTTAACTTTTGGTGTCACTATTCATTTCATTGGTCAACAAGGAAGTTGACTTTTGCATAGAAAGTAGGTACATTGACTTTGGCACTTCAAACATACCACATTTTTCATTTAAAACTTGTTGGAAGTGATCACCATTACCATTTCTAGGCTTAAACCAAGAGAAATAAAATTTTCGGTTTTTGAAACTTAACTTTACTATTCCATTAAGCACTGTTACAGTGGGAATTTGAGGAAATGGTAAACATGAAAGTTGTTCCTTATTTTGTCTAGTTGAATTTCCTTTTTTGAATCACTCCATTTGGAGTTTTGTAGCTCAAGTTATGGCCAAAATAAGTTTACTGTTCACGTGTACTGTTCCTGCTGAAATTTTGGGTTTTGGCAGATTTTAGTCCAACTTTGGTCAGTAATTTGACCAAGTTAAGTTCATAATTTGATCTAACTTTCTTCATATGAAATGTTCTACCATGCCTTAGGTTTCCATCGGTTCAAGAATCGCCTAAATCCGAGTTTTCTAGAGAGAGTTATAGCCATCCAAACATTTCTGTTCAAATGTAAATCTACAGAGTTGCAGGTTTGATAACTCAAATTTGTTCAATAATTTGAATGGGTTAATGGCATAATTTGGGGTGATGTTCTTCATAAACGTTGTTTGTCTATATCATATCTTGTTGCTGTAAACATTTCAGGTCAATTTGACCATTCTACAGTGAGTTATGGCCAAATGAACAGTTTGGTCATTCTGCAGGGGCTATTTGCAGGGTGTCCGGAATGGGGCCAACTTTTTGTCCTCTTGCTTTGGTCTTTTGGGCATGGTTTCTTCAGCAAAAATGTGCCATTATAAGCCTAGTTTCATGTCCAATTTACCAAACACCAATTGGACCAACATAGCCAAAGATATGGCAGTCCAAGTGGACTGAAATTTCAGTCACTCTGCTGCTGTCCTTAGGCAGCCTACACATTCACTTTGCCATGCTATATTTCAGTCCAAATTGTGGTCAACTTACCTAAAATGGTCACTAATTGACCCTTATAATGTTCTTTCACAATTTCATAAGCTAAATCCAAGTTTCACACCTCAAAACCCTAATTTCCATTATAAATTTTCACAACTACCTTAATTAATCACTTTCATTCCTTACATATATATATATATATATATATATATATATATATATATATATTTTAAACATACTCTCTAGTTCACTCTAAGCCCATCAAGACACTCAATCATGTTCCTTCTTTAGGGCTGCCAAAAATCATGGTGGACATACACATAACTTTTATTCATTTAAGTTACAAATTCATACTTGTTTCAAGTCTATAGCATGGGATTAAAGAGTTTTAAGTATATATGTGCACTAACCTCTTGTAGGGCAGAATTTTCCAAAGTTAATCTTCACTTTCTTTCCATTTCTAGGCTGCCAAACACTTCCCAAGAGGTAGAGACAAGTTTTTAGTGAAGGGACTTAGGGTTTTGGGGTGAGGAAAGCATGGAAATTGAAGCTTTAGAAAGTTTGTTAATGGAGGAGTGAGGGAGGAGGTGAAAAACGTTTTTGAAGGAGAAAAAGGGCTGTTGTTTGCTTTTTAATTCTTTGGTCTCTTTTGACTCTTTTTATTAGTTAATTTGATGGTTACTTAATTGTGATTGGTGGACAATTTTAAATGACCTCATAATATGTCATAATTGGCATTTTATTGTATTTTCTTTTCTTTTCTCTTCTACTAACTTCAAATTAATTTTTCATCAACATTAATTCATATTTTATGTCATAATAATTATTTACTCAACTGGACAAGTCGGCCAAAAATCGTCTCTGAAGGCGAAATGACCAAAATGCCCTCTGTTTAGCTTAACGGGTTAAAATTGTCTGTACCAATTGAAAAATTTTTCTAAATATTTTCTTGGCATTCTAATTCCATAGGAATCTCAATGACCCTTCTTTGGAGTCTCAAAAATTATTTTATGAATTTTCCCTGGGTCTAGGGCTCCTCGTTGCGAGAACCGCAACTTACCTCTGGTTATCCATCGCTTGGGCACCGGCTCATTTGACTTAGTTGCATTTTATTTCTAAAATTTTTACTAAACTTTTCTTATTAATATTTGAGTTAATTATGGTTCCTGACTTTAGTTTAGATATTTTTCCGGACGTTCTAGTCCTGATCGACCACCGATCACGGAGATGGTATGCGGAGTTGCTACAGGGAGGAGGGTGTTACAAGGTACCACCAATTTAATTTTTCATAAAATTTTTCAAGTGTAATATCATTTATTTTTAATGGACATTTATGTCAAAAGACAACTCGGGTTGTCAAATGACCACAATGCCCCTGTTCGGGTTGCATTCCTGATTTTTCAGTAACACCGAGTTTTGTCCGTTTTTTCGATTTCTCACTTTTCTTTGTACTAATTAAATAATTTTTCTTTGATATTTCTAATGGTATTTATACTTCAATAGACATTTATTTAAATCCTAAAAAAAATTTCTAGGGTTCCCCGCAGTCCAGGGCTAGTCAACGGTCCACGCCGCAACTTCCCTGTGCGGTTACCCATCGCTAGGGTTCTCGGCTCATTTAACTTAGTTGCATTTCATTGCTATTATTTTTCCTTTATTTTTCTTGTATTTTCTTTTCTTGTATTTCATTATTTTATGTCTCCTCACTCATATCTAAGTGTAGTCTAGGCATCCTAGCTGTCCGGACAATACTGGTCACTGAAACAGTAGAGCGCACTACCGAACATAGGGGTGTTACAATTCTCCCCCCCCCCCCCTTAAAATAAATTTCATCTCGAAATTTTACCTGGCATCAGTTTTTGGACAGCTGTGGGTGCTGTCTCCTCATATCCTCTTCACGTTCCCAAGTAGCTTCCTGGCCTGAATGATGGTTCCACAGCACTTAAATCAGGTGTGTCTATTTATTTCTCTGCTGCTTCACCTCATATGCTAGAATTTGTATGGGTTCTTCCTCATATGAGAGGTTTGGATTTACCTCAATCTTTTCAACTGATAGTACATGAGACGGGTCAGATCTGTACCTCCTTAACATAGACACATGGAAGACACTGTGTATCCTTTCTAGCTCTGGAGGTAATGCTAACAGATATGCCAAAGGACCCGCCCTTTCCAGAACCTCATATGCTCCGATGAAATAAGGACTCAGTTTTCCCTTTCTGCCAAATCTCATAATCCTCTTCCAAGGAGAAACTTTGAGGAATACCTTATCACCCACTGCATATTCAATATCTCTTTCTTCATATCAGCATAGGACTTCTGACGGTTTGATGCAGCCTTGAGTCTATCTCTGATCAATCTAATCTTTTCCTCTGTTTGCTGAATAATTTCTGGCCCAATCATCTTTCTTTCACCTACTTCATCCCAACATAGGGGAGTTCTGCACTTTCTGCCGTACAAAGCTTCATATGGAGGCATCCCAATGCTTGATTGGTAGCTGTTGTTATAAGCAAACTCAATCAAAGGCAAGTGTGTATCCCAACTACCTTCAAACTCAATCACACAAGCCCATAGCATATTCTCCAATATCTGAATAACCCTCTCAGACTGGCCATCTGTTTGTTGGTGGAATGCGGTGCTGAAGTTCAATCTAGTTCCTAGTGCTCTCTGAAGACTACCTTAGAATCTAGAAGTGAACCTAGGATCTCTGTTAGATACAATTGACACTGGCACTCCATGCAATTTTACAATTTCATATATGTACAATCTGGCCAATCTTTCCAGGCTGTAGTCCATCCGGACTGGCAAAAAGTGAGCAGACTTAGTCAGTCTGTCAACTATAACCCATACTGCATCATAACTGTTCTGTGTCCTCGGAAGTCCCATCACAAAATCCATAGTTATCCATTCCTATTTCCACTCTGGTACTGGTAATGGATGTAACAAACTAGCTGGAACTTGATGTTCTGCCTTTACTTGCTGACAAGTTAGGCATTTGGAAACAAATTCAGCTATATCTCTCTTCATAACCATCCACCAATAATGCTCTTTTAGCCCTCTGTACATTTTAGTTCCACCAGGGTGCATGGCAAAAGGAGACTCATGTGCTTCCTTCATAATGATCTGTCTCAATTCAACATCATTAGGAACGCACATTCTGCCCTGATGTAGCAATAAACCATCATCTCTCATAGAGAATTCAGGTTTCTTGCCTTGCTGGACTTCTTGCAGTAGCTTCTGATATTTATCATCACTCTGAGCAGCCATTCTGATTTGATCAATCAACACTGGCTGTACATGCCATGCAACTACTGTCTGTCCCTCATCATCAATCTCTAAACTGACATGTTGTGCTTTCAACTCATGTACCATGGACAAAGGAGAAACTCTGAGACTTGCCATAGTCTTACGGCTTAAGGCGTCAGCCACCACTTTTGCTTTCCCTGGCTGATAGTCTATTAAGCAATCATAGTCTTTAATGAGTTCTAACCATCTTCTCTACCTCAAGTTCAATTCCTTCTAGGTGCCCAAATTGTAACACCCCATTTGTATAGCCTGGTATATTTCATTATTCCGGTGACTGTTGTCGGCCCGGACAATTAAGGGGATTAGAACCATACTTAAGACAATTGGAGAAGCCATAAACACAAATAATTAGTAATGTCCAATTAGTTAAGTATAAATAAGAAAAATAGAACATAAGAAGTTAAACGAGCCGAGAGTCACAGCGATGGGTGACCTTCTTGGGAACGACTGCGAAGTCATTTTAAACTCAAATTTCAAATAGTAAAATGTGACGCTGCTGTCCTTAGGACCCTTATAAACACAGTGGAAAAGAGAAAATCACGAAAAGAACTGTTAAGCCAGTCAAATAATTAGGTCAGGGAGCCGGAAGAAATATGGAATTATTTACAAACCGGGTTGAACCGGTGAAGGGCAATTTGGTCAATTGACCCCGAGAGCTGACTCTTGACCTAACTGTCAAATAAAATCGGAGAAAAGAAAATTTTGAAATCGAGAATTAAATTAAAGAACTAATAGAAAAAAAAAAAGAAAAAGAAAAGTTGAAAAGGTGATGACATCATCATGATGATGCAACTATGACTTCATAATTAATTTTAATTTAATTAACTAATTGACTAAGTCAAATTAAAGAATAAAAACAAAATTGAAAAGCCAAATTTTATCTTCTTCTTCTTCTTTTTTTTCTCTCTTTCCCGTAGCTTCTCATCCCTCTCCATTTTCTCACTAAATCCTCCATGGCTACTTAATTTCAAGCTTTTAAAGCTTGAATCAACCCCATAAATCCCACAATTTTTCTAAATAAAAATTGTTCTTGGATCTTGGCAAGCCTATTGAGAAAGAAATTTAACAAGAAAGAAAGAAGAAAAGAGGAGGAAAATTGAAGATTGGATATCAAAGTTGAGGTAAACACATCAATTTGAAAGTTTGAGATTATTTGTTGTGTTCTTAGCTTGAATTACTTGTAAATAAACTTAAAAAATATATATATATGTGTGAGAGACTAATCTAATATTCATCCAGCAGGGAGGGGAGAGTGATTTGCATGAGTTTGATTGAGTTAAACATGTTAAGATGCTTGAATGAGTTGAAAGATTGTGTTTATATGCTTTGAATTAGTTAATTACAATGAATTAGTGTGGTTAGGGTTTGAAACCTAGGGTTTTAAGGCAAAAATTTGGAGAAATTTGTAAATGGTGTCTTTGACCTAATGTGAAGTGAAAAAGGGTCATTTGTGACCAAATGAGGTGTGTTAGAAGTGTTGGAATTAAAAGCCAATTCGGATTGGATAAGGTCATGTGCTGGCAGCATGACCAAAATCTCCTTTGAGAGACCAAAAATGAAATTTTACAAGTCCAATGGATATGGGACCAATTGGGGATGAAAATAGGCACTAAATGACACAATTTTCATTTAGGAAGCCTGCCCAAAAAGTGACTAAAACCTAGTGAACAAAGTGGCCGAAGTTGGAAAATCACAGGCTGCCTCTGCACAAACTGGCCAAATGAACAGTATTTGTTCATTTGGTCATAACTTGAGCTAGGCAAGTCAAAATGACCTGAAATTTTACCAGAAATTAGATAAGATATAGATCTAAAACTTTTATGAAGAACACCAACCCAAATTATGCCATTAACCCAATCAAAATACTGAGCAAAGTTGGTGACCTGAATCTGCAGAACTGCAGATTGTCATATGAACAGTAAAGTTTCAATGGTTATAACTCTCTCTAAAAAACTCTGATTTAGGCGATTCTTGAACCGATGGAAACGTAAGACATAGTAGAACATTTCATATGAAGAAAATTAGACCAAATTATGGACTTAACTTGATCAAATTGCTGAACGAAGTTAGAATCAATAATCTGCCAGAATAAAATTCTACAGCATGAACAGTAAATATAATTTGCGTATAACTTGTGTTACAAAACTCCAATTGGGGTGATTAAAAAAGGAGAATAAACTTAAGATAATAAGGAACATTTTCTATGAAGAAAGTTTTGTCAAATTCCAACAGTAAACTGACCAATGAAACAGTACAATTAGGGACACCAAAATTGAAAATTTAGCAATTTTGCCTAAAAGGCCTAAGTTTTGAGAAAATGAACAAAACCAACAAGTTTAGTGACCAAAATGTGGTATGTGGGTGAAGTTGGAATTCCCATACCTATTAAGCCTTAGAAAGTCAATAATTTGACTTGAATAGTGTAGTGAATAGTAATCCGAAACACAAAATTTCAAGAATATCGAATTTAGCACGTTAGAGCTAGGTAAAAGTGAAGTTAAATTTATTATTGGATTTATGCTAACTTATGGTACTAAAACACTATGAAATTGTGTGTTTCAGTGGAAAAGAATACCGGGACAGAATCCGAGGAGTCGAGTCAAGGCCAACAGGCGACTCGTTTGAGGTTTGTGCACAACGTATACTTTTTATAATCATCTTTTGAATATTGTTTTGAATAATGTGAAATATTGAATTATGGCATTCTTATGATGTTTTGATTTAAATTGTTGAAAGTTATTATATATATTGAAATGACAATGTTTAGCAAATTGTTAAGATAAGTTTTGAAACCACAGTGTCATGACCATATATTTGAACACCTCACTAGCACGACTAGTGGAGGTAATTAGTTTTGAATTTTGATTCCTTCTCTTGAGAAGTGTTGAGGTGTGCCAGTAGAAGAGGATGTGAATGGATATCCATATATTTGAGCTAGCTAGCCTTGTGATGTGATTTCTCTTTAGCCTTTGGCTATTGAGATTCTATTTGTTTTGAATGGCATGATCTAACTGTGGGTTTTATGAAACGTGTTTTGATACTTCGAAATGAACTTGGTTTGCATTAAAACCTCATAATTCATGTTTTGTGTTTAATACTCATGTTTAGTCAAATTTTTGAATAAATGTGATTTATATTTTGCATAAAGATTATTATAGTATGTTGTGCACCACTGAGTCCTAGTACTCAGCGATGGCTTTTATTGCTGTCGCAGATACAGAGACTAGAGGAGCAGCAAACTGAGCTACTGAGGTGTGAGGAGCTATCAGCTTAAAGTCATCGGGTATAATTTATACCCTAATTGTAAATATTTCTTTTCATGTATGTATTGCATATAAATGTATGGACATGCAAATGGGTCTTGAGCAGCTTGTACAAAAATTTGTATGAAGTTTGTAATAAAGTTTTGTTTGTATTTTTTTTTTTATGTAAATTTTGTAAGAATGTATATAAATTATTTTGTCTCTAATAAAATATGAGTACAACTATTTTATTTAATTTAAATAAAATGTATTGCTAGTATGCTGAGGATTATTGAATTTTGAACTTGAGAAATTTATTGAAATGATTGTGAAATTGATTGAGTTTAATTGTGAAATTGAAGTAGTAGTTGAGAAAAATTTTTAGAAGTGCTTTTTACAGGTATTTGAAGAACTGTTTTCTCAAAATACAGAGGGAACTCTGTCAAAATGTTTATAAAATTTGCGTAAAAATAAAATGGGCCAAAAATATTAACTAGTTTTAATTTTAACTAAATGTTTTAAGTACTTATTAGAAAATGCTCACCACTTATCAAAAATTTTAAAATTATTTTAAAATCCCTTGTAAGGTACTTAATGAGTTATCGGTAGGTGAAGTTCGGTAGTTCATTAGGTATTCTACGGGATCATGTTATGCCTTACAGAGGGGTAAGGTGTGACACAAATACTTCAAGCTCTTGTGATCTGTGTATATGTAGCATTTCTCCCCATACAAATAGTGTCTCCAGAGCTTCAGAGCAAAAATAATAGCTGCTAGGTCCAAATCATGTGTTGGGTAGTTCCTCTCATGCGGTTTCAGTTGGCGTGATGCATAAGCAATGGCATTCCGATCTTGCATCAGTACACAGCCTAACCCATTGTGAGAAACATCACTATAAACTGTGTATTCTTTACCCGGAGTAGGTCAAGTAAGGACTGGATGTTCAGTCAAACACCTCTTTAACTCATCAAAACTCTGCTGGCATTTATCTGTCCACTGAAATTTTACATCTTTTCGAAGTAGCTTAGTCAGTGGAGAAGATAACATAGAAAACCCTTTAACAAATCGATGGTAATGTCCAGCTAAACCCAGAAAACTGTGAACTTCTGTGATATTCTTGGGTGGCTTCCAATTAAGGATAGCTTCTACCTTGTTGGAATCTACCTTGATCCCTTCAGCTGACACAACATGTCCTAAGAAGGAGATTTCTTCCAGCCAAAATTCACATTTCGACAATTTGGCGTATAGTTGTTTCTCCCTTAAAGTCTGCAGTACAATCCGTAGATATCTGTCATGCTCCTCTGCATCCCTCGAATATATCAAAATATCATCAAAAAACACCACCACAAATTGGTCGAGATATGGTCTGAAGATAGTGTTCATCAGATCCATAAAAGCAGTTGGAGCATTTATTAACCCGAATGGCATTACTAGAAACTCATAGTGGCCATATCATGTTCTGAAAGCAGTTTTTGGAATACTCTGCTCTTACACTTTCAACTGATAATAACCAGATCGAAATCAATTTTGGAGAATACAGCTGCACCCTTCAACTGATCAAACAGATCATCAATGCGAGACAATGGATATCTGTTCTTTATTGTCACCTTATTCAACTGCCGGTAGTCAATACATAAGCAGAGAGTACCATCTTTTTTCTTAACAAACAACACTGGCGCTCCCCAAGGTGACACACTAGGGCGGATGAAGCCCTTTTCAAGTAGTTCTTGCAACTGTATCTTCAACTCCTTTAACTCTGCTGGTGCCATTCTGTATGATGTTATGGAGATTGGATCCACACCAGGCATAACATTAATTTCAAACTGCACTTCTCTCACCGGAGGTAATCCTGGCAATTCATCAGGAAACACATCTGGAAAGTCATATACTATAGGGATGTCCCTCAATGCTGGACTCCCCACTTGGGTGTCTACCACATGTGCCAAGTATGCTTCACACCCCTTTCTGATCATTTTTCTAGCTAGTGCAGCCGAAATGATGTCTGATGGCAATAGCTGCCTCTGCCCATGTATTATCACATCAATGAACTGAGGGAGACCAAAAGTGACTGTCTTCAGTCTACAGTCAATCATGGCGTGATGCCTGGCTAACCAATCCATACCCAAGATGATATCATAATCTTTGAAGGGCATTTCAATGAGATCAGATAGAAAAGTATGTCCTTGGATCACCAAAGGACAATCCTTATACATTCTATTAACCATGACCTCTTATCCTAGCGGACTTGTTACTAGCATCTCAAAGTCCATTTTTATACATGGAACAGCAATGCAATCAATGATGCTAGCACTCACATAAGAATGGGTAGAACCCGGATCAAATAACAGAAACACATCTTGATTAAAAGTTGAGAAGGTACCAGCCACAGTATCAGATGTCTCGGCCTCTTCTCTCTGTCTCATTGCATATACTCTGACCAGAGCACTGCCTTGCTCTGATTGTTTCACTGTGCCTTGGTTGCCTGCTGGGCTACCTCTACCCCTGCCTCTACCTCTGCTGGGTGGTTGTGAACCTCTAGTGACAGGGCTCTGAACTGACCCTTCTGCAGTAGTAGGAGGTGGTCCAACTCTGCGAGTACTGGTGCAGTCTTTGGCAAAATGCCTTGTGCCTCCACAGTTATAACAGGCTCCAATAGCCTCGTAGCATACCCCAACATGATTTCTTCCACAAGTTTCACATTGGCGGGGAGGGTAGGAACCTCTGGTACTCTATTGACCAGATAGAGGAGGTTTCTGTCCTGAATATCTTCCTCTACTGGACTTCTTACCACCTCTATTGTGTCCCCCATGGTTCTTCCTCTTTCCAGTAGGACCACTGGAACTCTGTTCTACTGATTTTCCCTCTTTCTCTGTCTTCTCTGATTTCTTTTTCTCTAGGGCTACTTCAGATTCAATTCTTTCTAATTCTAGTGCTTGAGAAATAAGCTCAGAGAAGTTAGTATGTTTGAATCCGACCACTTGTAATCTGATACTGGGCTTCAAGCCGGTTTCAAACCTCTTGCATCTCTCCCTGCTGGTAGAAAGTAGACTTACTGCATAATGGCTCAGGCGGGAAAATTCTCTTTCATATTCAGCCACTGATCTACTCCCCTGTTTCAGACTTAGGAATTCTTGCAGTTTCTGGTCCACATAAGCATCAGGGACATATTTTTGTCTGAACTCTCTGAGAAAATCATTCCATGTTAGCACTGAAGGTTCTACCAGACTATGGGGAATGGTTTTCCACCAGTCATATACATCCCGCTATAACAGAGATACTGAATATTCAAATCTGAGCTCCTCTGTACAATGTAGCTTCTTGAACACCCTATCCATTCTCTCTAACCACTGTTCTACCTCTAGAAAATCTACTATCTCCTTGAACTTAGTAGCCCCATATTTCATTAATTTGTCATACTGCCTAGCAGAAGACTGTGGTTGTACCACTGGTGTCTGTAGTGGGACTTGAGTAGGCATATTACCAGCCATTTGTTAGAACATTACAGCCATCTGCTGAGCGAACTGAGTAGGAAACTACAGATCGAGGAGGGGTCAGGTGTCACGATCCACGACATTGTGTAGGGTCAGCATCCCTTGCACCTCAGCCTCTATGCATTGATCGACTGAATGATCACCCTCTTCCATAGTCAATGCGAGGATCTTAGACCTCCTGAACAGATAACACAAGGAGATTTCCTCCCGTTAGTGCATATTTAAAATGTAATGTACTATATGTATCAAACAATGACATTGAGCAGTTGTATTATGAAGAAAAAATATTCAAATTACAGGTGAAATCAGAATTTAAAAACTAGCTCTGATACCACTAAAACATGTCACACTCTACCCCTCTGTAAGGCATAACATGATCCCATAATATACCTAATGAATTACCAACTTCGTCTACTGATAACCCATTAAATACACTATAAGGGATTTTAAAACTTTTCTTACTTCTTTTTACAGTGGTGAGCACTATTTACAGGTGTTAAAAAAAAAATTTTTGAACTGAAGGGAAGCAGCTAACACATTTGAATTATTAAGAATTTCTGTAAAAATTTTGGCGGAGTGCCATCTGTATTTTGAATAAAACAGTTCTTCAAAAACCTATAAAAAGCACTTTAAGTATATTTCTCAATCTCAAACTCCAACATTTAATCAACACAATATGTTTCTCAACTCAAATCCACAATAATTTTTCAATATTTCTAAAGGCTGAGATAAAAGAAATATAGTACAAATTTTACAAGCCAAAATAATTCACAATTTATTTTACAACTTCAATGTACAATTTTAATTTACAACTGCTCAAAATCAAAAACACTATATACATACAGTGAATATACATTACAATACAAAATGCAAAATATGGTATACTCATTATACTCGATGATCTCTCATTGAAGCACTAGCAGCCTAGTCTGCTACCCTGTCAGTCTGTCTACCTGCGACAGCAATAAAAAGCTATCGTTAAGCCATTGTCTCAGTGGTGCACAACATTAACCAAATATAACTTTAAATCATAAATGATAAGTCATATAAATAGTGGATACTTAAAACCATAGTTAAATTCAAAGACAATGAATATCATAATAAATTTAAACTCCCTTTCCCACTATCACAATAAATCTCAATAAATCAAAACATGGTTAAGTTCAAAAGACAGTGAATGTCAATAAGAATTTAAACTTCATTTCACAATCTCACAATACATATCAATAAATCACACACAGCTTAATCATGTTCCAAAGTTCAATTCATCCCAAAAGCCGATGGCTAATGAGGAATTCAATTCATCCCAAAAGCCGATGGCTAGTGAGGTATAACATAGCTAGCTAGCAAAAATATGAGTACTCATTTTATTCGTCCTCAACAGGCACACACCTCAACACTTCAGCCAGAGAGGGAATTCAATTCGTCTCACTAGACAAGCTAGCAGGAATTCAATTAATATACATGATAGTTGTGGTTTCAAACCATTTACAATGCTTTTCAATCAATAAGTATCCATCAAATATCATTCAAATAAATTTTCACAGTTTCAAACCATTTACAATGCTTTTCAAGCAATAAGTATCCATTCAAACACATTTCCACAATTTAAAACAATAATATACAAATAGTCATAATTTATTTCAATTGAAAAATTCAAAAGAAATAAATGTTGTGCACAAATCTCTGATAACTGTCTCTTGGATCTGACTCAATGTTTCCTTTCCCTTCCCTGAGTCTTTTCTAACTGAGAAACACAATTTGAAGTGTTTCAGTACTCATTTAAACTGTCTCTAAGGATAAAGCTTAATAATTAATTTATTGAATTCCATTATTTCCTTAGTCAACCTAAGATGTTGACCCTCGATGTAGTCTATGTGAATTAGGTTTCAATGTTATCAATATGTCACATTTTATAGCTTTTTAGTATTGGTGCATGTTACCAAATTCATTTCTATGTATATTGCATTTTATTGCAATTTGTTGGATTCCGGTATACAAATTTGACCTAGCCGGAAGACCTAGTTCCCTCGGTTTTCGGGTTTCAGTCAAAACTAAAAACTTGTAGGTCTATGTCTTATTACACGCGGGGCAAAATTTTAGGTCATTCTGAGTTTACTAGACCAAGTTATGGTCATTTTACTATTGCTGGTCAGAATGTACCAAAATTGGTCACTTTAGGACATTTTAGGTCATTTTAGGTTCGGCCAGTTTTTGGACCTGAACTTATACAAGCTATTTGACTTGCTTATGGTCATTTCTGGGCTTTGGTGTCTTCATAATAATTGTAGATATATGTCTTAACTATTCATGGTAAAAATTGCAGGTCAATTGGACCTGTTTTGAGTGAGTTATGGCCAAAATACTAACTGCTGCCCAAATGGTCAATTTTCAGGCCTTAAATGCACTAATCCGGATTTGGTCATTTTTCAAGTTACCTTCCAAGCAGAATTTTTGTAAGCTTCTTTCATGAAAGTTGGCACTTTTTGTGCTTAGTTTCACCTCCAATTGGTCTCATACCAATTGGAGCCACACAATGAAGGTTCTAAACCAAAACACACGCCGCCCTGCTATTCATACTCTTCATCACATACCGAGGATACATTCAACACTTACCAAGTCATTTCCTTCATGCCATTTCTGGTTTGTACCATAACATAAACACATTTAGCAACTCATTTTTGGTCATTTTGGTAGCCTGTAATCACACTCAATATGCACATTATAGTACAGAATATTCCAAGTTCAAATTACAAACAATTTAATCACATAACCTAGCTCATTTACATGTCCAAACTCAAACTCTTATACACATATACATGCTGCCATAACAAGTACCATAATTCAACAATAATATTCCATAAACCAAACCATGAAATAAAATTTTTTTTTTGGTCCATACTTTAAATTGCCAAATTGTACCTCTCTTTGAATTAATTTCCAAGCTTCCAAAATCAAGTGTACATTCACATATACTTAGTATACATCACCCAATTTATTCCTACACATATAAATACTTAATCAACACTTGAATCTACCATTTACATGCAAGGATAAACTCTTCTTATGGAGTTTCCATGGCTGTCAAAAATATAAATCTCCCTTAAAACATCAAACTCCAAAAATCCTTCCACAATTCAACTACCCATAACATCTACACAAACTTTAATGAAGCAAGCATCAAAAATACCTACTTACCACTTTGGAAACTCTTCAAAACCTTGACTAAACTTGATCTTCTTACTGCCTATCTACTGCCCAAGTGGTGTAGAGTAATTTTAGTGAAGGGAGCTAGTGAAATGGAGGTGGGATTGATGGTTGCATGGAGCTTGGGACAATTCAGCCATGGAGGTTTTCTCAAGATAATTTTTGGCTGGATTTTTGGGAGGTTGAAGAAGATGGAAATCTGCTGTCCAAATGAAGATTAAGTGGTCCACTTTAGGTGTGAGTGGAGCACTAAGTGAGAAATAATTGTTTGTTTATTCATAACTTTCCTTATTCTCACATTAAGCTCCTAACTTTTGCTATTTACATTAGGTACCACCAATTTAATTTTTCATGAAATTTTTCAAGTGTAATATCATTTATTTTTAATAGACATTTAGGTCAAAAGACAACTTGGGTTGTCAAATGACCACAATGCCCCTGTTCGGGTTGCATTCTCGATTTTTTGGTAACACCGAGTTTTGTCCGTTTGTTCGATTTCTCACTTTTCTTTGTACTAATTAATTAATTTTTCTTTGATATTTCTAATGGTATTTATATTTCAATAGACATTTATTTAAGTCCTAAAAATACTTTCCAGGGTTCCTCGTGGTCCAGGGCTAGTCAACGGTCCACACTATGTCTTCCCAGTGCGGTCACCCATCACTAGGGTTCTTGGCTCGTTTAACTTAGTTACATTTCATTGCTATTATTTTTCCTTTGTTTTTCTTTTATTTTCTTTTCTTGAATTTCATTATTTTATGTCTCCTCACTCATATCTAAGTTTAGTTCTATGCATCCTAGCTGTCCGGACAACCCTGGTCACCGGAACAGTAGAATGCACTACCGAACATAGAGGTGTTACAATCAGACCCATCTCATGTACTACTAGCAGAAGAAATTGAAGTGAATCCAGACCCTACATATGAAGAAGAACCCATAGAGATTCTGGCTTATGAGGTAAAGTAGCTATGGAATAAGCAAATACCGTTAGTGAAAAAACCATCATTCGGGCAAATAAGCTACTTGGGAACGAGAGGAGGACATAAGGAGACAGCACCCACAGCTATTCAGAGATTGATACCAGGTAAAATTTCAAGATAAAATTTATTTTAAGGGGGGGAGAATTGTAACACCCTTATTTGCATAGCCTGGTATATCTTACTGTTCCAGTGACTGGTGTCGGTCCAGACAACTGAGGGGATTAGAACCACACTTAAGACAACTAGATAAGCCCTGAACACAAATAATTAGTAATTTCCAATTAGTTAAGTATAAATAAGAAAAATAGAACATAAAGAAGTTAAACGAGCCAAGAGTCACAGCGAAGGGTGACCTTCTCAAGAAGGATTGCAAAGTCGATTTCAACTCAAATTTTGAATCGTAAAATGTGACGCCGCGGTCCTTAGGACTATTGCAAACACAGTGGAAAAGAGAAAATCACAAAAAAGAATTGTTAAACAGGTCAAATAATTAGGTCAGGGATCCGGAAGAAACATTAAATTATTTACAAATTGGATCGAACCGGCGAGGGGCAATTTAGTCAATTGATCTCTAGAGCTGACTCCTGACCTAACTGTCAAATAAAATCAGAGAAAAAAAAAATTTTAGGATCAAGAATTAAATTAAAGAACTAATAGAAAAATAAAGGCAAAAGAAAAAGAAAAAAAAAAAGAGAAAAGTGTTATTACATCACTTGGATGACATCATGGGTGATGTCAAAATCCAATTTAATTTTCCCACAATCTTTGACCAAGTTAATTAAAGTTAAATACACATAAAATACCTTAAAAAGAAAAGAAAAAGCTAATTCTTGTCTTCTCCCATCTAGTGTACCGCCCCACCTCTCACTAAGTCACAATGGAAGAAACTCCATTGAAGCTTGAGTTCAAGCTTCAAAACTCCTACTAAACCTTACCTTGACCCCAAATTAATCCATTAGAAGCTTAATTGAGTTGAGGAATGATGTTGGTAGGCTTTGATTTAGTGAAATGTAACAACTAGGTAGTTAGGGTTTTGGCACCTAGGGTTTGGAAGCCAAAAAAATTTGAGAAATGGTCCAATGGTATGTTTGACCTTGTTTGAAATGGAAAATGGTCATTTGTGACCAATTGATGTATGTTGGAAGTGTTAGAATTAGGTTTAGATTCGGATTGGATGTGGGCAGTATGCAGGCAGCATGACCAAGGTCCCTTTCAGGGACCAAAACTGAAAATTTACAAGCCCAATTGGTGTGAGGCTAATTGATAATGAAACTAGACACAAAATGACACATTTTTCATTTAGGAATCATGCCTAAAAAGTGACTAAAACCTAGTGAACAAATTGACCAAATCCAGATTAGGCAATCTGACCTGTATAAAAATGACCAATTGAACAGTGTTTGTTCATTTCGCCATAACTTGGGCTAGGAAGGTCTAAATGACCTGAAATTTTACCAGTGGAAAGTTGAGATTTAGACCTAAAACTTTCATGAAGAACACAAACTCAAATTATGCCCTTAACCAAGTCATTTGGCCACCTAAAATTGGTGACATAAAACTGCCAGAACCAGTTTGGTGCCTAGAAATCTAGGTTAAGTCCAATCCGGCAGCCATGATTCAAATGGCTATACCTTGAGCTACAAAACTCCAAATGGAGTGATTCAAAAGGGACAATAAAGTTAAGACAATAAGAAACAATTTCTATGAAGAAAATTGTAACACCCCTATGTTCGATAGTACATCCTACTGTTCTGGTGACAGTGTCTGTCCGAATAGCTAGAATGCTTGGAATTATATTTAAATATTAGTGTGGAGATATAAGGCAGTGAAATGCAATAGAGGAAAATACAAGAAAAAAATAAAAGAAAAATAAAAGAGAGAAAATGGAACTAAGCTAAACGAACAAAACTGTACCGATGGGTGACCGCACCGGGAAGTTGTGGCGTGGGCCGTTGACTAGCCTTGGACTGCGGGTAACCCTGAAAAATATTTTTGGGACTTAAATAAACATCTATTGTAAAATAAATGATATTAGAAATGTCTAAGAAAAATTAATAAATTAGTACAAAGAAAAGCGAAAAATCGAGAAACCGATAAAAATCGGTGTTACTGAAAAAGCCGAAAAGCAACTCGAATACGGACATTGTGGTCAATTGACACCACGAGTTGCCTTTTGACCTAAATTAGTATTAAAAATAAATGATATTAAATTTTTTAAATACCATGAATATTCAAATGGTGGTCCATAATTTAAATAGTGAAAGAAAAGGGGTTAAATGTGGGAATTATGGGAAATTTGATTAAACAAATATTATAAATGATTTTAGTGCTCCACTAACATTTTCAAAGTGGACCATTAAGTAGATTTTGGGCAGAATATTCCATCATCTTCTTCATTTGGCAAACCATTGCCGTTTTGGTTGAGCTCCATGCAAATCCTTTGGAGATATCCTTTCCCCTAAGTCCTTTCTTTAAAGTTAATCCTCACCTTGCAAGGAAGACTTTGTAGCAATTTTAAGGAGGTTTAGTGAGGTTTTGGTCAAGCACAAAAGTGGTAAGTGAGTATTCTCCATTATTGTTTCATTAAACTTTAAGTGGATGTTGTGGTGAGTGGTTTTGTGGAAGAAGTTTTGAAGTTTGATGTTTTAATGGTGGTACACCATTTCGGCAGCCATGGGAACTCACCATGTTTAGCTTGTTTTCACTTGTAAATGGTTGTTTAAGATGTTGATGTAAGTGTTTATGTGTATAGAAATGATTTAGACAATGTATATTAAGAGTATGTGTAATGGTGCACTTGGTTTTGGAAGCTTAAAAGCAATTTGAAGGAGATATTTTCCATGAGGTGAGTCGGCAACTTTAAAGTGTGGTTAGAAATGTGTTGTTTCATGGTATGGGTTGTTGAATTATGTTACTTATGGTGGCAGCATGTGGATGTGAATAATTGTTTGGATTTGGACATGTAAATGAGGTATGTTCATGTGGTTAAATTGTGTAAATGAACTTTGGAAAATTATGAGTTATAATGTGTATGTTGAGAATGGTTACAAGCTGTCCAAAATGACCAAAATGTGTTGTTAAGTGTGTTAATGGTATGGTACAAACCAGAATTGGCATAAAAGAGTTAGCTTGGTAAGTATAGAATGTGTAATCTGTAAGTGATGAAGAATGTATAGTAGGGCAGTGTATGTTTTAGCTTAGAACCTTAAGTGTGTGACTCCAATTGGTATGAGATCAATTGTAGGTGAAACTAGGCATAAAATGTGCCAACTTTCATGAAGGAAGCTTACCTAAATTCTGTCCACAAAGTGACATAAAAATTGACCAAATATGGAATAGGTAAGTGCAGGCCAGAATTTTTGACCATATGAACAGTAGTCATTGGGAGGACCATAACTCACTCAAAATAGGTCCAATTGACCTAAAAGTTTTACCATGAATAGTTTAGACATAGATCTAGAATTCTTATCAAGACACCAAAGCCAAGAAATGGCCAGAACCAAGCCAAATAGCTTGCACAAGTTCGGGTACCAAAACTGGCCGAACCAAAAGTGACTTAAAAATGACCTAAACTTACCACTTTAGTGCATTCTGTCCAGCATTGGTAAATTGACCATATGTTGGTCTACAAAACTCAAAATGACCTGAAATTTTGCCTCACGTGCAATAAGACATAGACCTACAAGTTTGTAGTTTGGATCGAAACCCGAAAACCGAGGAAACTAGGTCATCCGGCTAGGTCAAAATAGTGTACCGAAATCCGGTAAATTGCAATAAAATGCAATACACTTGAAAATGAATTTGGTAACATATACCAACACTAAAGGGCTATAAAATGTGACATATTGGTAACATTAGAATTGACTCACTTAGAGTATATCAAGGGTCAACATTATAGGTTGACTAATGAAATGAATTGAAGAGAATAGTACCAAGAAAATTTAGATATTGGATTTTATTGTTAGAAACAAATTCATTGAGTACTGAAACACTTTAAATTATAGGTTTCAGTTGAAAAGGATATTGAGAAGCATAAGGAACATTGAGTCAAGGCCTAGAGGTGACTCAAACCAGGTTTATGCACAACTAGTTTCTAACTGATTTTGTTCTGAATATTTTATATAATTAAATGACATATTTTTCTTATGTATTATGTTTAACAAGCATTGGATTTAATTCAATGATTATTGAAATTGTTATAGTATGTATGAATTTAGCTTTGTGAAATGGTATTTCCACAAGTATTAAGCATTGTTGTGGATTGAATAAATTATGTTTTGGAAAATTGTGATAGAACATGTTTTGAATTGTGATGGGCAATTTTGTCACACCCTACCCCTCTGTAAGGCATAACATGATCCCGTAGTATACCTAATGAATTACCAACTTCGTCTACTTATAACTCATTAAATACACTACAAGGGATTTTAAAACTTTTCTTACTTCTTTTTACAGTGGTGAGCACTATTTACAGGTGTTAAAAACCTTTTTGAAGTGAAGTGAAACAGCTAACAAATTTGGACTATTAGGGATTTCTGTAGAAATTTTGGCAGAGTGTCATATGTATTTTGAACAAAATAGTTCTTCAGAAAACCTGTAAAAAACCACTTCAATATTTTTCTCAATCTCAAACTCCAACATAATTCAATATAATAAGTTTTTCAACTCGAATCCACAATAATTTTTCAAAGACTGAGATTGTTTTATAATACAATTTTTTTTCAAGCCAAAATAACTCATAATTTGTTTTACAACTTCAATGTACAATTTTAATTTACAACTGCTCAAAATCAAGAACAATATATACATATAGTGAACATACATTACAGTACAAAATGCAAAATGTGGTATACTCAATATACTCGATGATCTCTCGCTGAAAGCACTAGCAGCCTAGTCTGCTACCCTATCCGTCTGTCTACCTGCGACAGCAATGAAAAGCTATCGCTGAGACAATGTCTCAGTGGTGCACAACATTAACCAAATACAACTTTAAATCACAATTGATAAATCATATAAATGATGAATACGTAAAACCATAATTAAATTCAAGACAATGAATGTCATAAGGAATTTAACACAATATCATAATAAATCTCAAAAATCAAAACATAGTTAAATTCAAAAGACAGTGAATGTCAATAAGAATTTAAACTCCATTTCACAAATTATCAAAGCTCATAATAACACAATTTAGTCAAAAAATTTAAAAATACAGTGTTGCCAATTCATACACAACTTAAGCCATGACACAATTTTCCGATCAATGCCGCGTTGTACACCACGACAAAGCAATCACAACCCCACTAATCGAAATCAATGAGGAAGGAAGCTAGCTATATAATGAGTACTCACCCGATCACCTCAACTAGTAAACCAAAGAGAGAGAAAAATAAATGATCACAACCCCATAAATGGAGAAGGAAAATAAACGATCACAACCCCATAAATGGAGAAGGAAAATGAATGATCACAACCCCGTAAATGGAGAAGGAATGATGTGATACTGTCATGCTAAGTGTGAACACAAAATCAATTCCAAACATTTTATTCAAATGATTTGTAAGAATCCAATAAATTTCCAAAGTTATAATTTCATTCACAAAATGGCAACACAATTCATAATTAACTTCAATTTTCACAAATCACACTAAATCAAATTTTCCACAGTTTCAAACCATTTACAATGCTTTTCAAGCAATAAGTATCCATTCAAACACATTTCCATAATTGAAAACAATAATATACAAATAGTCATAATTATTTCAATTGAAAAATTCAAAAGAAATAACTGTTGTGCACAAACCTTTGATAACTGTCTCCTAGCCTTGACTCAGTGTTTCCTTCCCTTTCCTTGAGTCTTTGCTAATTGAGAAACACAATTTGAGGTGTTTCAGTGCTCATTTAAACTGTCTCTAACGATAATGCTTGATAATTAATTCACTGAATTCTATTATTTGCTTAGTCAACCTAATATGTCGACCCTCGATACATTCTAGGTAAATTAGGTTTTAATGTTACTAATATGTCACATTCAATAGTCTTTTAGGGTTGGTACATGTTACAAAACTTATTTCCATGTATCTTGCATTTTCTTGCAATTTCTGGATTCTGGGATACTAGTTTGACCTAGCCGGACAACCTAGCTCCCTCGGTTTTTGGGTTTCGGTAAAAACTACAAACTTGTAGATCTATGTCTTACTGCACGCGGGGAGAAATTTCAGGTCATTCTGAGTTATGTAGACCAAGTTATGGTCATTTTACTATTGCTGATCAAAATGCATCAAAATTGGTCACTTTAGGTCATTTTAGGTCATTTTAGGTTCGGCCAGTTTTTGGATCCGAACTTGTGCAAGCTGTTTGACTTTCTTATGGTCATTTCTGGGCTTTGGTGTCTTCATAAGACTTGTAGATATAGGTCTTAACTATTCATGGTCAAAATTTCAGGTCAATTGGACTTCTTTTGAGTGAGTTATGGCAGAAAAACTAACTGCTGCCCAAATGGTAAATTTGCAGTCCCTAATTGCACTAATCTAGATTTGGTCATTTTTCAAGTTACCTTACAAGCAGAATTTTGGCAAGCTTCCTTCATGAAAGTTGGCACATTTTGTGCCTAGTTTCACCTCCAATTGGTCTCATACCAATTGGATCCACACACTTAAGGTTCTAACCCCAAAACACAAACTGCCCTATTGTATTTTGTTCATACTCATCAAAGGTCACTTTTAACACTTATCAAACTTCACATTCATGCCCATTCTGGTTTGTACCATAACCTAAACATATTTTACCACATATTGTTGATTATTTTGGCAGCTTACAATCACATTCAACATACACCATAAAGTGAAGAATTTGTCAAACTCAATTACAACAATTTAATCACCTATTCATGGTCATTTACATGCCCAACCTCACACCATCACACATATGCCCAAGCTGCCCTAACAACTATCACAATTCAACATTAATCTTCCATAATCTAAACATGAAATAACATCCTTATGGTTCACCAAACCAGGCTACCGATTCATGCATTTACATTCCATTAATTCCCAAGCTTCAAATTTCAATTACACATTCACATATACTAAGTATACATCACCCAAATAATTTCCTACACACATAAATATTTAATCAATCCTTTAATCCACCATTTACAAGCAAAAATAAACTGTTTTCAAGGAGTTTCCATGGTTGCAAAAAATACAGCTCTCCCTTTAAACATCAAACCTCAAAATTTTTTCCACAATTCAAGTACCCATAACATCCACACAAACTTTAATGAAGCAAGCATCAAAAATACATACTTACCACTTTTGAAATTCTTCAAAACCTCACCAAAACTTAAATTTCTTACTGCCTATCTACTGCCCAAGTTGTATAGAACAACTTTAGTGAAGGACTCTTGAAGAAACTAGGGCTTGATCATGGAGGATTGGAGCTTCATGCATGAATGGCCATGGAGTTTTCTTTCGGATGCATTCGGCTGGTTCAGTTGCTGGAGGTTGAATATGATGTTCATCTGTCCAAAGTGTCTTTTATAGATGGTCCAAGCTGCCTTAGTGGAGCACTTAACTTATTTTAATGTTTAATTATTCAAACTTTCTCAATTTTCATTTTTATGCCCCAAACTTCCATCATTTATACTATATACCACAATTTTAATTTTCATGACATTTTACATCTAGGTCAAAAGACAACTCGGGGTGTCAAATAACCGCAATGCCCCTGTTTGGGTTGCATTCCCGATTTTTCAGTAACACGGAGTTTTGTCCGTTTTTCGATTTCTCACTTTTCTTTGTACTAATTAATTAATTTTTCTTTGATATTTCTAATGATATTTATACTTCAGTAGGTGTCTCTTTAAGTCTTAAAAAAATATTTTCCAGGGTTTCCCGCAGTCTAGGGCTAGTCAACGATCCACGCCGTGACTTCCCAGTGCGGTCACCCATTGCTAGGGTTCTCGGCTCGCTTAACTGGGTTACATTTATTTGTTATTATTTTTCCTTTGTTTTTCTTGTATTTTCTTTTCTTGTATTTCATTATTTTATGTCTCCTCACTCATATCGAAGTGTAGTTCTAGGCTTCCTAGCTGTCCGGACAACATTGGTCACTGGAACAGTAGAATGTACTATCGAACATAGGGGTGTTACAATTCTCCCCCTCTTAAATAAATTTTATCTCAAAATTTTACCTGGCATTAGTCTCCGAACAGCTGTGGGTGTTGTCTCCTCATATCCTCTTCACGTTCCCAAGTAGCTTCCTGGCCTGAATTATGGTTCCATAGCACTTTAACCAGGTGTATCTGTTTATTCCTCAGCTGCTTCACCTCATAAGCCAGAATTTCTATAGGTTCTTCCTCATAGGAGAGGTCTGGATTTACCTCAATCTCTTCAATTGATGGCATATGAGATGGGTCTGATTTGTACCTCCTTAACATGGACACATGGAAAACATTGTGTATCCTTGCTAACTCTGGAGGTAATGCCAACCGATATGCCAAAGGACCCACTCTTTCCAGAACCTCATATGGTCCGATGAAACGAGGACTCAGTTTCCCCTTTCTGCCAAATCTCATAATCCTCTTCCAAGGAGAAACTTTGAGGAATACCTTATCACCCACTACATATTCAATATCTCTTCTCTTCAGATCAACATAGGACTTCTGACGGTCTGATGCAGCCTTGAGTCTATCTCTGATCAATCTGATCTTTTTCTTTGTCTGCTAAAAAATTTCTGGCCCAATCATCTTCCTTTCACCTACTTCATCCCAACATAAGGGAGTTCTGCACTTTCTGCCATACAAAGCTTCATATGGAGGCATCCCAATGCTTGATTGGTAGCTGTTGTTATAAGCAAACTCAATCAAAGGCAAGTGTGTATCCCAACTACCTTCAAACTCAATCACACAAGCCCGTAGCATGTCCTCCAATATCTGAATTACCCTTTCGGACTGGCCATCTGTCTGTGGGTGGAATGTTGTGCTGAAATTCAATCTAGTTCCTAGGGCTCTCTGAAGACTACCCAAGAATCTATAAGTGAACCTAGGATCTCTATCAGACACAATTGATACTAGCACTCCATGCAATTTTATAATCTCATATATGTACAATCTGGCCAATCTTTCTAGGCTATAGTCCATTCGAACTGGCAAAAAGTGAGCAGACTTGGTCAATCTGTTAACTATAATCCATACTGCATTATGACTATTCTGTGTTCTTAGAAGTCCTGTAACAAAATCCATATTTATTCGTTCCTATTTCCAATCTGGTGCTAGCAAAGGATGTAACAAACCAGCTGGAACTTGATGTTCTGCCTTTACTTGCTGACAAGTTAGGCATTTGGAAATAAATTCAGCTATATCTCTCTTCATACCCATCCACCAGTAGTGCTCTTTCAGCCCTCTATACATTTTAGTTCCACCAGGGTGCATAGCAAAAGGAGACTCATGTGCTTCCTACATAATGATCTGTCTCAATTCAGCATCATTAGGAACGCACATTCTGCCCTGATGTAGCAATAAACCATCATCTTTCACAGAAAATTCAGGTTTCTTGCCCTACTGGACTTCTTTCAGTAGCTTCTGATATTTATCATCATTCTGAATAGTCATTCTGATTTGATCAATCAATACTGACTGTACATGCCATGCAACTACTGTCTGTCCCTTATCGTCAATCTCTAAACTGGCATACTATGCTTTCAATTCATATACCATGGATAAAGGAGAAACTCTGAGACTTGCCATAGTCTTCCTCACCTTCGTAACATTTCTTTGTTATATCTGAACCAACTGTTCGAATTTTGACGTCCATAGCTCTTTTTATCTGTCAATATTCTATAACTTACTTCCTTTTGTACTGACTATAACCTTTCGATATTCTAACTTTTGAGTTTTAGATCCCTAAGTAGGATTTTCAAACTTATTTCTAACAATTAAATTATGTCCTGGCATAACCATACCAAAACAGATGTCGTTGGCAACTATTCTCATCTAGGTGTACTATCGGGTAGTATGTAGCTCTACATAATAATCTCAAGTCAGTACTGTAATCTGCAGCTTACAGTATAAACATCAAGAACATTGTATAGTTATTACGATACATCCCAATAGATCAAACTTTTCTATCTTTTGTCCTTTTCGAATTCACTGATATCCGAATTTTATTCTGATTACAATATCCATTAACAATTACTAACAGTAACATTTCTGCCTTCATCTAGAACAATTCTATTACCGCATCTTACTTTTACGTCCTCTTGCCTTACATTAAGTAGGCTTGCCGTTTATCTTTATAATTTATGGTGTGTTAGAAAATACTTTTCGCTGATAAACTCTTTCAAAACTAATTTCACTTATTATCACAATCCTTATCTTAAAGGACTAATCACTAATGCATCAAAATTTATTCCCCTATAAAGGAATAATAACAGAACATATAGTTCTAACACTAACATAAAAGTATGCAGGTTCCAGGTCAAACAATACATAAACGAAGAGTGCCATCCTTCTTCTTAACAATAATACTGGTGCTTCCCAAGGTGACACACTAGGGCGGATGAAGCCCTTTTCAAGTAGTTCTTGCAACTGTACCTTCAACTCCTTCAACTCTGCTGATGCCATTCTATATGGTGTTATGGAGATTGGATCCACACCAGGCATAACATTAATTTCAAACTGTACTTCTCTTTCCGGAGGTAATCCTGGTAATTCATCAGGAAACACATCTGGAAAGTCATGTACTGTAGGGATGTCTTTTAATGCTGGACTCCCCACTTGGGTGTCTACCACATGTGCCAAGCATGCTTCACACCCCTTTCTGATCATTTTTTTTGCTAGTGCAGCCGAAATGATTTTTGATGGCAATAGCTGCCTCTCCCCACATATTACCACATCAGCAGATCGAGGAGACCAAAAGTGACTGTCTTGACCTACTGACCAATCATGGCATGATGCCTGGCTAACCAATCCATGCCCAAGATGATATCATAATCTCTGAAGGGCATTTCAATGAAATCCGATAGAAAAGTGTGTCCTTGGATCACCAAATGACAATCCCTATACATTTTATTAACCCTAACCTCCTGTCCTAACGGACTTGTTACTAACACCTCAAAGTCCATTTTTGTACATGGAACAGCAATGCAATCAATGATGCTAGCACTCACATAAGAATGGGTAGAACCCAGATCAAATAACACAAACATATCTTGATTAAAAGTTGAGAAGGTACCAGCCACAACATCAGATGTCTCAGCCTCTTCTCTCTGTCTCATTGCATAGATTCTGACTAGAGCACTATTTTGCTCAGAATGTTTCACTGTGCCTTGGCTGCCTACTGGGCTACCTCTACCCCTGCCTCTACCTCTGCTGGGTGGTTGTGAACTTCTGGTGACAGGGCTCTGAACTGACCCTTCTGCAGTAGTAGGAGGTGGTCCAACTCTGCGACTACTGGTGCAGTCCTTGGCAAAGTGTCCTATGCCTCTGCAGTTATAATAGGCTCCTATGGCCTTATAGCATACCCCACCATGATTTCTACCACAAGTTTCACATTGGCAGGGAGGGTAGGAACTTCTAGTTGTTCGACGACTGGACCTTGGTGGTCTTTGTCTTGAGGATCCACCTCTGTTATATCCCTGAGCTCGGGGCTCCTCATATTCTTTTCTCCTTCTCAAATTACTGCTTGAGCTCCGACCCATAGGTTTCTCCCTCTTCTCTATTTCATGTTGCCCTTGTGGGGGTTGGGTCTGTACTTGGGCTTGGGCTGACAGATTATTAGCCATTTGTTGGAAGAAAGTGGCCATTTATTGGACCATTTGTGCAGTAATTTGTACCGGTAAAACTAGTACAGTCGGGCCTTCGACACTTTGTGGAGCTGGGGCCTCAACTTGTACTTCGGCCTCTATCGGTTGATCGACTGAATGATCACTCTCTTCCATAGTCAATTCGAGGATCTTAGACCTCCCGAACAATTAACACAAGGAGATTTCCTCCCGTTAGTGCATATTTATAATGTAATGTACTGTATGTATCAAACAATGATATTGAGCAGTTGTACTATGAAGAAAGAATATTCAAATTACAGGTGAAAACATAATTTAAAAACTTGCTCTAATACCACTAAAACATATCACACCCTACCCCTCTGTAAGGCATAACATGATCCCGTAGTATACCTAATGAATTACCAACTTCGTCTACTGATAACCCATTATATACGCTACAAGGGATTTTAAAACTTTTCTTACTTCTTTTTACAGTGGTGAGCACTATTTACAGGTGTTAAAAACCTTTTTGAAGTGAAGTGAAATAGCTAACACATTTGGACTATTAGGGATTTCTGTAAAAATTTTGGTAGAGTGTCATCTGTATTTTGAATAAAACAGTTCTTTAGAAAACCTGTAAAAAACCACTTCAATATTTTTCTCAATCTCAAAACTCCAACATAATTCAACACAATAAGTTTTTCAACTTGAATTCACAATAATTTTTCAAAGACTGAGATTGTTTTACAATACAATTTTTTTTCAAGCCAAAATAACTCATAATTTGTTTTACAACTTCAATGTACAATTTTAATTTACAACTGCTCAAAATCAAGAACGATATATACATACAGTGAACATACATTGCAGTACAAAATGCAAAATGTGGTATACTCAATAAACCCGATGATCTCTCGCTGAATGCACTAGTAGCCTAGTTTGCTGCCCTATCCGTCTATCTACCTGCGACAGCAATGAAAAGCTATCGCTAAGACAATGTCTCAGTGGTGCACAACATTAACCAAATACAACTTTAAATCACAATTCATAAATCATATAAATGATGGATACGTAAAACCATAATTAAATTCAAAACAATGAATGTCATAAGGAATTTAACACAATATCATAATAAATCTCAGAAATCAAAACTGTAACACCCCTCACCCGTCTACAGTGTAGCCGAGCAAGACGTGCTACACGGTGTGCCGGAGCACCTGATCTTCTCTGATTTCATTATAGTTCTAGATTTACTTGTTCAAAAACTTTATATGAGGTTTAAGCTATTTTTACTTTTATCAATATCTGACTAATTTGGAAAATTCAAAAATTTCAATGCTAATCCAGCAGAGTACTGGCAGTAATTTGGACTAACAGTTCTTCTGAACCTGCCAAAAACAATTTCAATATATACTCAAATTCACAACTCAGAATCAGTCTCAAAATTTTTCATACTCAATCTCAATCAGAATCATCATGATCAGATACTTAACTCATATATCAAAATTCTTACATTTTATTATTTTGCATAATTTGCCAACTAATTACATAAATTTGTCAAGTACAAGATGTACAAATAATTTACATTATACTTAGAATGAACAAAATAAATAACATGTATAAATATGAGCCCTATCTACATGCATTGCTGAGGAGGTGACAACCTTCAATTCTTCTGACACTTCTATAGATCTGGACTTCAAAAAATCTCAGTCGACAGTCTACTGGTTTTACCTTCAGTACCTGTGTGAGGAAGCAATTCCATCGCGCTAAGCATCTCTGCTTAGTGGTGCAATAGTATAACAAGAAATAATATATACAATTAAAGAAAGAAATAAATCATAATTCAGATACTCAAGAATCAATTTAATTTGGTATGGTATTTCTAGTATCAACAATCTTATATACTAGTTTGTTCCTCTTTGGAAGTGCTTAGTTTATAACTTTTCATTAATACTACCCAGTATACAAATTATTCTAACTGTATTGTATTTCAAGTCTCTACGATTCTGCAATTTATATTTTTGTTATGTTTTTTTTGCTAATTTCTTTTACGCATTCATTCTATACTTAATTTAATTGTACTGAAATTTCATTATACTTAACTTAGCTTCCTGAATTGAATAATGTTTTAAGTGACTGCCCATATAGCCTATACACTGACCAGACTGGATAAATGGATATACTAGCACTGGGTACCTAGTACCTCGGGCCATCACACCATCGGTCACAAAGTATCTCCCGGTGTGCAAACAGTGTGGCTAAAAAGCCATATAATCAATCAGGCATTAAGCCGAGTATAATTACACAAACTATATAGCCATAGGCTATTAAAATCATAGTATGGCATAATAAGCCATAAAACACAATATGACGTAAAGTCATTTACAAAACAGCTGTCAGAATCCTATTGGCATGCCAACCTATCCAAACTAGTTAACTAAGCACATTAGGGCATATTACAATGTTACATATTTAATTCTTTATTCATAGGGTTTATACATCTTTATGCCTTTCACTAGTCAATAAAATTATTGACCTTTTTATGCATCATGGATAGGTTGATTCTAGCATCAACATGTCACAATTTACAATTCAATATGTTGTCAATATAATGCAATTTACCCTTTTCACAAGTTGGCATTCATTGCCAAATCACTTCAAGCATCATTTTATGTAATTACCAATTTTCAATTTTAGTGTGCTAGATTGGTCTAGCTTAAAGTCCTATTTTCCTTAGTTTTTAGCTTCTGGTCAAAGAAGCAAAATTGTAGCTCTATGTCTTATTGCATGCGAGGCAAAATTCCAGGTTATTCTAAGTTGTATAGACCAAGATATGGTCAATTTACTAAAGTTGGACAGATTACACCTTTAGTGCGAAATTTGGTCAATTTCTCAATTTTTGTTTGCTAGATTTGTCTAGCTTAAAGTCCTATTTCTCTTGGTACTATTCCCCTCAATTCATTTTATTAGTCAACCTATAATGTTGACCCTTGATGCACTCTACGTGAGTCAATTCTAATGTTACCAATATGTCACATTTTATAGCCCTTTCATGTTGGTATATGTTACCAATTTCATTTCCAAGTGTATTGCATTTTATTGCAATTTACTGGATTTCGGTGTACTATTTTTACCTAGCCAGACGACCTAGTTCCCTCGATTTTTGGGTTTCGGTCCAAACTAAAAAATTGTAGGTCTATGTCTTATGGAACGCGGGGAAAAATTTCAGGTCATTCTGAGTTATGTAGACCAAGTTATGGTCATTTTACTATTGCTGGTCAAAATGTATCAAAATTGGTCACTTTAGGTCATTTTAGGTCATTTTAGGTTCGGCCAGTTTTTGGACCCGAACTTGTGCAAGCTTTTTTACTTGCTTATGGTCATTTCTGGGCTTGGGTGTCTTCATAAGACTTGTAGATATAGGTATTAACTATTCATGGTCAAAATTTCAGGTCAATTGGGCCTTTTTTGAGTGAGTTATGGCTTAAATACTAACTGCTGCCCAAATGGTCAGTTTTCAGGCCTTAAATGCACTAATCCGGATTTGGTCACTTTTTAAAATCAGTTTCTAGGTAGAATTTTGGCAACCTTTCTACATGAAAGTTGGCCTATTTGGTGTCTAGTTTCACCCTATATTGGCCTCATATCAATTGGGTTCATAGTTTGGCACTTATGGCCTCATTTAGGTGCTGCCTTCAATACACAACCTGCACAAAGCTCATACACTCCCAATTTAATGTTCCTTCTCCTCCTCATTACTACAATATTCAATCAACAACACTTCCATACATATATTGTACACAATCCCAGCAAAAATTCTGGGCAGAATACTCAAGTGCACAAGGCACACAATACACCATTAAACTTCAATATTTACATCCACCCAAATTCAACATACTTCAATGTTAATATTACACATATACTTCAACATATTCATACTTCAACATCACTTACACTTGCTGCCCACAAATTGACATTCACATATATCATTAATAACCATATATTCACACACAATTTCATGCTATTAGGGGCTGCTAAACATGGCAGTTTGCTCAAGGCTTCAAGGTTCCATTTCACACCTCAATCTAAACACTACATGTACATACTTGTGCACAAACTTACTACAACTTTCATTTGGACAATTCAACCTTCATTTTTATTCATTAGAAGTAAAAATAACTCAAGCTCAACAAGGGTTCATGGCTGCCCAAAATGAAGCAACATCACAAATCTCCAATAATTGTTTCAAACCATAATTTAAATTTCTCAATTTCAATCAATTCAAGTCCTATCACTTCCCATATATATACCCATATCAAGCATCATCTTTAAACTCATCTACATCATTTAAACACATCAAAATCCCATGAATGTCTTGGCTGCCGAAATGAAGGGCTCACCAAATAGACATTAATTTACTCAATTTCTTCACAAATCAACTCACCCAAAGCTCAAAACAAGATCTAATGAAAGAAAATGGGGAGATTAAGCACTAACCTCATCTTGGGCTTGATTAAACTTCACCAAAACTCCTCTTTCTTGCTTCCTACATGCTGCCCATGATGTGTAGAACAAGTTTAATGAAGGACTCTTGAAGAAATGATGGCTTGATTAATGGTGCATGAAGGCTTGTATATGGGCATCCATGGATGAGCTTGGGAGAGAAAATAAAATTCGGCAATGGTGATAGAGGAGTGAAGAAGATGAAATGGTTTAGTGGAAAATGCTGTCCACTTATGGTTTTATACCCCACTAAACATTTAAATAATAGTTAAAATAATTAAACTTTCATAATTCTAATTGTAGCCCCATATTTCCTTTAATTGCATTTCATTTATAATTTCATTTTTTATTAAATTTTCAAAATATAATACCACTTATTTTTCATGGACATTTAAGTCAAAAGTCAACCCTAGGCGTCAATTGACCAAAATGCCCCTCTTCAGGTCAAGTTCGGACTTTTCTAATATCTGATTTACTCCTGCATCACGATTTCTTTAATTTTTATTTCTCATTTATACTAACTTTCTAATTTTTCTTTGACATTTTCTAAGTATAATATCATTTATTTTTAATGGAGATTGAGGTCAAAAGGCAACACTATGTGTCAAATGACCAAAATACCCCACTTCGGGTTATATTCCCGATTTTTCGGTAATACCGATTTTTGTCTGTTTCTCGATTTTCATTTTTTTTTTGTATTAATCTATTAATTTTTCTTTGATATTTCTAGTGTCAATTACATTTCAATAAACCTTTATTTATGTCTCAAAATTAAATTCAGAGGGTTCCCATGATCCCCGGCCTAACGGCCTTTCCTAGTGCGCTATTACCCATCAGTGTTTAGCTGCTTAACTTAGCATCATTTTCTCTCTTTCATTTTTTTGTTTGATTTTTCTTGTATTTTCATTTCATTTATTTCATCATTATATGTCTGTTCACTATCACCGAAGTGTAGTTCCAGACATCCTAACTTGCCTGGACTGTTAATTGGCCACTAGAGCAACAGAACGTACAGAACACGTATAGTGGGGATGTTACAAAAACATAGTTAAATTCAAAAGACAGTGAATATCAACAAGAATTTAAACTCAATTTCACAAATTATCAATGTCACACCTTACCCCTTTGTAAGGCATAACATGATCCCGTAGAATACCTAATGAACTACCGAACTTCACCTACCGATAACTCATTAAGTACCCTACAAGGGATTTTAAAAAAATTTTCTTATTTTTGACAAGTGGTGAGCATTGTCTAATAAGTACTTAAAACATTTAGTTAAATTAAAACTAGTTAATATTTTTGGCCCATTTTATTTTTACGCAAATTTTATAAAAATTTTGACAGAGTTTCCTCTGTATTTTGAGAAACCAGTTCTTCAAATACCTGAAATAAAAGTACTTCCAATAATTTTCTAACCACTTTTTCAAATTCACACTCAATCTCAATCAATTTCTCAAATTCACAAGTTCAATAATTGCTTCAAAATAATGTCCATCAATATCATTTATTCATATTCCAGTCAAGATAAACAATTTATTTCATTTAAAACAAAATAATTTATACACAACCTTACAAATTTATATCAAAAGAAACACAAACTAAACTTTATTACAAACTTCGTACAAATTTGTGTACAAGCTGCTCAAGACCCATTTTTACATGTCCATACATTTATGTGCAATATATACATCAAAAGAAGTATTTACAGTTAGGGTATAAATTATACCCGAATGCTTCAAGCTGATGACTTCACACACCTCAGCAGCTCAGTCTGCTGCTCCTCTAGTCTCTGTATCTGCGACAGCAATAAAAGCTATCGCTGAGTACTAGGACTCAGTGGTGCACAATATACTAAAATAATCTTTATGCAAAACTTAAAGCACATTCATTCAAAAATTTGGCTAAACATGAAAATTAAATACAATCATGCATTGTAAGATTTTACATGTAAACCAAGTTCATTTTAAAGTATCAAAACACATTTCATAAAACCCACAGTTAGATCACGCCATTCGAAACAAATAGAATCTCAATAGCCAGAGGCTAAAGAGAAATCACATGAATCTCAATAGCCAGAGGCTAAAAAGAAATCATATCACAAGGCTAGCTAGCTCAAATATATGGATATCCATTCACATCCTCTTCTACTGGCACACCTCAACACTTCTCCAGAGAAGGAATCAAAATTCGAAACTAATTACCCCCACTAGTCATGCTAGTGAGGTGTTCAAATATATGGTCATGACACTGTGGTTTCAAAACTTATCTTAACAATTTGCTAAACATTGTCATTTCAAATATACACAATAACTTTCACAATTTAAATCAAACATCATAAAAATGCTATAATCCAATATTTCACATTATTCAAAATATTATGCAAAAGATGATTATAAAAAGTATATGTTGTGCACAAACCTCAAACGAGTCGCCTGTTGGCCTTGACTCGACTCCTCGGGTTCTGTCCCGGTATTCTTTTCCACTGAAACACGAAATTTTCCAATGTTTCACTACTAAAACTTAAAATAAATCCAAAATAAACTTAACTTCACATTTACCTAGCTCTAACGTGTTAAATTCGACGTTCTCGAAATTTTGTGTTTCGGGTTACTATCACTGCACTATTCAAGTCAAATTATTGACTTTCTAAGGCTTAATGGGTATGGGAACTCCAACTTCACCCACATACCACATTTTGGTCACCAAACTTGTTGGTTTTGGTCATTTGTTTAAAGCTTAGGTCATTTTGGCAAAATTGCCAATTTTCGGTTTTGGTTCTCCGAAGTTGTACTGTTCCATTGGTTGATCTACTGTTGGAATTTGACAAAACTTCCTTCATAGAAAATGTTTCTTATTGTCTTAAGTATATTCTCATTTTTGGATCACCCCAATCGGAGTTTTGTAGCTCAAGTTATGGCCAAAATAAGTTTACTGTTCACATGTACTGTTCATACTGAGATTTTAGTGCTGGCAGATTTTTGGTCCAACTTTGGTTAATAATTTGACCAAGTTAAGTTCATAATTTGGTCTCACTTTCTTCATATGAAATGTTGTACTATGTCTTAGGTTTCCATCGGTTCAAGAATTGCCTAAATCCGAGTTTTCTAGAGAGAGTTATAGCCATCCAAACATTGCTGCTCAATGAAAATTCTGCAGAATCTCAGTACAGTAATTTAATTTTGCTCAATGATTTTGAAAGGGTTAATGGCCTAATTTGAGTTGGTGTTCTTCATGAAAGATTTAGGTCTATATCATATCTAATTGCTGGTAAAATTTCAGGTCAATTTGACCTACCTAGCTCGAGTTATGACCAAATGAACAGTTACTGTTCATTTGGTAAGTTTAGTGCAGTGGCAGCCTGCAATCAATCCACTTTGGTCAATTGTTTCACCAAGTTTTGGTCAGTTTTTGGCCATGGTTCCTTAATGAAAATTGTGCTCTTTTATGTCTATTTTCATCTCCAATTGGTGGCATATCAATTGGACTTGTAAAATTTGAGTTTTGGTCCTTCAAAGTGGGTTTGGTCATGCTGCCAGCAGCATGACCATTGACCTACGAATTTGATTTTTATTCCAACAATTCCCACACAACTTATTTGGTCATAATTGACCATTATTTCACTTCACAATAATTCCAACATGCCATTTATGCATTTTTCCCAAAATTTGGTTACAACCCTAGCATTTAAAACCCTAACTCATCAATTTCACTACTTTGTTGCAATTAATCACACTTAATGGTTTTAATACTAATCATTCAACCAAGAAAGGTTTCTAAACTCATTCAAATGTATCATATCCATGCAAATCATATTCCTCTCAAGCTGCCCAAAATTTCAGTTTAATTCTTCCCCCATATTTGTTTCATTTAAATCAAGTTCTAAGCTCACTTTCAACCATCACATGTGCATATGAATGGAGTTTAGCATACTAACCTTAGGTGAACCTTAAATCTTCACTTTTTGTTCTTCTTCTTCCTTCTTCTTCTTGCTTTCTTATGCTTCTTCTATACTCTTCAAGATGCAATAATGAAATTCATGTGGAGAATTTTAGGGAAAGCATGTTTAATTTAGGGTTTCAAAAGCTTGGTTAGACTTATCCATGGTGGAAGATGAAATAAGTGAGAGGGAAGAGTGAGTCACGTTTTTCCTTTTGAAGATGATGAATTTAATTTTTTTTTTCTTTTGTTTCTTTTATTTATTTTGCTATGGAAGACCATAAATATCAAATTTAATAAATATTTAATAAATTTGTTTATGACATCATTAATGATGTCATCAACTTTGACTTTTCCAACCTCTTTCCTTTTTTTTTTCTATTTATTTCTCTATTAGTTCTTTAATTTTATTCTCGATTCAAATTTTCTTTTCTCCGATTTTATTTGTGATTAGGTCGAGTCACTCGTGGTCAATTGACCAAATTGCCCATCGCTGCGTTCATCCGGTTTGCAAATAATCCAATATTTCTTCCGCCTCGACCTAATTATTTGACCGCTTAACAGCTTCTTTTCGTGGTTTTCTCTTTTCCACTGTGTTCATAAGGGTCCTAAGGACCGCAGCGTCACTTTTTACGGTTCGAAATTTGAGTTTAGAATGACTTCGCAGTCATTCCCGAGGAGGTCACTCATCGCTGTGACTCTCGACTCGTTTAACCTCTTATGTTCTGTTTTTCTTATTTATAGTTAACTAATTAAACATTACTAATTATTTGTGTTTATGGCTTCTCAAATTGTCTTAAGTGTGGCCCTAATCCCATTAATTGTCCGGATCGACACCGGTCACCGGAACAGTGAAATATACCAGGCTATACAACGGGGGTGTTACAATTCTCCCCCCCTTAAATAAATTTCGTCTCGAAATTTTTACCTGGTATCAATCTCTGAACAGCTGTGGGTGTTGTCTCCTCATGTCCTCCTCTCGTTCCCAACTAGCTTCTTGGCCTGAATGATGGTTTCACAGCACTTTTACCAACGGTATCTGCTTATTCCGTAGCTGCTTCACCTCATAAGCCAGAATCTTTATGGGTTCTTCTTCATATGTGAGGTCTGGATTCACTTCTATTTCTTCTACTGGTAGTACATGAGATGGGTTTGATCGGTACCTCCTCAACATGGACACATGGAAGACATTATGTATCTTTTCCAACTCTGGAGGTAGTGCCAACCGATATGCCAAAGGACCCACTCTTTCTAGAACCTCATATGGCCCTATAAAACGAGGACTCAGTTTCCCCTTTCTGCCGAATCTCATAATTCTCTTCCAAGGAGAAACTTTGAGGAAAACTTTCTCACCCACTGCATACTCAATATCCCTTCTCTTCAGATCAATGTAGGACTTCTGACGGTCTGATGCAGTCTTAAGTCGATCTCGAATCACCCTGATTTTCTCTTCAGTTTGTTGAACAATTTCGGGTCCAATCATTTTTCTTTCACCCACGTCATCCCAACACAACGGGGTTCTACATTTCCTGCCATACAAAGCTTCATATGGAGGCATCCCAATGCTTGATTGGTAGCTGTTGTTGTAAGCAAACTCAATCAAAGGCAAGTGTGTATCCCAACTACCCTCAAACTCAATCACACAAGCCCGTAGCATGTCCTCCAAAATCTGAATTACCCTCTCAGACTGGCCATCTGTCTGTGGGTGGAATGCAGTACTAAAGTTCAATCTAGTTCCTAGGGCTCTCTGAAGACTACCCCAGAATCTAGAAGTGAACCTAGGATCTCTGTCTGACACAATAGATACTGGCACTCCATGCAGTCTCACAATCTCATCGATGTATAACTTGGCCAATCTTTCTAAACTGTAATCCATCCGGACTGGCAGAAAATGGGCAGATTTAGTCAATCTGTCAACAATGACCCAAACTGCATCATGACTCTTCTGTGTCCTCGGAAGTCCCATCACAAAATCCATCGTTATTCTCTCCCATTTCCACTGCATCGGTAGTGGATGTAACAACCCAGCGGGTACTTGATGCTCTGCCTTTACTTGCTGACAAGTTAGGCATTTGGATACAAATTCTGCCACATCCCTTTTCATACCCATCCACCAGTAATGCTCCTTTAGCCCTCTATACATTTTTGTTCCACCAGGGTGCATGGCAAAAGGAGACTCATGTGCTTCCTTCAAAATGATCTGCCTCAAATCAACATCATTAGGAACACACATTACGCCTCGGTGTAGCAGTAGACCATCATCTCTGATTGAGAATTCTGGTTTCTTGCCCTGCTGGACTTCTTCCATCAGCTTTTGATACTTCTGATCATTCTGAGCAGCCATTCTAATCTGATCAACCAACACTGGCTGTACATGCCATGCAATTGCTGTTTGCCCATCATCATTAATCTCTAAACTGGCATGTAATGATCTCAACTCATGTACCAAAGACAAAGGAGTAACTTGTAGATTTGCCATAGTCTTACGACTTAAGGCGTCAGCCACCACATTAGCTTTCCCTGGCTGATAGTCTATCAGACAATCGTAGTCTTTTATCAACTCTAACCATCTCCTCTGTCTCAAATTCAGCTCTTTTTGGGTGCCCAAATACTTCAAACTCTTATTATCTGTGTAGATGTAACACTTTTCCCCATATAAATAATGTCTCCAGATCTTAAGAGCAAACACAATGGCTGCAAGCTCCAAATCATGTGTTGGATAATTCCTCTCATGCGGTTTCAGCTGGCGTGATGCATAGGCAATGACATTTCGATCTTGCATCAACACACAACCTAACCCGTTGTGAGAAGCATCAGAATCAGTATATTCTTTACCCGGTGTGGGTAAAGTTAGACTGAGCTTCACCAAACATCTCTTCAATTCATCAAAACTCACTGGCATTTATTCGTCCACTGAAATTTTACATCTTTTCTAAGCAGCTTGGTCAATGGAGATGCCAACATGGAGAATCCCTTCACAAATCTACGGTAGTATCCAGCTAAACCCAGAAAACTACGAATTTCTGTGACATTTCTGGGTGGCCTCCAATTAAGGACAGCTTCAATCTTACTTGGATCTACCTTAATGCCCTCTTCTGATACTACATGCCCCAAGAAAGATATTTCCTTCAGCCAAAATTCACACTTCGACAATTTGGCATATAGTCGCTTTCTCCTCAAAGTCTGCAGCATAATCCGCAGATGTTTATCATGCTCTTCGCATTCCTTGAATAGACCAATATATCATCTATGAATACCACAACAAATCGGTCGAGGTATGGTGCAAGATAGTGTTCATCGATCCATAAAAGCAAATGAGCATTAGTTAACCCGAATGGCATAACCAAAAACTCATAATGGCCATAGCGGGTTTTGAAGCGCTTTAGCAATACTCGCTCTTGTACTTTCGGTGATAATAACTCGATCTCGTGTCAATTTTGAGAACACAATGCACCCCTCAACTGATCAAATAAGTCATCAATGCGGGGCAATGGATATCTATTCTTTATTGTCACCTTATTCAACTGCCGATAATCAATACACAAGCGGAGAGTGCCATCTTTCTTCTTTACAAACAACACTGGCGCTCCCCAAGGTGACACGCTAGGGCGGATAAAGCCCTTGTCAAGCAATTCTTGCAACTGCACTTTCAACTCTTTCAATTCTGCAGGTGCCATTCTATATGGCATTATGGAGATTGGGTCCACACCAGGCATAACATTAATCTCAAACTGCACTTCTCTTTCTGGAGGTAATCCTGGCAGTTCATCAGGAAACACATCCGGAAAGTCACATACAGTAGGGATGTCCTTCAATGCTGGACTCCCCACTTGGGTGTCTATTACATGTGCCAAGTATGCTTCACACCCCTTTCTGATCATTCTTCTGGCTAGTGCAGCCGAAATGATGTTTGATGGCAGTAAATGCCTCTCCCCGTATATTACCACATCACCATACAAAGGGAGACCAAAAGTGACTGTCTTCAATCTACAGTCAATCATGGCGTGATGCCTGGCTAACCAATCCATGCCCAAGATGATATCATACTCTCTGAAGGGCATTTCAATCAAGTTTGACAGGAAAACATGTCCTTGGATCACCAAAGGACAGTCTCTATAGATTCTGTTAACCCGGACCTCTTGTCCTAACGGACTAGTTACTAGCACTTCAAAACCCATTTGCACACATGGAACAGCAAGTGAACTGACTATGCTAGCACTAACATATGAATGGGTTGAACCTGGATCAAACAACACAAATACATCTTGACCAGAGATAGAGAATGTACCAGCTACCACATCGAAAGTCTCAGCCTCTTCTCGCTGTCTCATCGTGTAGACTCTGGCTGACGCACTTCCTTATGTAGATCGACCAATCGCGCTCGATCGTCAAGCAAAGGTGCCTCTACCTCTGCCTCTTCCTCTGCCAACAGACTGTGAACCTCTAGGAGCAGGACTCTGAATAGATCCCTCAGCAGTAATAGGAGCTGGACCATATCTCGAAGCACTAGTACAATCTTTAGCCATATGGCCTTTGCCTCCACAGTTAAAACAGGCTCCAGTGGCCCAATAGCATTCCCCCCCATGAATCTTGCCACAAGTCTCACAGGGGCGGGCAGAATGTGAACCCCTGCTTGACTGCTGACTAGACCTAGGGGGTCTCTGACTAGAAAATCTGCCTCTGCCAAATCTGCCACCTCGACCCCTGCTGGGTCCACTAAACTTCTTTTTCTTTCCGGAGGTAGCACCAGAACTCTGCTCAACTGATTTTTCCCCCTTGTCTTTTTCTAATTTCTCGACTTTTTCCTTCACTGGGTTTGCTTCTGCTTCAACTCTCTCCAGTTCAAGTGCTTGAGACATAAGCTCTGAGAAGTTGCTGTGTCGAAATCCTACAACTTGCATCCGTATGCTGGGCTTCAAACCCGTCTCAAATCTCTTGCATCTTGCTTTACTGGTAGTAAGGAGACTCTCCGCATAGTGACTCAAAGTGAGAACTCCTCTCATACTCGCCACCGATCTATTCCTTGTTTCAAACTCAAACATTCTTGCAACTTCGATCAACATATGCGTCAGGATGTATTTGTCTCGAACTCTTTAATGAAGTCATCCTGTGTCAAGACTGTGGTTCAAGCGATGGGGGGGATGGTCTTCCACCAATCATACGCATCCCCTTGCAGTAGCGACACAGAATATTCAAACTTCAATTCATCTTGGCAGTGCAGCTTCTTAAATACTCTGTCCATTCTTTCAAGCCATTGCTCTGCCTCAAGTGGGTCTACTGTACCCTTAAATTCTGCAGCCCCATACTTCAATAATTTATCATATTGTCTTGCTGGAGGCAGTGGTTGTGCCACAGGTGGTTGGGGTGGAGATTGAACGGGCATACCCCCAACCATTTGTTAAAACATCGCAGCCATCTGGCATGCGAATGTGCAGAAATCGGCATTTGTGGGTGGTCTTTGACCCACTAACATTCTGCAAAGCTGGGGCTTCCCCTTGTGCCTCAGCTTCAACAGACTGCTCAACTGAGCGATCCCCTTCTTCCATTTCAGTCTGAAGTTAGGGTATCTCCTGAACAAGTAACACATGGAGATTTCCCTCCGTTAGTTCATATTCATGATGTAATGCACTGTATGTAACAATTATGGACATTGAGCAGTTGTACTTAACAAGAAAGACACAAATTTATATGTTAAAACATACTTCAAAAATTTGCTCTGATACCACTAAAACATGTCACACCTTACCCCTCTGTAAGGCATAACATGATCCCGTAGAATACCTAATGAACTACCGAACTTCACCTACCGATAACTCATTAAGTACCCTACAAGGGACTTTAAAACAATTTTCTTATTTTTGACAAGTGGTGAGCATTGTCTAATAAGTACTTAAAACATTTAGTTAAATTAAAACTAGTTAATATTTTTGGCCCATTTTATTTTTACGCAAATTTTATAAAAATTTTGACAGAGTTTCCTCTGTATTTTGAGAAACCAGTTCTTCAAATACCTGAAATAAAAGTACTTCCAATAATTTTCTAACCACTGCTTCAAATTCACACTCAATCTCAATCAATTTCTCAAATTCACAAGTTCAATAATTGCTTCAAAATACTGTCCATCAATATCATTTATTCATATTCCATTCAAGATAAACAATTTATTTCATTTAAAACAAAATAATTTATACACAACCTTACAAATTTATATCAAAAGAAACACAAACTAAACTTTATTACAAACTTCGTACAAATTTGTGTACAAGCTGCTCAAGACCCATTTTTACATGTCCATACATTTATGTGCAATATATACATCAAAAGAAGTATTTACAGTTAGGGTATAAATTATACCCGAATGCTTCAAGCTGATGACTTCACACACCTCAGCAGCTCAGTCTGCTGCTCCTCTAGTCTCTGTATCTGCGACAGCAATAAAAGCTATCGCTGAGTACTAGGACTCAGTGGTGCACAATATACTAAAATAATCTTTATGCAAAACTTAAAGCACATTCATTCAAAAATTTGGCTAAACATGAAAATTAAATACAATCATGCATTGTAAGATTTTACATGTAAACCAAGTTCATTTCAAAGTATCAAAACACATTTCATAAAACCCACAGTTAGATCACGCCATTCGAAACAAATAGAATCTCAATAGCCAGAGGCTAAAGAGAAATCACATGAATCTCAATAGCCAGAGGCTAAAGAGAAATCATATCACAAGGCTAGCTAGCTCAAATATATGGATATCCATTCACATCCTCTTCTACTGGCACACCTCAACACTTCTGGTGTGTAGGAATCAAAATTCGAAACTAATTACCCCCACTAGTCGTGCTAGTGAGGTGTTCAAATATATGGTCATGACACTGTGGTTTCAAAACTTATCTTAACAATTTGCTAAACATTGTCATTTCAAATATACACAATAACTTTCACAATTTAAATCAAACATCATAAAAATGCTATAATCCAATATTTCACATTATTCAAAACATTATGCAAAAGATGATTATAAAAGTATATGTTGTGCACAAACCTCAAACGAGTCGCCTGTTGGCCTTGACTCGACTCCTCGGGTTCTGTCCCGGTATTCTTTTCCATTGAAACACGAAATTTTCCAATGTTTCAGTACTAAAACTTAAAATAAATCCAAAATAAACTTAACTTCACATTTACCTAGCTCTAACGTGTTAAATTCGACGTTCTCGAAATTTTGTGTTTCGGGTTACTATTCACTGCACTATTCAAGTCAAATTATTGACTTTCTAAGGCATAATGGGTATGGGAACTCCAACTTCACCCTCATACCACATTTTGGTCACCAAACTTGTTGGTTTTGGTCATTTGTTTAAAGCTTAGGTCATTTTGGCAAAATTGCCAATTTTTGGTTTTGGTTCTCCGAAGTTGTACTGTTCCATTGGTTGATCTACTGTTGGAATTTGACAAAACTTCCTTCATAGAAAATGTTTCTTATTGTCTTAAGTGTATTCTCATTTTTGGATCACCCCAATCGGAGTTTTGTAGCTCAAGTTATGGCCAAAATAAGTTTACTGTTCACATGTACTGTTCATACTGAGATTTTAGTGCTGGCAGATTTTTGGTCCAACTTTGGTTAATAATTTGACCAAGTTAAGTTCATAATTTGGTCTCACTTTCTTCATATGAAATGTTGTACTATGTCTTAGGTTTCCATCGGTTCAAGAATTGCCTAAATCCGAGTTTTCTAGAGAGAGTTATAGCCATCCAAACATTGCTGCTCAATGAAAATTCTGCAGAATCTCAGTACAGTAATTTAATTTTGCTCAATGATTTTGAAAGGGTTAATGGCCTAATTTGAGTTGGTGTTCTTCATGAAAGTTTTAGGTCTATATCATATCTAATTGCTGGTAAAATTTCAGGTCAATTTGACCTACCTAGCTCGAGTTATGACCAAATGAACAGTTACTGTTCATTTGGTAAGTTTAGTGCAGTGGCAGCCTGCAATCAATCCACTTTGGTCAATTGTTTCACCAAGTTTTGGTCAGTTTTTGGCCATGGTTCCTTAATGAAAATTGTGCTCTTTTATGTCTATTTTCATCTCCAATTGGTGGCATATCAATTGGACTTGTTAAATTGAGTTTTGGTCCTTCAGTGGGTTTGGTCATGCTGCCAGCAGCATGACCATTGACCTACGAATTTGATTTTTATTCCAACAATTCCCACACAACTTATTTGGTCATAATTGACCATTATTTCACTTCACAATAAGTCCAACATGCCATTTATGCATTTTTCCCAAAATTTGGTTCACAACCCTAGCATTTAAAACCCTAACTCATCAATTTCACTACTTTGTTGCAATTAATCACACTTAATGGTTTTAATACTAATCATTCAACCAAGAAAGGTTTCTAAACTCATTCAAATGTATCATATCCATGCAAATCATATTCCTCTCAAGCTGCCCAAAATTTCAGTTTAATTCTTCCCCCATATTTGTTTCATTTAAATCAAGTTCTAAGCTCACTTTCAACCATCACATGTGCATATGAATGGATAAATGAAGAGTTTAGCATACTAACCTTAGGTGAACCTTAAATCTTCACTTTTTGTTCTTCTTCTTCCTTCTTCTTCTTGCTTTCTTATGCTTCTTCTATACTCTTCAAGATGCAATAATGAAATTCATGTGGAGAATTTTAGGGAAAGCATGTTTAATTTAGGGTTTCAAAAGCTTGGTTAGACTTATCCATTGTGGAAGATGAAATAAGTGAGAGGGAAGAGTGAGTCACGTTTTTCCTTTTTAAGATGATGAATTTTTTTTTTTTCTTTTGTTTCTTTTATTTATTTTGCTATGGAAGACCATAAATATCAAATTTAATAAATATTTAATAAATTTGTTTATGACATCATTAATGATGTCATCAACTTTGACTTTTCCAACCTCTTTCCTTTTTCTTTTTTTTCTATTTATTTCTCTATTAGTTCTTTAATTTTATTCTCGATTCCGAAATTTTCTTTTCTCCGATTTTATTTGTGCTTAGGTCGAGTCACTCTCGGTCAATTGACCAAATTGCCCCTCGCCGGTTCATCCCGGTTTGCAAATAATCCAATATTTCTTCCGGCTCCCTGACCTAATTATTTGACTGGCTTAATAGTTCTTTTTCGTGGTTTTCTCTTTTCCACTGTGTTCATAAGGGTCCTAAGGACCGCAGCGTCACTTTTTACGGTTCGAAATTTGAGTTTAGAATGACTTCGCAGTCATTCCCGAGGAGGTCACTCATCGCTGTGACTCTCGACTCGTTTAACCTCTTATGTTCTGTTTTTCTTATTTATAGTTAACTAATTAAACATTACTAATTATTTGTGTTTATGGCTTCTCAAATTGTCTTAAGTGTGGCCCTAATCCCATTAATTGTCCGGATCGACACCGGTCACCAGAACAGTGAAATATACCAGGCTATACAACGGGGGTGTTACAATCAAAGCTCATAATAACACAATTTAGTCAAATAATTTAAAAATACAGTATTGCCAATTCGTACACAACTTAAGCCATGACATAATTTTCTGATCAATGCCGCATTGTACACCATGACAAAGCAATCACAACCCCACTAATCGAAATCAATGAGGAAGGAAGCTAGCTATATAATGAGTACTCATCCGATCACCTCAACTGGTAAACCAGAGAGGGAGAAAAATAAACGATCACAACCCCATAAATGGAGAAGGAAAATAAACGATCACAACCCCATAAATGGAGAAGGAAAATGAACGATCACAACCCCATAAATGGAGAAGGAATGATGTGATACTGTCATGCTAAGTGTGAACACAAAATCAAGTCCAAACATTTTATTCAAATGATTCGTAAGAATCCAATAAATTTCCAAAGTTATAATTTCATTCACAAAATGGCAACACAATTCATAATTTACTTCAATTTTCACAAATCACACTAAATCAATTTTTCCACAGTTTCAAACCATTTACAATGCTTTTCAAGCAATAAGTATCCATTCAAACACATTTATATAATTGAAAACAATAATATACAAATAGTCATAATTATTTCAATTGAAAAATTTAAAAGAAATAACTGTTGTGCACAAACCTTTGATAACTGTCTCCTGGCCTTGACTCAGTGTTTCCTTCCCTTTCCCTGAGTCTTTGCTAACTGAGAAACACAATTTGAGGTGTTTCAGTACTCATTTAAACTGTCTCTAACGGTAATGCTTGATAATTAATTCACTGAATTCTATTATTTGCTTAGTCAACCTAATATGTCGACCCTTGATATATTCTAGGTAAATTAGGCTTTAATGTTACTAATATGTCACATTCAATAGTTTTTTAGGGTTGGTACATGTTACCAAACTCATTTCCATGTTTCTTGCATTTTCTTGCAATTTGGTGGATTCTGGGATACTAGTTTGACCTAGCCGAACAACCTAGCTCCCTCTGTTTTCGGGTTTTGGTCAAAACTACAAACTTGTAGATCTATGTCTTATTGCATGCGGGGTGAAATTTCAGGTCATTCTGAGTTATGTTGACCAAGTTATGGTCATTTTACTATTGCTGGTCAAAATGCATCAAAATTGGTCACTTTAGGTCATTTTAGGTCATTTTAGGTTCAGCCAGTTTTTGGATCCGAACTTGTGCAAGCTGTTTGACTTTCTTATGGTCATTTCTGGGCTTTGGTGTCTTCATAAGACTTGTAGATATAGGTCTTAACTATTCATGGTCAAAATTTCAGGTCAATTGGACCTGTTTTGAGTGAGTTATGGCCTAAAAACTAACTGCTGCCAAAATGGTAAATTTTCAGTCCCTAATTGCACTAATCCGGATTTGGTCATTTTTCAAGTTACCTTACAAGCAGAATTTTGGCAAGCTTCCTTTATGAAAGTTGGCACATTTTGTACCTAGTTTCACTTCCTATTGGTCTCATGCCAATTGGAGCCACACACTTAAGGTTCTAATCCCAAAACACAAACTGGCCTATTGTATTTTATTCATACTCATCAAAGGTCACTTTTAACACTTACCAAACTTCACATTCATGCCCATTCTGGTTTGTACCATAACCTAAACATATTTTACCACATATTGTTGATCATTTTGGCAGCTTACAATCACATTCAACATACACCATAAAGTGCAGAATTTGTCAAACTCAATTATAACAATTTAATCACCTATTCATGGTCATTTACATGCCCAACCTCACACCATCACACATATACCCAAGCTGCCCTAACAACTATCACAATTAAACATTAATATTCCATAATCCAAACATGAAATAACATCCTTATGGTTCACCATACCAGGCTGCCGATTCATGCATTTACATTCCATTAATTCCCAAGCTTCAAATTTCAATTACACATTCACATATACTACGTATACATCACCCAAATAATTTCCTACACACATAAACATTTAATCAATCCTTTAATCCACCATTTACAAGCAAAAATAAACTGTCTTCAAGGAGTTTCCATGGTTGCCAAAAATACAGCTCTCCCTTTAAACATCAAACCTCAAAATTCTTTCCACAATTCAAGTACCCATAACATCCACACAAACTTTAATGAGGCAAGCATCAAAAATACATACTTACCAATTTGAAATTCTTCAAAACCTCACCAAAACTTAAATTTCTTGCTGCCTATCTACTGCCCAAGTTGTATAGAACAACTTTAGTGAAGGACTCTTGAAGAAACTAGGGCTTGATCATGGAGGATTGGAGCTTCATGCATGAATGGCCATGGAGTTTTCTTTCGGATGCATTCGGCTGGTTCAGTTGCTGGAGGTTGAAGATGATATTCATCTGTCCAAAGTGTCTTTTATAGGTGGTCCAAGCTGCCTTAGTGGAGCACTTAACTTATTTTAATTTTTAATTATTCAAACTTTCTCAATTTTCATTTTTATGCCCCAAACTTCCATCATTTATACTATGTACCACAATTTTAATTTTCATGACATTTTAAAAATATAATATCATGTATTTTTAATGGACATCTAAGTCAAAAGACAACTCGGGGTGTCAAATGACCACAATGCCCCTATTTGGGTTGCATTTCCGACTTTTCGATAACACCGGGTTTTATCCGTTTTTCGATTTCTCACTTTTTTTTGTACTAATTAATTATTTTTTCTTTGATATTTCTAATAATATTTATACTTCAATAGGTGTCTATTTAGTTCTTAAAAAAATATTTTTTAGGGTTCCCCGCAGTCCAGGGCTAGTCAACGGTCCACGCCGTGACTTGTCGGTGCGGTCACCCATCGCTAGGGTTCTCGGCTCGCTTAACTGGGTTACATTTATTTGCTATTATTTTTTCTTTGTTTTTCTTGTATTTCCTTTTCTTGTATTTCATTATTTTATGTCTCCTCACTCATATCGAAGTGTAGTTCTAGGCAACCTAGCTGTCCGGACAACACTGGTCACTGGAACATAGGGATGTTACAAATTTGCATGGAAAAATGCAAATTTATGATTTGAATTATGATGTGCATAAAAATTATTGGATATTGGAATTGACTTTGAATCGAATTGTATTGTGATTTATGCACACTAAAAGGATTGTGATATTGTTTTATATCTCACTATAGATGCTTGACTAGGTTATTACCCGTCTCTCTCATTTGTTGAGAAGACAATGGAGTTAGTTATATTTTGATTACCATTGTACGTGCATAGGCTTAGATTCTCCTCTTATTAGAGGTTAGATCTAAGTTTTTTTTTGTTATGGCCATTTCGAAAGATTCATTATTGTGATGTGTACTGTGCACGATGATTCGACCTCCCTAACCATAGTGAGTTAGAATCTGATTCAACCTCCCTAACCATAGGGAGTTAGAATCACCCTGAAGATGGCCCTTTTGGATTACTCTTGCATAGTTAGTGAGATAAAGAATGGTTTTTGAGATAAAAAATGATTTTTAAAATAAAGAATAGTTTTTAAGATAAAGAATGGCTTTTGAGATAAAGAATGATTTTTGAATAGTAAAGAATTGTGATTTCATTATGATTTATGTATAATTGATTTTATTGGAATTAATCTTTATTTCTAATAAATTGTTGTAATTACCTTAAATGGTTAGATATGATTTGATAAATTGAATTTCGTGATCAAAGTCATTTTATACAAATGATTTATATTATTGGTAATGAATATTTTGAGTTTTGGAATTTGATGAGTATTCAGATTTCCAAATTATTTGCTGTAAATTTTGTCAATGTATATTGTACTATGTTTTAAATTATAGTTGTACACTACTGAGTTCACCACTCAGCGATAGCTTTGTATGCTATCGCAGGTGAAAAGAGCATAGAGCAATTGAGTAAGCTTCTTTAAAGAGACATTCAGATCAGCTCCAAGTATACCCATGTACACAGGTTTTGATGTATGCATGTAATAATATGTATGTAAATTATTTGAGCAATTGTATAAAAACTCTTGTAAAATATTTTGGTATGTAATTAAATATAAATTATTATGAATGTAAATTTGAGATTTTGTTTACCTGAATAGTTTTGTAATATTAATTTTGAGTCTTGTAATCAGGGTAATGTTTCTTTTATGATGAGGTTGGTTTGAAAATAAATTGATTTGATTTTTGAGATTGAATTGTGAGTTGAAATGAAGTTTATTGGAGTGTTATTTGAGAAAACATATTGGGAGTGTTTTCCTTTTCAGGATTGAAGAACTGCTTTCTCAAAACACAGCCGGCACTTTGCCGAAATTTTGAAAAAAAATTTATAACACCAGATTTTAATCGATGATTTAAATTTCACGAAAATTATTTTAAAATCCCTTGTAGTATATCTAATGGGTTATCGGTAGGCGAAGTACGGTAATTCATTAGGTGTACTACGGGAACATGTTACATCTTACAGAGGAGTAGGGTGTGACAAAAACTTAGCCAAATTCTAATAGCAACATGATCAATGGAATAGTGCAACCTAAGACACCAAAACTGAAAATTTGTAATTTTGCTTAAAAGACCAAAGTTTTGAGAAAACAACCAAAACCAACAAAATTGGTGACCAAAATGTGGCATGTGAGTATAGTTGGTGTAACACCCCTATGTTTGGTAGTGCGTTCTATTGTTTTGGTGACTAATGTTGTCCGGACAGCTAGGATGCCTAGAACTATACTTCGATATGAGTGAGGAGACATAAAATAATGAAATACAAGAAAAGAAAATACAAGAAAAACAAAGGAAAAATAATAGCAAAGAAATGTAACCAAGTTAAGCGAGTCGAGAACCCTAGCGATGGGTGACCGCACCGGGAAGTCACGGCGTGGACCGTTGACTAGCCCTGGACCGCAGGGAACCCTGAAAAATATTTTTAGGACTTAAAGAGACATCAATTAAAGTATAAATATCATTAGAAATATCAAAGAAAGATTAATTAATTAGTACAAAGAAAAAAGAGAAATCGAGGAAACGACAAAAATCGGTGTTACCGAAAAATCAGGAATATAACCCGAAGTGGGGCATTTTGATCAATTGACACCTAGAGTTGACATTTGACCTAAATGTCCATTAAAAATATGAGTGATAATAAATTTCAAAACCCCATAAAAAGAAGAAATTACATAGGTAATATAATTAAAGAGAAATGAGGGGGGGGGGGATTAATTGAAATAATGAAACTTTACTTATTAATTAGCCTAAAGTTAGTGGAGTATATTATATTAATTAACCTAAAGCTAGTGGAGTATATAAGTACATATGGACAGATTCCATCACTTAAAAATCTCATTTCCTTCATTTCACCATCCATGGCTGAATGGTCCTTCTCCCTAATTCCTCCATTGCCGTCCATACAAGAGCTCCATGCACCATTGATCAAGCCATGATTCCATGCAAGTATCTTCATTAAACTTGGTCTACAGATCATGGGCAGCATGTAGGAAGCAAGAAAGAGGAGTTTTGGTAAAGATTTAACAAGCCCCAACAATAGGTAAGTGTTTAAATTGATTTATTTCTTAAGTAAAGTTTATGGGAAGCTTGAGATGAACAAATTGATGAAGAAAATTTATGGTCTTGGTGAGTTGTTATTATGCACTAGTTTAGGCAGCCATGGTAATTAAAAAGTTTGAATTATTGTTCACATGCAATTGATGGGTATTGATGTTGATTAAAGTGAATAAAAGTTTTAGTAGGTTAATTCTTGGTGTATGTTAAAGTTGAGCACTTGAGTTGGAAATTTTGTTGAATTTGAAATTCTATGCGTGAATGCCTAAATGGACAGCCATGAAATTTTACACTAAATGAAATATTATTACATGTATTGTGAAGAATTAATGTTGACTAATGTGAATTAAAGTGTTGGTAAGTTAACTTCATGCATATGTAATGGTGGACCGAGTGGAAATTTGAGTTTGAAGGCAATTATGGAGGCTTGAAAAATATGGCAGCTTGTTAACTCTTTGAAGGATGCTGGAATTCATGAAGTTTTTTAATGAATTGTGGTCCTAAAGTTTGCCAAATATGTATGTTAGTTAGTGGTGAAGATATATGTTATGATAGTGGACATGTAAATGAGCTTGAATAGGTGATTAAATTATTGTAATTGAGTTTGACAAATTCTGCACTTTATGGTGTATGTTGAATGTGATTGTAAGCTGCTAAAATGATCAACAATATGTGGTAAAATATGTTTAGGTTATGGTACAAACCAAAGTTGACATGAATGTGGAGTTTGACAATGCTAAAAGTGACCTTTGATGAGAAATGAAGAAAATACAATAGGAAGTTTGTGTTTTGGGCTTAGAACCTTAAGTGTGTGGCTCCAATTGGTATGAGACCAATTGGAGGTGAAAATAGGCACAAAATGTGCCAACTTTCATGAAGGAAGCTTGCCAAAATTCTGCTTGTTAGGTAACTTGAAAAGTGACCAAATTCGGATTAGTGCAACTAAGGCCTGAAAATTGACCATTTGGGCAGCAGTTAGTGTTTAGGCCATAACTCACTCAAAACAGGTCCAATTGACCTGAAATTTTGACCATGAATAGTTAAGACCTATATCTACAAGTCTTATGAAGACACCAAAGCCAGAAATGACCATAAGCAAGTCAAACAGCTTGCACAAGTTCGGGTCCAAAAACTGGCCGAACCAAAATTGATCTAAAATGACCTAAATTGACAAATTTTGATGCAATTTGACCAGCAATAGTAAAATGACCATAACTTGGTCTACATAACTCAGAATGACCTGAAATTTTGCCCCGCATGCAATAAGACATAGATCTACAAGATTTTAGTTTTCACCGAAACCCGAAAACCGAGGGAACTAGGTCGTCCGGCCAGGTCAAACTAGTATCCCGGAATCCAGCAAATTGCAAGAAAATGCAAGATACATGGAAATGAGTTTGGTAACATGTACCAACCCTAAAAGACTATTGAATATGACATATTAGTAACGTTAAAACCTAATTTACCTAGAATGCATCGAGGGTCGACATATTAGGTTGACTAAGTAAATAATAGAATTCAGCGAATTAATTATCAAGCATTATCGTTAGAGATAGTTTAAATGAGTACTGAAACACCTCAAATTGTGTTTCTCAGTTAGCAAAGACTCAGGAAAAGGGAAGGAAACACTAAGTCAAGGCTAGGAGACAGTTATCAGAGGCTTGTGCACAACAGTTATTTCTTTTGAATTTTTCAATTGAAATAAATTATGCCTATTTATATATTATTGTTTTCAATTATGGAAATGTGTTTGAATGGATACTTATTGCTTGAAAAGCATTGTAAATGGTTTGAAACTGTGGAAAAATTGATTTAGTGTGATTTGTGAAAATTGAAGTTAATTATGAATTGTATTGCCATTTTATGAATAAAATTATAACTTTGGAAATTTATTGGATTCTTACGAATCATTTGAATAAAATATTTGGAATTGATTTTGTGTTCACACTTAGCATGACAGTATCACATCATTCCTTCTCCATTTATGGGGTTGTGATCGTTTATTTTCCTTCTCCATTTATGGGGTTGTGATCATTTATTTTTCTCCCTCTCTGGTTTACAAGTTGAGGTGATCGGATGAGTACTCATTATATAGCTAGCTTTCTTCCTCATTGATTTCGATTAGTGGGGTCCTGATTGCTTTGTCGTGGTGTACAACGCGGCATTGATCGGAAAATTGTGTCATGGCTTAAGTTGTGTATAAACTGGCAACATTGTATTCTTAAATTATTTGACTAAATTGTGTTATTATGAGCTTTGATAATGTAACACCCTCCCGGTAACCACTCCGTACATTCTACTGTTCCGGTGACCGGTGTCGGTCCGGACAGCTAGAATGTCCGGAAAAATATTTAAACTAAAGTCAGGAACCATAATTAACTCAAATATTAATAAGAAAAATTTAGTAAAAATTTTAGAAATAAAATACAACAAAGTTAAACGAGCCGGTGCCCAAGCGATGGGTAACCGGAGGGAAGTTGCGGTTCTCGCAACGAGGAGCCCTAGACCCGGGGGAAAAATTATAAAATAATTTTTGGGACTCCAGAAAAGGGTAATTGAGGTTCCCATGGCATTAGAATGCCAAGAAAATACCTAGAAAAATTTTTCAATCGGTATAGACAATTTTGACCCGTTAAGCCAAACGGAGGGCATTTTGGTCATTTCACCTTTCGAGGTGATTTTTGGCCGACTTGTCCAGTTGAGTAAATAATTAATATGAAATAAAATATGAAGAAATATTGCTAGAAATTAAATTGAAAATGAGTAGTGAAAGAAAAGAAAAGAAAATGCAAAATAATACAAAAAATGACATCATTTAAAAATTTTGACCAATCATAATTAAGCACCCATTTGACTAACAAATAAAAAGACAAAATGAAGACTAAATAGCCACAAAAACCAGCAGCCAAAAACGTAGAGAGAGGAAGGAGAGGGTTTCCACCATAGCCACCTCCATGAAAGCTCTTTCAAGCTTTAAATTCCATGCTTCCTCACCCTAAAACCCTATAAGCTCTTCACTAAAATTTGCCCTAGCACCTTGCTAAAGCTTTTGGCAGCCAAGAAGAACAAAGAAAGTGAGGTTTAGAGGCTTGGAAAATTCTGCCACTTGAGGTTAGTGCATATAAATACTCAAATCACCTTTATTCCATGTTAAAGCCTTTAAGTGCGCAAGAATTGGTAACTTAAGTGAATGGAATTTATACTTATGCATGCCTTCAATTTCGGCAGCCCTAAGGGAGGAAGAATAAGGGAGTGTTTTGATGGTTTTAATGGACTTAACATGAATTGGAGATTATGTTTAAGCTATATATTTACATAGATGTTGAACTAGTGTGTTAAATTGAGGTTTATGGATAAATTGATTTGAACCTTAGGGTTTGGAAAGGTGAAAGTGTGAATTGGCTTAGGAAATTGTTAGGGCACATTGTAATGGTCAATTAGTGACCATTTTAGATGTGTTGACCATAAATGGGACTGAAAAACACTATGGCAAGGTGAGGTTGCAGGCTGCCCTATGGGCGACATAGGGACTGAAATTTCAGTCCCTTTGCACTGCCATAACTTGGGCTGTGTAAGTCCAATTGGTGTTTGGCCAATTGGACATGAAACTAGGCTTATAATGACACATTTTTGCTGAAGAAAGCATGCCCAAAAGACCAAAGCAAGAGGCCCAAAACTCAGCCCCAATCCGGAACCCTGAAACTGCCTTTACAGAATTGACCAAATGAACAGTAACTGTTCATTTGGCCATAACTCCCTGTAGATTTTGTCACTTGGTCTGACATTTTTACAGAAACAAGTTAAGACATAGACAAACAACTTTCATGAAGGAACCTACCCCATATTATGGCCAGAACCTATTCAACCAAGTGACTCAAGTTACTGTTCATGCACTTTAGATATGGTAAATTTCTGCAGACTGCATATCCGGACAGCTTAGGTTTTTGAGCCATATCTGGAGCTAAAAAACTCCAAATGGAGTGATTCAAAAAACGAAATTCAACTAGACAAAATAAAGAACAACTTTCATGTTTTACATTTCCTCAAATTCCAACAGTAACAGTGTCCAACGGAATAGTGAAGTTGACTCACCAAAACTGAAAAATCTGTTTGTGTTGAGTTACACTTTGGAATGGCAAAAACACTTAATGCCAACAAGTTTTAAACACCAAATGTGGTATGTTGGGAGTGCCAAAGTTGATGTACACATTTTTATTCTAAAAGTCAACATTTTTTGTTGACCAATGATGAATAGTGACACCAAAAAAAGTTGAAATTCACAAATTGACAAATTTAAGAGTTTCAAATGCCCTAGTATACCTAACAAGATTGGTTTGGATAGTTTGGCATGCCAATAGGGTTCAGTTAGCAGTACTGCACATGGCAAAAATGCCATTCTGTGATTTCATGGCTTTAGCCCATTCTGACTTTGCATTGAGACTTGGCCTTGTGCCTGACATTATTCTGACTTGTTGTTACATTACCTGCCGGGAGATGCATATGTGACCGATGGTGTGACGGCCCGAGGTACTAGGTACCCAGTGCCAGTTTACCCGTTATCCTGTCCAGTCGTCTAGTGTAGGTTACTTAGGGCAACCAAATGAATAAAAGTGAACAACGTTAATGAAACAATGAATATATCAATACCAAACAAAGAAAGCATACACATTCTCTACACATTTATTTTCTTGCTATTTTCTTTTTTTATATTATTGCACCACTAAGCATTATTGCTTAGCGCGTTGCTTTTGCCACGCGTAGGTACTGGAGATCCCGATCGCGAGCCCAGTAGACCACAGACTGGTTGATTCCATCCGGCAGTTCTGCACCGTGTCCGTGTCACCTCACTACCTGCAGTGCATTGGTAGGGCACTAGGTGTCATTTTGTCGTTTTGATATTTTGTAGCAGATTTTTCTTCATATGTAAATTAAACTTGTGTAATGTATATTGATGTATATGTAAATTATAAAAATTGTATTTCTTAATGGAAAAGTAAATGTTTACTTGTGATTTATATGCGAACATCACATGTGAAATGATGAATGAAAATAGAAATTGAAATGTTGAAATCTTGATATTGAGTTTGGTGTTGATAATGGATGTTTGAGAAATATTGTTGAGATTTTGGATATTGGAGTTTGAGATGATGGAATAAAAATTATTGGAAGTGTTTTTTTAACAGGTTCTGAAGAACTGTTTTCTCCATTTTTAGCCAGTACTCCGCCGGATTTTCTTTAAAATTTTCGGAACCTTAAATGAATAATACTTGTAATAAATGGCTTAAGTAAATTGTATTTCATAAATTATATGCAAAAGCATTGTATAAATTAATTGAGGAATATTAGAGTGTGCCGGTACACCATGTGGTATTACTTACTCGGGTATACTGTACACGGGTAAGGGGTGTCACATTTAGTGGTATCAGAGCACGGTTTAGGTGTTTCTGGGCCTAGATTGAGTCCATACCATGCATTGCATTTTGTAAGAGTCGAGGTGACACTAACGCAGATCTGTTTATCTTTCTTATTTTGAATAGGATATGGATCCTTCATCTCAGAGAGCCGATGAGGAGGAAGTGGAGAGTCATGCTCCACCTGCAGCAGCTGAGATTGGGGGCATGAGAGAATCTGCTCCGACTCAAGCGAGCACCTCGGCCTCCACAGGCCATGTTCTAACAAATGGCCGACTTCTTTAGACAGATGGCTGGGGTAATGCCAGCACCACCACCACCACCAGCTCCACAGCAGAAATCACACCTGGAAAGGCTAAGGAAGTTTGGAGCTGTGGACTTCTATGGCAAGAGAGAAGATGACTCATTGCGGTAGAAATTGGTTGAACAGAACGGGCAGAGTCTTAAAACAACTTCACTGCACCCCAGAGCAGAACTTAGAAGCTGCTATATCCTTGTTACAAGACGATGCCTACGGATGGTGGGACACTGTGTCCAGCGAAGTGCAGCCAGAAGCTGTAACTTGGGACTTCTTCCTCTCTTAGTTCAAGAAGAAATATGTGGGTACTGTATACCTGGAAGAGAGAAGAAGGGAATTCATTAACTTGAGGCAGAGACAGTTGTCAGTGGCCGAGTATGAGAAGGAGTTTGTTCGGTTAAGCCGCTATGGAAGGGAAATAGTCCCTAACGGTTTGAAAGGTGCAAGAGATTTGAAGAGGGACTGAATGACAATATCAAGATACAGCTCACTGCCTTGGGAATCACAGAATTTAGCAAGTTAGTGGAAGCTGCAATAAGAGTTGAAAAAGTGAGAATCAATGAGCAGACCAGAAGGGAGAGACAGCAGAAGAGGGGACCAGGTCAGTCTAGTTCCACCCCTGGATTTGGGAAGAAGTTTAAGGGTCCTCCTGCACAGAGTTCGGGTCAGCCACAGGGTCAGGGTCAGTCTCAGGGCCCAGGCCACAGTTCACCCCTAGGAGAGGTCAGTCCACACCATCAGTGGGCAGCTCTCCAGGGATGGGGTTCAGGGGACCAGCCCCAGCATTTTCTGCGTGTCCACACTGTCAGAAATGGCATAAGGGGGAGTGTTGGAGAGTGACTGGTGCCTGCTTGAGGTGTGGGTTAACAGAGCATCGATTAAAGGCGTCCCACGAGAACTACTACTGTTGCTCCAACACAAGCGAGCAGACACCTTGCACCACGAGAGGTAGAAGGTCCGTAAATCTGCCGTGGGACCATCTTAGAGGCCTACATCGAGCAGCAGAGAGGCGGATAATGCACCACCTGCCAGAAATTATGCCCTGAGAGCTCAGGAGGAGCAAGATGCCCCGGACGTTATCAGGGGTACGTTCTCCCTCTACAATACTCCTGTGCATGCATTGGTGGATACAGGATCCACTCATTCCTACATTTGCATCAACCTACCTGTAGAAAGGGGGATACTAGTAGGGGAGAGTGACCAAGACATTCTGGTCACTAATCCATTGGGCCACAGTGTAGTGGTGAACAAGGTATACAAGGGTTGCCTGTTAAGGATTCAGGGGTATGAATTCTTGGCCGACCTGATTGAGTTGCCCTTCCATGAGTTTGACGTGATTTTGGGAATGGACTGGTTGTCACGTCATCAGGCAATAGTTGATTGCAAATTGAAGAGGATTTCTCTAAAAACTCCGGAGGATAATGAGATCACTGTTGTGGGTGAAAGGACGGATTTCTTGTCCAATGTCATCTCAGCCACAGTTGCAAGAAGAATGATAAGAAAAGGCTGTGAAGCCTACCTAGCACATGTGGTGGATACTAGGCAGGCTAAGCCAAACTTGAGTGACATACCCACAGTAAGAGACTTCCCAGAAGTATTTCCTGAAGAATTGCCTGGTTTGCCACCAGAAAGGGAAGTCGAATTTGCTATTGAGACACTGCTGGGTACAGCACCCATTTCCATTGCTCCTTATAGGATGGCACCCACTGAATTGAGGGAGTTGAAAACTCAGTTGCAAGAATTGCTAGATAAGGGGTTTATACGCCCTAGTGTGTCACCATGGGGAGCTCCAGTGCTGTTTGTGAAAAAGAAGGATGGGACTTTGAGGCTTTGTATTGATTACCGGCAGTTGAATAAAGTGACTGTGAAGAACAAATATCCGTTGCCTAGAATTGATGATCTGTTTGATCAGTTGAAGGGGGCAGCAGTATTATCTAAGATTGATCTCAGATAATGATATCATCAGGTGAGGGTGAAAGATGTAGATGTGCCCAAGACTGCATTCAGGACCCGGTATGGGCATTATGAGTTTCTGGTGATGCCCTTTGGCCTAACAAATGCACCAGCGGCGTTCATGGACCTTATGAACCGTATCTTCCATCCATACCTAGATCGGTTCGTAGTGGTTTTTATTGATGACATTCTGGTGTACTCCAAGACCAGGGAAGAACATGATGAACATTTGAGGATTATTCTGCAAACCCTGCGGGAAAAGAAGCTGTATGCTAAGTTGTCCAAGTGTGACTTTTGGCTGAATGAGATTGCATTCCTTGGACACATAGTGTCAGCTAATGGGATTAGGGTGGATCCCAAGAAAATAGAAGCAGTGATGGAATGGAAGCCTCTCAGAAATACAACTGAGGTCAGAAGTTTCTTGGGGCTAGCTGGGTATTACAGAAGATTTGTGAAGGGATTTTCCCTAATAGCTGCTCCAATGACCAAGTTGTTACACAAGAATGTAAGATTTGACTGGAATGACAAGTGTCAGACCAGTTTTGAGAAATTGAAGGCTATGTTGACAGAGGCACCAGTGTTAACACAGCCACTGTCCGGAAAGGACTTTGTGGTCTATAGTGATGCCTCACATAATGGGTTAGGGTGTGTATTGATGCAAGAGGGGAAAGTGATCGCCTATGCTTCCAGACAGCTAAGGCCACATGAACAGAACTACCCTACCCATGATCTAGAGCTTGCAGCAATTATCTTCGCACTGAAGATATGGAGGCATTACTTGTATGAGGAAAAGTGCTACATTTACACAGACCAAAAAAGCCTGAAATACTTGCCAACCCAGAAGGAGCTCAACCTTAGACAGAGGCGATGGATTGAGTTCCTAAAGGATTATGATTGTGTAATTGACTACCATCCTGGGAAGGCAAATGTAGTTGCGGATGCTTTGAGCAGAAAATCCATGACAGCTTTGAGATCATTGAATGCCCGTTTAACCTTGATTCAAGATGGAGCTATCTTGGCTGAGTTGCAAGTGAGGCCAAACCTGCTATAGCAGATTTTAGATGGGCAGAAGGTAGATGAAAAATTACTGGCTATTATGAGCAAAATCCCAGAGGGAAAAGCAGCTGACTATGAGGTGAAAGCAGATGGGTGTCTGCACTACAAAGGAAGACTGTGTGTACCGGATGATGGGGAATTAAAGGCTAGCATTCTAAAAGAGGCACACACCAGTGTATATGCTATGCACCCAGGAAGTACAAAGATGTATCATGATCTGAAGCTTCAGTATTGGTGGCCTGGTATGAAGAGAGGTATCGGTGACTATGTGACTAAATGCTTAACATGTCAGCAAGTCAAGGCAGAACATCAAGTTCCATGAGGTTTGCTACAGCCTATACGCATACCTGAATGGAAATGGGATCGGGTCACCATGGATTTTGTAAGTGGTCTACCTCTCACCCGGAAGAAACATGATGCAGCATGGGTGATAGTTGATAAATTGTGAAGTCGACACACTTCTGCCGATTAGGGTGACTACTCACTGGAGAAGTTAGCAGAATTGTATATCAGTGAGACAGTTAGACTGCATGGAATTCCACTTTCCATCATATCTGACCGAGACCCAAGGTTTACCTCAAGATTTTGGAAGAAGTTGCATGAATCCTTGGGTACACAACTCCATTTCAGCACAGCTTTCCATCCTCAGACGGATGGGCAATCAGAAAGAGTAATCCAGGTAAACAATTGAAACCCATGAAATTGATACAAATATTGAACTGAAATGATAACAATAACGTGAAATACTTGTCAGGTCCTTGAGGATATGCTGAGGAGTTGTGTCATTGAGTTTGAGGAAGTGGGATAGATACCTCCCAGCGAGAATTTGCATACAACAATAGCTACCAAGCTAGTATTCAAATGGCCCGTATGAAGCCTTGTATGGGAGAAAATGTAGAACTCAGTGTCTTTGGACTAAATTGGCGAAGACAAGCTGGTAGGGCGGACACAGTGAAACAGTGAGGAGAAGGTGAAATCAATCAAAGCCAACTTAAAGGTTGCCTCGCATGCATGTAAATCTTATGCCGACCTGAAGAGGAAAGAAATAGAATATGTGGTTGGCGACAAAGTGTTCCTCAAGGTGTCACCATGGAAGAAAGTGTTGAGGTTTGGAAGAAAAGGTAAGTTGAGCCCTAGGTTTATTGGCCTATATGAAGTTATTGAACGTGTGGGTCCAGTGGCCTATAGGCTAGCTTTACCTCCAGAGCTAGACAAGATCCACAATGTGTTCCATGTATCCATGCTCAGAAGATACCGCTCAGACCCTTCACATGTCATCTCCAGAGAAGAAATTGAAATACAACCGGATTTGACATATGAAGAAGAACCTCTACGGATCCTAGCTTGGGAAGTGAAAGAGTTGAGCAACAAACAGATTCCATTGGTGAAAGTGCTTTGGAGGCACCACAACACCGAGGAAGCAACTTGGGAAAGTGAAGAGACGATGAGGCAACAGTTCCCTCAACTGTTTGCATCAGGTAAATTTCGAGGACGAAATTTAAATTAGAGGGGAAGAGTTGTAACACCCTCCCGGTAACCACTCCGTACATTCTACTGTTCCGGTGACCGGTGTCGGTCCGGACAGCTAGAATGTCCGGAAAAATATTTAAACTAATGTCAGGAACCATAATTAACTCAAATATTAATAAGAAAAATTTAGTAAAAATTTTAGAAATAAAATACAACCAAGTTAAACGAGCCGGTGCCCAAGCGATGGGTAACCGGAGGGAAGTTGCGGTTCTCGCAACGAGGAGCCCTAGGCAGGGAAAAATTATAAAATAATTTTTGGGACTCCAGAAAAGGGTAATTGAGGTTCCCATGGCATTAGAATGCCAAGAAAATACCTAGAAAAATTTTTCAATCGGTACAGACAATTTTGACCCGTTAAGCCAAATGGAGGGCATTTTGGTCATTTCGCCTTCCGAGGTGATTTTTGGCCGACTTGTCCAGTTGAGTAAATAATTAATATGAAATAAAATATGAAGAAATATTGCTAGAAATTAAATTGAAAATGAGTAGTGAAAGAAAAGAAAAGAAAATGCAAAATAATGCAAAAAAATGACATCATTTAAAAATTTTGACCAATCATAATTAAGCACCCATTTGACTAACAAATAAAAAGACAAAATGAAGACTAAATAGCCACAAAAACCAGCAGCCAAAAACGTAGAGAGAGGTAGGAGAGGGTTTCCACCATAGCCACCTCCATGAAAGCTCTTTCAAGCTTTAAATTCCATGCTTCCTCACCCTAAAACCCTATAAGCTCTTCACTAAAATTTGCCCTAGCACCTTGCTAAAGCTTTTGGCAGCCAAGAAGGACAAAGAAAGTGATGTTTAGAAGCTTGGAAAATTCTGCCACTTGAGGTTAGTGCATATAAATACTCAAATCACCTTTATTCCATGTTAAAGCCTTTAAGTGAGCAAGAATTGGTAACTTAAGTGAATGGAATTTATACTTATGCATGCCTTCAATTTCGGCAGCCCTAAGGGAGGAAGAATAAGGGAGTGTTTTGATGGTTTTAATGAACTTAACATGAATTGGAGATTATGTTTAAGCTATATATTTACATAGATGTTGAACTAGTGTGTTAAATTGAGGTTTATGGATAAATTGATTTGAACCTTAGGGTTTGGAAAGGTGAAAGTGTGAATTGGCTTAGGAAATTGTTAGGGCACATTGTAATGGTCAATTAGTGACCATTTTAGATGTGTTGACCATAAATGGGACTGAAAAACACTATGGCAAGGTGAGGTTGCAGGCTGCCCTATGGACAGCAGCATAGGGACTGAAATTTCAGTCCCTTTGCACTGCCATAACTTGGGCTGTGTAAGTCCAATTGGTGTTTGGCCAATTGGACATGAAACTAGGCTTATAATGACACATTTTTTCTGAAGAAAGCATGCCCAAAAGACCAAAGCAAGAGGCCCAAAACTCAGCCCCAATCCGGAACCCTGAAACTGCCTCTGCAGAATTGACCAAATGAATAGTAACTGTTCATTTGGCCATAACTCACTGTAGATTTGGTCAATTGGTCTGAAATTTTTACAGCAACAAGTTAAGACATAGAAAAACAACTTTCATGAAGGAACCTACCCCAAATTATGGCCAGAACCTATTCAACCAAGTGACTCAAGTTACTGTTCATGCACTGTAGATATGGTAAATTTCTGCAGACTGTATATCCGGACAGCTTAGGTTTTTGAGCCATATCTGGAGCTAAAAAACTCCAAATGGAGTGATTCAAAAAAAGAAATTCAACAAGACAAAATAAGGAACAACTTTCATGTTTTACATTTCCTCAAATTCCAACAGTAACAGTGTCCAATGGAACAGTGAAATTGACTCACCAAAACTGAAAAATCTGTTTGTGTTGAGTTACACTTTGGAATGGCAAAAACACTTAATGCCAACAAGTTTTAAACACCAAATGTGGTATGTTGGGAGTGCCAAAGTTGATGTACACATTTTTATTCTAAAAGTCAACATTTTTGTTGACCAATGATGAATAGTGACACCAAAAAAAGTTGAAATTCACAAATTGACAAATTTAAGAGTTTCAAATGCCCTAGTATACCTAACAAGATTGGTTTGGATAGTTTGGCATGCCAATAGGGTTCAGTTAGCAGTACTGCACATGGAAAAAATGCCATTCTGTGATTTCATGGCTTTAGCCCATTCTGACTTTGCATTGAGACTTGGCACGGTGCACGACATTATTCTGACTTGTTAGCCGTTACATTGCCTGCCGGAGATGCATATGTGACCGATGGTGTGACGGCGAGGTACTAGGTACCCAATGCGGTTACCCGTTATCCAGTCCAGTCGTCTAGTGTAGGTTACTTAGGGCAACCAAATGAATAAAAGTGAACAACGTTAATGAAACAATGAATATATCAATACCAAACAAAGAAAGCATACACATTCTCTACACATTTATTTTCTTGCTATTTTCTTTTATTATATTATTGCACCACTAAGCATTATTGCTTAGCGCGTTGCTTTTGCCACGTGTAGGTACTGGAGATCCCGATCGCGAGCCTAGTAGACCACAGACTGGGTGAGTCCATCCGGCAGTTCTGCACCGTGTCCGTGTCACCTCACTACCTGCAGTGCATTGGTAGGGCACTAGGTGTCATTTTGTCGTTTTGATATTTTGTAGCAGATTTTTCTTCATATGTAAATTAAACTTGTGTAATGTATATTGATGTATATGTAAATTATAAAAATTGTATTTCTTAATGGAAAAGTAAATGTTTACTTGTGATTTATATGCGAACATCACATGTGGAATGATGAATGAAAATAGAAATTGAAATGTTGAAATCTTGATATTGAGTTTGGTGTTGATAATGGATGTTTGAGAAATATTGTTGAGATTTTGGATATTGGAGTTTGAGATGATGGAATAAAAATTATTGGAAGTGTTTTTAACAGGTTCCGAAGAACTGTTTTCTCCATTTTTAGCCGGTACTCCGCCGGATTTTCTTTAAAATTTTCGGAACCTTAAATGAATAATACTTGTAATAAATGGCTTAAATAAATTGTATTTCATAAATTATATGTAAAAGCATTGTATAAATTATTTGAGGAATATTAGAGTGTGCCGGTACACCGTGTGGTATTACTTACTCGGGTATACTGTACACGGGTAAGGGGTGTCACAGATAAATTGTGAAATGGAGTTTAAATTCTTATTGGCATTCACTGTCTTTGAATTTAACTATGTTTTGATTTCTGAGACTTATTGTGATATTGTGTTAAATTCCTTATGACATTCATTGTCTTGAATTTAACTATGGTTTTACGTATCCACTATTTATATGATTTATGAATTGTGATTTAAAGTTGTAGTTGGTTAATGTTGTGCACCACTGAGACATTGACTCAGCGATAGCTTTCCATTGCTGTCGCAGGTAGATAGACGAATAGGGTAGCAGACTAGGCTGCTAGTGCATTCAGCGAGAGATCATCGGGTATATTGAGTATACCACATTTGCATTTTGTACTGTAATGTATGTTCACTGTATGTATATATTGTTCTTGATTTTGAGCAGTTGTAAATTAAAATTATACATTGAAGTTGTAAAATAAATTATGAGTTATTTTGGCTTGTAAAAAAATTGTACTGTATTTCTTTTACCTCAGTCTTTGAAAAATTATTGTGGATTCGAGTTAAAAAACTTATTGTGTTGAATTATCCCAAGCAAATGGCCACTTTCTTTCAAAAAATGGCTGATAATCTGTCAGCCCAAGCCCAAGTATAGACCCAACCCCCACAAGGGCAACATGAAATAGAAAAGAGGGAGAAACAATGGGTCAGAGCTCAAGCAGTAATTTGAGAAAGAGAAAAGAATATGAGGAGCCCTGAGCTCAAGGATATAACAGAGGTGGATCATTAAGACAGAGACCATCAAAGTCCAGTCGTTGAACAACTAGAAGTTCCTACCCTCCCTGCCAATGCGAAACTTGTGGTAGAAATCATAGTGGGTTATGCTACAAGGCCATAGGAGCCTGTTATAACTGCGGAGGCATAGGACACTTTACCAAGGACTGCACCAATAGTCACAGAGTTAGACCACCTCCTACTACTGCAGAAGGGTCAGTTCAGAGCCCTGTCACTAGAAGTTCACAACCACCCAGCAGAGGTAGAGGCAGGGGTAGTGGTAGCCCAGCAGGCAGCCAAGGCACAGTGAAACATTCAGAGCAAGATAGTGCTCCAGTCAGAATCTATGCAATGAGACAGAGAGAAGAGGCCGAGACATCTGATGTTGTGGTTGGTACCTTCTCAACTTTTAATCAAGATGTGTTTATGTTTTTTGATCCGGGTTCTACCCATTTTTATTTGAGTACTAGCATCATTGATTGCATTGTTGTTCCATGTACAAAAATGGACTTTGAGGTGCTAGTAACAAGTCCGTTAGGATAGGAGGTCAGGGTTAATAGAATGTATGGGGATTGTCCTTTGGTGATCCAAGGACACACTTTTCTATCTGATTTCATTGAAATGCCCTTCAGAGATTATGATATCATATTGGGCAAAGATGTTACAGTTAGTAATTGTCAGTGAATATTGTAATTAGAATAAGTTTCGGATATCAGTAAATTCGAAAAGGATAAAATATCAGAAAATTTGATCTATTGGGATGTATCGTAGTAACTATGCAATGATCTTGATTTTTATACTGTAGGCTGCAGATTACAGTACTGACTTGAGATTATTGTGTAGAGCTACGTACTACTCGATAGTACACCAAGATGAGAATAGTTGCCAACGACATCTGTTTTGGTATAGTTATTCTAGGACATAATTTAATTGCTAGAAATAAGTTTGAAAATCCTACTTAGAGATCTAAAACTCAAAAGTTAGAATATCGAAAGGTTATAGTTCAGTACAAAAGGAAGTAAGTTATAGAATATTGATAGATAAAAAGAGTTATGGACGTAAAAATTCGAAAAGTTGGTTCAAATATAACAAAGAAATGTTACGAATGTGAGGAAGACTATGGCAAGTCTCAGAGTTTCTCCTTTGTCCATGGTACATGAATTGAAAGCACAGCATGTTAGTTTAGAGATTGATGATAAGGGACAGACAGTAGTTGCATGGAATGTACAACCAATGTTGATTGATCAGATCAGAATGGCTACTCAGAGTGATGTTAAATATCAAAAGCTACTGAAAGAAGTCCAGCAGGGCAAGAAACCTGAATTTTCTGTGAAAGATGATGGTTTATTGCTAGATCAGGGCAGAATGTGCGTTCATAATGATGCTGAAATGAGACAGATCATTATGAAGGAAGCACATGAGTCTCCTTTTGCTATGCACGCTGGTGGAACTGAAATGTATAGAGGGCTGAAAGAGCATTACTGGTGGATGGGTATTAAGAGAGATATAGCTGAATTTGTGTAACACCCTCCCTGTAGCAACTCCGTGCATTCTACTGTTCTGGTGACCAGTGTCGGTCCAGACAACTAGAACGTCCGAAAAAATATTTAAACTAAAGTGAGGAACTATAATTAACTCAAATATTAATAAGAAAAATTTAGAAAAAATTTTAGAAAAAAAATACAACCAAGATAAATGAGCCGGTGCCTAAGCGATGGGTAACCTAGTAGGAAGTTGCGGTTCTCGCAACTAGGAGCCCTAGACTTGGGGAAAAATTCATAAAATAATTTTTGGGACTCCAGAGAAGGGTTATTGAGATTCCTATGGCATTAGAATGCCAAGAAAATATTTAGAAAAATTTTTCAATCAGTACAGACAATTTTGGCTAGTTAAGCCAAACGGAGGGCATTTTGGTCATTTCGTCTTCAGAGATGATTTTTGGCCGACTTGTCCAGTTAGGTAAATAATTGTTATAACATAAAATATGAATAAATATTGCTAAAAATTAAATTGAAAATGAGTAGAGAAGAGAAGAAAAAAAATGGAAGAAAATACCAATTATGACATCATATGATGTCATTAAACACTTACCCACCAATCATATTTAATCAACACTTAAATTAACTAATAAAATGTGGATAAGAATACAGCAAAAACTCATAAAATCCAGCAGCCATCACCTTCACAAAAATTCACCCGTAGCTCTCAAACTCCATACCCATTCCACCATATAAAGCTTACCAAAGCTTGATAACCCACCCAAATCTCACTTAAAACCCTAAGTCCACTTCAATAAAATTTGTCTCTACATCTTGGGCAAGTGTTTGGCTGCCATGAAAGCCAAAGAAAGTGAAGGAATTTTGAGTGGAAAAACTCTGCTCACAAGGTTAGTGTCCAATCTCCTCCTTTTCTTGCTTAATTCATGTTTAAGGGCATGAGTCAAGTGGAAATTGTCATAAAAACATAATATAATTTATGTGTATTTATCTATACAATTTCTGCAGCTTAGGGATGTTAAGGGTTTCATGAATTTCCTTGAAACAAAATGGTATGTGAGCTGCCTTGACATGAGATGAGTGTTTAAACATTTAAGTGCAAGTGAAATGTATATATGGAACTAGAAAAATTAGACCCTTGAACAATTCTATGGTTTGCTCATGTGATGGTTTATTAACCTTGTAATGGTCAATTAGTGACCATTTGAATGTGTGAGAGGAGGAAATGAAGTGAGTTGTAGCTTGGGATTTGAGTTTGGGTGGGCTGCCTTGTGTGACCTGCAGGTTTGGATATGAGTCCAGCCCGTTTGGACAGCCATAACTTGGGCTGTGTAGGATCAATTGGTGTTTGGACAATTGGAAATGAAACTAGACACATAATGGCACAACTTTGGTGAAGAAACCATGCCCATAAGACCAAACCAAGTGGACGAAAAGCTTGCCCAAATCCAGGTGACCTGCAGTCTATTTCTGCAGAATGACCAAATGAACAGTATCTGGTCATTTGGCCATAACTCAGTGTAGAATGGTCCAATTGACCTGAAATTTTACCCACAACAAGCTGAGATATAGACCAACAACTTTCATGAAGAAATCTAACCAAAATTATGACCAGAACCTATCCAACAAGTGAGTTGAAGTCACTGTTCACTGCACTGTAGATATGGTCATTCCAGAAAAATTTTAATCCGGTCAGTTGTGGTTTTTGGACCATAACTTGAGCTACAAAACTCCAAAAGGAGTGATTCAAAAAATGAAATTCAACTAGACAAAATAAGGAACACCTTTCATGTTGATCATTTTGCCAAATTCCCACTGCAAAATTGACCAATGGAATAGTAAATACAAGGCATAAAAACTGAAAATTCTGCCCAACTAACATTAAGCTTAGAAATGGTATTGGCAACCAATACCAACAAATTTTGAATGGAAAATGTGGTATGTTGATGATATTAAAACCAATGTACCTATTGCCTATGCAAAAGTCAACATTTTTGTTGACCAATAATGGAATAGTAACACTAAAACTTAAATTCCAAAAATTATGAAACTTAAAAGTGTGAAATGCCCTAGTATACCTAACAAGATTGGTTTGGATAGCTTGGCATGCCAATGGGTTCAGTTAGCAGTAATGCACATGGCATTATGCCATAATGTGATTTCATGGCTTTTAGCCATTCTGACATTGTGCTGATATTTGGCCTTGTGCCTATTGTTATTATAGCTTATTAGCTGTTCTGTTGCACACCAGGAGATGCTTATGTGACCGATGGTGTGACGGCTCGAGGTACTAGATACCCAGTGCCAGTTTACCCGTTTATCCAGTCCAGTCATCCTGTATAGGTTACTTGGGCACCCAAAAATGAAAGTGAACAAATTTAATAAAATAATGAATAGAACAAGTACATAATAAATAATATTACCAATAATGATAAAAAAAAAATTGTCTGCATAAGACATCAAAACATGCACTACATATTTACTTCCTGTTATTTCTTTTTATTTTATTATTGGCACCACTAAGCATTATTGCTTAGCGCGTTGCTTTTGCCTTGCGTAGGTTCTGGAGATACTGACCGAGAGCCCAGTAAACCACAGACTGGGTGAGACCTCCTGCAGCTCTGCATAGTGTCCGTGTCACCTCACCATCTTCAGTGCATTGGTAGGACACTAGGTTTCATTTTGGTATTTTGTAACTAACTTTTATTTTCTCTTGTGTAATTGAGACTTATGTAATGTATTTTGATGTTAATGTAAATAATGGAAATTGTGTTTATGAATGAAAAATTGAGTATTTATTTATTGCTTATATATGAATACCATGAGAAATGAATGATTGAGAAATGGAAATATTGTTGAAAAATATTGACATTTTGATGATTATTGGAGTTTGAGAATGATTGGAAATGATTAGTGGAAGTGTTTTTCACAGGTTCCGAAGAACTGTTTTCTCCATTTTTAGCCGATACTCTGCCGGATTTTCTATAAAATTTTCAGAACCTCAAATAAATTATAATTTCAATAAATGACTTAAATGAATTATATTTCACAAATTATATTCAAAACTATGATAAAAATAAATTAAGGAAGAATAAAAATGATTGAGATAAAATAGACTGTTCCGGTACACTGTGTGATATATTTTTCTCGGATATACTATAGACGGGTAAGGGGCATCACAATTTGTTTCTAAATGCCTAACTTGTCAGCAAGTAAAGGCAGAACATCAAGTTTCAGCTAGTTTGTTACATCTATTGTAACACCCTCCCGATAACCACTCCGTACATCCCATCAGGTCGGAGGTCGATCCGATACTAGAATGTCCGGAAAAATATTCAAACTAAAGTCAGGAACCATAATTAACTCAAATATTAACAAGAAAAATTTAGTAAAAATTTTAGAAATAAAATACAATCAAGTTAAACGAGCCGGTGCCCTAGCGATGGGTAACCGGAGGGAAGTTGCAGTTCTCGCAACGAAGAGCCCTAGACCCGGGGGAAAAATTATAAAATAATTTTTGGGACTCCAGAGAAGGGTAATTGAGGTTCCCATGGCATTAGAATTCCAAGAAAATACATAGAAAAATTTTTCAATCGGTACAGACAATTTTGACCCGTTAAGCCAAACGAAGGGCATTTTGGTCATTTCGCCTTCCGAGGTGATTTTTGGCCGACTTGTCCAGTTGAGTAAATAATTAATATGACATAAAATATGAAGAAATATTGCTAGAAATTAAATTGAAAATGAGTAGTGAAAGAAAAGAAAAGAAAATGCAAAATAATGCAAAAAATGACATCATTTAAAAATTTTGAGCAATCATAATTAAGCACCCATTTGACTAACAAAAAAAAGACAAAATGAAGACTAAATAGCCACAAAAACCAGCAGACAAAAACGTAGAGAGAGGAAGGAGAGGGTTTCCACCATAGCCACCTCCATGAAAGCTCTTTCAAGCTTTAAATTCCATGCTTCCTCACCCTAAAACCCTATAAGCTCTTCACTAAAATTTGCCCTAGCACCTTGCTAAAGCTTTTGGAAGCCAAGAAGGACAAAGAAACTGAGGTTTAGAGGCTTGGAAAATTCTGCCACTTGAGGTTAGTGCATTTAAATACTTAAATCACCTTTATTCCATGTTAAAGCCTTTAAGTGAGCAAGAATTGGTAACTTAAGTGAATGGAATTTATACTTATGCATGCCTTCAATTTCGGGAGCCCTAAGGGAGGAAGAATAAGGGAGTGTTTTGATGGTTTTAATGGACTTAACATGAATTGGAGATTATGTTTAAGCTATATATTTACATAGATGTTGAACTAGTGTGTTAAATTGAGGTTTATGGATAAATTGATTTGAACCTTAGGGTTTGGAAAGGTGAAAGTGTGAATTGGCTTAGGAAATTGTTAGGGCACATTGTAATGGTCAATTAGTGACCATTTTAGATGTGTTGACCATAAATGGGACTGAAAAACACTATGGCAAGGTGAGGTTGCAGGCTGCCCTATGGACAGCAGCATAGGGACTGAAATTTCAGTCCCTTTGCACTGCCATAACTTGGGCTGTGCTAGTCCAATTGGTGTTTGGCCAATTGGACATGAAACTAGGCTTATAATGGCACATTTTTGCTGAAGAAACCATGCCCAAAAGACCAAAGCAAGAGGACCAAAACTTGGCCCCAATCCGGAACCCTGAAACTGCCTCTGCAGAATTGACCAAATGAACAGTAACTGTTCATTTGGCCATAACTCACTGTAGATTTGGTCAATTGGCCTGAAATTTTTACAGCAACAAGTTAAGACATAGAAAAACAACTTTAATGAAGGAACCTACCCCAAATTATGGCCAGAACCCATCCAACCAAGTGACTCTAGTTACTGTTCATGCACTGTAGATATGGTAAATCTGCAGATTTGGCAATCCGGCCAGCCTGGGTTTTTGAGCCATATCTGGAGCTACAAAACTCCAAATGGAGTGATTCAAAAAACGAAATTCAACTAGACAAAATAAGGAACAACTTTCATGTTTTACATTTCCTCAAATTCCAACAGTAACAGTATCCAATGGAACAGTGAAGTTGACTTACCAAAATTGAAAAATCTGGTTGTGTTGAGTTACACTTTGGAATGGCAAAAACACTTAATGCCAACAAGTTTTAAACACCAAATGTGGTATGTTGGGAGTACCAAAGTTGATGTACACATTTTTATTCTAAAAGTCAACATTTTTGTTGACCAATGATGAATAGTGACACCAAAAAAATTGAAATTCACAAATTGACAACTTTAACAGTTTCAAATGCCCTAGTATACCTAACAAGATTGGTTTGGATAGTTTGGCATGCCAATAGGGTTCGATTAGCGATCGCACATGGCAAAAATGCCATTCTGTGATTTCATGGCTTTTGGCCATTCTGACTTTGCATTGAGACTTGGCCTTGTGCTTAATATTATTCTGACTTGTTAGCATTGCTGCACACCGGGAGATGCATATGTGACCGATGGTGTGACGGCCCGAGGTACTAGGTACCCAGTGCCAGTTTACCCGTTATCCAGTCCAGTCGTCTAGTGTAGGTTACTTGGGGCAACCAAATGAATAAAAGTGAACAACGTTAATGAAACAATGAATATATCAATACCAAACAAAGAAAGCATACACATTCTCTACACATTTATTTTCTTGCTATTTTCTTTTATTATATTATTGCACCACTAAGCATTATTGCTTAGCGCGTTGCTTTTGCCACGCGTAGGTACTGGAGATCCCGATCGCGAGCCCAGTAGACCATAGACTGGGTGAGTCCATCCGGCAGTTCTGCTCAGTGTCCGTGTCACCTCGTCACCTGCAGTGCATTGGTAGGACACTAGATGTCATTTTGTCATTTTGTAATTAAATTTTTATTTCTCATATGTATTTGGGATTTATGTAATGTATTTTGAGCTTATTGTAAATAATAAAGATTTATGGTCATGTATGGTATTAATTTGAGTATTTAATGGTTGTTTATATATGAGAACCCTGAGAAAGGGATGTTTTGAGAAATGAAAAGGTTGTTGAGACCTGAAATTGACAAATTATTGAGATATTGATATTGAGTTTGGTGTTGATATTGGAGTTTGAGATGATGGAATAAAAATATTGGAAGTGTTTTTAACAGGTTCCGAAGAACGGTTTTCTTCACTTTTAGCCGGTACTCCGCCGGATTTTCTTAAAAATTTTCGGAACCTTAAATGAATGATACTTTTGATAAATGGTTTAAATAAATTGTATTTCATAAATTATATGCAAAAGCATTGTCTAAATTAATTGAGGAATATTATAGTGTGCCGGTACACCAGGTGGCATTACTTACTCGGGTATACTGTACACGGTAAGGTGTGTCACATTTAGTGGTATCAGAGCACGGTTTAGGCGTTTCTGGGCCTAGATTGAGTCCATACCATGCATTGCATTTGTAAGAGTCGAGGTGACACTAACGCAGATCCGTTTATCTTTCTTATTTTGAATAGGATATGGACCCTTCACCTCAGAGAGCCGTTGAGGAGGAAGTGGAGAGTCATGCTCCACTGCGGTGAGGCCCGGGGGCATGAGAGAATCGCTCCACCAGCTCAGCGAGCACCTCGGCCTCCACAGGCCATGTTCCAACAAATGGCCGACTTCTTTAGACAAATGGCCGGAGTAATGCCAGCACCAGCACCACCACCACCACCACCAGCTCCACAGCAGAAATCCCACCTAGAAAGGTTAAGAAAGTTTGGGGCGGTGGATTTTTATGGCAAGAGAGAAGATGACTAGGTGGCAGCCGAGAATTGGCTGAACAGAACAGGCAGAGTCCTAAAACAACTTCACTGCACCCCAGAGCAGAACTTAGAAGCTGCTATATCCTTGTTACAAGACGATGCCTACGGATGGTGGGACACTGTGTCGATGAAGTGCGACGGAAGTCAGAACTTGGGACTTCTTCCTCTCTGAGTTCAAGAAGAAATATGTGGGTACTGTATACCTGGAAGAGAGAAGAAGAGAATTTATTAACTTGAGGCAGAGGCAGTTGTCAATGGCCGAGTATGAGAAGGAGTTTGTTCGGTTAAGCCGCTATGGAAGGGAAATAGTCCCTAACGAAGCTGAAAGGTGCAAGAGATTTGAAGAGGGACTGAATGACAATATCAAGATCTGACTCAACGCCTTGGGAATCACAGAATTTAGCAAGTTAGTGGAAGCTGCAATAAGAGTTGAAAAAGTGAGAATCAATGAGCGGACTGAAGGAGAGAGCGAGAAGAGGGGACCAGTCGGTCTAGTTCCACCTGGATTTGGGAAGAAGTTTAAGGGTCCTCTGCACGAGTTGGGTCAGCCACGAGTCGTGGTCAGTCTTAGGGGCCCAGGCCACAGTTCACCCCTAGGAGAGGTCAGTCCACACCATCAGTGGGCAGCTTTCCAGGGATGGGGTTCAGGGGACCAGCCCCATCATTTTCTGCGTGTCCACACTGTCAGAAATGGCATAAGGGGGAGTGTTGGAGAGTGACTGGTGCCTGTTTGAGGTGTGGGTCAACAGAGCATCAGTTAAGGAACTGTCCACGCAGAACTACTACAGCTGCTCCAACACAAGCAGAAAGACCTGCTCCTACACCACAGAGAGGTAGAAAATCTGGCAGATCTGATGCAGTGGGACCATCACAGAGGCCTACATCCGAGCGGCAGAGAGGCGGATAATGCACCACCTGCCAGAAATTATGCCCTAAGAGCTCAGGAGGAGCAAGATGCCCCGGACGTCATCAGGGGTACGTTCTCCCTCAACAATACTCCTGTGCATGCATTGGTGGATCCAGGATCCACTCATTCCTACATTTGCATCAACCTACCCGTAGAAATGGGGATACTAGTAGGGGAGAGTGACCAAGACATTCTGGTCACTAATCCATTGGGCCACAGTGTAGTGGTGAACAAGGTATACAAGGGTTGCCCGTTAAGGATTCAAGGGTATGAATTCTCGGCGGACCTAATTGAGTTGCCTTTTCACGAGTTTGACTTGATTTTGGGAATGGACTGGTTGTCACGTCATCAGGCAATAGTTGATTGCAAATTGAAGAGGATTTCTCTAAAAACTCCGGAGGGTAATGAGATCACTGTTGTGGGTGAAAGGACAGATTTCTTGTCCAATGTCATCTCAGCCACAGTTCCAAGAAGAATGATGAGAAAAGGCTGTGAAGCCTACCTAGCACATGTGGTGGATACTAGGCAGGCTAAGCCAAACTTGAGTGACATACCCACGAAGAGACTTCCTGCAGGTATTTCCTGAAGAGTTGCCTGATTTGCCACCAGAAAGGGAAGTTGAATTTGCCATTGAGACACTGCCGGGTACAGCACCCATTTCCATTGCTCCTTATAGGATGGTACCCACTAAATTGAGGGAGTTGAAAACTCAGTTGCAAGAATTGCTAGATAAGGGGTTTATACGCCCCAGTGTGTCACCATGGGGAGCTCCAGTGCTGTTTGTGAAAAAGAAGGATGGGACTTTGAGACTTTGTATTGATTACCGGCAGTTGAATAAAGTGACTGTGAAGAACAATAATCCGTTGCCTAGAATTGATGATCTGTTTGATCAGTTGAAGGGAGCAGGAGTATTTTCTAAGATTGATCTCAGATCAGGGTATCATCAGCTGAGGGTGAAAGATGTAGATGTGCCCAAGACTGCATTCAGGACCTGGTATGGGCATTATGAGTTTCTGGTGATGCCCTTTGGCCTAACAAATGCACCAGCGGCATTCATGGACCTTATGAACCGTATCTTCCATCCATACCTAGATCGGTTCGTAGTGGTTTTTATTGATGACATTCTGGTGTACTCCAAGACTAGGGAAGAACATGATGAACATTTGAGGATTGTTCTGCAAACCTCAGGAAAAGAAGCTGTATGCTAAGTTGTCCAAGTGTGACTTTTGGTGAAAGAGATTGCATTCCTTGGACACATAGTGTCAGCTGATGGGATTAGGGTGGATCCCAAGAAAATAGAAGCAGTGATGGAATGGAAGCCTCCCAGAAATACAACTGAGGTCAGAAGTTTCTTGGGGCTAGCTGGATATTACAGAAGATTTGTGAAGGGATTTTCCCTAATAGCTGCTCCAATGACCAAGTTGTTACACAAGAATGTCAGATTTGACTGGAATGACAAGTGTCAGACCAGTTTTGAGAAATTGAAGGCTATGTTGATAGAGGCACCAGTGTTAACACAGCCAGTGTCCGGAAAGGACTTTGTGGTCTATAGTGATGCCTCACATAATGGGTTAGGGTATGTATTGATGCAAGAGGGGAAAGTGATCACCTATGCTTCCAGACAGCTAAGGCCACATGAACAGAACTACCCTACCGATGATCTAGAGCTTGCAGCAATTATCTTCGCACTGAAGATATGGAGGCATTACTTGTATGGGGAAAAGTGCTACATTTACACAGACAACAAAAGCCTGAAATACTTGCTAACCCAGAAGGAGCTCAACCTTAGACAGAGACGATGGATTGAGTTCCTAAAGGATTATGATTGTGTAATTGACTACCATCCTGGGAAGGCAAATGTAGTTGCGGATGCTTTGAGCAGAAAATCCATGACAGCTTTGAGATCATTGAATACCCGTCTAACTTTGATTCGAGATGGAGCTATCTTGGCTGAGTTACAAGTGAGGCCAAACCTGCTACAGCAGATTTTAGATGGGCAGAAGGTAGATGAGAAGTTAATGGCTATTATGAGCAAGGTCTCAGAGGGAAAAGCAACTGATTATGTGATGAAAGCATATGGGTATCTATACTACAAAGGAAGACTGTGTGTACCAGATAATGGGGAAATGAAGACCAGTATTTTAAAAGAGGCACACACCAGTGTATATGCTATGCACCCAGGAAGTACAAAGATGTATCATGATCTGAAACTCCAGTATTGGTGGCCTGGTATGAAGAGAGATATCGGTGACTATGTGACTAAATGCTTGACATGTCAGCAAGTCAAGGCAGAACATCAAGTTCCATCAGGTTTGCTACAGCCTATACGCATACCTGAATGGAAATGGGATCGGGTCACCATGGATTTTGTAAGTGGTCTACCTCTCACTCGGAAGAAGCAAGATGCAGCATGGGTGATAGTTGATAGATTGTGAAGTCGACACACTTTCTGCCGATTAGGGTGACTACTCACTGGAGAAGTTAGCAGAATTGTATATCAGTGAGATAGTTAGACTGCATGGAATTCCACTTTCCATCATATCTGACCGAGACCCAAGGTTTACCTCGAGATTTTGGAAGAAGTTGCATGAATCCTTGGGTACACAACTCCATTTCAGCACAGCTTTCCATCCTCAGATGGATGGGCAATCAGAAAGAGTAATCCAGGTAAACAATTGAAACCCATGAAATTGATACAAATATTGAACTGAAATGATAACAATAACGTGAAATACTTGTCAGGTCCTTGAGGATATGCTGAGGAGTTGTGTCATTGAGTTTGAGGGAAGCTGGGATAGATACCTCCCACTGGCAGAATTTGCATACAACAATAGCTACCAAGCTAGTATTCAAATGGCCCCGTATGAAGCACTGTATGGGAGAAAATGTAGAACTCCAGTGTGCTGGACTGAATTGGGCGAAGACAAACTGGTAGGGCCAGACCTGGTGAAACAGGCTGAGGAGAAGGTGAAATCAATCAAAGCCAACTTAAAGATTGCCTCAGACAGACACAAATCTTATGCCGACCTGAAGAGAAAAGAAATAGAATATGTGGTTGGCGACAAAGTGTTCCTCAAGGTGTCACCATGGAAGAAAGTGTTGAGGTTTGGAAGAAAAGGTAAGTTGAGCCCTAGGTTTATTGGCCCATATGAAGTTATTGAACGTGTGGGTCCAGTGGCCTATAGGCTAGCTTTACCTCCAGAGCTGAACAAGATCCACAATGTGTTCCATGTATCCATGCTCAGAAGATACCGCTCAGACCCTTCACATGTCATCCCCAGAGAAGAAATTGAAATACAACCGGATTTGACATATGAAGAAGAACCTCTACGGATCCTAGCTCGGGAAGTGAAAGAGTTGAGGAACAAACAGATTCCATTGGTGAAAGTGCTTTGGAGGCACCACAACACCGAGGAAGCAACTTGGGAAAGTGAAGAGACGATGAGGCAACAGTTCCCTCAACTGTTTGCATCAGGTAAATTTCGAGGACGAAATTTAAATTAGAGGGGAAGAGCTGTAACACCCTCCCGATAACCACTCCGTACATCCTACTGTTCCGGTGACCGATGTCGGTCCGGACAGCTAGAATGTCCGGAAAAATATTCAAACTAAAGTCAGGAACCATAATTAACTCAAATATTAACAAGAAAATTTAGTAAAAATTTTAGAAATAAAATACAATCAAGTTAAGCAGTAGGTGCCCTAGCGATGGGTAGCAGGAGGAAGTTGCGGTTGTTACAACGAGGAGCCCGAGACAGGGGAAAAATTATAAAATAATTTTGGGACTCGAAGAAGGTTAATTGAGGTTCCCATGGCATTAGAATGCCAAGAAAATACCTAGAAAAATTTTTCAATCGGTACAGACAATTTTGACCCGTTAAGCCAAACGGAGGGCATTTTGGTCATTTCGCCTTCCGAGGTGATTTTTGGCCGACTTGTCCAATTGAGTAAATAATTAATATGACATAAAATATGAAGAAATATTGCTAGAAATTAAATTGAAAATGAGTAGTGAAAGAAAAGAAAAGAAAATACAAAATAATACAAAAAAATGACATCATTTAAAAATTTTGACCAATCATAATTAAGCACCCATTTGACTAACAAATAAAAAGACAAAATGAAGACTAAATAGCCACAAAAACCAGCAGCCAAAAACATAGAGAGAGGAAGGAGAGGGTTTCCACCATAGCCACCTCCATGAAAGCTCTTTCAAGCTTTAAATTCCATGCTTCCTCACCCTAAAACCCTAGAAGCTCTTCACTAAAATTTGCCCTAGCACCTTGCTAAAGCTTTTGGCAGCCAAGAAGGACAAAGAAAGTGAGGTTTAGAGGCTTGGAAAATTCTGCCACTTGAGGTTAGTGCATATAAATGCTCAAATCACCTTTATTCCATGTTAAAGCCTTTAAGTGAGCAAGAATTGGTAACTTAAGTGAATGGAATTTATACTTATGCATGCCTTCAATTTCGGGAGCCCTAAGGGAGGAAGAATAAGGGAGTGTTTTGATGGTTTTAATGGACTTAACATGAATTGGAGATTATGTTTAAGCTATATATTTACATAGATGTTGAACTAGTGTGTTAAATTGAGGTTTATGGATAAATTGATTTGAACCTTAGGGTTTGGAAAGGTGAAAGTGTGAATTGGCTTAGGAAATTGTTAGGGCACATTGTAATGGTCAATTAGTGACCATTTTAGATGTGTTGACCATAAATGGGACTGAAAAACACTATGGCAAGGTGAGGTTGCAGGCTGCCCTATGGACAGCAGCATAGGGACTGAAATTTCAGTCCCTTTGTACTGCCATAACTTGGGCTGTGCTAGTCCAATTGGTATTTGGCCAATTGGACATGAAACTAGGCTTATAATGGCACATTTTTGCTGAAGAAACCATGCCCAAAAGACCAAAGCAAGAGGACCAAAACTTAGCCCCAATCCGGAACCCTAAAACTGCCTCTGCAGAATTGACCAAATGAACAGTAACTGTTCATTTGGCCATAACTCACTGTAGATTTGGTCAATTGGCCTGAAATGTTTACAGCAACAAGGTAAGACATAGACAAACAACTGTCATGAAGGAACCTACCCCAAATTATGGCCAGAACCCATCCAACCAAGTGACTCAAGTTACTGTTCATGCATTGTAGATATGGTAAATCTGCAGATTTGGCAATCCGGCCAGCCTGGGTTTTTGAGCCATATCTGGAGCTACAAAACTCCAAATGGAGTGATTCAAAAGAAGAAATTCAATTAGACAAAATAAGGAATAACTTTCATGTTTTACATTTCCTCAAATTCCAACAGTAACAGTGTCCAATGGAACAGTGAAGTTGACTCACCAAAATTGAAAAATCTGGTTGTGTTGAGTTACACTTTGGAATGGCAAAAACACTTAATGCCAACAAGTTTTAAACACCAAATGTGGTATGTTGGGAGTGCCAAAGTTGATGTACACATTTTTATTCTAAAAGTCAACATTTTTGTTGACCAATGATGAATAGTGACTGTAACATCCTCCCGGTAGCAACTCCGTACATTCTATTGTTCCGGTGACCGGTGTCGGTCCGGACAGCTAGAACGTCCGGAAAAATATTTAATCTAAAGTCAGGAAGTAGAATTTACTCAAATATTAATAAGAAAAATTCAGTAAAAATTTTAGAAATAAAATACAGTTAAGTCAAATGAGCCGGTGCCCAAGCGATGGGTAACCCAGAGGGAAGTTGCGGTTCTCGCAACTAGGAGCCCTAGACCCGGGGGAAAAATTATAAAATAATTTTTGGGACTCCAGAGAAGGGTCATTGAGGTTCCTATGGCATTAGAATGCCAAGAAAATATTCAGAAAATTTTTTCAATCGGTACAGACAATTTTGACCCGTTAAGCCAAACGGAGGGCATTTTGGTCATTTCGCCTTCAGAGGTGATTTTTGGCCGACTTGTCCAGTTGAGTAAATAATTATTATGACTCAAAATATGAATAAATATTGCTAAAAATTGAATTGAAAATGAGTAGAGAAAAGAAGAAAAGGAAATGAAGGAAAATGCTTAATTATGACATATGGTGAAGTCATTTAAAAGCCCCCCCTCCAATCACCATTTGACAAACCAATAAAAAGAGATAAAAATGACTTAAAATGAGATAAAAAAACAAAGGAAATCAGCAGTTTCCTTCTTCATACGGGCTGGAATAAGAGAGAAAGAGAGAGAAAAGGAAAAGAAAGAAAGAAAGAAAGGAAGAAGGAGAAGGAGAAGTAGCAGAAACAGGGGTTCAGCAGGGCAGCATATTTCTTTTCCGTCCAGGTGAGTTTGGCTCAACATCTAAGGCTGATTTTTGGATATGTTTAATCTATGTATGTGTGGAAGTTATGGTAAAAATTTGGTGATTGTTCAACCGTTGGATTTGGAGAAACATATTGTTGAACACAGGCTGTCTGTAGGTTGAATTCTGAATTTTGGCTACTGAAATTTGAGAAAAATAAATAGTTAGGATGCTTATAAAATTATGAAATTTGGTACAAATGATATTTGGGATGTTGAGGCTGCTGTGTTAAAATTTGGTGAATTTTAGACTTGTGGTTTATGAGATATAAATTGTTTTGCATGAGCTGTCTGAGTAAGACTGATTTCTGCAAAAATTCAGATTGTGAAGGGTTGAATGAATGTTTTGATATCTCATGATATAGTGATGATTTGATGCTGAAATTTTTACTGATATTGTATAGGTATGTCTTGAATATATGGTATAAATTTGGGATTTATCTAACGGTTAGATCATTATATATAAATTTGAATGCACAAGCTGCCAGATTGGGTATTAATGGGTTGTGGATTTAAGATTTATGATGGGAGTTTAGTCCAATTTAAGGGGAAATACTATTGAATTTTTATTGGATATTTAATTTAGGAAAGTGAAGTTATAATTGATTATGATTATTATGGTTCTAGGAGAAATCTTGAAGAATAACAAGCTCAAGGTTGGTTTCAAAAAGGTTAGTGCATATTAACTTCCTAATCTTGTTTACTTATTGAAATTTAGTTTGAATATGAATAAATAATTAAGAAATTGAAGAAAATCATGTGTGAAATTGAAAAGCAAATTTTGGCCAGCACTTATAGGATGAGGAATTGATGAGTTTTATTGGGCTAAAATCTAAATACAAGCTTAGATAATGACATATGAATGATTGATGACCTTAATTGGGATGTGTTGCATGATTCATGGATTGGAAGCTAGGGTTTTAAGGGTGAAAATTGGACTTGGCATTTGAATTGAGTAATGGACATTTTAGTGGTCAATTAGTGACTATTTTAGGTATGTTGACCATGAATTGGACTGAAAAATAGGATTGCAAAGTGAAGAGGTAGGCTGCCCTCGGACAGCAGCAAAGGGACTGAAAATTCAGTCCAATTACACAGCCATAACTTGGGCTGTGTTGGTCCAATTGGTGTTTCGCCAATTGGACATGAAACTAGGCTTATAATGACACATTTTTGCTGAAGAAACCATGCCCAAAAGACCAAAGCAAGTGGACCAAAACTTGGCCCCAATCCGGACACCCTGCAACAGCCCCTGCAGAATTGACCAAATGAACAGTAACTGTTCATTTGGCCATAACTAACTGTAGATTTGGTCAATTGACCTGAAATTTTTACAGCATCAAGTTAAGAGATAGACAAACAACTTTCATGAAGGAACCTACACCAAATTATGGCCAGAACCTAACCCAAATGGCAATGGCAGTCACTGTTCAAACCTGCAACTCTGCAGATTTTGATTTGAGTAGTAATGTTTGGATGGCTACAACTCTCTCTGGAAAACTCGGATTTAGGCGATTCTTGAACCGATGGAAACCTAAGGCATAGTAGAACATTTCATATGAAGAAAGTTAGACCAAATTATGAACTTAACTTGGTCAAATTACTGACCAAAGTTGGACCAAAATCTGCCAAAACCCAAAAGTGCAGCATGAGCGATTGCACGTGAGCGATGAAACTTATTTTGGCCATAACTTGAGCTACAAAACTCCAAATGGAGTGATTCAAAAAAAGAAAATTCAACTAGACAGAATAAGGAACAACTTTCATGTTTACCATTTCCTCAAATTCTCACTGTAAAAATAATAAATGGAACAGTAAAGATGAAGCATGAAAACCGAAAATTTTGCTCAATTAGCATTAAGCTTAAAAATGGTATTGGCAACCAATACCAACAAGTTTGAAATACAAAATGTGGTATGTTTGAGGTGTTAAAACCAATACACCTATTTTCTATCCAAAAGTCAACATTTTTGTTGACCAATGAGGTGAATAGTGACACCAAAACCAAAAATTGGCAATTTTGCCAAAATGACCTAAGCTTTGAGAAAGTGACCAAAACCAACAAGTTTTGAATACAAAATGTGGCATGTTGGGAGTATTAAAACCAATGTACCTATTGTTTATGCAAAAGTCAACATTTTAGTTGACTAATGAAATGAATAGTGACATGAAAACTTGAAATCCAAAAATTGTGAAACTTAAATATGGAAAATGCCCTAGTAGGCCTAATGTGATTGGTTTGGATAGTTTGGCATGCCAATAGGGTATTGTTTTAGCAGTACTACGAAAGGAAAGGCTTTATGCCTGTATTCATGGCTTTATGCCCGTATTCATGGCTTTTATGCCAGTATTCATGGCTTTTATGCCCGATTATGTGATATCATGGCTTTTTAGCCATCATTCGCATCACGTGGTTGGCGTTCTGCGTCCCATGGTATGACGGCCCGAGGCACCGCGATGTCGGTGCCAACGACGTTATCGATCGATCGTCGATTATAGGTTACTTGGGCATGGAAAAGTATAATCAGAATCGAACGATTGTTAAAGAAAATACGAAAATTAAATATCAGGAATGATTACGATAGAATACAATGAAAACTTAAAATTCATGAAGAAGTTAATATCATAAAACGTAATTAGCCCTCGACTAAATACTAAGTTGGTAATTATTCAGTTCTTATGAACACAATGGCTAAGAAATTATGATTTTTATATTGCATATTATTTCTTTCTATTTTATTATTTGCACCACTAAGCTTTATGCTTAGCGCGTCGCTTTTGCAAAGCGTAGTGCGATCAAGATTGGAGCGCCTTGATAGACCACAGTTCGGTAAGGCGGTTCACGATTACGCATAGTGTGCGTGTCACCTCAACATCTGCGATGCATTGGTAGGACGCTAGATGTCATCTTGGTATTTTGTAATTGATTTTATTTTCTCATATGTATTTGAAACTTATGTAATGTATTTTGATATTCATGTAAATAATGAAGTGTGGTTGTAAATGGAAAAGTGAATGTTTATCTATGATTTATGCATGGTATCATATGAGATGGATGAATGAGAATTGAGATTGAACATTGTTGAGAATTTGATAAATGGAGTTGAGATGATGGAAAATGAATATAGGAAGTGTTTTTCACAGGTCCCGAAGAACTGTTTTCTCCATTTTTAGCCGGTACTCTGCCGGATTTTCTTTAAAATTTTCGGAACCTCAAATAAATAGTAATTTCGATAAATGGCTTAAAATGAATTATATTTCACAAGTTATATTCAAAACTATGATAAAAATGAATTAAGATAAAATAGAGTGCTCCGGCACACTGAGTGGCATAACTTGCTCGGCTACACTGTAGTTGGGTAAGGGGTGTCACATTTAGTGGTATCAGAGCGCGGTTTAGGCGTTTCTGGACCTAGATAGACTGCATATCATGCATTGCATTCATAAGAGTCGAGGTGACACTATTGCAGATCTGTATTTCCTGTTTATTTTAGGTTAAGGTATGGAATAAGAGAGTGAAGAGACAATGAGATAGCGAATGGAGATGAGAAGGAGACTATATTTAAGATGAAAAAGGATGAGTACATAACTGTTTGAGGATAGGATTAAGACTAAGGAGAAAGTGAAGTAGGATAACACGGAAAGGTGAAGAAATAAGGAGGTAATAGCTCCTCGACTATTTACACCGGATAAATTTCGAGGACGAAATTTAAATTAGAGGGGAAGAGTTGTAACATCCTCCCGGTAGCAACTCCGTACATTCTATTGTTCCGGTGACCGGTGTCGGTCCGGACAGCTAGAACGTCCGGAAAAATATTTAATCTAAAGTCAGGAAGTAGAATTTACTCAAATATTAATAAGAAAAATTCAGTAAAAATTTTAGAAATAAAATACAGTTAAGTCAAATGAGCCGGTGCCCAAGCGATGGGTAACCCAGAGGGAAGTTGCGGTTCTCGCAACTAGGAGCCCTAGACCCGGGGGAAAAATTATAAAATAATTTTTGGGACTCCAGAGAAGGGTCATTGAGGTTCCTATGGCATTAGAATGCCAAGAAAATATTTAGAAAAATTTTTCAATCGGTACAGACAATTTTGACCCGTTAAGCCAAACGGAGGGCATTTTGGTCATTTCGCCTTCAGAGGTGATTTTTGGCCGACTTGTCCAGTTGAGTAAATAATTATTATGACTCAAAATATGAATAAATATTGCTAAAAATTGAATTGAAAATGAGTAGAGAAAAGAAGAAAAGAAAATGAAGGAAAATGCTTAATTATGACATATGGTGAAGTCATTTAAAAGCCCCCCTCCAATCACCATTTGACAAACCAATAAAAAGAGATAAAAATGACTTAAAATGAGATAAAAAACAAAGGAAACCAGCAGTTTCCTTCTTCATACGGGCTGGACTAAGAGAGAGAGAGAGCAAAGGAATAGAAACACAGAAAGAAAGGAAGAAGGAGAAGGAGAAGTAGCAGAAATAGGGGTTCAGCAGGGCAGCATATTTCTTTTCCGTCCAGGTGAGTTTGGCTCAACATCTAAGGCTGATTTTTGGATATGTTTAATCTATGTATGTGTGGAAGTTATGGTAAAAATTTGGTGATTGTTCAACGGTTGGATTTGGAGAAACATATTGTTGAACACAGGCTGTCTGTAGGTTGAATTCTGAATTTTGGCTACTGAAATTTGAGAAAAATAAATAGTTAGGATGCTTATAAAATTATGAAATTTGGTACAAAAGATATTTGGGATGTTGAGGCTGCTGTGTTAAAATTTGGTGAATTTTAGACTTGTGGTTTATGAGATATAAATTGTTTTGCATGAGCTGTCTGAGTAAGACTGATTTCTGCAAAAATTCAGATTGTGAAGGGCTGAATGAATGTTTTGATATCTCATGATATAGAGATGATTTGATGCTGAAATTTTTACTGATATTGTATAGGGATGTCTTGAATATATGGTATAAATTTGGGATTTATCTAACGGTTAGATCATTATATATAAATTTGAATGCACAAGCTGCCAGATTGGGTATTAATGGGTTGTGGATTTAAGATTTATGATGGGAGTTTAGTCCAATTTAAGGGGAAATACTATTGAATTTTTATTGGATATTTAATTTAGGAAAGTGAAGTTATAATTGATTATGATTATTATGGTTCTAGGAGAAATCTTGAAGAATAACAAGCTCAAGGTTGGTTTCAAAAAGGTTAGTGCATATTAACTTCCTAATCTTGTTTACTTATTGAAATTTAGTTTGAATATGAATAAATAATTAAGAAATTGAAGAAAATCATGTGTGAAATTGAAAAGCAAATTTTGGCCAGCACTTATAGGATGAGGAATTGATGAGTTTTATTGGGCTAAAATCTAAATACAAGCTTAGATAATGACATATGAATGATTGATGACCTTAATTGGGATGTGTTGCATGATTCATGGATTGGAAGCTAGGGTTTTAAGGATGAAAATTGGACTTGGCATTTGAATTGAGTAATGGACATTTTAGTGGTCAATTAGTGACTATTTTAGGTATGTTGACCATGAATTGGACTGAAAAATAGGATTGCAAAGTGAAGAGGTAGGCTGCCCTCGGACAGCAGCAAAGGGACTGAAAATTTAGTCCAATTACACAGCCATAACTTGGGCTGTGTTGGTCCAATTGGTGTTTGGCCAATTGGACATGAAACTAGGCTTATAATGACACATTTTTGCTGAAGAAACCATGCCCAAAAGACCAAAGCAAGTGGACCAAAACTTGGCCCCAATCCGGACACCCTGCAACAGCCCCTGCAGAATTGACCAAATGAACAGTAACTGTTCATTTGGCCATAACTCACTGTAGATTTGGTCAATTGACCTGAAATTTTTACAGCATCAAGTTAAGACATAGACAAACAACTTTCATGAAGGAACCTACACCAAATTATGGCCAGAACCTAACCCAAATGGCAATGGCAGTCACTGTTCAAACCTGCAACTCTGCAGATTTTGATTTGAGTAGTAATGTTTGGATGGCTATAACTCTCTCTAGAAAACTCGGATTTAGGCGATTCTTGAACCGATGGAAACCTAAGGCATAGTAGAACATTTCATATGAAGAAAGTTAGACCAAATTATGAACTTAACTTGGTCAAATTACTGACCAAAGTTGGACCAAAATCTGCCAAAACCCAAAAGTGCAGCATGAGCGATTGCGTGAACAGTAAACTTATTTTGGCCATAACTTGAGCTACAAAACTCCAAATGGAGTGATTCAAAAAAAGAAAATTCAACTAGACAGAATAAGGAACAACTTTCATGTTTACCATTTCCTCAAATTCTCACTGTAAAAATAATAAATGGAACAGTAAAGATGAAGCATGAAAACCGAAAATTTTGCTCAATTAGCATTAAGCTTAAAAATGGTATTGGCAACCAATACCAACAAGTTTGAAATACAAAATGTGGTATGTTTGAGGTGTTAAAACCAATACACCTATTTTCTATTCAAAAGTCAACATTTTTGTTGACCAATGAGGTGAATAGTGACACCAAAACCAAAAATTGGCAATTTTGCCAAAATGACCTAAGCTTTGAGAAAGTGACCAAAACCAACAAGTTTTGAATACAAAATGTGGCATGTTGGGAGTATTAAAACCAATGTACCTATTGTTTATGCAAAAGTCAACATTTTAGTTGACTAATGAAATGAATAGTGACATGAAAACTTGAAATCCAAAAATTGTGAAACTTAAATATGGAAAATGCCCTAGTAGGCCTAATGTGATTGGTTTGGATAGTTTGGCATGCCAATAGGGTATTGTTTTAGCAGTACTACGAAAGGAAAGGCTCTATGCCTGTATTCATGGCTTTATACCCGTATTCATGGCTTTTATGCCAGTATTCATGGCTTTTATGCCCGATTATGTGATATCATGGCTTTTTAGCCATACTGACTGCATACGTGGTTGACGTTCTGCGTCCCATGGTATGACGGCCCGAGGCACCGCAGATGTCGGTGCCAACGACCGTTATCGATCGATCGTCCATATAGGTTACTTGGGCATGGAAAAGTATAATCAGAATCGAACCGATTGTTAAAGAAAATACGAAAATTAAATATCAGGAATGATTACGATAGAATACAATGAAAACTTAAAATTCATGAAGAAGTTAATATCATAAAACGTAATTAGCCCTCGACTAAATACTAAGTTGGTAATTATTCAGTTCTTATGAACACAATGGCTAAGAAATTATGATTTTTATATTGCATATTATTTCTTTCTATTTTATTATTTGCACCACTAAGCTTTATGCTTAGCGCGTCGCTTTACGCAGCGTAGGTGCGAAAGATTGGACAGAGCGCCAGTAGACCACAGATTCGGTAAGGCAGTTCACAGTTCTGCATAGTGTCTGTGTCACCTCACTGTCTGCAGTGCATTGGTAGGACGCTAGATGTCATCTTGGTATTTTGTAATTGATTTTATTTTCTCATATGTATTTGAAACTTATGTAATGTATTTTGATATTCATGTAAATAATGAAGTGTGGTTGTAAATGGAAAAGTGAATGTTTATCTATGATTTATGCATGGTATCATATGAGATGGATGAATGAGAATTGAGATTGAACATTGTTGAGAATTTGATAAATGGAGTTGAGATGATGGAAAATGAATATAGGAAGTGTTTTTCACAGGTCCCGAAGAACTGTTTTCTCCATTTTTAGCCGGTACTCTGCCGGATTTTCTTTAAAATTTTCGGAACCTCAAATAAATAGTAATTTCGATAAATGGCTTAAAATGAATTATATTTCACAAGTTATATTCAAAACTATGATAAAAATGAATTAAGATAAAATAGAGTGCTCCAGCACACTGAGTGGCATAACTTGCTCGGCTACACTGTAGTTGGGTAAGGGGTGTCACATTTAGTGGTATCAGAGCGCGGTTTAGGCGTTTCTGGACCTAGATAGACTGCATATCATGCATTGCATTCATAAGAGTCGAGGTGACACTATTTCAGATCTGTATTTCCTGTTTATTTTAGGTTAAGGTATGGAATAAGAGAGTGAAGAGACAATGAGATAGCGAATGGAGATGAGAAGGAGACTATATTTAAGATGAAAAAGGATGAGTACATAACTGTTTGAGGATAGGATTAAGACTAAGGAGAAAGTGAAGTAGGATAACACGGAAAGGTGAAGAAATAAGGAGGTAATAGCTCCTCGACTATTTACACCGGATAAATTTCGAGGACGAAATTTAAATTAGAGGGGAAGAGTTGTAACATCCTCCCGGTAGCAACTCCGTACATTCTATTGTTCCGGTGACCGGTGTCGGTCCGGACAGCTAGAACGTCCGGAAAAATATTTAATCTAAAGTCAGGAAGTAGAATTTACTCAAATATTAATAAGAAAAATTCAGTAAAAATTTTAGAAATAAAATGCAGTTAAGTCAAATGAGCCGGTGCCAAAGCGATGGGTAACCCAGAGGGAAGTTGCGGTTCTCGCAACTAGGAGCCCTAGACCCGGGGGAAAAATTATAAAATAATTTTTGGGACTCCAGAGAAGGGTCATTGAGGTTCCTATGGCATTAGAATGCCAAGAAAATATTTAGAAAAATTTTTCAATCGGTACAGACAATTTTGACCCGTTGAGCCAAACGGAGGGCATTTTGGTCATTTCGCCTTCAGAGGTGATTTTTGGCCGACTTGTCCAGTTGAGTAAATAATTATTATGACTCAAAATATGAATAAATATTGCTAAAAATTGAATTGAAATTGAGTAGAGAAAAGAAGAAAAGAAAATGAAGGAAAATGCTTAATTATGACATATGGTGAAGTCATTTAAAAGCCCCCCCTCCAATCACCATTTGACAAACCAATAAAAAGAGATAAAAATGACTTAAAATGAGATAAAAAAACAAAGGAAACCAGCAGTTTCCTTCTTCATACGGGCTGGAATAAGAGAGACAGAGAGAGAAAAGGAAAAGAAAGAAAGAAAGAAAGGAAGAAGGAGAAGGAGAAGTAGCAGAAATAGGGGTTCAGCAGGGCAGCATATTTCTTTTCCGTCCAGGTGAGTTTGGCTCAACATCTAAGGCTGATTTTTGGATATGTTTAATCTATGTATGTGTGGAAGTTATGGTAAAAATTTGGTGATTGTTCAACGGTTGGATTTGGAGAAACATATTGTTGAACACAGGCTGTCTGTAGGTTGAATTCTGAATTTTGGCTACTGAAATTTGAGAAAAATAAATAGTTAGGATGCTTATAAAATTATGAAATTTGGTACAAATGATATTTGGGATGTTGAGGCTTCTGTGTTAAAATTTTGTGAATTTTAGACTTGTGGTTTATGAGATATAAATTGTTTTGCATGAGCTGTCTGAGTAAGACTGATTTCTGCAAAAATTCAGATTGTGAAGGGTTGAATGAATGTTTCGATATCTCATGATATAGAGATGATTTGATGCTGAAATTTTTACTGATATTGTATAGGGATGTCTTGAATATATGGTATAAATTTGGGATTTATCTAACGGTTAGATCATTATATATAAATTTGAATGCACAAGCTGCCAGATTGGGTATTAATGGGTTGTGGATTTAAGATTTATGATGGGAGTTTAGTCCAATTTAAGGGGAAATACTATTGAATTTTTATTGGATATTTAATTTAGGAAAGTGAAGTTATAATTGATTATGATTATTATGGTTCTAGGAGAAATCTTGAAGAATAACAAGCTCAAGGTTGGTTTCAAAAAGGTTAGTGCATATTAACTTCCTAATCTTGTTTACTTATTGAAATTTAGTTTGAATATGAATAAATAATTAAGAAATTGAAGAAAATCATGTGTGAAATTGAAAAGCAAATTTTGGCCAGCACTTATAGGATGAGGAATTGATGAGTTTTATTGGGCTAAAATCTAAATACAAGCTTAGATAATGACATATGAATGATTGATGACCTTAATTGGGATGTGTTGCATGATTCATGGATTGGAAGCTAGGGTTTTAAGGGTGAAAATTGGACTTGGCATTTGAATTGAGTAATGGACATTTTAGTGGTCAATTAGTGACTATTTTAGGTATGTTGACCATGAATTGGACTGAAAAATAGGATTGCAAAGTGAAGAGGTAGGCTGCCCTCGGACAGCAGCAAAGGGACTGAAAATTCAGTCCAATTACACAGCCATAACTTGGGCTGTGTTGGTCCAATTGGTGTTTCGCCAATTGGACATGAAACTAGGCTTATAATGACACATTTTTGCTGAAGAAACCATGCCCAAAAGACCAAAGCAAGTGGACCAAAACTTGGCCCCAATCCGGACACCCTGCAAGCCCCTGCAGAATTGACCAAATGAACAGTAACTGTTCATTTGGCCATAACTCACTGTAGATTTGGTCAATTGACCTGAAATTTTTACAGCATCAAGTTAAGACATAGACAAACAACTTTCATGAAGGAACCTACACCAAATTATGGCCAGAACCTAACCCAAATGGCAATGGCAGTCACTGTTCAAACCTGCAACTCTGCAGATTTTGATTTGAGTAGTAATGTTTGGATGGCTATAACTCTCTCTAGAAAACTCGGATTTAGGCGATTCTTGAACCGATGGAAACCTAAGGCATAGTAGAACATTTCATATGAAGAAAGTTAGACCAAATTATGAACTTAACTTGGTCAAATTACTGACCAAAGTTGGACCAAAATCTGCCAAAACCCAAAAGTGCAGCATGAGCGATTGCACGTGAACGATAAACTTATTTTGGCCATAACTTGAGCTACAAAACTCCAAATGGAGTGATTCAAAAAAAGAAAATTCAACTAGACAGAATAAGGAACAACTTTCATGTTTACCATTTCCTCAAATTCTCACTGTAAAAATAATAAATGGAACAGTAAAGATGAAGCATGAAAACCGAAAATTTTGCTCAATTAGCATAAAGCTTAAAAATGGTATTGGCAACCAATACCAACAAGTTTGAAATACAAAATGTGGTATGTTTGAGGTGTTAAAACCAATACACCTATTTTCTATCCAAAAGTCAACATTTTTGTTGACCAATGAGGTGAATAGTGACACCAAAACCAAAAATTGGCAATTTTGCCAAAATGACCTAAGCTTTGAGAAAGTGACCAAAACCAACAAGTTTTGAATACAAAATATGGCATGTTGGGAGTATTAAAACCAATGTACCTATTGTTTATGCAAAAGTCAACATTTTAGTTGACTAATGAAATGAATAGTGACATGAAAACTTGAAATCCAAAAATTGTGAAACTTAAATATGGAAAATGCCCTAGTAGGCCTAATGTGATTGGTTTGGATAGTTTGGCATGCCAATAGGGTATTGTTTTAGCAGTACTACGAAAGGAAAGGCTTTATGCCTGTATTCATGGCTTTATGCCCGTATTCATGGCTTTTATGCCAGTATTCATGGCTTTTATGCCCGATTATGTGATATCATGGCTTTTTAGCCATACTGACTGCATACGTGGTTGACGTTCTGCGTCCCATGGTATGACGGCGAGACACGCAGTGTCGGTGCCAACGACCGTTATCGATCGATCGTCAAAGATAGGTTACTTGGGCAAGGAAAAGTATAATCAGAATCGAATCGATGATTGTTAAAGAAAATACGAAAATTAAATATCAGGAATGATTACGATAGAATACAATGAAAACTTAAAATTCATGAAGAAGTTAATATCATAAAACGTAATTAGCCCTCGACTAAATACTAAGTTGGTAATTATTCAGTTCTTATGAACACAATGGCTAAGAAATTATGATTTTTATATTGCATATTATTTCTTTCTATTTTATTATTTGCACCACTAAGCTTTATGCTTAGCGCGTCGCTTTTGCAACGCTGTAGTGCGATCAAGATTGGACAGAGCGCCAGAAGACCACAGATTCGTAAAGGCAGTTCACAGTTCTGCATAGTGTATGTGTCACCTCACCGTCTGCATTGGTAGGACGCTAGATGTCATCTTGGTATTTTGTAATTGATTTTATTTTCTCATATGTATTTGAAACTTATGTAATGTATTTTGATATTCATGTAAATAATGAAGTGTGGTTGTAAATGGAAAAGTGAATGTTTATCTATGATTTATGCATGGTATCATATGAGATGGATGAATGAGAATTGAGATTGAACATTGTTGAGAATTTGATAAATGGAGTTGAGATGATGGAAAATGAATATAGGAAGTGTTTTTCACAGGTCCCGAAGAACTGTTTTCTCCATTTTTAGCCGGTACTCTGCCGGATTTTCTTTAAAATTTTCGGAACCTCAAATAAATAGTAATTTCGATAAATGGCTTAAAATGAATTATATTTCACAAGTTATATTCAAAACTATGATAAAAATGAATTAAGATAAAATAGAGTGCTCAGCAATCGAGTGGCATAACTTGCTCGGCTACCTTTGTAGTTGGGTAAGGGGTGTCACATTTAGTGGTATCAGAGCGCGGTTTAGGCGTTTCTGGACCTAGATAGACTGCATATCATGCATTGCATTCATAAGAGTCGAGGTGACACTATTGCAGATCTGTATTTCCTGTTTATTTTAGGTTAAGGTATGGAATAAGAGAGTGAAGAGACAATGAGATAGCGAATGGAGATGAGAAGGAGACTATATTTAAGATGAAAAAGGATGAGTACATAACTGTTTGAGGATAGGATTAAGACTAAGGAGAAAGTGAAGTAGGATAACACGGAAAGGTGAAGAAATAAGGAGGTAATAGCTCCTCGACTATTTACACCGGATAAATTTCGAGGACGAAATTTAAATTAGAGGGGAAGAGTTGTAACATCCTCCCGGTAGCAACTCCGTACATTCTATTGTTCCGGTGACCGGTGTCGGTCCGGACAGCTAGAACGTCCGAAAAAATATTTAATCTAAAGTCAGGAAGTAGAATTTACTCAAATATTAATAAGAAAAATTCAGTAAAAATTTTTGAAATAAAATACAGTTAAGTCAAATGAGCCGGTGCCCAAGCGATGGGTAACCCAGAGGGAAGTTGCGGTTCTCGCAACTAGGAGCCCTAGACCCGGGGGAAAAATTATAAAATAATTTTTGGGACTCCAGAGAAGGGTCATTGAGGTTCCTATGGCATTAGAATGCCAAGAAAATATTTAGAAAAATTTTTCAATCGGTACAGACAATTTTGACCCGTTAAGCCAAACGGAGGGCATTTTGGTCATTTCGCCTTCAGAGGTGATTTTTGGCCGACTTGTCCAGTTGAGTAAATAATTATTATGACTCAAAATATGAATAAATATTGCTAAAAATTGAATTGAAAATGAGTAGAGAAAAGAAGAAAAGAAAATGAAGGAAAATGCTTAATTATGACATATGGTGAAGTCATTTAAAAGCCCCCCCTCCAATCACCATTTGACAAACCAATAAAAAGAGATAAAAATGACTTAAAATGAGATAAAAAAACAAAGGAAACCAGCAGTTTCCTTCTTCATACGGGCTGGAATAAGAGAGACAGAGAGAGAAAAGGAAAAGAAAGAAAGAAAGAAAGGAAGAAGGAGAAGGAGAAGTAGCAGAAATAGGGGTTCAGCAGGGCAGCATATTTCTTTTCCGTCCAGGTGAGTTTGGCTCAACATCTAAGGCTGATTTTTGGATATGTTTAATCTATGTATGTGTGGAAGTTATGGTAAAAATTTGGTGATTGTTCAACGGTTGGATTTGGAGAAACATATTGTTGAACACAGGCTGTCTGTAGGTTGAATTCTGAATTTTGGCTACTGAAATTTGAGAAAAATAAATAGTTAGGATGCTTATAAAATTATGAAATTTGGTACAAATGATATTTGGGATGTTGAGGCTTCTGTGTTAAAATTTTGTGAATTTTAGACTTGTGGTTTATGAGATATAAATTGTTTTGCATGAGCTGTCTGAGTAAGACTGATTTCTGCAAAAATTCAGATTGTGAAGGGTTGAATGAATGTTTCGATATCTCATGATATAGAGATGATTTGATGCTGAAATTTTTACTGATATTGTATAGGGATGTCTTGAATATATGGTATAAATTTGGGATTTATCTAACGGTTAGATCATTATATATAAATTTGAATGCACAAGCTGCCAGATTGGGTATTAATGGGTTGTGGATTTAAGATTTATGATGGGAGTTTAGTCCAATTTAAGGGGAAATAATATTGAATTTTTATTGGATATTTAATTTAGGAAAGTGAAGTTATAATTGATTATGATTATTATGGTTCTAGGAGAAATCTTGAAGAATAACAAGCTCAAGGTTGGTTTCAAAAAGGTTAGTGCATATTAACTTCCTAATCTTGTTTACTTATTGAAATTTAGTTTGAATATGAATAAATAATTAAGAAATTGAAGAAAATCATGTGTGAAATTGAAAAGCAAATTTTGGCCAGCACTTATAGGATGAGGAATTGATGAGTTTTATTGGGCTAAAATCTAAATACAAGCTTAGATAATGACATATGAATGATTGATGACCTTAATTGGGATGTGTTGCATGATTCATGGATTGGAAGCTAGGGTTTTAAGGGTGAAAATTGGACTTGGCATTTGAATTGAGTAATGGACATTTTAGTGGTCAATTAGTGACTATTTTAGGTATGTTGACCATGAATTGGACTGAAAAATAGGATTGCAAAGTGAAGAGGTAGGCTGCCCTCGGACAGCAGCAAAGGGACTGAAAATTCAGTCCAATTACACAGCCATAACTTGGGCTGTGTTGGTCCAATTGGTGTTTGGCCAATTGGACATGAAACTAGGCTTATAATGACACATTTTTGCTGAAGAAACCATGCCCAAAAGACCAAAGCAAGTGGACCAAAACTTGGCCCCAATCCGGACACCCTGCAACAGCCCCTGCAGAATTGACCAAATGAACAGTAACTGTTCATTTGGCCATAACTCACTGTAGATTTGGTCAATTGACCTGAAATTTTTACAGCATCAAGTTAAGACATAGACAAACAACTTTCATGAAGGAACCTACACCAAATTATGGCCAGAACCTAACCCAAATGGCAATGGCAGTCACTGTTCAAACCTGCAACTCTGCAGATTTTGATTTGAGTAGTAATGTTTGGATGGCTACAACTCTCTCTGGAAAACTCGGATTTAGGCGATTCTTGAACCGATGGAAACCTAAGGCATAGTAGAACTTTTCATATGAAGAAATTTAGACCAAATTATGAACTTAACTTGGTCAAATTACTGACCAAAGTTGGACCAAAATCTACCAAAACCCAAAAGTGCAGCATGAACAGTGCACGTGAACAGTAAACTTATTTTGGCCATAACTTGAGCTACAAAACTCCAAATGGAGTGATTCAAAAAAAGAAAATTCAACTAGACAGAATAAGGAACAACTTTCATGTTTACCATTTCCTCAAATTCTCACTGTAAAAATAATAAATGGAACAGTAAAGATGAAGCATGAAAACCGAAAATTTTGCTCAATTAGCATAAAGCTTAAAAATGGTATTGGCAACCAATACCAACAAGTTTGAAATACAAAATGTGGTATGTTTGAGGTGTTAAAACCAATACACCTATTTTCTATCCAAAAGTCAACATTTTTGTTGACCAATGAGGTGAATAGTGACACCAAAACCAAAAATTGGCAATTTTGCCAAAATGACCTAAGCTTTGAGAAAGTGACCAAAACCAACAAGTTTTGAATACAAAATGTGGCATGTTGGGAGTATTAAAACCAATGTACCTATTGTTTATGCAAAAGTCAACATTTTAGTTGACTAATGAAATGAATAGTGACATGAAAACTTGAAATCCAAAAATTGTGAAACTTAAATATGGAAAATGCCCTAGTAGGCCTAATGTGATTGGTTTGGATAGTTTGGCATGCCAATAGGGTATTTTTTTAGCAGTACTATGAAAGGAAAGGCTTTATGCCTGTATTCATGGCTTTATGCCCGTATTCATGGCTTTTATGCCAGTATTCATGGCTTTTATGCCCGATTATGTGATATCATGGCTTTTTAGCCATACTGACTGCATACGTGGTTGACGTTCTGCGTCCCATGGTATGACGGCCCGAGGCGCCGCAGATGTCGGTGCCAACGACCCGTTATCGATCCGATCGTCCAAAGATAGGTTACTTGGGCATGGAAAAGTATAATCAGAATCGAATCGATTGTTAAAGAAAATACGAAAATTAAATATCAGGAATGATTACGATAGAATACAATGAAAACTTAAAATTCATGAAGAAGTTAATATCATAAAACGTAATTAGCCCTCGACTAAATACTAAGTTGGTAATTATTCAGTTCTTATGAACACAATGGCTAAGAAATTATGATTTTTATATTGCATATTATTTCTTTCTATTTTATTATTTGCACCACTAAGCTTTATGCTTAGCGCGTCGCTTTTGCAACGCGTAGGTACTGAAGATTGGACAGAGCGCCAGTAGACCACAGATTCGGTAAGGCAGTTCACAGTTCTGCATAGTGTCTGTGTCACCTCACTGTCTGCAGTGCATTGGTAGGACGCTAGATGTCATCTTGGTATTTTGTAATTGATTTTATTTTCTCATATGTATTTGAAACTTATGTAATGTATTTTGATATTCATGTAAATAATGAAGTGTGGTTGTAAATGGAAAAGTGAATGTTTATCTATGATTTATGCATGGTATCATATGAGATGGATGAATGAGAATTGAGATTGAACATTGTTGAGAATTTGATAAATGGAGTTGAGATGATGGAAAATGAATATAGGAAGTGTTTTTCACAGGTCCCGAAGAACTGTTTTCTCCATTTTTAGCCGGTACTCTGCCGGATTTTCTTTAAAATTTTCGGAACCTCAAATAAATAGTAATTTCGATAAATGGCTTAAAATGAATTATATTTCACAAGTTATATTCAAAACTATGATAAAAATGAATTAAGATAAAATAGAGTGCTCAGACCTTGAGTGGCATAACTTGCTCGGCTACAATTGTAGTTGGGTAAGGGTGTCACATTTAGTGGTATCGAGCGCGGTTTAGGCGTTCTGGACCTAGATAGACTGCATATCATGCATTGCATTCATAAGAGTCGAGGTGACACTATTGCAGATCTGTATTTCCTGTTTATTTTAGGTTAAGGTATGGAATAAGAGAGTGAAGAGACAATGAGATAGCGAATGGAGATGAGAAGGAGACTATATTTAAGATGAAAAAGGATGAGTACATAACTGTTTGAGGATAGGATTAAGACTAAGGAGAAAGTGAAGTAGGATAACACGGAAAGGTGAAGAAATAAGGAGGTAATAGCTCCTCGACTATTTACACCGGATAAATTTCGAGGACGAAATTTAAATTAGAGGGGAAGAGTTGTAACATCCTCCCGGTAGCAACTCCGTACATTCTATTGTTCCGGTGACCGGTGTCGGTCCGGACAGCTAGAACGTCCGGAAAAATATTTAATCTAAAGTCAGGAAGTAGAATTTACTCAAATATTAATAAGAAAAATTCAGTAAAAATTTTAGAAATAAAATACAGTTAAGTCAAATGAGCCGGTGCCCAAGCGATGGGTAACCCAGAGGGAAGTTGCGGTTCTCGCAACTAGGAACCCTAGACGATTGAGGTTCCTATGGCATTAGAATGCCAAGAAAATATTTAGAAAAATTTTTCAATCGGTACAGACAATTTTGACCCGTTAAGCCAAACGGAGGGCATTTTGGTCATTTCGCCTTCAGAGGTGATTTTTGGCCGACTTGTCCAGTTGAGTAAATAATTATTATGACTCAAAATATGAATAAATATTGCTAAAAATTGAATTGAAAATGAGTAGAGAAAAGAAAATGAAGGAAAATGCTTAATTATGACATATGGTGAAGTCATTTAAAAGCCCCCCCTCCAATCACCATTTGACAAACCAATAAAAAGAGATAAAAATGACTTAAAATGAGATAAAAAAACAAAGGAAACCAGCAGTTTCCTTCTTCATACGGGCTGGAATAAGAGAGAAAGAGAGAGAAAAGGAAAAGAAAGAAAGAAAGAAAGGAAGAAGGAGAAGGAGAAGTAGCAGAAATAGGGGTTCAGCAGGGCAGCATATTTCTTTTCCGTCCAGGTGAGTTTGGCTCAACATCTAAGGCTGATTTTTGGATATGTTTAATCTATGTATGTGTGTAAGTTATGGTAAAAATTTGGTGATTGTTCAACGGTTGGATTTGGAGAAACATATTGTTGAACACAGGCTGTCTGTAGGTTGAATTATGAATTTTGGCTACTGAAATTTGAGAAAAATAAATAGTTAGGATGCTTATAAAATTATGAAATTTGGTACAAATGATATTTGGGATGTTGAGGCTGCTGTGTTAAAATTTGGTGAATTTTAGACTTGTGGTTTATGAGATATAAATTGTTTTGCATGAGCTGTCTGAGTAAGACTGATTTCTGCAAAAATTCAGATTGTGAAGGGTTGAATGAATGTTTCGATATCTCATGATATAGAGATGATTTGATGCTGAAATTTTTACTGATATTGTATAGGGATGTCTTGAATATATGGTATAAATTTGGGATTTATCTAACGGTTAGATCATTATATATAAATTTGAATGCACAAGCTGCCAGATTGGGTATTAATGGGTTGTGGATTTAAGATTTATGATGGGAGTTTAGTCCAATTTAAGGAAATACTATTGAATTTTTATTGGATATTTAATTTAGGAAAGTGAAGTTATAATTGATTATGATTATTATGGTTCTAGGAGAAATCTTGAAGAATAACAAGCTCAAGGTTGGTTTCAAAAAGGTTAGTGCATATTAACTTCCTAATCTTGTTTACTTATTGAAATTTAGTTTGAATATGAATAAATAATTAAGAAATTGAAGAAAATCATGTGTGAAATTGAAAAGCCAAATTTGGCCAGCACTTATAGGATGAGGAATTGATGAGTTTTATTGGGCTAAAATCTAAATACAAGCTTAGATAATGACATATGAATGATTGATGACCTTAATTGGGATGTGTTGCATGATTCATGGATTGGAAGCTAGGGTTTTAAGGGTGAAATTTGGACTTGGCATTTGAATTGAGTAATGGACATTTTAGTGGTCAATTAGTGACTATTTTAGGTATGTTGACCATGAATTGGACTGAAAAATAGGATTGCAAAGTGAAGAGGTAGGCTGCCCTCGGACAGCAGCAAAGGGACTGAAAATTCAGTCCAATTACACAGCCATAACTTGGGCTGTGTTGGTCCAATTGGTGTTTGGCCAATTGGACATGAAACTAGGCTTATAATGACACATTTTTGCTGAAGAAACCATGCCCAAAAGACCAAAGCAAGTGGGCCAAAACTTGGCCCCAATCCTGACACCCTTCAACAGCCACTGCAGAATTGACCAAATGAACAGTAACTGTTCATTTGGCCATAACTCACTGTAGATTTGGTCAATTGACCTGAAATTTTTACAGCATCAAGTTAAGACATAGACAAACAACTTTCATGAAGGAACCTACACCAAATTATGGCCAGAACCTAACCCAAATGGCAATGGCAGTCACTGTTCAAACCTGCAACTCTGCAGATTTTGATTTGAGTAGTAATGTTTGGATGGCTATAACTCTCTCTGGAAAACTCGGATTTAGGCGATTCTTGAACCGATGGAAAACTAAGGCATAGTATAACATTTCATATGAAGAAAGTTAGACCAAATTATGAACTTAACTTGGTCAAATTACTGACCAAAGTTGGACCAAAATCTGCCAAAACCCAAAAGTGCGGCATGAGCGATTGCGTGAACACTAAACTTATTTTGTCCATAACTTGAGCTACAAAACTCCAAATGGAGTGATTCAAAAAAAGAAAATTCAACTAGACAGAATAAGGAACAACTTTCATGTTTACCATTTCCTCAAATTCTCACTGTAAAAATAATAAATGGAACAGTAAAGATGAAGCATGAAAACCGAAAATTTTGCTCAATTAGCATAAAGCTTAAAAATGGTATTGGCAACCAATACCAACAAGTTTGAAATACAAAATGTGGTATGTTTGAGGTGTTAAAACCAATACACCTATTTTCTATCCAAAAGTCAACATTTTTGTTGACCAATGAGGTGAATAGTGACACCAAAACCAAAAATTGGCAATTTTGCCAAAATGACCTAAGCTTTGAGAAAGTGACCAAAACCAACAAGTTTTGAATACAAAATGTGGCATGTTGGGAGTATTAAAACCAATGTACCTATTGTTTATGCAAAAGTCAACATTTTAGTTGACTAATGAAATGAATAGTGACATGAAAACTTGAAATCCAAAAATTGTGAAACTTAAATATGGAAAATGCCCTAGTAGGCCTAATGTGATTGGTTTGGATAGTTTGGCATGCCAATAGGGTATTTTTTTAGCAGTACTATGAAAGGAAAGGCTTTATGCCTGTATTCATGGCTTTATGCCCGTATTCATGGCTTTTATGCCAGTATTCATGGCTTTTATGCCCGATTATGTGATATCATGGCTTTTTAGCCATACTGACTGCATACGTGGTTGACGTTCTGCGTCCCATGGTATGACGCCCGGCGCGCGATGTCGGTGCCAACGACCCGTTATCGATCGATCGTCCAAGATAGGTTACTTGGGCATGGAAAAGTATAATCAGAATCGAATCCCGATTGTTAAAGAAAATACGAAAATTAAATATCAGGAATGATTACGATAGAATACAATGAAAACTTAAAATTCATGAAGAAGTTAATATCATAAAACGTAATTAGCCCTCGACTAAATACTAAGTTGGTAATTATTCAGTTCTTATGAACACAATGGCTAAGAAATTATGATTTTTATATTGCATATTATTTCTTTCTATTTTATTATTTGCACCACTAAGCTTTATGCTTAGCGCGTCGCTTTTGCAACGTGAGGCGATCAAGATTGACAGAGCGCCGAGACCACAGTTCGGTAAGGCGGTTCACGATTACGCATAGTGTCTGTGTCACCTCACTGTCTGCAGTGCATTGGTAGGACGCTAGATGTCATCTTGGTATTTTGTAATTGATTTTATTTTCTCATATGTATTTGAAACTTATGTAATGTATTTTGATATTCATGTAAATAATGAAGTGTGGTTGTAAATGGAAAAGTTAATGTTTATCTATGATTTATGCATGGTATCATATGAGATGGATGAATGAGAATTGAGATTGAACATTGTTGAGAATTTGATAAATGGAGTTGAGATGATGGAAAATGAATATAGGAAGTGTTTTTCACAGGTCCCGAAGAACTGTTTTCTCCATTTTTAGCCGGTACTCTGCCGGATTTTCTTTAAAATTTTCGGAACCTCAAATAAATAGTAATTTCGATAAATGGCTTAAAATGAATTATATTTCACAAGTTATATTCAAAACTATGATAAAAATGAATTAAGATAAAATAGAGTGCTCCGGCACACTGAGTGGCATAACTTGCTCGGCTACACTGTAGTTGGGTATGGTGTGTCACATTTATTGTTATCAGAGCGCGGTTTAGGCGTTTCTGGACCTAGATAGACTGCATATCATGCATTGCATTCATAAGAGTCGAGGTGACACTATTGCAGATCTGTATTTCCTGTTTATTTTAGGTTAAGGTATGGAATAAGAGAGTGAAGAGACAATGAGATAGCGAATGGAGATGAGAAGGAGACTATATTTAAGATGAAAAAGGATGAGTACATAACTGTTTGAGGATAGGATTAAGACTAAGGAGAAAGTGAAGTAGGATAACACGGACAGGTGAAGAAATAAGGAGGTAATAGCTCCTCGACTATTTACACCGGATAAATTTCGAGGACGAAATTTAAATTAGAGGGGAAGAGTTGTAACATCCTCCCGGTAGCAACTCCGTACATTCTATTGTTCCGGTGACCGGTGTCGGTCCGGACAGCTAGAACGTCCGGAAAAATATTTAATCTAAAGTCAGGAAGTAGAATTTACTCAAATATTAATAAGAAAAATTCAGTAAAAATTTTAGAAATAAAATACGCTTAAGTCAAATGAGCGGTGCCCAAGCGATGGGTAACCTGAGGAGGAAGTTGCGGTTCTCGCAACTAGGAGCCCTAGACAGGGAAAAATTATAAAATAATTTTGGGACTCCAGAGAAGGGTCATTGAGGTTCCTATGGCATTAGAATGCCAAGAAAATATTTAGAAAAATTTTTCAATCGGTACAGACAATTTTGACCCGTTAAGCCAAACGGAGGGCATTTTGGTCATTTCGCCTTCAGAGGTGATTTTTGGCCGACTTGTCCAGTTGAGTAAATAATTATTATGACTCAAAATATGAATAAATATTGCTAAAAATTGAATTGAAAATGAGTAGAGAAAAGAAGAAAAGAAAATGAAGGAAAATGCTTAATTATGACATATGGTGAAGTCATTTAAAAGCCACCTACAATCACCATTTGACAAACCAATAAAAAGAGATAAAAATGACTTAAAATGAGATAAAAAAAAAGGAAACCAGCAGTTTCCTTCTTCATACGGGCTGGAATAAGAGAGAAAGAGAGAGAAAAGGAAAAGAAAGAAAGAAAGAAAGGAAGAAGGAGAAGGAGAAGTAGCAGAAATAGGGGTTCAGCAGGGCAGCATATTTCTTTTCCGTCCAGGTGAGTTTGGCTCAACATCTAAGGCTGATTTTTGGATATGTTTAATCTATGTATGTGTGTAAGTTATGGTAAAAATTTGGTGATTGTTCAACGGTTGGATTTGGAGAAACATATTGTTGAACACAGGCTGTCTGTAGGTTGAATTATGAATTTTGGCTACTGAAATTTGAGAAAAATAAATAGTTAGGATGCTTATAAAATTATGAAATTTGGTACAAATGATATTTGGGATGTTGAGGCTGCTGTGTTAAAATTTGGTGAATTTTAGACTTGTGGTTTATGAGATATAAATTGTTTTGCATGAGCTGTCTGAGTAAGACTGATTTCTGCAAAAATTCAGATTGTGAAGGGTTGAATGAATGTTTCGATATCTCATGATATAGAGATGATTTGATGCTGAAATTTTTACTGATATTGTATAGGGATGTCTTGAATATATGGTATAAATTTGGGATTTATCTAACGGTTAGATCATTATATATAAATTTGAATGCACAAGCTGCCAGATTGGGTATTAATGGGTTGTGGATTTAAGATTTATGATGGGAGTTTAGTCCAATTTAAGGGGAAATACTATTGAATTTTTATTGGATATTTAATTTAGGAAAGTGAAGTTATAATTGATTATGATTATTATGGTTCTAGGAGAAATCTTGAAGAATAACAAGCTCAAGGTTGGTTTCAAAAAGGTTAGTGCATATTAACTTCCTAATCTTGTTTACTTATTGAAATTTAGTTTGAATATGAATAAATAATTAAGAAATTGAAGAAAATCATGTGTGAAATTGAAAAGCCAAATTTGGCCAGCACTTATAGGATGAGGAATTGATGAGTTTTATTGGGCTAAAATCTAAATACAAGCTTAGATAATGACATATGAATGATTGATGACCTTAATTGGGATGTGTTGCATGATTCATGGATTGGAAGCTAGGGTTTTAAGGGTGAAATTTGGACTTGGCATTTGAATTGAGTAATGGACATTTTAGTGGTCAATTAGTGACTATTTTAGGTATGTTGACCATGAATTGGACTGAAAAATAGGATTGCAAAGTGAAGAGGTAGGCTGCCCTCGGACAGCAGCAAAGGGACTGAAAATTCAGTCCAATTACACAGCCATAACTTGGGCTGTGTTGGTCCAATTGGTGTTTGGCCAATTGGACATGAAACTAGGCTTATAATGACACATTTTTGCTGAAGAAACCATGCCCAAAAGACCAAAGCAAGTGGGCCAAAACTTGGCCCCAATCCGGACACCCTGCAACAGCCCCTGCAGAATTGACCAAATGAACAGTAACTGTTCATTTGGCCATAACTCACTGTAGATTTGGTCAATTGACCTGAAATTTTTACAGCATCAAGTTAAGACATAGACAAACAACTTTCATGAAGGAACCTACACCAAATTATGGCCAGAACCTAACCCAAATGGCAATGGCAGTCACTGTTCAAACCTGCAACTCTGCAGATTTTGATTTGAGTAGTAATGTTTGGATGGCTATAACTCTCTCTGGAAAACTCGGATTTAGGCGATTCTTGAACCGATGGAAAACTAAGGCATAGTATAACATTTCATATGAAGAAAGTTAGACCAAATTATGAACTTAACTTGGTCAAATTACTGACCAAAGTTGGACCAAAATCTGCCAAAACCCAAAAGTGCAGCATGAACAGTGCACGTGAACAGTAAACTTATTTTGGCCATAACTTGAGCTACAAAACTCCAAATGGAGTGATTCAAAAAAAGAAAATTCAACTAGACAGAATAAGGAACAACTTTCATGTTTACCATTTCCTCAAATTCTCACTGTAAAAATAATAAATGGAACAGTAAAGATGAAGCATGAAAACCGAAAATTTTGCTCAATTAGCATAAAGCTTAAAAATGGTATTGGCAACCAATACCAACAAGTTTGAAATACAAAATGTGGTATGTTTGAGGTGTTAAAACCAATACACCTATTTTCTATCCAAAAGTCAACATTTTTGTTGACCAATGAGGTGAATAGTGACACCAAAACCAAAAATTGGCAATTTTGCCAAAATGACCTAAGCTTTGAGAAAGTGACCAAAACCAACAAGTTTTGAATACAAAATGTGGCATGTTGGGAGTATTAAAACCAATGTACCTATTGTTTATGCAAAAGTCAACATTTTAGTTGACTAATGAAATGAATAGTGACATGAAAACTTGAAATCCAAAAATTGTGAAACTTAAATATGGAAAATGCCCTAGTAGGCCTAATGTGATTGGTTTGGATAGTTTGGCATGCCAATAGGGTATTGTTTTAGCAGTACTACGAAAGGAAAGGCTTTATGCCTGTATTCATGGCTTTATGCCCGTATTCATGGCTTTTATGCCAGTATTCATGGCTTTTATGCCCGATTATGTGATATCATGGCTTTTTAGCCATACTGACTGCATACGTGGTTGACGTTCTGCGTCCCATGGTATGACGGCCCGAGGCACCGCAGTGTCCAGTGCCAACGACCCGTTATCCAGTCCAGTCGTCCAGTATAGGTTACTTGGGCATGGAAAAGTATAACTGTAACTGAACTGATTGTTAAAGAAAATACGAAAATTAAATATCAGGAATGATTACGATAGAATACAATGAAAACTTAAAATTCATGAAGAAGTTAATATCATAAAACGTAATTAGCCCTCGACTAAATACTAAGTTGGTAATTATTCAGTTCTTATGAACACAATGGCTAAGAAATTATGATTTTTATATTGCATATTATTTCTTTCTATTTTATTATTTGCACCACTAAGCTTTATGCTTAGCGCGTCGCTTTTGCAACGCGTAGATGCGAAAGATTGACAGAGCGCCAGAGACCACAGTTCGGTAAGCGGTTCCGCGATTACGCATAGTTATGCGTGTCACCTCACTGTCTGCAGTGCATTGGTAGGATGCTAGATGTCATCTTGGTATTTTGTAATTGATTTTATTTTCTCATATGTATTTGAAACTTATGTAATGTATTTTGATATTCATGTAAATAATGAAGTGTGGTTGTAAATGGAAAAGTGAATGTTTATCTATGATTTATGCATGGTATCATATGAGATGGATGAATGAGAATTGAGATTGAACATTGTTGAGAATTTGATAAATGGAGTTGAGATGATGGAAAATGAATATAGGAAGTGTTTTTCACAGGTCCCGAAGAACTGTTTTCTCCATTTTTAGCCGGTACTCTGCCGGATTTTCTTTAAAATTTTCGGAACCTCAAATAAATAGTAATTTCGATAAATGACTTAAAATGAATTATATTTCACAAGTTATATTCAAAACTATGATAAAAATGAATTAAGATAAAATAGAGTGCTCCGGCACACTGAGTGGCATAACTTGCTCGGCTACACTGTAGTCGGGTAAGGGGTGTCACAGTGACACCAAAAAAATTGAAATTCACAAATTGACAACTTTAAGAGTTTCAAATGCCCTAGTATACCTAACAAGATTGGTTTGGATAGTTTGGCATGCCAATAGGGTTCAGTTAGCAGTACTGCACATGGCAAAAATGCCATTCTGTGATTTCATGGCTTTTGGCCATTCTGACTTTGCATTGAGACTTGGCCTTGTGCCTAATATTATTCTGACTTGTTAGGCTGTTACGTATACAGGGAGATGCATATGTGACCGATGGTGTGACGGCCCGAGGTACTAGGTACCCGGTGCGGTTACCCGTTATCGATCCGATGCGTCTAGTGGAGGTTACTTGGGGCAACCAAATGAATAAAAGTGAACAACGTTAATGAAACAATGAATATATCAATACCAAACAAAGAAAGCATACACATTCTCTACACATTTATTTTCTTGCTATTTTCTTTTATTATATTATTGCACCACTAAGCATTATTGCTTAGCGCGTTGCTTTTGCCACGCGTAGGTACTGGAGATACCGATCGCGAGCCCAGTAGACCACGCATGGGTGAGTCCATCCGATTCTGCTCGATGTCCGTGTCACCTCGTCACTGCGATTGCATTGGTAGGACACTAGATGTCATTTTGTCATTTTGTAATTAAATTTTTATTTCTCATATGTATTTGGGATTTATGTAATGTATTTTGAGCTTATTGTAAATAATAAAGATTTATGGTCATGTATGGTATTAATTTGAGTATTTAATGGTTGTTTATATATGAGAACCCTGAGAAAGGGATGTTTTGAGAAATGAAAAGGTTGTTGAGACCTGAAATTGACAAATTATTGAGATATTGATATTGAGTTTGGTGTTGATATTGGAGTTTGAGATGATGGAATAAAAATATTGGAAGTGTTTTTAACAGGTTCCGAAGAACGGTTTTCTCCACTTTTAGTCGGTACTCCGCCGGATTTTCTTAAAAATTTTCGGAACCTTAAATGAATGATACTTTTGATAAATGGTTTAAATAAATTGTATTTCATAAATTATATGCAAAAGCATTGTCTAAATTAATTGAGGAATATTAGAGTGTGCCGGTACACCAGGTGGCATTACTTACTCGGGTATACTGTACACGGTAAGGGGTGTCACATCTATTGCCAGTACCAGAGTGGAAATGGAAACGAATAACTATAGTTTTTGTTACAGGACTTCCAAGGACACAGAATAGTCATGATGCAGTATGGGTTATATTGACAGACTGACCAAGTCTGCTCACTTTTTGCCAGTTCGGACGGACTATAGCCTGGAAAGATTGGCCAGATTGTACATATATGAAATTGTAAAATTGCATGGAGTGCCAGTATCAATTGTGTTTGACAGAGATTGTAACACCCTCCCGGTAGCAATTCCATACATTCTACTATTCCGGTGACCGGTGTCGGTCCGGACAGCTAGAACATCTGGAAAAATATTTAAACTAAAGTCAGGAGCCATAATTAACTCAAATATTAATAAGAAAAATTTAGTAAAAATTTTAGAAATAAAATACAACCAAGTTAAACGAGCCGGTGCCCTAGCGAGGGGTAACCCAGAGGGAAGTTGCGGTTCTCGCAACTAGGAGCCCTAGACCCAGGGGAAAAATCATAAAATAATTTTTGAGACTCCAGAGAAGGGTCATTGAGGTCCCTATGGCATTAGAATGCCAAGAAAATACCGAGAAAAATTTTTCAATCGGTACAGACAATTTTGACCTGTTAAGCCAAACGGAGTGCATTTTGGTCATTTCGCCTTTAGAGGTGATTTTTGGCCTAAATGTCAATTAAAATAAGAGAGATTAAGACACATAAAATAAATTTAAAATCATGAAAATTTTAATGGAAAATGGAAAAAGAAAAGAAGAGAAAAAGGAAAAATAAAATAGGATTAATGACATCACTCATGATGTCATTAAAAATTTTATTAATTAAACTTAAATTTCCATTAGATAAATGAGTAGAATGGGAAAATTTTGACTAAAATTCAGTTTCATCTTCTTCCTATTTCTCTTCCTTTTTGCCGTCCACCATTGCTCCCTTATTCCACCATTTTTATCAAGCTTTGAACTTGATTTTCTCTTCATCCACTCACTAAAACCCATAAGTCCCTTCATCAAAAATTAATCCCACACCTAGACAAAGCAATTGGCAGCCAAGAAGAAGAAAGAAAGTGGAGTTTGGGGCTTGGAAAAATCTGCTTACAAGAGGTTAGTGCATTATATACCTAAAACTCTTTAATTTCATGATTAGGGACTTGAACTTAGTAAGAATTGTAATTTAAATGAACAAAAACTCATGTGTATGTGTACATGAATTTCGGCTGCCCTAGTGAAGGAATAGGAATGAGTGTTTTTTATGAGCTTGAAGTGAACTAGAAATCATGTTTGAAGTTTATAAACATAAGAATAATGAATTAGTAGCTAACTAAGGTAAATTGTATAAATCATGAATTTGAATTAGGGTTTTGGGAGCAAAATATGAACTTGGCTTATGAAATTGTTAAAGAACATCCTAATGGTCAATTAGTGACCATTTGAGAAAATTTGACCATAATTTGGACAGAAATATAGCATGGCAAGTGAATGAGTATCTTGCCTTGTGAGTGCAAAGAGGTGATGAAATTTCAGTCCACTTGGACTGCCATATCTTTGGCTGTGTTGATCCAATTGGTGTTTGGCCAATTGGACATGAAACTAGGCTTATAATGGCACATTTTTTCTGAAGAAACCATGCCCAAAAGACCAAAGCAAGAGGATCAAAAGTTGGCCCCAATCCGGATCCCCTGCAACAGCACCTGCAGAAATGACCAAATGAAACTGTTCATTTGCCCATAACTCACTGTAGATATGGTCAATTGACCTGAAATTTTTACAGAAAAACGTTAAGACATAGACAAACAACTTTCATGAAGAAACCTACCCCAAATTATGACCAGAACCTCACCGAAATGGCAGTCACGATCCTTTGCTCATGTTCTTGTAGATTTGGTAATTTCTGCAGAATGGAAATCCGGCCAGCTGTGGTTTTTGGACCATATCTGGAGCTTCAAAACTCCAAATGGAGTGATTCAAAAAAGGAAATTCAACTAGACAAAATAAGGAACAACTTTCATGTTTGCCATTTCTTCAAATTCCCACTGCAATAGTGTCCAATGGAACAGTAAAGTTGAGTTCCAAAAACTGAAAATTCTGCTTCCCTTGGTTTAAACTTTGAAATGGTATAAATGCTTAATGCCAACAAGTTTTGAATGCCAAATGTGGTATGTTGGGAGTGCCAAAGTCAATGTACATATTTTCTATCTAAAAGTCAACATTTTTGTTGACCAATGAGGTGAATAGTGACACCAAAACTTGAAATTCACAAATTGAAGAATTTAAAAGTTTCAAATGCCCTAGTATACCTAACAAGATTGGTTTGGATAGTTTGGCATGCCAATAGGGTTCAGTTAGCAGTACTGCACATGACAATATGCCATTCCGTGATTTTATGGCTTTTAGCCATTCTGACCTTGTATTGAGATCTGGCCTTGTGCCTGATGTATTCTGACTTGTTAGCCGCTGTTGCACACCGGGAGATGCATATGTGACCGATGGTGTGACAGCCCGAGGTACTTGATACCCAGTGCCAGTTTACCCGTTTATCCAGTCCAGTCATCTAGTGTAGGTTACTTGGGCAATCAAATGAATGAAAGTGGACAAAGTTAATGACATACAAATTCAAAACAAATTAAACATATACATTCACTACATATTTATTTTCTTGCTATTTCTTTTATTTTATTATTGCACCACTAAGCATTATTGCTTAGCGCGTTGCTTTTGCCACGCGTAGTTTCTGGAGATACAGATCGTGAGCCCAGTAGACCGCAGACTGGGTGAGTTCATCCTGTAGCTCTACACAGTGTCCATGTCACCTCACTACCTGCAGTGCATTGGTAGGGCACTAGGTGTTATTTTGTCATTTTGTAACTAAATTTTTATTTTCTCATATGTATTTGGATTTATGTAATGTATTTTGAGGTTCATGTAAATAATAAAGATTTATGGTTATGTATGGAAGTAATTTGAGTATTTAATTGTTGTTTATATATGAGAACCCTGAGAAATGATGATTGAGAACTGAAACTAAAAAAAATGTTGAGATTTTGATATTGAGACTCTGTTGATGAATTGAAGTTGGGATTGTTTGGATATTATTTGGAAGTGTTTTTAACAGGTTCCGAAGAACTGTTTTCTCCATTTTTAGTCGGTACTCCGCCGGATTTTCTTTAAAATTTTCGGAACCTCAAATAAATAATGCTTTTGATAAATGGCTAAAATAAATTATATTTCATAAATTATATTCACAAGCATGATATAAATTAATTAAGGTATATTAGGGTGTGCCGGTACACCGTGTGGCATTACTTACTCGGGTATACTGTACACGGGGAAGGGGTGTCACATTTAGTGGTATCAGTGCACAATTTAGGCGTTTCTGGGCCTAGATTGAGTCCATACCATGCATTATATTTGTAAGAGTCGAAGTGACACTAATGCAGATCTGTTTATCTTTCTTATTTTGAATAGGATATGGACCCTACATCTCAGAGGGAAGTTGAGGAGGAAGTGGAGAGTCATGCTCCACCTGCAGCAGCTGAGACTGGGGGTATGGGAGAACCTACTCCGACTCAAGCGAGCACCTCGACCTCATGAGCCATGTTTCAGCAAATGGCCGATTTCTTTAGACAAATGGCTGGGGTAATGCCAGCACCACCACCACCACCACCACCACCAGCTCCACAGCAGAAATCACACCTGGAAAGGCTAAGAAAGTTTGGAGCAGTGGACTTCTATGGCAAGAGAGAAGATGATTCTGTTGCAGCCGAGAACTGGTTGAACAGAACAGGCAGAGTTTTAAAACAACTCCACTACACATCAGAGCAAAACTTGGAAGTTGCCATATCTCTATTGCAAGATGATGTCTACGAATGGTGGGACACGGTGTCCAGTGAAGTGCAGCTAGAAGCTGTAACTTGGGACTTCTTTCTCTCCGAATTCAAGAAGAAATATGTGGGCACTGTATACCTGGAAGAGAGAAGAAGAGAGTTTATTAACCTGAGGCAGAGACAGTTGTCAGTGGCTGAATATGAGAAGGAATTTGTTCGATTAAGCCGCTATGGAAGGGAGATAGTCCCTAATGAAGCTGAAAGATGTAAGAGATTTGAAGAGGGACTAAATGACAACATCAAGATCCAGCTCACTGCCCTGGGAATCACAGAATTTACCAAGTTAGTGGAAGCTGCAATAAAGGTTGAAAAAGTAAGAATCAGTGAGCAGACCAGAAGGGATAGACAGCAGAAGAGGGGCCCGGGTCAGTCTAGTTCATCTCCTGCACCTGGGAAGAGGTTCAAGGGTCCATCTGCACAGAGTTCAGGCCAGCCACAAGGTCAGGGTCAGTCTCAGGGGCCCAGGCCACAGTTTACCCCTAGGAGAGGTCAGTCCACGCCATCAGTGGGCAGCTCTCCAGGGATGGGGTTCAGGGGACCAGCCCCAACGTCTTCTGCATGTCCACATTGTTTGAAATGGCATAAGGGAGAGTGTTGGAGAGTGACTGGTGCCTGTTTAAGGTGTGGGTCAACAGAGCATCAGTTAAGAAACTGCCCACGCAGAACTACTACAGCTGCTCCAACACAAGCAGACAGACCTACTCCTGCACCACAGAGGGGTAGAAAATCTGGCAAGTCTGAGGCTGTAGGACCATCACAAAGGCCTGCATCTGAGCCAGCAGAGAGGCCTGACAGCAGACCACCAGCAAGAGCCTATGCTATTACAGATCAGGAGGAGCAAGAAGCCCCGGATGTCATCAGGGGTACGTTCTCCCTCTACAATACACCTGTGCATGCATTGGTGGATCCAGGATCCACTCATTCATATATCTGCATCAACCTAGCCGTAGAAAGGGGGATACTAGTAGGGGAGAGTGACTAAGACATTCTGGTCACTAATCCATTGGGCCACAGTGTAGTGGTGAACAAAGTATACAAGGGTTGCCCGTTAAGGATTCAGGGGTATGAATTCTTGGCACACTTGATTGAGTTACCTTTCCATGAGTTTGACGTGATTTTGGGAATGGACTGGTTGTCACGTCATCAGGCAATAGTTGACTGCAAATTGAAGAGAATTTCTTTAAAAACTTCAGAGGGTAATGAGATCACTGTTGTGGGTGAAAGGACAGATTTCTTGTCCAATGTCATCTCAGCCACAGTTGCAAGAAGAATGATGAAAAAAGGCTGTGAAGTCTGCCTAGCACATGTGGTGGATACTAGGCAGGCTAAGCCAAACCTTAGTAATATACCCACAGTAAGATACTTCCCAGAAGTATTTCCTGAAGAATTGCCCGGGTTGCCACCAGAAAGGGAAGTTGAATTTGCTATTGAGACACTGCCGGGTACAGCACCCATTTCCAATGCTCCTTATAGGATGGCACCCACGGAACTAAGGGAGTTGAAAACTCAGTTGCAAGAGTTGCTTGATAAGGGTTCATACGCCCCAGTGTGTCACCATGGGGAGCTTCAGTGCTGTTTGTGAAAAAGAAGGATGGGACTTTGAGACTATGCATCGATTACCGGCAGTTGAATAAAGTGACTGTGAAGAACAAATATCCGTTGCCTAGAATTGATGATCTGTTTGATCAGTTGAAGGGAGCAGGAGTATTTTCTAAAATTGATCTCAGATCAGAGTATCATCAGTTGAGGGTGAAGGATGCAGATGTGCCAAAGACTGCATTCAGGACCCGGTATGGGCATTATGAGTTCCTGGTGATGCCCTTTGGCCTAACAAATGCACCAGCAGCATTTATGGACCTTATGAACCGTATCTTCCATCCATACCTAGATCGGTTCGTAGTGGTCTTTATTGATGATATTTTGGTGTATTCCAAGACCAGGGAAGAACATGATGAGCATTTGAGGATTGTTCTACAAACCCTGAGAGAAAAGAAGCTGTATGCTAAGTTGTCCAATTGTGACTTTTGTTTGAATGAGATTGCATTCCTTGGACACATAGTGTCAGCTGATGGGATTAGGGTGGATCCCAAGAAAATAGAAGTAGTGATGGAATGGAAGCCTCCCAGAAATACAACTGAGGTCAGAAGCTTCTTGGGGCTAGCTGGGTATTACAGAAGATTTGTGAAGGGGTTTTCCCTAATAGCTGCTCCAATGACCAAGTTCTTACACAAGAATGTCAGATTTAACTGGAATGACAAGTGTCAGACCAGTTTTGAGAAGTTGAAGGCTATGTTGACAGAGGCACCAGTGTTAACACAGCCAGTGTCAGGAAAGGACTTCGTGGTCTATAGTGATGCCTCACATAATGGGTTAGGGTGTGTATTGATGCAAGAGGGGAAGGTGGTCGCTTATGCTTCCAAACAGCTAAGGCCACATGAACATAATTACCATACCCATGATCTAGAGCTTGCAGCAATTATCTTCGCACTGAAGATATGGAGGCATTACTTGTATGGTGAAAAGTGCTACATTTACACAGACCACAAAAGTCTGAAATATTTGCCAACCCAGAAGGAGCTCAACCTTAGACAGAGACGATGGATTGAGTTCCTGAAGGACTATGATTGTGTAATTGACTACCATCCTGGGAAGGCAAATGTAGTTGCTGATGCTTTGAGCAGAAAATCCATGACAGCTTTGAGATCATTGAATGCCCGTCTATCTTTGGTTCGAGATGGAGCTATTTTGGCTGATTTACAAGTGAGGCCAAACCTGCTACAGCAGATTTTAGATGGGCAAAAGGCAGATGAAAAGTTAATGGCTATTATGAGCAAAATCTCAGAGGGAAAAGCAACTGACTTTGAGGTGAAAACAGATGGGTGTTTGTATTACATAGGAAGACTGTGTGTACCAGATGATGAGGAATTGAAGGCCAATATTCTGAAAGAGGCACACACTAGTGTATATGCTATGCTCCCAGGAAGTACAAAGATGTATCATGATCTGAAGCTTCAGTATTGGTGACCTGGTATGAAGAAGGACATAGCTGACTATGTGACTAAATCCTTGACATGTCAGCAAGTCAAGGCAGAATATCAAGTTCCATCAGGTTTGCTATAGCCTATACGCATACCTGAATGGAAATGGGATCGGGTCACCATGGATTTTGTAAGTGGTCTACCTCTCACCCAGAAGAAACATGATGCAGTATGGGTGATAGTTGATAGATTGACAAAGTCAGCACACTTTCTGCCAGTTAGGACTGACTACTCACTGGAGAAGTTAGCAAAATTGTATATCAGTGAGATAGTTAGACTACATGGAATTCCACTCTCCATCATATCTGATCGAGACCCAAGGTTTACATCGAGATTCTGGAAGAAGTTGCATGAATCCTTGGGTACACAACTCCATTTCAACACAACATTCCATCCTCAAACGGATGGGCAATCAGAAAGAGTAATCCAGGTAAACAATTAAAACCAATGAAATTGATACATATATTGAATTAAAATGATAATAATAACATGAAATATATGTCAGGTCCTTGAGGATATGTTGAGGAGTTGTGTCATTGAGTTTGAGGGAAGTTGGGATAGATACCTCCCACTGGCAGAATTTGCATACAACAATAGCTACCAAGCTAGCATCCAAATGGCCCCATATGAAGCACTGTATAGGAGGAAATGTAGAACTCGGTGTCTTTGGTGAATTGGGCGAAGATAAGTGGTAGGGCCGGACACAGTGAAACAGATCGAGGAGAAAGTGAAACTAATCAAAGCTAATATGATGGTTGCCTCGCATGCATGTAAATCTTATGCCGACCTGAAGAGAAAAGAAATAGAATATGTGGTTGGCGACAAAGTGTTCCTCAAGGTGTCACCGTAAAAGAAGGTACTGAGGTTTGGAAGAAAAGGTAAGTTAAGCCCTAGGTTCATTGGCCCATATGAATTCATTGAACGTATGGGTCCAGTGGCCTATAGGCTAGCTTTACCACCAGAGCTAGACAAGATCCACAATGTGTTCCACGTATCCATGCTCAGAAGATACCGCTCAGATCCTTCACATGTCATCTCCAGGGAAGAAATTGAAATACAACTGGATTTGACATATGAAGAAGAACCCCTACGAATCCTAGCTCGGGAAGTAAAAGAATCGAGGAATAAGCGGATTCCACTAGTGAAAGTGCTTTGGAGGCACCACAACACCGAGGAGGCAACTTGGGAAAGTGAAGAGACGATGAGGCAACAGTTCCCTCAACTGTTTGCATCAGGTAAATTTCGAGGACGAAATTTAAATTAGAGGGGAAGAGTTGTAACACCCTCCCGGTAGCAATTCCGTACATTCTACTGTTCCGGTGACCGGTGTCGGTCCGGACAGCTAGAACGTCTAAAAAAATATTTAAACTAAAGTCAAGAACCATAATTAACTCAAATATTAATAAGAAAAATTTAGTAAAAATTTTAGAAATAAAATACAACCAAGTTAAACGAGCCGGTGCCTTAGCGAGTGGTAACCCAGAGGGAAGTTGCGGTTCTCGCAACTAGGAGCCCTAGACCCAGGGGAAAAATCATAAAATAATTTTTGAGACTCCAGAGAAGGGTCATTGAGGTCCCTATGGCATTAGAATGCCAAGAAAATACGTAGAAAAATTTTTCAATCGGTACAGACAATTTTGACTCGTTAAGCCAAATGGAGGGCATTTTGGTCATTTCGCCTTCAAAGGTGATTTTTGGCCTAAATGTCAATTAAAATAAGAGAGATTAAGACACATAAAATAAATTTAAAATCATGAAAATTGTAATGAAAAATGGAAAAAGAAAAGAAGAGAAAAAGGAAAAATAAAATAGGATTAATGACATCACTCATGATGTCATTAAAAATTTTATTAATTAAACTTAAATTTCCATTAGATAAATGAGTAGAATGGGACAAATTTGACTAAAATTCAGTTTCATCTTCTTCCTATTTCTCTTCCTTTTTGCCGTCCACCATTGCTCCCTTCTTCCACCATTTTTATCAAGCTTTGAACTTGATTTTCTCTTCATCCACTCACTAAAACCCATAAGTCCATCAAAAATTAATCCCACACCTAGACAAAGCAATTGGCAGCCAAGAAGAAGAAAGAAAGTGGAGTTTGGGGCTTGGAAAAATCTGCTTACAAGAGGTTAGTGCATTATATACCTAAAACTCTTTAATTTCATGATTAGGGACTTGAACTTAGTAAGAATTGTAATTTAAATGAACAAAAACTCATGTGTATGTGTACATGAATTTCGGCTGCCCTAGTGAAGGAATAGGAATGAGTGTTTTTGATGAGCTTGAAGTGAACTAGAAATCATGTTTGAAGTTTATAAACATAGGAATAATGAATTAGTAGCTAACTAAGGTAAATTGTATAAATCATGAATTTGAATTAGGGTTTTGGGAGCAAAATGGGAACTTGGCTTATGAAATTGTTAAAGAACATCCTAATGGTCAATTAGTGACCATTTGAGAAAATTTGACCATAATTTGGACAGAAATATAGCATGGCAAGTGAATGAGTATGCTGCCTTGTGAGTGCAGCAGGGTGACTGAAATTTCAGTCCACTTGGACTGCCATATCTTTGGCTGTGTTGATCCAATTGGTGTTTGGCCAATTGGACATGAAACTAGGCTTATAATGGCACATTTTTTCTGAAGAAACCATGCCCAAAAGACCAAAGCAAGAGGATCAAAAGTTGGCCCCAATCCGGATCCTCGCAAAAGACTGCGAAATGACCAAATGAGCGATGAATCGTTCATTTGGCCATAACTCACTGTAGATATGGTCAATTGACCTGAAAGTTTTACAGAAAAACGTTAAGACATAGAAAAACAACTTTCATGCGGAAACCTACCCCAAATTATGACCAGAACCTCACCCAAATGGCGATCCTGATCCTTTGTTCATGTTACTGTAGATTTGGTAATTTCTGCAGAATGGAAATCCGGCCAGCTGTGGTTTTTGGACTATATCTGAAGCTTCAAAACTCCAAATGGAGTGATTCAAAAAAGGAAATTCAACTAGACAAAATAAGGAACAACTTTCATGTTTTCAATTTCTTCAAATTCCCACTGCAATAGTGTCCAATGGAACAGTAAAGTTGAGTTCCAAAAACTGAAAATTCTGCTTCCCTTGGTTTAAACTTTGAAATGGTATAAATGCTTAATGCCAACAAGTTTTGAATGCCAAATGTGGTATGTTGGGAGTGCCAAAGTCAATGTACATATTTTCTATCTAAAAGTCAACATTTTTGTTGACCAATGAGGTGAATAGTGACACCAAAACTTGAAATTCACAAATTGAAGAATTTAAAAGTTTCAAATGCCCTAGTATACCTAACAAGATTGGTTTGGATAGTTTGGCATGCCAATAGGGTTCGATTAGCGATCGCACATGGCAATATGCCATTCTATGATTTTATGGCTTTTAGCCATTCGACCTTGTATTGAGATTTGGCCTTGTGCTCGATGTATTCTGACTTGTTGTTACATTACTGCCGGGAGATGCATATGTGACCGATGGTGTGATGGCCGAGGTACTTGATACCCGGTGCGGTTACCGTTTATCGATCCAGTCATCTAGTGTAGGTTACTTGGGCAATCAAATGAATGAAAGTGGACGAAGTTAATGACATACAAATTCAAAACAAATTAAACATATACATTCACTACATATTTATTTTCTTGCTATTTCTTTTATTTTATTATTGCACCACTAAGCATTATTGCTTAGTGCGTTGCTTTTGCCACGCGTAGTTTCTGGAGATACAGATCGTGAGCCCAGTAGACCGCAGACTGGGTGAGTTCATCCTGCAGCTTTGCACAGTGTCCGTGTCACCTCACTACCTGCAGTGCATTGGTAGGGCACTAGGTGTCATTTTGTAATTTTGTAACTAAATTTTTATTTTCTCATATGTATTTGGATTTATGTAATGTATTTTGAGGTTCATGTAAATAATAAAGATTTATGGTTATGTATGGAAGTAATTTGAGTATTTAATTGTTGTTTATATATGAGAACCCTGAGAAATGATGATTGAGAACTGAAACTAAAAAAAATGCTGAGATTTTGATATTGAGACTCTGTTGATGAATTGAAGTTGGGATTGTTTGGAAATTATTTGGAAGTGTTTTTAATAGGTTCCGAATAACTGTTTTCTCCATTTTTAGCCGGTACTCCGCCGGATTTTCTTTAAAATTTTCGGAACCTCAAATAAATAATACTTTTGATAAATGGCTAAAATAAATTATATTTCATAAATTATATTCACAAGCATGATATAAATTAATTAAGGTATATTAGGGTGTACCGGTACACCGTGTGGCATTACTTACTCGGGTATACTGTACACGGGTAAGGGGTGTCACAGAGATCCTAGGTTCACTTCTAGATTCTGGGGTAGTCTTTAGAGAGCCCTAGGAACTAGATTAAACTTCAGCACAGCATTCCACCCACAGACAGATGGCCAGTCTGAGAGGGTTATTCAGATATTGGAGGATATGCTACGGGCTTGTGTGATTGAGTTTGAAGGTAGTTGGGATATACACTTGCCTTTCATTGAGTTTGCTTATAACAACAACTACCAATCAAGCATTGGGATGCCTCCATATGAAGCTTTGTATGGCAGAAAGTGTAGAACTCCCTTATGTTGGGATGAAGTAGGTGAAAGGAAGATGATTGGGCCAGAAATTGTTCAGCAGACAGAGGAAAAGATCAGATTGATCAGAGATAGACTCAAGGCTGCATCAGACCGTCAGAAGTCCTATGTTGATCTGAAGAGAAGAGATATTGAATATGCAGTGGGTGATAAGGTATTCCTCAAAGTTTCTCCTTGGAAGAGGATTATGAGATTTAGCAGAAAGGGGAAACTGAGTCCTCATTTCATTGGACCATATTCTGGAAAGAGTGGGTCCTTTGGCATATCGGTTGGCATTACCTCCGGAGTTAGCAAGGATACACAGTGTCTTCCATGTGTCCATGTTAAGGAGGTACAGATCAGACCCATCTCATGTACTATCAGTTGAAGAGATTGAGGTAAATCCAGACCTCTCATATGAGGAAGAACCCATAGAAATTCAGGCTTATGAGGTGAAGCAGCTGAGGAATAAATAGATACACCTGGTTAAAGTGCTGTGGAACCATCATTCAGGCCAGGAAGCTACTTGGGAACGTGAAGAGGATATGAGGAGACAGCACTCACAGCTGTTCAAAGACTAATGCCAGGTAAAATTTTGAGACAAAATTTATTTTAAAGGGGGGAGAATTGTAACACCCCTATGTTCGGTAGTGCGTTCTATTGTTCTGGTGACCAGTGTTGTCCGGACAGCTAGTGTCACACCTTACCCCTCTGTAAGGCACAACATGATCCCGTAGAATACCTATTGAACTACCGCACTTCACCTACCGATAACTCATTAAGTACCCTACAACGGATTTTAAAACAATTTTCTTACTTTTGTTAAGTGTTGAGCATTTTCTAATAGGTATTTAAAACATATGATTAAAAGTAAATCTAGTTAATATTTTAGTCCATTTTATTTTTCCGTAAATTTTATAAAAATTTTGACAGAGTTCCCTCTGTATTTTGAGAAAACAGTTCTTCAAATACCTGTAAAAAGCACTTCTAAAAATTTTTCTCAATAACTACTTCAATTTCACAATCAAACTCAATCCATTTAAACAACTCCACAATCATTTCAATCAATTTCTCAAGTTCAAAATTTAATAATCCTCAAAATACTAGCAATACATTTCATTCAAATTAAATAAAATAGTTTCATTCATATTTCATTAGAAACAAAACAATTTATATACATCATTACAAAATTTACATTAAGAGAATTTCAAACTACAATATATATTAAAACTTTATACAAATTTTATACAAACTGCTCAAGACCCATTTTTACATGTCCATACATTTATGTGCAATATATACATCAAAAGAATTATTTACAGTTAGGGTATAAATTATACCCGAAGACTTTAAGCTGATAGCTCCTCACACCTCAGTAGCTCAATCTGCTACTCCTCTAGTCTCTGTATCTGCGACAGCAATACAAGCTATCGCTGAGTACTAGGACTCAGTGGTGCACAACATACTAAAATAATCTTTACGCAGAATATAAATCACATTTATTCAAAAATTTAACTAAACATGAGCATTAAACATAAAACATGAATTATGAAATTTTAATGCAAACCAAGTTCATTTCGAAGTATCAAAACACATTTCATAAAACCCACAGTTAGATCATGCCATTCGAAACAAATAGAATCTCAATAGCCAAAGGCTAAAGAGAAATCACATCACAAGGCTAGCTAGCTCAAATATATGGATATACATTCACATCCTCTTCTACTGGCACACCTCAACACTTCTCCAGAGAAGGAATCAAAATTCAAAACTAATTACCCCCACTAGTCGTGCTAGTGAAGTGTTCAAATATATGGTCATGACACTGTGGTTTTAAAACTTATCTTAACAATTTGCTAAATATTGTCATTTCAAATATACACAATAACTTTCACAATTTAAATCAAACATCATAAGAATGCCATAATTGAATATTTTACATTATTCAAAACAGTATGCAGAAGATAATTATGAAAAGTATACGTTGTGCACAAACCTCAAGCGAGTCGCCTCTTGGCCTTGACTCGGTTCCTCGGGTTTTTTCCCGGTATTCTTTTCAACTGAAACACACAATTTTACAATGTTTCAGTACTAGAACATAACATAAATCCAAAATAATTTAACTTCACATTTACCTAGTTCTAACATGTTAAATTCGACGTTCTCGAAATTTTTGTGTTTTGGGTTACTATTCACTACACTATTCAAGTCAAATAGTTGACTTTCTAAGGCTTAATAGGTATGGGAACTCCAACTTCACCCACATACCACATTTTGGTCACTAAACTTGTTGGTTTTGGTTGTTTACTCAAATCCTAAGTCTTTTAGGCAAATTTGGTAAATTTCAGTTTTGGAGTCCTAAGTTGCACTGTTCCATTGGTCACTTTATTGTTGGAATTTGGCAAAACTTTCTTCATAGAAAATGTTTCCCATTGTCTTAAGTTTATTCTCCTTTTTGAATCACCCCAATTTGAGTTTTGTAGCTCAAGTTATAGCTAAAATACAGTTACTGTTCACGTATACTGTTCATGCTACATTTTTGGTTCTGGCAGATTTTTGATCCAACTTCATTCAATAATTTGATTAAGTTAAGTCCGTAATTTGGTCTAATTTCCTTCATACGAAATGTTCTACTATGTCTTAGGTTTCCATTGGTTCAAGATTCACCTAAATCGGAGTTTTCTAGAGAGTGTTATAGCCATTGCAACTTTACTGTTCAAATGGCAATCCTACAGTTTTGCAGGTTCAGTAACTCAACTTTGCTCAATAATTTGATTAGGTTAGTGGCATAATTTGGGTTGGTGTTCTGCATGAAAGTTTTAGATCTATATCTTATCTAATTAGTGGTAAAATTTCAGGTCATTTTGACCTTCCTAACTCGAGTTATGACCAAATGAACAATACTGTTCATTTGGTTAGTTTGTGCAGTGGCAGACTGCTCTTAACCAAATTTGGTCAATTGGTTCCCTAGGTTTTGGTCAGTTTTTGGGTATGGTTCCTTAACGAAAATTGTGTCATTTTATGTCTATTTTCATCCCCATTTGGAGGCATATCATTTGGACTTGTAAAATTTCTGTTTTGGTCCTTCAAAGTTGGCTTGATCATGCTGCCAGCAGCATGACCATTTACCCTACGAATTTGACTTTCATTCTAACAATTCCCACACATCTCCTTTGGTCATTATTGACCATTTTTCACTTCACAATAGGTCAAAGTCATCGTTTATGCATTTCTCCAAAATTTGCCTCAAAACCCTAGGCCTCCAAACCCTAATCTCACTACTTAATTACCATTAGCAATTTCAAAGTTCCAATCTATAATCATTCAACTAATTAAGACTTTTAAACTCATTCTAATGCATCAAACCATACAATTTATGTTCTTTCTTCAAGCTGGCCGAAATTCAGCAATAGTCCTTCCCCCATATTTTTATTCAATTTCATTAATTCTAAGCTCATTTCAACCATTACATATGCATTTAAAATGGAAAAATAATAAGTTAACATACTAACCTCAACTATAATGCCAATTCTTCAATTTCTCTCCTCCTTTCTTCTTTTTTTCTTGTTCTTAAGTTGAGATTGCAAGGTCTAGTGAAGTTTTTAGGGGATTTATTAAGGTTGAGTGGAGGAATTAAAGCTTAAATGCAAGCTTTAATGCAGAATTTTCATGGAGATGAGAGGGAAGAAGTGTGGCGGCAACAAAGGGAAAAGAAGAAGTGATTTTTGTTTTTTTTTTTTTCTCTTTTCTTTTCTTTATTTATTTTAGTTATGAAAGACCACAAAAACCTAATTAATTAATTTATTAATTATACCTTTTATGGCATCATGCATGATGTCATGCATGATGTCATCACCCATTTTACTTTTTCATTTTTCTCTTTTTTTTTTCTATTAGTTCTTTAATTTAATTCTCGATTTTGAAAATTTCTTTTCTCTGATTTTATTTGACAGTTAGGTTAGGAGTCAGCTCTCGGGGTCAATTGATCAAATTGCCCCTCGCCGGTTCAACCCGGTTTGCAATTAATTCAATATTTCTTCCGGCTCCCTAACCTAATTATTTGACTGGCTTAACAGTTCTTTTTCGTGATTTTCTCTTTTCCACTGTGTTCATAAGGGTCCTAAGGACCGCAGCGTCACTTTTTACGGTTCGAAATTTGAGTTTAAAATGACTTCGCAGTCGTTCCCGAGAAGGTCACCCATCGCTGTGACTCTCGGCTCGTTTAACTTCTTCTGTTCTGTTTTTCTTGTTTATACTTAACTAATTGAACATTACTAATTATTTGTGTTTATGGTTTATCTAGTTGTCTTAAGTGTGGTTCTAATCCCCTTAATTATCCGAATCGACACCGGTCACCGGAATAGTGAAATCTACCAAGCTATGCAAACGGGGGTGTTAGAGCTAGGATGCCTAGAACTATACTTCGATATGAGTGAGGAGACATAAAGTAATGAAATACAAGAAAAGAAAATACAAGAAAAACAAAGAAAAAATAATAGGAAAGAAATGTAACCAAGTTAAGCGAGCCGAGAACCCTAGCGATGGGTGACCGCACCGGGAAGTCACGGCGTGGACCGTTAACTAGCCCTGGACCGCGGGGAACACTGAAAAATATTTTTATGACTTAAAGAGACATCAATTGAAGTATAAATATCATTAGAAATATCAAAGAAAAATTAATTAATTAGTACAAAGAAAAACGAGAAATCGAGGAAACGACAAAAATCGGTGTTACCGAAAAATCGGGAATATAACCCGAAGTGGGGCATTTTGGTCAATTGACACCTAGAGTTGACCTTTGACCTAAATATCCATTAAAAAAATGAGTGATAATAAATTTCAAAACCCCATAAAAAGAAGAAATTACATAGGTAATATAATTAAAGAGAAATGAGGGGGGGGGATTAATTGAAATAATGAAACTTTACTTATTATATTAATTAGCCTAAAGTTAGTGGAGTATATTATATTAATTAACCTAAAGCTAGTGGATTATATAAGTACATATGGACAGATTCCATCACTTAAAAATCTCATTTCCTTCATTTCACCATCCATGGCCGAATGGTCCTTCTCCCTAATTCCTCCATTGCCATCCATACAAGAGCTCTATGCACCACTGATCAAGCCATGATTCCATGCAAGTATCTTCATTAAACTTGGTCTACACATCATGGGCAGCATGTAGGAAGCAAGAAAGAGGAGTTTTGGTGAAGATTTAACAAGCCCCAACAATAGGTAAGTGTTTAAATTGATTTATTTCTTAAGTAAAGTTTATGGGAAGCTTGAGATGAACAAATTGATGAAAAAAATTTGAGGTTTTGGTGAGTTGTTATTATGCACTAGTTTAGGCAGCCATGGTAGTTAAAGAGTTTGAATTATTGTTCACATGCAATTGATGGGTATTGATGTTGATTAAAGTGAATAAAAGTTTTAGTAGGTTAATTCTTGGTGTATGTTAAAGTTGAGCACTTGAGTTGAAAATTTTATTGAATTTGAAATTCTATGAGTGAATGCCTAAATGGACAGCCATGAAATTGTACACTAAATGAAATATTATTACATGTATTGTGAAGAATTAATGTTGACTAATGTGAAATAAAGTGTTGGTAAGTTAACTTCATGCATATGTAATGGTGGACCAAGTGGAAATTTAAGTTTGAAGGCAATTATAGAGGCTTCACAAATATGGCAGCTTGTTAACTCTTTGAAGGATGCTGGAATTCATGAAGTTGTTTAATGAATTGTGGTCCTAAAGTTTTTCAAATATGTATGTTAGTTAGTGGTGAAGATATATGTTATGATAGTGGACATGTAAATGAGCATGAATAGGTGATTAAATTGTTATAATTGAGTTTGACAAATTCTGCACTTTATGGTGTATGTTGAATGTGATTGTAAGCTGCCAAAATGATCAACAATATGTGGTAAAATATGTTTAGGTTATGGTACAAACCAAAGTTGACATGAATGTGGAGTTTGACAATGCTAAAAGTGACCATTGATGAGAAATGAAGAAAATGCAATAGGGTAGTTTGTGTTTTGGGCTTAGAACCTTAAGTGTGTGGCTCCAATTGGTATGAGACCAATTGGAGGTGAAGCTAGGCACAAAATGTGCCAACTTTCATGAAGGAAGCTTGCCAAAATTCTGCTTGTAAGGTAACTTGAAAAGTGACCAAATTCGGATTAGTGCAATTAAGGCCTAAAAATTGACCATTTGGGCAGCAGTTAGTGTTTAGGCCATAACTCACTCAAAACAGGTCCAATTGACCTGAAATTTTGACCATGAATAGTTAAGACCTATATCTACAAGTATTATGAAGACACCAAAGCCTATAAATGACTATAAGCAAGTCAAAAGCTTGCACAAGTTCGGGTCCAAAAACTGGCCGAACCAAAATTGATCTAAAATGACCTAAAGTGACCAATTTTGATGCACTTTGACCAGCAATAGTAAAATGACCATTACTTGGTCTACATAACTCAGAATGATCTGAAATTTTGCCCTGCATGCAATAAGACATAGATCTACAAGTTTGTAGTTTTGACCGAAACTCGAAAATCGAGGGAACTAGGTTGTCCGGCTAGGTCAAACTAGTATCCCAGAGTCCAGCAAATTGCAAGAAAATGCAAGATACATGGAAATGAGTTTGGTAACATGTACCAACCCTAAAAGACCATTGAATGTGACATATTAGTAACGTTAAAACCTAATTTACCTAGAATGCATCGAGGGTCGACATATTAGGTTGACTAAGCAAATAATAAAATTCAGCGAATTAATTATCAAGCATTATTGTTAGAGGCCGTTTAAATGAGTACTGAAACACCTCAAATTGTGTTTCTCAGTTAGCAAAGACTCAGGGAAAGGGAAGAAAACACTGAGTCAAGGCCAGGAGACAGTTATCAGAGGTTTATGCACAACAGTTATTTCTTTTGAATTTTTCAATTGAAATAAATTATGACTATTTTTATATTATTGTTTTCAATTATGGAAATGTGTTTGAATGGATACTTATTGCTTGAAAAACATTGTAAATGGTTTGAAACTGTGGAAAAATTGATTTAGTGTGATTTGTGAAAATTGAAGTTAATTATGAATTGTGTTGCCATTTTGTGAATAAAATTATAACTTTGGAAATTTATTGGATTCTTATGAATCATTTGAATAAAATGTTTGGAATTGATTTTGTGTTCACACTTAGCATGACAGTATCACATCATTCCTTCTCCATTTATGGGGTTGTGATCGTTTATTTTCCTTCTCCATTTATGGGGTTGTGATGGTTTATTTTTCTCCCTCTCTGGTTTACCAGTTGAGGTGATCGGATGAGTACTCATTATATATCTAGCTTCCTTCCTCATTGATTTCGATTAGTGGGGTCGTGATTACTTTGTCGTGGTGTACAACGCGGCATTGATCGGAAAATTGTGTCATGGCTTAAGTTCTGTATGAACTGGCAACACTGTATTCTTAAATTATTTGACTAAATTGTGTTATTATGAGCTTTGATAAATTGTGAAATGGAGTTTAAATTCTCATTGGCATTCACTGTCTTTGAATTTAACTATGTTTTGAGTTATGAGACTTATTGTGATATTGTGTTAAATTCCTTATGACATTTATTATCTTGAATTTAACTATGGTTTTACGTATCCACTATTTATATGATTTATGAATTGTCATTTAAAGTTGTAGTTGGTTAATATTGTGCACCATTGAGACATTGTCTCAGCGATAGCTTTTCATTGCTGTCGCAGGTAGACAGATGGATAGGGCAGCAGACTAGGCTGCTAGTGCATTCAGCGAGAGATCATCAGGTATATTGAGTATCCACATTTGCATTTTGTATTGTAATGTATGTTCACTGTATGTATATATTGTTCTTGATTTTGAGCAGTTGTAAATTAAAATTGTACATTGAAGTTGTAAAATAAATTATGAGTTATTTTGGCTTGTAAAAAAATTATACTGTATTTCTTTTATCTCAATCTTTGAAAAATTATTGTGGATTCGCGTTGAAAAACTTATTGTGTTGAATTATGGAGTTTGAGATTGAGAAAAATATTGAAGTGTTTTTTTACAGGTTTTCTGAAGAACTGTTTTGTTCAAAATACAGATGGCACTCTGTCAAAATTTTTATAGAAATTCCTAATAGTCCAAATGTGTTAGCTGTTTCGCTTCACTTCAAAAAGGTTTTTAACAGCTATAAATAGTGCTCACCACTGTAAAAGGAAGTAAGAAAAGTTTTAAAATACCTTGTAGTGTATTTAATGGGTTATCAGTAGACGAAGTTGGTAATTCATTAGGTATACTACGGGATCATGTTATGCCTTACAGAGGGGTAGGGTGTGACAGTTGGAGTTCTCATACCTTTTAAGCATAAGAAAGTCAACATTTTGACTTGAATAGTACTATGAATAGTAACCTCAAAATGAAAATTTTCAAGAATATAAGTTTAAGCATATTGGGGCTAGAATTGAACATATTAGAGTTAGTTATGGGAATTATTATGAAGTAAAGATACCGAGACACTATAAATTTTGTGTTTCAGCTGAAAAAGACTTGGAAGGTCTGAGAGACTAAGTCAAGGCCTAAAGGCGACTCCCATCAGGTTTGTGCACAATAAACCTTATTTGAGCCTTTTGTCATTGAAAAATTGATTTAGTATGATTTATGAAAATTTGATGTTAATCATGAATTGTGTTGCCACTTTGGGAATGAAACTATGACTTTGGAAATTTATCGGATTTCTCATGAATTATTTGAATAAAATGTTTGAAATAGATTTTTTATTCACACTTAGCATTACAGTGCCTTATTATTCCTCCTCCATTTATGGGGTTAGATCGATTATTTTTTCTACCTCTCTTGTTTACCAGTTGAGGTTGTAGATCGGATAAGTACTCATTAGCTAGCTAGCCACCTCCCTCATTGGTTTCGATTAGTGGGGTTATAGATCGCTTGATCAGAAATTTTGTGTCATGGCTTAAGTTGTGCATGAATTGGCAACACTATGTTTATTAAATTGTTTGACCAAAATTGTGCTATAATGAGTTTGGATGATTTGTGTAATATTTAAATGGTGATTTATCAATGAATGTTTTATGTACTGTGTTTCAAATTTTTATTATGCACCAATGAGTATTTTTATACTCAGCGATGGCTTATTTTGCTGTCGTAGATAGGAGTAAGAAAAAAGCAGCAGAGTGAGCTGCTGAACTAGAAAAGCCTTCACTGATTTTGTACGGGTATTATTTTATACCCAATGTAATTTAGTTTGATGTAAATAAATATTGTTCATATATATTAATATAAAGTTGAGCAGTTATATTTATAAATTGTAATAATATTATTTTTGAATTTTATATTTGTAAATTAAACTTGTGAATGTAAATTAGCCTTATTGAATGGAATGTTGATAGAATTATTTTGAAGTGGTTTGATTTGAGAATTTTCATTTGATTTGGGTTGGGAGTTGTGGAAAATTTATTGGAAGTATTTTTCTCAGGTATTTGAAGAACTGTTTTCTCAAGATACAGACGGCACTCTGCCAAAATTTTTATAAAATTTAAGGAAAAATAAAATGGGACAAAAATTTTAAGTAATTTTAAAACTTCGAATAAATGATTTTAATTCCTACCAAAATGCTTACCACTTCCAAAATGTAAGAAAATAGTTTTAAAATCCCTTGTAGGATACTTAATGAGTTATCGGTAGGTGGAGTTCGATAGTTCATTAGGTATTCTATGGGATCATATCATGCCTTATAAAGGGGTGAGGTGTGACAACTATGATTTTAAATATCCACAGTTCATATGATTTATGGTTTATGGTTTTAAATTGTATTTTCTTAATGTTGTGCACCACTGAGACATTGGCTCAACGACTTTTCATTCATTGTCGCGCAGATAGACAGATTGACAGAGCAAAGACAAGAGGGTCGCTTGTGCTACATTTTGAGATTTCGCCGGGTATATTGAGTATACCATATTTTTATAGTTTTTGTTGTAATGTATGTGCTCTGTATGTATATATTGTACTGATATTGAGCAGTTGTAAACTAAAATTGTAAATTATTTTGGCCTGTAAAAATATTGTGACATATTTCTCTTATCTCAGTTTTTGGAAACATTGGAAAATTGATGTTGAATTGAGTTGACAAATGTTGAGAACTTTATTGTGTTAAACTATTATTGGAGTTGGGATTGAAGAGATATATTGGAAGTGATTTTTACAGGTTTTTGAAGAACTGTTTTATTCAAAATACATATGGCACTCTGCCAAAATTTTTACAGAAATTATTGACACTCAAATTTGTTATTTGGTTTCACTTCAGTTAAAAATATTTTAACACCTGTCAAAAGTGCTCACCATTGTAAAAAGAAATAAGAAAAGGTTTAAAATCCCTTGTAGTGTATTTAATGGGCTATTAGTAGATGAAGTTTGGTAATTCATTAGGTATACTATGGGATTATGTTATGCCTTATAGAGGGATACGGTGTGACAACTTAGGAAGGATATGAAATTTCAGTGGACTGATTGGTGCCAGGAGAGTTTTGATGAGTTGAAGAGGCGTTTAACTAAAGCTCCAATCTTAACCTTGCCTACTTTGAGTAAAGAGTACACCATATACAGTAATGCTTCTCATAACAGATTGGGTTGTGTATTGATGCAAGATAGGAACGTCATTGCCTATGCTTCACACTAACTTAAACTGCATGAGAGGAATTATCATACATATAACTTGGAGCTGGTAGCCATTGTATTTGCCTTGAAGATCTGGAGACATTATTTGTATGGGGAGAGATGTTACATATGTAACACCCTCCCTGTAGCAATTTCGTACATTCTACTGTTCTAGTGATCAGTGTCGGTCCGGATAGCTAGAATATCTGGAAAAATATTTAAACTAAAGTGAGGAACTATAATTAACTCAAATATTAATAAGAAAAATTTAGAAAAAATTTTAGAAATAAAATACAACCAAGTTAAATGAGCCGATGCCCAAGCGATGGGTAACCCAGTGGGAAGTTGCGGTTCTCGTAATTGGGAGCCCTAGACCCGAGAGAAAATTCATAAAATAATTTTTGGGACTCCAGAGAAGGGTTATTGAGGGTTCTATGGCATTACAATGCCAAGAAAAAGTTTAGAAAAATTTTTCAATCGGTACAGACAATTTTTGCCTGTTAAGCCAAACGGAGGGCATTTTGGTCATTTCACCTTCAGAGATGATTTTTGGCCAACTTGTCCAGTTAAGTAAATAATTATTATGATCTAAAATATGAATAAATATTGCTAAAAATTAAATTGAAAATGAGTAGAGAAAAGAAGAAAAGAAAATGAAAGAAATACCTAAATATGACATCACATGATGTCTTTAGGAAGGCCTCCACCAATCACAGCTCAACAAGCCAAATTAAAAAGAGATAAAATGAGAAAAAAATGAAAACAATTTCTACATTCATCATCTTCTTCAGCCGTTTCTCCCTTTCCTCTCCCTTCACCATTGTTATTCCAAACTTCTCACTAGAAATTTTCTTGAAAAATCACCATAAAACCTCTAGTCTTCTTCACAAAAACTTGATTTTACCTCTTGAGAAAGTGTTTAGCTGCCAAGAAAACTAAAGAAAGTGAAGGAAATTGAAGGGAAAATTCTGCCCTCCTAAGGTTAGTGCCCAATTTATTCTCTCTCACTCAATTCATGTTTAAGGACATGATTTAAGTTGAAATTGTAAGTTTAATGCATAAATTGAACTTTGAGAACTTAGAGACTTGAACAAAATTATGGTTTTCTCATGAAATGGTATATGAACATTGTAATGGTCAATTAGTGACCATTTGAATGTGTGTGAGGAGGGAATAAGGTGAGTTGAGGCTTGGCATTTGTGTATGGGTGGGCTGCCCATGGTGACCTGCAGGTTTGGATCTGAGTCCAGCCTGTTTGGACTGCCATAACTTAAATTGTAGAGGTTCAATTGGTGTTTGGCCAATTGGACATGAAACTAGACACAAAATGGCACAACTTTTGTGAAGAAACTATGCCCATAAAACCAAACCAAGTGGACTAAAAACTTTCTCAAATCCGAGTGTCCTGCAGGCTGTTTCTGCAAAATGACCAAATGAACAGTGATTGTTCATTTAGTCATAACTCAATGTAGAAAGGTCCAATTGACCTGAAATTTTACCAGCAACAAGCTGAGATATAGACCAACAACTTTCATGAAGAAACTACCCCAAATTATGACCAGAACCTATCCAACAATTGAGTTGCAGTTTCATCCTTTGCTTGTACATATGGTCAATACGAAAATTTTCAATCCGGCTAGTTGTGGTTTTTGGACCATAACTTAAGCTACAAAACTCCAAATGGAGTGATTCAAAAAAAGAAATTCAACTAGACAAAATAAGGAACAACTTTCATGTTTATCATCTTTCCAAATTCCCACTACAACAGTAACTAATGGAACAGTAAAAATAAGGTATCAAAACTGAAAATTCTGCCCCATTAACTTTAAACTTAGAAATGGTATTGGCAACCAATACCAATAAATTTTGAATGCAAAATGTGGTATGTTGGGAGTATTAAAACCAATGTACCTATTTTCTATGCAAAAGTCAACATTTTGGTTGACCAATGAAATGAATAGTAATAATAAAAATTCAATTTCAAAGAATTACATAAATGAAAGTGTTAAATGCCCTAGTAGGCCTAATGTGATTGGTTTGGATAGGTTGGCATACCAATAGGGTTCTGTTAGCAGTACTGCATATGGCTTCATGCCATTCTGTATTTCTTGGATTCCCATGCCATTCTGTGACATAATAGCCTTTGGCTATGATATTGAATTGTTATACTCGGGTTTAATCCCCGATAATTATCACAGCTTATTAGTCGCTGCTACACACCGGAGACACAATGTGACCGATGGTGTGATGGTGCGAGGTACTTAGTACCCGATCAGCTTTACCCTTTATCCATCCACCAACTAGTATAGGTTACTCGGGCAGTATTAATAAATCTTACCAAACTTTAATGGAATAATATTGCAATAAACATTTGAAACTTAGTTCACCCAAAAATGTAAACATACATTCTGTACACATGTTTTATTTTATTTTATTTTATTTTATTTTATATTGGCACCACTAAGCAGAATTGCTTAGCATGTCGCTTTTGCCATGCGCAGGTACTGGAGACTAGCTAGGGAGTCTAGCAGACCTCACACAGGGTGAGCCTTCATATCTGCAATCAGAGTTCAGAGTCACCTCACATTACAGTGCATTTGGTAGGACCTTAGGCCATTTTGATATTTTAATATTTTGTATTTTGTAACCTTCTGTAATGTATATTATAAATTCATATAATTATGCTTTTGATGTAAATATCTATGAAACATGTTCAGTAATAAATTGAGCATTTTTTTTTAGTTGACTGTGGTTTGAATTTAATTGAATTTTGAGATATTGAAGTGAATTGAGAAATTGTTGAGAATATATTAGAGGTTGATTGAGAATAAGGTGATGATATTATTGGAAGTGTCTTTAACAGGTTCAGAAGAACTGTTTTTCCAATTTATAGCCGGCACTCTGCCGGATTTTCTATAAAATTTGTGGAAAAATTTAGTTTTATAAAAAATTATAAATAAATGAATTAAAAAGGATTAATTGAAATTGAAACATGAATTGGTGTTCCGACACATTGAGTGGCATAACTTGCTCGGCTACACTGTAGACGGGTAAGGGGTGTCACAACATATACATAGATCATAAAAGTTTGAAGTACTTGGGCACACAGAAGGAGTTAAATTTGAGGCAGAGGAGATGGTTAGAGCTGATAAAAGATTATGATTGCTTGATAGATTATCAGCCTAGAAAAGCTAATGTTATAGCTGATGCTTTAAGTCACAAGACTATGGCTAGTTTAAGGGTTTCTCCTTTATCCATGGTGCATGAGGTAAGGGCATTGCATGCTAATCTGGAGATTGATGAAGATGGGCAGATGGTAGCTACTTAGCAAGTGAAGCCAATGATGATAGAACAAATTAAATTAGCTACATAGAATGATGATAAGTATGTGAAGTTGATGGAAGAGGCTTGGGATGGCAAGAAACCAGAGTTGTCGGTAAATGATGAGGGCTTGTTGTTAAATAAGGGCAGAATGTGCATTCTTGATATTGTTGAACTGAGGCAAACCATTTTAAAGGAAGCACATGATTTACCTTTTGCTATGCACCCTCGTGGAACCAAAATATACAAAACTATGAAAGAGCACTATTGGTGGAGGGGAATGAAGAAGGAATTTGCAGAATATGTTACCAAATGCCTAACTTATCAGCAAGTAAAAGCAGAACACCAAGTGCCAGCAGGATTGCTACAGTCATTGCTAATTCTGGAGTGGAAATGGGAGAGAATCACTATAGATTTTGTGATAGGACTTCCATGTACATAGAAGAATCATGATACAGTTTGGGTTATTGTTGATAAATTGACCAAGTCTGCACACTTTCTACCAGTGAGGATGGATTACAACCTGGAAAGACTGGCTAAATTGTACATTGATGAAGTGGTGAGGTTGAATGGAGTGCTAGTGTCTATTGTGTCTGATAGAGATCCAAGGTTCACTTCTAGATTCTGGGGTAGTCTCCAAAAAGCCCTAGGAATTAGATCGAACTTTAGTATAGCATTCCATTCACAGACGAATGGCCAGTCTGAAAGAATCATTCAGATTTTGGAGGACATGCTTCGGGCTTGTGTGATTGAGTTTGAAGGAAGTTAGGATACACACTTGCCCTTAAATGAATTTGCATACAACAACAACCATCAGTCAAGTATTGGGATGCCTCCATATGAAGCTTTATATGGCAGAAAGTGTAAAACTCCCTTGTGTTGGGATGAAGTGGGCGAGAGGAAGTTGATTGTCCCCAAACTTGTGTAGTAGACGGAAGAAAAGGTTAAGCTCATTAGAGACAGACTCAAGGCTACATCGGATAGACAGAAGTCATACATTAATTTGAAGAGAATAGATATTTAGTATAGTGTGGGTGACAAAGTATTTCTCAAAGTTTCTCCATGAAAAAGGATCATAGGGTTTGGTAGAAAGGGGAAACGAAGTCCTCGTTTCATCCGGCTATACGAGGTTCTGGAAAGAGTGGGTCCGTTGGCATATAGATTGGCATTGCCTCCAGAGTTGGAAAAGATTCACAACGTCTTTCATGTCTCCATGTTGAGGAGGTACAGATTAGACCCCTCTCACATTTTGCCAGTAGAGGATATTAAGGTGAATCCAGACCTGACATATGATGAATAGCCCATAAAGGTCTTGGCATGTTAGGTGAAGCAGCTGAGGAACAAGCAGATACCACTAGTAAAAGTGCTATGGAATCATCATTCACGCTAGGAGGCTACATGGGAGCGTGAGGAGGACATGAGGAGGCAGCACTCACAGCTATTCAGAGACTGAGACAAGGTAAAATTTTGAGGACAAAATTTTATTTTTAGGGAGGGGAGAATTGTAACACCCCGAACCTCTAAGCTCTGAATAATGTCATTTTTAGTCTATGACTAATACTATTCAAAGATACCTTGAGGACCAAAAATAAAAAGAAAATTAAGTGAGATAGATACAATAAAAATTCAAGTGAACAAAAAACCTAAGGACTCATCTGGGATTATGAAAAAGAGGGATTAAAACCCGATGAGGGGCATTTTGATCAATTCACTCTAAAAGTTGACTTTTGACCAAAATGTCAGTTAAATTAAATGAAATTAATGAATTGAATTATGGAATAATTTTTTTTAGGAAAAGAATTCAAGTATAAAGTGGAAAGAAAATAATAAAAATAAAAATTCAGAATTTTAATTCAATTTTGACCCAATTAAAATTTTAGGACCAATGGGCTTTGGACAACTCAATTAAAATTAATCAAATAAATCAAATAGGGATAAATATAAAAGGAAAATAAAACCCTCTTTTCCTCCCACTTGTGTGCCACCACCCCTCTCTCTCTTCCCCTCTCTCTTTCTTTCTTTCTTCTTCTTCCTTCTTCCTCCATTAACACCCCTCTCTAAATTCAATTCCTCACTTTTCTTCCAAGAGTTTTCCCATCTAAATTGTAGTAAGCACCAAAGTAAACATTGATTGAAAGATTAGAAGCAAGGAGAATAAGAAATTGGGAGAAATTGGAAGTTGGAAAGAAATCATCAAGAGGTAAGTTCTTTAATGCTCAAATAGTTATACAAACCTTGAATTAAGTTAGATTATGATGAAATTTCATGAGAAATTGAAAGAAAGCATGCATGTATGAGGTGTAATTTTTGGCCAACTTGGGGAAAATTAGGGTTTTGATGTGTTTTAGTTAAATTAATAATAGATTCAAGTTTAATTGAAGTAGTATGCATGATTGGGGTAGTGAGATTTCATGGGATTTACATAAATTGAAAAATGAAATATTAGGGTTCATGGGAAATTAGGGTTTTTATTGTATGAAGTGTAATTAGTGTTTGTAATGACAAATTGTGGTCATTTGAGGTGTTTTGAGTGTGAATTGACATTAATTGGATGAAAGGAATTGATGGGGTTGTATGGAGTGGGGAAATTGCAAACAAGAGATTTAAAAAATTAGGGGTTTTTATGCTATGAGGTGCTATGGATGTATTAGTGTTAAATTATGATAATTTGGGATGAATTAAATATGAATTAATGTTGCCTAGTGAGAATAATTTAAGGAATTAACATTTGAACCTTAGGGCAGAATTTGTGCACATTGAGTCCAGTGTGTTTGGTAGCTCATAAGTTGAGCTACACAACTCCAATTGGTGTGAAACCAATTGGAAAGGTAACTTGAGGCATAGGGCTAGAATTTTCATGAAGATACCCTACCTAGAAAATGACCATAAATTTCTCTAAATGAACTTTGAAACTGGAAGTCAGAATCTGAACCTGAAATCTGCACAATCAGCCCACGTGAACAGTAAAATTTTAACTATCATAACTTTCTCTAGAAAACTCTGATTTAGGTGATTCTTAAACCAATGGAAACCTAAAACATAGCAGAATATTTCATATGAAGAATGTAAGCCAAATTATGAACTTAACCCAATTAAATTATTGGCTAAAGTTAAGTCACTAAAGCTATAGGAATCAGCCTACATGAACAATAATCACTTTTTTGGCCATAATTTCAGCTACACAACTCCAAATTAGGTGATTTTAAAAATAAAATAAAGTTAAGACCTAGATGAACAATTTTCATCAAGAACACCTCGCTAAATTATGATGGAAACTAGATATAAATTGCGTTAAAAAATTAGGACACCAAGATATCCAAAATTTAAAACTCTTTGAAAATTGCTAATCTAACTTAGAGAGGCATTAGAAATTTATGAAATGAGTTTTAACAATAGTTGTGATGAGTATTAAAACATTCTACTTATGTGTTTTTAGTAGAAGACGAAGTTGGGACGGACAAGAAGAAGTAAGCAAAGATAAAGGAGTTCATTTAAGGTTTGTGTACAACTAACTTCCTTCTTTATTTTTAATTTGAAATTTGTTTTGAATGAACTTTATATGACTGAAATATGATTTTTCCCTTGCATTTGATATATTGGTGTGTTGCCAACCCTTTATGGATTTTATAATGATTCGAATGTGTTTACTGTTTGCAAATGTGACCATTGATTGTGAAATTTTGAAAAGTTATTTTAAAATCACAGTTAGCATGACAGTCCCTCTCGGAACTCCCCCGTAGTAATGACTGTTTGGGATTCGATAATTGATTTGATTATATCCCCCATTAACAACGGTTAGTAGGCTAAAATTATATGAGCACTCATTAGCTATCTAGCCCTTCTCTCATTAATAACAGTTAGTGAGATTGAGATTGCTTTGTCATGGTGTACAACACATCATTGATCGTGAAATTTTGTATTATGGTCTAAACTATGTGTTATTATTGGCAACACTTATACATTGTGAACTATGAATTGTGAAACATGATTTCTTATTTGAAATGTGCTTTCAAAATGGTTGCCATGGACTTATAAATTATTGTGATGTTTTCATGATGATGAAAATGTGATTTTTTATATTTTGAAAATTGTGCTTTATTCTAAGTTTTGAAATTTTAGTTGTGCACCACTGAGTGTTATACTCAGCGATAGCTTATTCATGCTGTCGCAGGTAAGGGAAAGGATAAGGCTACGAAGTGAGAGACTTGGAAGCAACAGTTTGTATTGACTATGGGTATATATAGCAGGTATACCCTTGTAATTTCCTTTTGATGTATTTTGTAGCTATATGTATGGATATTCAAACATTGAGCAGTTTGTATTAAAAAACATTGCATTATTAAATCATTTTGGGACTGTAAATATTTGAAATTTTATTTTGAGACTTATGGAAATGTAACTTTTATAATATTTAGTCAATTATTATTTCCAATGAATGTTTACTGGGCATGAAAATGAGTTTTGGGTTTGCTAAAGTTTCAACCATCACAACACAATTTTTCGCAATATAAAAGTAAAATAAAATGCTATGTTTTGTTTAAAATCCCTTGTAGTGTATTTAATGGGTTATAGCTAGATGTAGTTCGGTAATTCATTAGGTATGCTATGGGAATATGTCATGCCTTACAAGCGATAAAGTGTGACAGACATGAACCATGACTCTAGCTGGAATCGAAATTTTGTAATGGAGAGATTTTAGTCCATAGTATATATGATCAAGGTTCATGAATTGGGGAATCAATTCATAACTAATTGGATAGTTATAGCACATTATGCTACATGTCAACTATGACTTATGAGAACTTGAATGAAAAGGGAATTTCATTTTAAGTTTAGAATGGTTCCAATAATATTAAGGAGTAAATATTATTCTCATTGCCAATTAGTAATGAATCTAGTAAGTCACACACATAAGAGCAACTTGATCAAAGCAAAATTAATTTGATCAATTAATTAAATAGTTTAATTAATTAATTAAATTAACAAATTTAGTTTGTAATTAGATTACAAAGTCCCTAGCATGACTTGAAACTAAATTTACCAATGGAAGTGTTCAAGTTAATATTTAAAGTATTTAAATATAAACTAGAATAAACAAGCTTATAGAAGAAATGGACTTAGTCAAAATTTAGAGAGTTTGACTTTTCAAACTTTGATTATTTGACCATTTTGACTTGGTCAAAAATGAGAGAAAAAATCCTAATTAATATAATTAATTAGTTAATTAGTATTTAGAAGACTAATTAATCAAGGTTTAATTTCTTGATTAAGATTAATGGTTGACATATGGACCAATCAAGATTGGAAACATCATTTTGATATTTTAATCAAATGGTGACAAATGTCAAATTAATTTTAATTAAAGAAATTTAAGATAAAGATAAAAGGAAGAAAAAGTTGTCTTCTTCATCATTCTGCCTTGGCCAAACCATCTTCTCCCAAAATACCAAAAGAACTCTTCTTTCTTCCTTGTTCTAATTCAAGAGATTTAAGTGTTGTACTCATGAATTAAGTTTAGAGAAATTGTTTCTCACTACTTTTAACTGCTAAGAACTAAGAAAACTTTCTCCTTAGCACTTTGTATCTTGGTCGAACCATAAAGGAAGAATAAGGAGAGCTTTGCTTGGTTAAGGGTGATTTGATCATGGGGCTCGTGTGGACAAGCTAGAGGGCTAGCGCTTGTGTAACACCCTCCCTATAGCAACTCTGTACATTCTACTGTTCTGGTGACCAATGTCAGTCCGGACAGTTAGAATGTTTGGAAAAATATTTAAACTAAAGTGAAGAACCATAATTAACTCAAATATTAATAAGAAAAATTTAGGAAAAATTTTAGAAATAAAATACAACCAAGTTAAATGAGCCGGTACCCTAGTGATGGGTAACCCGGTGGGAAGTTACGGTTCTCGTAACTAGGAGCCCTAGACCCGGGAGAAAATTCATAAAATAATTTTTGGGACTCCAAAGAAGGGTCATTGAAGTTTTTATGGCATTAGAATGCCAATAAAATGCTTAAAAAATTTCTTCAATCGGTACAGATAATTTTAGTCTGTTAAGCCAAACAGAGGGCATTTTGGTCATTTCGCCTTCAGAGATAATTTTTGGCCGACTTGTCTAGTTAAGTAAATAATTATTATGACACAAAATGTGAATAAATATTGCTAAAAATTAAATTGAAATTGAGTAGAAAAGAAAAGAAAATGAAAATGGAATTAAATTAGATTTATGACATAGGAAGACATCATTAAAAAGCTTCCCACCAATTAGAAATTGACAAGCCAATTAAAATGAGATAAATACAACTAAAATGAAGTAAAAACAAACACAATTTCTGCAATTCTCTTCCCATTTCAGCCGTGTTCCTTCAAGTCACTCCTTCCACCATTGTCGATCAAACTTCTCACTAGAATTCCTTAATAAACCACCATAAGATTTTAATCCTGCTTCACCAAACCTCTTCCTCACACTTTAAACAACATCTAGCTAGCAAAAAGAAGAAGGAAAAAGGGAGATTTGGGAACTTGGAAGAGAGATCAATTGAGGTTAGTGACCAATCTCCTCCCTTTCTTATTTAATTCATGTTTAATGCCATGAGATAAGTGGAAATTATAAGAAAAACAAAATAAAATTTATGTATATTCATCCCTACAATTTTGGAAGCTTAGGGATGGTTAGGGTTTGATGAATTTTCTTGAAGCAAAGGGTTTATGAGTTGCCTTTGACATGAGATGAGTGATTGAACATTTAAGTGCAAATGTAAGGCAAGTGTAATGCATAAATGGAACTTGAAAACTTGGACATTTGAACAATATTAGGGTTTGCTCATGTAATGGTTCATTAACCTTGTAATGGTCAATTAGTGACCATTTGAATGTGTATGATGAGGAAATGAAGTAATTTGAGGCTTGGCATTTGTGTACGGGTGAGTTGCCTTGGCTGACCTGCAGGACTGAGCATGAGTCCAACAGGTTTGGGTAGTTATAAATGGAGTTTTAGAGGTTCAATTTGTAATACCCCTCACCCGACTACAGTGTAGCCGAACAAAGTGTGCTACATTCGGTGCCGGAGCACCCTATCTTATCTTACTTTATTCCTTTCATAATTTCATCTCATTATATTTTAATATTAATTATTTTTCGTCGGAGAAACCAGAAGAGTTTCCCCTATTTTATTACCAGTTGACGTATTTTACTATTTACCTGTTTGAAAATTTCAATAATATTTCCAAAATAAAATCTTATCCATGCTAATCATAATTATCTCATCAATCATTCTTATAATTTTCTCATATTTCAAATCTCATCCATACATTTCAATTTCATAATCATTTCCATACATTTCCATTCATACTCAATTCATATGTAAACATTCTCAAATTCAATGAGCAAAATTTTCAAATTTCCTTAATTTACATAATTTACAAAATAATTACAAAATTTCATAATTTACATGATGTATAAACTAATTACATATGAAAGAGCTAATTTATTAATTTACATCACATTTATATTAATTACCTATTCCTAATCTACATTATAATGCAATATCTAGCATTTTATACAAAATACAAAATATGATCTATATGGGCCCTATCTACATGCATTACTGAGGAGGTGACAACCTTGAATACTTCAGCCACTTCTGCAGATCTGGACTCCAAAAATCTTAGTCAAAGTACCTGCGCGAGGGAACAAATCCATCGCGCTAAGCATTGCTGCTTAGTGGTGCAATAACATAACAAGAAAATAAAATATACAAATAAAGAAAGAACGAAGCATAATTTGAATATTTAAGAATCAATTTAATTTAATACAATGTGTCTAATATTAATTATCTTTTGTTCTCATTTGTTTCGCTTTGGAAGCGTTTAATTCCGAAATTCACAGTGATAATGTACAACATTAGAATTAATAAAAATACTCAGTTTATATTTATATGGAAATAGAAGGTACATTTAAAATATTTAGTTAAGTTATACCTATTTTTGCAACTCTTTTATCATTTTACTTAACAATTTTTATGTGGTTTGGATCATTTCATAATTGTAACTAATTCTTTTGAAGTCTTATTAACTAATTTATTTGATTTCTAATATTTAGTCTTAATTTATTTCAATAAATTACACTGCCCAAGTAACCTACGACAGGCTGACTAAACTGGATAACGGGTCGTTAGCTCTGGACACCGCGGTGCCTCGGGCCGTCATACCATGGGACGCAGAACGTCAACCACGTATGCAGTCAGTATGGCTAAAAAGCCATGATATCACATAATCGGGCATAAAAGCCATGAATACGGGCATAAGAGCCATGAATACGGGCATAGAGCTATGAATATAGGCATAAAGCCTTTTGCAGTACTGCTAAAACAATACCCTATTGGCATGCCAAACTATCCAATCTGACACATATGTCTAGGCAATACAAGGGCACATAATATCATTAAATATTAATATATTGTGTTTTATGACTTTATTATTTCAAGATAAATTTCAATTATAATTCATACATTCATTTGATCATTTATATGATCACAATTCACATCAATTAGGTGACTTATTTTTCATGTTTCAAGTAATCCATAAACATTTCATGGATTTCAAATTTATGGCCTTAATTACTTTTTAACAATTTTGACTAGGATGCATAGTCTACATTTGTCATACAATTATAAGCATTTAAGCTTAGAATTGGTTCTAGGTTTTCATCTTAATTTACTAATCATTTTGATTACTATTCACCTTACTAGTCAACCAAAATGTTGAGTTGTTCATACTTAGCGGATATATTAATTTTAATTACACCAAGATCCCACATTTTGAGTTTTACATTTGCTAGTATTAATTGCCAATTGCAATTTAAAGTCCCCTAGATGCATTTCTAATTTCAAATTTTGAATTTCAAGTTTTGGTGTCACTATTCACCTCATTGGTCAACAAAAATGTTGACTTTTGGATAGAAAATAGGTACATTGGTTTTAGCACCCCCAATGTATCACATTTTACATTTAAAACTTGTTGGAATTGACCACCAAATCCATTTCCAAACCTAAAACCAAGAGAGTAGAATTTTCAGTTTTTGTGACCCAATTTTACTATTCCATTGGGTCCTGTTGCAGTGGGAATTTGAGAAAATGGTAAACATAAAAGTTGTTCCTTATTTTGTCTAGTTAAATTTATTTTTTTTAATCACTCCATTTGGAGTTTTGTAGCTCCAGATATGGTCCAAAAACCACAGCTGGCCGGATTTCAAATCTGCAGAATTTACTAAATCTACAGTACCATGAACAGTGATTGCCACTGCCTTGTTGGATAGGTTCTTGTCATAATTTGGGGTAGGTTTCTTCATGAAAGTTGTTTTTCTATATCTCATCTTGTTGCTGTAAAAATTTCAGGTCAAATGGACCATTCTACAGTGAGTTATGGCCAAATGAACAGTTGGTCATTCTGCAGAATTGGCTTGTAGGGTATCCGGATTGAGGCCAACTTTTGGTCCACTTGTTTTGGTCTTTTGGGCATGGTTTCTTCAGAAAATTTGTGCCATTATAAGTCTAGTTTTATGTCCAATTGTCCAAACACCAATTGAACCTACACAGCCAAAGATATGGCAGTCCAAACAGGCTGGACTCACAGCCTCGCTGTTGCTGTCACTAGGCAGCATGCCCATTTCAGTTTGCCATGCAATAGTTCACTCCTAATTATGGTCAACTTACCCCAAATGGTCACTAATTGACCATTAGAATGTTCTTTAACAATTTCCTAAGCAAAGTCAAATTTTCACTCCCAAACCCTAGCTCAAAGTCAAGGTTTTCACAAATTTCTTTAGTTAACTCTTTCATTCCTTATATATATATATATATATATATATATATATATATACACTTTAAACATAATCTCTAATTCACTCTAAGTCCATTAAAACAATCAAACTCATTCCTTTCTTAGGGCTGCAAAAATTCATGGTATATATACACATGAATTCTTTTCATTTAATTTACAAATTCTTGTTCACTTTAAGTCCTTAACATGGAATGAAAGGGATTTAGGTATAAATATGCACTAACCTTTTTGAAACCAACCTTGAGCTTGTTATTCTTCAATATTTCTCCTAGAATCATAATAATCATAATCAATTATAACTTCACTTTCCTAAATTAAATATCCAATAAAAATTCAATAGCTTTTCCACTTAAATTGGATTAAACTCCTATCATAAATCTTACATCCACAACCACCCATTAATACCCAATCTGGCATCTTGTGCATTCAAATTTATATATAATGATCTAACCGTTAGATAAATACAAAATTTTAACCATATATTCAAGACATCCCTATACAATATCAGTAAAAATTTTAGCATCAAATAGTCTCTATATCATGAGATATCAAAACATTCATTCAACCCTTCAAAATCTGAATTTTTGCAAAAATCAGTCTTACTTAGACAGCTCATGCAAAACAATTTATATCTCATAAACCACAAGTCTAAAATTCACCAAATTTTAACCCAGCAGCCTCAACATCCCAAATATCATTTGTACCAAATTTCATAATTTTATAAGCATCCTAACTATTTATTTTTCTCAAATTTCAGTAGCCAAAATTCAGAATTCAACCTACAGACAGCCTGTGTTCAACAATATATTTCTCCAAATCCAACCGTTGAACAATCACCAAATTTTAACCATAAATTCCAAACATACATACCTCAAAGATATCCAAAAATCAGCCGTAGATGTTAAGCCAAACTCACCTGGACAGAAGAGAAAGATGCTGCCCTGCTGAACCCCTTTTTCTGCTACTGTTCATCTCCTTCTCCTTCTTCCTTTCTTTCTTTCTTTTCCTTTTCTCTCTCTTTCTCTCTTGATTCAGCCCGTATGAAGAAGGGAAACTGCTGGTTTCTTTTGTTTTTATCTCATTTTTGCTTCATTTTTATCCCTTTTATTTATTTTGTCAAGTGGTGATTGGGTGGGAGTGCTTAGTGACATAAGCATGAGGTCAAAATTGCAATTTTAATTCATTTTCTTTTCTTTTCTTTGCTACTCATTTTCGATTCAATTTTTAGCAATATTTATTCACATTTTATGTCATAATAATTATTTACTCAACTGGACAAGTCGGCCAAAAATCACCTCTGAAAGGCGAAATGACAAAAATGCCCTCCGTTTGGCTTAACGGGTCAAAATTGTCTGTACCGATTGAAAAATTTTTCTAAGTATTTTCTTGGCATTCTAATGCCATAGGAACCTCAATGACCCTTCTCTAGAGTCCCAAAAATTATTTTATGAATTTTCTCTCGGGTCTAGGGCTCCTAGTTGGGAGAACCGCAACTTCCCTCTGGTTACCCATCGCTTGGGCAACGGCTCATTTGACTTGGTTGTATTTTATTTCTAAAATTTTTACTAAATTTTTCTTATTAATATTTGAGTTATTTATGACTCCTCACTCTAGTCTAATTATTTTTCCAGACGTTCTAGCTGTCCAGACCGTCACCGGTCATCAAAACAGTAGAATGTGCAGAATTGTTACAGTGAGGGTGTTACAATTTAAAGGTCCCTTAGGCAAATCCCACATCGGCAAAGCACGGAGATGGTCTTGGGTTTAAAAAGTAATAATATAGAAATTGGGGGAACTAATCACTAGAGGCGCCTTTTGGTGGAATGTCCTGGAGAGTTGGAAGAACTCCAGGGTTAAGCGTGCTCGCTTGAGAGAAATCCTAGGATGGGTGACCTCCTGGGAAGTTCTTCATTCCACCTATGGGACAAAACCGTGAGGCTTATGGCCAAAGCGGACAATTCCTCTAGTGGTTGGTTCCCGATCGTTACAATTGGTATCAGAGCCGCTCGCGTGTCCTCTTGGGCGATGGTGGGGCAAACCTCAGCGAGGACGCTGAGTCCCGAAAGGGGGGGGAGAAAGGTCCCTTAGGCAAATCCCACATCGGCAAAGCACGGAGATGGTCTTGGGTTTAAAAAGTAATGATATAGAAAATGGGAGAACTAATCACTAGAGGCTCCTTTTGGTGGAATAACCTGGAGAGTTGGAAAAACTCCAGGGTTAAGCGTGCTCGCTTGAGAGAAATCCTAGGATGGGTGACCTCCTGGGAAGTTCTTCACTCCACCTATGGGAAAAAACCGTGAGGCTTATGGCCAAAGCGGTCAATTCCTCCAGTGGTTGGTTCCCGATCGTTACACAATTGGTGCAAGGCTAATTGGACATAAAACTAGACACATAATGGCACAACTTTGGTGAAGAAACCCTGCCCAGAAAATTAAATCAAGTTGGCTTAAAAATTGCCCTAATCCGGGTGACCTGCATTCTGCCTGGGCAAAATGACCAAATGAATAGTGTTTATTCATTTGGTAATAACTCAGTGTAGAGAGGTCCAATTGACCTAAAATTTTACCAGCACAAAGCTGAGACATAGACCTACAACTTTCATGACGAACACAAATCCAAATTCTAACCATAACCTAGTCAAATTGTGAACCAAACTTAGGTTACCAAATATGGCAGAACCAGTTTTGCCCAGAATTTTGGATTCTGCCCAATCTGGCCAGTTATGGTGTTTAAGCCATAACTTGAGCTACAAAACTCTAAAATGAGTGATTCACAAAAGGAAATGTAACTAGACAAAATAAGGAACAACTTTCATGAAGACAATTTTGCTAAATTCCTACTGTAAAAATGACTAATGGAACAGAAAACACAAGGCTTGAAATCTGAAAATTTTGAACAACTAGCACTAAGTGTAACATCCTCCCGGTAGCAATTCCGTACATCCTACTGTTCCGGTGACCGGTGTCGGTCCGGACAGCTAGAACGTCCGGAAAAATAATTAAATTTAAGTGAGGGACCATAATTAACTCAAATATTAATGAGAAAAATTTAGTAAAAATTTTAGAAATAAAATCTGATTAAGTTAAAAGAGCCGGTGCCCAAGCGATGGGTAACCAGAGGTAAGTTGCGGTTCTCGCAACGAGGAGCCCTAGACCCGGGGGAAAAATCATAAAATAATTTTTGGGACTCCAGAGAAGGGTTATTGAGGTTCCTATGGCATTAGAATGCCAAGAAAATATTTATAAAAATTTTTCAATCGGTACAGCCAATTTTGACCCGTTAAGCCAAACGGAGGGCATTTTGGTCATTTCGCTTTCCGAGGTGATTTTTGGCCGACTTGTCCAGTTGAGTAAATAATTAATATAACATAAAATATGAATTAACATTACTAGAAATCAAATTGAAAATGATTAGTGGAGGAAAGGAAAGAAAATGAAGAAAAAGCTCAATTATGACATCTTGATGATGTCATTTACAAATTGTGACCAATCACAAATAAGGTACCATTTGACTAAACTATTAAAAGACATAAATGAAGACCAAAATAACACAAATTACAGCAGCCATTCTTCTTCTTCTTCTTCCCCAAAACGTGACTCTTCCCATCTCCCTCCATTGATGAGCTTGGCAAGCTCATGAAACCCTAAACTCCCACCATATTTCCTTGAGTTCCCAACACTAAATTTTACCCTAGAACCTTGCTTAATATTTTGGGAGCTAAAAGAGGAGAAGAAATTGAAGTTTTGGGTTGGCTTGGATTTAAGCTACAAGAGGTTAGTGCAATATATATATCAAAAAACTCTTTAATTTCATGCATAGGAACTTGAATTTAGCAAGAATTTGTAAATTAAGTGGATGAAATTTATGTATATGTACTCCATAAATTTCGGCTGCCCTAGGGAGAAATAGGATTGAGTGTTTTTGAATGGACTTGGAATGAATTAGAAATCATGAATAAAGTATATAAACATAAGGAAATGAGTTAGTTAGTCAACTAGGGTAACTTGTACAAAATCTTGAATTTGAGCTAGGGTTTTGGGAGTAAAGTGTGGACTTGGATTATGAATTGATTAGAGAACATTTTAATGGTCAATTAGTGACCATTTTAGGTAGATTGACCAACAAATGGACTGAAAAATGAGATTGCAAAGTGAGGTTGCAAACTGCCCTAGGACAGCAGCATAGGGACTGAAAATTCAGTCCCTTTGCACTGCCATAACTTGGGCTGTGCTAGTCCAATTGGTGTTTGGCCAATTGGACATGAAACTAGGCTTATAATGGCACATTTTTGCTGAAGAAACCATGCCCAAAAGACCAAAGCAAGAGGACCAAAACTTGGCCCCAATCCGGATACCCTGAAACTGCCTCTGCAGAATTGACCAAATGAACAGTAACTGTTCATTTGGCCATAACTCACTGTAGATTTGGTCAATTGGCCTGAAACTTTTACAGCAACAAGTTAAGACATAGGCAAACAACTTTCATGAAAGAACCTACCCCAAATTATGGCCAGAACCCATTCAACCAAGTGACTCAAGTTACTGTTCATGCACTGTAGATATGGTAAATTTTTGCAGAATGCATATCCGGACAGCTTGGGTTTTTGAGCCATATCTGGAGCTACAAAACTCCAAATGGAGTGATTCAAAAAAAAAATTCAACTAGACAAAATAAGGAACAACTTTCATGTTTTACATTTCTTCAAATTCCAACAGTAACAGTGTCCAATAGAACAGTGAAGTTGACTCACCAAAACTGAAAAATCTGCTCCTTTGGTTTAATGCTTTGAAATGGTATTAACACTTAATGCCAACAAGTTTTAAACACCAAATGTGGTATGTTGGGAGTGCCAAAGTCAATGTACACATTTTTATTCTAAAAGTCAACATTTTTGTTGACCAATGAGGTGAATAGTGACACCAAAACCAAAAAAATTGGCAATTTTGCCAAAATGACCTAAACTTTGAGAAAGTGACCAAAACTAACAAGTTTTGAATACAAAATGTGGTATGTTGGGAGTATTAAAACCAATGTACCTATTGTTTATGCAAAAGTCAACATTTTAGTTGACTAATGAAATGAATAGTGACATGAAAACTTGAAATTCAAAAATTGTGAAACTTAAAAATGCAAAATGCCCTAGTAGGCCTAATGTGATTGGTTTGGACAGTTTGGCATGCCAATAGGGTATTGTTTAGCAGTACTGCGAAACGAAAGGCTTTATGCCCGTATTCATGGCTTTTATGCCCGTATGCATGGCTTTTATGCCCGATTATGTGATATCATGGCTTTTTAGCCATGCTGACGGCATACATGGTTGACGTTCTGCGTCCCATGGTATGACGGCCCGAGGTACCGCGGTGTCCAGTGCCAATGACCCGTTATCCAGTCCAGTCGTTCAGTATAGGTTACTTGGGCATGGAAAAGTATAACTGTAACTGAACTGATTGTTAAAGAAAATACGAAAATCAAATATCAGGAATGATTACGATAGAATACAAAGAAACTCAAGATCAGGAAGAAAATAAATAAACAAAATGCATGAAGAAGTTAATATCATAAAACGTAATTAGCCCTGGACTAAACATTAAGTTGGTAATTATTCAGTTCTTATAAACACAATGGCTAAGAAATTATGATTTTTATTTGCATATTATTTCTTTCTATTTTATTATTTGCACCACTAAGCTTTATGCTTAGCGCGTCGCTTTGCAAGCGTGAGTGCGAAAGATTGGACAGAGGGCCCAGTAGACCACAGATTCGGTAAGGCAGTTCACAGTTCTGCATAGTGTCTCTGTCACCTCACTGTCTGCAGTGCATTGGTAGGACGCTAGATGTCATTTTGGTATTTTGTAATTGATTTTATTTTCTCATATGTATTTGAAACTTATGTAATGTATTTTGATATTCATGTAAATAATAAAAAGTGTGGTTATAAATGGAAAAGTGAATGTTTATATATGAATTATGCATGGTATCATATGAGATGGATGAATGAGAACTGAGATTGAACATTGTTGAGAATTTGATAAATGGAGTTGAGATGATGGAAAATGAATATAGGAAGTGTTTTTCACATGTTCCGAAGAACTGTTTTCTCCATTTTTAGCCGGTATTCTGCCGGATTTTCTTTAAAATTTCTGGAACCTCAAAGAAATAATAATTTTGATAAATGGCTTAAAATGAATTATATTTCACAAGTTATATTCAAAATTATGATAAAAAAATTAATTAAGATAAAAATAGAGTACTCGGCACACTGAGTGGCATAACTTGCTCGGCTACACTGTAGTCGGGTAAGGGGTGTCACACTAAGCTTAGAAATGGTATTGGCAACCAATACCAACAATTTTAGAATGAAAAATGTGGTATGCTGGGAGTATTAGAACCAATGTACACATTGTCTATGCAAAAGTCAACATTTTAGTTGACTAATGAAATGAATAGTAACACCTAAACTTAAATTTCAAGAATTGTAAAATTTAAAAGTATAACATGCTCCAGTACACTTAGCAAGATTAGTTTGGATAGGTTGGCATGCCAATAGGGTTCAGTTAGCAGTACTGCACATGGCATTATGCCATTCTGTGATTTCATGGCTTTTAGCCATTCTGACATTGTGTTGAGACTTGGCCTTGTGCCTAATGTTATTACAGCTTATTAGCTATTCTGTTGGACACTGGGATATACATATGTGACCGATGGTGTGACGGCCCGAGGTACTTGATACCCAGTGCCAGTTTGCCCATTTATCCAGTCCGGTCATCCAGTATAGGTTACTTGGGCAACCAAAAATGAAAGTTGATAAATTTGATGAAACAATGAATATAACAAGTATCAAATAAATAAGACTATAAATAATTATAAAAAATTTGTCTGCATGAGACATCAATAAACTCACTGCATATTTATTTTTTTATTAGTTATTTTTATTTTATTATTGGCACCACTAAGCATTATTGCTTAGCGCGTCGCTTTTTACCATGCATAAGTTCTGGAGAGATAGACAGAGAGCCCAGCAGAGCAAAAACTGGGTGAGGTCACAGATCTGCCTAGAGTTAGAGTCACCTCTCATCTATAGTGCATCAGTGGTAGGACCTTTAGGTCCCTTTTGAAATTATGTTTTTGTATCTTGTAATAGGTAGTAGTTTGTGATTTGTAAATTATGAACTCATGTAAATAGTAAATTTATGTAACCATATGTTGATGTACACATTTTGAAGAATTTTGTTAATTAATATAATTTGAGAACATCTTCATGAAATTTTAGTTGATTTAGAATTTGAATGAAATTGTGGATTAATGTTGAGAACTTGAAATGATTGCTAATGTTGAGATCATGTTGACGGTTATTGGAGTTTGAGAATGATTGGAAATGATTATTGGAAGTGTTTTTCACAGGTTTCGAATAACTGTTTTCTCCATTTTTAGCCGGTACTCTGTCGGATTTTCTATAAAATTTTTGGAACCTCAAATAAATTATAATTTCAATAAATGACTTAAATGAATTATACTTTACTTCATAATTATGAAAAAAATAAATTAGGAAGAATAAAAAAATGATTGAATTAAAATAGGATGTTTCGGTACACTGCGTGGCATATCTTGCTCGGCTACATTATAGACGTTTAGGGGTGTCACATTTAGTGGTATCAGAGCACGATTTAGGCGTTTCTGGGCCTAGATTGAGTCCATACCATGCATTGTATTTGTAAGAGTCGAGGTGACACTAATGCAGATCTGTTTATCTTTATTATTTTGAATAGGATATGGACCCTACATCACAGAGGGCAGTTGAGGAGGAAGTGGAGAGTCATGCTCCAAGCTGGCAGGTGAGGCCAGGGGTAGGGAGAACTGCTCCGCCGACTCAGCAGAGCACCTTTCGCCTCCACAGGCCATGTTTCAACAAATGGCCTAGTTCTTTAGACAAATGGCTAGAGTAATGCCACCACCACCTCCACAGCAGACATCACATTTAGAAAGATTGAGAAAAATTGGAGCAATGGACTTCTTTGGCAAGAGAGAAGATGATTCTGTTGCAGCCAAAAACTGGTTGAACAGAACAGGGAAAGTTCTAAAATAACTCCACTGCACTCCAGAGCAAAAACTAGAAGCTGCTTGTAACACCCCTTACCTGTCTACAGAATAGCCGAGCAAGGCGCGCTACACGGCGTGTCGGAGCACCTAGTCTGTGATTATCACATTTTCTAAACTCAATTTGATTTTAAGAAGTGTTTATGTGCTATTCATAGCATGCTGGTTCTATTTTCACACTTTAAAAAAGTCAGTGTTTTAAAATAGTAATAAAAATTTAGCAAGGTGCCATATGCATTTTGGACAAACTGTCCTTCCAAACCTGTTAAAAACAATTTAATATGATAATATTAAAATCTCAAATATTTCACAGTCTCTATTTCTCAATAAAGTCTATAGACTTTTACAGTCATGATTCCATAATGATCCATAATAATTTAAATATATACAGAAAATCTCCATGTTATTTAATATGTACAAGATATTACAAAATACAAGACCGAATCTCAAAAGTACAATAAAAGTACAAAATACAGGTTATCCTAAGTCCTACCACGTATGCAATGCAGTGCAGATGACTCTGGACTCCTGTGCAGATCTGATGTCTCACTCGGTCGTAGGTCTGCTGGGCTCCCCAACGGTGTCTCTAATACCTACGCGTTATAAAAGCAACGCGTTAAGCAATTTTGCTTAGTGGTGCCAAATATAAAGAAATATACACTAAAATAAAGTAAATAAATTTATGGCATCGGTGTTCTTCACAATTGTTGATTCTACCTTTATTTGCTAACATTTCAATATCTGCTAATTTTGATAGTGTTATATGTCAGAAGACTGAATTTAGTTATTTGAATTTAGTAGTACTTGAATTACTGCCGTGTAGCCTATATACTGACCAGACTGGATAAACAGATATACTAGCACTAGGTACCTAGTACCTCGGGCCATCACACCATCGGTCACAAAGTGTCTCCCAGTGTGCAAATAGCGTGGCTTAAAAGCCATATAGTCAATCTGGTGATAAGCCAAAAATAAATACATAATATGTATAGCCGTAGGCTATTAAAGTCACAGTGCAGCATAATAAACCGTAAAAACACAGTATGGCATGAAGCCATTTATAGAACAGCTGTCAGAATCCTATTGGCATGCCAACCTATCCATACTAGTCAACTAGGCAAACTAGGGCACATTATAAATTAATTGTTTAATTCTTCAATCTTTGGAGTTTACTAATTATTATATAATTCATAAGTAAATGCATATGTTGACCTTTTTTTTTTAGGTAATATGGATAAGTTGTTTTTAGCATCAATATGTCAAAATTTATATCTCAATATACTGCCAATATAGTGTAATTTACCATTTTTACAAGTTGGCATTCATTGCCAAAATGCTTCAAGCATCACTGTATGCAAAATGTCAAATTCTCAATTTTTGTGTGCCAGATTGGTCTAGCTTATAGTCCTATTTCCCTTGGTTTTTAGTGTCACACCCTACCCCTCTGTAGGGCATAACATGATCCCATAGTATATCTAATGAATTACCAACTCTGTCTACTGATAACCCATTAAATACACTACAAGGGATTTTAAAAACTTTTCTTACTTCTTTTACAGTGGTGAGCACTATTTACAGGTATTAAAAACCTTTTTGAATTGTAGTGATAGAACTAACATATTTGAATTATTTGGAATTTTTGTAAAAATTTTGGCAGAGTGCCATCTGTATTTTGGATAAAACAGTTCTTCAGAAAACTTGTAAAAAGCACTTCAATATTTTTCCAAATCTCAACTTCAACATATTTCTCAACACAACATATTTATCAACTCAAATCCACAGTGATTTTTCAAAGACTGAGATAAAAGAAATAAAATACATTTTTTTTACAAGTCAAAATAACTCATAATTATTTTACAACTTCAAGGTACAATTTGAATTTATAACTGCTCAAAACCAAAAACAATATGTATATACAGTGGTCATACATTACAGTACAAAATGCAAAATGTGGTATACTCGTTATACCCGAAAATCTCTCGCTGGAGGTACTAGCAGCCTAGTCTGCTACCCTGTCTGTCTGTCTACCTGCGACAGCAATAAAAAGCTATCGCTGAGACAATGTCTCAGTGGTGCACAACATTAACCAAATACAATTTAAATCACAATTCATAAATCATATAAATAGTGGATACTTAAAACCATAGTTAATTTCAAGACAGTAATTATCAATAAGAATTTAAACTCCATTTCTCAATATCACAATAAATTTTAATAAGTCAGATCATGGTTGAATTCAAAAGACAGTATATGTCAATAAGAGTTTACATTCATTTCACAATCTCACAATACATATCAATAAATCACACACAGCTTAATCATGTTCAAAAGTTCAATTCGTCCCAAAAGCCGATGGCTAATGAGGTATTCAATTCATCCCAAAAGTCGATGACTAATGAGGAATAACATAGCTAGCTAGCAAAAATATGAGTACTCATCCGATTCATCCTCAATAGGCACACACCTCAACACTTCAGCCAGAGAGGGAATTCAATTCGTCCCACTAGACAAGCTAGCGAGGAATACAATCAATATACATGATAGCTGTGGTTTCAAACCATTTCCAATACTTTTCAATCAATAAGTATCCATCAATATCATTCAAATAATTTCTCACAGTTTTCAAATCATTTACAATTCTTTTCAAGCAATAAATATCCATTCAAACACATTTCCACAATTTAAAACAATAATGTATAAATAGTCATAATTCATTTCAATTGAAAAATTCAAATGAAATAGTTGTTGTGCACAAACCTCTGATAACTGTCTCTTGATCTGGACTCAGTGTTTCCTTCCCTTTTCCTGAGTCTTTGGTAACTGAGAAACACAATTTGAAGTGTTTCAATACTAAATTAAATTGTCTCTAACGATAATATTCGATAAGTAATTCACTGAAAGCTATTATTTGCTTAATCAACCTAATATATCGACCCTCGATGCGTTCTAGGTAAATTAGGTTTTTGTGTCACTAATATGTCACATTCGATAGTCTTTTAGGGTTGGTACATGTTACCAATTTCATTTCCTTGTTTAGTGCATTTTATTGCAACTTGTTAGATTCCGGGATACTAGTTTGACCTAGCCGGAAGACCTAGTTTCCTCTGTTTTCGAGTTTCGGTCAAAACTACAAACTTGTAGATCTATGTCTTATGGAAAGCAGGGCAAAATTTTGGGTCATTCTGAGTTATGTAGACCAAGTTATGGTCATTTTACTATTGCTGGTCAAATGGCATCAAATTAGGTCATTTTAGGTCAATTTTGGTCAACTTTGGTTCGGCTTGTTTTTTGACCCGAACTTGTGCAAGCTGTTTGACTTGCTTATGATCATTTCTGGGCTTTGGTGTCTTCATAAGACTTGTAGGTATGGGTCTTAACTATTCATGGTTAAAATTCAGGTTAATTGGACCTGTTTTGAGTGAGTTATGGCCTAAACACTAACTGCTGCCCAATTGGTCAATTTTCAGGTCTCAATTGTACTTAATCCGGATTTGCTCATTTTTCAAGTCACCTTGCAAGCAGAATTTTGGTATGTTTCCTTCATGAAAGTTGGCACATTTTGTGCCTAGTTTCACCTCCAATTAGTCTCATACCAATTGGAGTTACACATTTAAAGTTATAGGCTAAAATGCATACTGCCCTTAAATACATTGCATAAACATGTATCAATTACACATTTGCCTTGCTACAAGTCCACTTCTCTTACTAATTCTGTTTTGGTACATTACCAAAACCATATACCACCTTACCTTAAAGTCATTTTGGGCAAAATACAAATATCCTCAACACACCAAATGAAACTCTAATTCACAAAGTCCAAATACAACCACATATACACATAAACATTTCTAATTCTTACATACACTTTACACAACCAATTTCCATACATATTCATCAATCCTCAATATCACAATTTATCCAATATCTCCATGAATTCAAACATTCATTAAGGAGTCCCAAAGCTGCCGAAATGCTCCACAATGCCAAATTGTCCATAATTTCGTCAACTTCATTTCAAGTGCACAATCACCATATACATGTGGGATTAACTTACTAGGACATTAAATCACCCTACTCAACATGAATCCACATCAAATATATGTATGAATACTTCATTAACATACAAACCCATGGCTGTCCAAACTGGATATATCAATAACTCCTCAAACTTGAAAATTTTCTTCACAAATCAAACACCCATAACATGTATACAAAGTTTAACAAAGTAATATTCAAAAATACAAACTTACCTATGGTTGGGACTTGCTAAACCGTCACTAAACCTCTTGATTTTGGTATCAAACTCTTCCTTATGATGTGGAGATAAAACTTAATGAAGCTACCTAGGTGTTTAGAGGTAAAATGAAGCAAAACGGCTATGGAGTTTTTTTTAGGGAGTTTGTTTCTGCATGGTTGAAACAATTGAAGAAGATGATGTTTGAGTGGGAGTAATCTGCCCACTTATGATTAAATTTAATCCATATTATAATTCTTAGTGGTCCACTCACATAAAATCAATCATTTTTTTATGTTTAAATATGTTAATTACCTAAATTGAACCCCATTTTTGCTATTTACTTTAGGTACCACCAAATTAATTTTTCATTATATTTTCCAAGTGTAATATTATTTATTTTTAATGGAAATTTAGGTCAAAAGGAAATTCAGGATGTCAAATGATCATAATGCCCCTGTTCGAGTTACATTCCCAATTTTTCGATAACACCAGGTTTTGTCCGTTTTTCGATTTCTCACTTTTCTTTGTACTAATTAATTAATTTTTCTTTGATATTTCTAATGATATTTATACTTCAATAGGGGTCTCTTTAAGTCCTCAAAATATTTTCCAGGGTTCTCCGCAGTCCAGGGCTAGTCAACGGTCCACGCTGTGACTTCTCGGTGCGGTCACCCATCGCTAGGGTTCTCGGCTCGCTTAACTTGGTTACATTTCTTTGCTACTATTTTTTCCTTTGTTTTTCTTGTATTTTCTTTTCTTTTATTTCACTATTTTATGTCTCCTCACTCATAACGAAGTGTAGTTATAGGCATCCTAGCTGTCCGGACAACACTGGTCACCGGAACAGTAGAACACACTACCGAACTTAGGGGTTTTACAATTCCCCCCCCCTTAAAATAAATTTAGTCTCGAAATTTTACCCTGCATTAGTCTCTGAACAGCTGTGGGTGCTGTCTCCTCATATCCTCTTCATGTTCCCAAGTAGCTTCCTGGCCTGAATGATGGTTCCACAGCACTTTAACCAGGTGTATCTGTTTGTTCCTCAGCTGCTTCACCTCATATGCCAAAATTTTTATGGGTTCTTCCTCATATGAGAGGTCTGGATTTACTTCAATCTCTTCAACTGATAGTACATGAGATGGGTCAGATCTGTACCTCCTTAACATGGACACATGGAAGACACTGTGTATCCTTGCTAGCTCTGGAGGTAATGCCAACCGATATGCCAAAGGACCCACTCTTTCCAGAACCTCATATGGTCCGATGAAACGAGGACTCAGTTTTTCCTTTCTGCCAAATCTCATAATCCTCTTCTAAGGAGAAACTTTGAGGAATACTTTATAACACACTGCATACTCAATATCTCTTCTCTTCAGATTAACATAGGACTTCTGACTGTCTGATGCAGCCTTGAGTCTATCTCTAATCAATCTGATCTTTTCCTCTGTCTGCTGAACAATTTCTGGCCCAATCATCTTCCTTTCACCTACTTCATCCCAACATAAGGGAGTTCTGCACTTTCTGCCATACAAAGCTTCATATGGAGGTATCCCAATGCTTGATTGGTAGCTGTTGTTATAAGCAAACTCAATCAAAGGCAAGTGTGTATCCCAACTACCTTCAAATTCAATCACACAAGCCCATAGCATATCCTCCAATATCTGAATAACCCTTTCAGACTGGCCATCTGTCTGTGGGTGGAATGCTGTGCTGAAGTTCAATCTAGTTCCTAAGGCTCTTTGAAGACTACCCCAGAATCTAGAAGTGAACCTAGGATCTCTGTCTGACACAATTGATACTGGCACTCCATGCAATTTTATAATCTCATATATGTACAATCTGGCCCATCTTTCCAGGCTATAGTCCATCCGAACTGGCAAAAAGTGAGCAGACTTGGTTAATCTGTCAACTATAACCCATACTGCATCATGACTACTCTGTGTCCTTGGAAGTCCTGTAACAAAATCCATAGTTATTCGTTCCCATTTCCACTCTGGTACTGACAAAGGATGTAACAAACCAGCTGGAACTTGATGTTCTGCCTTTACTTGATGACAAGTTAGGCATTTGGAAACAAACACAGCTATATCTCTCTTCATACCCATCCACCAGTAATGCTCTTTCAGCCCTCTGTACATTTTAGTTCCACCAGGGTGCATAGCAAATGGAGACTCATGTGCTTCCTTCATAATGATCTGTCTCAATTCAGTATCATTAGGAATGCACATTCTGCCCTGATGTAGCAATAAACCATCATCTCTCACAGAAAATTTAGGTTTCTTGCCCTGCTGGACTTCTTTCAGTAGCTTCTGATATTTTTCATCACTCTGAGCAGCCATTCTGATCTGATCAATCAACACTAGCTGTACATGCCAAGCAACTACTGTCTGTCCCTCATCATTAATCTCTAAACTGGCATGCTGTGCTTTTAATTCACATACCATGGACAAAAGAGAAACTCTGAGACTTACCATAGTCTTGCGACTTAAGGCGTCAGCCACCACATTTGTTTTCCCTGGCTGATAGTCTATTAAGCAATCATAATATTTGATGAGTTCTAACCATCTCCTCTGCCTCAAATTTAATTCCTTCTGGGTGCCTAAGTACTTCAAGCTCTTGTGATTTGTGTAAATGTAGCATTTCTCTCCATACAAATAGTGTCTCCAGATCTTCAGAGCAAAAACAATAGCTGCTAGCTCCAGATCATGTGTTGGATAGTTCCTCTCATGTGGTTTCAGCTGGCGTGATGCATAAGCAATGACATTCCAATCTTGCATCAGTACACAACCTAGCCCATTGTGAGAAGCATCACTATAAACTGTATATTCTTTACCCGGAGTAGGTAAAGTGAGAACTGGAGCTTCAGTTAAACACCTCTTCAACTCATCAAAACTTTGCTGGCATTTATCAGTCCACTGAAATTTTACATCTTTCCGAAGTAGTTTGGTCAGTGGAGAAGATAACATAGAAAACCCCTTCACAAACTGACGATAATATCCAGCTAAACCCAGAAAACTGCAAACTTCTGTGATGTTCCTGGACGGCTTCCAATTAAGGATAGCTTCTAACTTGCTGGAATCTACCTTGATCCCTTCATCTGACACAACATGTCCCAAAAAGGAGATTTCTTTTAGCCAAAATTCACATTTTGACAATTTGGTGTATAGCTGTTTCTCCCTTAAAGTCTGTAGTACAATCCGCAGATGTCTGTCATGCTCCTCTGCATTCCTTTAATATATCAAAATGTCATCAATAAACACCACCACAAATTGATCAAGATATGGTCTGAAGATAGTGTTCATCAGATCCATAAAAGCAGCTGGAGCATTTGTTAACCCGAATGGCATTACTAGAAAATCATAGTGGCCATACCGAGTTCTGAAAGCAGTTTTTGGAATACTCTGCTCTTGCACCTTCAACTGATAAGATCGCAGATCAATTTTGGAAAATACAGCTGCACCCTTCAACTGATCAAACAGATCATCAATGCAAGGCAATGGAGATCTGTTCTTTATTGTCACCTTATTCAACTGCTGGTAGTCAATGCATAAGCGGAGAGTACCATCCTTCTTCTTAACAAACAACACTGGTGCTCCCCAAGGTGACACACTAGGGCGGATGAAGCCCTTTTCAAGTAGTTCTTGTAATTGTATCTTCAATTCCTTCAACTCTGCTGGTGCCATTCTGTATGGCGTTATGGAGATTGGATCCACACCATGCATAACATTAATTTCAAACTGCACTTCTCTTTCCGGAGGTAATCCTGGCAATTCATCAGGAAACACATCTGGAAAGTCATGTACTGTAGGGATGTCCTTCAATGCTGGACTCCCCACTTGGGTGTCTACCACATGTGCCAAGTAGGCTTCACACCCCTTTCTGATCATCTTTCTGGCTAGTGTAGCCGAAATGATGTTTGATGGCAATAACTGTCTTTCCCCATGTATTACCACATCACTGTACTGAGGAAGGCCAAAAGTGACTGTCTTCAGCCTATAGTCAATCATGGCATAATGCCTAGCTAACCAATCCATGCCCAAGATGATATCATAATCTTTGAAGGGCATTTCAATGAAATCAGACAGGAAAGTGTGTCCTTGGATCACCAAAGGACAATCTCTATATATTCTATTAACGCTGACCTCCTGTCCTAACGGACTTGTTACTAGCACCTCAAAGTCCATTTTTGTACATAGAACAGCAATGCAATCAATGATGCTAGCACTCAAATAAGAATGGGTAGAACCCGGATCAAATAATACAAACACATCTTGATTAAAAGTTGAGAAGGTACCAGCCATAACATCAGATGTCTCGGCCTCTTCTCTCTGTCTCATTGCATAGATTCTGACTGGAGCACTGTCTTGCTCTGATTGTTTCACTGTGCCTTGGCTGCCTGCTGGGCTACCTCTACCCCTGCCTCTACCTCTGCTGGGTGGTTGTGAACTTCTGGTGACAGGGCTTTGAAATGACCCTTCTGCCGTAGTTGGAGGTGGTCCAACCCTACGACTACTGGTGCAGTCCTTGGCAAAGTGTCCTGTGCCTCCACAGTTATAACATGTAACACCCTCACTGTAGCAATTCTATACATTCTTCTGTTCCGGTGACCGGTGTCGGTTCGGACAGCTAGAACGTCCGGAAAAATATTTAAACTAAAGTGAGGAATCATAATTAACTCAAATATTAATAAGAAAAATTTAGTAAAAATTTTAGAAATAAAATACAACCAAGTTAAACGAGCCGGTGCCCTAGCGATGGGTAACCCCGAGGGAAGTTGCGGTTCTCGCAACTAGGAGCCCTAAACCCGAGGGAAAAATCATAAAATAATTTTTGGGACTCCAGAGAAGGGTCATTGAGGTTCCTATGGCATTATAATGCCAAGAAAATATTTAGAAAAATTTTTCAATCGGTACAGACAATTTTGACCCGTTAAGCCAAACGGAGGGCATTTTGGTCATTTCGTCTTCAGAGACAATTTTTGGCCAACTTGTCCAGTTGAGTAAATAATTATTATGACATAAAATATGAATAAACATTACTAAAAATTAAATTGAAAATAAGTAGAGAAGAAAAGAAAAAAAAATGAGAAAAAAAGCTTGTTTATGACATAAGGTGATGTCATTAAAAGCTACCACCAATTGCATTCAAACAACAATTTAACTAACTAATAAAAAGAGATAAATATGACCAAAAAATTAAAGAAAACACAGCAGCCATCTTCATCCTCCCAACCAGCCAAAACCAAGCCATGCCCAAAACCTCCATTAACACCACAAAAAAGCTTCATTTCTCTCTTTGTTACACCGCTAAACCCTAAACCCCTTTCATTAAAACTTATCCACTCATCTTGGGAAAGTGTTTGGCAGCCTAGAAAAGGAAAGAAAGTGAAGTTTGAGCTTGGAAAAATCTGCCCTACAAGAGGTAGTGCACCTATCTACTTAAAACTCTTATTTTCCATGTTAGGGACTTAAAATCAACATGAATTTGTGAATTAAATGAACCAAATTTGTGTGTATGCCTACCATAAATTTTGGCAGCCCTAAGGAAGGAACAATGATGGAGTGTTTTGATGGACTTAAAGTGGATTAGAGATCATGTTTAAAGCATGTATGCATGTGATTAGTGAATGAGTTAGTAATTAAGGTATGTTGTGAAATCTCATAATGAAAACTAGGGTTTTGAGAGTAAAAATTTGACTTGGCTTATGAAATTGTTAAAGAACATTATAATGGTCAATTAGTGACCATTTGAGGTAAGTTGACCATAATTTGGATTGAAATATAGCATGGCAAAGTGAATTGGTAGGCTGCCTAGGGATAGCAGCAAGGAGGCTGTAAATCTAGCCTGTTTGGATTGCCATATCTTTGGCTGTGTAGGTTCAATTGGTGTTTGGCCAATTGGACATGAAACTAGACTTATAATGGCACATTTTTTCTGAAGAAACCATGCCCAAAAGACCAAAGTAAGAGGACCAAAAGTTGGCCCCAATCCGGATACCCTGCAAGCTGATTCTGCAGAATGACTAAATGAACAGTTGGCCATAACTCACTGTAGATATGGTCAATTGACCTGAAATTTTTACAGCAACAAGTTAAGACATAGACAAACAACTTTCATGAAGAAACCTACCCCAAATTATGACCAGAAACTATCCAACAAGGCAGTGGCAGTCACTGTTCATGGTATTGTAGATTTGGTAAATTTTGCATAATTGAAATCCGGCCAGCTGTGGTTTTTGGACCATATCTGGAGCTACAAAACTCCAAATGGAGTGATTCAAAAAAAGGAAATTCAACTAGACAAAATAAGGAACAACTTTCATGTTTATCATTTCCTCAAATTCCCACTGCAACAGGGCCCAATAGAACAGTAAAATTGGGTCACAAAAAACTGAAAATTCTGCTCTCTTGGTTTTAGGTTTGGAAATGGATTTGGTGGTTAATTCCAACAAGTTTTAAATGTAAAATGTGGTACATTGGGGGTGCTAAAACCAATGTACCTATTTTCTATCTACAAGTCAACATTTTTGTTGACCAATGAGGTGAATAGTGACACCAAAACTTGAAATTCAAAATTTGAAATTAGAAATGCATCTAGGGGACTTTAAGTTGCAATTGGCAATTAGTACTAGCAAATGTAAACCTCAAAATGTGGGATCTTGTTGTAATTAGAATTAATATATCCACTAAGTATGAAAAAGTCAACATTTTGGTTGACTAGTAAGGTGAATAGTAATCAAAATGATTAGTAGATTAAGATGAAAACCTAGAACCAATTCTAAGCTTAAATGCTTAGAATTGTATGACAAATGTAGACTAGGAATCCTAGTCAAAAATTATTAAAAAGGAATTAAGGCCATAAATTTGAAATCCATGAAATGTTTATGGATTACTTGAAACATGAAAAATAAGTCACCTAATTGATGTGAATAGATAGTTAGGGCTTATATGCCCATCACAAATGGAATTCATAAAATATTAGTAACTCAACTTGAAATATAAAATTTGTAATTACATAAGTAGATTCTTCAATGTATAAATGAGAAAGGAAAAAAAAATGTTTTGAATACAATGGTACATGTGAACCATTGTTTAGAATTGTGATCAATATGAATAACATAATGAATGAGTAAATGAACCATATTAATGTATGAATGAGACATTAGTTCTCATTATTGTAGAGAGGAGAAGTATTTTGAGTACAATGGTATAAAATGATAATTAATGTGAATTGTGATTATATAAATGATCAAAGGAATGTATGAATATTATGATGAATGTATAAATTATGAAATTTATCATGAAATAATAAAGTCATAAAACATAATATATTAATATTTAATGATATTATGTGCCCTTGTATTGCCTAGACATGTGTGTCAGATTGGATAGTTTGGCATGCCAATAGGGTATTGTTTTAGCAGTACTGCGAAAGGCTTTATGCATGTATTCATGGCTTTGTGCCCGTATTCATGGCTTTGTGCCCGCATTCATGGCTTTATGCCAACATTCATGGCTTTTATGCCCGATTATGTGATATCATGGCTTTTTAGCCATACTGACTGCATACGTGGTTGACATTCTGCGTCCCATGGTATGACGGCCCGAGGCACTGCGATGTCCAGTGCCAACGACCCGTTATCCAGTTTAGTCAGCCTGTCATAGGTTACTTGGGCAGTGAAATTTATTAAAATAAGTTAAGAATATTAGTAATAAAAAAAATTAGAAATTGAATAAATGAGTAAGATGACCTAAAATAAATTAGAATAGTTATTTATTAGAAAGAATCGAAATGAACTGGACCGATATCAAAATTTACTTATTATGAAACAATCTGAAACAACCTAGAAAGTATTGAGAAAATGCTAAAAGATTAGCAAAGAAAATTATAACACACATAGATATTGCAAATGTGACTTACATGATAATATAAGCATATATTTATTATTTTTAGATCATTTTTCTTTGTACATTATTACTGTACATTGGCGAAATAAACACTTCCAAAGAAGACTAAATTACGATAAAACATATTAAATTTTAGAATCGCATGTGAAGTATAAATAAATCTTAATTGTTTAAATTATGTTTTATTTCTATCTTTATTTGTATATTATTTCCTTGTTATATTATTGCACCACTAAGCAGCAATGCTTAGCACGATGGAATTGTTTCCTCGCGCAGGTACTAAAGTTAAAGCCCAGCAAATACTAAACAGACATTTTGGAGTTCTAATCTGCAGAGCGTTCAAGGTTGTCACCTCCTCAGCAATGCATGTAGATAGGGCTCACATTAAGCATATTATGTATTTTGTGTATGTTATTTATTTTTTTTTATATTGTAATATAAATTAGCAAATTGTAATTAATTTGTATATCATGTAAATTAAAGATTTATTTAATTATTGCAAATGATGTAAATTAATGCAAATTTGAAAATTTTGCTTATGTAATTTGAGAATGTTTACATATGAATTGAGTATTAATGGAAATGTATGGAAATGATTATGAAATTAAAATGTATGGATGAGATTTGAAATATGAGAAAACTATGAGAATGATTGATGAGATAATTATGATTAGCATGGATGAGATTTTTTTTTATCTTAAAATATTGCTGAATTTTCAAACAGGTGAATAGTATAACACGTCAAACGATAATAAAATAGGAAAAACTTTGTTAGTTTCTCCGTTGAAAAAATAATCAATATTAAATATAACGAGAACAAAATTTTTAAAAAATAACGTAAGATAAGGTAGGGTGCTTCGGCACCGATTGTAGCATGCCTTGCTCGGCTACACTGTAGTCGGGTGAGGGGTGTTACATAACAGGCTCCAATAGCCTTGTAGCATATCCCACCATGATTTCTTCCACAAGTTTCACATTGGCGGGGAGGATAGGAACCTCTAGTACTCTGCTGACCAGATAGGGGAGGCTTCATCACGAATATCTTCCCTACTGATTTCTTGCCACTGTCTTTGTGTCCCCATAGTTCTTCCTCTTTCTAGTAGGACCACTAGAACTCTGTTCTACTGATTTTCCCTCTTTCTCTGTCTTCTCTGATTTCTTTTTCTCAGAAGCAGCTTCAAACTCAATTCTTTCTAACTCTAGAGCTTGAGAAATAAGTTCAGAGAAATTAATGTGTTTGAAGCCGACTACTTGTAATCTGATACTGGGCTTCAAGCTGGTTTCAAACCTCTTGCATCTCTTCCTGCTGGTAGCAAGTAAACTCACTGCATAATGGCTTAGGCGAGAAAATTCTCTTTCATACTCAGCCACTGATCTGCCCCCCTGTTTTAGACTTAGGAATTCTTGTAACTTCTGGTCTACATAAGCATCAGGGACATATTTACATCGAATTCACGAGAAAGTCATTCCATGTTAGCACTGCAGGTTCTACCAGACTATGGGGAATGGTTTTCCACCAGTCATAAGCATCCCCCTGTAACAAAGATACTGAGTATTCGAATCTGAGCTCCTCTGTGCAATGCAGTTTCTTGAATACCCTATCCATCCTTTCTAACCACTGTTCAGCCTCTAGAGGATCTACTATCCCCTTGAACTCTGTAGCCCCATATTTCATCAATTTATCATAATGCCTAGTAGGAGATTGTGGTTATACCACTGGTGTCTGTATTGGGACTTGAGTAGGCACATTACCAGCCATTTGTTGGAACATTGCAGCCATCTGCTGAGTGGTAGCGAAGCTGCGAAATGCTGCAGTGTTCTTTGAACCATTGACATTTTGTAGGCCTGGGGCATCCCCTTGCACCTCAGCCTCAATAGATTGATCGACTGAACGATCACCCTCTTCCATAGTCAATGCGAGGATTTTAGATCTCCTAAACAAATAACACAAGGAGATTTCCTCCCGTTAGTGCATATTTATAATGAAATGTACTGTATGTATCAAATAATGATGTTGAGCAGTTGTACTATGAAGAAAGAACATTCAAATAACATGTGAAAATAGAATTTAAAAACTTTGCTCTGATACCACTAAAACATGTCACACCCTACCCCTCTGTAAGGCATAACATGATCCCATAGTATATCTAATGAATTACCAACTCCGTCTACTGATAACCCATTAAATACACTACAAGGTGTTTTAAAAACTTTTCTTACTTCTTTTACAGTGGTGAGCACTATTTACAGGTATTAAAAACCTTTTTGAATTGTAGTGATAGAACTAACATATTTGAATTATTTGGAATTTCTGTAAAAATTTTGGCAGAGTGCCATCTGTATTTTGGATAAAACAGTTCTTCAGAAAACCTGTAAAAAGCACTTCAATATTTTTCCAAATCTCAACTTCAACATATTTCTCAACACAACATATTTATCAACTCAAATCCACAGTGATTTTTCAAAGACTGAGATAAAAGAAATATAATACAATTTTTTTACAAGTCAAAATAACTCATAATTATTTTACAATTTCAAGGTACAATTTGAATTTACAACCGCTCAAAACCAAAAACAATATGTACATACAGTGGTCATACATTACAGTACAAAATGCAAAATGTGGTATACTCGTTATACCCGAAAATCTCTCGCTATAGGTACTAGCAGCCTAGTCTGCTGCCCTGTCTGTCTGTCTACCTGTGACAGCAATAAAAAGCTATCGCTGAGACAATGTCTCAGTGGTGCACAACATTAACCAAATACAATTTAAATCATAATTCATAAATCATATAAATAATGGATATTTAAAACCATAGTTAATTTCAAGACAGTAATTATCAACAAGAATTTAAACTCCATTTCTCAATATCACAATAAATTTTAATAAGTCAAATCATGGTTGAATTCAAAAGACAGTATATGTCAATAAGAGTTTAAATTCATTTAACAATCTCACAATACATATCAATAAATCACACACAGCTTAATCATGTTCAAAAGTTCAATTCGTCCCAAAAGCCGATGGCTAATGAGGTATTCAATTCGTCCCAAAAGTCGATGACTAATGAGAAATAACATAGCTAGCTAGCAAAAATATGAGTACTCATCCAATTCGTCCTCAACAGGCACACACCTCAACACTTCAGCTAGAGAGGGAATTCAATTCGTCCCACTAGACAAGCTAGCGAGGAATATAATCAATATACATGATAGTTGTGGTTTCAAACCATTTCCAATACTTTTCAATCAATAAGTATCCATCAATATCATTCAAATAATTTCTCACAGTTTTCAAATCATTTACAATGCTTTTCAAGCAATAAATATCCATTCAAACACATTTCCCCAATTAAAAACAATAATGTACAAATAGTCATAATTCATTTCAATTGAAAAATTCAAATGAAATAGTTGTTGTGCACAAACCTCTGATAACTGTCTCTTGGTCTGGACTCAGTGTTTCCTTCCCTTTTCCTGAGTCTTTGGTAACTAAGAAACACAATTTGAAGTGTTTCAGTACTAAATTAAATTGTCTCTAATGATAATATTCTATAAGTAATTCACTGAAAGCTATTATTTGCTTAATCAACCTAATATATCGACCCTCGATGCGTTCTAGGTAAATTAGGTTTTTGTGTCACTAATATGTCACATTCGATAGTCTTTTAGGGTTGATACATGTTACCAATTTCATTTCCTTGTTTAGTGCATTTTATTGCAACTTGCTGGATTCTGGGATACTAGTTTGACCTAGCCGGAAGACCTAGTTTCCTCAGTTTTCGAGTTTCGGTCAAAACTACAAACTTATAGATCTATGTCTTATGGAAAGCGGGGCAAAATTTTAGGTCATTCTGAGTTATGTAGACCAAGTTATGGTCATTTTACTATTGTTGGTCAAATGGCATCAAATTAGGTCATTTTAGGTCAATTTTGGTCAACTTTGGTTCGGCCAGTTTTTGGACCTGAACTTGTGCAAGCTGTTTGACTTGCTTATGGTCATTTCTGGGCTTTGGTGTCTTCATAAGACTTGTAGGTATGGGTCTTAACTATTCATGGTTAAAATTCAGGTCAATTGGACCTATTTTGAGTGAGTTATGGCCAAAACACTAACTACTGCCCAATTGGTCAATTTTCAAGTCTCAATTGTACTTAATACGGATTTGGTCATTTTTCAAGTCACCTTGCAAGCAGAATTTTGGTATGTTTCCTTCATGAAAGTTGGCACATTTTGTGCCTAGTTTCACCTCCAATTGGTCTCATACCAATTGGAGTTACACATTTAAAGTTATAGGCTAAAATGCATACTGCCCTTAAATACATTGCATAAACATGTATCAATTACACATTTGCCTTGCTACAAGTCCACTTCTCTTACTAATTCTGTTTTGGTACATTACCAAAACCATATACCACCTTACCTTAAAGTCATTTTGGGTAGAATACAAATATCCTCAACACACCAAATGAAACTCTAATTCACAAAGTCCAAATACAACCACATATACACATAAACATTTCTAATTCTTACATACACTTTACACAACCAATTTATATACATATTCATCAATCCTCAATATCACAATTTATCCAATATCACAATTTATCCAATATCTCCATGAATTCAAACATTCATTAAGGAGTCCCAAAGCTGCCGAAATGCTCCACAATGCCAAATTGTCCATAATTTCGTCAACTTCATTTCAAGTGCATAATCACCATATACATGTGGGATTAACTTACTAGGACATTAAATCACCCTACTCAACATGAATCCACATCAAATATATGTAAGAATACTTCATTAACATACAACCCCATGGCTGTCCAAACTGGATATATCAATAACTCCTCAAACTTGAAAATTTTCTTCACAAATCAGACACCCATAACATGTATACAAAGTTTAACAAAGTAATATTCAAAAATACAAACTTACCTATGGTTGGGACTTGCTAAACCTTCACTAAAATTCTTGATTTTGGTATCAAACTCTTCCTTATGATGTGGAGATAAAACTTAATGAAGCTACCTAGGTGTTTAGAGGTAAAATGAAGGAGAAGATGAAGGTTTGAAGCAAAACGGCTATGGAGTTTTTTTTAGGGAGTTTGTTTCTGCATGGTTGAAACAATTGAAGAAGATGATGTTTGAGTGGGAGTAATCTGCCCACTTATGATTAAATTTAATCCATATGATAATTATTAGTGGTCCACTCACATAAAATCAATCATTTTTTTATGTTTAAATATGTTAATTACCTAAATTGAACCCCGTTTTTGCTTTTTACTTTAGGTACCACCAAATTAATTTTTCATTATATTTTCCAAGTGTAATATTATTTATTTTTAATGGAAATTTAGGTCAAAAGGCAATTCGGGATGTCAAATGACCATAATGCCCCTGTTCGCGTTACATTCCCAATTTTTCGGTAACACCGAGTTTTGTCCATTTTTTGATTTCTCACTTTTCTTTATACTAATTAATTAATTTTTCTTTGATATTTATAATGATATTTATACTTCAATAGGGGTCTCTTTAAGTCCTCAAAATATTTTCCAGGGTTCTCATGATCCGTATTAGTCAATCAGCAGTTCACGTTGTGACTTCCGGTCACGATCACCCATCGCTAGGGTTCTCGGCTCGCTTAACTTGGTTACATTTCTTTGCTATTATTTTTTCCTTTGTTTTTCTTGTATTTTCTTTTCTTGTATTTCACTATTTTATGTCTCCTCACTCATAACGAAGTGTAGTTCTAGGCATCCTAGCTGTCCGGACAACACTTGTCACCAGAACAGTAGAACGCACTACCGAACTTAGGGGTGTTACATTTAGCTTTTGGTAAGCAAAATTGTAGCTCTATGTCTTATTGCATGAGGGGCAAAATTTCAAGTCATTCCGAGTTGTGTAGACCAAGATATGGTCAATTTGCTAAAGCTGGACAGATTGCACTTTTAGTGCACAATTTGGTTAATTTTTAGGTCACTTTTGGTTCGGCAGTTTTTTTGCCCGAACTTGTACAAGCCATTTGACTGGGTTCTGGTCATTTCTGGGCTTTGGTGTCTTCATAAGATTTGTAGATATAGGTCTTAACTATTCATGGTCAAAATTTCAGGTCAATTGGACCTGTTTTGTGTGAGTTATGGCCTAAACACTAACTGCTGCCCAAATGGTCAGTTTTCAGGCCTCAAATGCACTAATCCGGATTTGGTCACTTTTTAAGGTTAGTTTCTAGGCAGAATTTTGGCAACATTTCTACATGAAAGTTGGCCTATTTGGTGTCTAGTTTCACCCCATATTGGCCTCATACCAATTGGGTTTACAGTTTCGCACTTATGGCCTAATTTAGGTGCTGCCTCCAATACACAACCTGCACAAAAGCACATACACTCCCAATTTAATGCTCCTTCTCCTCCTCATTACTACAATATTCAATCAAAAACACTTCCATACATATATTGTACACAATTCTAGAAAAAATTCTGGGCAAAATACTCAAGTCCACAAGGCACACAATACACCATTAAACTTCAATATTTACATCCACCCAAATTCAACATACTTCAATGTTAATATTACACATATACTTCAACATATTCATACTTCAATATCACTTACACTTGCTGCCCACAATTTAACATTAACATATATCATTAATAATCACATGTTCACACACAATTTCATGCTATTAGGGGCTGCCAAACATATCAGTTTGCTCAAGGCATCAAGGATCCATTTCACACCTTTAATCTAAACACTACATGCACATACTTATGCACAAACTTACTACAACTTTCATTTGAATTAATCAACCTTCATTTTCATTCATTAGAAGTGAAAATAACTCAAGCTCAACAAGGGTTCATGGCTGCCGAAAATGGACAAGTCCATTTCTCACTATTTCTTTCATTTCTTTTCATCAAAACACTCACCTCAACCTAAACACAAGCTTTACTAAAGCAAGGAAGAGGTTTTGGACACTTACACTTGAAAGCTTCCTTCAAACTTCACCAAATTTTGTTTTTCTTGCTACCAATATCTTCTCCAAGGTGAGTATGCAAGCTTTAATGAAGGAAGGAAGTGGAAAGGATGGCTAGAACATGCTTGCATGGAGGTAGAGCAAGGTGCGGCAATGGAGTCTTCCCATGGTGGAAATTCGGCTGGTTTGTGTTTTGGTGAAGAAGAAATGGTTTCTGCCCACTAATGGCTTAGATAATGTCCCAAGGATTGAGTTAGTGGAGCATTAACTCTAAACTAATTGTTTAATTGGTTAAACTTACATTATTTGCACCTTTAGCTCAATTATTTCACTATTTACATAATGTATCACTATTTAATTTTTCATGACATTTCTAAAGTGTAATATCATTTATTTTTAATGGACATTGAGGTCAAAAAGCAACACTATGTGTCAAATAACCAAAATACCCCACTTCGGGTTACATTCCCGATTTTTCGGTAACACCGATTTTTGTCTGTTTCTCGAATTTTCATTTTTCTTTGTACTAATCTATTAATTTTTTCTTTGATATTTCTAGTGTCAATTACATTTCAATAAACCTTTATTTATGTCTCAAAATTAAATTTAGAGGGTTCCTCTCAATCCTGGGGTCGGCAATGGCCTTCCCAGTGCAGTCACCCATCGCTGTGGTGCCGATTCATTTAACTTAGCTTCATTTTCTCTCTTTCATTTTTTTTAAAAAATTTTCTTGTATTTTCTTTTTATTTATTTCATCATTATATGTCTCTTCACTATCACCGAAGTGTAGTTCCACACATCCTGACTTGCCTGGACTGTTATTTGACTACTAGAGCAATAGAATGTACAGAACACGTATAGGGAGGATGTTACAACTCTTCCCCTCTAAATAAAAATTTCGTCATCAAAATTTACTTTATGTGAAGAGCTGAGGGAAATGTTGTCTCATTGCCTCCTCGCTCTCCCATGTTTCCTCTTCCGTGTTGTGGTGTCTCCATAGGATTTTCACTAGTGGAATTGTCTTATTTCTGAGTTCTTTTAGCTCTCGTGCCAAGATTTTAATTGGTTCTTCTTCATATGTTAGGTCAGGTTGTACCACAATTTCTTCTGCTGAGATGACATGTGAAGGATCTGATCTATATCTTCTGAGCATCGAGACATGGAACACACTATGTATCTTGTGCAGCTCAGGTGGTAAGGCTAATAGGTAGGCTACTGGTCCCACACGTTCAATAACTTCATATGGGCCAATAAACCTAGGGCTTAGTTTTCCCTTTTTCCCGAATCTCAACACTTTCTTCCATGGTGATACTTTGAGAAATACCTTCTCGCCAACTTCATACTCAATGTCTTTTCTCCTCAAGTCAGCATAAGATTTCTGTCGGTCTGAGGCAACTTTCAAATTGGCCTTTATCAGTTTCACCTTTTCCTCTGTCTGTTTTATCAGGTTTGGCCCCATTAGCTTATCTTCACCCAATTCAGTCCAACATACAGGTGTTCTGCATTTTCTCCCATACAGTGCTTCATAGGGTGCCATCTGTATGCTAGCTTGATAGCTATTGTTATATGCAAATTCTGCCAATGGAAGGTATCTGTCCCAACTTTCCTCAAACTCAATAAGACAACTTCTCAGCATATCCTCGAGGACCTATCACATATATTCAGTTATTACTATCATTATCAGTTCAATTATTATTTACAATAAGTTAATGAGTTTCAAAATTTACCTGGATTATTCTTTCCGACTGTCCATCCGTCTGAGGATGAAAAGCCATACTAAAATGGAGTTGTGTGCCCAAGGATTCTTGTAATCTCTTCCAAAATCTAGATGTAAACCTCGGGTCTCTATCAGATATAATGGAAAGTGGAATTTCATGTAGTCTAACTATCTCACTGATGTACAATTCTGCTAGCTTTTCCAGTGAGTAGTCAGTTCTGACTGGCAAAAAATGTGATGATTTCGTTAACCTATCCACAATCACCCATACTGCATCATGCTTCTTCTGAGTGAGAGGTAGACCACTGACAAAGTCCATATTGACTCGATCCCATTTCCATTCAGGTATGTTTATGGGCTGCAACAAACCTGATGGAACTTGATGTTTTGCTTTGACTTGTTGACAGATCAAGCATCTAGTTACATGGTCAACTATGTCCTTCTTCATACCTGGCCACTAGTATCGGAGTTTCAGGTCATGGTACATTTTTGTGCTTCCTGGGTGTATAGCATACACACTGTTATGTGCTTCTTTCAGAATACTGGTTTTCAACTCTTTATCATCTGGTACACATACTCTATCTTTATAGTACAGGCACCCATTTTCTTTCACTTCATATTCAGTTTCCTTCCCCTCATTGATTTTGCCCATAACAACCATTAATTTCCCATCTATCTTCTGCCCATCCTGTATCTGTTGTAACAGATTTGGCTTCACTTGCAACTCAGCCAAAATAACTCCATCATGAGTTAAGGATAGTTGGGCATTCAGAGATCTTAATGCTATAATTGATTTTCTTCTTAAAGCATCAGCGACTACATTTACCTTCCCAGGGTAGTAGTCAATCACACAATCATAATCTTTCAGGAATTCAATCCATCGCCTCTGTCTCAAATTAAGTTCCTTCTGGGTTGGCAGATACTTCAGACTCTTATGGTCTGTGTATATGTAGCATTTTTCTCCATACAAGTAATGCCTCCATATCTTCAATGCGAAGATAATTGTTGCTAACTCCAAATCATGAGTAGGGTAATTCTTTTCATGTGGCCTTAACTGTCTGGAAGCATATGCGACCAATTTCCCTTCTTGCATGAGTATACACCCTAACCCATTGTGTGAGGCATCACTGTAGACTATAAAGTCTTTTCCAGATATTGGCTGTATTAACACTAGTGCCTCTGTCAACATAGCCTTCAGCCTCTCAAAACTGATTTGACACTTGTCATTCCAGTCAAATTTCATATTCTTGTGTAGTAATTTGGTCATTGGAGCAGCTATCAGGGAAAATCCCTTTACAAATCTTCTATAATATCCAACTAACCCCAAGAAACTTCTGATCTCAGTTGTATTTCTGGGAGGCTTCCATTCCATCACTGCTTCAATCTTCTTGGGATCCACTCTAATCCCTTTAGCTGATACTACATGTCAAAACAATGCAATCTCATTCAACCAGAACTCACACTTGGACAATTTAGCATATAATTTCTTCTCTTTTAGAGTCTGCAGAACAATTCTCAAATGCTCATCATGTTCTGCTTTATCCTTGGAATACACCAGGATGTCTTCAATGAAGACCACTACGAACCAATCTAAGTATGGATGGAGGATACGGTTCATAAGGTCCATGAATGCTGCTGGAGCATTTATTAACCCAAATGGCATCACCAGGAATTCATAATGCCCATACCGGGTTCTAAATGTAGTCTTAGGCACATCTACATCCTTAACCCTTAGCTGATGATACCCTGATCTGAGATCAATCTTAGAAAACACACTCGCTCCCTTCAACTGATCAAACAGATCATCAATTCTAGGCAACGGATACTTGTTCTTCACTGTTACTTTGTTTAACTGCCGGTAATCAACATATAACCTCAGTGTCCCATCTTTCTTCTTTACAAATAGTACCAGAGCTCCCCACGGTGACACACTGGGGCATATGAACCCCTTGTCTAGTAATTCTTGTAGCTAGATTTTTAACTCATTTAATTCAGCAGGTGCCATCCTATACGGAGCAATTGAAATTGGAGCTATACCCGGCATAATCTCAATAGCAAATTCAACTTTCCTTTCTGGTGGCAAACTAGGCAATTCCTCAGGAAATACCTCAGAGAAATCCCTTATTGTGGGTATGTCAGACAAGTCAAGTTTACCCTGCCTAGTATCAACCACGTGTGCCAGATAGGCTTCACACCCTTTTCTCAGCCATCTCCTTACAACTGTAGCTGAGATGACATTGGACAAGAAATCTGTCCTTTCGCCCATTACTATTATTTCTTCATTCTCAGCAGTTTTTCAGAGAGATTCTCTTCAATTTACAATCTACTATTGCCTGATGATGGGATAACCAGTCCATTCCCAAAATCACATCAAAGTCATGGAAAGGCAGTTCGATTAAGTCTGCTAATAACTCTTTCCCTTGAATCTTCAATGGACAGCCCTTATACACCTTGTTTACTACCACACTGTGGCCTAGCGGATTTGTGACCACGATGTCTTGGTCACTTTCCTCCACTGGTATTCCCTTTTGTACGGGCAGCTTGATACAAATATATGAATGAGTAGATCCAAGATCCACTAATGCATGCACAGAAGTATTATAAAGGAGGAACGTACCCTTGATAACATCTGGACTATCTTGTTCCTCCTATGCCCTTATAGTATAGGCTTTGGCTGGTTTTCTCCCTTATAGTATAGGTTTTTGTGAAGTACCGGCTGCCTCAGCCTTACATGGCCTTCTACCCCTTGGAGCTGAAGGGGCAGGCTTATCAGTTGATACCGGAGTGGATGTAATAGTTCTGCGTGGACAATCTCGGACTAGGTGGTCTATAGATCCACACCGTAAACAAGCACCTATCATCCTCCAACATTCACCCTTATGCCATTTTTGGCAATGTGGGCAAGCAACAGATACTGTTGGGGCTGGTCCCCTGTACCCTGTCCCTGGAGAGCTAGCCATTGAAGGGGTGGACTGGCCTCTCCTTGGTGCAAACTGAGATTTGGGCCTCTGTGACTGACCCTGACTTGGTGCTCTACTTAAACTCTGAGTAGGCGAACCTCTGAATTTTTTACTAGGGGCAGAAGATGTACCAGTCTGACCCTGACCTCTTTTCTATTATCTGCCCCTTCTATTCTGCTCATTCATTCTAACCTTTTCAACCTTCAGTGCAGCTTCCACTAATTTGGCAAACTCTGTAATCCCCAAGGCTGTAATCATTACTTTAATGTTATCATTGAGTCCTTCCTCAAATCTCTTGCATCTCTCTGCCTCATTAGGGACTATTTCCCGCCCATAGCGGCTCAGTCTGACAAATTCTCTTTCATATTCAGCCACTGTCAGCTGTCTCTAGCGTAGGGTAATAAACTCCCTTCTCTTCTCTTCCAAGTATACACTGCCCACATACTTCTTTCTGAACTCAGTGAGAAAGAAATCCCAAGTTATCTGTTCTGGTGGCACCTCACTAGTTACTGTATCCCACCACTGGTATGCATCATCCTGCAGTAGTGATACAACAGCTTCCAAATTCTGCTCTGGAGTATAATGAAGTTGTTTCAAGACTCTTCCAGTTCTGTCCAACCACTTTTCAGCTGTGACAAAATCATCTTCCCTTTTGCCCAGAAAGTCCACTGTTCCAAACTTCCTGAGTCTCTCCATATGATTACTTTGATGTGGAGGTGGTAGTGGTGGCATAACTCCTGCCATCTGTCTAAAGAACTCATCCATTTGCTGAAATGTGGCTGATGCATTTGGTACTGGTGGAACAGGTTCCCTCCTGTCTCCTGGTTCAGTCATAGATGGAGCATGACTTTCCACTTCCTCATGGACCGCTCTCTGCGATGTGGAGTCCATATTCTGATTAAAATAACAAAACAAATCAAAAGATCTGCATTAGAGTCATCTTAACACTTACAATGCAATGCATGATATGCAATCTATCTAGGTCCAGAAACACCTAAACCGTGCTCTGATACCACTAAATTTAACACCCCTTACCCGTCTACAGAATAGCTGAGCAAGGTGTGCTACATGGCGTGCCGGAGCACCTAGTCTGTGATTATCACATTTTCTAAACTCAATTTGATTTTAAGAAGTGTTTATGTGCTATTCATAGCATGCTGGTTCTATTTTTACACTTTAATAAAGTCAGTGTTTTAAAATAGTAATAAAAATTTAGCAAGGTGCCATCTGCATTTCAGACAAACTGTCCTTCCAAACCTGTTAAAAACAGTTTAATATGATAATATTAAAATCTCAAATATTTCACAATCTCTATTTCTCAATAAAGTCTATAGACTTTTACAGTCATTAAACAGTTCCATAATACAGTCCATAATAATTTAAATATATACAGAAAATCTCCATGTTATTTAATATGTACAATATATTACAAAATACAAGACCGAATCTCAAAAATACAATAAAAGTACAAAATACAGGTTATCCTAAGTCCTACCATGTATGCAATGCAGTGCAGATGACTCTGGACTCCTGTGCAGATCTGATGTCTCACCCGGTCGTAGGTCTGCTGGGCTCCCCAGCGGTGTCTCCAATACCTACGCGTTACAAAAGCAACGCGCTAAGCAATTTTGCTTAGTGGTGCCAAATATAAAGAAATATACACTAAAATAAAGTAAATAAATTTATGGCATCGGTGTTCTTCACAATTGTTGATTCTACCTTTATTTGCTAACATTTCAATATCTGCTAATTTTGGTAGTGTTGTATGTCAGAAGACTGAATTTAGTTATTTGAATTTAGTAGTACTTGAATTACTGCCCGTGTAGCCTATATACTGACCAGACTGGATAAACGGATATACTGGCACTGGGTACCTAGTACCTCGGGCCGTCACACCATCGGTCACAAAGTGTCTCCCGGTGTGCAAATAGCATGGCTAAAAAGCCATATAGTCAATCGGGCGATAAGCCAAAAATAAATTCACAATATGTTTAGCCGTAAGCTATTAAAGTCACAGTGCGGCATAATAAATTGTAAAAACACAGTATGGCATGAAGCCATTTACAGAACAGCTGTCAGAATCCTATTGGCATGCCAACCTATCCATACTAGTCAACTAGGCAAACTAGGGCACATTATAAATTAATTGTTTAATTCTTCAATCTTTGGAGTTTACTAACTATTATATAATTCACAAGTCAATGCATATGTTGACCTTTTTTTTAGGTAATATGAAAAAGTTGTTTTTATCATCAATATGTCAAAATTTATATCTCAATATGCTGCCAATATAGTGCAATTTACCATTTTTACAAGTTGACATTCATTGCCAAAATGCTTTAAGCATCACTGTATGCAAAATGTCAAATTCTCAATTTTTGTGTGCTAGATTCGTCTAGCTTAAAGTCCTATTTCCCTTGGTTTTTAGCTTCTGGTCAAAGAAGAAAAATTGTAGCTCTATGTCTTATTGCACGTGGGGCAAAATTTCAGGTCATTCCGAGTTGTGTAGACCAAGATATGGTCAATTTGCTAAAGCTGGACAGATTGCACTTTTAGTGCACAATTTGGTCAATTTTTAGGTCACTTTTGGTTCGGCAGTTTTTGATCCCGAGTTTGTGCAAGCCATCTTACTGGGTTCTGGTCATTTCTGAGCTTTAGTGTCTTCACAAGGCTTGTAGATATAGGTCTCAAATATTCATGGTCAAAATTTCAGATCAATTGGACCTGTTTTGAGTGAGTTATGGCCTAAACACTAACTACTGCCCAAATGGTCAGTTTTCAGGCCTTAAATGCACTAATCCGGATTTGGTCACTTTTTAAGGTCAGTTTCTAGGCAGAATTTTGGAAACATTTCTACATGAAAGTTGGCCTATTTGGTGTCTAGTTTTACCCCATATTGGCCTCATGCAAATTGGGTTCACAATTTGGCACTTATGGCGTAATTTAGATGCTGCCTCCAATACACAACCTGCACAAAGCACATACACTCCCAATTTGATGTTCCTTCTCCTCCTCATTACTGCAATATTCAATCAACAACACTTCCATACATATATTGTACACAATTCCAGCAAAAATTCTGGGCAGAATACTCAAGTCCACAAGGCACACAATACACCATTAAACTTCAATATTTACATCCACCCAAATTCAACATACTTCAATGTTAATATTACACATATACTTAAACATATTTATACTTCAATATCACTTACACTTGCTGCCCACAATTTAACATTAACATATATCATTAATAACCACATGTTCACACACAATTTCATGCTATTAGGGGCTGCCAAACATGGCAGTTTGCTCAAGGCATCAAGGTTCCATTTCACACCTTTAATCTAAACACTACATGCACATACTTATGCACAAACTTACTATAACTTTCATTTGAATTAATCAACCTTCATTTTCATTCATTAGAAGTAAAAATAACTCAAGCTCAACAAGGGTTCATGGATGTATGGACAAGTCCATTTCTCACTATTTCTTTCATTTCTCTTCACGAAAACACTCACCTCAACCTAAACACAAGCTTTACTAAAGCAAGGAAGAGGTTTTGGACACTTACACTTGAAAGCTTCCTTCAAACTTCACCAAATCTTGTTTTTCTTGCTGCTAATATCTTCCCCAATGTGAGTATGCAAGCTTTAATGAAGGAAGGAAGTGGAAAGGATGGCTAGAACATGCTTGCATGGAGGTAGAGCAAGGTGCGGCAATGGAGTCCTCCCATGGTGGAAATTTGGCTGGTTTGTGTTTTGGTGAAGAAGAAGTGGTTTCTGCCCACTAATGGCTTAGATAATGTCCCAAGGATTGAGTTAGTGGAGCACTAACTCTAAACTAATTGTTTAATTAGTTAAACTTTCATTATTTGCACCTTTAGCTCAATTATTTCACTATTTACATAATGTATCACCATTTAATTTTTCATGACATTTCTAAAGTGTAATACCCCACTTCGAGTTACATTCCCGATTTTTTGATAACACCGATTTTTGTCTATTTCTCGAATTTTCATTTTTCTTTATACTAATCTATTAATTTTTTCTTTGATATTTCTAGTGTCAATTACATTTCAATAAACCTTTATTTATGTCTCAAAATAAAATTCAGAGGGTTCCCATGATCCTGGGTTAAACAGCGGCATTCCAGTCTTGTCACCATCATTTGTGTGTAGGCTCGTTTAACTTAGCTTCATTTTCTCTCTTTCATTTTTTTTAAAATTTTTCTTGTATTTTCTTTTTATTTATTTCATCATTATATGTCTGTTAACTGTCACCGAAGTGTAGTTCCAGACATCCTGACTTGCCTGGATTGTTATTTGACTACTGGAGCAATAGAACGTACAGAACACGTATAGGGAGGATGTTACACTGCTGTATCTCTGTTGCAAGATGATGCCTACCAATTGTGGGATACAGTGTTTAGTGAAGTGCAGCCAGAAGTAAAAACTTGGGACTTCTTCCTCTCAGAATTCAAAAAGAAATATATGGGTAGTGTATACTTGGAAGAGAGAAGAAGAGAGTTCATTAATCTGAGGCAGAGACAGCTGACAATGATAGAGTATGAAAAGGAATTTGTCAGACTGAGCCGCTACGGAAGGGAGATAGTCCCTAATGAGGCCAAAAGGTGTAAGAGATTTGAAGAGGGATTAAATTACAACATAAAGATCATGATTACTACCTTGGGAATTACAAAGTTCACCAAGTTAGTTGAAGCTGCAATAAAAGTTAAAAAGGTTAGAATAAGTGAGCAGACCAGAAGGGAGAGACAGCAGAAGAGGGGCTCGAGTCAGTCTAGCTCATCTCCTACACTAGGAAAGAAGTTCGAAGGTCCACCTGCATAGAGTTCAGGATAACCTCAAGGTCACGGTAAGTCTCAGGGGCCCAAGCCACAGTTCACCCCTAGGAGAGGTCAATCCATACCATCAGTGGGTAGCTCTCCAGGGACGGGATTCAGGGGACCAGCCCCAGCTTCTTTTGCATGTCCGCATTGCCTGAAGTGGCATAAGGGGGAGTGTTGTAGAGTAACGGGTGCCTGCTTAAGGTGTGGGTCAATAGAGCATCAGTTGAGGAACTGTCCATGCAGAATTGCTACAGCTGCTCCAACACAAGTAGACAGACCTGTTCCTGCACCACAAAGGGGTAGGAAATTTGGCAAATCTGAGGCAGTGGGACCATCACAGAGGACTGCATCTGAGCCAGTAGAGAGGCCTGAGGGCAGACCACCTGCCAGAGCCTATGCCATGAGAGCTCAGGAGGAGCAAGATGCCCCGGACATCATCAGGGGTATGTTCTCCCTCTACAATACATCTGTGCATGCATTGGTGGATCTAAGATCCACTCATTCATACATCTACATCAACCTACCTGTAGAAAGGGGGATATTAGTAGGGGAGAGTGACCAAGACATTCTGATCACTAATCTGTTGGGCCATAGTGTAGTGGTGAATAAAGTATACAAGGGTTGCCCGTTAAGAATTCAGGGGTATGAATTCTTGGCAGACCTGATTGAGTTACCTTTCCATGAGTTTGACGTGATTTTGGGAATGGATTGGTTGTTACGTCATCAGGCAATGGTTGATTGTAAGTTGAAGAGGATCTCATTGAAAACTCCTGAGGGTCATGAGATTATAGTTGTGGGGGAAAGGAAAGATTTCTTATCCAATGTCATCTCAGCCACAGTTGAAAGAAAATTGATGAGAAAAGGTTGTGAAGCCTACCTAGCACATGTGGTGGATACTAGACAGGCTAAGCCAGATCTGTGTGACATACCCACAGTAAGAGACTTCCCAGATGTGTTCCTTGAAGAATTGCCTAGCTTGCCACCAGAAAGGGAAGTAGAATTTGCTATTGAGAAACTGCCGGGTACAACACCAATATCTATTACACCTTATAAGATGGCACCCACAGAATTGAAGGAACTGAAAATCCAGCTACAGGAGTTACTGGATAAGGGGCTCATATGCCCCAGTGTGTCACCATGGGGAGCTCCAGTGCTGTTTGTAAAAAAGAAGGATGGGACTTTGAGGTTATGCATTGATTACCGACAGTTGAATAAAGTGACTGTGAAGAATAAGTATCCTTTGCCTAGAATTGATGATCTGTTTGATCAGTTGAAGGGAGTAGGAATATTTTCTAAAATTGATCTCATATCAAGGTATCATCAGTTGAGGGTGAAGGATGCAGATGAGCCAAAGACTGCATTCAGGACCCGGTATGGGCATTATGAGTTTCTAGTGATGCCCTTTGGCCTAACAAATGCACCAGCAGCATTCATGGGCCTTATGAACCGTATCTTCCATCCATACCTAGATCGGTTCATAGTGGTATTTATTGATGATATTTTGGTGTATTCCAATACCAGGGAAGAACATGATGAGCATTTAAGGATTGTTCTGCAAACCTTGAGAGAAAAGAAGCTATATGCTAAGTTGTCCAAGTGTGACTTCTGGTTGGATGAGATTGCATTCCTTGGACACATAGTGTCAGCTGATGGGATTAGAGTGGATCCCAAAAAAATAGAAGCAGTGATGGAATGGAAGCCTCCCAGAAATACAATTGAGGTCAGAAGTTTCTTGGGGCTAGCTGGGTATTACAGAAGATTTGTGAACGGATTTTCTTTAATAGCTGCTCCAATGACTAAGTTGTTACATAAGAATGTCAGGTGTGACTAGAATGACAAGTGTCAGGCCAGTTTTGAGAAGTTGAAGGCTATGTTGATAGAGGCACCAGTGTTAACACAACCAGTGTCGGGAAAGGACTTTGTAGTCTACAGTGATGCCTCTCATAATGGGTTAGGGTGTGTATTGATGCAAGAGGGGAAGGTGGTCGCCTATGCTTCCAGGTAACTAAGGCTACATGGATAGAATTACCCTACCCATGATCTAGAACTTACAGTAATTATCTTCGCACAGAAGATATGGAGGTACTACTTGTATGGTGAAAAGTGCTACATTTACACAGACCATAAATGTCTGAAATACTTACCAACCCAGAAGGAGCTCAACCTTAGACAGAGGCGATGGATTGAGTTCCTGAAGGACTATGATTGTGTAATTGACTATCATCCTGGGAAGGCAAATGTAGTTGCTGATGCTTTGAGCAGAAAATCCATCACAGCTTTGAGATTATTGAATGCCTATCTATCTTTGGCTCGAGATGGAGCTATTTTGGCTGAGTTACAAGTAAGGCCAAACCTGTTACAGCAGATTTTAGATGGGCAGAAAGTAGATGAGAAGCTAAAGGCTATTATGAGCAAAATCCTATAAGGGAAAGAAACTAACTATGAAGTGAAAACAGATGGGTGCCTGTACTACAAAGAAAGATTATGTGTACCAGATGATGGGAAATTGAAAGCTAGTATTCTAAAAGAGGCACACACCAGTGTTTATGCTATGCACCTAGGAAGTATAAAAATGTATCATGATCTGAAGCTTCAGTATTGGGGGCCTGGTATGAAGAAGGACATAGCTGACTATGTGACTAAATGCTTGATATGCTAGCAAGTCAAAGCAGAACATCAAGTTCCATCGGGTTTGCTACAGCCTATACGCATACCTAAATGGAAATGGGATTGGGTCACCATGGATTTTGTAAGTAGTCTACCTCTCACCCAGAAGAAGCATGATGCAGTATGGGTGATAGTAGATAGATTGACGAAGTTAGCATACTTTCTGCTTGTTAGGACTGACTACTCACTAGAGAAGTTAGCAGAATTGTATATCAGTGAGATAGTTAGACTACATGGAATTCCACTTTCCATCATATCTGATCGAGACCCAAGGTTTACATCGAGATTTTGGAAGAAATTGCATGAATCCTTGGGTACACAATGCCACTTCAGCACAGCTTTCCATCCTCAGACGAATGGGCAATCAGAAAGAGTAATCCAAGTAAACAATTGAAACCAATTTAACTAATATAAATATTGAACTAAAATGATAATAAAAACACGAAATATATGTCAGGTCCTTGAGGATATGCTGAGGAGTTGTGTCATTAAATTTGAGGGAAGTTGGGATAGATACCTCCCACTGTCAGAATTTGCATACAACAATAGCTACCAAGCTAGCATCCAAATGGCCCCGTATGAAGCACTGTATGGGAGGAAATGTAGAACTCCAGTGTGTTGGACTAAATTGGGTGAAGACAAACTGGTAGGCCCAGACCTGGTGAAACAGACTGAGGAGAAGGAAAAACTAATCAAAGCCAATTTGAAGGTTGCCTCAGACAGACAGAAATCGTATGCCAACCTAAAGAGAAAAGAAATAGAATATGCAGTTGGCGACAAAGTGTTCCTCAAGGTGTTATCATAGAAGAAGGTACTGAGATTTGGAAAAAAAGGTAAGTTAAGCCCTAGGTTCATTGGCCCATATGAAGTCATTGAACGTGTGGGTCTAGTGGCCTACAGGCTAGCTTTACCACCAGAGCTGGACAAGATCCACAATGTGTTCCACGTATCTATGCTAAGAAGATACCGCTCATATCCTTCACATGTCATCTCCATGCAAGAAATTGAAGTACTACCGAATTTGACATATGAAGAAAAACCCATACGGATTCTGGCTCGGGAAGTGAACGAGTTGAGGAATAAGCAGATTCTACGGGTGAAAGTGCTTTGGAGGCACCACAATACCGAAGAGGCAACTTGGGAAAGTGAAGAGACGATGAGGCAACAATTCCCTCAACTGTTTGCATCAGGTAAATTTTGAGGACCAAATTTAAATTAGAGGGGAAGAGTTGTAACACCCTCCCTGTAGCAACTCTGTACATTCTACTGTTCCAGTGACTAGTGTCAGTCCAGACAGTTAGAACGTCTGGAAAAATGTTTAAACTAAAGTGAGGAACCATAATTAACTCAAATATTGATAAGAAAAATTTAGGAAAAATTTTAGAAATAAAATATAACCAAGTTAAATGAGCTAGTACCCTAGTGATAGGCAACCCAGTGGGAAGTTGCGGTTCTCGCAACTAGGAGCCCTAAACTAGGGAGAAAATTCATAAAATAATTTTTGGAACTCCAGAGAAGGGTCATTGAGGTTTTTATAGCATTATAATGCCAAGAAAATGCTTAGAAAATTTTTTCAATTGGTACAGACAATTTTAGTCTGTTAAGCCAAACGGAGGGCATTTTGGTCATTTCGCCTTCAGAGGTGATTTTTGGCTGACTTGTCCAGTTAAGTAAATAGTTATTATGACACAAAATGTGAATAAATATTGCTAAAAATTAAATTGAAATTGAGTAGAAAAGAAAAGAAAAAGAAAATGGAATTAAATTAGATTTATGACATAGGATGACATCATTAAAAAGCTTCCTATCAATTAGAAATTGACAAGCCAATTAAAATGAGATAAATAAAACTAAAATGAAGTAAAAAGCAAACACAGTTTCTACAATTCTCTTCCCATTTCAGCCGTGTTCCTTCATGTCACTCCTTCCACCATTGTCGATCAAACTTCTCACTAGAATTCCTTGATAAACCACCATAAGATTTAAATCTTGCTTCACAAAACCTCTTCCTCACACCTTAAACAACATCTAGCTAGCAAAAAAAAGAAGGAAAAATGGAGATTTGGGAACTTGGAAGAGAGATCAATTGACGTTAGTGACCAATCTCCTCCCTTTCTTGTTTAATTCATGTTTAATGCCATGAGATAAGTGGAAATTGTAAGAAAAACAAAATAAAATTTATGTATATTCATTCCTACAATTTTGGAATCTTAGGGATGGTTAGGGTTTGTTGATTTTTCTTGAAGCAAAGGGTTTATGAGCTGCCCTTGACATGAGATGAGTGATTAAACATTTAAGTGCAAGTGTAAGGCAAGTGTAATGCATAAATGGAACTTGAAAACTTGGACATTTGAACAATATTAGGGTTTGCTCATGTAATGGTTCATTAACCTTGTAATGGTCAATTAGTGACCATTTGAATGTGTATGATGAGGAAATGAAGTGAGTTGAGGCTTGGCATTTGTGTACGGGTGAGCTACCTTGGCTGACCTGCAGGACTGAGCATGAGTCCAGCAGGTTTGGGCAGCTATAAATGGAGTTGTAGAGGTTCAATTGGTGCAAGGCCAATTGGACATAAAACTAGACACATAATGGCACAACTTTGGTGAAGAAATCCTGCCCAGAAAACCAAACCAAGTTGGCTTAAAAATTGCCCTAATCCGGGTGACCTGCATTATACCTGGGCAAAATGACTAAATGAATAGTATTTATTCATTTGGTCATAACTCAGTGTAGAGAGGTCCAATTGACCTGAAATTTTACCAGCACAAAGCTGAGACATAGACCTACAACTTTCATGAAGAATATAAATCCAAATTCTGACCATAACCTAGTCAAATTGCCAACCAAACTTAGGTTACCAAATCTGGCAGAACTAGTTTTGCCAAAAGTTTTGGATTCTACCCAATCCGGCCAGTTATGGTGTTTAGGCCATAACTTGAGTTACAAAACTCAATTGGAGTGATTCAAAAAAATAAATGTAACTAGACAAAATAAGGAACAATTTTCATGAAGACAAAATTTCCAAATTCCTACTGTAAAAAAGACCAATGGAACAGTAAACACAAGGCTTGAAATCTGAAAATTTTGAACAACTAGCACTAAGCTTAGAAATGGTTTTGGCAACCAATACCAACAATTTTAGAATGCAAAATGTGGTATGTTGGGAGTATTAGAACCAATGTACCAATTGTCTATGCAAAAGTCAATATTTTAGTTAACTACTAAAATGAATAGTAACACCTAAACTTAAATTTCAAGAATTGTTAAATTTAAAAGTGTAACATGCCCTAGTACACCTAGCTAGATTGGTTTGGATAGGTTGGCATACCAATAGGTTCGATTAGCAAAGATCGCACATGGCATTATGCCATTCTGTGATTTCATGGCTTTTAGCCATTCTGACATTGTGTTGAGACTTGGCCTTGTGCCTAATGTTATTACAGCTTATTAGCTATTCTGTTGGACACCGGGAGACACATATGTGATCGATGGTGTGACGGCCCGAGGTAATTGATACCCAGTACTAGTTTACCCATTTATCCAGTCCGGTCATCTAGTATAGGTTACTTGGGCAACCAAAAATGAAAGTTGATAAATTTGATGAAATAATGAATATAACAAGTACCAAATAAATAAGACTACCAATAATTATCAAAAATTTATCTGCATGAGACATCAATACACTCACTGTATATTTATTTTTTTATTTGTTCTTTTTATTTTATTACTGGCACCACTAAGCATTATTGTTTAGCACGTCACTTTTTGCCATGCGTAGGTTCTGGAGAGATAGACAGAGAGCTCAGCAGACCACAGACTGGGTGAGGTCACAAATCTGCCTAGAGTCAGAGTCACCTCTCATCTACAATGCATCAGTAGTAGGACCTTTAGGTCCCTTTTGAAATTATGTTTTTGCATTTTGTAATAAGCAGTAGTTTGTGATTTGTAAATTATGAACTCATGTAAATAGTAAATTTATGTAACCATATGTTGATGTACATATTTTGAAGAATTTTGTTAATTAATATAATTTAAGAATATCTTCATGAAATTTTTATTGATTTTGAATTTGAATGAAATTGTGGATTAATGTTGAGAACTTGAAATGATTGCTAATGTTAAGATCATGTTGATGGTTATTGGAGTTTAAGAATGATTGGAAATGATTATTGGAAGTGTTTTTCACAGGTTTTGAAGAACTGTTTTCTCCATTTTTAGCCAGTACTCTGTCGAATTTTCTATAAAATTTTCAAAACCTCAAATAAATTATAATTTCAATAAATAACTTAAATGAATTATACTTTACTTCATAATTATGAAAAAAAAAATAAATTAGGAAGAATAAAAAATTGATTGAATTAAAATAAGGTGTTCCGGTACACTGCGTGGCATATCTTGCTCGGCTACACTATAGACGGGTAAGGTGTGTCACAGCTTGATAGTCTTCACTTCTCGAAATTAGTGTTGGAATTTGATTCCGCGCCTAATTGGGTGAGAGTTCTCCAAAACTTTAACTTAGAAGAATTTAAGAATTTTGTTTCCTAATGGATAATTAGGCATTTTAGCAATTGGTTATGCCCTAATCTAAGTGTTTTGTAATAGTACAAAATATTTATATGTGTTGCACGTAACTTAGGGTTATAAAATTTCAAAATTGCTAACTTTGCATCTTAAGGCTTGTTTAAGTGCATTTTTCTTTCAATTGGTATTTGAGCTACCCTAATTTGCCATTGGGAAACATTTAATCATGTTGTATGATGTTTGGGACACCCATATGTTGCATGAGATGCAATTGAAAACAAGCAAAATTCAATGGCAAATTGCATAAAAGTGGTTCGGTTATGGTGAGACCATGGTTCCATACCATTTGGCAAAAATTTATGATATGGCAAAATAATTTGTTTTTGTAATTTTAATTGTTTTTATGGTGTTTAATATGTATGAGATGCATTTTAAAACCATTATAATCTAAGAAAAATCATGAAAATTGATTGAAGCACTAAATGGCCAAGTTGGAATATCCATTCGGCCAATGTTGTGAACATTGTGCTTGATCAAGTTTTATGGTTTTTCTTGATGATTAAAATGTACAAGAGCCAAAATCAATATGACATGATAATGAATGTGATTCATGGCTGGTTAATTTAATTTTGAATATTAGATATTTGAAATTAAATAGCATGTTCATGCGATGAATGTGGAAATTGGCGTGAAGGATGATCATGGACCTTAGGAGACCAATGTGATTGTGTTCCTATTTATTTCTATGGGATTGTAATAATTAACTTTAATTTTTTCAAGTGTAACACCCTCACCAGAGGTAGTCTGTACATCCTACTATTCTGACGATTAATATCTGTTCGGACAGTCAGAATGTCAGGAACTACAATTAAACTAGGGTCAGGAGATATAAATTGATGAAATAAAGACCAATAAAAATTAAGGGAAAATAAAAGAAATGAAATGTAACTAGGTTAAAAGAGGTGGAACCACGGCGATGGGTGACCGTACCGAAAAGTCACTGCGTAGACAGCTGACGACCCCATACCTGCAAGGAACCCTAGGACATAATTTTCGGGACGTAATTAAAGGTTTACTTAGGTATAAATTGTTAGTAGTATGCCCTAAAGCATATCATTTAGTATGTATCTTATACATATTTTATTAATAAGAGGCAATTTCACTTTTCTGTTTATATAATATATTTATGTGTAATAGAAAATGTCCTTTGATATTTTGTTAGAAATTCTATTCTGAAGTTGTTAAGAATATGAGTGATAGTATTTCTAGCACAAAGTATCATAAATAGGTTCACAATCGAGGATACTTCACATAGGACATGACTTATCCAGAAAGATTATATTCATGTTTGTTCCCAAGGTATTTATATGAGTTATAAATAAGATGGAATGGTGAGTCTCATGCCATATAACAAACATGATAGGCACTTATACATGATAAGTAGGCCGAACCAGTGACGCATATGACAAGCACATGGTGTTTACTCTTGTCAATGCATTGTCATATATCATATCAGTGCATATAATCTTTAAACCTGAGATAACACAGTTATCTTGTATATAGGTAGTTTGAGTTTGATACTTCTTTCATACTTGTACTGTGTATGGGTATATGGGCATGTGTTGGCTCCTACTAGTTATATATGAAAATAGGAGTTAATCAAGATGGAATCTGTTACCCTAAGTAAATAGGGATAAAATTCCTATGTTCATTTAATTGTTTTTGATGTTTCAAGTTCCTGGCCAGGACAGACAGATTTAGTCAGAAAAGAGTTTCTGACAAGAAAATCTAATTAATTAAGAACTGGAATTAAAAGAGAAAATAATATTCATAGCAAATGGGGTTTGACATAAACCATGACTCCAGTTCGAATTGGGATTTTGTAACAGAGAGATTCTAGTGCATGGTAACTGTCACACCCAACCCCTCTGTAAGGCATGCCATGATCCCATAGTATACCTAATGAATTATCAAACTTCATCTACTGATAACCCATTAAATACACTACAAGGGATTTTAAACATTTTCTTATTTCTTTTTACAATGGTGAGCACTTTTGACAGGTGTTAAAATATTTTAACTAAAGTGAAACCAAATAACAAATCTGAGTATTAATAATTTCTGCAAAAATTTTGGCAGAGTTCCATCTGTATTTTGAATAAAACAGTTCTTCAAAAACCTGTAAAAAGCACTTTTAATAAATTTGTTCAATCTCAAACTCCAATAATAGTTCAACACAATAAATTTCTCAACTCAATTCAACATCAATTTTCCAGTGTTTCCAAAAACTGAGATAAGAGAAATATATTACAATATTTTTACAGGCCAAAATAATTTATAATTTTAGTTTACAACTGCTCAAGACCAAGTACAATATATACATAAAGAGCGCACACATTACAACAAGAACTACAAAATATGGTATACTCAATATACCCGGCGAAATCTCAAAATGTAGCACAAGCAGCCTACTCTGCTGCTCTATCTGTCTATCTGTCTACCTGCGATAGCAATGAAAAAGCTATCGTTGAGCCAATGTCTTAGTGGTGCACAACATTAAGAAAATGCAATTTAAAAACCATAAACCATAAATCATATGAACTGTGGATACTTAAAATCATAGTTAAATTAAAAAAACAGTGAATGTCATAAAGAATTAAACTCCATTTCACAATATCACAATAAATATCAATAAATCACACACACAGCTTAATCATAATTCCATAGTCCAATTCATCCCAAAAGCTGATGGCTAGTGTAACATCCTAGGCAAATCCCACATCGGCAAAACACGGGAGAGATGCTGGGTTCATAAGTTGACAGTTCGTAACCCCTATTGACGTGTTTTAAATGTAATGGTCCGGCCCACTAGTGATATTGTCCGCTCTGGACCAAAGCCCTCACGGTTTTAAAATGCGTCAATAGGGGTTACGAACTGTCAACTTATGAACCCAGCATCTCTCCCGTGTTTTGCCGATGTGGGATTTGCCTAGGGTGTTACAATCCACCCCCCTTATGGGACTCAGCGTCCTCGCTGAGGTTTGCCCCACCATCGTTCAAGGTTGCACGCGGAGCAGCTCTGATACCACAAATGTAATGGCCCAGCCCACTAGTGATATTGTCCGCTCTGGGCCGAAACCCTCACGGTTTTAAACGCGTCACTAGGAGTTACGAACCACCAACTTATAAACCCAGCATCTCTCCCGTGTTTTGCCGATGTGGGATTTGCCTAGGGTGTTACAGCTGGCGAGGAATAGCATAGCTAGCTAACAAATAAATGAGTACTCATCCTATTCATCCTCAACTGACACACACCTCAACACTTCAGTCAGAGAGGGAATTCAAAGCCAGTTCTTCTCACTAGACAAGCTAGCGAGGAATTCAATCAAATATACATGATAGCTATGGTTTCAAACCATTTGCAATATTTTTCAAGCAATAAGTATCCATCAAATTTCCATTCAAACAATTTTCCACAATTTAAAACAATAACATACAAATTGTCATAATTTATTTCAATTGAAAATTCAAAAGAAATAACTGTTGTGCATAAACCTCTGAAGAGTAACCTCTTGGCCCTGACTCAGTGTTTCCTTCCCCTTCCCTGAGTCTTTGCTAACTGAAATAGACAATTTAAAGTGTTTCAATACTCATTTAAACTGTCTCTAATGATAAGGTTCAATAATTAAATTTATTAAATACTATTGCTTTCATTAGTCAACCTATTATGTTGACCTTTGATGCACTCTAGGTGAGTTAATTTTAATATTACCAATATGTCACATTTTATAGTCCTTTAGTATTGGTATAAGTTACCAATTCCATTTTAAGTGTATTGCATTTTATTGCAATTTATTGGATTTCGGTATGCTATTTTGACCTAGCTGGATGACCTAGTTCTCTCGGTTTTTGGTTTCTAGTCTGACTTATAAACTTATAGGTTTATGTCTTAGTGAACTTTTGCCACAAATTTTAGGTCATTTGGAGTTTACTAGACCAAATTATGGTCATTTTACTATTGCTGGACAGATTGCACTAAAATGGCAAACTTAGGTCATTTTTAGGTCATTTCCGGTTCTGGCAGTTTTTATACCAGAAATTGTGCAAGCATTTTGACTTGCTTATGGTCATTTCTGGTTTTAGTGTCTTCATAATAGTTGTAGCTCTATGTCTAATCTATCCATGGTAAAGATTTCAGGTCATTTGGACCTGTTTTGAGTGAGTTATGGCCAAAACACTAACTGCTGTCCAAATGGTCAATTTTCAGATTTTCAAGTCACTAATCCGGATTTGGTCAATTCTCAAGTCACTTTCTAGACAGAATTTAGGTAAGCTTTCTTCATGAAAGTTGGCACATTTTGTGCCTAGTTTCACTTCCAATTGGCCTCATACCAATTGGAGTCACACACTTAGGGTTATAGGCTCATTTGCACACTACCCTCTATAAGCCTCTCAAATATCAAATCAAACACATATTTACCAACTACATCTTCACTTCCCCAAACCATTCTGCTTTTGGCACTAACCATAACCATTCATTACCTTACATTTTAGGTCAACTTGGACAGAATATAACAACCTCACAATACACCGAATGCAATCGTAATTCACAAAGTCCAAACCCAATAATATATACACATAAACACTTCTAATTATTACACATACTTCCATCATCAAATTACAAACCTTATCACTACTATTCCACATACATATGTTGCTATTTTTTTGTACAATACTTCAACAATATTTTTTGAACTTAAACATTACCAATTTTCATTATGAGGCTGCCCAAGTAACACATTCACATCAAACTTCCATTTTCACTTTTCAAGCTCACCATCCAAACTTTACACATAGAAATCAACTTCAATACATATAAGCACTTAATTTAACATCTCAAACTACCATTTACATGCAAAAACAAGCTATACATGATAAACTCCCATGGCTGCCGAAATGGAGCATCAACCTAACTCATCAAAACTTCAACTTTTCTTCCATAAATCAACTCACCACAACAGCCACACAAGCTTTAATGAAGAAAGGATGAAGAAATGGACATGTACCTCAAGTGGGACTTGTCAACCTCTTCAAATCTCTCCCTTCTTGCTCCCAAACTGCTTCCCAAGGTGTATACTACAACTTTAATGAAGAACTCTTAAGGAAATGGTGGCTAAATGAGGAGTGCATGGAGGTTTGAAAGGTGGGCAGCCATGGATGAACCTTGGGAGAGTTTTTGGTTCGGCCAAATGAAGATCAAGTGGAGAAGATGATGAATGCAGAAAGTTAGTGGATATTTCTGTCCACTTATGATATTATATGATGTATAATGGTCCACTAACTTAGCTTAATGATAAATTAATGTTAAACTTTTCATTATTCAAAATCTTACCCCAAAAGTTTCCTTATTTATTTTTCATTTAAATTTCAATTTTTTCATGGGGTTTTCCAACTTTAATGTCACTTATTTTTAATGGAAATCTAGGTCAAAAGGCAACTCAGGGTGTCAAATGACCGCAATGCCCCTATTCGGATTGTATTTTCGATTTTTCGGTAACACCGATTTTTATATGTTTTTCAATTTCTCATTTTTCTTTGTACTAATTAATTAATTTTTCTTTGACATTTCTAATGTTATTTATACCTCAATAGATGTTTATTCAAGTCTTAAAAATATTTTCCAGGGTTCTCCGTGGTCCAGGGCTAGTCAACGGTCTACGCCGCAATTTCCCGGTGTAGTTACCCATCGCTACGGTTTTCGGCTCGTTTAACTTAGTTACATTTCATTGCTCTTATTTTTTATTTGTTTTTCTTGTATTTTCTTCTATTGTATTTCATTATTTTATATCTCCTCACTAATATTTAAATATAATTCTAGACATCCTAGCTGTCCGGACAGACATTGGTCACTGGAACAGTAGAACGCACTACCGAACATAAGGGTGTTACAGTAACATATGATTAAAAGTTCATTTAAGGTATTCCATGTTACTGATTGGGTGGCCATGGCATGCTATCCTAGATGTCAACCATAGTCTATGGGATGCCTAAAATGATTTAGAGAAATTATTTATGGCAAGAAAGAGTTCTGATGATATTAAGAGTTAATATCATATCTCATTGCCAATTATTGATGAGCCTAGTAAGTTACACACATACATAAGATAATCACCAAGTAAAATTTGATTTAATTGATTAATTAAAGAGTTTAATTGATTAATTAAATAGGTTTGGTTTGCAATAAGATTGCAAAGTCCCTAGCATGACTTGAAACCAAATCTAGGTTATTGGATATATAGTACAAGTTAAATTTATATTTAAAGTGTTTAAATATAAATTTAATTGTGAGAAATTAATTAATGGAGATTAATTAATTTATATTTGATAGAAATTGATTAGAAGAGGAGAAGTAATGATTTTAGATTGAGAACTCAAAATTACAACATAAGGGTAATTTGGTCATTTCACATGGTGACATGTGGCACCATGAGATGGTGACACATGGCACCATATTAGCTTGTCATTTGTCTTTCTATCATGTAAGATGATCAAAGTCAAGATTAAGTCTTGCTTTGACACTTGGCTTAATGTGATTGAGTCAATTAAAAACAAGATGCAATGTGGATAAGACATGTGGCATAGGGTTTAAGTGACTTAATGACCTAATTATAAAAGGGAAAAGAAAGAAGAACAAAACCCATCATTCTCTCCTATCTATGTGTGGCAGGACCTCTTTCTCCCTCTCCTCTCTTCATCTTTTCTCATCAATTCAAAGAGAATCACTCTATTCCTTTGAATTAAAATTGCTAGAAAATTATTTCTTGTGTCCTTTACACATAGACAACCTCTCTAAAGGCAAGAACTCAACTTATAATTGGTTGGCAAAGGCTTGAGAAGAAAATTGGGGGCTGCCCATTGGGGATCTTGGTGTGGACAAGCTAGAGGGAAAACAGTTGGGGTCCTAGGTACTTCCTAAAGGTGCCAATCACATCCATAGTGCATCAAAGAGGGTAGTGCTCTAACTTTTCTTTTAAACTAGGGTTTAAATGAATCAATTTGTTAATTCACAATCTTGAATGACAAATATAGATCCTAATACATATTAAAAGTGTTTTAATATACAACTGAGCATTGAAATTAATTAGGCACATAAGAGATGTGGTATGATGCACGTAACCCTAGAAGAAAATTTTTAAAATTCAATGCTCTAATGAACAACTTTCATGCTTCTGCTCCTTTCATAAATGACATTGAAAATGTCAAAGAAAATTTAGTTATTGGTATAGGTAAAAATAAAAATGAAATAGATAGTATAAATTCAAAGGAACTGTCGGGTCAGGGATTTAGTCGGTATTATCAAAAAAATTTGATTATAATCCAAAGAGGGACATTTTGGTCATTTGGCACCTAGAGTTGACTTTTGACCTAAATGTACATTAAAATAAGTGATATTTAAAATTTTAAAATCCCATTAAAACATGAAACTATATGCAATGTAATTAAAGGAAATATAAGGGGAATTATTAGGAATATTAAAACTTTAAGTATTATAATTAATAATTAAAAATTTTAGTGGAGTATAAATAGGCACAAGATGACAAATTGTAACCCACTCAACATCATCTTCCTCACTTCATTTCTCTTGGCCGAAACCTAGCTCCCATTTTCCTTTATGAATGTTCATCTTCTAAGCTTAAAGTCCCTTCCAATTCTCAAGATAAAACTCTAAGTCCCTTCATTAAATTTCATCCCCAAACCTTGGAAAGTTTATAGGCAGCCAAGAAAAGAAGAAATCTTGAAGTTTTTACAAGGTTGAGAAGCTGCCATTAAAGGTTAGTGTAAGTTTTCTTCTCTTTTCCTTGTTAAACCTTGAATTGAGGTTGAAATGAGTTAGTTTGACATGAAATTGGAAGAAAATGATTAGTAATTTAGAACCCTAGGTTTCGACTACTTCGAAAATATGGGAGTTTAATGTTGTCATGCATGTAAATAGTGTTTAGTGATGTTAATGGACATGTATATGAAGTTATATGTGTAAGAAATTGATTGCATATGTATGATGTGGTTGATAAATTGGAGTTAGGGTTTTGGTTTAACTATTGGAGACTTTGTGTTATTGCTTGAATTTGATTGTGTTCAGATGAATTGATGACATTAGAAGTCCTATGAATATCAATTTGTAGTTTGGGAGTTGGAGGAAATGAAATTTGGAAGTGTACTTTCCATGTAGGTTGAGACTTGAAAAATCCAGTGTATATTTTGAGCCATAACTGAATTTGTGTTGCTCCAATTGGTATGAGACCAATTGGAAATGAAACAAGACCTAAAATGCTTCATTTTTCATGGAGAGACCATGCCCAAATTCTGTCAAGAACTTGATTGTTGTCCCAATCCGGATGACCAAATGATGAACCCAGAAAATTGACTAAATGAACAGTACACATTCATTTAGCCATAACTCCCACTACACAGGTCCAAATGACCTGAATTTTATACCATTGGAAAGCTTAGATATAGGACTAAAACTTTCATGAAGACCACAGAGCCCAGAAATGCCTTAAACAAAACCAAATTATTGGCACAAGTTAGGTAACAAAACTGTCCAAAACCATATTGACCAGAAATTGCTAGACATTGGCTTACTTGACCAATTTTGGCAAAGAGGCCATAACTTGGTTTGCAAAAATCCAAATGCAATGAAACCAGTGGAAAACTTTCCACAAGACATAATATACAATATTGGTATTTTGACCAAAGCCTAGAAATTAAGGGAATTAGTTCAATTGGCTAGGTCAATTTAGTATGCAAATTCTAAAAATTGCCTAAGTGACCACTTAACCCTACAATGGTCTTTTATTCATATCTCCCACTAGGAAACTCCAATTGGGATGAGCCATATTATTCTGGAAATCTAAGAAATGGGACTCCAACCTTGTTTTAGACATTTTCCTCAAATTATAAATGTAGGAACCTTAAAAGTTAAATCAAATCTACTGACCTGAACTGGAATTCTGTTGGCACAGGTTACTTCAATCCAAGCCAGTGATTTGGCTATAAGTAATTCTACAAAACTTGAAAAATTGCAATCCAAAATTCTAAGTGACCATAAGACATATGAAAACAAACTCTATGAAGAACACTAAGCCTAAAAGTGACTACAACATGTCTAATTAAATTGGTAAAATATAACTCCAAAATCTGCCTATCTAAGGATCCAGAATTAAAAAATGAACCAGTTATGGTTATTTGACCATAACTTGAGCTCCAGAAATCCAAATGACATGATTCAAGAAAATAAAGATAAGACATAGAGGAACAACTTCCATGAAGGAAGTATGGCCAAACAGTGGCCACAAAAGTGATCAAATTAATAGGTAAATTTAAGACATTAAAACTAAACCTAAAGAAAGATTCACAAGGCAAACTATTTAAAGTTAGGGTTTTAACCCCTAATGTGTTAATAAACACTAAATTACATGAAATACGTATGTGGGACCCACTTTTCCACTATAAAGTGACATGAAATTTCTAATAAGTAATTGATAATGCTTAATTGCCCAAAGTAAACCTAGGCTTATATATATAGTTTGGAACGATTGCTATACCAATTAGGGACTACAGATAGCAGTACTGCCTACATGAATAAGCATTGACCGATAAAATATGTCTGGTATGATTATTCTATAGGCTATATGCCTGCCCATTGGCCATTGAGCCTAATTTCATTTCTGGCTTTGAAAGCCTGCCCGCTGGCCTTGTGCCTGACTAGTATGCTCGTATGTATCCAACACTTATAGTCTGTTATAGGTTACTTGGGCACTGTTATAAAATAATTGAGACTAAAGATAAGAGAAACAAACAGAAAAGATCCTATTAAATCTAATTGATTCCAAAGTGCAGAAAATTTATAAATGACTTAGATTTTATGAAACTAAGCATAGAGATATTATTTTTAATGATTCAGTTATTTTCTTTTAAAGTCATGCACCACTAAGCAATTAGCTTAGCGCGTTGGTTTTCTATCGCATACGTATTGGAGACTAGATACAGCTATAGCAGCAGCCACAACAGTAATGCCCTAACAGAGATTTGATCAGATCTGATAGTGTCTACTAGTCACCTCAATAGTATTTATCTTAGTAGGGCCCATATTATTAGATTTTGCATTTTGTTCATTGTACATAAGTAGATATAGTGTAATTCATTTTGAACTTTGTAAATAAATTGTAATTATATTTTGGATTGTAAATAAAGCTTGTAAGCTTTTGTATGTAAATTTCCATATGAATGAGCTGTAATATTTTCTTGAAATTACATGAAAATTTGTGAATGACATGATGTATATGGAAATATGAGATAGATATAAATTTTTTTTTAATAGGTGAATAGTGAAACCCACCAGATGCTAATAAAATGGAGGAGGCTTTGCTCGGATTTTCAAAGAAATAATTTGTGATAAAAAAAAAGATTTTTACCACATGTTTTCTATGAAGTATAAAATTAGCAATGGACAGGACAAGATAAGATAGGGTGCTCCAGCACCAAATGTAGCACACTTTACTTGGCTACATTGTAGACGGGTAAGGGGCGTTACATTTAGTGGTATCAGAGCAGAGGTTTAGGCGGTCATAGACCTAGATAGATAAAAAGAAATAGTTTGCATCACATGCATGGCCCTTTAATTAGAGTCGAGGTGACACTAATGCAGATATGTTCTTTGTTTGTTTTATAGGATCGATGGCATTTGATCCTTCAGAGCAGGGGTCTCCTGGACCGATCAAGGAGGGGGTAGAGAGCCATGCACCTGCACCTGCTCCTAGTAGGGAGCAAGGCAGTAGAGCCGAGTCATCTATAAGTGCTGCAGGTAGAGCCCAGTAGGCCTTCGTAGAACAGATGACACAGTTACTCCATCAAGTCACTGGAGCTATACCTCAGCCACAACCATCTCCACCTCCACAACCTCAGCCATAGCCACCGTCACTTGTATAGCCACCACTACCCCTAAAGCCACAACTTGTACATAGGTCCCCATTAGAGAGACTGTAGAAATATGGGGCAGTTGACATCAAGGGTAAGAAGGAGGATGATCCAGCTACCGCAGAGTATTGGCTAGAGAGGACAGAGAGGGTTTTATAGTAGCTCCACTGCACCCTAGAATAGCAGTTGGAGTGTGCTCTATCAATTAATCAGGAAGAAGCATATCAGTAGTGGGTGACAGTATCGATGGTAGTATAGCCCGCACAGATCACCTGGGATTTCTTCTTAGCAGAATTCAGGAAGAAATATGTCAGCCATGTGTATTTACAAGCTAGAAGGAGAGAATTCTTAGCATTGAGACAGAGGTAGCTTACAGTCTCCGAATATGAGCGGGAATTCGTGTGACTTAGTGGATATGTATTAGAGATAATACCCACATAGGTTGATAAATACAGGAGATTTGAGTATGGATTAAATGACAACATTAGACTGATAGTTACTTCTCATCGCTTTACAGACTTCTCTTTGTTGGTAGCATCAGCTCTTGATGTGGAGAGAGTCAGAAATGATGAGCAGTTCAGGAGAGACAGACATCATAAGATAGGTCCTAGACAGGGCCAGTTCAGTATACTAGCTACTGGTAGTAAGAAGCCTAAAGGTTGATAAAGCCAGACACAAGGCCAGAGGGGCCAGTATAGAGTATCTGTAGCTAGTTTTCCGGGTACAGTAACAAGGGAATCAATTCTAATGTACCCACTGTGGTAGGAGACACAGAGGGGAGTGTCAATTGTTGACTGGGGGATGTTTCAGATGTGGATTTACGGATCATTTCTAATGAGTTTATCCATAGAGGAGTGCTCTTACTGCTTTGCCACTGACTGAAAAGTCTACCCGAACAGTGCAGAGGGGTAGAAGACCTATGAGCCCTGAGACAACTGGTACATCACAGAAAGCTTTTGAGAGTATAGAACGGCCGAGGCTGGAGTAGCAACCCGCATATATGCTATGGCTCAGGAGGAGCCAGATCCGGCAGATGTTATCAGAGGTACATTTTCTATTTATAATACCTTTAAATATGTATTGATAAACCCTAATTATATTTACTCCTATATATGCATTGTACCTCCTATTGAAATTGGATATCGATAGATGGGTTAGAAGATGACATATTTGTCACCAACCCTTTAGGCCATAAGGTGATGGTAGATTATCAACTGAAAAGAATCGTATTAAAGATAATGGATGGAAATAAGAAAGAGACTATTTATGAGATGAAAGAGGATGAGTGTGGAACTGATTGAGGATAAGTATAGGAAAAACCTAATCTATTGGGATATACCGTGGTAACTATGCAATGTTCTCAATGTTTATGCTGTAAGCTACAGATTACAGTATCGACTTGGGACTATTGTGTAGAGCTACATATTTTCGATAGTAAATCGAGATAAGGATAAGATTGTAGAGCGAGGTCTAGTAATATAGACTAAAGAGAATGTAACATCCTCATTTTCGTAGTTCATACGTCCTACTGTTCCGACGGCTAATTTCTGCCCCGGAAAGTCAGAATGCTTGGAACTACACTGTCACACCTTACCCCCTATGTAAGGCATAATATGATCCTGTAGAATACTTAATGAACTATCGAACTTCACCTACCGATAACTCATTAAGTACCTTACAAGGGATTTTAAAACAATTTTCTTACATTTTGGAAGTGGTGAGCATTTTGGTAGGAATTAAAAACCATTTATTCAAAGTTTAAATACTAGTAAAAATTTTTATCCATTTTAATTTTGCTGCAAATTTTATAAAATTTTTTATAGAGTTCCGTTTGTATTTAGAGGAAACAGTTCTTCAAATACCTAAAAAAAACACTTCCAATAATTTTCTCAGCTCCCAACCTCCAATAAATCTCAAATCAATTCAATTCAATTCACTTCAAGATAATTCCACAATCCAAATCAAAATTTATCATCTCAAAATATTTGCTAACTTCATTCACAAGACATAAAGTATGAAATTCACAAGTACAAATATTAATTTACAGAAGGAAATCCAAAAATAATATTATTACAATTTTATTTTACAACTGCTCAACTTTACATTGATACATACAACATTTCTATATTTACATCAAAATTAAATACAAGTGTGACACCCCTTACCCGTCTGTAGTATATCCGAGTAAGTTATGTCACAAGTTATATTTGAATATAACTTGTGAAATATAATTCATTTAAGTCATTTATTGAAATTATAATTTATTTGAGGTTCCGAAAATTTTATAGAAAATCCGGTAGAGTGCCGGCTAAAAATGGAGAAAACAGTTCTTCGGAACCTGTGAAAAACACTTCCAAAATCATTTCCAAACAATCCCAACTCCATTTCATCAACAAAGTCTCAATATGATTTTCAACAACATTTCCATTACTCAAACATTCATTTCTCATGGTACTCATATACAAACAATAAATAAATACTCAAATTTTCCATTCATAACCACAATTTTCATTATACACATGAACATCAAAATACATTACATAAGTTCAATTACATATGAGAAAATAAAAGTTAGTTACAAAATACCAAAATGAAACCTAGTGTCCTACCAATGCACTGTAGATGGTGAGGTGACACGGACACTATGCAGAGCTGCAGGAGGTCTCACCCAGTCTACAGTCTACTGGGCTCTCGGTCAGTATCTCCAGAACCTACGCGTGGTAAAAGCAACGCGCTAAGCAATAATGCTTAGTGGTGCAATAATAAAATAAAAGGAAATAACAGAAGATAAATATGTATTGAATGTATCGATGTCTTACTTGTTTTGTACTTGTTATATTCATTATTTCATTAAATTTATCCACTTTCATTCTTTTGGTTGCCCAAGTAACCTATACTGAACGACTGGACTGGATAAATGGGTAAACTGGCACTGGGTATCAAGTACCTCGGGCCGTCACACCATCGGTCACATATGTATCTCCCGGTGTGCAACAGAAAAGCTAACAAGCTGTAAATAATATGAGGCACGAGGCCAAGTCTCAACACAATGTCAAAATGGCTAAAAGGCATAAAATCACAGAATGGCATAATGCCATGTGCAGTACTGCAAACTGAACCCTATTGGCATGCCAAACTATCCAAACCAATCTTGTTAGGTATACTAGGGGATTTGATGCTTTAGAATTCTTCAATTTTTGGATTTCAAGTTTTGATGTTACTATTCACTTCATTACTCAATAAAAATGTTGACTTATGCATAGAAAATAGGTACATTGGTTTTGACACTCCCAACATACCACATTTTGCATTCAAAACTTGTTGGCATTAATCACCAATACCATTTCTAAGCTTAAACTAAGGGAGCAGAATTTTTCAGTTTTCATACCTAAATTTTACTGTTCCATTAGTTGCAGTTGCAGTGAGAATTTGAGAAAATGATAAACATGAAAGTTGTTCCTTATTTTGTCTAGTTGAATTTCTTTTTTTGAATCACTCCATTTGGAGTTTTTTAGCTCCAGTTATGGTCCAAAAACCACAGCTGGCCGGATTGAAAAATTGTAGAACTGACCATATCTACAGTGCAATGAACAGTGAATGCAACTGTCTTGTTGGATAGGTTATGGTCATAATTTGGGGTATGTTTCTTCATGAAAGTTGTTTTTCTATATCTTAACTTGTTGCTGTAAAAATTTCAGGTCAATGGGGCCATTCTACAATGAGTTATGGCCAAATGAACAATTACTGTTCATTTGGTCATTCTGCAGAATCTGTTTGCAGGACATCCGGATTGGGGCCAGTTTTTGGTCCACTTGCTTTGGTCTTTTGGGCATGGTTTCTTCACCAAAATTGTGCCATTATGTGTCTAGTTTCATTTACAATTGGCCAAACACCAATTGAACCTACACAGCCAGAGTTATGGCAGTCCAAACAGGCTGGACTCACAGCCTCACCTGCTGCCCTCACTAGGCAGCATACCAATTCATTTTGTAATACCCTAATTCACTTCAAATTATGGTCAACTTACCTCAAATGGTCACTAATTGACCATTAGAATGTTCACTCACCATTTCATGAGCAAAGTCCAAGTTTCACCCCCAAAACCCTAATTCCCATTATGAATTTACACAAGATACCTTAATTACCTCACTAATTCATTATCCACATATATATATTCTTTAATCATGATCTCTAGTCCACTCTAAGTCCATCAAAAACAATCAATCTTATCCCTTCCTTAGGGCTACCGAAATTCATAGTGTACATTCACATAAATTTTATTCATTTAATCCACAAATCCTTACTCATTTTAAGTCTCTAACATGGAATAAGAGAGATTTATGTATAGATAGGCACTAACCTCTTGTAGGGTAGAATTTTCTCAAGCTTAAACTTCATTTTCTTTCCTTTTCTAGGCTGCCAAACACTTCCCCAAGAGGTATAGACAAGTTTTAATGAAAGATGTCTAGGGTTTTGTAGTGAAAATTCATGGGAAAATGAAAGTGATGAAAGAAATTTTAATGGAGGGAGATGGAAGAGAGGGTCACGGCTTGAAGAGGAAGAAGAAACCAGAAATTGGTTTCTTAATTTGTCATTTTTCCCTTTTTAAAGAATTTTTTTTTGTGTTGTTGAATGTTGATTAGTGGAGGGAATTTAAATGACATCATAGTGATGTCATAATTAAGGATTTAAGTCATTTTCTTTTTCTTTCTTTTCTATTCATTTTTAATTTAATTTTTAGCAATATTTCTTTATATTTTAGATGATAATAATTATTTACTTAACTGGATAAGTCGGCCAAAGATCGTCTCTGAAGGCGAAATGACCAAAATGCCCTTCGTTTGGCTTAACGGGTCAAAATTGTCTGTACCGATTGAAAAATTTTTCTAAATATTTTCTTGGCATTGTAATGCCATAGGAACCTCAATGACCCTTCTCTGGAGTCCCAAAAATTATTTTATGAATTTTTCCCCGGGTCTAGGGCTCCTAGTTGCGAGAACCGCAACTTCCCTCTGGGTTACCCATCGCTTGGGCACCGGCTCATTTGATTTAGTTGTATTTTATTTCTATAATTTTTTTACTAAATTTTTCTTATTAATATTTGAGTTAATTATGGTCCCTCACTTTAGTTTAAATATTTTTCTGATCGTTCTAGCTGTCCGGACCAACACTGGTCACCGGAACAGTAGAATGTACGGAGTTGCTACAGGGAGGGTGTTACAACTCTTCCCCTCTAATTTAAATTTCATCCTCGAAATTTACCTGATGCAAACAATTGAGGGAACTGTTGCCTCATCATTTCTTCACTTTCCCAAGTTGCCTCCTCGGAGTTGTGGTGCCTCCAAAGCACTTTTACCAGTGGAATCTGCTTATTTCTCAATTCTTTCACTTCCCAAGCCAGAATTCGTATGGGTTCTTTTTCATATGTCAAATCCGGTTGTACTTCAATTTCTTCCATAGAGATGACATGTGAAGGATCGGAGCGGTATCTTCTGAGCATGGACACGTGAAACACATTGTGGATCTTGTCCAGCTTTGGTGGTAAAGCTAGCCTATAGGCCACTGGACCCACACGTTCAATGACTTCATATGGGCCAATGAACCTAGGGCTTAACTTACCTTTTCTTCCAAATCTCAGTACTTTTTTCCATGGTGACACCTCGAGGAATACTTTGTCGCCAACCGCATATTCTATTTCTTTTCTCTTTAGGTCGGCATAAGATTTCTATCTATCTGAGGCCACCTTCAGATTAGCTTTGATTAATTTCACTTTCTCTTCAGTCTGTTTCACCAGATCTAGCCCCACCAGTTTGTCTTCACCCAATTCAGTCCAGCACACTGGAGTTCTACATTTCCTCCCATACAGTGCTTCATACGGGGCCATTTGGATACTAGCTTGGTAGCTATTGTTGTATGCAAATTCTGCCAGTGGGAGGTATCTATCCCAACTACCCTCAAACTCAATGACACAACCCCTCAGCATATCCTCAAGGACCTGACATATATTTCATGTTATTATTATCATTTTAATTCAATAGTTGTATTAATTCAATTGGTTCAATTGTTTACCTGGACTACTCTTTCGGATTGCCCATCCGTCTGAGGATGGAATGCTGTGCTGAAGTGGAGTTGTGTACCCAAGGACTCATGCAACTTCTTCTAAAATCTCGATGTAAACCTTGGGTCTCGATCAGATATGATGGAAAGTGGAATTCCATGCAGTCTAACTATCTCACTGATATACAATTCTGCTAACTTCTCCAGTGAGTAGTCAGTCTAATCGCGAGAAAGTGTGCTGACTTAGTCAATCTATCTACTATCACCCATACTGCATCATGTTTCTTCTGGGTGAGAGGTGGACCACTTACAAAATCCATGGTAACCCGATCCCATTTCCATTCAGGTATGCGTATAGGCTGTAGCAAACCCGATGGAACTTGATGTTCTGCCTTGACTTGCTAACATGTTAAGCATTTAGTCACATAGTCAGCTATGTCCTTCTTCATACCAGGCCACCAATACTGAAGCTTCAAATCATGATACATCTTTGTACTCTGGTACACACAGTCTTCCTTTGTAGTACAGACACCCATCTGCTTTCACCTCAAAGTCAGTTTCTTTTCCCTCTGCGATTTTGCTCATAATAGCCATTAACTTTTCATCTGCCTTTTACCCATCTAAAATCTGCTGTAGCAGGTTTGGCCTCACTTGCAACTCAGCCAAAATAGCTCCATCTCGAACCAAAGATAGACGGGCATTCAATGATTTCAAAGCTGTCATGGATTTTCTGCTCAAAGCATCAGCAAGTACATTTGCCTTCCCAGGATGGTAGTCAATTACACAATCATAGTCCTTTAGGAACTCAATCCATCGTCTCTGTCTAAAGTTGAGCTCCTTATGGGTTGGCAAGTATTTTAGGCTTTTGTGGTCTGTGTAAATGTAGCACTTTTCACCATACAAGTAATGCCTCCATATCTTCAGTGCGAAGATAATTACTGCAAGCTCTAGATCATGGGTAGGGTAATTCTGTTCATGTGGCCTTAGCTGCCTGGAAGCATAAGCGACCACTTTTCCCTCTTGCATCAATACACACCCTAACCCATTATGAGAGGCATCACTATAGACCATAAAGTCCTTTCACGACCTTTGTTTGTGCTGCTGGTGCCTATGTCAACATAGCCTTCAACTTTTCAAAACTGGTCTGACACTTGTCATTCCAGTCAAATCTAACGTTCTTGTGTAACAACTTGGTCATTGGAGCAGCTATTAAGGAAAATCCCTTCACAAATCTCCTGTAATACCCAGCTAGCCCCAAGAAGCTTCTGACCTCAGTTGTATTCCTGGGAGGCTTCCATTCCATCACTGCTTCTATTTTCTTGGGATCCACCCTAATCCCATCAGTTGACACTATGTGTCTAAGGAATGCAATTTCATTTAAACAGAAGTCACACTTGGACAACTTAGCATACAGTTTCTTTTCTCTCAGGGTTTACAATGCTCATCATGTTCTTCCCTGGTCTTGGAATACACCAAAATATCATCAATAAAGACCACTATGAACCGATCTAGGTATGGATGGAAGATACGATTCATAAGGTCCATAAATGCAGCTGGTGCATTTGTTAGGCCAAAGGGCATCACCCGAAACTCGTAATGCCCATACCGAGTCCTGAATGCAGTCTTTGGCACATCTGCATCCTTCACCCTCAACTGATGATACCCTGATCTGAGATCAATTTTGGAAAATACTCTTGCTCCCTTCAACTGATCAAATAGATCATCAATTCTAGGCAACGGATATTTGTTCTTCACAGTCACTTTATTCAACTGTCGGTAATCAATGCAAAGCCTCAAAGTCCCATCCTTCTTCTTCACAAACAGCACTGGAGCTCCCCATGGTGACACACTGGGGCGTATGAACCCCTTATCAAGCAACTCTTGCAACTGAGTTTTCAACTCCCTCAATTCAGTGGATGCCATCCAATAAGGAGTAATGGAAATGGGTGCTGTACCCGGCAGTGTCTCAATAGCAAATTCAACTTCCCTTTCTGGTGGCAAACCAGGCAACTCTTCAGGAAATACCTCTGGGAAGTCTCTTACTGTGGGTATATCACTCAAGTTTGGCTTAGCCTGCCTAGTATCCACCACATGTGCTAGGTAGGCTTCACAACCTTTTCTCATCATTCTTCTTGCAGCTGTGGCTGAGATAACATTGGACAGAAAATCTGTCCTTTCACCCACAACAGTGATTTCATTACCCTCAGAAGTTTTCAGAGAAATTCTCTTCAATTTGCAGTCAACTATTGCCTGATGACGTGAGTACTAGTCCATTCCCAAAATCACGTCAAACTCATGGAAAGGCAACTCAATCAGGTCTGCCAAGAATTCATACCCCTGAATCCTTAACGGGCAACCCTTGTATACTTTGTTCACCACTACACTGTGGCCCAATGGATTAGTGACCAGAATGTCTTGGTCACTCTCCCCTACTAGTATCCCCCTTTCTATGGGTAGGTTGATGCAGATGTATGAATGAGTGGATCCTGGATCCACCAATGCATGCACAGATGTATTGTAGAGGGAGAACGTACCCCTGGTGACGTCTGGGGCATCTTGCTCCTCCTGAGCTCTCATGGAATAAGCTCTGGCAGGTGGTCTGTTATCAAGCCTCTCTGCTGGCTCAGATGCAGGCCTCTGAGATGATCCCACTACCTTAGATTTGCCAGATTTCTTACCCCTTTGTGGTGCAGGAGCAGGTCTGTCTGCTTGCGTTGGAGCAGCTGTAGTGGTTCTGCGTGGACAGTTCCTCAACTGATGCTCTGTTGACCCACACCTTAAGCAGGCACCAGTCACTCTCCAACACTCCCCCTTATGCCACTTCAGGCAATGTGGACATGCAGAAGATGTTGGGGCTGGTCCCCTAAACCCCATCCCTGGAGAGCTGCCCACTGATGGTGTGGACTGACCTCTCCTAGGGGTAAACTATGGCACAGGCCCCGAGGACCACGACCTTGTGGTTGACCTGAACTTTGTGCAGGTGGACCCTTGAACTTCTTCCCAAATGCAGGAGATGAACTAGACTGACCTGGGCCCCTCTTCTGCTGTCTTTCCCTTCTAGTCTGCTCACTGATTCTTACTTTTTCAACCTTTATTGCAGCTTCCACTAACTTAGTGAAGTCTGTGATTCCCAAGGTAGTGATCATGATCTTTATATTGCCATTTAATCCCTCTTTAAATCTCTTACACCTTTCGGCCTCATTAGGGACTATCTCCCTTCCATAGCGGCTTAATCGGACAAATTCCTTTTCATACTCAGCCACTGTCAGCTGTCTCTGCCTCAGATTATTGAACTCTCTTCTTCTCTCTTCCAGGTATACACTACCCACATATTTCTTCTTAAATTCGGAGAGGAAGAAGTCCCAAGTTATAACTTATGGCTGCACTTCACTGGATACCGTGTCCCACCATTCATATGTATCATCTTGCAACAAAGATATGGCAACTTCTAAATTTTGCTCTGGTGTGCAGTGGAGTTGTTTTAAAACTCTGCATTACATTCAACCAATTCTCTACCATGAGAATCATCTTCTCTCTTGCCAAAGAAGTCCACTGCTCCAAACTTTCTCAATTTTTCCAAGTGTGATTTTGGTTGTGGAGGTGGTGGTGGTGGTGGCATTACCCCAGCCATTTGTTTGAAAAATTCGGCCATTTGCTGGAACATGGCCTGTGGAGGCTGAGCAGGCTATGCTTGAGCTGGCGGAGCAGGTTCTCTCATACCCCCAGTCTCAGCTGCTGCAGGTGGAGCATGACTCTCCACTTCCTCTTCAACTACCCTCTGTGATGTAGGGTCCATATCCTATTCAAAATAAGAAAGACAAACAGATCTGCATTAGTGTCACCTCGACTCTTACAAATGCAATGCATGGTATGGACTCAATCTAGGCCCAGAAACGCCTAAACCGTGCTCTGATACCACTAAATGTGACACCCCTTACCCGTCTACAGTATTTCCGAGTAAGTTATGTCACACGGTGTACCGGAACACTCTATTTTTTTCTTAATTAATTTTTATCATAGTTTTGAATATAACATGTGAAATATAATTCATTTAAGTCATTTATTGAAATTATAATTTATTTGACGTTTTGAAAATTTTATAGAAAATCCGGCAGAGTACCGGCTAAAAATGGAGAAAACAGTTCTTCGGAACCTGTGAAAAACACTTCCAAAATCATTTACAAACAATCCCAACTCCATTTCATCAACAAAGTCTCAATATGATTTTCAACAACATTTCCATTACTCAAACATTCATTTCTCATAGTGCTCATATACAAACAATAAATAAATACTCGAATTTTCCATTCATAACCACAATTTTCATTATATACATGAACATCAAAATACATTACATAAGTTCAATTACATATGAGAAAATAAAAGTTAGTTACAAAATACCAAAATGAAACCTAGTGTCCTACCAATGCACTGTAGATGGTGAGGTGACACGGACACAATGCAGAGCTGCAGGAGGTCTCACCCAGTCTGCGGTCTACTAAGCTCTCGGTCAGTATCTCCAGAACATACGCGTAGCAAAAGCAATGCGCTAAGCAATAATGCTTAGTGGTGCAATAATAAAATAAAAGGAAATAACAGAAGATAAATATGTATTGAATGTATCGATGTCTTGCTTGTTTTGTACTTGTTATATTCATTATTTCATTAAATTTATCCACTTTCATTCTTTTGGTTGCCCAAGTAACCTATACTGAACGATTGGACTGGATAAACGGGTAAACTGGCACTTGGTATCAAGTACCTCGGGCCGTCACACCATCGGTCACATATGTATCTCTCGGTGTGCAACAGAACAGCTAACAAGCTGTAAATAATATGAGGCATGAGGCCAAGTCTCAACACAATGTCAAAATGGCTAAAAGCCACAAAATCATAGAATGGCATAATGCCATGTGCAGTACTACTAACTGAACCCTATTGGCATGCCAAACTATCCAAACCAATCTTGTTAGGTATACTAGGGCATTTGATGCTTTAGAATTCTTCAATTTTTGGATTTCAAGTTTTGATGTTACTATTCACTTCATTAGTCAACAAAAATGTTGACTTTTGCATAGAAAATACGTACATTGGTTTTGACACTCCCAACATACCACATTTTGCATTCAAAACTTGTTGGCATTAATCACCAATACCATTTCTAAGCTTAAACTAAGGGAGCAGAATTTTTCAGTTTTCATACCTAAACATTACTATTCCATTAGTTGCTGTTGCAGTGAGAATTTGAGAAAATGATAAACATGAAAGTTGTTCCTTATTTTGTCTATTTCAATTTCTTTTTTTGAATCACTCCATTTGGAGTTTTGTAGCTCCAGTTATGGTCCAAAAACCACAGCTGGCCGGATTGAAAAATTGCAGAACTGACCATATCTACAGTGCAGTGAATAGTGACTGCAACTGCCTTGTTGGATAGGTTCTGGTCATAATTTGGGGTCGGTTTCTTCATGAAAGTTGTTTTTATATATCTTAACTTCTTGATGTAAAAATTTCAGGTCAATTGGGCCATTCTAAAATGAGTTATGGCCAAATGAACAATTACTGTTCATTTGGTCATTCTGCAGAATCTGTTTGCAGGACATCTGGATTGGGGCCAATTTTTGGTCCACTTGCTTTGGTCTTGTGGGCATGGTTTCTTCACCAAAATTGTGCCATTATGTGTCTAGTTTCATTTAAAATTGGCCAAACACCAATTGAATCTACACAGCCAGAGTTATGGCAGTCCAAACAGGCTGGACTCACAGCCTCACCTGCTGCCCTCACTAGGCAGCATACCAATTCATTTTGTAATACCCTAATTCACTTCAAATTATGGTCAACTTACCTCAAATGGTCACTAATTGACCATTAGAATGTTCACTCACCATTTCATGAGCAAAGTCCAAGTTTCACCCCCAAAACCTTAATTCCCATTATGAATTTACACAAGATACCTTAATTACCTCACTAATTCATTATCCACATATATATATTCTTTAATCATGATCTCTAGTCCACTCTAAGTCCATCAAAAACAATCAATCTTATCCCTTCCTTAGGGCTGCCGAAATTCATAGTGTACATTCACATAAATTTTATTCATTTAATCCACAAATCCTTACTCATTTTAAGTCTCTAACATGGAATAAGAGAGATTTATGTATAGATAGGCACTAACCTCTTGTAGGGCAGAATTTTCTCAAGCTTAAACTTCACTTTCTTTCCTTTTATAGGCTGCCAAACACTTCCCCAAGAGGTATAGACAAGTTTTAATGAAAGATGTCTAGGGTTTTGTAGTGAAAATTCATGGGAAAATGGAAGTGATGAAAGAAATTTTAATGGAGGGAGATGGAAGAGAGGGTCACGGCTTGAAGAGGAAGAAGAAACCAGAAATTGGTTTCTTAATTCATCATTTTTCCCTTTTTAAAGAATTTTTTATTGTGTTGTTGAATGTTGATTAGTGGAGGGCATTTAAATGACATCATAGTGATGTCATAATTAAGGATTTAAGTCATTTTCTTTTTCTTTCTTTTCTATTCATTTTTAATTTAATTTTTAGCAATATTTATTCATATTTTAGATCATAATAATTATTTACTTAACTGGACAAGTCGGCCAAAGATCGTCTCTGAAGGCGAAATGACCAAAATGCCCTCCGTTTGGCATAACGGGTCAAAATTGTCTGTACCGATTAAAAAATTTTTCTAAATATTTTCTTGGCATTGTAATGCCATAGGAACCTCAATGACCCTTCTCTGGAGTCCCAAAAATTATTTTATTAATTTTTCCCCGGGTCTAGGGCTCCTAGTTGGGAGAACCGCAACTTCCCTCTGGGTTACCCATCGCTTGGGCACCGGCTCATTTGACTTAGTTGTATTTTATTTCTAAAATTTTTTTACTAAATTTTTCTTATTAATATTTGAGTTAATTATGGTCCCTCACTTTAGTTTAAATATTTTTCCGATCGTTCTAGCTGTCCGGACCAACACTGGTCACCGGAATAGTAGAATGTGCGGAGTTGCTACAGGGAGGGTGTTACAACAAGGGTATAAAATAATACCCGTACAAAAAAACCGGTGTAGTTCTCAATTCAATAGCAGCTCACTCTACTGCTTTCTCCTTACTCTTATCTGCGACAGCAAAATAAGCTATCGCTGAGTATAAAAATACTCAGTGGTGCACAATAAAAATTTGAAATACAATACATAAATCATTCATTGCCAAAACACAATTTAAATATTTCTCAGTCACATTTCACAATTATCAAAACTCAGAATAATACAATTTAGTCAAATAATTTAATAAACACAGTGTTGCCAAAATCATACACAACTTAAGCCATGACACAAAATTTTCGATCGATGCCGTGTTGTACACTACGACAAAGCAATCTACAACCTCACTAATCGAAATCAATGAGAGAGGTGGCTAGATAGCTAATGAGTACTCATCCGATCTCAACCTCAATTGGCAAGCCAGAGAGGGAGGAAAATGAACGATCTCAACCCCATAAATGGACGAGGAATAATGTGATACTGTCATGCTAAGTGTGAACACAAAATCAATTCAAAACAATTTATTCAAATAATTTATGAGAAATCTGTCAATTTTCAAAGTCATATTCACAATCATAAATGGTAACACAATTCATAATTAACTCAAAAAAAATCAAAATTTCAAGAATCATATATTTAAACAAAAATTACTGTGCATAGACCTGACGTGAGTCGCCTCTAGGCCTTGACTCAGTCTCTCCGAGCTTCCAAGTCTTTTTCAGCTGAAACACACAGTTTCATAGCGTTTCAGTACCATATCTTAGCATAAATCCAAAGATAAATTTAACTTCACTTTTACCTAGCTCTAACGTGCTAAATTCGACGTTCTCGAAATTTTGTATTTTGGGTTACTATTCACTATACTATTCAAGTCAAATTGTTGACTTTATAAGGCTTAATAGGTATGGGAACTCCAACTTCACCCACATACCACATTTTGGTCATTAAATTTGTTGGTTTTGGTCATTTTCTCAAAGCTTAAGTCCTTTAGGCAAAATTGTCAAATTTTTAGTTTTGGTGTCCCTAGTTACACTGTTCCATTGGTAATTTTACTGTTGGAATTTGGCAAAACTTCCTTCATAGAAAATGTTCCTTATTGTCTTAAGTTTATTCTCATTTTTGAATCACCCCAATTGGAGTTTTGTAGCTCAAGTTATGGCCATTTGAACCATGGCTGCCGGATTGGAAATAACCCAGATTTTCTAGGCAATTTTGGTGCTGGCAGTTTTGGGTCACCAACTTGGGGTGGCCAAATGACTTGGTTGCTGGCAGAATTTGGATTTATGTTCTTCATGAAAGTTTTAGGTCTATATCGCATCTAACCGCTAGTAAAATTTCAGGTCATTTGGACCTACCTAGCTCGAGTTATGACCAAATGAACAAATGCTGTTCATTTAGTCAGTTTGTACAGGACAGCCTGCACTTTTCCAACTTTGGTCAATTTGTTCACTAGGTTTTGGTCACTTTTTGGGCATAGTTCCTAAATGAAAATTGTGTCATTTTATGTCTATTTTCATCCCCAATTTGTCCCATATCAATTAGACTTGTAAAATTTCATTTTTGGTCCTTCAAAGCTGACTTGGTCATGCTGCCAGCAGCATGACCACACTCCCTCCGAATTTAACTTTATTTCTAACCATTCCAGCACAATTCATTGGTCACAAATGACCATTTTTCACTTTAAATTAGGTCCAAAACATCATTTCACTATTTCTTCACATTTTGTCTCTCAAACCCTAGGTTCCAAAACCCTAACTCACTTAATTTGTTACATTTTACTAATTCCAACCATACAAACACAATTCCTCAACTCATTCAAGCTTTCTAACATATTTTACTCAATCAAATTCATGCAATTCTCACCCCTACATAGGCTGGACGAATTTTTCTTTAATCCTCCAACAATTATTTCTTTTCATTTTAAGCATAATTCTAAGTTAATTGAACTATAAACACAATTAATTCAACTAGAAATTTCAAGTTAGCTTACTAACCTTTCTTTGAATTTTTAATCTTCAAATCTTTCACTTTCTTCACTTTTCTTTCCTTAGTTCTCCTTCCCAAGTTGCAAGAACAAGGTGTAATCCATAATTTTTGGGGAGTTTATGTGACACCCCTTACCCGTGTACAGTATACCCGAGTAAGTAATGCCACCTGGTGTACCGGCACACTCTAATATTTCTCAATTAATTTAGAAAATGCTTTTGCACATAATTTATGAAATACAAATTATTTAAACCATTTATCAAAAGTATCATGCATTTAAGGTTCCGAAAAATTTTAAGAAAATCCGGCGGAGTACCGGCTAAAAATGGAGAAAACCGTTCTTCGGAACCTGTTAAAAACACTTCCAATACTTTTATTTCATCATCTCAAACTCCAATATCCCAAAATCTCAACAATATTTCTCAAACATTCATTATCAACACCAAATTCAATATCATGATTTCCACATATCAATTTCCATTTTCATTCATCATTCACATGTGATGTTCGCATGTAAATCACAAGTAAACATCTACTTTTCCATTAACAAATACAATTTTCATAATTTACATATACATCAAAATATATTACATGAGATCAAATACATATGAGAAAATACAAATCTACTACAAAATATCAAAATGACAAGCGACACCTAGTGCCCTACCGATGCAATGCGGTAGTGAGGTGACACAGACAGCGAAGCGTCGGATGGACTCACCAGTCTATGGTCTCTGGGCTCACGATCGGGATCTCCAGTACCTACGCGTGGCAAAAGCAAAGCGCTAAGCAATAATGCTTAGTGGTGCAATAATATAATAGAAGAAAATAGCAAAAAAATAAATGTGTATGCAAAGTGTATGCTTTCTTTGTTTGATTTTGGTATATTCATTAATTCATTAACTTTGTTCACTTTTATTCATTTGGTTGCCCCAAGTAACCTACACTAGACGACTGGACTGGATAACGGGTAAACTGGCACTGGGTACCTAGTACCTCGGGCCGTCACACCATTGGTTGCATATGCATCTCCCGGTGTGCAACAGAACAGCTAACAAGCTGTAAATAATGTCAGGCACAAGGCCAAGTCTCAATGTAAAGTCAGAATGGCTAAAAGCCATGAAATCACAAAATGGCATTGTTGCCATGTGCAGTACTGCTAACGGAACCCTATTGGCATGCCAAACTATCCAAACCAATCTTGTTAGGTATACTAGGGCATTTGAAACTCTTAAATTTGTCAATTTGTGAATTTCAATTTTTTTGGTGTCACTATTCATCATTGGTCAACAAAAATGTTGACTTTTAGAATAAAAATGTGTACATTGCCTTTGGCACTCCCAACATACCACATTTGGTGTTTAAAACTTGTTGGCATTAAGTGTTAATGCAATTTCAAAGTGTAACCCACACTAGCAGAAAATTTCAGTTTTGATGCCCTAACTTCACTGTTCCATTGGACACTGTTACTGTTGGAATTTGAAGAAATGTAAAACATGAAAGTTGTTCCTTATTTTGTCTAGTTGAATTTCCTTTTTTGAATCACTCCATTTGGAGTTTTGTAGCTCCAGATATGGCTCAAAAACCCAAGCTGGCCGGATTTCAAATTCTGCAGATTTACCATATCTACAGTAACATAAACAGTGACTTGAGTCACTTGGTTGACTGGGTTCTGGCCATAATTTGGGGTAGGTTCCTTCATGAAAGTTGTTTGTCTATGTCTTAACTTGTTGCTGTAAAAATTTCAGACCAATTGACCAAATCTACAGTGAGTTATGGCCAAATGAACAGTTACTGTTCATTTGGTCAAATTCTGCAGAGGCAGTTTCAGGGTTCCGGATTGGGGCCAAGTTTTGGTCCTCTTGCTTTGGTCTTTTGGGCATGGTTTCTTCAGCAAAAATGTGCCATTATAAGCCTAGTTTCATGTCCAATTGGCCAAAATTCAATTGGACTTACACAGCCCAAGTTATGGCTGTGCAAAGGGACTGAAATTTCAGTCCCTATGCTGCTGTCCATAGGGCAGATTTCACCTCACTTTGCCATAGCATTTTTCAGTCCCATTTATGGTCAACATATCTAAAATGGTCACTAATTGACCATTACAATGTGCCCTAACAATTTCCTAAGCCAATTCACATTTTCACCCTTCCAAACCCTAATATCCAACTAAATTTACTCATGAACTTAATTAACATACTTAGTTTAATGTCCATGTGTTTTAATACTTTAACCATCATTTCTAGCCACTTTAAATTTATCAAAACAATCAACCTCATACTTCCATAGGGCTGCTGAAAATTTAAAGTACCATAGCTCATGTAATTTACTTCAATTCTTTAAAATTTCTTAGCTCAAATGATATTCTAACTAAGATTAAAAGAAGGAGAATGAAGTTTGTAGCACTAACCTCACTTAGGGCAGATTTTTCCCACCTCTAAACTTCACTTTCCTTCACTTTCAAGGCTGCCAAAAGGTTGTTTAAGGTGTGGAGTAAAATTTTAATGAAGAGAGGTTAGGGTTTTGTGGTGAAACAAGGGAGAAATTAAGCTTGAGAAGTGAGGTTTAATGGAGTTTGAGAGAGGGAGAGAGGTTCACGTTTTGGCTGCACTAAGGAGAGAAGGATGGCTGCTGAAATTTTGTTGAATTTGGTCTTCTCTTATCTCTTTTAATGGTTAGTCAAACAATGGCTTAAGTGTGATTGGTCCAACTTTTTAAATGATGTCATTTTTGCCTTATTTTTGCATTTTCTTTTCTTTTCTTCCACTACTCATTTCAATTTTCATTTCTAGTAATATTTTTTCATATTTGATGTCATATTAATTATTTACTCAACTGGGCAAGTCGGCCAAAAATCACCTCGGAAGGCGAAATGACCAAAATGCCCTCCGTTTGGCTTAACGGGTCAAAATTGTCTGTACCGATTGAAAAAATTTTCTAAGTATTTTCTTGGCATTCTAATGCCATGGGAACCTCAATTACCCTTCTCTGGAGTCCCAAAAATTATTTTATAATTTTTCCCACGGGTCTAGGGCTCCTCGTTGCGAGAACCGCAACTTCCCTCCGGTTACCCATCGCTTGGGCACCGGCTCGTTTGACTCAGTTGTATTTTATTTCTAAAATTTTTACTAAATTTTTCTTATTAATATTTGAGTTAATTAGGGTTCCTAACTTTGGTTTAAATATTTTTCCGGACGTTCTAGTATGGGACCGACACCGATCAGGAGCAGTAGAATGTACGGAGTGGTTACTGGGAGGGTGTTACAACTCTTCCTCTAATTTAAATTTCGTCCTCGAAATTTACTCGATGCAAACAGATTGAGGGAACTGTTGCCTCATCGTTTCTTCACTTTCCCAAGTTGCCTCCTCGGTGTTGTGGTGCCTCCAAAGCACTTTCACCGATGGAATCTGTTTGTTCCTCAACTCTTTCACTTCCCGAGCCAAGATTCGTAGAGGTTCTTCTTCATATGTCAAATCGGTTGTATTTCAATTTCTTCTCTGGAGATGACATGTAAAGGGTCCGAGCGGTATCTTACGAGCATGGATACATGGAACACATTGTGGATCTTGTCCACTCGGTGGTAAAGCTAGCCTATAGGCCACTGGACCCACACGTTCAATGACTTCATATGGGCCAATGAACCTAGGGCTCAACTTACCTTTTCTTCCAAACCTCAATACCTTCTTCCATGGTGACACCTTGAGGAACACTTTGTCGCCAACCCCATATTCTATTTCATTTCTCTTGGTCGGCATAAGATTTACATGCATGCGAGGCAACCTTCAGATTAGCTTTGATCAATTTTACCTTGTCCTCGATCTGTTTCACAGTGCAGCCCTACCGATTTGTCTTCGCCCAATTCAGTCCAAAGACTGCTGAGTTCTACATTTTCTCCCATACGATTGCTTCATATGGGGCCATTTGGATGCTAGCTTGATAGCTATTGTTGTATCACAGTGCGCGGTGGGAGGTATCTATCCCAACTTCCCTCAAACTCAATGACACAACTCCTCGGATATCCTCAAGGACTGGATTACTCTTTACGATTGCCCATCCGTGCGAGGATGGAAAGTCACATCTTTGAAATGGAGTTGTGTACCCAAGATTCATGCAATTTCTTCCAAAATCTCGATGTAAACCTTGGGTCTCGATCGAATATAATGGAAAGTGGGATTCCATGCGATCTAACTATCTCAGCGATATACAATCGCTAACCTCTCTAGAGAGTAGTCGGTCCTAATCGGCGAGAAAGTGTCTTGACTTTGTCAATCTATCCACTATTACCCATCCGCATCATGTTTCCTCTGGGTGAGAGGCATACCACTTACAAAATCCATGGTGACCCGATCCCATTTCCATTCAGGTATGCGTATAGGCTGAAGCAATCCTGATGGAACTTGATGTTCTGCCTTGACTTGCTGACATGTCAAGCATTTAGTCACATAGTCACCGATATCTCTCTTCATACTGTGCCACCAATCTGAAGCTTCGTGTCGTGATACATCTTTGTACTTCACAGGTGCATAGCATATACACTAGTGTGTGCCTCTTTTAGAATACTAGCTTTCAATTCCCCATCATCCGTACACACAGTCTTCCTTTGTAGTCTGAGACACCCATCTGCTTTCACCCCATAGTCAGTTGCTTTTCCCTCTGAGATCTTGCTCATAATTGCCTGTAACTTTTAATCTGTCTTTTGCCCATCTAGTATCTGCATAGCGAGTTTGGCCTCACTTGCAACTCGGCCAAAATAGCTCCATCTCGAATCAAAGATAGATGGGCATTCAATGATCTCAAGTGTCATGGATTTTCTGCTCAAAGCATCAAGAACTACATTTGCCTTCCCGGGATGGTAGTCAATTACAGTCATAATCCTTCAGAACTCAATCCATCGCCTCATCTAAGGTTGAGCTCCTTCGGGTTGGCAAATATTTTAGGCTCTTGTGGTCTGTAAACGTAGCACTTTTCACCATACAAATAATGCCTCCATATCTTGGTCACGAAGATAATTGCATAAGCTCTAGATCATGGGTAGGGTAGTTCTGTTCATGTGGCCTTAGGTATGCGGAAGCATAGGCGATCACTTTCCCCTCTTGCATCAACACACACCTAACCCATTATGAGAGGCATCACGTAAACCACAAAATCCTTCACGACCTCGGTGTGTGCACCTGGTGCCTCTGTCAACATAGCCTTTAACTTCTCAAAGCTGGTGCGGCACTTGTCATTCCAGTCCAAATCGACATTCTTGTGTAACAACTTGGTCATTGGAGGCGGTTATTAGGGAAAATCCTTCACAAATCTTCTGTAATACCCAGCTAGCCCCAAGAAGCTTCTGACCTCAGTTGTGTTTCTGGGAGGCTTCCATTCCATCACTGCTTCTATTTTCTTGGGATCCACCCTAATCCCATCAGCTTCTATGTGTCCAAGGAATGCAATTTCATTCAGCCAAAAGTCACACTTGGACAACTTAGCATACAGCTTCTTTTCTTTCAGGGTTTGCAGAACAATCCTCAAATGCTCATCATGTTCTTCCCTGGTCTTGGAATACACCAAAATATCATCAATAAAGACCACTACGAACCGATCTAAGTGTGGATGGAAGATACGGTTCATAAGGTCCATGAATGCCGCTGGTGCATTTGTTAGGCCAAAGGGCATCACTAGAAACTCATAATGCCCATATCGGGTCCTAAATGCAGTCTTTGGCACATCTGCATCCTTCACCCTCAACTGATGATACCCTGATCTGAGATCAATCTTGGAAAATACTCCTGCTCCCTTCAACTGATCAAACAGATCATCAATTCTAGGCAACGGATATTTGTTCTTCACAGTCACTTTGTTTAACTGTCGGTAATCGATGCATAGTCTCAAAGTCCCATCCTTCTTTTTCACAAACAAAGATGGAGCTCCCCACGGTGACACACTTGTGCGTATGAACCCCTTATCAAGCAACTCTTGCAACTGAGTTTTCAACTCCCTCAACTCAGTGGGTGCCATCCTATAAGGAGCAATGGAAATGGGTGCTGTACCCGGCAGTGTCTCAATGGCAAATTCGACTTCCCTTTCTGGTGGCAAACCAGGCAACTCTTCAGGAAATACCTCTGGGAAGTCTCTCACTGTGGGTATGTCACTCGTGTTTGGCTTAGCACGCCTAGTATCCACCACATGTGCTAGGTAGGCTTCACGACCTTTCTCATTATTCTTCTTGCAATCGTGGTGAGATGACATTGGACAGAAATCTGTCCTTTCCCCAACCGTGATCTCATTACCCTCTGAAGTTTTTAGAAATTCTCTTCAATTTGCAATCAACTATTGCTCGATGACGTGACAACCAATCCATTCCCAATATCACATCAAACTCATGGAAGGGCAACTCAATTAGGTCCGCCAAGAATTCATACCCACAATCCTCAACGGGCAACCCTTGTATACTTTGTTCACTACCACATTTGTGGCCCAATGGATTAGTGACGAGAATGTCTTGGTCACTCTACCCTACCAATATCCACCTTTCGACGGGTAGGATGATGCAAATGTAAGAATGAGTGGATACTGGATCCACCAATGCATGCACATGATTATTGTAGAGTGAGAACGTACCCATGATGAAGTCCTGGGCATCTTGTTCCTCCTGAGCTCTCAAGGCATAATTTCTGGCAGGTGGTCTGTTATCTGGCCTCTCTGCTGGCTCAGATGTAGGCCTCTGAGATGGTCCCACAGCTTCGGATTTACCAGACCTTCTACCCCTTGGTGGTGCAGGAGCAGTGCGTCTACTTGTGTCGGAGCGGTGTAGTAGTTCTGCGTGGCGGTTCCTCGATTGATGTTCTCGACCCACATCTCAAGCAAGCACGATCACTCTCCAACATTCCCCCTTGTGCCATTTCGGCGGTGTGGACACGCAGAAGATCTCGGGCTGGTCCCTGAACCCCATCCTCGGAGAGGCCCACCGATGGTGTGGGTGACCTCTCCTAGGGGTGAATCGTGGCACTGGGCCCCGAGGTGACCACGACCACGTGGCGGCCGAACTCTGTGCAGGAGGACCCTTAAACTTCTTCCCAAATCCAGGGGTGGAACTAGACTGACCTGGTCCCCTCTTCTGCTGTCTCTCCCTTCTGGTCTGCTCATTGATTCTCACTTTTTCAACCCTTATTGCAGCTTCCACTAGCTTGCTAAATTCTGTGATTCACAAGGAAGTGAGCTTTATCTTGCTATTGTCATTCAGTCCATCTTAGAATCTCTTGCACCTTTCGGCCTCATTAGGGACTATCTCCCTTCCATAGCGGCTTAATCGGACGAATTCTTTCTCATACTCACCATCGACAATTGTCTCGCCTCGGGTTAATAAATTCCCTTCTTCTCTCTTCCGGTATACTGGTACCCACATATTTCTTCTTGAACTCAGAGAGGAAGAAGTCCTAAATTCTGACCTCGGGCTGCACTTCACTGAACCAGTGTCCCGCCATTCGTAGGCATCGTCTTGTAACAAGGATATAGCAGCTTCTAAGTTCTGCTCTGGGGTGCAGTGGAGTTGTTTTAAGACTCTGCCTGTTCTGTTCAACCAATTCTCGGCTGCAACAGAGTCATCTTCTCTCTTGCCATAGAAATCCACTGCCCCAAATTTTCTTAACCTTTCAGTGTGATTTACATTGTGGAGTGGTGGCGGTGGTGGTGGTCTTGGCATTACCCGACCATCTGTCTAAAGAAGTCGGCCATTTGTTGGAACATGGCTCGTGGAGGTGGCGAGCTCTGCTTGAGTGGCGAGCAGATTCTCTCATGCCCCCAGTCTCAGCTGCTGCAGGTGGAGCATGACTCTCCACTTCCTCCTCAACGGCTCTCTGAGAGGAAGGATCCATATCCTATTCAAAATAAGAAAGATAAACAGATTTGCGTTAGTGTCACCTCGACTCTTACAAATGCAATGCATGGTATGGACTCAATCTAGGCCTGAACGCCTAAACCGTGCTCGATACCACTAAATGTGACACCCCTTACTCGTATGCAGTATACAGAGTAAGTAATGCCACCGTGTACCGCACACTCTAATATTTCTCAATTAATTTAGAAAATGCTTTTGCACATAATTTATGAAATACAAATTATTTAAACCATTTATCAAAAGTATCATGCATTTAAGGTTAGAAAAATTTTAAGAAAATCCAGTGAATCTGGCTAAAAATGGAGAAAACCGTTCTTGAACTGTTAAAAACACTTCCAATACTTTTATTTCATCATCTCAAACTCCAATATCCCAAAATCTCAACAATATTTCTCAAACATTCATTATCAACACCAAATTCAATATCATGATTTCCACATTTCAATTTCCATTTTCATTCATCATTCACATGTGATGTTTGCATGTAAATCACCAGTAAACATCTACTTTTCCATTAACAAATACAATTTTCATAATTTACATATACATCAAAATATATTACATGAGATCAAATACATATGAGAACATACAACTCTACTACAAAATATCAAAATGACAACCGACACCTAGTGCCCTACCGATGCACTCGCGGTAGTGAGGTGACACAGATCGAGCAAAGCGTCGGATGGACTCACCCGATCTGTGGTCTACGGGCTCACGATCGGGATCTCCGGTACCTCTGGCGTGGCAAAAGCAACGCGCTAAGCAATAATGCTTAGTGGTGCAATAATATAATAGAAGAAAATAGCAAAAAATAAATGTGTATGCAAAGTGTATGCTTTCTTTGTTTGATTTTGGTATATTCATTAATTCATTAACTTTGTTCACTTTTATTCATTTGGTTGCCCCAAGTAACCTACACTAGACGATGGATGGATAACGGGTAACCGCACTGGGTACCTAGTTTCGCCGTCACACCATTGGTTGCATATGCATCTCCGGTGTGCAGAGCGACTAACAAGTGTAAATAATGTCGAGCACAAGGCCAAGTCTCAATGTAAAGTCAGAATGGCTAAAAGCCATGAAATCACAAAATGGCATTGTTGCCATGTGCAGTACTGCTAACGGAACCCTATTGGCATGCCAAACTATCCAAACCAATCTTGTTAGGTATACTAGGGCATTTGAAACTCTTAAATTTGTCAATTTGTGAATTTCAATTTTTTTGGTGTCACTATTCATCATTGGTCAACAAAAATGTTGACTTTTAGAATAAAAATGTGTACATTGCCTTTGGCACTCCCAACATACCACATTTGGTGTTTAAAACTTGTTGGCATTAAGTGTTAATGCAATTTCAAAGTGTAACCCACACTAGCAGAAAATTTCAGTTTTGATGCCCTAACTTCACTGTTCCATTGGACACTGTTACTGTTGGAATTTGAAGAAATGTAAAACATGAAAGTTGTTCCTTATTTTGTCTAGTTGAATTTCCTTTTTTGAATCACTCCATTTGGAGTTTTGTAGCTCCAGATATGGCTCAAAAACCCAAGCTGGCCGGATTTCAAATTCTGCAGATTTACCATATCTACAGTAACATAAACAGTGACTTGAGTCACTTGGTTGACTGGGTTCTGGCCATAATTTGGGGTAGGTTCCTTCATGAAAGTTGTTTTTCTATGTCTTAACTTGTTGCTGTAAAAATTTCAGACCAATTGACCAAATCTACAGTGAGTTATGGCCAAATGAACAGTTACTGTTCATTTGGTCAAATTCTGCAGAGGCAGTTTCAGGGTTCCGGATTGGGGCCAAGTTTTGGTCCTCTTGCTTTGGTCTTTTGGGCATGGTTTCTTCAGCAAAAATGTGCCATTATAAGCCTAGTTTCATGTCCAATTGGCCAAAATTCAATTGGACTTACACAGCCCAAGTTATGGCTGTGCAAAGGGACTGAAATTTCAGTCCCTATGCTGCTGTCCATAGGGCAGATTTCACCTCACTTTGCCATAGCATTTTTCAGTCCCATTTATGGTCAACATATCTAAAATGGTCACTAATTGACCATTACAATGTGCCCTAACAATTTCCTAAGCCAATTCACATTTTCACCCTTCCAAACCCTAATATCCAACTAAATTTACTCATGAACTTAATTAACATACTTAGTTTAATGTCCATGTGTTTTAATACTTTAACCATCATTTCTAGCCACTTTAAATTTATCAAAACAATCAACCTCATACTTCCATAGGGCTGCTGAAAATTTAAAGTACCATAGCTCATGTAATTTACTTCAATTCTTTAAAATTTCTTAGCTCAAATGATATTATAACTAAGATTAAAAGAAGGATAATGTAGTTTGTATCAATAACCTCACATAGTGCAGATTTATCCCACCACTAAAATTCACTTTCATACACGTTCAAGGATCCCAAAAGGTTGTTTAAGGTGTGGAGTAAAATTTTAATGAAGAGAGGTTAGGGTTTTGTGGTGAAACAAGGAGAAATTAAGCTTGAGAAGTGAGGTTTAATGGAGTTTGAGAGAGGGAGAGAGGTTCACGTTTTGGCTGCACTAAGGAGAGAAGGATGGCTGCTGAAATTTTGTTGAATTTGGTCTTCTCTTATCTCTTTTAATGGTTAGTCAAACAATGGCTTAAGTGTGATTGGTCCAACTTTTTAAATGATGTCAATTTTGCCTTATTTTTGCATTTTCTTTTCTTTTCTTCCACTACTCATTTCAATTTTCATTTCTAGTAATATTTCTTCATATTTGATGTCATATTAATTATTTACTCAACTGGGCAAGTCGGCCAAAAATCACCTCGAAAGGCGAAATGACCAAAATGCCCTCCGTTTGGCTTAACGGGTCAAAATTGTCTGTACCGATTGAAAAATTTTTCTAAGTATTTTCTTGGCATTCTAATGCCATGGGAACCTCAATTACCCTTCTCTGGAGTCCCAAAAATTATTTTATAATTTTTCCCCCGGGTCTAGGGCTCCTCGTTGCGAGAACCGCAACTTCCCTCCGGTTACCCATCGCTTGGGCACCGGCTCGTTTGACTCAGTTGTATTTTATTTCTAAAATTTTTACTAAATTTTTCTTATTAATATTTGAGTTAATTAGGGTTCCTAACTTTAGTTTAAATATTTTTCCGGACGTTCTAGCTGTCCGGACCGACACCGGTCACCGGAACAGTAGAATGTACGGAGTGGTTACCGGGAGGGTGTTACAGTTTATGGGAAAATTTGGTGTTTTAAAAGCTTACACACAAGCTTTAATGGAGGATTTTGAGAGGGAAAGGGTGAGAGGTGAGAGACGGCAACAAGGGTAAAAGATGACTTTATTTTTTTTTTCTTTTCTTTTCATTTATCTATTTTGGCTTATGGAAGACCCCAAAAAAATCTAATTAATTAAATACATTAATTATTACTTTTATGGCATCATGCATGATGTCATCTCCCTACATTTTTTCAATTTCCTTTTTTTTTTCTATTAGTTCTTTAATTTAATTCCCGACTCCGAAATTTTCTTTTCTCCGATTTTATTTGACAGTTAGGTCAGGAGTCAGCTCTTGGGGTCAATTGACCAAATTGCCCCTCACCGGTTCATCCCGGTTTGCAAATAATTCAATATTTCTACCGGCTCCTTGACCTAATTTTTTGACTGGCTTAACAGTTCTTTTTCGTGATTTTCTCTTTTTCATTGTGTTTATAATGGTCCTAAGGACCGCGGCGTCATATTTTACGGTTCGAAATTTGAGTTTAAATCGACTTTGCAGTCGTTCCCGAGAAGGTCACCCATCGCTGTAACTCTTGGCTCGTTTAACTTCTTATATTTTGTTTTTCTTATTTATACTTAACTAATTGGCAATTACTAATTATTTGTATTTTTGGCTTCTTTAGTTGTCTTAAGTGTGATTCTAATCCCCTTAATTATCCGGACCGACACCAGTCACCGGAACAGTGAAATCTACTAGGCTATGCAAACGGGGGTGTTACATACACTGTAATGACAGTGAGGAAGTATAAAATAATGAAATATGTGATGAGAAAATTAAGAAAAAATAAAAGAAACAAAATGTGACTAAGTTAAACGAGCCGAACCCGCAGCGATGGGTGACCGCACCGGGAAGTTACGGCGAGGACCGTTGACTAGTCCTGGACCGCGGGGAACTCGGAGAAATATTTTTGAGACATAATTAAAGGTCTAATGAGGTGTAATTGACATTGAAAATGTCAAAGAAAAATTAATAAGTTAGTATAAACGAAAAACAAAAATTAAAGAAATCGGCGTTATAAGGAGTAAATCGGTGTTACCGAAAAAGTCCAAATTTGACTCGAAAAGGGGCATTTTGGTCATTTGACATCTAGAGTTGCCTTTTGACCTAAATGTCTATTAAAAATAAATAGTATTAAATTTTGGGAACCCCATGAAAAAGGAAATTAAATGTGTAATGAAAATTAGGGAAAATATGGGGGGATTAATTGAATTATGAAACTTTGGATTATTAAAATGTTAATTTAAGTTAGTGGGGTTAGGTGGCACTATATAAGGTACATGAGGACACTAATCAGCCCATTTTTCATCATCTTCTCTACTCACCCTTCCCATGGCCGAATTGGAGCTTTAAACTTCCTCCATGGCCGCCCCATGTTCAAGCTCCATTCCCCTACCTTTAAGCCATTATTTCTTCAACCTTCCTTCATGAAAAATGATCCTTACACCATGGGCAACCTATAGGTAGCAAGAAGGAAAGGAAATTTCAAGGATTTTTCAAGTTCAAATTGAGGTTAGTGCTTAATCTTTCCATTTTCCTTCACTAATCCTTGTGTTGAGCTTTGGGTAAGTTGAATTGCTTAGAAAAATTGAGGAAATGATTGAGTATTGGTGAATCTTAATTTTGGCAGCCATGAATGTAACACCCCTAAGTTCTATAGTGTGTTTTACTGTTCCGGTGACTAGTGTTGTCCGGACAGCTAGAATGCCTAGAATTACACTTCGATATATGTGAGGAGATATAAAATAATGAAATACAAGAGAAAAAAGTACAAGAAAAACAAAGAAAAAATAATAGTAAAGAAATTTAATCAAGTTAAGCGAGCTGAGAACCTTAGCGATGGGTGACCGCACCGGGAAGTCACGGCGTGGACCATTGACTAGCCCTAGACTGCGGGGAACCCTGGAAATATTTTTAGGACTCAAATAAATATTTATTGAAGTATAAATATCATTAGAAATATCAAAGAAAAATTAAATAATTAGTACAAAAAAAGTGAGAAATCGAAAAAGGATAAAACTCGGTGTTACCGAAAAATCGAGAATGCAACCCGAACAGGGGCATTGTGGTCATTTGACACCCCGAGTTGTCTTTTGACCTAAATGTCCATTAAAAATAAATAATATTACACTTCGAAAATATAATGTAAAATTAATTTAGTGGTACCTAATGTAAATAGCAAAAATGGAGTGTAAATGGAGTAATTATCATTTAAAACATATAAAATAGTTTAATTAAGGTGAGTGGACCACTATGGATTAAAATAGACACTAAATGGGCAGGTGTAAATCCACTAATAAATCTGCAATTCATCTTCTTCAATTGAAAAGTCCCATTGCCGCATGAAAAACTCTCAAACCTCTCCCATGGCCACCCACCTTCAAACCATTACAACTCCATGATCAAGCCATCTTTTCTCACACTTGTCTTCATTAAAGTTTATTCCCACATCACAAGGAAGAGTTTGATAACAATTTCAAGAAGTTTTGGTGAAGATTTAAGAAGTCTCATCCATAGGTAAGTTTGAGTTTTTGAATATTGTTTTGTTAAAGTTTGTAAGCATGTTATGGGTGTTTGAATTATGAAGAAATTTTTAAGGTTTGATGTTGAATGGGAATGTGTAATTTTGGCAGCCATGGAAATACCTTGAAGGCAGGTTATTTGTGCTTGTAAATGTTGAATTAAATGATTGATTAAATGTATATTGTGTAGGAAATTGTTTAGGTAATGTATACTTAGTATATGTAAATGTAAAATGAAGTTTAAAGCTTGGAAAGTAATGGAATGTAAGTGTACCATTGTGGTAGTTTGCTAAATCTTGAAGAATGCTGGAATTCATGCTTGGTTTATGGAATAATGATGTTAAAATGTGTTGGTTGTTATGGCAGTTTGAGTGTGTGTATGGTGGTGTGAAGTGGGACTTGTAAATGAGTGTAAATTGGTGATTGAATTGTTGTAAATTAGGTTTGAAAATTATACACTTGTTGGTGCACATTGAATGCAATTGTAAGCTGCCAAAATGACCTATAATGTGTTGTGAATTATGTTTAGGTTGTGGTACAACCAGAATTGGTTTAAATGTTAAGTTTGGTGAGTGTTAAAAGTGATGCTTGATGTGTATGCAAGAATTTCAATAAGGAAGTTTGAGTTTTAGGCCTATAACTTTAAGTGTGTGGCTCCAATTGGTATGAGACCAATTGGAGGTGAAACTAGGCACAAAATGTGCCAACTTTCATGAAGAAAGCTTACCAAAATTCTGCTTGCAAGGTAGCTTGAAAAATGACCAAATCCGGATTAAGTGCAAATGAGGCTTGAAAATTGACCATTTGGGCAGCAGTTAGTGTTTAGGCTATAACTCACTCAAAACAGGTCTAATTGACCTGAAATTTTAACCGTGAATAGCTAAGACCCATATCTACAAGTCTTATGAAGACACCAAAGCCCAGAAATGACCATAAGCAAGTCAAAAAGCTTCCACAAGTTCGGGTCCAAAAACTGGCCGAACCTAAAATGACCTAAAGTGACCTAAAATGACCAATTTTGGTGCAATTTGACCAGCAATAGTAAAATGACCATAACTTGGTCTACATAACTCAGAATGACCTGAAATTTTGCCCCGCGTTCCACAAGACATAGACCTACAAGTTTGTAGTTTTGACCAAAACCCGAAAACCGAGGAAACTAGGTCGTCCGGCTAGGTCAAACTAGTATCCCGGAATCCAGCAAGTTGCAAGAAAATGCAGTATACACGGAAATGAATTTGGTAACATGTACCAACCCTAAAAGACTATCGAATGTGACATATTAATGACATTAAAACCTAAATTACCTAGAATGTACCAAGGGTCGACATAGTAGGTTGACTAAGCGAATAAATGAATTCAGTGAATTAATTATCAAGCATTATCGTTAGAGACAGTTTAAATGAGTACTAAAACACTTAAAATTGTGTTTCTCAGTTAGCAAAGACTTAGGAAGGGGAAGGAAACACTGAGTTAGAGCCAAGAGACAATTATCAGAGGTTTGTGCATAATAAGTATTTCTTTTGAATTTTTCAATTGAAATAAATTACGATTATTTATATGTTATTGTTTTAAATTGTGTTTGTGCACAATAGCGATTTCTTCTGAATTTTTCAATTGAAATAAATTATGATTAATTGTTTGTTATTGTTTTAAATTGTATTTGTGCATAATAAGTATTTCTTTTGAATTTTTCAATTGAAATAAATTATGATTATTTCTATGTTATTATTTCAAATTGTTATTGTGCACCACTGAGTAAATTTTACTCAGCGATAGCTTTTCATTGCTGTCGCAGGTAGACAGACTGACAGGGCAGTAGACTAAGCTGCTAGTACATTCAGTGAGAAATCATCGGGTATATTGAGTATACCATATTCTGCGTTTTATATTGTAATGTATGTTCACTGTATGTATATAGTGTTCTTGGTTTTGAGCAGTTGTAAATTAAAATTGTACATTAAAGTTGTAAAATAAATTATGAGTTATTTGGACTTGTAAAAATTGTATTATATTTCTTGTATCTCAGTCTTTGAAAAATTATTGTGGATTTGTGTTGAATTATGCTAGAGTTTGAGATTGAGAAAAATATTGAAGTGCTTTTTACAAGTTTTTGAAGAACTGTTTTATCCAAATTACGGAGGGCACTCTGCCAAAATTTTTTTACAGAAATTACTAATAGTCTAAATGTGTTAGTTAATTCACCTCAGTTCAAAAAGATTTTTAACACCTGTAAATAGTGCTCACCACTGTAAAAGAAGTAAGAAAAGTTTTTGAAAATCCCTTGTAGTGTATTTAATGGGTTATCAGTAGGCGAAGTTGGTAATTCATTAGGTATACTACGGGATCATGTTATGCCTTACAGAGGGGTAGGGTGTGACAATGAAAATGCATGGTTAGTGACTTATTCTTATATTTAATGGATGGGAATTAAGGTTGATTAACTCAAATGGAAGTTGTAGTAAGTTAATATCCAAGTATGTGTATGTTAGTGCTTGAATTAAGGGTTTAATAGTGGGACTTTGATACTTTAGTAAACTACCATGTTTGGCAGCCCATAATATCATAAATTTGTGTGTGTGAATATAAAGTTTATTAATGAAATATGAGAGTGTTAAATTGTGTGCAACATGTGCAATTGATATTGAGGTATGAGTATATGAAAGTGTATGTGTAATATTGATATTGAGATATGTTGAATTTTGGTGCAAGTGAATGTTGAACTTAAATGGTGAATTGTGTGCATTGAGCACTTGAGTGTTCTGCCCAATATGCTTGCTTGAATTGTGTTTAGTATTTGTAGAAGTGCTATGAATGAATAATGATGTAACACCCCTCACCTGACTACAGTGTAGCCGAGCAAGGCATGCTACAATCAGTGCCGGAGCACCCTAACTTATCTTACTTTATTTTTTTTAAATAATTTTGAATTCATTTAATTTAATATCAATTATTTTTCGACGGAGAAACCAGCAGAGTTTCCCCTATTTTATTATCGTTTGGCGTATTTCAATATTCATCTGTTTGAAATTCAATAATATTTCTAAAATAAAATCTTATCCATGCTAATCATAATTATCTCATCAATCATTCTCATAATTTTCTCATATTTCAAATCTCATCCATACATTTCAATTTCATAATCATTTTCATACATTTCCATTCATACTCAATTCATATGTAAACATTCTCAAATTACATAAGCAAAATTTTCAAATTTCCTTAATTTACATAATTTACAAAATAATTACAAAATTTCATAATTTACATAATATATAAATTAATTACATATGAAAAAGCTAATAAATTAATTTACACCGCATTCCTATTAATTACCTGTTCATAATCTACATTATAATACAATATCTAGCATTTTTTATACAAAATACAAAATATGATCTATATGGGCCCTATCTACATGCATTGCTGAGGAGGTGACAAACTTTGACACTCTGCAGATCAAAACTCCCAAAATTCCCAGTCAAACGTCCATTGAGTTCTAGCTTGATTACTGCTGAAGGAAACAATTCCATCGCGCTAAGCATTGCTGCTTAGTGGTGCAATAATATAACAAGGAAATAATATACAAATAAAGATAGAAATAAAACATAATTCAAATAATTAAGATTTATTTATACTTCACATGCGGTTTCTAAAATTTAATATGTTTTATCCTAATTTAGTCTTCTTTGAAAGTGTTTATTTCGCCAATGTACAGTAATAATGTACAAAGAAAAATGATCTGAAAATAATAAATTTATGTTTATATTATTATATAAGTCACATTTGCAATATTTATTTATGTTATAATTTTCTTTGCTAATCTTTTAGCATTTTCTCTATACTTGCTAGGTTGTCTCAGATTATTTCATAATAAGTAAATTTTGATATCGGTCCAGTTCATTTCGATTCTTTCTAATAAATAACTATTCTAATTTATTTTAGGTCATCTTACTCATTTATTTAATTTCTAATATTTTTTTATTACTAATATTCTTAACTTATTTCAATAAATTTCACTACAAATAACCTATGACAGGCTGACTAAACTAGATAACGGGTCGTTGGCACTGGACACCACGGTATCTCGGGCCGTCATACCATGGGACGCAGAACGTCAACCACATATGCAGTCATTATGGCTAAAAAGCCATGATAACACATAATCAGGCATAAAAGCCATGAATGTTGGCATAAAGCCATGAATACGGGCATAAAGCCATGAATACGGGCACAAAGCCATAAATACAGGCATAAAGCCTTTCGCAGTACTGCTAAAACAATACCCTAATGGTATGCCAAACTATCCAATCTGACACACATGTCTAGGCAATACAAGGGCACATAATATCATTAAATATTAATATATTGTATTTTATGACTTTATTATTTCATAATAAATTTCATAATAAATTTCATAATTTATACATTCATCATACTATTCATACATTTCTTACATCATTCATATTGATCACAATTCACAACAATGGTGTTCATATACCATTGTACTCAAAACATTCTTCCTTTCTCTTATAAATAGAACTAATGTTTCATTTATATTTTCATGTGATTCATTTATTCATTACAATATTTATATGAATTCATAACTCATACAAGGTGTTATTATCTTATTTGTAATGGAAACATAAATCCTAATGTAAACCTCATCCTATTTATACTCAACAATCCATCTAGTTTAATTTCATTTCATATTCAAGTGGTATTACTTATGTTTTATTAGACCTACTAGTAAGGGGAATACAAATCTTAATCATATACTCACATAACTTAAATGTTTATTAAGTCATTTAGGTAAATTACTATTTCTATTCTAAGTAATCCATGAATGTTTCATGGATTCCAAATTTCATACCTTAATTTCCTCTACCAATTTAGTTATTATAATTTGTGTCTTTGTATTACTATTCACAATACTATTCACTCAAATTGTTGACTTTTTAATACATAATAAATTTATTGAACCTAAGTTCTTCAAGATACCACATTTTGCATTCAAAATTTGTTGGTATTGGTTGCCAATACCATTTCCAAGCTTAATGTTAATTGGGCAGAATTTTCAGTTTTCATGCCTTGTCTTTACTGTTCCATTTGTCACTTTTGCAGTGGGAATTTGGAAAAATGTTCAACATGAAAGTTGTTCCTCATTTTGTCTGGTTAAATTTACTTTTTTGAATCACTCCATTTGGAGTTTTGTAGCTCAAGTTATGGCCTAAAAACCATGACTGGCCGGATTGGGCAGAACCAAAAATTCTGGGTAAAATTGTTTCTACCAGATTTGGTAACTCAATTTTGGTTGGCAATTTGACTAGGTTATGATCATAATTTGGGTCAAGTTTCTTCATGAAAGTTTTTGTTCTATATCTCAATTGTTGCTGGTAAAATTTCAGGTCAATTGGACCTTGCTACATTGAGTTATGGCCAAATGACCAAATACTGTTTATTTGGTCATTTTGCACAGGCAGATTGCAGGTCACCCGGATTAGGGCAAACTTTTGGTCAAGTTGGTTTGGTTTTCTGGGCATGGTTTCTTCACCAAAGTTGTGTCATTATGTGTCTAGTTTCACCTCCAATTGGCCTCATACCAATTGGAGTCACACAACCTCAGTTATAGGTCAAACAATACCCTAGACTCATAGGTCCAAATTTCCTGCATAAGAGAAGCACTCCCAATTTTCAATTTAACCCAACTTCCAAACTTCAATTCACATTTATAACACTTCTAATAGTCAATAATCAACCTCAACATCATCAAATTCAAGTCACAACACAAAATTCCATATTTGAGCAAACCCTAAATCAACTTGCAATAATTTTAAATTCCAAGAGAATTTCTAGCACTAACCTTATTCCTTAGCTTCACTCAACTTTAATTCAACCTTCTAATCAATCAAAAACTTGAAGCTCCTTCTTGGTCCACCTTGGCTGAAATTCCTCTTGCCCCAAACTCAATTTTTTTTTTTTTGGTTTTCTTGAGTGTTTTTTACTAATTAGGCTTTAGTTTAGGGTGGGCTATAATTTTTCTAAGAAAAAATTTGGTTGAGACTTAGGGTTTTAAGGTTTAGATTTTGGGTTTTAATGGAGAATTTTAGAGAAGAAGGGAAGAAGTGGACGGGAAGAAGAAGGGAAAAAAAGATGCAGATTTTTGGTTCAATAATTAACCTATATAATAATTAAATATTTAATGGCAATATGGTAAATAAGTAGAATGGCAAATTTGAAATTATTTTGAAGTTTATAATCATTATAATTTGACTTTTCAATAATTATTTTTAATTTTCATAATTTCAATTAATTAAATTAATTTAGCTTTATTAAATTAATAATCATCATTTTTGGTAAATATTGGACCCTCAAATTTAATTGACCAAATTTTGCTCTTACCGAGTTGTCGGTTTATCTTTCTTTCTTATTTCTTTTACTCATTTTTAATTTAATTTTCATCAATATTTATTCCTATTTTATGTCATAATAATTATTTACTTAATTGGACAAGTTGGTCAAAAATCATCTCCGAAGACGAAATGACCAAAATGCCCTCCGTTTGGCTTAACAGACAAAAATTGTCTGTACCGATTGAAAAATTTTTCTAAGCCTTTTCTTGGCATTCTAATGTCATAGAAACCTCAATGACTCTCCTCTGGAGTCTCAAAAATTATTTTATGAATTTTCTCCCGCGTCTAGGGCTCCTAGTTGCGAGAACCGCAACTTCCCACTAGGTTACCCATCGCTAGGGCACCGGCTCATTTAACTTAGTTGTATTTTATTTCTAAAATTTTTTTCTAAATTTTCTTATTAATATTTGAGTTATTTATGACTCCTCACTCTAGTCTAATTATTTTTCTAGACGTTCTAGCTGTCCAAACCGACACCGGTCATCAGAACAGTAGAATGTATGGAATTGCTACAGTGAGGGTGTTACAAATGAAGTCATGAGGAGGAGGAGGAATGGCAAATTGGAACTGTAATTGTCTTGTGCAGGTTGTGTGATGTTGGTACTATATAAATTAGGTCATAAGTGCCAAACTATGAACCCAATTGGTATGAGGCTAATGGGGGGGGGGGGGGGTGAAACTAGACACCAAATAGGCCAACTTTCATGTAGAAATGTTGCCAAAATTCTGCCTAGAAACTGACCTTAAAAATGACCAAATCCGGAATGGCAACATTGCAAACCCAGATTTTTGACCATATGAACAGTAATCATTACGATGACCATAACTCACTAAAACCAGGTCCAATTGACCTGAAATTTTTACCATGGATAGCTTAGACATAGAGCTACAATTCTTATGAAGACAACAAAGCCCAGAAATGGCCAGAATCAAGTCAAATAGCTTGCACAAGTTCGGATACCAAAATTGCCAGAACTAAAAGTGACCTAAAATTGACCAAATTTTGCACTAAAGGTGCAATCTGTCCAGCTTTAGTAAATTGACCATATCTTCGTCTACAAAACTCAGAATGACATGAAATTTTGCCCAGAGTGCAATAAGACTTAGAGCTACAATTCTTATGAAGACACCAAAGCCCAGAAATGGCCAGAACCAAGTCAAATAGCTTGCACAAGTTCGGTACCAAAACTGTCAGAACTAAAACTGACCTAAAATTGACTAAATTTTGCACTAAATGTGCAATCTGTCCAGCTTTAGTAAATTGACCATATCTTCGTCTATGCAACTTAGAATGACCTGAAATTTTTACCATGGATAGCTTAGACATAGAGCTAGAATTCTTATGATGACACCAATGCCCAGAAATGGCCAGAACCAATTCAAATAGCTAGTACAAGTTCGGGTACCAAAACTGCCAAAACTAAAAGTGACCTAAAATTGATCAAATTTTGCACTAAAGGTGCAATCTGTCCAGCTTTAGTAAATTGACCATATCTTCATCTATACAACTCAGAATGACCTTAAATTTTGCATAGAGTGTAATAAGACATAGAGCTACAATTCTTATGAAGACACCAAAGCCCAGAAATGGCCAGAACCAAGTCAAATAGCTTGCACAAGTTCAGGTACCAAAACTGCCAGAACTAAAAGTGACCTAAAATTGACCAAATTTTGCACTAAAGGTGCAATCTGTCCAGCTTTAGTAAATTGACCATATCTTCATCTATACAACTCAGAATGACCTTAAATTTTGCCTAGACTGTAATAAGACATAGAGCTACAATTCTTATGAAGACACCAAAGCCCAGAAATGGCCAGAACCAAGTCAAAAAGCTTGCACAAGTTCAGGTACCAAAACTGCCAGAACTAAAAGTGACCTAAAATTGACCAAATTTTTCCCTAAAGGTGCAATCTGTCCAGCTTTAGTAAATTGACCATATCTTCATCTATGCAACTCAGAATGACCTTAAATTTTGCCTAGAGTGTAATAAGACATAGAGCTACAATTCTTATGAAGACACCAAAGCCCAGAAATGGCCAGAACCAAGTCAAATAGCTTGCACAAGTTCGGGTACCAAAATTGCAAGAACTAAAGTGACCTAAAATTGACCAAATTTTGCACTAAAGGTGCAATCTGTCCAGCTTTAGTAAATTGACCATATCTTCGTCTATGCAACTTAGAATGACCTGAAATTTTTACCATGGATAGCTTAGACATAGAGTTACACTTCTTATGAAGACACCAAAGCCCAGAAATGGAAAGAACCAAGTCAAATAGCTAGCACAAATTCGGGTACCAAAACTGCCAAAACTAAAAGTGACCTAAAATTGATCAAATTTTGCACTAAAGGTGCAATCTGTCCAGCTTTAGTAAATTGACCATATCTTCGTCTACACAACTCAGAATGACATGAAATTTTGCCCAGAGTGCAATAAGACTTAGAGCTACAATTCTTATGAAGACACCAAAGCCCAGAAATGGCCAGAACCAAGTCAAATAGCTTGCACAAGTTCGGTACCAAAACTGTCAGAACTAAAACTGACCTAAAATTGACTAAATTTTGCACTAAATGTGCAATCTGTCCAGCTTTAGTAAATTGACCATATCTTCGTCTATGCAACTTATAATGACCTGAAATTTTTACCATGGATAGCTTAGACATAGAGCTACAATTCTTATGCAGACACCAAAGCCCAGAAACGGCCAGAACCAAGTCAAATAGCTAGCACAAATTCGGGTACCAAAACTACCAAAACTAAAAGTGACCTAAAATTGATCAAATTTTGCACTAAAGGTGCAATCTGTCCAGCTTTAGTAAATTGACCATATCTTCATCTATACAACTCAGAATGACCTTAAATTTTGCATAGAGTGTAATAAGACATAGAGCTACAATTCTTACGAAGACACCAAAGCCCAGAAATGGCAAGAACCAAGTCAAATAGCAAGCACAAATTCGGGTACCAAAACTGACAAAACTAAAAGTGACCTAAAATTGATCAAATTTTGCACTAAAGGTGCAATCTGTCCAGCTTTAGTAAATTGACCATATCTTCATCTATACAACTCAGAATGACCTTAAATTTTGCCTAGACTGTAATAAGACATAGAGCTACAATTCTTATGAAGACACCAAAGCCCAGAAATGGCCAGAACCAAGTCAAATAGCTTGCACAAGTTCAGGTACCAAAACTGCCAGAACTAAAAGTGACCTAAAATTGACCAAATTTTGCACTAAAGGTGCAATCTGTCCAGCTTTAGTAAATTGACCATATCTTCATCTATGCAACTCAGAATGACCTTAAATTTTGCCTAGAGTGTAATAAGACATAGAGCTACAATTCTTATGAAGACACCAAAGCCTAGAAATGGCCAGAACCAAGTCAAATAGCTTGCACAAGTTCGGATACCAAAATTGCCAGAACTAAAAGTGACCTAAAATTGACCAAATTTTGCACTAAAGGTGCAATCTGTCCAGCTTTAGTAAATTGACCATATCTTCGTCTACACAACTCAGAATGACATGAAATTTTGCAAAGAGTGCAATAAGACTTAGAGCTACAATTCTTATGAAGACACCAAAGCCCAGAAATGGCCAGAACCAAGTCAAATAGCTTGCACAAGTTCGGGTACCAAAACTGAAAGAACTAAAGTGACCTAAAATTGACCAAATTTTGCACTAAAGGTGCAATCTGTCCAGCTTTAGTAAATTGACCATATCTTCATCTATACAACTCAGAATGACCTTAAATTTTGCCTAGAGTGTAATAAGACATAGAGCTACAATTCTTATGAAGACACCAAAGCCCAGAAATGGCCAGAACCAAGTCAAATAGCTTGCACAAGTTCAGGTACCAAAACTGCCAGAACTAAAAGTGACCTAAAATTGACCAAATTTTGCACTAAAGGTGCAATCTGTCCAGCTTTAGTAAATTGACCATATCTTCATCTATACAACTCAGAATGACCTTAAATTTTGCCTAGAGTGTAATAAGACATAGAGCTACAATTCTTATGAAGACACCAAAGCCCAGAAATGGCCAGAACCAAGTCAAATAGCTTGCACAAGTTCGGATACCAAAATTGCCAGAACTAAAAGTGACCTAAAATTGACCAAATTTTGCACTAAAGGTGCAATCTATCCAGCTTTAGTAAATTGACCATATCTTCGTCTACACAACTCAAAATGACATGAAATTTTGCAAAGAGTGCAATAAGACTTAGAGCTACAATTCTTATGAAGACACCAAAGCCCAGAAATGGCCAGAACCAAGTCAAATAGCTTGCACAAGTTCGGGTACCAAAACTGAAAGAACTAAAGTGACCTAAAATTGACCAAATTTTGCACTAAAGGTGCAATCTGTCCAGCTTTAGTAAATTGACCATATCTTCATCTATGCAACTCAGAATGACCTTAAATTTTGCCTAGAGTGTAATAAGACATAGAGCTACAATTCTTATGAAGACACCAAAGCCTAGAAATGGCCAGAACCAAGTCAAATAGCTTGCACAAGTTCGGATACCAAAATTGCCAGAACTAAAAGTGACCTAAAATTGACCAAATTTTGCACTAAAGGTGCAATCTGTCCAGCTTTAGTAAATTGACCATATCTTCGTCTACACAACTAAGAATGACATGAAATTTTGCAAAGAGTGCAATAAGACTTAGAGCTACAATTCTTATGAAGACACCAAAGCCCAGAAATGGCCAGAACCAAGTCAAATAGCTTGCACAAGTTCAGGTACCAAAACTGCCAGAACTAAAAGTGACCTAAAATTGACCAAATTTTGCACTAAAGGTGCAATCTGTCCAGCTTTAGTAAATTGACCATATCTTCATCTATACAACTCAGAATGACCTTAAATTTTGCCTAGACTGTAATAAGACATAGAGCTACAATTCTTATGAAGACACCAAAGCCCAGAAATGGCCAGAACCAAGTCAAATAGCTTGCACAAGTTCAGGTACCAAAACTGCCAGAACTAAAAGTGACCTAAAATTGACCAAATTTTGCCCTAAAGGTGCAATCTGTCCAGCTTTAGTAAATTGACCATATCTTCATCTATGCAACTCAGAATGACCTTAAATTTTGCCTAGAGTGTAATAAGACATAGAGCTACAATTCTTATGAAGACACCAAAGCCTAGAAATGGCCAGAACCAAGTCAAATAGCTTGCACAAGTTCGGATACCAAAATTGCCAGAACTAAAAGTGACCTAAAATTGACCAAATTTTGCACTAAAGGTGCAATCTGTCCAGCTTTAGTAAATTGACCATATCTTCGTCTACACAACTCAGAATGACATGAAATTTTGCAAAGAGTGCAATAAGACTTAGAGCTACAATTCTTATGAAGACACCAAAGCCCAGAAATGGCCAGAACCAAGTCAAATAGCTTGCACAAGTTCGGGTACCAAAACTGAAAGAACTAAAGTGACCTAAAATTGACCAAATTTTGCACTAAAGGTGCAATCTGTCCAGCTTTAGTAAATTGACCATATCTTCGTCTATGCAACTTAGAATGACCTGAAATTTTTACCATGGATAGCTTAGACATAGAGTTACAATTCTTATGAAGACACCAAAGCCCAGAAATGGCAAGAACCAAGTCAAATAGCTAGCACAAATTCGGGTACCAAAACTGCCAAAACTAAAAGTGACCTAAAATTGATCAAATTTTGCACTAAAGGTGCAATCTGACCAGCTTTAGTAAATTGACCATATCTTCATCTATACAACTCAGAATGACCTTAAATTTTGCCTAGAGTGTAATAAGACATAGAGCTACAATTCTTATGAAGACACCAAAGCCCAGAAATGGCCAGAACCAAGTCAAATAGCTTGCACAAGTTTGGATACCAAAATTGCCAGAACTAAAAGTCACCTAAAATTGACCAAATTTTGCACTAAAGGTGCAATCTGTCCAGCTTTAGTAAATTGACCATATCTTCGTCTACACAACTCAGAATGACATGAAATTTTGCCCAGAGTGCAATAAGTCTTAGAGCTACAATTCTTATGAAGACACCAATGCCCAGAAATGGCCAGAACCAAGTCAAATAGCTAGTACAAGTTCGGGTACCAAAACTGCCAAAACTAAAAGTGACCTAAAATTGATCAAATTTTGCACTAAAGGTGCAATCTGTCCAGCTTTAGTAAATTGACCATATCTTCATCTATACAACTCAGAATGACCTTAAATTTTGCATAGAGTGTAATAAGACATAGAGCTACAATTCTTATGAAGACACCAAAGCCCAGAAATGGCCAGAACCAAGTCAAATAGCTTGCACAAGTTCAGGTACCAAAACTGCCAGAACTAAAAGTGACCTAAAATTGACCAAATTTTGCACTAAAGGTGCAATTTCTCCAGCTTTAGTAAATTGACCATATCTTCATCTATACAACTCAGAATGACCTTAAATTTTGCCTAGAGTGTAATAAGACATAGAGCTACAATTCTTATGAAGACACCAAAGCCCAGAAATGGCCAGAACCAAGTCAAATAGCTTGCACAAGTTCAGGTACCAAAACTGTCAGAACTAAAAGTGACCTAAAATTGACCAAATTTTGCCCTAAAGGTGCAATCTGTCCAGCTTTAGTAAATTGACCATATCTTCATCTATGCAACTCAGAATGACCTTAAATTTTGCCTAGAGTGTAATAAGACATAGAGCTACAATTCTTATGAAGAAACCAAAGCCTAGAAATGGCCAGAACCAAGTCAAATTGCTTGCACAAGTTCGGATACCAAAATTGCCAGAACTAAAAGTGACCTAAAATTGACCAAATTTTGCACTAAAGGTGCAATCTATCCAGCTTTAGTAAATTGACCATATCTTCGTCTACACAACTCAAAATGACATGAAATTTTGCAAAGAGTGCAATAAGACTTAGAGCTACAATTCTTATGAAGACACCAAAGCCCAGAAATGGCCAGAACCAAGTCAAATAGCTTGCACAAGTTCGGGTACCAAAACTGAAAGAACTAAAGTGACCTAAAATTGACCAAATTTTGCACTAAAGGTGCAATCTGTCCAGCTTTAGTAAATTGACCATATCTTCGTCTATGCAACTTAGAATGACCTGAAATTTTTACCATGGATAGCTTAGACATAGAGTTACAATTCTTATGAAGACACTAAAGACCAGAAATGGCCTAGAACCAAGTCAAATAGCTAGCACAAATTCGGGTACCAAAACTGACAAAACTAAAAGTGACCTAAAATTGATCAAATTTTGCACTAAAGGTGCAATCTGTCCAGCTTTAGTAAATTGACCATATCTTCATCTATACAACTCAGAATGACCTTAAATTTTGCCTAGACTGTAATAAGACATAGAGCTACAATTCTTATGAAGACACCAAAGCCCAGAAATGGCCAGAACCAAGTCAAATAGCTTGCACAAGTTCAGGTACCAAAACTGCCAGAACTAAAAGTGACCTAAAATTGACCAAATTTTGCCCTAAAGGTGCAATCTGTCCAGCTTTAGTAAATTGACCATATCTTCATCTATGCAACTCAGAATGACCTTAAATTTTGCCTAGAGTGTAATAAGACATAGAGCTACAATTCTTATGAAGACACCAAAGCCTAGAAATGGCCAGAACCAAGTCAAATAGCTTGCACAAGTTCGGATACCAAAATTGCCAGAACTAAAAGTGACCTAAAATTGACCAAATTTTGCACTAAAGGTGCAATCTGTCCAGCTTTAGTAAATTGACCATATCTTCATCTATACAACTCAGAATGACCTTAAATTTTGCCTAGAGTGTAATAAGACATAGAGCTACAATTCTTATGAAGACACCAAAGCCCATAAATGGCCAGAACCAAGTCAAATAGCTTGCACAAGTTCAGGTACCAAAACTGCCAGAACTAAAAGTGACCTAAAATTGACCAAATTTTGCCCTAAAGGTGCAATCTGTCCAGCTTTAGTAAATTGACCATATCTTCATCTATGCAACTCAGAATGACCTTAAATTTTGCCTAGAGTGTAATAAGACATAGAGCTACAATTCTTATGAAGACACCAAAGCCTAGAAATGGCCAGAACCAAGTCAAATAGCTTGCACAAGTTCGGATACCAAAATTGCCAGAACTAAAAGTGACCTAAAATTGACCAAATTTTGCACTAAAGGTGCAATCTATCCAGCTTTAGTAAATTGACCATATCTTCGTCTACAAAACTCAAAATGACATGAAATTTTGCAAAGAGTGCAATAAGACTTAGAGCTACAATTCTTATGAAGACACCAAAGCCCAGAAATGGCCAGAACCAAGTCAAATAGCTTGCACAAGTTCGGGTACCAAAACTGAAAGAACTAAAGTGACCTAAAATTGACCAAATTTTGCACTAAAGGTGCAATCTGTCCAGCTTTAGTAAATTGACCATATCTTCATCTATACAACTCAGAATGACCTTAAATTTTGCATAGAGTGTAATAAGACATAGAGCTACAATTCTTATGAAGACACCAAAGCCCAGAAATGGCCAGAACGAAGTCAAATAGCTTGCACAAGTTCAGGTACCAAAACTGCCAGAACTAAAAGTGACCTAAAATTGACCAAATTTTGCACTAAAGGTGCAATCTGTCCAGCTTTAGTAAATTGACCATATCTTCATCTATACAACTCAGAATGACCTTAAATTTTGCCTAGAGTGTAATAAGACATAGAGCTACAATTCTTATGAAGACACCAAAGCCCAGAAATGGCTAGAACCAAGTCAAATAGCTTGCACAAGTTCGGATACCAAAATTGCCAGAACTAAAAGTGACCTAAAATTGACCAAATTTTGCACTAAAGGTGCAATCTGTCCAGCTTTAGTAAATTGACCATATCTTCATCTATACAACTCAGAATGACCTTAAATTTTGCCTAGACTGTAATAAGACATAGAGCTACAATTCTTATGAAGACACCAAAGCCCAGAAATGGCCAGAACCAAGTCAAAAAGCTTGCACAAGTTCAGGTACCAAAACTGCCAGAACTAAAAGTGACCTAAAATTGACCAAATTTTGCACTAAAGGTGCAATCTGTCCAGCTTTAGTAAATTGACCATATCTTCATCTATGCAACTCAGAATGACCTTAAATTTTTCCTAGAGTATAATAAGACATAGAGCTACAATTCTTATGAAGACACCAAAGCCCAGAAATGGCTAGAACCAAGTCAAATAGCTTGCACAAGTTCGGATACCAAAATTGCCAGAACTAAAAGTGACCTAAAATTGACCAAATTTTGCACTAAAGGTGCAATCTGTCCAGCTTTAGTAAATTGACCATATCTTCATCTATACAACTCAGAATGACCTTAAATTTTGCCTAGAGTGTAATAAGACATAGAGCTACAATTCTTATGAAGACACCAAAGCCCAGAAATGGCCAGAACCAAGTCAAATAGCTTGCACAAGTTCGGATACCAAAATTGCCAGAACTAAAAGTGACCTAAAATTGACCAAATTTTGCACTAAAGGTGCAATCTGTCCAGCTTTAGTAAATTGACCATATCTTCGTCTACACAACTCAGAATGACATGAAATTTTGCAAAGAGTGCAATAACACTGAGAGCTACAATTCTTATGAAGACACCAAAGCCCAGAAATGGCCAGAACCAAGTCAAATAGCTTGCACAAGTTCGGGTACCAAAACTGAAAGAACTAAAGTGACCTAAAATTGACCAAATTTTGCACTAAAGGTGCAATCTGTCCAGCTTTAGTAAATTGACCATATCTTCATCTATACAACTCAGAATGACCTTAAATTTTGCATAGAGTGTAATAAGACATAGAGCTACAATTCTTATGAAGACACCAAAGCCCAGAAATGGCCAGAACCAAGTCAAATAGCTTGCACAAGTTCAGGTACCAAAACTGCAAGAACTAAAAGTGACCTAAAATTGACCAAATTTTGCACTAAAGGTGCAATCTGTCCAGCTTTAGTAAATTGACCATATCTTCATCTATACAACTCAGAATGACCTTAAATTTTGCCTAGAGTGTAATAAGACATAGAGCTACAATTCTTATGAAGACACCAAAGCCCAGAAATGGCCAGAACCAAGTCAAATAGCTTGCACAAGTTCAGGTACCAAAACTGCCAGAACTAAAAGTGACCTAAAATTGACCAAATTTTGCCCTAAAGGTGCAATCTGTCCAGCTTTAGTAAATTGACCATATCTTCATCTATGCAACTCAGAATGACCTTAAATTTTGCCTAGAGTGTAATAAGACATAGAGCTACAATTCTTATGAAGACACCAAAGCCTAGAAATGGCCAGAACCAAGTCAAATAGCTTGCACAAGTTCGGATACCAAAATTGCCAGAACTAAAAGTGACCTAAAATTGACCAAATTTTGCACTAAAGGTGCAATCTGTCCAGCTTTAGTAAATTGACCATATCTTCGTCTATGCAACTTAGAATGACCTGAAATTTTTACCATGGATAGCTTAGACATAGAGTTACAATTCTTATGAAGACACCAAAGCCCAGAAATGGCAAGAACCAAGTCAAATAGCTAGCACAAATTCGGGTACCAAAACTGCCAAAACTAAAAGTGACCTAAAATTGATCAAATTTTGCACTAAAGGTGCAATCTGTCCAGCTTTAGTAAATTGACCATATCTTCATCTATACAACTCAGAATGACCTTAAATTTTGCCTAGACTGTAATAAGACATAGAGCTACAATTCTTATGAAGACACCAAAGCCCAGAAATGGCCAGAACCAAGTCAAATAGCTTGCACAAGTTCGGGTACCAAAACTGAAAGAACTAAAGTGACCTAAAATTGACCAAATTTTGCACTAAAGGTGCAATCTGTCCAGCTTTAGTAAATTGACCATATCTTCATCTATGCAACTCAGAATGACCTTAAATTTTGCCTAGAGTGTAATAAGACATAGAGCTACAATTCTTATGAAGACACCAAAGCCTAGAAATGGCCAGAACCAAGTCAAATAGCTTGCACAAGTTCGGATACCAAAATTGCCAGAACTAAAAGTGACCTAAAATTGACCAAATTTTGCACTAAAGGTGCAATCTGTCCAGCTTTAGTAAATTGACCATATCTTCGTCTACACAACTCAGAATGACATGAAATTTTGCAAAGAGTGCAATAAGACTTAGAGCTACAATTCTTATGAAGACACCAAAGCCCAGAAATGGCCAGAACCAAGTCAAATAGCTTGCACAAGTTCGGGTACCAAAACTGAAAGAACTAAAGTGACCTAAAATTGACCAAATTTTGCACTAAAGGTGCAATCTGTCCAGCTTTAGTAAATTGACCATATCTTCGTCTATGCAACTTAGAATGACCTGAAATTTTTACCATGGATAGCTTAGACATAGAGTTACAATTCTTATGAAGACACCAAAGCCCAGAAATGGCAAGAACCAAGTCAAATAGCTAGCACAAATTCGGGTACCAAAACTGACAAAACTAAAAGTGACCTAAAATTGATCAAATTTTGCACTAAAGGTGCAATCTGTCCAGCTTTAGTAAATTGACCATATCTTCATCTATACAACTCAGAATGACCTTAAATTTTGCCTAGACTGTAATAAGACATAGAGCTACAATTCTTATGAAGACACCAAAGCCCAGAAATGGCCAGAACCAAGTCAAATAGCTTGCACAAGTTCAGGTACCAAAACTGCCAGAACTAAAAGTGACCTAAAATTGACCAAATTTTGCCCTAAAGGTGCAATCTGTCCAGCTTTAGTAAATTGACCATATCTTCATCTATGCAACTCAGAATGACCTTAAATTTTGCCTAGAGTGTAATAAGACATAGAGCTACAATTCTTATGAAGACACCAAAGCCTAGAAATGGCCAGAACCAAGTCAAATAGCTTGCACAAGTTCGGATACCAAAATTGCCAGAACTAAAAGTGACCTAAAATTGACCAAATTTTGCACTAAAGGTGCAATCTGTCCAGCTTTAGTAAATTGACCATATCTTCGTCTACACAACTCAGAATGACATGAAATTTTGCAAAGAGTGCAATAAGACTTAGAGCTACAATTCTTATGAAGACACCAAAGCCCAGAAATGGCCAGAACCAAGTCAAATAGCTTGCACAAGTTCGGGTACCAAAACTGAAAGAACTAAAGTGACCTAAAATTGACCAAATTTTGCACTAAAGGTGCAATCTGTCCAGCTTTAGTAAATTGACCATATCTTCATCTATACAACTCAGAATGACCTTAAATTTTGCCATGGATAATAAGACATAGAGCTACAATTCTTATGAAGACACCAAAGCCCAGAAATGGCAAGAACCAAGTCAAATAGCTTGCACAAGTTCGGGTACCAAAACTGCCAGAACTAAAAGTGACCTAAAATTGACCAAATTTTGCACTAAAGGTGCAATCTGTCCAGCTTTAGTAAATTGACCATATCTTCATCTATGCAACTCAGAATGACCTTAAATTTTGCCTAGAGTGTAATAAGACATAGAGCTACAATTCTTATGAAGACACCAAAGCCTAGAAATGGCCAGAACCAAGTCAAATAGCTTGCACAAGTTCGGATACCAAAATTGCCAGAACTAAAAGTGACCTAAAATTGACCAAATTTTGCACTAAAGGTGCAATCTGTCCAGCTTTAGTAAATTGACCATATCTTCGTCTACACAACTCAGAATGACATGAAATTTTGCAAAGAGTGCAATAAGACTTAGAGCTACAATTCTTATGAAGACACCAAAGCCCAGAAATGGCCAGAACCAAGTCAAATAGCTTGCACAAGTTCGGGTACCAAAACTGAAAGAACTAAAGTGACCTAAAATTGACCAAATTTTGCACTAAAGGTGCAATCTGTCCAGCTTTAGTAAATTGACCATATCTTCGTCTATGCAACTTAGAATGACCTGAAATTTTTACCATGGATAGCTTAGACATAGAGTTACAATTCTTATGAAGACACCAAAGCCCAGAAATGGCAAGAACCAAGTCAAATAGCTAGCACAAATTCGGGTACCAAAACTGACAAAACTAAAAGTGACCTAAAATTGATCAAATTTTGCACTAAAGGTGCAATCTGTCCAGCTTTAGTAAATTGACCATATCTTCATCTATACAACTCAGAATGACCTTAAATTTTGCCTAGACTGTAATAAGACATAGAGCTACAATTCTTATGAAGACACCAAAGCCCAGAAATGGCCAGAACCAAGTCAAATAGCTAGCACAAATTCGGGTACCAAAACTGTCAGAACTAAAAGTGACCTAAAATTGACCAAATTTTGCCCTAAAGGTGCAATCTGTCCAGCTTTAGTAAATTGACCATATCTTCATCTATGCAACTCAGAATGACCTTAAATTTTGCCTAGAGTGTAATAAGACATAGAGCTACAATTCTTATGAAGACACCAAAGCCTAGAAATGGCCAGAACCAAGTCAAATAGCTTGCACAAGTTCGGGTACCAAAATTGCAAGAACTAAAGTGACCTAAAATTGACCAAATTTTGCACTAAAGGTGCAATCTGTCCAGCTTTAGTAAATTGACCATATCTTCGTCTATGCAACTTAGAATGACCTGAAATTTTTACCATGGATAGCTTAGACATAGAGCTACAATTCTTATGAAGACACCAAAGCCCAGAAATGGCCAGAACCAAGTCAAATAGCTTGCACAAGTTCAGGTACCAAAACTGCCAGAACTAAAAGTGACCTAAAATTGACCAAATTTTGCACTAAAGGTGCAATCTGTCCAGCTTTAGTAAATTGACCATATCTTCATCTATACAACTCAGAATGACCTTAAATTTTGCCTAGAGTGTAATAAGACATAGAGCTACAATTCTTATGAAGACACCAAAGCCCAGAAATGGCCAGAACCAAGTCAAATAGCTTGCACAAGTTTGGATACCAAAACTGCCAGGACTAAAAGTGACCAAATTTTGCACTAAAGGTGCAATCTGTCCAGCTTTAGTAAATTGACCATATCTTCATCTATACAACTCAGAATGACCATAAATTTTGCCTAGACTGTAATAAGACATGGAGCTACAATTCTTATGAAGACACCAAAGCCCAGAAATGGCCAGAACCAAGTCAAATAGCTTGCACAAGTTCGGGTACCAAAACTGCCAGAACTAAAAGTGACCTAAAATTGACCAAATTTTGCCCTAAAGGTGCAATCTGTCCAGCTTTAGTAAATTGACCATATCTTCATCTATGCAACTCAGAATGACCTTAAATTTTGCCTAGAGTGTAATAAGACATAGAGCTACAATTCTTATGAAGACACCAAAGCCTAGAAATGGCCAGAACCAAGTCAAATAGCTTGCACAAGTTTGGATACCAAAATTGCCAGAACTAAAAGTGACCTAAAATTGACCAAATTTTGCACTAAAGGTGCAATCTGTCCAGCTTTAGTAAATTGACCATATCTTCGTCTACACAACTCAGAATGACATGAAATTTTGCCCAGAGTGCAATAAGTCTTAGAGCTACAATTCTTATGAAGACACCAATGCCCAGAAATGGCCAGAACCAAGTCAAATAGCTAGTACAAGTTCGGGTACCAAAACTGCCAAAACTAAAAGTGACCTAAAATTGATCAAATTTTGCACTAAAGGTGCAATCTGTCCAGCTTTAGTAAATTGACCATATCTTCATCTATACAACTCAGAATGACCTTAAATTTTGCATAGAGTGTAATAAGACATAGAGCTACAATTCTTATGAAGACACCAAAGCCCAGAAATGGCCAGAACCAAGTCAAATAGCTTGCACAAGTTCAGGTACCAAAACTGCCAGAACTAAAAGTGACCTAAAATTGACCAAATTTTGCACTAAAGGTGCAATCTGTCCAGCTTTAGTAAATTGACCATATCTTCATCTATACAACTCAGAATGACCTTAAATTTTGCCTAGAGTGTAATAAGACATAGAGCTACAATTCTTATGAAGACACCAAAGCCCAGAAATGGCCAGAACCAAGTCAAATAGCTTGCACAAGTTCAGGTACCAAAACTGCCAGAACTAAAAGTGACCTAAAATTGACCAAATTTTGCCCTAAAGGTGCAATCTGTCCAGCTTTAGTAAATTGACCATATCTTCATCTATGCAACTCAGAATGACCTTAAATTTTGCCTAGAGTGTAATAAGACATAGAGCTACAATTCTTATGAAGACACCAAAGCCCAGAAATGGCCAGAACCAAGTCAAATAGCTTGCACAAGTTCGGATACCAAAATTGCCATAACTAAAAGTGACCTAAAATTGACCAAATTTTGCACTAAAGGTGCAATCTATCCAGCTTTAGTAAATTGACCATATCTTCGTCTACACAACTCAAAATGACATGAAATTTTGCAAAGAGTGCAATAAGACTTAGAGCTACAATTCTTATGAAGACACCAAAGCCCAGAAATGGCCAGAACCAAGTCAAATAGCTTGCACAAGTTCGGGTACCAAAACTGCAAGAACTAAAAGTGACCTAAAATTGACCAAATTTTGCAATAAAGGTGCAATCTGTCCAGCTTTAGTAAATTGACCATATCTTCGTCTATGCAACTTAGAATGACCTGAAATTTTTACCATGGATAGCTTAGACATAGAGCTAGAATTCTTATGATGACACCAATGCCCAGAAATGGCCAGAACCAAGTCAAATAGCTAGTACAAGTTCGGGTACCAAAACTGCCAAAACTAAAAGTGACCTAAAATTGATCAAATTTTGCACTAAAGGTGCAATCTGACCAGCTTTAGTAAATTGACCATATCTTCATCTATACAACTCAGAATGACCTTAAATTTTGCCTAGAGTGTAATAAGACATAGAGCTACAATTCTTATGAAGACACCAAAGCCCAGAAATGGCCAGAACCAAGTCAAATAGCTTGCACAAGTTTGGATACCAAAATTGCCAGAACTAAAAGTCACCTAAAATTGACCAAATTTTGCACTAAAGGTGCAATCTGTCCAGCTTTAGTAAATTGACCATATCTTCGTCTACACAACTCAGAATGACATGAAATTTTGCCCACAGTGCAATAAGACTTAGAGCTACAATTCTTATGAAGACACCAAAGCCCAGAAATGGCCAGAACCAAGTCAAATAGCTTGCACAAGTTCGGGTACCAAAACTGCCAGAACTAAAAGTGACCTAAAATTGACCAAATTTTGCACTAAAGGTGCAATCTGTCCAGCTTTAGTAAATTGACCATATCTTCATCTATACAACTCAGAATGACCTTAAATTTTGCCTAGAGTGTAATAAGACATAGAGCTACAATTCTTATGAAGACACCAAAGCCCAGAAATGGCCAGAACCAAGTCAAATAGCTTGCACAAGTTCGGATACCAAAATTGCCAGAACTAAAAGTGACCTAAAATTGACCAAATTTTGCACTAAAGGTGCAATCTGTCCAGCTTTAGTAAATTGACCATATCTTCATCTATGCAACTCAGAATGACCTTAAATTTTGCCTAGAGTGTAATAAGACATAGAGCTACAATTCTTATGAAGACACCAAAGCCCAGAAATGGCCAGAACCAAGTCAAATAGCTTGCACAAGTTTGGATACCAAAACTGCCAGGACTAAAAGTGACCAAATTTTGCACTAAAGGTGCAATCTGTCCAGCTTTAGTAAATTGACCATATCTTCATCTATACAACTCAGAATGACCTTAAATTTTGCATAGAGTGTAATAAGACATAGAGCTACAATTCTTATGAAGACACCAAAGCCCAGAAATGGCCAGAACCAAGTCAAATAGCTTGCACAAGTTCAGGTACCAAAACTGCCAGAACTAAAAGTGACCTAAAATTGACCAAATTTTGCACTAAAGGTGCAATCTGTCCAGCTTTAGTAAATTGACCATATCTTCATCTATACAACTCAGAATGACCTTAAATTTTGCCTAGAGTGTAATAAGACATAGAGCTACAATTCTTATGAAGACACCAAAGCCCAGAAATGGCCAGAACCAAGTCAAATAGCTTGCACAAGTTCAGGTACCAAAACTGTCAGAACTAAAAGTGACCTAAAATTGACCAAATTTTGCCCTAAAGGTGCAATCTGTCCAGCTTTAGTAAATTGACCATATCTTCATCTATGCAACTCAGAATGACCTTAAATTTTGCCTAGAGTGTAATAAGACATAGAGCTACAATTCTTATGAAGACACCAAAGCCCAGAAATGGCCAGAACCAAGTCAAATAGCTTGCACAAGTTCGGATACCAAAATTGCCATAACTAAAAGTGACCTAAAATTGACCAAATTTTGCACTAAAGGTGCAATCTGTCCAGCTTTAGTAAATTGACCATATCTTCATCTACACAACTCAGAATGACATGAAATTTTGCAAAGAGTGCAATAAGACTTAGAGCTACAATTCTTATGAAGACACCAAAGCCCAGAAATGGCCAGAACCAAGTCAAATAGCTTGCACAAGTTCGGGTACCAAAACTGCAAGAACTAAAAGCGACCTAAAATTGACCAAATTTTGCAATAAAGGTGCAATCTATCCAGCTTTAGTAAATTGACCATATCTTCGTCTATGCAACTCAGAATGACCTTAAATTTTGCCTAGAGTGTAATAAGACATAGAGCTACAATTCTTATGAAGACACCAAAGCCCAGAAATGGCCAGAACGAAGTCAAATAGCTTGCACAAGTTCAGGTACCAAAACTGCCAGAACTAAAAGTGACCTAAAATTGACCAAATTTTGCACTAAAGGTGCAATCTGTCCAGCTTTAGTAAATTGACCATATCTTCATCTATACAACTCAGAATGACCTTAAATTTTGCCTAGAGTGTAATAAGACATAGAGCTACAATTCTTATGAAGACACCAAAGCCCAGAAATGGCCAGAACCAAGTCAAATAGCTTGCACAAGTTTGGATACCAAAATTGCCATAACTAAAAGTGACCTAAAATTGACCAAATTTTGCACTAAAGGTGCAATCTGTCCAGCTTTAGTAAATTGACCATATCTTCATCTATACAACTCAGAATGACCTTAAATTTTGCATAGAGTGTAATAAGACATAGAGCTACAATTCTTATGAAGACACCAAAGCCCAGAAATGGCCAGAACCAAGTCAAATAGCTTGCACAAGTTCGGTACCAAAACTGTCAGAACTAAAACTGACCTAAAATTGACTAAATTTTGCACTAAATGTGCAATCTGTCCAGCTTTAGTAAATTGACCATATCTTCATCTATACAACTCAGAATGACCTTAAATTTTGCCTAGACTGTAATAAGACATAGAGCTACAATTCTTATGAAGACACCAAAGCCCAGAAATGGCCAGAACCAAGTCAAAAAGCTTGCACAAGTTCAGGTACCAAAACTGCCAGAACTAAAAGTGACCTAAAATTGACCAAATTTTTCCCTAAAGGTGCAATCTGTCCAGCTTTAGTAAATTGACCATATCTTCATCTATGCAACTCAGAATGACCTTAAATTTTGCCTAGAGTGTGATAAGACATAGAGCTACAATTCTTATGAAGACACCAAAGCCCAGAAATGGCTAGAACCAAGTCAAATAGCTTGCACAAGTTCGGATACCAAAATTGCCAGAACTAAAAGTGACCTAAAATTGACCAAATTTTGCACTAAAGGTGCAATCTGTCCAGCTTTAGTAAATTGACCATATCTTCGTCTACACAACTCAGAATGACATGAAATTTTGCAAAGAGTGCAATAACACTTAGAGCTACAATTCTTATGAAGACACCAAAGCCCAGAAATGGCCAGAACCAAGTCAAATAGCTTGCACAAGTTCGGGTACCAAAATTGCAAGAACTAAAGTGACCTAAAATTGACCAAATTTTGCACTAAAGGTGCAATCTGTCCAGCTTTAGTAAATTGACCATATCTTCGTCTATGCAACTTAGAATGACCTGAAATTTTTACCATGGATAGCTTAGACATAGAGTTACACTTCTTATGAAGACACCAAAGCCCAGAAATGGAAAGAACCAAGTCAAATAGCTAGCACAAATTCGGGTACCAAAACTGCCAAAACTAAAAGTGACCTAAAATTGATCAAATTTTGCACTAAAGGTGCAATCTGTCCAGCTTTAGTAAATTGACCATATCTTCATCTATACAACTCAGAATGACCTTAAATTTTGCCTAGAGTGTAATAAGACATAGAGCTACAATTCTTATGAAGACACCAAAGCCCAGAAATGGCCAGAACCAAGTCAAATAGCTTGCACAAGTTTGGATACCAAAATTGCCAGAACTAAAAGTGACCTAAAATTGACCAAATTTTGCACTAAAGGTGCAATCTGTCCAGCTTTAGTAAATTGACCATATCTTCATCTATACAACTCAGAATGACCTTAAATTTTGCATAGAGTGTAATAAGACATAGAGCTACAATTCTTATGAAGACACCAATGCCCAGAAATGGCCAGAACCAATTCAAATAGCTAGTACAAGTTCGGGTACCAAAACTGCCAAAACTAAAAGTGACCTAAAATTGATCAAATTTTGCACTAAAGGTGCAATCTGTCCAGCTTTAGTAAATTGACCATATCTTCATCTATACAACTCAGAATGACCTTAAATTTTGCCTAGAGTGTAATAAGACATAAAGCTACAATTCTTATGAAGACACAAAAGTCCAAAAATGGCCAGAACCAAGTCAAATAGCTTGCACAAGTTTGGATACCAAAATTGCCAGAACTAAAAGTCACCTAAAATTGACCAAATTTTGCACTAAAGGTGCAATCTGTCCAGCTTTAGTAAATTGACCATATCTTCGTCTACTCAACTCAGAATGACATGAAATTTTGGCCAGAGTGCAATAAGACTTATAGCTATAATTCTTATGAAGACACCAAAGCCCAGAAATGGCCAGAACCAAGTCAAATAGCTTGCACAAGTTTGGGTACCAAAACTGCTAGAACTAAAAGTGACCTAAAATTGACCAAATTTTGCAATAAAGGTGCAATCTGTCCAGCTTTAGTAAATTGACCATATCTTCGTCTATGCAACTTAGAATGACCTGAAATTTTGCCCATAGTGAAATAAGACATAGAGCTAGAATTCTTATGATGACACCAATGCCCAGAAATGGCCAGAACCAATTCAAATAGCTAGTACAAGTTCGGGTACCAAAACTGCCAAAACTAAAAGTGACCTAAAATTGATCAAATTTTGCACTAAAGGTGCAATCTGACCAGCTTTAGTAAATTGACCATATCTTCATCTATACAACTCAGAATGACCTTAAATTTTGCCTAGAGTGTAATAAGACATAGAGCTACAATTCTTATGAAGACACCAAAGCCCAGAAATGGCCAGAACCAAGTCAAATAGCTTGCACAAGTTCAGGTACCAAAACTGCCAGAACTAAAAGTGACCTAAAATTGACCAAATTTTGCACTAAAGGTGCAATCTGTCCAGCTTTAGTAAATTGACCATATCTTCGTCTACTCAACTCAGAATGACATGAAATTTTGGCCAGAGTGCAATAAGACTTATAGCTACAATTCTTATGAAGACACCAAAGCCCAGAAATGGCCAGAACCAAGTCAAATAGCTTGCACAAGTTTGGGTACCAAAACTGCTAGAACTAAAAGTGACCTAAAATTGACCAAATTTTGCACTAAAGGTGCAATCTGTCCAGCTTTAGTAAATTGACCATATCTTCGTCTATGCAACTTAGAATGACCAGAAAGTTTTACCTTGGATAGCTTAGACATAGAGCTACAATTCTTATGATGACACCAAAGCCCAGAAACGGCCAGAACCAAGTCAAATAGCTAGCACAAGTTCGGGTACCAAAACTGCCAAAACTAAAAGTGACCTAAAATTGATCAAATTTTGCACTAAAGGTGCAATCTGTCCAGCTTTAGTAAATTGACCATATCTTCATCTATACAACTCAGAATGACCTTAAATTTTGCCTAGAGTGTAATAAGACATAGAGCTACAATTCTTATGAAGACACCAAAGCCCAGAAATGGCCAGAACCAAGTCAAATAGCTTGCACAAGTTCAGGTACCAAAACTGCCAGAACTAAAAGTGACCTAAAATTATCCAAATTTTGCACTAAATGTGCAATCTGTCCAGCTTTAGTAAATTGACCATATCTTCATATATACAACTCAGAATATCCTTAGATTTTGCCCAGAGTGCAATAAGACATACAGCTATAATTTTGCTTCTTTGACCGGAAGGTTAAAACCAAGAGAATTAAGACTTTAAGCTAGACCAATCTAGCACACTAGAACTGAAAATTTGACATTAACATACAATCATGCCTTGAAGTAAATTGGCAATAAATGCCAACTTGTGAAAATTGTAAATTGCACTATATTAGTAGCATATTGAAATGCAAATTGTGACATGTTGATACTAGAATCAACTTATGCATGATGTATGAAAAGCTCAACATTTTCATTGACCAGTGACTGGTATAATGACCAGTAAACCCTAAAAATAAATATTTAATCTTGTAATACGCCCTAGTTTGCCTAGTTGACTAGTTTGGATGGGTTGGCATGCTAATAGGATTCTGACAGCTGTTCTGTAAATGACTTTACGTCATATTGTGTTTTATGGCTTATTACGCCATACTATGATTTTAATAGCCTATGGCTATACAGATTGTGTTATTATACTCGACTTAATGCCTGATTTATTATATGGCTTTTTAGCCACACTGTTTGCACACCGGGAGACACTTTATGATCGTTGGTGTGACGGCCCAAGGTATTAGGTACCCAATTCTAGTATATCCATTTATCCAGTCTGGTCAGTGTATAGGCTATACGGGCAGTCAATTAAAATATTATTCAATTCATGTAGTTACATTAAGTTAAGTATACGGAAATTTCAGTACAATTAAATTAAGCATTAAATAAAATGAGTAAAAAAGATTAGCAATAGAAACATAACAAATATACAATTTGCAGAATTGTAGAGACTTAAAATACAATAAAGTTAGAATAATTGATTCCTGGATATCCAAATTATGATTTATTTCTTTCTTTATTTGTACATATTATGTCTTGTTATATTATTGTAACCACTAAGCAGAAATGCTTAGCGCGATGGAATTGCTTCCTCGCGCAGGTACTGAAGGCAAAACCAGTAGACTATCAATTGAGATTTTTGGAGTCCAGATCTGCAGAAGTGTCAGAAGAGTTCAAGATTGTCACCTCCTCAGTAATGCATGTAGATAGGGCTCATTTTAAGCATGTTTTCTAATCTGTACTTTATAATTACTGCTTATATTGTAATGTGAATTAGTAACTTTAATTTCATTTGTATATCCAGTACTTGATAAATTTATGTACTTAATTGGCAAATTATATAAGTTAATGAAATATAAGAATTCTGATATTTGAATTGATTATCTAATCATAATGATTTTGAATGAGATTGAGTTTGAGAAATTTTGAGACTGAATCAGAGTTTGAGAAACTGATGAGAATGCTTTGAGATAATCTGAGTTATAAATTTGAGCATATATTGAAATTGTTTTTGGCAGGTTCAGAGGAACTGTTAGTCCAAATTACAGCCAGCACTCTGCCGGATTATCATTAAAATTTTTGAATTTTCTAAATTAGTCAGATTTTGATAAACAGTAAAAATAGCCTAAACCTCATATAAAGTTTTTGAACAAGTAAATCAAGAATTATAATGAAATAAGATAAGACTAGGTGCTTTGGCACGCCGTGTAGCATGCCTTGCTCGACTACACTGTAGACGGGTGAGGGGTGTTACAGAGAAAGTGAAGTATTGTAACACGAAAAAGCGGAGAGACAAGAAGATAACGGTTCCTCGATTATTTACACTGAGTAAATTTCGAGGACAAAATTTCATTTAGAAGGAAAGAATTGTAACACCCTCACCATAGGTAGTCCATACATCCTACTGTTTCGATCACTAATTTTTATTTGGACAGTCAGAATGTATAAAACTATACTTAAACTATGGTGAGGAGACATAAATTGATGAAATAATGACCAAGAAAAATTAAGAAAAAAATAAAACAAATGAAATATTACTAGGTTAAAGGAACCGAAACCACGGTGATGGGTGATCGTACTAGAAAGTCACTGCATAGACAGTTGACCACCCCAGACCTGCAAGGAACCCTAGGACATAATTTCTGGGACGTAATTAAAGGCTTACTGAGGTATAAATAACATTGAAAATGTCAAAAAAAATTTAGTTATTGGTATAGGTAAAAATAAAAATGAAATAGATAGGGTATAGGTAAAAATATAAATGAAATAGATAGTATAAAGTTAAAGGAACTGTTGGGTCAGGGATTTAGTCGGTATTACCAAAAACTTTGACTGTAACCCGAAGAGGGGCATTTTAGTCATTTAGCACCTAGAGTCGACTTTTGAACTAAATTTCCATTAAAATGAGTGATATTTAAATTTTAAAAATCCCATGAAAACATGAAACTATATGTAATGTAATTAAAAAAAACATAAGGGGAATTATTAGGAATATTAAAACTTTAAGTATTATAATTAATAATTAAAAATTTTAGTGAAGTATAAATAGGCACAAGATGACAAATTTTAACCCGCTCAACATCATCTTCCTCACTTCATTTCTCTTGGCCGAAACCTAGCTCCCATTTTCCTTCATGAATGTTCATCTTCCAAGCTTAAAGTCCCTTCCAATTCTCAACATAAAACTTTAAGTCCCTTCATTAAAGTACATCCCCACACCTTGGGAAGTATATAGGCAGCCAAGAAAAGAAGAAATCTTGAAGTTTTTATAAGGTTGAGAAGCTGCCATTAAAGGTTAGTGCAAGTTTTCTTCTCCTTTCCTTGTTAAACCTTGAATTGAGGTTGAAATGAGTGAGTTTGACATGAAATTGGAAGAAAATGATTATTAATTTAGAACCCTAGATTTTGGTAGCTTTGACAATATGGGAGTTTAATGTTGTCATACATGTAAATGGTGTTTGGTGATGTTAATGGACATGTATATGATGTTATATGTGTAAGAAATTGATTGCATATGTATGTTGTAGTTGATCAATTGGAGTTAGGGTTTTAGTTTAACTATTGGAGACTTTGTGTTATTGTTGGAATTTGATTGTGTTCAGATGAATTGATGATATTAGAACTGCCATGCATGTCAATGTGTAGTTTGGGAGTTGGAGAAAATGAAATTTGGAAGTGTACTTTCCATGCAGGTTGAGACTTGAAAAATCCAGTGTATATTTTGAGCCATAACTAAATTTGTGTTGCTCCAATCAGTATGAGGCCAATTGAAAATGAAACTAGACCTAAAATGCTTCATTTTTCATGAAGAGATGATGCCCAAATTCTGTCGAGAACTTGACCAAATTGTTGTCCCAATCTGGATGACCAAATGATGAACCTAGAAAATTGACCAAATCATTTGGCCATAACTCCCACTAGACAGGTCCAAATGACATGAATTTTATACCATTGGAAAGCTTAGATATAGGACTACAACTTTCATGAAGACCATAGAGCCAAGAAATTCCTTAAACCAAACCAAATGGTTGGCCCAATTTAGGTAACAAAAATGTCCAGAACCATATTGCGCAGAAATTGCTAGACATAGGTTTACTTGACCAGTTTTGGAAAAGAGGCCATAACTTGGTCTGAAAAAATCCAAATGCAATGAGACTATTGGAAATATTTCAACAAGAGATAAGTATACAATATTGGTATTTTGACCAAAACCCAGAAATCAAGGGAATTAGGTCAATTGGCTAGGTCAAGTTAGTATGCAAATTTTGAAAATTGCCTAAGTGACCACTTGACCCCAGAATGGTCTTTTAGTCATATCTACAACTAGGAAACTCCAATTGGGATGAGCCATATTATTCTGGAAACCTAAGAAATAGGAATCTAACCTTGCTTTAGTAAATTTGCTCAAATTTTGAATGTAGGAACCCTAAAAGTTAAATCAAAGCAACTGACCTGAACTGGAATGCTGTTGGCATAGGGTACTTGAGTCTAGGCCAGTTATTTCGCTATAAGTAATTCTAAAAAACTTGAAAAATTGCAATCCAAAATTCTAAGTGACCATAAGACATAGGGCAACAAACTCTATGAAGAATACTAAGCCTAAAAGTGACTATAATATGTCCAATTAAATTGGTAAAATATAACTCCAAAATCTGCCTATCTAAGGGTCCAGAATTAGGAAATGAACCAGTTATGGTTATTGGACCATAACTTGAGCTCCAGAAATCCAAATAACATGATTTAAAAAAGGAAAATAAAGATAAAACATAGAGGAACAACTTCCATGAAGGAAGTATGGCCAAATAGTGGCCACAATGTGATCAAATTGATAGGTAAATTTAAGACATTAAAACTAAACCTAAAAGAAAGGTTCACAAGACAAATTATTTAAAGTTAAGGTTTTAACCCCAATGTGTTACTAAACACTAAATTACATGAAATATATATGTGGGACTCACTTTCCCACTATAAAGTGACATGAAATTTCTAATAAGTAATTGATAATGCTTAATTGCCCAAAGTAAACCTAGGCTTATATATATATAGTTTGGATCGACTGGTATACCAATTAGGGACTACAGATAGCAGTACTACCTGCATGAATAATCATTAACCGATAAAATATATCTGATATGATTATTCTACAGGCTATATGTCTGCCCGTTGGCCATTGAGCCTAATTTAATTTTTAGCTTTGAAAGCCTGCCTGCTGGCCTTGTGCTTGACTTGACAGTTGTATACAGGGTAGACATATGGTTGTCTAATCAGTATACTCCCGTGTGTTCAGCACTTATAGTCTTTATAGGCTACTTGGGCATTGTTATAAAATAATTGAGACTAAAGATAAGAGAAATGAACAGAAAAGATCCTATTAAATCTAATTGATTCCAAAGTGCAGAAAATTTATAAATGACTTAAATTTTATGAAACTAAGCATAGAGATATTATTTTTAATTATTCAGTTATTTTCTTTTAAACTCATGCACCACTAAGCAATTTGCTTAGCGTAATGGTTTTCCATCGCGTGGGTACTATAGACCAAACACAGCCACAGTAATAGCCACAGCAGTGGTGCCCTGATAGAGATTTAATTAGATCTGATAGTGTCTGCTAGTCACCTCAGCAGTATTTATCTTAGTAGGGCTCATGTTATTAGATTTTGCATTTTGTGTAACACCCCTATTTGTATAGCCTGGTATATTTCACTGTTCCGGTGACCGGTGTCGGTCCGGATAATTAAGGGGATTAGAACCACACTTAAGACAACTAGAGAAGCCATAAATACAAATAATTAGTAATTGCCAATTAGTTAAGTGTAAATAAGAAAAACAGAATATAAGATTTTAAACGAGCTGAGAGTCACAGCGATGGGTGACCTTCTCGGGAAGGACTGTGAAGTCATTTTGAACTCAAATTTCGAACAGTAAAATGTGACGCTGTGGTCCTTAGGACCCTTATGAACACAGTGGAAAAGAGAAAATCACGAAAAAGAGCTGTTAAGTCATTCAAATAATTAGGTCAGGGAGCCGAAAGAAATATTGAATTATTTGCAAACCGGGATGAACTGGCGAGGGGCAATTTGGTCAGTTGGCCCCGAGAGCTAACTCCTAACCTAACTGTCAAATAAAATCAGAGAAAAGAAAATTTCAGAATCGAAAATTAAATTAAAGAACTAATAGAAAAAAAAAATGAAAAAGGTGTAGGGAGATGACATCATGCATGATGCCATAAATGTCATAATTAATAAATTAATTAAATTGATTTTTTTTGGGTCTTCCATAAGCTAAAATAGATAAAAGAAAAGAAAAGGAAAAAAAAAAGTCATCTTCCTTTCTCCATTGACGCCTCACTCTCTCCCTTATTTCTCCATGAAAATTCCTCCATTAAAGCTTGTCTTCAAGCTTTGAAACTCTTACCAAATCCCAACTTCTTCCATAATCACTCCATGAAACCTTATTTCCTTCCCTTGAGAAAGAAATTTAACAAGAAAGAAAGAAGAAAAGAGGAGAAAAATTGAAGATTAGATATCAAAGATGAGGTAAGCAATCTAAATTGAAAATTTTAGTTTATTGGTTATGTTTGTGGTTTGAGTAACCTAGAAATTTAATTAAAATCAAAAGAAAACATTTGTAGAGGACCAAAGGGAATTTCAGCCAGCCATAGATGTATGAGAATATGATGTGTTTTGAATGGATTAAATTTGTTAGTAAGCTTGTATGAAAGTGGTAGTAAGATTGAAATGCTTAAATGTGATTAAATGCAATGAATTAGTGTGGTTAGGGTTTGAGACCTAGGGTTTTGAGGCAAAAACTTGGAGAAATGGGTAAATGATATGTTTGACCTATTGTGAAGTGAAAAATAGTCATTTGTGACCAAATGAGTTGTGTTGGAATGGTTGGAATTAAAGCTAAATTCGGAGGGAGTGTGGTCATCCTACTGGCAGCATGACCAAGTCAACTTTGAAGGACCAAAAATGAAATTTTACAAGTCCAATTGGTATGGGACCAATTGAGGATGAAAATAGACACTAAATGACACAATTTTCATTTAGGAATCATGCCTAGAAAGTGACCAAAACCTAGTGAACAAATTGACTGAATTCGAAAAATCTCAGTCTGTCCCTGTACAAACTGACCAAATGAACTGTATTTGTTCATTTGACCATAACTTGAGCTAGGAAGGTACAAATGACGTGAAATTTTACCAGTGATTAGAGGAGATATAGACCTAAAACTTTCATGAAGAACACAAACCCAAATTATGCCAGCAACCAAGCCATTTGGCCACCCCAAGTTGGTGACCCAAAACTGCCAGCACCAAAATTGCCCAGAAAATCTGGGTTGAATCCAATCCGGCAGCCATGGTTCAAATGACCATAACTTGAGCTAAAAAACTCCAATTGGAGTGATTCAAAAAGGATAATAAACTTAAGACAATAGGGAACATTTTCTATGAAGAAAGGTTTGCCAAATTCTAACAGTAGAATGACCAATGGAACAGTGCAACTAGGGATACCAAAACTGAAAATTTGACAATTTTGCCTAAAGGACTTAAGCTTTGAGAAAATTGACCTAAACCAACAAATTTAATGACCAAAATGTGGTTTGTGGGTGAAGTTGGAGTTCCCATATCTATTAAACCTTGAAAAGTCAACAATTTGACTTGAATAGTGTAGTGCATAGTAACCCGAAACACAAAAACTTCGAGAACGTCGAATTTAGCACATTAAAGCTAGGTAAAAGCGAAGTTAAATTTATTTTTGGATTTATGCTAAGTTATGGTACTAAAACACTGTGAAACTGTGTGTTTCAGCTAAAAAAGACTTGGAAGCTCTGAGAGACTGAGTCAAGGCCTAAAGGCGACTCACGTCAGGTCTGTGCACAATAATTCTTGTTTAAATATTTTATTCTCAAAAATTTGACTTCTGTGATTAATTATGTACTGTGTTGTCATTTTATAATCGCAAATATGACTTTGAAAATTGATCAGATTTCTCATAAATTATTTAAATAAATTGTTTTGAATTGATTTTGTGTTCACACTTAGCCTGACAGTATCACATTACTCCTCCTCCATTTATGGGGTTGAGATCGTTTATTTTCCTCCCTCTCTGGCTTGCCAGTTGAGGTTGAGATCGGATGAGTACTCATTAGCTAGCTAGCCACCTCCCTCATTGATTTCGATTAATGGGGTTGTAGATTACTTTGTCGTGGTGTACAACACGGCATTGATCGGAAATTTTGTGTCATGGCTTAAGTTGTGTATGATTTTGGCAACACTGTGTTTATGAAATTATTTGACTAAATTGTGTTATTATGAGCTTTGATAATTGTGAAATGTGACTAAGAAATATTTAAATTGTGTTTCATCAATGAATGATTTATGTATTGTATTTTAAATTTTTTTATTGTGCACTACTGAGTATTTTTATACTCAGCGATAGCTTATTTTGCTGTCGCAGATAAGAGCAAGGAAAAAGCAGCAGAGTGAGCTACTATTGAATTAAGGACCACACTGATCTTTTGTACAGGTATTATTTTATACCCTTGTAGTTAATTTTGATGTAAATATTATAACGCTTATGTATCAATGTAAAGTTGAGCAGTTGTAAAATAAATTGTAATAATATTATTTTTGGATTTTCTTCTGTAAATTAATATTTGTACTTGTGAATTTCATACTTTATGCCTTGTGAATGAAGTTATTAAATATTTTGAGATGATAAATTTTGATTTGGATTATGGAATTATTTTGAAGTGAATTGAATTGAGTTGATTTGAGATTAATTGAAGGTTAGGAGTTGAGAAAATTATTAGAAGTGTTTTTTTTTAGGTATTTGAAGAACTATTTTCTCCAAATACAAATGAAACTCTATCAAAATTTTTATAAAATTTGCGGCAAAATTAAAATGGACAAAAAATTTTACTAGTATTTAATGTTTAAATAAATGGTTTTTAATTCCTACCAAAATGCTCACCACTTCCAAATTGTAAGAAAATTGTTTTAAAATCCCTTGTAGGGTACTTAATGAGTTATCGGTAGGTAAAGTTCGGTAGTTCATTAAGTATTTTACAGGATCATGTTATGCCTTACAGAGGGGTAAGGTGTGACATTTTGGTCATTGTACATAAGTAGATACAATGTAATTCATTTTGAACTTTGTAAATAAATTGTAATTATATTTTGGATTGTAAATAAAGCTTGTAAGCTTTTGTATGTAAATTTCCATATGAATGAGTTGTAATATTTTCTTGAAATTACATTAAAATTTGTGAATGACATGATGTATATGGAAAAATGAGATAGATATGAAATTATTTTTAACAGGTGAATAGTGAAACCCGTCAGATGCTAATAAAATGAAGGAGGCTCTGCCCAGGTTTTCACAGAAATAATTTGTGATAAAAAAAAATTACTACATATTTTCTATGAAGTATAAAATTAACAATGGACAGGACAAGATAAGATAGGGTACTATGGCACCGAATGTGGCACACTTTACTCGGCTACACTGTAAACGGGTAAGGGGCGTTACAACAAGGGTTGTATCATAAAGTTATTGTGATAGCCTTAGGTTGTAATTTATTTATTTGAGCTTGCATGCTTAGTTCTTTGTAATTTTCACCTTGGTATGCCAAGTATATGAGATGTAATTGGCTTAGTGGATTTACAAGAAGAAATAGAGCTTAATATATTGATGGAGATCAGTGGGAGCATAAGATTTCAAGAGTTGGAGATTTGTGATCAAGCTTCAAAGAGATGAATCATAACCCAGGATGCCCTAGAATCCAAATCCTTGTGGCTAGGATTGGATTCCTATAGAATAGTCCATGATCATGCCTTTTACAATAGCATTGAATGAATGCATGTATATGATATATATATTCATGATGTGTGTAAGATATGCATGAAAATGGCTAAAGTGCAAAGTGAGACTAAATGTAACGCCCTCACTTTAGGTAGTTCATACATTCTGCTGTTTCGGTAACTAATATCTGTCCGGATAGCCAAAATGTCTAAAACTATATTTAAACTAGAGTGAGGAGTCATAAATAACTTAAATAATGATAAGCAAAATTAAAGAAAATTTTTAGAAAATGGAATGCAAGAAGTTAAATGAGCCGGAGCTATGGCGATGGATAACCCTAACGGGAAGCGAATGTGAGGACAGTTAACAACCCTAGACCTATGGGAACCCTATTGAAATAATTATTAGGATTTAAGTGAAGGATTTCTATAATTTAGATGACAATAGAATGCCAAGAAAATATGAGAAAAATTATGTAAATCGGTACTGACAATTTTAGATTAGTAAGCACAACAAAGGGCATTTGGGTCATTTCACCTTCAGAGATAATTTTTGACCAACTTATCCATTTAAGTAAGTGAGGTTTATGTCATAAAATATGAATAAATGTTAATGAAAATTTAATTAAAAATGAGTAAAAGAAAGAAGAAAAGAAAAGAAATTAAAAAGAAATTAAAAAGCTAATTATTACCTAAGCATGATGTAATTAAAATGTGTAACCAATAAAAATTAGACAAGCCTACTTATAAGAGATAAAAAGGGATTAAAATGAAATAAAAAAAAAAAGTCATCTTCTTCTACCTCCCTCACTTGGCCGAAACCCATTGGTGAGCCTTCGACCATTTTTGCTCATGAAAGCTTGAAATTCCCTTGACTTTCTACCTTAAAACCCATAACTTTCTTCATTAAAACTTGTCATCTAACCTTGCTAAGGTGTTTGGTTGCCAAGAATTGAAGAGAAAGTGAAGATTTGGAAATCTTAGGATTTTACAACAAGAGGTTAGTGCCAATTTTCTTCTCTCTCTCTCTCTCTCTCTCTCTTTATTCATTGTTAGAGACTTAAGTTGTCACACTTTATCCCTCTGTAAGGCATAACGTGATCCCATAGAATACCTAATGAACTACCGTTCTTCACCTACCAATAACTCATTAAGTACCCTACAAGGGATTTTAAAACAATTTTCTTACTTTTTAGAAGTGGTGAGCATTTTCAAATAGGTATTAAAACATTTAATTAGAGTTTGAAAACTAGTTAAAATTTTTGTCCATTTTATTTGTTCGCAAATTTTAGAAAAATTTTGGCAGAGTGCTGTCTATATTTTAATAAAACATTTCTTCAAATACCTGTAAAAACACTTCCAATAATTTGTTTCATCAATTCAACAACTACCACAACAAACTTCAACGTCATTTCTCAAACTCCAAAATTCAAATCAATAATTCACAACTCAATATTTCAAATCATTTTTCATTAAAGTAAAAATAAATTACATTTATCAACTACTTTACATAACTGCTCATGACCAGTTTTTACGTATACATACATTTACATACACAAATATAAACATTACATTCAGGGTATAAATTTATACCCAACAAAACTTCAGGAAAGGTGGCTCCATGATCCTCAACAGCTCACTCTGCTGCTCCACTAGTCTTTATATCTGCGATAGCAATAACAGCCATTGCTGAGTACTATGACTCAGTGGTGCACAACATACTAAAATAACATTTAGGCATAATTTAAAACATACTTAATCAAACACATTGCTGAAAATGGAAGGCAGATGCAAAACATGATTTATAAACTTTTAGTCCAATAATTTCATTTAGAAATTCTCAAATCAATTTCATAAAAACACACAGTTATATCATGCCATTCGAAACATATTCATCTCAATAGCTGGAGGCTTATGAGAAATCACAAGGCTAGCTAGCTCAAATATATGAATATCCATTCAAATTTCTTCTTCTACTGGCACACACCTCAACACTTCAGCCAGAGAAGGAATAATAATTCAAAACTAATTTCCCCCAATAGTCATGTTAGTGAGGCATTCAAATATATGGTCATGACACTCTGGTTTCAAAGCTGTCTTAGCAATTTACTAAATATTTATTGCCATTTAAAACACGTAAACTTTCAACAATTTAATTCAAAAAGCATAATAAACATTTCAATGCAATTGAGTCACTATTTAATATCTTAATTCATTCAAAACAATTTGCAGAAGAAAATTTACAGAAATTCTATGTTGTGCACAAACCTTATATGAGTCGCCTCTTGGCCTTGACTCAATGCTTTGGGTTCTTTCCCAGTATTCTTTTCCACTAAAACACATAATTTTACAGTGTTTCAGCACCATAAATTATCATAAGTCCAAAAATAATTTCAAATCTAACTTTAATACGCTTAATTTGACGTTCTTTGAAATTTGTATTTTGGGGTTACTATTCATGACATTATTTAAGTCAATTTATTGACTTTCTAATGCTTAATAGGCATGGGAATTCTTATTTCACCCACATATCACATTTTGGTGACTTCATTTGTTGGTTTTGGCTGTTTTCTCAAACTTCATGTCTCTTAGGCACAAATTTCAAATTTTCAGTTTTGGTGTTCAGTTTTGCACTGTTCCATTAGTCATGTTGCTATCATAATTTGGCTAAGTTTTCTTCATAGAAGTTGTTCCTTATTGTCTTAACTTTATTTCCCTTTTTGAATCACTCCATTTGGAGTTTTTTTATCCTAAGTTATGGCTATTTGAACATGGCTGGCCGGATTTGGTGTTACCTAAAATTCTGGGCATTTACTGGTTAATGATAGTTTTTGTCGGTTGGACTCAGGTGAGATTTTGGATAGCTTATGGTCAAATTTTGGGTTTGTTGTCTTCATGAAAGTTGTAGATCTATGTCTCAGCTTTCTTCTGGTAAAACTTCAGGTCATTTGGACATTCCTCGTCCAAGTTATGGTCATTTATGTAACAACTATTCATTTAGTCACTTTTGTACAGGTCAGTTTGCCAATTCCAGATTTGGCCTAATTGTTCACTAAGTTATGGTCACTTTCTGGGCTTGATTCCCGTATGAAAAATTTGCCATTTTTTTTGTCTAGTTTCATTCCCAATTGGCCTCACACCAATTGTGTTGGTAAATTTTCAGTTTGGTTCCCTGAAAGGGACCTAGGTCAAGTTGCCTGCAGATTGACCTTCACCAATCCGAATTGGAACTTTGTTCCAACAATTCATACACACCACAAATGGTCATAATTGACTATTTCTCAACTCAAATAAGGTCAACTATATCATTTGGCTAATTCTCAAATTTATTTCCAGTTTTTCACATGCTCAAAACCCTAAATTACATAAAGTTCAATCTAATGTATTCCAAAGTGTACATTCATGATCTATACACCTCATTCATCTCAAATAACCATTCAAACTCTTCAAACTCATTCATTTTAAACCCTAACACTAGCTGGCTAAAATTTCTATTTGGTCCATCAACGATTGTTTTTGTTATAATTTAAGTTAAATTCTAAGTTAAATTAACTCAAAACATACGTTTTAGACTAAAAATTTCAATTTAAATTCTTACCTCAACTTTGGAGTTCAATCTTCAATTTTTCTCCCTTCTTCCTTTTCTTTATTTCTTCAATCTCCTTTTCTAGTTGAGATTGTAAGGTTTATAGGGGAAATTTTTGAGAATTAGGGTTAATTGATGGGAGTAAAAAGCTTCCTCTAGCTTTAATGGAGGAGTAAAAATGGAGGTGAGTGAGGGTTAGAGAGTTGGCCAAAAATGGTGAGGGAAGAAGAGTGAAATTTCTTTTAATTTTTTTATATTTTATGTGTTTAATAATTATATTTGACTTGGTCAATTATTGGGAGAAAATTAAAATAAATTTTGACATTATCCATGATGTCATATGTGTGACGTAATAATTCAACTTTTAATTCTTTTTCTTTTTCCTTTATTTTTCCTTTAGTTCTTTAATTTAATTCTCGATTCCAAAATTATCTTTCCTCCGATTTTATTAGACAGTTAGGTAAGGAGTCAGCTCTAGGGGTGAAATGACCAAATTGCCCCTCGTTGGTACAATCCGGTTTGCAAGTTATTTGATATTTCTTCCGGATCCCTAACCTAGTTATTTGACCTGCTTAACAATTCTTTTTTGTGATTTTCTCTTTTTCACTATGTTCGTAGTAGTCCTAAGGACTACAGCGTCACATTTTACAGTTCGAAATTTGAGTTTAGACTGACCTTGCTGTCATTCCCGAGAAGGTCACCCATCGCTGTGACTCTCGGCTAGTTTAACTTCTTATGTTCTGTTTTTCTTATTTACACTTAACTATTTGGCAATTACCAATTATTTGCGTTCAGGGTTTAACTAGGTGTCTAGACGTGGTTCTAATTGTCTTAATTGTCTGGACCGACACTAGTCACCGGAACAGTGAAATATACTAGGCTATGGAAATAGGGGTGTTACAATTCTCCCCCTCCTTAAAATAAATTTTGTCTCGAAATTTTACCTGGTATCAATCTCTAAACAGCTATGGGTGTTGTCTCCTCATGTCCTCCTCTCGTTCCCAAGTAATATCCTGGCCCAAATGATGGTTCCACAGCACTTTCACTAACAGTATTTGCTTGTTCTATAGCTGCTTCACCTTATAAGCTAGAATCTCTATGGGTTCTTTCTCATATGTGAGGTCTGGATTCACCTCAATCTCTTTTACTGGTAGTACATAAGATGGGTCAGATCTGTACCTCGTCAACATAGACACATGGAAGACGTTATGTATCTTCTCCAACTCTGGAGGTAGTGCCAAACGATATGCCAAGGGAACCACTCTCTCTAGAACCTCATATGGCCTAATGAAACGAGGACTCAGTTTCCCCTTTCTGTTGAATCTCATAATTCTCTTCCAAAGGGAAACCTTGAGGAATACTTTGTCACCCACTACATACTCAATATCCCTTCTCTTCATATCAATATAGGACTTTTGATGATCTGATGTAGTCTTAAGTCGATCTCTGATCAATCTGATTTTCTCTTCAGTTTGCTGAATATTTTCTGGCCCAATCATCTTTCTTTTGCCTACTTATCCCAACATAACGGGGTTCTACAATTTTTGCTACACAAAGCTTCATATGGAGGCATCCCAATGCTTGATTGGTAGCTGTTGTTATAAGCAAACTGAATCAAAGGCAAGTGTGTGTCCTAACTACCCTTAAACTCAATCACACAAGCCCGAGCATGTCTTCCAATATCTGAATTACTCTCTCAGACTAGCCATCTGTCTGTGGGTAGAATGTCGTGCTGAAGTTCAATCTAGTTCCTAGGGCTCCCTGAAGACTACCCCTGAATCTATAAGTGAACCTAGGATCTCTGTCAGATACGATGGATACTGGCACTCCATGCAGTCTTACTATCTCATCAATGTACAACTTGGCCAATCTTTCTAAACTGTAGTCCATTCGGACAGGCAGAAAATGAGCACACTTGGTTAGTCTATCAATTATAACCCATATTGAATCATGGCTCTTCTGTGTCCTCGGCAGTCCCATCACAAAATCCAGAGTTATTCTTTCCCATTTCCATTATGGTACTGGCAGTGGATGCAACAAACCAGCTGGTACTTGATGCTCTGCCTTTACTTGTTGATAAGTTAGGCATTTAGAAACAAATTCTGCCACATCTCTTTTCATACCCATCCACCAGTAGTGCTTTTTCAGCTCTCTATACATTTTTGTGCCACTAGGGTGCATAGCAAAAGGAGATTCATGTGCTTCCTTCAAATTGATCTGTCTCAAGTCAACATCATTAAGAATGCACATTTTGCCCTGGTGTAGCAATAGACCATCATCTCTCACTAAGAATTCTGGTTTCTTGTCCTGTCTAGCTTCTTTTAACAGCTTCTGATATTTCTGATCATTTTGAGTAGCCATTCTGATCTAATCAATCAACACTGGCTATACATGCCATGCAGCTGCTGTTGCCCCTCATCATTAATCTCTAAGATGGCATGCAATACTCTCAATTCATGCACCATAGACAAAGGAGAAACCTGTAGACTTGCCATAGTCTTGCGACTTAAGGCGTCAGCCACCACATTAGCTTTTCCTAGCTGATAGTCTATCAGACAATCATAGTCTGTTATCAACTCTAACCATCTCCTTTATCTCAAATTCAACTCCTTCTGAGTGCCCAGATTCTTCAAACTCTTATGATCTGTATAGATGTAGCACTTCTCCCCATACAAATAATGTCTCCAGATCTTAAGAGCAAATACAATAGCTGCAAGCTCCAAGTCATGTGTTGGATAGTTCCTCTCATGCAGTTTCAGCTAGCGTGATGCATAGGCAATGACATTCCGCTCTTGCATCAATACACAGCCTAACCCATTGTGAGAAGCATTACTGTAAATAGTATACTCTTTACCCGAGGTAGGTAAAGTAAATACTGGAGCCTCAGTCAAACACCTCTTCAATTCATCAAAACTCTGCTGGCAATTATCCGTCCACTGAAATTTCACATCTTTTCGAAGTAGCTTAGTCAATGGAGATGCCAACATGGAGAATCCCTTCACAAAATGGCAGTAGTATCCAGTTAACCCAGAAAACTACGAATCTCATTGATATTTTTAGGTGGCCTACAATTAAGGACAACTTCTATCTTACTTGGATCTATCTTGATGCCCTCTACCGATACTACGTGCCCCAAGAAAGATATTTCTTTCAGCCAAAATTCACACTTTGATAATTTAGCGTATTGCTGTTTCTCCTCAAAGTCTGCAGTATAATTCGCAGATGTCTATCATGCTCCTCTGCACTCCTCGAGTAAACCAATATATCATCTATGAATACCATAACAAACTGGTCGAGGTATAGTTTCAAGATAGTGTTCATCAGATCTATAAAAGCAGCCGGAGCATTAGTTAACACAAATGGTATGACCTAGAACTCATAATGGCCATAGCGGGTTCTAAAGGCAGTTTTAGGAATACTCTGCTCTTGTACTTTCAGCTGATAATAACCCGATCTCAGGTCAATCTTGGAGAACATAGCTGCACCCCTCAACGATCAAACAAGTCATCAATGCGGGGCAATGGGTATCTGCTCTTTATTGTCACCTTATTCAACTGCCGGTAGTCAATACATAAATGGAGAGTGCCATCTTTCTTCTTTACAAACAACACTGGTGCTCCTCAAAGTGACACACTAAGGCGGATAAAGCCCTTATCAAGCAGCTCTTGCAATTGCACTTTCAACTCTTTCAATTCTGCTGGTGCCATTCTATATGGTGTTATGGAGATTGGGTCCACGCCAGGCATAACATCAATCTCAAACTACATTTCTCTTTCTAGAGGTAATCCTGGCAATTCATCAGGAAACACATCCAAAAAGTCACACACAGTAGGGATGTCTATCAATGCTGGACTCCCCACTTGGGTGTCTATCACATGTGTCAAGTATGCTTCACACCCCTTTCTGATCATCCTTTTGGCTAGTGCAGCCGAAATGATGTTTGATGGTAGTAACTACCTCTCCCCATGTGTTACCACATCACCGTATAAAGGGAGACCAAAAGTGACTGTCTTCAGTCTACAGTTAATCATGGCGTGATGCCTGGCTAACCAATCCATGCCCAAGATGATATCACAATCTCTGAAGGGCATTTCAATCAAATCTGACAGAAAAAAAAAGTCCTTGGATTACCAAAGGATAGTCTCTATAGATTATGTTGACCCAGATCTCTTGTCCTAACGGACTAGTTACTAGCACTTCAAAACCCATTTTGGCACACAGAACTGCAAGAGAACTAACTATACTAGCACTAACATATGAGTGGATTGAACCCGGATCAAACAGTACAAATACATCTTGATTAGAGATAGAGAATGTACCGGCTACAACATCGGAAGTCTCAGCATTTTCCCGCTGTCTCATAGTGTAGACTCTGGCCAGAGCACTCCCTTATGCTGACTGGCTAACAGTACCCTCACTGCCAGAAGCATTGCCTCTACCTCTGCCTCTTCCTCTGCTAACCGGTTGTGTACCTTTGATAGCAGGACTCTGAATAGATCCTTCTGCAGTAGTAGGAGCTAGACCAAATCCAGGGGCACTGGTGCAGTCCTTAGCAAGATGGCCTTTGCCTCTGTAACTACGCTATGTTCGGTAGTGCATTCTACTGTTCCGGTGATCAGTGTCTGTCCAGATAGCTAAGATGCCAGGAATTATATTTAAATATTAGTGTGGAGATATAAGGTATTGAAATACTATAGGGGAAAATACAAGAAAAATAAAAGAGAGAAAATGGAACTAAGCTAAACGGACAAAACTGTACCGATGGGAAGTTGCGGCATGGGCCATTGACTAGCCTTGGACCGTGGGGAACCTCAGAAAATATTTTTGGGACTTAAATAAACATCTATTGAAAAATAAATGGTATTAGAAATATCAAAGAAAAATTAAATAATTAATACAAAGGAAAATAAAAAAATCGATAAACTGATAAAAATAGGTGTTACCGAAAAAGCCAAAAAGCAACCCGAATAGGGGCATTGTGGTCAATTGACACCTCGAGCTGCCTTTTGACCTAAATGTACATTAAAAATAAATGATATTAAACTTTAAAAATACCATGAAAATTAAAATGGTGGTCCATAATATAAATAAGGAAAATTATGGGTGTAATGTTGGATAAATGAAAGTTTAACAATTGATTATATTTTTTAATCACTTAGTGCTCCACTAACATGAGATAAGTGATACATATCCAAGCTTTGGACAGCCACCACTACTAAACAGCCATCTTCTTCCTCGAACTCTCTCCATTGCTGAAACCAAGCTTTCTCCAAGTCTTCCATGGCCATCCACCATGCAAAGGATAATCCACCATCATCAAGCCATTAGTTCTTCTAGGTTTCTTCACTAAAGTTGTTCTATATAGCTTGGGAAAAATTTTGGGAGCAAGAAAGGAAAGTTTTGGTGGAGTTTTGAAGAAGTCCAAAAGAGGTAAATGTGTATTTTTCAATCTTGCTTCATTAAACTTTGAGTAGATGTTGTAGGGAGTTGTTTTGTGGAAGAAATTTTGAAGTTTGATGGAGTAATTGTGGTACACCATTTCGGCAGCCATGGAAACTTACTATTTGTTATTTGTTTTCATTTGTAAATGGTTGTTTAAGATGTTGGTATAGGTGTTTACATGTATAGAAATAATTTAGATAATGTATACTAAGTGTATGTGTGATAGTGCACTTGGTTTTGGAAGCTTGGAAGCTATTTGAAGGAGATGTGTAATTCGGCAACTTTTAAAGTGTAGTTGAAATGTGTTGTTTCATAGTTTGGTTTATTGAAATATGCTGGTTATGGTGGCAGCATGTATATGTGTATAAAAGTTTGGAATTGGATATGTAAATGGGGTATGTTCATGTGGTTAAATTGTGTAAATGGACTTTGAAAAAATTGTGTTATAGTGTGTATATTGAGAATGGTTACAAGCTATCCAAAATGACCAAAATGTGTTGTTAAGTATGTTAATGGTATGGTACAAACCAGAATTGGCATGAAAGGGTTAGCTTGGTAAGTATAGAATGTGTAATTGGTATGTGATGAAGAATGTGTAGTAGGGCAGTGTATGTTTTAGCTTAGAACCTTAAATGTGTGACTTCAATTGGTATGAAACCAATTGGAGGTGAAACTATGCACAAAAGTTGCCAACTTTCATAAAGGAAGCCTAACTAAAATCTGTCCACAAAGTGTCATAAGAATTGACCAAATCCGGAATAGGTAAGTGTAGGCCAGAATTTTTGACCATATGAACAGTAGTCATTGGCATGAACTCACTCAAAATAGGTCCAATTGACCTAAAATTTTTACCATGAATAGTTTAGACATAGATCTACAATTCTTATGAAGACACCAAAGCTCAGAAATGGCCAGAACCAAGCCTAATAGCTTGCACAAGTTCGGGTACCGAAACTGGCCGAAATGAAAATGACCTAAAAATGATCTAAGCCTACCATTTTAGTGCATTCTGTCCAGCATTGGTAAATTGACTATATCTTGGTCTACACAACTTAGAATGACCACATGCAATAAGACATAGACCTACAAGTTTATAGTTTGGACCGAAACCCGAAAACTGAGGGAACTAGATCATCCGGCAAGGTCAAAATAGTACACTGAAATCTGATAAATTGCAATAAAATGCAATACACTTGGAAATGAAATTGGTAACATATACCAACACTAAAGGGCTCTAAAATGTGACATATTGGTAACATTAGAATTGACTCACTTAGAGTATATCAAGGGTCAACATTATAGGTTGACTAATGAAATGAATTGAAGAGAATAGTATCAAGAAAATTTAAATATTGGATTTTATTGTTAGAAACAATTTAACTGAGTACTGAAACACTTTAAATTGTGTGTTTCAGTTGAAAAGGGTATTGAGAAGCATAAGGAACATTGAGTCAAGGCCTAGGGGCGACTCAAATCAGGTTTGTGCACAACTAGTTTTTAACTGATTTTGTTCTGAATATTTCATATGATTAAATGACATATTTTTCTTATGTATTATGTTTAACAAGCATTGGATTTAATTCAATAATTATTGAAATTATTATAGTATGTATGAACTTAGCTTTGTAAAATGGTATTTCCACAAGTATTAAGCATTGTTGTGGATTGAATAAATTATGTTTTGGAAAATTGTGATAGAACATGTTTTGAATTGTGATGGGCAATTTGCATGGAAAAATGCAAATTTATAATTTGAATTGTGATGAGCATAAAAATTATTGGATATTGGAATTGACTTTGAATCAAATTGTATTGTGATTTATGCTCACTAAAAGGATTGTGATATTGTTTTATATCTCACTATAGATGCTTGACTAGATTATTACCCGTCTCTCTCAATTGTTGAGAAGACAATGGAGTTAATTGTGTTTTGATTACCATGATATGTCCACAGGCTTAGATTCTCCTCTTATTAGAGGTTAGATCTAAGTTTTATGTTATGGCCCTTTCAAAAGATTCATTATTATGATGTGTACTGTGCATGATGATTCGACCTCCCCGACCATAGGGAGCTATCTGATTCGACCTCCCCGACCATAGGGAGTTAGAATCACCCCGAAGATGGCCCTTTCGGATAAGTCTTGCATAGTTAGTGAGATAAAGAATGGTTTTTGAGATAAAGAATGGCTTTTGAGATAAAGAATGGTTTTCAAGATAAAGAATAGTTTTTGAATAGTAAAGAATTGTGATTTCAATTATGTTTTATGTATAATTGATTTTGTTGGAATTAATCTTTATTTCTAATAAATTGTTGGAATTACCTTAAATGGTTAGTTATGATTTGATAAATTGAATTTCGTGATCAAAGTCATTTTATACAAATGATTTATATTATCGGCAATGAATATTTTGAGTTTTGGAATTTGATGAGTATCCAGATTTCCAAATTATTTGCTATAATTTTTATTAAGGTATATTGTATTATGTTTTAAATTATAGTTGTGCACCACTAAGTTCACCACTTAGCGATAGCTTTGTATGCTATCGCAGGTGAAAAGAGCATAGAGCAATTGAGTAAGCTTCTTTGAAGAGACATTCAGATCAGCTCCAGGTATACCCATGTATACAGGTTTTGATGTATGCATGTAATAATATGTATGTAAATTATTTGAGCAGTTGTATAAAAACTCTTGTAAAATATTTTGGTATGTAATTAAATGTAAATTATTGTGATATAAATATTGAGTCTTGTAATCAATGAAATATTCTTTATGATGAGATTAGTTTGAAAATGAACTAATTTGATTATTGAGATTTGAATTGTGAGTTGAAATGAAGTTATTGGAATTGTATTTGAGAAAACATATTCGGAGTGTTTTCCTTTTCAGGTTTGAAGAACTGTTTTCTAAAAACACAGCCGACACTTTGCCGAAATTTTGAAAAAAATTTTATAACACCAGATTTTAATCGATGATTTAAATTTCAGGAAAATTGTTTTAAAATCCCTTGTAGTATATCTAATGGGTTATCAGTAGGCAAAGTACGGTAATTCATTAGGTGTACTGTGGGATCATGTTACATCTTATGGGGGAGTAGGGTGTGACAGCCTCCACAGTTAAAGTAAGCTTCTGTTGCCCAATAACATTCTCCCCCATGAATCTTGCCACAAGTTTCACAGGAGTGGGGAGGATGTGAACCCCTTGTCGACTGCTGACCAAATCTAGGGGGTCTCTGTCCAGAGAATCTGCCCCTTCCAAACCTTCCACCTCTACCTCTGCTAGGTCCCCCAAATTTCTTCTTTTTTTCAGATGTACCACAAGGACTTTGTTCAACTGATTTTTCACCTTTTTCTTTCTCTGATTTTTCAGTCTTCTCAGCTTTCTCTTTCACTGGTGTCACTTCTAATTCAATCTTTTCTAACTCAAGTGCCTGAGAGATGAGCTTAGAAAAGTTACTGTGTCTGAATCCCACTACTTGCATCCTTAGACTAGGCTTCAAACCGGTCTCAAATCTCTTGCACCTATCTTTGCTAGTAGACAGGAGACTCTCAGCATAGTGGCTTAAGCGGGAGAACTCCCTCTCAAACTCTGCTATTGATCTATTACCTTGCTTCAGAGTCAGAAATTCTTGCAGTTTTTGATCTACATATGCATCTGAAACATATTTCTGTCTGAACTCTTTGATGAAGTCATCCCAGGTCAATACTTGCGGTTCTGCCAAATTGTGGGGGATGGTCTTCCACCAGTCATATGCATCCCCATGCAACAAAGACACTGAATACTTGAATTTTAGTTCATTCGGGCAGTGCAGTTTCTTGAACACTCGGTCCATCCTCTCTAGCCACTGCTCTGCCTCTAAAGGGTCTACTGTACCCTTGAATTCTGTCACCCCATACTTTAACAGCTTATCATACTATCTGACTAGAGCTTGAGGTTGCACCACAGAAGTCTGGGGTGGAGCTTGAGCAGGCATACCCCCAGCCATTTGTTGAAACATTGCAGCCATCTACTATGCGAATTGTGCAGGAAACTGTGGCATTTGTGGGGCTGGTGCCACTGACCCACTGATATTTTGGAGAGCTGGGGCTTCTCCTTGGGCCTTAGCCTCTACAGACTGCTCAACAGAGTGATCCCCTTCTTCCATATCAGTATGGAGTTAGGATATCTCCTGAACAAATAACACAAGGAGATTTCCCTTCGTTAGTTCGTATGTATAATGTAATGAACTGTATGTAACAAATAAGGACATTGAGCAATTGTACTTATCAAAGAAAAGACATAAATTCCCAAGTCAAAACATACTTCAAAAATTTTGCTCTGAAACCACTAAAACATATCACACCTTACCCCTCTGTAAGGCATAACATGATCCCATAGAATACCTAATAAACTACCGTTCTTCACCTACCGATAAGTCACTAAGTACCCTATAAGGGATTTTAAATAATTTTCTTACATTTTAGAAGTGGTGAGCATTTTATAATAGCTATTAAAAACATTTAATTAGAGTTTAAAAACTAGTTAAAATTTTTGTCCATTTTTATTTGTCCGCAAATTTTATAAAAATTTCGGTAGAGTGCCATATGTATTTTAATAAAATAGTTCTTCAAATACCTATAAAAACACTTCCAATAATTTGTTTCATCAATTCAACAACTACCACAACAAACTTGAACATCATTTCTCAAACTCCAAAATTAAAATCAATAATTCACAACTCAATATTTCCATTCATTTTTCATTAAAGTAAAAACAAATTATATTTATCAACCACTTTACATTAGCAAATGCAAAATGATGTTATTACAACTTTATACAACTGCTCATAACCAGTTTTTACATATACATATAGTTACATACATAAATATAACATTACATTCAGGGTATAAATTTATACCCGACAAAACTTTAGGAAAGGTGGCTCCAAGATCCTCAGCAGCTCACTCTGCTGCTCCACTAGTCTCTATATCTACGACAGCAATAATAGCCATCGCTGAGTACTATGACTCAGTGGTGCACAACATACTAAAATAACATTTATGCATAATTTAAATCATACTTATTCAAACACATTGCTGAAAATGGAAGGCAAATGCAAAACATGATTTATAAACTTTTAGTCCAACAATTTCATTTAGGAATTCTCAAATCAATTTCATAAAAACACACAGTTATATCATGCCATTCGAAACATATTCATCTCAATAGCCGGAGACTTATGAGAAATCACAAGGCTAGCTAGCTCAAATATATGGATATCTATTCAAATTTCTTCTTCTACTGGTACACACCTCAACACTTTAGCCAGAGAAGGAATCAAAATTCAAAACTAATTTCCCCCACTAGTCATGTTAGTGAGGCATTCAAATATATGGTCATGAGACTGTGGTTTCAAAGCTGTCTTAGCAATTTACTAAACATTTATTGCCATTTCAAACACATACAAGTAAACTTTCAATAATTTAAGTCAAAAGAAAAATAAACATTTCAATACAATTGAGTCACAATTTAATATCTCAATTCATTAAAAACAATTTGCAGAAGAAAATTTACAGAAATTCTATGTTTTGCACAAACCTTATACGAGTTACCTCTTGGCCTTAACTCGATGCTTCGGGTTCTTTTCTAGTATTCTTTTCCACTGAAACACACAATTTTACAGTGTTTCAGCACTATAAATTATCCTAAGTCCAAAAATAATTTCAAATCTAACTTTAATATGCTTAATTTGATGTTCTTTGAAATTTGATTTTCGGGGTTACTATTCACGATACTATTAAAGTCAATTTATTGACTTTCTAATGCTTAATAGGTATGGGAATTCTAATATCACCCACATAACACATTTTGGTTACTTAATTTGTTGGTTTTGGTTGTTTTCTCAAATTTCAAGTCTCTTAGGCACAAATTTCAAATTTTCAGTTTTTGTGTTCAGTTTTGTACTGTTCCATTGGTCATGTTGCTGTGATAATTTGGCTAAGTTTTCTTCATAGAAGTTGTTCTTTATTATCTTAACTTTATTTTCCTTTTTGAATCACCCCATTTGAAGTTTTGTAGCCTAAGTTATGGCCATTTGAACATGGATGGCTGGATTTGGTGTTACCTAGAATTCTGGGCATTTACTGGTTAATGACAGTTTTTGTGGGTTGACTACAGGTGAGATTTTAGACAGCTTATGGTCAAATTTTGGGTTTGTTGTCTTCATGAAAGTTGTAGGTCTATGTCCCAATTTCTTCTGGTAAAACTTCGGGTCATTTGGTCATTTCAAGACCAAGTTATGGTCATTTACGTAACTACTATTCATTTGGTCATTTTTGTACAGGTCAGTTTGCCAATTCCGGATTTGGCCTAATTGTTCACTAAGTTATGGTCACTTTCTAGGAATGATTTCTGAATAAAAAATGTGCCATTTTGTGTCTAGTTTCATTCCCAATTGGCCTCACACCAATTGGTTTAGTAAATTTTCAGTTTTGGTCCCTCAAAGAGATCTAGATCAAATTGCTTACAGATTGACCTTCACCAATCCGAATTGGAACTAGGTTCCAACAATTTATACACACCATAAATGGTCACAATTGACCATTTCTCAACTCAAATAAGCTCAACTACATTATTTGGCTAATTCTCAAATTTATTTCAAGTTTTTCACATGCTCAAAACCCTAAATTATATAAAGTTCAATCTAATGTATTCCAAAGTGTACATTCATGATCTATACACCTCATTCACCTCAAATAACCATTCAAACACCTCAAACTCATTCATTTTAAACCCTAACCCTAGCTGACCAAAATTTCTATTTGGCCACTCAACAATTGTTTTTGTTATAATTTAAGTGAAAATCTAAGTTAAGTTAACTCAAAACATATGTTTTAAACTAAAAATTTCAATTTAAATTCTTACCTCAACTTTGGAGTTCAATCTTCAATTTTTTTCCCTTCTTCCTTTTCTTTGTTTCTTCAATCTCCTTTTCTAGTTGAGATTGCAAGGTTTATAGGGGAAATTTTTTAGAATTAGGGTTAATTGATGGGAGTAAAAAGCTTGCTCTAGCTTTAATGGAGGAGTAAAAATAGAGGTGAGTGAGGTTGAGAGAGTTGGCCAAAAATGGTGAGGGAAGAAGAGTGAAATTTCTTTTAATTTTTTTGTATTTTATGTGTTTAATAATTATATTTGACTTGGTCAATTATTGGGGGAAAATTAAAATAAATTTTGACATCATCCATGATGTCATATGTGTGATGTAATAATTAAACTTTTAATTCTTTTTCTTTTTCCTTTATTTTTCCTTTAGTTCTTTAATTTAATTCCCAATTTTGAAATTTTCTTTCCTCCTATTTTATTAGACAGTTAGGTCAGGAGTCAGCTCTAGGGGTGAATTGATCAAATTGCCCCTCACTGGTTCAATCCGGTTTGCAAGTTATTTGATATTTCTTCCTGATCCTTGACCTAATTATTTGACATTCTTAACAATTCTTTTTTGTGATTTTCTCTTTTCCACTGTGTTTGTAATAGTTCTAAGGACTACAGCATCACATTTTACGATTTGAAATTTGAGTTTAGACTGACCTCGCAGTTATTCCCGAGAAGGTCACACATCGCTGTGACTCCCAGTTCGTTTAACTTCTTATGTTCTGTTTTTCTTATTTGTACTTAACTATTTGGCAATTACTAATTATTTGCTTTCAGGGCTTAACTAGTGTCTTGGATGTGGTTCTAATTCTCTTAATTGTCCGGACCGACACTGGTCATCGGAATAGTGAAATATACCAGGCTATGCAAATAGGTGTGTTACATAAGTTAAGCTAGAAATTGTTGAAATTGAGCCAAAATATGCAAGTTAGACCACCCTTGAATTTCAGCAACCATGACTATGCTAGGGTTTTGATGATTTTTAATTGAATTAAAGTGGTATATGGATGGCTTTTGATGAGCATAAGTAGATTAGAAACTTAAATTTTATGTGTGGTGTAAGATTTGTGACAATGGGAATTAGCATTTGAGCGAAAATTAAGGTTTTGCCAAATTGTTGATGAATTAGTGTTCTAATGGTCAATTTGTGACCATTTGACATTGTTTGACCTTAAAATGGAATTGGTTGTGGCATTGAATTGTGAATTGGGTGAGCTGCCATATGTGCTGGAAATTCTATACTTGAGTCCAGTGAGTTTGGGTAGCCATAAGTTGAATTGTATAGCCTTAATTGGTGTAAGGCTAATTGAAGGTGAAATTAGGGACATAATGCCACATTTTTTATGGGGAGACTCTACTCAGAAAACTAACCTAAAGTGACCTAAATTTGGCTTGAATCTGGGTATCCAAAATCTGGACCTAGAAAAATGACCATATGAACAGTATTTGTTCAAATGGCCATAATGTTATGTAGAGAGGTCCAAATGACCTGATTATTGAACTTATGGAAAGCTTAGACATAGTAGAACACCTTTCATGAAGAATAGAAACCCAAATTCTGACCATAACCTAATCAAATTGCTAACTAAATTTAGCTCATCAAAACTGCCATAACCAAAATTGTCCAGAAATTCTGGACATGGATCAATCCGGCTAGTTATGGTAAAAATGCCATAACTTGAGCTACAAAACTCCAAATATAGTGATTCAAAAAGGGAATTAAAGTAGAGACATTAAGGAACAACATTGATGAAGAAAGTTTAGCCAAATTCCCACTGTAAATTAGTCCAATGGAATAGTAAACATAGATGACAAAATCTGAAATTTTGAAATTTCTTCTAGGAAGCTTTCAATTGCAATTAGCAACTAATGCCAATAAATTTATAACCCAAAATGTGATATGATTATGTGTTTAGAATTTGAATATCTATTACTTATGAAAAAGTAAAAAATTTGAATGAATAGTAATGTGAATAGTAATCACCATAACATCAAATGCAAAGAACCAAAACCTAACTTTGCTAATATGCCCTTGTATGCCTAGTATGATTGGTTTGGATAGGTTGGCATGCCAATAGGGTTCCGATTGTAGTACTGCCTATGGCTTCATACCATTTTGTGATTTATGGCTTTTAGCACCATTTTGTGATATTATGGCCTATGGCCATTTTGCTATTCCTTTAACATACTCGGCTTTATGCCCGATTGTTATTATGGCTTGTTAGCTGTTCTGTTGCACACTTGGTATACACTATGTGACCGATAGTGTGACGGCCTGAGGTACTTGGTACCTAGTACTAGTTTACCCATTTATCTAGTCCAGTCAACTAGTATAGGTTATTGGGGCAATTAAAATAAGATATAAAAATTTACAACTAAATAGTGAACATAAAAATCACTAAATTAAGGATATTATAAATAATTACAAAAAATTCAGTCTGCATGAAATAATAGCATAATTTTTACATATTTAATCATTTAGTTCATTTTTATATTATATTGGCACCCCTAAGCTTTATGCTTAGCGCATCGCTTTTTGCCACGCGTAGGTATTGGAGATCAAGAGTGAGAGCTTAGTAGACCATAGACTGGGAGTCTGAGTTTTGGATCTGCATCAGTGTCAGACTGTGTCACCTAACAAGTGCAGTGCATTTTGGTAGGTCCTACTAGGCTCCATTAGTAATTTTGTATTTTGCAGTTAGATATTCTTTTGTCATGTAAATTATGAACTTATGTAATCATTTATAAATTATGAAAATTAATGAAATTTGGGTATTTCTTTTATGAGTGTGAGCATTTATTTATTTATGCATGGAATGAATAAAAATTTGAGTTTGAGATATCGAGACGAAAATTGAGATTGGGAAAAATTATACATATTTGAAATTATTATTGAGATTTTAACAGATGAAAATCATCAAAATTTTGAATAATTTAGGGGAAACTTTATTAGTTTCCCCAGTTAATAAATTAACCCCAAATTCATAAAATAAAATGTGAATATTAAGAAATGTAATAAGATAAGTTAAGGCGCTCCGGCACCGAGTGTGACATGCCTTACTCGGCTATACTGTAGGCCGAACCAGTGACATAGGATGACTTGTACATGGAGTTTACTCTTGTCAATACAAAGTCATCTAGATCATAATAGTGCATATAATCCCTTGACCAGAGATAATATAGTTGTCTTGTATATAAGTGGTTTGAGTTTAATACTGCTTTCATACTTGTACTATGTATGGGTATATAGGCATGTGTTAGCTCCAACTAATTATATATGGAGATATGTGTTAGTTAAGATGGGATCTATTACCCTAAGTAAATAGGAATAAAATACTATATTCATTGAATTGTTCTTGATGAATTTAAGTTCCTAGCCAGGACAGATAGACTTAGTCAGAAAAAAGTTTCTTATATGAAAGTCTTTTATTGATCAAGAATTAAAATTATAAGACGACATATGATTCTAAGCAAAAGATTTTGGTATGAAACCATGACTCTAGCTGAAATTAGAATTTTGTAATGGAGAGATTCTAGCGCAAGGCATGTATAATCAAGGTTCATGAATTAGAGAATTAATTCAGAGCTAATTTGGTAGTCATGACACATTATGCTAGATGTTAACCATAATTTATGAGAACTTAAATGAAAAGAGAATTTTATTTTAGTTTGCAATGGTTTCAATAATATTAAGTGGTTAATATTATTCTCATTGACAATTAGTAACGAACCTAGTAAGTCACACACACAAGAGCAACTTGATCAAAGCATAATTTAATTTAATTAATTAAATAAATGGTTTAATTAATTGATTAAATTAATAAATTTAGTTCATAATTGATAAGTGCATAATTAATATTTTTACTCCCATCACATTTAGTGTTTCTAGTGTATTTTTATGCCTAATTCAGTTGAATAAAGTATAATTATTAATTAGGCATATTTTTAGAGAATTGTTAGAATAATTATGTTAAATTGAGAAATTTTCAGCATTTGCACTAATTTGACCTTTGCTGTATTTTTTAGGTGTTTCTAAAGTTGTGGGTCTCTAAATCTAATGCTGTTTAATTCATTGAAAAGCTAAGTCAGAGTACTACAAATGACAAAGAGGGTCCAAAGCCCAAATCAGTCTCCAAGATTGTCAAAATTAGCTAAAAATCTATTACAAAAGCCCACACTTGATGTGTCACGATAAGTTTTGGTACTTATTTTATATCTGGAGCTCCACATGTCTAAATGAAGGAAACTTAGGCCCAATTGAACCTTAAGAAGCACCTCTACAATTTCTATAAAGGGCTAAAGACAAGATTACATCGTTTTGGTGGTTAAAAATGGCAGTGAAGTCAAATTTATGGGCTGGATTATCTGTCAGAACCAATTTTGGTTTTTAGCCCATAACTTGGGCTGTTGACCTTCGATTTGGGAAAATGAGGACTCGTTGGAAAGCTAAGAAGTAGGGCTACAACTTTTCTGAAGAAGTCAGAGACAAAATCAGAAGGAAAGTGGCTGAAAATTAGTCGTGATTACAAAGCAGGGAATGTCTTTTTGAATTTTAAAAATTTTCTAAGTTTGGTTCTTATCTTTGGATTAGGTTTTTGAGTATAAAATCATCTTTGGAAGCAGCGCAGGGATACACCTTCATTCTCCATTCACGTTCATAGTTTTAGATTTCTTCATTATTTTATATTTTTTTTTTTGTAAGCCATGAACATGAGTGGCTAAGTTTCTAAATTCAGTTCAAGGGATTCTAGTTCTTATGCATGATTTGTGAGACCAAGTTCTTAATTTAAATTATGCCTTTTTGAATATCTTTTGTTTGTCAATTTCATTGTTTTTTATCTTTTGAATGATTTGCTAAAAAGGCCTGTTAGTTAATTGTTTGATGTGATTAATTACTAGTTTATCTTCATAACCCGTAATTGTTATGTAAGATTGAATGTGAGAAGCCATTAGGTATTATTGATTATGATCCAAGTTTTCGATAATAACCTAAAGAAACAGTAGGATGATTTAAATGATTTATGCTTTATAAATCATTGTTCAAGCTTAACTACTTCATGTTCTTAAAGCAGTTATTAAATTGATGAGGATTGCTTAATACCAATTCAGTTAATAATTAGAGTCAACAAGAGTGCTGGGCTCGAATTGATGAGTATAGGGAAGTTAGGGGTTTTGCCTCACTGTTTGGTAAATCTATGTTAAGTATTCAATAAGAGATAATTATATTTCTTTTGTCTATGATCGAGTCATGCATTGGAATACGAATTACCTTGGACTAAAGTTTGTTTAAATTGAGAATTTTATACCTAAATTTAGTTCTTTAATTTCTAAACTTGATTTCTTCTGATTTAGTGTTACAACACCCCCCCCCCCAATATTTTTTTTTTCTGTTACACAGGTGCACGAAATTTAGTAACTCAGTTTCTAGGGTTCGACCTGGATTACCACTTATTGCATTCATTCAGAAAAAAAAAAAAGAGCATTTCATTACGGGAAATTTCAGTTAATTTTTTATGGAATCGACAACCATCACAAAGCAGCAGAGTGAGCTGCACTGGTGATAGGAGAGCACCGTTTGAGGATTTTTGCATGGTTATATTATTTATACTGTAACACCCCTATGTTCGGTAGTGCGTTCTACTGTTTCGGTGACTAGTGTCTGTCCGGACAGCTAGGATGCCTAGAACTACATTTAAAAGTTAGTGAAGAGACATAAAATAATGAAATACAAGAAAGAAAAATACAAGAAAAACAAAGGAAAAATAATAGCAATGAAATGAAACTAAGTTAAACGAGCCAGCACCGCAGCGATGGGTGATGGCACGGGAAAGTTACGGTGTAGGCAATAGCCGACCCCAGGACTGCAGGGAACCCTCGGAATTTAGTTTCGAGACATAATTAAAGACTTATTGAAGTATAAATATCATTAGAAATATCAAAGAAAAATTAATTAATTAGTACAAAGAAAAATGAGAAATCGAGAAAATGACAAAACTCGGTGTTATCGAAAAATTAGGAATGCAACCCGAATAGGGGCATTGTGGTCAATTGACAACCCGAGTTCCTTTTGACCTAAATGTCCATTAAAAATAAATGATATTAAACTTTGAAAATATCATGAAAATTAAAATAGTGGTCCATAATTTAAATAGTAAAAGAAATGAGGCTAAATGTGGGAATTGTGAAACTTTTGATTAAACAAATATTATAACTTCATTAGTGCTCCACTAACATCACCTAAGTGGACTTTTAATTAGCATATGGATAGAAAATTCTATCATCTTCAACCTTGGGACAACCAGCCAAAACAATTTGAGAGAAAAACCTCCATGGCCGAGCTTGAAGGAGCTTCATGCAACCAACCTTAAGCCACCATTTCCACTAGGTTTCTTCATTAAAGTTAATCCTCACCTTGCAAGGAAGAGTTTGATAGCAATTTTAATAATTTTGGTGAGGTTTTGATAAAGCTTCAAAAGTGGTAAGTGAGTATTTTCAATTCTTGTTTCATTAAACTTTGAGTAGATGTTGTGGTGAGTTATTTTGTGGAAGAAGTTTTGAAGTTTGATGATTTAATGGTGATACACCATTTCGGTAGCCATGGGAATTCAGTATATTTAGCTTGTTTTCACTTGTAAATGGTTGTTTAAGATGTTGATGTAAGTGTTTATGCGTATAGAAATAATTTAGATAATGTATACTAAGTGTATGTGTGATAGTGCACTTGGTTTTGAAAGCTTGAAAGCTATTTGAAGGAGATGTGTAATTTGGCAACTTTTAAAGTGTAGTTGAAATGTGTTGTTTGATGGTTTGGTTTATTGAATTATGTTGTTTATGGTGGCAACATGTATATGTGTATAATAGATTGGAATTGGATATGTAAATGGGGTATGTTCATGTGGTTAAATTGTGTAAATGGACTTTGGAAAATTCTAAGTTATAATGTGTCTATTGAGAATGGTTACAAGCTATCCAAAAATGACCAAAATGTGTTATTAAGTATGTTAATGGTATGGTACAAACCAAAATTGGCATGAAAGGGTTAGCTTGGTAAGTATAAAATGTGTAATTGGTATGTGATGAAGAATGTGTAGTAGGGCAGTGTATGTTTTAGCTTAGAACCTTAAGTGTGTGACTCCAATTGGTATGATATCAATTGGAAGTGAAACTAGGCACAAAATGTGCCAACTTTCATGAAGGAAGCTTACCTAAATTCTGCCTAGAAGGTGACTTGAAAAATGACCAAATCCGGATTAGTGACTTAAAAGCCTGAAAATTGACCATTTGGGCAGCAGTAGTGTTTTGACCATAACTCACTCAAAACAGGTCCAATTGACCAAAAATTTTTACCATGAATAGTTTAGACATAGATCTACAATTCTTATAAAACAACAAAGCCTAGAAATGACCAGAACCAAGCCAAATAGCTTGCACAAATTTAGGTACCAAAACTGGCCGAAGTGAAAATGACCTAAGTCTATCATTTTAGTGCATCCTGTCCAGCATTGGTAAATTGACCATATCTTGGTCTACACAACTCAGAATGACCTGAAATTTTGCTTCTCGTGCAATAAGACATAGACCTACAAGTTTGTAGTTTGGACCAAAACCCAAAAACCAAGGGAACTAGGTCATTCGGCTAGGTCAAAATAGTACACCGAAATCCGATAAATTGCAATAAAATGCAATACACTTGGAAATGAAATTGGTAACATATACCAACACTAAAGGGCTCTAAAATGTGACATATTGGTAACATTAGAATTGATTCACTTAGAATACATCAAGGGTCAAAATTACAAGTTGACTAGTGAAATGAATTGAAGGGAATAGTACCAAGAAAATTTAAATATTGGATTTATGGTTGGAAACAAATTCATTGAGTACTGAAACACTTTAAATTGTGTGTTTCAGTTGATAAGGATATTGAAAAGCATAAAGAACATTAAATCTGATTCGACCTCCTCGATCATAGGGAGTTAGAATCACCCCGAAGATGGCCCTTTCGGATTAGTCTTGCATAGTTAGTGAGATAAAAAATGGTTTTTGAGATAAAGAATGGCTTTTGAGATAAAGAATGGTTATTGAGATAAAGAATGATTTTTGAGATAAATAATGATTTTTGAGATAAAGAATAGTTTTTGAATAGTAAAGAATTGTGATTTCAATTATGATTTATGTATAATTGATTTTGTTGGAATTACCTTAAATGTTTGGTTGTGATTTGATAAATTGAATTTCGTGATCAAAGTCATTTCATACAAATGATTTATGTTATTGGCAATGAATAATTTGATTTTTGAAATTGATGAGTATCCTGATTTTCAAATTAATTGCCGTAATTTTGCTAAGGTATACTGAACTATGTTTTAAATTATAGTTGTGCACCACTGAGTTCAACACTCAGCGATAGCTTTGTATGCTGTCGCTGGTGAAAAGAGCATAGAGCAGTTGAGTAAGCTTCTTTGAAGACACATTCAGATTAGCTCCAGGTATATCATAGGTATACCCATGTACATAGGTTTTGATGCATGCATGTAATAATATGTATGTAAATTATTTGAGCAGCTATATAAAAACTCTTGTAAAATATTTTGGTATGTAATTAAATGTAAGTTATTGTAAATGTAAATTTGAGATTTCATTTACCTGAATAGTTTTGTAATATTAATTTTTGAGTCTTGTAATCAATAAAATGTTTCTTTTATGATGAGGTTGGTTTGAAAATGAATTGATTTGATTATTGAGATTTGAATAATGAGATGAAATGAAGTTTATTTGAGTTGTATTTGAGAAAACATATTGGGAGTATTTTCCGTTGCAGGATTGAAGAATTGTTTTCTCAAAATACAGCCGGCACTCTGCCGAAATTTTGAAAAAAATTTTATAACACCAGATTTTAATCGGTGATTTAAATTTCACGAAAATTGTTTTAAAATCCCTTGTAGTATATCTAATGAATTATCGGTAGGCGAAGTATGGTAAATCATTAGGTGTACTACGGGATCATGTTACATCTTACGGGGGAGTAGGGTGTGACATATACCCTTTGCGATTTAGTTTGATGTAAATATTTTTGTTCATATGTATCTTTTGTACTAGTTGAGCAATTGTATAGTATAAATTGTAATGATATTATTTTTATTTTCTTTTCTATAAAATTAAGACTTTTGTGTTTATATTGGATATATTAAATAAAATTGATGTTTAATTTAAATTGTGTTGAATTGAGAATTGATGGATATTTAAAATATATTGAGATTATGTTGAATTGGGGAGTATTGAAGTTGAGATTGAAAAATTAGTATTGGAAGTGCATTCTTTTCAAGTTTTGAAGAACTGTTTTCTCAAATTACAGCCATCACTCTGCCGAAATTTTTATAAAATTTACGAAAGATCAAATTTACAAAAATATTTGCTTATGACATAAACTCCAATTAAAGACTTTTTAATAATGTTTTAACATCACTTTTCACTTTAAAATGAATTGAATTTGTTAAAATCCCTTGTAGTGTATTTAATGAGTTATCGGTAGGCAAAGTTCGGTAATTCATTAGGTATACTACGGGATCATATTGTGCCTTACGGAGGGATAAGATATGACATGTTTTAGTGGTATCAGAGCCTGGTTTTAAATAAGTTTTGAACTATGTATTTGAATTATTTTCTTGATTAGTACAACTGCTCAATATCATTTATTGATACATATGATGCACTTACATCATGAATGTGAACTAATGGAGATAATCCTCCTTGTGTTTGTTATCAGGGATTAGATAATCTCTTTGAATTGAAATGGAAGAAGGGGATCATTTGGTTAAACAGTCTGTTGAGGCTGAGGCACAAGAAGAAGCCCCAGCTCTCTAGAATGTGAGTAGGTCAGCAACTCCAGCTCCTCCAATGTTGTAGTTTCCTGCTCCATTTGCTGAGCAGATGGCTGCACTATTTCAATAAATGGCTGGAAAACTGCCAACACAAGCCCAAATCCAAGCACCAGCAATGTAATCTCAGTCTCCAGCCACACAATATCATAAATTGATGAAATTTGGGGCTACTGAATTCAAGGGAGCTGTGGATATGTTAGAAGCTGAACAGTAGATTGAAAGGATGAAGAGAGTATTTAAGAAGCTGCAGTGTACAGAAGAGCTTAAGTTGGAGTATTCAATTTATTTACTGTAAGGGGATACTTATGAGTAGTGGAAGACCATCCCCACAATCTAGTGGAGCCTCCAATCCTCACATGGTTTGATTTTTTGAGGGAATTCTAGCAGAAATGGGTCCCCGACACGTATGTTGACATGATGTTGTAAGAGTTTTTGAGCTTGAAACAAGGGGACAAAATAGTAGCAGAGTATGAGAGAGACTTCTCCAGCTGAGTCATTATGCTGGAAGCCTGCTTACCACTACTAGAGATTGGTGCAAACATTTTGAGGCCGGGTTAAGGCCTAATTTGAGAATGCAAGTAGTGGAGTTTTGACACCAAAATTTCTCAGAGCTAATCTCACAAGCCCTGGAACTAGAGAGGATTGAAAAGGAAGGATGTAATGATCGGGAACCAGCCACTAGAGGAATTGTCCGCTTTAGCTATAAGCCTCACGGTTTTGTCCCATAGGTAGAATGGAGAACTTCCCAGGAGGTCACCCATCCTAGGATTTCTCTCAAACGAGCACGTTTAACCCTGGAGTTCTTCCAACTCTCCAGGCCATTCCACCAAAAGGCGCCTCTAGTGATTAGTTCCCCCATCTTATATATCATTACTTTTGAGCCCAAGACCAACTCCGTGCTTTGCCGATGTGGGATTTGCCTAAGGGACCTTTCTCCCCCCCTTTCGGGACTCAGCGTCCTCGCTGAGGTTTGCCCCACCATCGCCCAAGAGGACACGCGAGCGGCTCTGATACCAATTGTAATGATCGGGAACCAGCCACTAGAGGAATTGTCCGCTTTAGCTATAAGCCTCACGGTTTTGTCCCATAGGTAGAATGGAGAACTTCCCAGGAGGTCACCCATCCTAGGATTTCTCTCAAACGAGCACGTTTAACCCTGGAGTTCTTCCAACTCTCCAGGCCATTCCACCAAAAGGCGCCTCTAGTGATTAGCTCCCCCATCTTATATATCATTACTTTTGAGCCCAAGACCAACTCCGTGCTTTGCCGATGTGGGATTTGCCTAAGGGACCTTTAAACAACTTGCACAAGTTCGGGTCCAAAAACTGGCCGAACCAGAATTGACCACTTTGACCTAAAATTGACCTAAAATGGTACCATTTGACCAGCAATAGTGTAATGACCATAACTTGGTCTACTTAACTCGGATTGACCTGAAATTTTGCACCGCGTGCAATAAGACCTAGATCTACAAGTTTGTAGTTTCGACCGAGACCCGAAAACCGAGGGAACTAGATCGTCCGGTTAGGTCAAACCAGTGTTCCGGAATCCAGCAATTTGCATTAAAATGCACTAAGCGAGGAAATGACTTTGGTAAAACATACCAAACCTAAAACCCTATCGAGTGTGACATATTAACGACACTAAAACCTAATTTACCTAAAACGCATCGAGGGTCGGTATATTAGGTGATTAAGCGAATAATTGAGTTCAGTGCATTATTTACCAAACCCCATCGATAGAGATAGTTTAATTTGGTATCAAACACTTCAAATTGTGTTTCTCGGTTAACAAGGGCTCAAAGAAAAGGGAAAGAAATACTGAGTCAAGACCAGGAGACAAATATCAGAGGTTTGTGCACAACAACTGTTTCTTTTGAATTATTTTCAATGGAAATAAATATTGACTGTTTGTATATCATTGTTTTAAATTGTGGAAATGTGTTTGATGGACACTTATTGATTGAAAAATATTGTGAATGGTTTGAAATCTGGAAAACTATTTGAATGACATTGATGGATACTTATTGATTGAAAAGCATCGTAAATGGTTTGAAACCACGGCTATCATGTATATTGATTGTATTCCTCTCTAGCTTGTCTAGTGGGATGAATTGAATTCCCTCTCCGCTGAAGTGTTGAGGTGTGTGCTGTTGAGGACGAATAGAATGAGTACTCATATTTTTGCTAGCTAGCCATGTTATTCCTCATTAGTCATCGACTTTTGGGATGAATTGAATACCTCATTAGCCATCGCTTTTGGGATGAATTGAATTATGGATCATGATTAAGCTTTGTGTGATTTATTGATGTGTATTTTGAGATTGTTAAATGGATTTAAAATCTCATTGACATATACTATTTTTTTGAATTCAAACCTGATCTGACTTATGGAAAATTATTGTGATATTGAGAAATGGAGTTTAAATTCTTGTTGACAATTATTGTCTTGAATTTAATTATGATTTTAAGTATCCACTATTTACATGACTTATGAATTGTGATTTAAATTGGATTTGGTTAATGTTGTGCACCACTGAGACATTGTCTCAAATGATAGCTTTATTCTTTGTCGCGGTAGAGAGATAGGCAGGCGTGAGACTAGGTGCATATACATCCAAATGAGGATTACGGTATATAGAGTATACCGCTTTTGCTTTTTATACTGTAATGTATGACACTGTATGTACATATTGTATTTGGTTTTGAGCAGTTGTAAATTAAATTAAATTGTACTTGAAGTTGTAAATTAATTATGAGTGTTTTGGATTGTAAAAGTTGTATTATATTTCCTTATCTCAGACTTTGAAAAATTTCTATGGAATTGAGTTGATGAATTGTTGTGTTGAGAAATGTATTGAAGTTGAGATTTGGAAAATTATAGAAGTGCTTTTACAGGTTTTTCAAGAAGCTGTTTTATCCAAAATACAGATGGCACCTTGCCAAAATTTTCTGAGAAATTCCAAATAAATCAAATGAGTTAGTTGTTTCACCTCAGTTCACCAAAGTTTTTAACACTGTAAATAGTGCTCACCACTGTAAAAGAAGTAAGAAAAGTTTTTAAAATCCCTTGTAGTGTATTTAATGGGTTATCAGTAGACGGAGTTGGTAATTCATTAGGTATACTACGGGATCATGTTATGCCTTACAGAGGGGTAAGGTGTGACATGTTTTAGTACCCTACCCCTCTGTAAGGCATAACATGATCCCGTAGTATACCTAATGAATTACCAACTCCGTCTACTGATAATCCATTAAATACACTACAAGGGATTTTAAAAACTTTTCTTACTTCTTTTACAGTGGTGAGCACTATTTACAGTGTGAAAGACTTTGGTGAATCAAGTGAAACAACTAACTCATTTGATTTATTTGGAATATCTCAGAAAATTTTGGCAAGGTGCCATTTGTATTTTGGACAAAACAGCTTCTTGTAAAACTGTAAAAAGCACTTCAATATATTTTCAAATCTCAACTCCAACATTTTTATCAACACAACACATTTCTCAAGTCAAATCCACGATGATTTTCAAAGACTAAGATACAAAGATATAACACAATTTTTACAAGCCAAATAACTCATAATTATTTTACAACTTTATCAGATAACTTAAATTTACAATCGCCAAAACCAAGAACAAAATATACATACAGTGAATATACATTACAAGACAAAATGCCACATGTGGTATACTCACTATACCCAAAAATCTCTCATTGGCGATACTAGCGACCTAGCCTCGCCTGCTCTGTCTCTACTGCGACAAAGAATAAAGCTATCACGAGACAATGTCTCATGGTGCACAACATTTACCAAATACAAATTTTAAATCACAATTCATAAATCATATCAATAGTGGATACTTAAAACCATAGTTAAATTCAAGACAATAAATGTCAACAAGAATTTAAACTCCATTTATTAATATCACAATAATTTTCAATAAGTCAGATCATGGTTGAATTCAATAGACAATATATGTCAATAAGAGTTTAAATCAATTTCACAATCTCACAATACATAATAACACAATTCTAACAAATAACTAAAGAATACAGTGTTGACAATCAATAACACAATATAGGACATGAAACAATTTTATCAATATAAGCCGTGTTGTACACCACGACAAGACATACTAACACCAATAAAAGAAATCAATGAGGAGGAAGCTAGCTATATAATGAGAACTCATCCATACTCACCTCGATCGGGAAGTCAAAGAGGAGGAACATAATCATACTCACCCTGCACTAATAAGTCAAAGAGGGAGGAATAATCACACTCACCCCATTAATGGAGGAGGAAGATAGTTATAGTGTCAAGCCAATGGTGAATCAAAACAATTCCAAACATTTTATTCAACTGATCCGAAGAATCCAATCAATTTCCAAAGTTATAATTTCATTCACAAAATGGCAACACAATTCGTAATTCAATTCAATTTCCACAAAAACCATTTAGTTGCTTTTCAATCAATAAGTATCCATCAAATACCATTCAAACAATTTTTCACAGTTTCAAACCATTCACAATGTTTTTCAATCAATAAGTGTCCACCAAACACATTTCCACAATTTAAAACAATGATATGCAAATAGTCAATATTTATTTCCATTGAAAATAATTCAAAAGAAACAGCTTGTTGTGCACAAACCTCGATGACTGTCTCCCGATCCGACTCAGTGTTTCCTTCCCTTTTCCCGAGTCTTTGGTAATCGAGAAACACAATTTGAAGTGTTTCAATTACTAATTTAAACTGTCTATATGTATGGTGGTTGTTAAATAATCAACAGAACTCAATTATTAACTTAATCAACTAATATACAGAACCTCATTGATTTTTAGTTAAATTAGGTTATAGTGTCGTTAATATGTCACATTTGATAGGGTTTTAGGTTTGGTATGTTTTACCAAAGTCATTTCCTTGCTTAGTGCATTTTAATGCAAATTCTTTGGATTCCGGGACACTGGTTTGACCTAACCGGACGATCTAGTTCCGTCGGTTTTCGGGTCTCGGTCGAAACTACAAACATGTAGATTTAGGTCTTATGGACCGCGGTGCAAAATTTCAGGTCAATCCGAGTTAAGTAGACCGAGTTATGGTCATTACACTCTTGCTGGTCAAATGGTACCATTTTAGGTCAATTTTAGGTCAAATTGGTCAATTCTGGTTCGGCCAGTTTTTGGACCCGAACTTGTGCAAGTTGTTTGACTTGCTTATGGTCATTTCTGGGCTTTGGTGTCTTCATAAGACTTGTAGGTATGGGTCTTAGCTATTCTTGGTTAAAATTTCAGGTCAATTGGACCTGGTTTGAGTGAGTTATGGCCTAAACACTCACTGCTGCCCAATTGGTCATTTTTCAGGTCCTAATTGCACCTAATCCGAATTGGTCATTTTTTTAGGTCACCTTGCAAGCAGAATTTTGGCATGGTTTCTCAATGAAAGTTGGCACATTTTGTGCCTAGTTTCACCTCAAATTGGTCTCATACCAATTGAGGTTACACATTTAAGGTTATAGGCTAAAATGTGTACTGCCCTCAATATGCTTTTCACACTCCATTCAAAACACATATTTACCTTGCAAAGTTTACTTCCATACCCTACCAAATCAGTTTTGGTACATTACCAAAAGCACTTTCTACTTTACATTAACATTATTTTGGGCAGATTCCAATCAGCCTCAACACACCAATATCATTCACAATTACAATTTCTAAGTACTATTACAAACACACCTAACCATTACAAATTTTACACACACTTTACAAGATCAATCTACATACATATCATCAATCCTTCTAGGTTAATATTCTGCATACATTTCCTTCAATATATACCATTACTCAAGTGTCCCCAAGCTGCCACAAACCATTCTTCAACATCAAAGTGCCGTCCATTTTACAATTTCCCATCCAAGTGCATAAATCACCACATAAACATGAAATAATTCACTAGGTTACTAATTCATCATGATCAACACCATTTCTCATCAATTATATGCACAAATATCTCATCAAAAACGTGACTCATGGCTGTCCAAAATGAAAACAATAATAACCCTTCAAACTCAAAATTTTCTTTCACCAAACTAACACCCATAACATGGACATAAACTTTAACAAAGAAATTCTCAAAAATGCAAACTTACCTTTAATTGTAACTTGCTAAACCTTCATCAAACTTCTCGAAATTAGTATCAATATCTTCCTTGTGATGTGTAGACAAAGTTTAATGAAGAACACTAAGAGGTTGGAGTTGAAAATGGAGAGTTAAGAAAGCTTGCATGAAAAATGGCTATGGAGTTTCCTTCACTCTTCAATTCGGCAATTTGAATGCAAATGAGGAAGATGACTTATTCAGCTGCATTTTAAGTGTACACATGTCCCACTATGTATTTAATTAATCCCCTTAGTGGTCCACTTAGTCTCTTAATCATATAATAAAGTAATTATTCATTTATTCCACATTTAACCCATAATTTCCACTATTTATTTTAGGTACCACCAATTTAATTTTTCATTTTATTTTCTAAGTGTAATACTATTTATTTTTAATGGACATTTAGGTCAAAAGACACTTCGATGTCAAATGACCATAATGCCCTGCTCGTGGCATTCTGATTTTTCAGATACTGGTTTTGTCTGCTTTTTCGATTTCTCACTTTTCTTTGTACTAATTATTTAATTTTTCTTTGATATTTCTAATGATATTTATTCTTCAACAAGGGTCTATTTATGTCCCAAAAATATTTTCAGGGTTCCCATGATCCAGGGCGATCCAACGGTCCACGCCGTGACTTCCAGTCTGATCACCCATCGTTAGGTTTCCCGGCTCGTTTAACTTGATCACATTTCTTTGCAATCATTTTTCCTTTGTTTTTCTTGTACTTTCTTTTCTTTTATTTCATTATTTTATGTCTCCTCACTCTAATTGAAGTGTGGTTCTAGGCATCCTAGTGTCCAGGACAACACCGTCACCGAGCAATGAGCGCACTCTAGAACTTTGGGGTGTTACAATTCTCCCCCTTAAATAAATTTCGTCTCGAAATTTTACAGCATTAGTCTCTGAACAATTTGTGGGTGCTGTCTCCTCATATCCTCTTCACGTTCCCAAGTTGCTTCTGGCTGAATGATGGTTCCACAAAGACTTTAACCAGTGTATCTGTTTGTTCCTCATTTGTTTCACCTCATAAGCCGGAATTTTTATGGGTTCTTCCTCATATGAGAGGTCTGGATTTACTTCAATCTCTTCAACCGATAGTACATGAGATGGGTGCGATCTGTACCTCCTTAACATGGACACATGGAAGACACTGTGTATCCTTGCTAGCTCTGGAGGTAATGCCAACCGGTATGCCAAGGGACCCACTCTTTCCAGAACTTCATATGGTCCGATGAAACGAGGACTTAGTTTCCCCTTTCTGCCAAATCTCATAATCCTCTTCCAAGGAGAAACTTTGAGGAATACCTTATCACCCACTTGCATACTCAATATCTCTTCTCTTGAGATCAACATAGGACTTACGGCGATGCGATGCACCTTGAGTCTATCTCTGATCAATCGATCTTTTCCTCTGTCACTGGACAATTTACGGTCCAATCATCTTCCTTTCACCTACTTCATCCCAACATAAGGGAGTTACGCACTTCTGCCATACAAAGCTTCATATGGAGGCATCCCTATGCTTGATTGGTAGTCTGTTGTTATAAGCAAACTCAATCAAAGGCAAGTGTGTATCCCAACTACCTTCAAATTCAATCACACAAGCCCGTAGCATATCCTCCAATATCTGAATAACCCTCTCGGTGGCCATGCATGCGTGGGTGGAATCTTTGTCTTTGAAGTTGATCTAGTTCCTAGGGCTCTCTGAAGACTACCCTGAGAATCTAGAAGTGAACCTAGGATCTCTGTCGGACACAATTGCTCTTGGCACTCCATGCGGTTTACAATCTCATATATGTACAATCGGCCAATCTTTCCGTGCTATAGTCCATCCGAATCGGCAAAAAGTGAGCGGACTTAGTCAATCATCAACTATAACCCATCTTGCATCATGACTACTCTGTGTCCTTGGAAGTCCTGTAACAAAATCCATAGTTATCCGTTCCCATTTCCACTGCATGCGACAAAGGATGTAACAAACCAGTGGAACTTGATGTTACGCCTTTACTTGTCGACAAGTTAGGCATTTGGAAACAAATTCAGCTATATCTCTCTTCATGCCCATCCACGGTAATGTTCTTTCAACCCTCTGTACATTTTAGTTCCACGTGGTGCATAGCAAATGGAGACTCATGTGCTTCCTTCATAATGATCTGTCTCGGTTCCACATCACTAGGAACGCACATTACGCTTCGATGTAGCAATAAACCATCATCTCTCACGGAGAATTCGGGTTTCTTGCCTGCTGAACTTCTTTGTGACTTCCGATATTTTCATCACTGCGTGCGACCATTACGATCGATCAATCAACACCGTTTGTACATGCCATGCAACTACCGTCTGTCCCTCATCATCAACCTCTAAAATGGCATGCTGTGCTTTCAATTCATATACCATGGACAAAGTAGAAACTCTGAGACTTGCCATAGTCTTGCGACTAAAGGCGTCAGCCACCACATTTGATTTTCTGGTGATAGTCTATTAAGCAATCATAATCTTTAATGAGTTCTAGCCATCTCCTCTGCCTCAAATTCAATTCCTTCTGGGTACCTAAGTACTTCAAGCTCTTGTGATCTGTGAAAATGTAGCATTTCTCCCCATACAAATAGTGTCTCCAGATCTTCAGAGCAAAATCAATATTGCTAACTCGGATCATGTGTTGGGTAGTTCCTCTCATGCGGTTTCATTTGGCGTGATGCATAAGCAATGACATTCCGATCTTGCATCGATACAGCCCTAACCCATTGTGAGAAGCATCACTATAAAGCGTGTATTCTTTACCCGGAGTAGGTAAAGTGAGAACTGGAGCTTCAGTTAAGCACCTCTTCAACTCATCAAAACTCTGCTGACATTTATCAGTCCACTGAAATTTTACATCTTTCCGAAGCAGCTTGGTCAGTGGAGAAGATAACATAGAAAATCCCTTCACAAACCGACGGTAATATCCAGCTAAGCCCAGAAAACTGCGAATTTCTGTGATGTTCCTGGGCGGTTTCCAATTAAGGATAGCTTCTACCTTACTGGAATCTACCTTGATCCCTTCAGCTGACACAACATGTCCCAAAAAGGAGATTTCCTTCAGCCAAAATTCACATTTCGACAATTTGGCGTACAGCTGTTTCTCCCTTAAAGTCTGCAGTACAATTCGCAGATGTCTATCATGCTCCTCTGCACTCCTCGAGTATATCAAAATGTCATCAATAAACACCACCACAAATTGATCAAGATATGGTCTGAAGATAGTGTTCATCAGATCCATAAAAGCAGCTGGAGCATTTGTCAACCCGAATGGCATTACTAGAAACTCATAGTGGCCATATCGAGTTCTGAAAGCAGTTTTTGGAATACTCTGCTCTTGCACCTTCAACTGATGATAACCAGATCGCAAATCAATTTTGGAGAATACTGCTGCACCCTTCAACTGATCGAACAGATCATCAATGCGAGGCAATGGATATCTGTTCTTTATTGTCACCCTATTCAACTGCCTGTAGTCAATGCATAAGCGGAGAGTACCATCCTTCTTCTTAACAAACAATACTGGTGCTCCCCAAGGTGACACACTAGGGCGGATGAAGCCCTTTTCAAGTAATTCTTGTAACTGTATCTTCAGCTCCTTCAACTCTGCTGGTGCCATTCTGTATGGCGTTATGGAGATTGGATCCACACCAGGCAGAACATTAATTTCAAACTGCACTTCTCTTTCCGGAGGTAATCTTGGTAATTCATTAGGTATACTACGGGATCATGTTATGCCTTACAGAGGGGTAAGGTGTGACATGTTTTAGTGGTATCAGAGCAAAGTTTTTAAATTCTATTTTCACCTGTTATTTGAATGTTCTTTCTGCATAGTACAACTGCTCAATATCATTGTTTGATACATACAGTACATTACAGTATAAATATGCACTAACGAGAGTGAATATTCTTGTGTTATTGTTCAGGAAAGCTAAGATCCTCGCATTGAAGATGGAAGAGGGTGATCGTTCGATCGATCGATCTATTGAGGTCGAGGTGCAAGGGGATGCCCAGTGTACAAAATGTCGATGGTTCAAGACACCGACCCTGTGATCAGCGATTTCTGCTCGATTCGCTCAGCAGGTGGCTGCAATATTCCAACAAATGGCTGGTAATGCACCTACTCAAGTCCCAATTCAGACACCCGTGGTACAACCACAGTCTCCTACGAGACAGTATGATAAATTGATGAAGTATGGGGCTACAGAGTTCAAGGGGACAGTAGATCCTCTAGAAGCTGAACAGTGGTTAGAGAGGATGGATAGGGTGTTCAAGAAACTTCATTGTACAGAGGAGCTCAGACTTGAATACTCAGTATCCTTACTACAAGGGGATGCTTATGACTGGTGGAAAACCATTCCCCACGATGCAGTAGAACTGCGATCTTGACTGGAATGACTTCCTCGGGAATTGAGACAAATACATCCACGATGCCTATGTAGACCAGAACCGCAAGAATTCTTAAGTTTGAAACAGAGGCGGATCGGTGGTGAGTATGAAAGAGAATTTTCCGCCTTAGCCATTATGCGGTGAGTCTACTCTCTACCAAAGAGGAGAGATGCAATAGGTTTGAAACGGCTTGAAGCCCAGATCGTCAGTACAAGTGCTCGGCTTCAAACACACTAACTTCTCTGAACTTGTTTCTCAAGCCCTAGAGTTGGAAAGAGTTGAGTTTGAGACTGCTCCTGAGAAGAAGAGGTCAGAGAAGACAGAGAAAGAGGGAAAATCAGTAGATCAGAGTTCCAGTGGTCATACTGGAAAGAGGAAGAACTATGGGGGACATGGCAGAGGTGGCAAGAAATCTGGTAGGGGAAGACATTCGGGACAGAGACCTCCCTATCAGTCGCAGAGTACAGAAGTTCCTATCCTCCCGCCAATGTGAAACTTGTGGAAAGAATCATGGTGGAATCATTACAAGGCTATTGGAGCTGTTATAACCGTGGAGGCACCGGACACTTTGCCAAGGACCGCACTGAGTCGCAGAGTTGGACCACCTCCTACTACTGCAGAAGGGTCGATTCGAGCCACTGTCACGAAGCTCACAACCACCTAGCAGGTAGAGGCGAGGGTAGAGGTAACCCAGTGAGCAGCGAGGCACGATAAAACAATCGAGCAAGACGGTGCTCGATCGAGTCTATGCCATGAGACAGAGAGAAGAGGCAGAGACATCTGATGTTGTGGCTGGTACCTTCTCAACTTTTAACCAGAATGTATTTGTGCTATTGATCTGGGTTCTACCCATTCTTATGTGAGTGCTAGCATCATTGATTGCATTCTTTGTTCCATGTACAAAAATAGACTTTGAGGTGCTAGTAACAAGTCCGCTAGGACAGGAGGTCAGGGTTAATAGAATGTATAGAGATTGCCCTTTGGTGATCCAAGGACACACTTTCCTGTCTGATTTCATTGAAATGCCCTTCAGAGATTATGATATCATCTTGGGCATGGATTGGTTAGCTAGGCATCAAGCCATGATTGGTATGGAGATCAAGATCACTTTTGGTCTCCTCGATCTGATGATGTGGTGATACATGGGGAGAGGCAGCTATTGCCATCCAACATCATTTCGGCTGCACTAGCCAGAAAAATGATCAGAAAAGGGTGTGAAGCATACTTGGCACATGTGGTAGACACCCAAGTGGGGAGTCCAGCATTGAAGGACATCCCTACAAAGACATGACTTTCCGCACGTGTTTCTGATGAATTGCCGTGATTACCTCGGAAAGAGAAGTGCGATTTGAAATTAATGTTCGCTGGTATAGATCCAATCTCCATAACGCCATACAGAATGGCACCAGCAGAGTTGAAGGAGCTGAAGATACAGTTACAAGAATTACTTGAAAAGGGCTTCATCCGCCCTAGTGTGTCACCTTGGGGAGCACCAGTATTGTTTGTTAAGAAGAAGGATGGTACTCTCCGCTTATGCATTGACTACAGGCAGTTGAATAGGGTGACAATAAAGAACAGATATCCATTGCCTCGCATTGATGATCCGCTCGATCGATTGAAGGGTGCAGCAGATTCTCCAAAATTGATTTGTGATCCGGTTATCATCGATTGAAGGTGCAAGAGCAGAGTATTCCAAAAGCGCCGTAACTCGATATGGCCACTATGAGTTTCTAGTAATGCCATTCGGGTTGACAAATGCTCCACCGCTTTTATGGATCGATGAACACTATCTTGGACCATATCTTGATCAATTTGTGGTGGTGTTTATTGATGACATTTTGATATACTCGAGGAGTGCAGAGGAGCATGATAGACATCTGCGAATTGTATCACAGACTTTAAGGGAGAAAGCATTTGACGCCAAATTATCGAAATGTGAATTTTGGTGAAGGAAATCTCCGTTTTGGGACATGTTGTGTCAGCTGAAGGGATCAAGGTAGATTCCAGTAAGGTAGAAGCTATCCTTAATTGGAAACCGCCCAGGAACATCACAGAAATTCGCAGTTTTCTGGGCTTAGCTGGATATTACCGTCGGTTTGTGAAGGGATTTTCTATGTTATCTTCTCCACTGACCAAGCTGCTTCGGAAAGATGTAAAATTTCAGTGGACTGATAAATGTCAGCAGAGTTTTGATGAGTTGAAGAGGTGCTTAACTGAAGCTCCAGTTCTCACTTTACCTACTCCGGGTAAAGAATACACAGTTTATAGTGATGCTTCTCACAATGGGTTAGGCTGTGTACTGATGCAAGATCGGAATGTCATTGCTTATGCATCACGCCAGCTGAAACCGCATGAGAGGAACTACCCAACACATGATCTGGAGTTAGCAGCTATTGTTTTTGCTCTGAAGATCTGGAGACACTATTTGTATGGGGAGAAATGCTACATTTTCACAGATCACAAGAGCTTGAAGTACTTAGGTACCCAGAAGGAATTGAATTTGAGGCAGAGGAGATGGCTAGAACTCATTAAAGATTATGATTGCTTAATAGACTATCAGCCAGGAAAAGCAAATGTGGTGGCTGACGCCTTAAGTCGCAAGACTATGGCAAGTCTCAGAGTTTCTCCTTTGTCCATGGTATATGAATTGAAAGCACAACATGCCGTTTAGAGGTTGATGATGAGGGATGACGGTAGTTGCATGGCATGGCATGTACAGCCGGTGTTGATTGATCGATCGTAATGGCTGCACAGAGTGATGAAAAATATCAGAAGCTGCTGAAAGAAGTTCAGCAGGGCAAGAAACCTGAATTCTCTGTGAGAGATGATGGTTTATTGCTACATCAGGGCAGAATGTGCGTTCCTAGTGATGTGGAACTGAGACAGATCATTATGAAGGAAGCACATGAGTCTCCATTTGCTATGCACCCTGGTGGAACTAAAATGTACAGAGGGTTGAAAGAACATTACTGGTGGATGGGCATGAAGAGAGATATAGCTGAATTTGTTTCCAAATGCCTAACTTGTCGCAAGTAAAGGCGTAACATCAAGTTCCACTGGTTTGTTACATCCTTTGTCGATGCAGTGGAAATGGGAACGGATAACTATGGATTTTGTTACAGGACTTCCAAGGACACAGAGTAGTCATGATGCAGTATGGGTTATAGTTGACAGATTGACTAAGTCTGCTCACTTTTTGCCAGTTCGGATGGACTATAGCCTGGAAAGATTGGCCAGATTGTACATATATGAGATTGTAAACCGCATGGAGTGCCGTAGCAATTGTGTCCGACAGAGATCCTAGGTTCACTTCTAGATTCTGGGGTAGTCTTCAGAGAGCCCTAGGAACTAGATCGAACTTCAAAGACAAAGATTCCACCCATGCATGCATGGCCACCCGAGAGGGTTATTCAGATATTGGAGGATATGCTACGGGCTTGTGTGATTGAATTTGAAGGTAGTTGGGATACACACTTGCCTTTGATTGAGTTTGCTTATAACAACAACTACCAATCAAGCATAGGGATGCCTCCATATGAAGCTTTGTATGGCAGAAGTGCGTAACTCCCTTATGTTGGGATGAAGTAGGTGAAAGGAAGATGATTGGACCGTAAATTGTCCACAGACAGAGGAAAAGATCGATTGATCGAGAGATAGACTCAAGGTCGCATCGGACGCTTGAAGTCCTATGTTGATCTCAAGAGAAGAGATATTGAGTATGCATGGGTGATAAGGTATTCCTCAAAGTTTCTCCTTGGAAGAGGATTATGAGATTTGGCGTAAAGGGGAAACTAAGTCCTCGTTTCATCGGACCATATGAAGTTACGGAAAGAGTGGGTCCCTTGGCATACCGGTTGGCATTACCTCGAGCTAGCAAGGATACATGTGTCTTCCTTGTGTCCATGTTAAGGAGGTACAGATCAGACCCATCTCATGTACTATCAGTTGAAGAGATTGAAGTAAATCCAGACCTCTCATATGAGGAAGAACCCATAAAAATTCTGGCTTATGAGGTGAAACAGCTGAGGAACAAACAGATACACCTGGTTAAAGTGCTGTGGAACCATCATTCAGGCCAGGAAGCAACTTGGGAACGTGAAGAGGATATGAGGAGACAGCACCCACAGCTGTTCAGAGACTAATGCCAGGTAAAATTTCGAGACGAAATTTATTTAAGGGGGGGAGAATTGTAACACCCCAAAGTTCGGTAGTGCGTTCTGCTGCTCCGGTGACCAGTGTTGTCCGGACAGCTAGGATGCCTAGAACCGTACTTCGATATGAGTGAGGAGACATAAAATAATGAAATACAAGAAAAGAAAACACAAGAAAAACAAAGGAAAAATCATAGCAAAGAAATGTGATCAAGTTAAACGAGCCGGGAAACCTAGCGATGGGTGACCGCACCGGGAAGTCACGGCGTGGACCGTTGACTAACCTCGGATCATGGAGAACCACGGAAAATTTTTTTGGACATAAATAGACCCTTATTGAAGTATAAATATCATTAGAAAGATCAAAGAAAAATTAAATAATTAGTACAAAGAAAAGTGAGAAATCGAAAAAGCATAAAATACGATGTTACAGAAAAATCGGAAAGCCACGAACAGGCATTCTGGTCATTTGACATCCCGAATTGTCTTTTGACCTAAATGTCCATTAAAAATAAATAGTATTACACTTAGAAAATGAAATGAAAAATTAATTTGATGGTACCTAAAGTAAATAGTGAGAATTAAGGGTTTAATGTGGGATTAAGTGAAAGTAACTTATAATATGAATTAATTAGAGTAAGTGGACCACTAAGGGAATAAAATAAACACATTATGGGGCTGATGTAAGTCCACTATGTCCAGCAGCCACTTCATCTTCTTCATTTACCATCCAAGCCGTGAATGAAGGGAGAGAAAACTCCATGGACATTTTCATGCAAGCTTGATCCCTCCTTCCATTTCAACTCCATTCACTTAGTGTTCTTCACTAAAATTTGTCTACACATCACAAGGAAGATATTGATACCAATTTTGGGAAGTTTGGTGAAGGTTTAGCAATTTACAATTAAAGGTAAGTTTGCATTTTTGAGAAGTTCTTTGTTAAAGTTTATGTTTATGTTATGGGTATTGGTTTGGTGAAGGAAAATTTTGAGTTTGAAGGGTTATTGTTGTTGCCATTTTGGACAGCCATGGGTCACGTTTTTTATGAGGTATTTGTGTATATAATTGATGAGAAATAATGTTAATCATGGTGATTTAGTAACCTAGTGATTTAATGCATGTATATATGGTGAATGATGCACTTTGATGGGAATTGGCATATGGTACGGCAATGTGATGTTGATGAATGAATTGTGGCAGCTTGTGGACACTTGAATAATGGTGTATATTGAAGGGAGTGTGGGCAGCATATTGACCTAGAAGGATTGATGATATGTATGTCAATTTACATTGTAAAGTTTATGTAAAGTTTGAAATGTTTAGGTGTGTTTGTAATGGTACTTAGAAATTGTAATTGTGAATGATATTTGGTGTGTTGAGGGTGATTGGAATCTGCCCAAAATAATGCTAATGTTATGTAGAAAATGTTGTTGGTAATGTGCCAAAACAGTTGGGTAGGGTATGGAAGTAAACCTTGCAAAGGTAAGTGTGTGTTTGAAGTTGGGGTGTGTAATGCATATTAAGGGCAGTGTATATTTTGGCCTATAACCTTGAATGTGTAACCTTAATTAGTATGAGACCAATTTGAGGTGAAACTAGGCACAAAATGTGCCAACTTTCATTGAGAAACCATGCCAAAATTCTGCTTGCAAGGTGACCTAAAAATTTGACCAATTCGGATTAGATGCAATTAGGACCTGAAAAATGACCAATTGGGCAGCAGTGAGTGTTTAGGCCATAACTCACTCAAACCAGGTCCAATTGACCTGAAATTTTGACCAAGAATAGTTAAGACCCATACCTACAAGTCCTATGAAGACACCAAAGCCCAGAAATGACCATAAGCAAGTCAAACAATTTGCACAAGTTCGGGTCCAAAAACTGCCACAATTCATTCATCAACATCACATTGCCGTACCATATGCCAATTCCCATCAAAGTGCATCATTCACCATATATACATGCATTAAATCACTAGGTTACTAAATCACCATGATTAACATTATTTCTCATCAATTATATACACAAATACCTCATCAAAAACGTGACCCATGGCTGTCCAAAATGGCAACAACAATAACCCTTCAAACTCAAAATTTTCCTTCACCAAACCAATACCCATAACATAAACATAAACTTTAACAAAGAACTTCTCAAAAATGCAAACTTACCTTTAATTGTAAATTGCTAAACCTTCACCAAACTTCCCAAAATTGGTATCAATATCTTCCTTGTGATGTGTAGACAAATTTTAGTGAAGAACACTAAGTGAATGGAGTTGAAATGGAAGGAGGGATCAAGCTTGCATGAAAATGTCCATGGAGTTTTCTCTCCCTTCATTCACGGCTTGGATGGTAAATGAAGAAGATGAAGTGGCTGCTGGACATAGTGGACTTACATCAGCCCCATAATGTGTTTATTTTATTCCCTTAGTGGTCCACTTACTCTAATTAATTCATATTATAAGTTACTTTCACTTAATCCCACATTAAACCCTTAATTCTCACTATTTACTTTAGGTACCATCAAATTAATTTTTCATTTCATTTTCTAAGTGTAATACTATTTATTTTTAATGGACATTTAGGTCAAAAGACAATTCGGGATGTCAAATGACCATAATGCCCTGCTCGTGGCTTTTCCGATTTTTCAGAACACCGTATTTTGTCCTGCTTTTCGATTTCTCACTTTTCTTTGTACTAATTATTAAATATTTTTTTGAAAATTAAAATTATATTAATACTTAAATAAGGGTCTATTTATGACCAAAAATATTTTCCAGTGGTTCCCGCAGATCGTGGTTAGTCAACGGTCCACGCCGTGACTTCCTGGCAAGATCACCCATCGCTAGGTTTCCTACTGCTTAACTTGATCACATTTCTTTGCTATGATTTTTCCTTTGTTTTTCTTGTGTTTTCTTTTCTTGTATTTCATTATTTTATGTCTCCTCACTCATATCGAAGTACGGTTCTAGGCATCCTAGCTGTCCGAACAACACTGGTCACCGGAGCAGCAGAACGCACTACCGAACTTTGGGGTGTTACAAAGGAACAGTTAAAAAGGTTACCGAAGAGAAAGAGAAAGTGGAAAGGCTACTGGTTAAGCTCTTGATAGTGGATCGAGAAAGAGAAAATACTTTGGGGGATCCAGTTCATGTAAGTAGGGTAGAGGCAGATTTTCTGGACAAAGACCACCCCAATCCGGTCAGTAGACCTAGCAGACATCCAGAGGTGCACTGTCGGCCCGACTTTGTGAAACCTGTGGCAAGACACATAGTGGAGTATGTTATAGAGCCATAGGAGCATGTTTTAACTGTGGAGGGATTGGTCATTTTGCAAAGGATTGTAAGTGCACGCCGTTCTGGACCATCTTCTAAATCCGAGGGATCAGCCCAAGTTTCTATCCTTAGGAGTTCACCATCAGTTAGTAGAGGCAGAGGTAGAGGTAGGGGTAGTACACCTGGAAGTCAGAGTACTGTAAATTAACTAGAACAAGATGGTACTTCAGTCAGAGTGTACACAATTAAATAGAAAGAAGAGGCTGAGACTTCTGACATTATTGATGGTACTTTCTCAATCTGTAATTAAGATGTATATGTCTTATTTGACCCGAGGTCTACACATTCATATGTTAGTGCCAGCATTGCTTGCCTAACTACTATTCTGTACTTGAAAATGGATTTTGAGGTGTTAGTGACTAGTCCTTTAGGACAAGAGGTTAGGGTAAATGGAATGTATAAGGATTGTCCTTTGGTGATCTAAGGACACAATTTTCTATCCAACTTGATTGAAATGCCTTTCAGAGATTATGATATTATCTTGGGCATAGATTGCATCATGTCATGATTGACTGTAGACTGAAGGCAGTCACTTTTGGTCTCCCACAGTATGGTGATGTGGTAATACATGGGAAGAGACAGCTACTGCCATCAAACATTATTTCCGCGGCACTTGCTAGAAAAATGATCAGAAAGGGGTGTGAAGCTTACCTAGCTCATGTGATAGACACCCAAGTAGAGAATCCCACAGTGAGAGATATTCCTATGGTATGCGACTTCCTGGATGTGTTTCCTGAAGAATTACTAGGGTTACCTTAGGAAAGAGAAGTGTAGTTTGAAATAGAGGTTATGCCTAGTGTGGACCCAATCTCTATTACTCCGCACAAAATGGCACCTGCTGAACTAAAGGAGTTGAGGGTGCAATTGCAAGAATTGCTTGATAAGGGATTCATTCGCCTTAGTGTGTCACCTTGGGGAGCGCCAGTGTTGTTTATTAAGAAGAAAGATGGCACTCTTTACCTGTGTATTGATTACAGATAGCTGAATAAGGTGACAATAAAGAATAGATATCCGCTGCCCCATATTGATGATTTGTTTGATCAATTAAAGGGTGCAGCTATGTTCTCTAAAATTGATTTGAGATCAGGCTATTATCAGTTGAAGGTGCAAGAGTAGAGCATTCTAAAAACTGCTTTTAGAACTCGATATGGCCATTATGAGTTTCTGGTTATGCCATTAGGGTTAACCAATGCTCCAGCTGCTTTCATGGACTTGATGAACACTGTCTTCAGGCCATATTTAGATCAGTTTGTTGTGGTATTCATTGATGATATCTTGGTGTACTCAAACAATGCAAAGGAGCATGATAGGCACTTGCGGATTATGCTACAGACTCTAAGGGAGAAACAGTTGTATGCCAAGCTATCAAAGTGTGAATTTTAGTTGTAAGAAATCTCTTTCTTGGGGCACATTGTGTCAGTTGAAGGCATTAAGGTAGATCCCAGCAAAGTTGAAGCTATTCTTAATTGTAAGCCGCCTAGGAATGTTGCAGAAGTTCGCAGTTTTCTGGGTTTAGCTGGATACTACTGCCATTTTATTAAGGGATTTTCTATGTTTGCATCCCCACTGACTAAGCTACTTCAGAAAGATGTAAAATTTTAGTGGATTGATAAATGTCAGTAGAGTTTTGATGAATTAAAGAGATGTTTGACCGAAGCTCCAGTCATGACTCTACCTACTCCGGGTAAAGAATACATTGTATATAGTGATGCTTCTCATAATGGGTTGGGCTTTGTACTGATGTAAGACTGAAATGTCATTGCTTATGCATCTCTTTAGCTAAAACCACATGAGAGAAACTACCCAACACATGACTTGGAGCTTCCTGCCATAGTATTTGCTCTGAAGATTTGGAGATACTATCTGTATGGGGAAAAATGTTACATCTACACAAATCACAAAAGCTTGAAGTATTTGGGCATCTAGAAAGAGCTGAATTTGAAGTAAAGAAGCTGGTTAGAGTTGATTAAAGATTATGACTACCTAATAGACTACTAGCCCGGGAAAGCAAATGTAGCAGCTGATGCTTTGAGCTATAAAACTATGGCATGCTTAAGGGTTTCCCTGTGACACCCCTTACCCATCTACAGTGTAGCCGAGCAAGATATGCCACACAATGTACTGGAACACCCTATTTTATTTCATTACAATTTACTCTTTCTTAATTTATTTATTTATTCATTTATCAGTCACAAAGTGAAATTTATGCCATTTAATTTATTTATTGAAATTATGAATTAATTTAAGGTTTCAAAAATTTTTCAGAAAATCCGGCAGAGTGCTGGCTAAAAATGGAGAAAACAGATCTTTGAAACCTATGAAAAACAATTCCAATCATTTCCAATCATTCTCAAACTCCATTTGTATCACATCAATTTACAACAATTTCTTAACAATTCCTCCATTTGTCATTCATTCATTCCACATCATCATCATGCTCAAATCATAAATAAATTTTCATATGTTATTTATAATCACAAGTTACAAATACTTACATTAATACAAAATTATATTACATTTATTTCAAATATACATGATAAGATAAGAGTGTAATTACAAAACTTATAAAAATTACAAAATACTAAATGGGACTTAGTGTCCTACCAATGCACTGTAGCCTGTGAGGTGACGCGGACACTAAGCAGAACTATGAATGGCCTTACCCAGTCTGTGGTCTACTTGGCTCTCTATCCAAATCTTCAGTACCTACGCGTTGCAAAAGCGACGCGCTAAGCATAAAGCTTAGTGGTGCCAATAATACAAGAAAATATAATATGCAAATAAAAGTAATAATTTCCTTGTTATTGTGTTCATAAGAAATGAATAATTTCTAACTTATTGTTTAGTCGAGGGCTAATTACATTTTTATGATATTAACTTTTTCATGCATTTTGTTAATTGTTTTCTTGATGATTTTGAGCTTCTTTATATTTTATTGTAATCATTCTTAATCTTTATCTTGATATTTCATTTCCTTATTTTCTTTAATAATCAGTTCAATTACAGTTATACTTTTCCATGCCCAAGTAACCTATACAAATTGACCGGACTAGATAAACAAGTAAACTAGCACTGGGTACTAGGTACCACTGGCCGTCACACCATCGATCACAATGTGTCTCCCGGTGTGCAAACAGAATGGCTAATAAACCATAAAAGGAATAAGGCATAAAGCCAAGTATAACATCATAATCAGTATAGCCATAGGCTATCATCACAGAATGGCATGGAGCCATACATCATACGCAGTACTGCTATCAGAACCCTATTGGCATGCCAACCTATCCAAACCAATCACATTAGGCCTACTAGGGCATATTACAAAGTTATTTTTTGAATATTTATACTTTATATGTAAGATTACTATTCATTTTATTAGTCAACTAAAATATTGACTTTTTCAAAGATAATAGGTATATTGGTTCAAATATCACCAACATACTACATTTTGCATTCCAAAGTTGTTGGCATTGGTTGCCAATACCATTTCTAAGCTTAGTGCTAGTTGTTCAAAATTTTCAAATTTCAAGCCTTGTGTTTACTGCTCCATTGGTCATTTTTATAATAGGAATTTGGCAAAGTTGTTAGCATGAAAGTTGTTCCTTATTGTGTCTAGTTACATTTCCTTTTTTGAATCACTCCATTTGGAGTTTTGTAGCTCAAGTTATGGCCTAAACACCATAACTGGCTGGATTGCAAACTTTTTCAGATTTTCTGGACTAACCAAATTTATAGTGTTTTGTACAGTGATTGCAGGTCACTTTTTGAACATGTTATGGTCAAAATTTGGGTTAGGTTTCTTCACGATAGTTGTAGGTCTATATCTAAGCTTTCTGATGGTAAAATTTTAAGTAAATTGGACCTTCTACATTGAGTTATTACTAAATGAATAAACACTGTTCATTTGGTCATTTTGCCTAGGCAGAATGCAGGTCACCCGAATTAGGGCAATTTTTAGGTCAACTTGGTTTGGTTTTCTAGGCAGGGTTTCTTCAATAAAGTTGTGCCATTATGGGTCTAGTTTCATTTCTAATTATCCTTGCACCAATTGAACCTCTACAACTCCATTTATAGCTGCTCAAACCTACTGGACTCATGCTCAGTCCTGCAGATCAACCAAGGCAGCTCACCCATACACAAATTCCAAGCCTCAACTCACTTAATTTCCTCATTATACACATTCAAATGGTCACTAATTGACCATTACAAGGTTAATGAACCATTACATGAGCAAACCCTAATATTGCTAAGTGTCCATATTTTTTCCAAGTTTATACATACCTAATCCTTGTATTTCACCTACACAACTAAATTCAATCATGCATTTAGCACTAAGGGCTGCTCTTCAACACTTTGCTATCAAGAAAAATCACTAAACCTAACTAAACCTAGTTGCCTAAACTTGTAGGGTGCACACACACACTTGTTTGTTTCATTTTCTTACATTTTCTACACATATCATGCTATTAAACATGAATTAAAGTAATAAGAGCAAGAGTTTGGTCACTTACCTTGTTGGAGCTACTCCTAAGCTTGCCAAAACCTTTCTTTTTCCACTTCAAATTGCTGTCCAAGGCTTGCTGTAGTGGTAGGGATAATTTTTCATGAAGAGAAGTTAGGGTTTAGAGGTGATTTAGTGGGTTGTCTCAAGCTTGCTTTAAGCTTTCATGGAGGAATGGGTTAGGGAGAGGGAAGATGAGAGTCACGGCTGGAAATGGGAAAGGGAAGAAACAGATTGGTTTCTTCAATTTCTCAGCCCATTTTATGCTTTCTAAGTGGTTTATGGACATGTGTCACAATGTGATTGGGTGGAAGTGCTTTAGTGACATCATGTGATGTCATAATTGACATTTTCTTTAATTTTCTTTTCTTTTCTTCTCTACTCATTTTCAATTTAATTTTTAGCAATATTTATTTACATTTTATGTCATAATAATTATTTACTTAACTACACAAGTCAGCTAAAAATCATCTCTGAAGACGAAATGACCAAAATGCCTTATGTTTGGCTTAACAGACTAAAATTGTCTATACTAATTAAAAAAATTTTCTAAGCATTTTCTTGGCATTCTAATGCCATAGAAACCTCAATGACTCTTCCCTAGAGTTCTAAATATTATTTTATAAATTTTTTCCAGGGTCTAGGGCTCCTTGTTGCGAGGACCGCAACTTCCCACTAGGTTACCCATCGCTAGGGCATCGACTCACTTAACTTGGTTGTATTTTATTTCTAAAATTTTTTCTACATTTTTCTTGTTAATATTTGAGTTAATTGTGGTTCCTCACTTTAGTTTAAATATTTTTCCACACATTCTAGCTGTCCGGATCGACACTAGTCACCAAAACAGTAGAATGTACGGAATGGATACAGTGAGGGTGTTACAACTCTTCCCCTCTAATTTAAATTTTGTTCTCAAAATTTACCTGACTTAAGTAATTTTGGAGTTGCTACCTCCTTGTTTCTTCACTTCGTTGTATCGCCTCAGTAGTGTCTGGGTTTGGCTCTTCCTGAGCTTCCACAGCATATACCTATGGTGCCACCCTGACTTAGGGCCTTTCAACTGTCTCAGAAACAATCTTCTGTGAAATGTCAGCCATCTCTGCTCTGCCCGATCTTTGAACTGTAGGGGCAGGTATATCAACTTGCACTGGAGCTATTGAACCACTTCTCTGAAGGCAATCTCTTATGAAATGATCCGTAGCCTACACTTGAAACACTCTCTAATTAATAGTCGACACTCCCCTCTGTGTCTCCTACCACAGTGCATACATTCAGGCATTGGGGCTGATCCCCTTGTTATTGCGCCCGGGGAGCTAGCTCTAGATATTCCAATCTGGCCTCTTTAGCACTGTGTCTGATCTTATGAACTAGAACCTTTAAACTTCTTACTATCAGTTGGTATACTTGACTGCCCTGGTCCAAATTCCCTCTTACGTTGCCTATCTTTCCTATTTTGTTCACTTACTCTGACCCTTTTCACTTTCAGTGCGACTTCAACTAATTTCGTGAAGTTCATAATCCCCAAGGCAGTGATCATTATTTTAATGTTGTCATTTAGCCCCTCTTCAAACCCTCTGCACCTCTCTGCTTCTGTGGGGACTATCTCTCTTCCGTAGCGGCTTAGTCTGACAAACTCCTTCTCATACTCCGCTACTGATAACTGCCTCTGCGTCAGATTAATAAACTTTCTTCTCTTGTCTTCCAGGTACACACTTCCCACATACTTCTTCTTAAATTTAGCGAGGAAGAAATCCCAAGTTATTAACTCTGGCCGGACCTCACTATATATGGTGTCCCACCACTGATAAGCATCATCTTGAACTAGGGACACAACACTCTCCAAGTTCTGCTCTGGGGTGCAATGCAGTTGCTTCAATACCCTTATGGTGCGGTATAGCCAATTCTCAGCCGCCACCGAGTCATCTTCTTTCTTACCAATGAAGTCCAAAGCCCCAAATTTTCTCAGTTTTTCCAAATGGGATTTCTACTGTGGAGGTGGTGGTGGTGGCATAACCCCAGCCATCTGTTTGAAGAATTCAGCCATTTGCTAAAACATAGCTGGCGGAGGCTGTGCAGGCACTGCTGGTGCTAGTGGAGCTGATTCTCCCTAGTCCCCAGTCTTAGCTGCAGGTGGAGCATAACTCTCCACTTCCTCATCTAGTGCTCTCTGTGACATGGGGTCTATATCCTAATCAAAATGAGAAAATCAAATAGATCTGCATTAGTATCACCTCGACTCTTACAAATGCAATGCATGGTATGGACTCGATCTAGACCAAAAAATGCCTAAATCGTGCTCTAATACCACTAAATGTGACACCCCTTACCCGTCTACAGTGTAGCCGAGCAAGATATGCCACACAGTGTACCAGAACACCTTATTTTATTTCATTACAATTTACTCTTTCTTAATTTATTTATTTATTCATTTATTAGTCACAAAGTGAAATTTATGCCATTTAATTTATTTATTGAAATTATGAATTAATTTAAGGTTTCAAAAATTTTTGAAAAAATCCAGCAAAGTGCCAGCTAAAAATAGAGAAAACAGTTCTTCGCAACTTGTGAAAAACACTTCCAATAATTTCCAATCATTCTCAAACTCCATTTGTATCACATCAATTTACAACAATTTCTTAACAATTCCTCCATTTGTCATTCATTCATTCCGCATCATCATCATGCTCAAATCATAAATAAATTTTCATATGTTATTTAAAATCACATGTTACAAATACTTACATTAATACAAAATTATATTACATTTATTTCAAATATACACGATAAGATAAGAGTTTAATTACAAAACTTATAAAAATTACAAAATACTAAATGGCGCCTAGTGTCCTACCAATGCACTGTAGCCTGTGAGGTGACACGGACACTAAGCAAAACTATGAATGGCCTTACCCAGTCTGTGGTTTACTTGGCTTTCTATCCAAATCTTCAGTACCTACGCGTTGCAAAAGCGACGCGCTAAGCATAAAGCTTAGTGGTGCCAATAATACAAGAAAATATAATATGCAAATAAAAGTAATAATTTCCTAGTTATTGTGTTCATAAGAAATGAATAATTTCTAACTTATTGTTTAGTCGAGGGCTAATTACATTTTATGATATTAATTTCTTCATGCATTTTGTTAATTATTTTCTTGATGATTTTGAGCTTCTTTATATTTTATTGTGATGATAGCCTATGGCTATACTGATTATGATGTTATATTTGGCTTTATGCCTTATTGCTTTTATGGCTTGTTAGCCATTCTATTTGCACACCGAGAGAAAAATTGTGACCGATGGTGTGACGGCCAGTGGTACCTGATACCCAGTGCTAGTTTACCTATTTATTTAATCCGGTCAATTTGTATAGGTTACTTGGGCGTGGAAAAGTATAACTATAATTGAACTGATTATTAAAGAAAATAAGGAAATGAAATATCAAGATAAAGATCAAGAATGGCATGGAGCCATACATCATACGCAGTACTACTATCAGAACCCTATTGGCATGCCAACCTATCCAAACCAATCACATTAGGCCTACTAGGGCATATTACAAAGTCATTTTTTGAATATTTGTACTTTATATGTAAGATTACTATTCATTTCATTAGTCAACTAAAATATTGAATTTTTCATAGATAATAGGTATATTGGTTCAAATATCACTAACATACCACATTTTGCATTCCAAAGTTGTTGGCATTTGTTGCCAATACGATTTCTAAGCTTAGTGTTAGTTGTTCAAAATTTTCAGATTTCAAGCCTTGTGTTTACTATTCCATTGGTCATTTTTATAGTAGGAATTTAGCAAAGTTGTCAACATGAAAGTTGTTCCTTATTGTGTCTAATTACATTTCCTTTTTTGAATCACTCCATTTGGAGTTTTATAACTCAAGTTATGGCCTAAAAACCATAACTGACCGGATTGCAAACTTTCCTGATTTTTTGGATTGACCAAATCTACAGTGTTTTGTGCAGTGACTTCATATCAGTTTTTGAACATGTTATGGTCAAAATTTGGGTTAGGTTTATTCATGAAAGTTGTAGGTCTATATCTACGCTTTCTGCTGGTAAAATTTATGGTCAATTGGACCTTTCTACACAGAGTTATTACCAAATGAATAAATACTATTTATTTGGTCATTTTGCCTAGGCAGAATGCAAGTCACCCGGATTAGGGCAACTTTTAAGTCAACTTGGTTTGGTTTTCTGGGCAGGGTTTCTTCACCAAAGTTTTGCCATTATGTGTCTAGTTTCATGTCCAATTGGCCTTGCACCAATTGAACCTCTACAACTCCATTTATGGCTGCCCAAACCTGCTGGACTCATGCTTAGTCCTGCAGGTCTGCCGAGGCAGCTCACCCATACACAAATGCCAAGCCTCAACTCACTTCATTTTCTCATTATACACATTCAAATGGTCACTAATTGACCATTACAAGGTTAATGAACCATTACATGATCAAACCCTAATATTGTTAAGTGTCCATATTTTTTCCATGTTCATGCATACCTAATCCTTGCATTTCACCTACACAACTAAATTCAATCATGCATTTAGCACTAAGGGCTACTCTTCAACACTTTGCTATCAAGAAAAATCACTAACCCTAACTAAACCTAGCTGCCTAAACTTGTAGGGTGCACACACACACTTGCTTGTTTCATTTTCTTACATTTCCTAATCATGCCATTAAACATGAATTAAACTAAAAAGAGCAAGATTTTGGTCACTTACCTTGTTGGAGCTACTCCCAAGCTTGCCAAAACCTTTCCTTTTCCTCTTCAAATTGCTGTCCAAGGCTTGCTCTAGTGGTAGGGATAATTTTTCATGAAGAGAAGTTAGTGTTTAGAGGTGATTTGGTGGGTTATCTCAAGCTTGCCTTAAGCTTTCATGGAAGAATGGGTTAGGGAAAGGGAAGATGAGAGTCACGGCTGGAAATGGGAAAGGGAATAAACAGATTGGTTTCTTCAATTTTTTCAGCCCATTTTATGCTTTCTAAGTGGTTTATGGACATGTGTCACAATGTGATTAGGTGGGAGTACTTTAGTGACATCATGTGATGTCATAATTGACATTTTCTTTCATTTTCTTTTCTTTTCTTCTCTACTCATTTTCAATTTAATTTTTAGCAATATTTATTCACATTTTATGTCATAATAATTATTTACTTAACTAGACAAGTTGGCTAAAAATCATCTCTGAAGACGAAATGACCAAAATGCCCTCCGTTTGGCTTAATAGACTAAAATTGTCTGTAAAGATTGAAAATTTTTCTAAGCATTTTCTTAGCATTCTAATGCCATAGAAACCTCAATGACTCTTCCTGGAGTCCCAAAAATTATTTTATAAATTTTCTCCTAGGTCTAGCGCTCCTATTTGCGAGGACCGCAACTTCCCACTAGGTTACCCATCGTTAGGGCACCGGCTCACTTAACTTGGTTGTTTTTTATTTCTAAATTTTTTTCTACATTTTTCTTGTTAATATTTGAGTTAATTATGGTTCCTCACTTTATTTTAAATATTTTTCCAGACGTTCTAGCTGTCTAGACCGACACCGGTCACCGAAACAATAGAATGTACGGAATGGATACAGTGAGGGTGTTACATTCCCCTTTGTTTATCGTACATGAGTTGAGAGTACTGCATGCTAGTTTGGAGATAGATGATGAGGGACACATGATAGCTGCTTGGCAAGTGAAACTAGTGTTGATTGATAAGATAAAAACAGCTGCACAAAATCATGAAAAGTATCATAAATTAATGGAAGAGACTCGGGTTGGCAAAAAACTAGGCTTTACAGTGAATGATGATGGCTTACTGCTATACCAGGGTAGAATGTGCATTCCGAATGATGTAGAATTACAACAAATCATTATGAGGGAAGCACAGGAGCCTCCTTTTGTTATGCACCCTGGTGGAACCAAGATGTATAGAACTGTGAAAGAGCATTAATGGTGGAGCAGGATAAAGAAAGATATAGTAGAGTTTGTAGCCAAATGCTTAACTTGTCAGCAAGTGAAGGCAGAACATCAAGTGCCAGTTGGGTTGTTGCATCCATTGCCATTACCTGAGTGGAAATGGGAAAGAATCATGATAGACTTTGTGATGGGACTTCCGAGAACACAGAAGAACCATGATGTAGTGTGGGTCATTGTGGACAGATTAACTAAGTCTGCTCACTTTCTACCTGTGAGAATGGATTATAGCTTGTGTAACGCCCTCACTGCAGGTAGTCCGTACGTTATACTGTTCCAACGACTAACGTCTATTCGAACAGCTAGAATGTCTGAAACTATACTTAAACTAAGTTGAGGAGACATAAATTGATGAAATAAAGACCAAGAAAAATTAAGGGAAAATAAAAGAAATGAAATGCAACTAGGAAGTCATTGCGTAGACAGTTGACAACCCCAGACCCACGAAGTACCCTAGGAAATAATTTTTGAGACTTAATTAAAGGTTTACTGAGGTGCAAATGACATTAAAAATGTCAAATAAAATGTAGTTAATTGGTACAAAAGAAAATAAAAATGAAATAGATAGTATAAAATTAAAGAAACCGTCGGATCGGGGACTTAGTCGGTATTACCGAAAAAGGTTGACTATGACTCAAAGAGGGGCATTTTGGTCATTTAGCACATAGAGTCGACTTTTAACCTAAATGTCCATTAAAATGAGTGATATTAAAATTTTGAAAAATCCAATAAAAATATGAAACTATATGTAAAAATAATTAAAGGAATATGAAGGGAATTATTTGAAATATATTATTTGGAATTATTATTATAATTGATAATTAAATTATTAATATAATACCCTCACTATAGCAATTATTTACATTCTACTGTTTCGGTGACCGGTGTCGGTCCGAACAGCTAGAACATCTAGAAAAATAATTACACTAGAGTGAGGAGTCATAAATAACTCAAATATTAATAAAAAAAATTTAGGAAAAATTTTAGAAATAAAATACAACCAAGTTAAATGAGCCGGTGCCCTAGCGATGGGTAACCTAGTAGGAAGTTACGGTTCTCACAACTAGGAGCCCTAAACCTAGGGGAAAATTCATAAAATAATTTTTGAGACTCCAGAGAAGGGTCATTGAGGTTCCTATGGCATTCGAATGCCAAGAAAATACATAGAAAAATTTTTCTATCGGTACAGACAATTTTAGTCTGTTAAGCCAAACGGAGGGCATTTTGGTCATTTCGCCTTCATAGGTGACTTTTGGCCGACTTGTCCAGTTAAGTAAATATTTATTATGACACAAAATGTGAATAAATATTGCTAAAAATTAAATTGAAAATGAGTAGCAAAGAAAAGAAAAAAAATGAATTAAAATTGCAATATTGGCCTCATGCTTATGTCACTAAGCACTCTCACTCAATCACATTGTGACACATGTCCATAAACCATTTAAAATGAGTAAAATGGACAGAAAAATTGAAGAAACAATCTGCTTCTTCTTCCTTCTTCCAGCGTAACTCACTTCCCACACCCTTCCACCATTAAAAACTCCACCCAAGCTTCCAAATCTCTACCAAACCACCTCAAAACGTTAACCTCCCTTCACTAAAAATTTCCCTTACCACTAGAGCAAGACTTGGGCAGCAATTAGAAGAAGAGAAAGTGGAAGAAAGTGAGGTGTGAACAAGCTTAGAAAATCACCAAAGAGGTTAGTGCCATATTCTTTGCTTTTACATCTTTCTAATCATGAATTTGAGCTAAGTTAAGTTGAAAATTTGATAAAAATTGAATTAATGAGGCATGGTTATGTTCCATGAAATTTTGGCAGCCTTGACATGAGTTAGAGTTAGGAGAATTCTTTGATCTAAAGTGACATATTAGCTGCCCCTAGTATAAATTATATGATTAGTATAGCAAATTAGGAGTAAGATGCATGAATTGGAGGCTTGGTCAATTAGGGTTAGGGTTAGGGTTTTGAAATTTAATTTTGGTGGTGGATGAAAATGGACATAAAATAAAGTTGTAATGGTCAATTAGTGACCATTTGGCTATGTTTGATTAGGAAATGAAGTGAGCAAGAATGTTAGAGTTGAGTTTAGGCATGCTGCCCTTGGTGACCTGTAGGACTGGTTGTGAGTCCAGCAGGTTTGGGCAGCTATAAATGGAGTTGTATAGGTTCAATTGGTGCAAGGGCAATTGGACATGAAACTAGAAACATAATGGCACAACTTTGGTATAGAAACCTTGCCCAGAAAACCAAACCAAGTGGACCAAAAGTTTGCCCTAATCCGGGTGACCTGCAATCTGCCTAGGCCAAATGACCAAATGTGTAACATCCTCATTTTAGCTAGTCCGTATAGTCTACTGTCCCGGTGACCAGTGTCTGTCCGGACAGTTAGAATTCGGAAAAATATTTAAACTAAACTGAGGAACCAAAAATTAACTCAAATAATTAATAAAAAAAAATTTAGGAAAAATTATAAAATAATTCTTGGGACCCCAGAGAAGGGTCATTGAGGTTCTTATGGTATTAGAATGCCAAGAAAACACTTAGAAAAATTTTTCAATCGATAAAGCAATTTTGGCCCGTTAAGCCAAACAGAGGGCATTTTGGTCATTTCGTCTTCAGAGATGATTTTCGGGCCAACTTGTCCAGTTAAATAAATAATTTATATAACATAAAATATGATTAAATGTTGTTAAAAATTTAATTGTAATTAAATAGATAAGAAATGGAGTAAAAATGAAAGAAAATAGATTTATGACATCACCATGAGGTCATTTAAAATTCTCCCAACCAACCCAATGTTGACACATGGCATAAGCTCACTTAAAAGAGACAAATGGGCTGGAAATGAAACAAAAAAAATCAGACTTCTTCAACCTTTGGGCAGCCAAAAACGTGGACAGAGAGAGAGAGGGGGAGGAAAAACTTCATTAAAGCTCACCCAAGCTCCCAACCTCACCAAATCTCACTCCAAAACCCTAGCCTTCTTCACAAAAAAATTAACCTAGCACCTTAAGGACGCTTTGGGCAGCAAAAAGAAAGAAAAATCAAGAAGTTTTCTAAGATAGGGAAACTCTCCAACAAAGGATAGTGACCTAACCCTAAATTTTTGCTTTGAATACATGTTTAGGGACTTGAATAAGTGTGAATTGAAAAGAAAAATTATTGAATACCATTTGGATGGAAACCCTAGATTTTGGGCAGCCATGGTTAGGGTTTGATTGGGTTGAGTTTAATGAAATTTAAAGACTATTATGGCTGCCCACAATATGTATTTACTAAGTGGATTGATGAAATGCAAGTTAAATGCATGATTTGAGATGTTAGGGTTAGGGTTAGGGGTGGAAAAATGGGACTTTGAGCATGTAATGATGAAAGTGAGTTTTAATGGTTAATTAGTGACCATTTAGTTCTGTTTAAATTAAAAATGAAGTGTGTTGAGTGATGGGATTGGGTTTGGTGTGGCTGCCATTAAAGGGACCTGCAGAATGGAGTGACCTGCAGAATTAGACTTGAGTCCAGCAGGTTTGAGCAGCCATAACTTGAATTGTAGAGGTTCAATTGGTGCAAAGCCAATTGGACATAAAACTAGACACATAATGGCACAACTTTCATGAAGAAATAATGCCCATAAAACAAAACCAAGTGAACCAAAAGCTTGCTCAAATCCGGGTGACCTGCAGGCTGTTTCTGCAGAATGACCAAATGAACAGTGATTGTCCATTTGGCCATAACTCAATGTAGAAAGGTCCAATTGGCCTGAAATTTTACCAGCAACAAGCTAAGATATACACCAACAACTTTAATGAAGAAACCTACCCCAAATTATGACCAGAACCTATCCAACAAGTGAGTTGCAGTCACTGTTCACTGCACTGTGGATATGGTCAGCCCAGAAAAATTTCAATCCGGCCAGTTGTGATTTTTAGACCATAACTTGAGCTACAAAACTCCAAATGGAGTGATTCAAAAAAGGAAATTCAACTAGACAAAATAAGGAACAACTTTCATGTTGATCATTTTGCCAAATTCCCACTGAAAAAATGACTAATAGAACAGTAAAAATGAAGCAAGAAAACTGAAATTTCTGCTCAATTAGCATTAAGCTTAGAAATGGTATGGGCAACCAATACCAACAAATTTTGAATGCAAAATGTGATATGTTGGGAGTATTAAAACCAATGTACCTATTGTCTATGCAAAAGTCAACATTTTGGTTGACTAATGAAGTGAATAGTAACACCAAAACTTGAAATTCAAAAATTGTAAAACTCAAAAGTGTAAAATGCCCTAGTATACCTAACAAGATTGGTTTGGATAGCTTGGCATGCCAATAGGGTTCTGTTAGCAGTACTGCATATGGCTTTATGCCATTCTATGTTTCATGGCTTTCCCATGCCATTCTGTGAAATAATAGCCTTTGGCTATGTTATTTGAGTTGATATACTTGGGTTTTAACTCTGATCATTATTACAGCTTATTAGGCATTACATTTGCCTGGCAGGAGACACAATGTGACCGATGGTGTGATGGTCCGAGGTACTTAGTACCCAGTGCCAGTTTACCCGTTTATCCAGTCCAGTCAATTAGTATGGGTTACTCGGGCAATGTTAAAGAACCTTACCAAAATTTTAATTGAATAATAATGCAAATAGTATCAGAAGTTAAGTCTACCAAAAATTGTAAACACACATTTTGCATCTTTTTTTATTTTATTTTATTTCATTTTATTTTATTTTATATTGTCACCACTAAGCAAAATTGCTTAGCGCGTCGCTTTTGCCACGTGCAGGTACTGGAGATCTAGCTGGTGAGCCCAGCAGAAATCAGACGGGGTGAGTCTTCAGAGCTGCATCAGGAGTCCAGAGTCACCTCACATCTGCACTACATATGGTAGGACATTAGGACTATAGGTGGCCCTTTTGTATTTTGCATTTTGTATTAGTTTGGATTGTAACTATAAACTCCTGTAATTATATATTAATGTAAATATATGAAATTTCATGTTATTGAGATTTTCTGCATTACGTATGTTGATAAATGAAATGTTGAGAATTATTTGTGAATATGCTTCAAGTGATGAAGTGAACAGAAAAGTTTTGAAAATAGTATCGTGATTGAGATTGAGATTTTGAGATTGACTTGAATATATATAATGGAGTTTGGATTTTGAAATTATTTTGAAAGTGTTTTTAAATAGGTTCAGAAGAACTATTTTTCCAATTTACAACCGGCACTCTGCCGGATTTTCTATAAAATTTGTGGATAAATTCAGATTTATTAAAATTGAAAATAAATGAATTATAAAGGGATAAATTTTAATAGAAATATAAATTGGTGCTCCGGCACACTGAATGGCATAACTTGCTCAGTTACACTGTAGACGGGTAAGGGGTGTCACATTTAGTGGTATCAGAGCCAGGTTTAGGCGTTTCTGGGCCTAGATAGAGTACATACCATTGCATTGCATTTGTAAGTGTTGAGGTGACACTGATGAAGATTTGTTTGTTTTCTTATTTTGAATAGGATATGGATCCTGCTTCACAAAGAGCAGTTGATGAAGAGGTGGAGAGTCATGCTCCACCAATGGCTGAGTCTAGGGGCAGGGGAGAATCTGCTCCACCAGTAGCTGAGGCACATGCCCAACCTCAGTTTGCACTATTTCAACAAATGACTGAATTCTACCGGCAAATGATGGGGGCAATTCCACCACCACAACCACAGCCACAACCTCCACTAGCACCACAGAAATCTCATCTGGAGAAATTGAGAAAGCATGAGGCTGTGGACTTCTTTGGGAAGAGGGAAGATGATCCCATGGTTGCAGAAAATTGGTTGGATAGAACCATCAGAGTGCTGTAACAGCTAAATTGCACCCCCGAGCAGAACTTGGTGGGTGTTGTGTCCCTACTTCAGGATGATGCATATCAGTGGTGGGACACAGTAACCAGTGAGGTGCAACCTGAACGGATCACCTGGGAATTCTTCCTCACAGAGTTCAGGAAGAAATATATTAGCAAAGTGTATTTAAAAGAGCGAAGAAGGTAATTTATCAGTTTGAGACAGAGACAGAGACAGTTGTCAGTGGCTGAGTATGAGCGTGAGTTTGTCAGACTGAGCCGGTATGGGAGGGAGATAATCCCTACAGAGGCAGAGAGGTGTAGACGGTTTGAAGAAGGGCTCAATGACAACATCAAAGTCATGATCACAGCACTGGAGATCATAGATTTTTCTAAACTGGTAGATGCAGCATCAAAAGTGGAAATGGTCAGAATCAATGAACAAAACAGAAGGGAAAGACAGCAGAAGAGGGGTCCGGGTCAGTCCAGTGCATTTTTTATTCCCAGTAAGAAGAGTAAGGGTCCTCCTGCTCAGAGTTCAGGACCACCACATGGTCAGGGCCAGTCTCAGGGGCCCAGACCGCAGTTCACACCTAGGAGAGGCCAATCCACACCATTAATGGGCAGCTCTGCAGGGACGGTGTTTAGGGGACCAGCCCTAGCATCTTCTGCTTGTCAGTACTGTCAGAAGTGGCATAAAGGGGATTGTTGGAGAGTGACCGGTGCATGCTTACGGTGTGGATCGACAGAACACCAGATCAAGAATTGTACAAAGAGGACTACTACTGTTGCTCTAACACAAACTGATAGACCTGCTCCTGCACCATAAAGGGGTAGGAAGCCTAGTAAACCTGAGGCAGCTGGTCCATCACTGAGGCCTACATCCGAGTCAGCTGAGAGGCCAAACACTAGAATACCAGCTAGGGCCTATGCCATTAGAGCTCAGGAGGAGCAAGATGCCGCGGATGTCATTAGGGGTACGTTTTCCCTCTACAACACTTCTGTACATGCATTGGTGGGTCTAGGATCCACTCATTCCTACATTTGCATCAAACTACCCATAGAGAGGGGAGTTCCAGTAGAGGAGTGTGATCAAGACATTTTGGTCACAAATCCACTAGGCCACAGTGTGGTAGTGAATAAGGTGTATAAAGGTTGCCCATTGAGGATTCAGGGGTATGAATTCTCGGCACACCTAATTGAGTTGCCCTTCCACGAGTTTGACGTGATTTTGGGAATGGATTGGTTGTCACGTCATCAGGCAATAGTTGATTGCAAATTGAAGAGGATTTCTTTAAAAACTTCTAAGGGTAATGAGATCACTATTGTGGGGGAAAGGACAGATTTCCTGTCCAATGTTATCTCAGCCACGGTTGCAAGAAGATTGATGAGAAAAGGCTGTGAAGCTTACCTAGCACACGTGGTTGATACTAGGCAGGCTAAGCCAAACTTGGGTGACATACCCACAGTAAGAGACTTCCCAGATGTGTTTCCTGAAGAGTTGCCTGGTTTACCACCAGAAAGGGAAGTCGAGTTCGCTATTGAGGTAATGCCGGGTACAGCACCCATTTCTATTGCTCCTTATAGGATGGCACCCACTGAATTGAGGGAGTTGAAAACTCAGTTGCAAGAGTTGCTGGATAAGGGGTTCATACGCCCCAGTGTGTCACCATGGGGAGCTCCAGTGCTGTTTGTGAAGAAGAAAGATGGAACTTTGAGATTGTCTATTGATTACCGGTAGTTGAACAAAGTAACTCTGAAGAATAAATATCCATTGCCCAGAATTGACGATCTGTTTGATCAGTTGAAAGGAGCCGGTGTATTTTCAAAAATTGATCTCAGATCAGGGTATCATCAGTTGAGGGTAAAAGATGCAGATGTGTCAAAAACTGCATTCAGAACTCGGTATGGACACTATGAATTTTTAGTGATGCCATTTGGTTTGACAAATGGACTAGCAGCATTTATGGACTTTATGAACCGTATCTTCCATCCATGCTTAGATCGGTTTGTAGTGGTCTTTATAGATGATATTCTGGTGTATTCCAAGACCAGGGAAGAACATGATGAACATTTGAGGATTGTTCTGTAAACCCTGCGAGAAAAGAAGTTGTATGCTAAGTTGTCCAAGTGTGACTTTTTGATGAGTGAGATCTCTTTTCTTGGACACATAGTATCAGCTAAGGGGATTAGAGTGGATCCCAAAAAAGATAGAAGCAGTGATGGAATGGAAGCCTCTCAGAAATACAACTGAGGTCAGAAGTTTCTTGGGGCTAGCTGGGTATTACAGAAGATTTGTGAAGGGGTTCTCTCTTATAGCTGCTCCAATGACTAAGTTGTTACACAAGAATGTGAAATTTGGCTGGAACGACAAGTGCCAAGCCAGTTTTGAGAGGCTAAAGGCTATGCTGACAGAAGCACCAGTGTTAACACAGCCAGTGTCGGGAAAACACTTTGTGGTTTACAGTGATGCCTCACATAATGGGCTAGGATGTGTATTGATGTAAGAGGGGAAAGTGGTTGCCTATGCTTCCAGGCAGTTAAGGCCACATGAACAGAACTACCCTACTCATGACTTGGAGTTAGCAGCAATTATTTTCGCACTGAAGATACGCAGGCATTATTTATATGGTGAAAAATGCTACATCTATACGGACCACAAGAGCCTAAAATACTTGCCAACCCAGAAGGAGCTCAACCTCAGGCAGAGGCGATGGATTGAGTTCCTGAAGGACTATGATTGTGTGATTGATTATCATCCTGGGAAGGCAAATGTAGTTGCTGATGCTTTAAGCAGGAAGTCCATCACAGCTTTAAGATCACTCAATGCCTATCTGTCCCTAGCTCAAGATGGAGCTATTTTGGCTGAGTTGCAAGTGAGGCCAACCCTGCTACAGCAGATACAAGATGGGCAAAGGGCAGATGAAAAAGTAATGGCCATTATGGGTAAAATTCTTGTGGGGAAGAAAACTGAATATGAGGTGAAAGCAGATGGGTGTCTGTACTACAGAGGAAGAGTGTGTGTACCAGATGATGGGGAATTGAAGACTAGCATTCTGAAAGAAGCACACACTAGTGTTTATGCTATGCACCCGGGGAGCACAAAAATGTATAATGATTTGAAGCCTCATTATTGGTGGCCTGGTATGAAGAGGGATATAGCTGACTATGTGACTAAGTGTCTGACATGTCAGCAAGTTAAAGCAGAACATCAAGTTCCATCAGGATTGCTACAGCCTATAAACATACCTGAATGGAAATGGGATCGAGTCACTATGGATTTTGTTAGTGGTCTACCTCTCACCCAAAGGAAGCACGATGCAGTGTGGGTGGTAGTGGATAGATTGACAAAGTCAGCACATTTTCTCGCGATTAGGATGACTACTCCTTTGGAGAAGCTAGCAGAATTGTATATCAGTGAGATAGTTAGACTGCATGGAATCCCACTTTCCATTATATCTGACCGAGACCCAAGGTTTACATCGAGATTCTAGAAAAAGTTACAAGAAGCCTTGGGCACACAACTCCATTTTAGCACGACTTTTCATCCTCAAACGGATGGACAGTCAGAACGAGTAATTCGGGTAAACCTAAGAACTAATTAAATTTTTGCAATTAATAAATTGAAATGATAGTAACAATGTGAATTATGTGATAGATCCTGGAAGATATGCTAAGGAGTTGTGTCATTGAGTTTGAGGGGAGTTGGGATAGATACCTCCCACTGGCAGAATTCGCATACAACAATAACTACCAAGCTAGCATTCAAATGGCTCCGTATGAAGCACTGTATGGGAAGAAATGTAGAACCCCAGTATGTTGGACTGAATTGGGCGAAGATAAGCTGGTAGGACCAGACCTGGTGAAACAAACTGAGAAAGTAAAGATAATCAAAGCTAACCTGAAGGTTGCCTCAGCTAGACAGAAATCTTATGCCGACTTGAAGAGAAAAGAGATAGAATATGCAGTTGGCAATAAAGTGTTTCTCAAAGTCTCACCATGGAAGAAAGTACTGAGGTTTGGGAGAAAGGGTAAGTTAAGCCCTAGGTTCATTGGCCCATATGAAGTCATTGAACGTGTGGGACCAGTGGCCTATCGACTAGCTTTACCACCAGAACTGGATAAAATACACAATGTATTCCATGTTTCTATGCTGAGAAGATATCGCTCAAATCCTTCACATGTCATTTCCATGGAAGAGATTGAAATCCAACTGGACTTGACATATACAGAAGAACCTATACAAATGCTAGCTCGGGAAGTGAAGGAACTGAGAAATAAACAAATTCCACTGGTGAAAGTGCTTTGGAGGCACCACAACACTGAAGAGGCAACTTGGGAAAGTGAAGAGATAATGAGGCAACAGTTCCCTCAACTGTTTGCATCAGGTAAATTTTGAGGATGAAATTTTTATTAGAGGGGAAGAGTTGTAACATCCTCATTTTAGCTAGTTCGTATAGTCTTCTGTCCCGGTGACCAGTGTCGGTCCGGACAGTTAGAATTCGGAAAAATATTTAAACTAAAGTGAGGAACCAAAAATTAACTCAAATAATTAATAAAAAAATTTAGAAAAAATTATAAAATAATTCTTGGGACCCCAAAGAAGGGTCATTGAGGTTCTTATGGCATTAGAATGCCAAGAAAATACTTAGAAAAATTTTTCAATCGATAAAGACAATTTTGGCCCGTTAAGCCAAATGGAGGGCATTTTGATCATTTCATCTTCAGAGATGATTTTTGGGGCAACTTGTCCAGTTAAATAAATAATTTATATAACATAAAATATGATTAAATGTTGTTAAAAATTTAATTGCAATTAAATAGACAAGAAATGGAGTAAAAATGAAAGAAAATAGATTTATGACATCCCCATGAGGTCATTTAAAATTCTCCCAACCAACCCAATGTTGACACATGGCATAAGCTCACTTAAAAGAGACAAATGGGCTGGAAATGGAACAAAAAAAATCAGACTTCTTCAACCTTTGGGGCAGCCAAAAACGTGGAGAGAGAGAGAGAGGAAGGAAAAACTCCATTAAAGCTCACCCAAGCTCCCAACCTCACCAAATCTCACTCCAAAACCCTAGCCTTCTTCACAAAAAAATTAACCTAGCACCTTGAGGACACTTTGGGCAGCAAAAAGAAAGAAAAATCAAGAAGTTTTCTAAGCTAGGGAAACTCTCCAACAAAGGATAGTGACCTAACCCTAAATTTTTACTTTGAATACATGTTTAGGGACTTTGAATAAGTAACAATTGCAAAGAAAAATTATTGAATACCATTTGGATGGAAACCCTAGATTTTGCACAGCCATGGTTAGGGTTTGATTGGGTTGAGTTTAATGAAATTTAAAGACTATTATGGCTGCCCACAATATGTATTTACTAAGTGGATTGATGAAATGCAAGTTAAATGCATGATTTGAGATGTTAGGGTTAGGGTTTGGGGTGGAAAAATGGGACTTTGAGCATGTAATGATGAAAGTGAGTTTTAATGGTCAATTAGTGACCATTTAGTTCTGTTTAAATTAAAAATGAAGTGTGTTGAGTGATGGGATTGGGTTTGGTGTGGCTGCCATAAAAGGGACCTGCAGAATGGAGTGACCTGCAGAATTGGACTTGAGTCCAGCAGGTTTGGGCAGCCATAACTTAAATTGTAGAGGTTAAATTGGTGCAAGGCTAATTGGACATGAAACTAGACACATAATGGCACAACTTTCAAGAAGAAATCATGCCCATAAAACCAAACCAAGTTGACCAAAAGCTTGCTCAAATGCGGGTGACCTGCAGGCTGTTTCTGCAGAATGACCAAATGAACAGTGATTGTTCATTTGGCCATAACTCAATGTAGAAAGGTCCAATTAACCTGAAATTTTACCAGCAACAAGCTAAGATATATACCAACAACTTTCAGGAAGAAACCTACCCCAAATTATGACCAGAACCTATCCAACAAGTGAGTTGTAGTCACTGTTCACTGCACTGTAGATATGGTCAGCCTAGAAAAATTTCAATCCGGCCAGTTGTGGTTTTTGGACCATAACTTGAGGCACAAAACTCCAAATGGAGTGATTCAAAAAAGGAAATTCAACTAGACAAAATAAGGAACAACTTTCGTGTTGATCATTTTTCCAAATTCCCGCTGAAAAAATGATTAATAGAACAGTAAAAATGAAGCAAGAAAACTGAAATTTCTGCTCAATTAGCATTAAGCTTAGAAATGGTATGGGCAACCAATACCAACAAATTTTGAATGCAAAATGTGATATGTTGGGAGTATTAAAACTAATGTACCTATTGTCTATGCAAAAGTCAACATTTTGGTTGACTAATGAAGTGAATAGTAACACCAAAACTTGAAATTCAAAAATTGTAAAACTCAAAAGTGTAAAATGCCCTAGTATACCTAACAAGATTAGTTTGGATAGCTTGGCATGCCAATAGGGTTCTGTTAGCAGTACTGCATATGGCTTTATGCCATTCTATGTTTCATGGCTTTCCCATGCCATTCTGTGAAATAATAGCCTTTGGTTATGTTATTTGAGTTGATATACTTGGGTTTTAACTCTGATCATTATTACAACTTATTAGCTATTCTGTTGCACACTGGGAGACACAATGTGACCGATGGTGTGATGGTCCGAGGTACTTAGTACCCAGTGCCAGTTTACCCGTTTATCTAGTCTAGTCAATTAGTATGGGTTACTCGGGAAATGTTAAAGAACCTTGCTAAAATTTTAATTGAATAATAATGCAAATAGTATCAGAAGTTAAGTCTACCAAAAATTATAAACACACATTCTGCATCTTTGTTTTATTTTATTTTATTTTATTTTATTTTATTTTTTTTTATATTGTCACCACTAAGCAGAATTGCTTAGCGCGTCGCTTTTGCCACGCGCAGGTACTGGAGACCTAGCTAGTAAGCCCAGTAGACATCAGACGGGGTGAGTCTTCAGAGTTGCATCAGGAGTCCAGAGTCACCTCACATCTGCACTACATATGGTAGGACATTAGGACTATAGGTGGCCCTTTTGTGTTTTGCATTTTGTATTAGTTTGGATTGTAAATATAAACTCCTGTAATTATGCATTAATGTAAATATATGAAATTTCATGTTATTGAGATTTTCTGCATTACGTATGTTGATAAATGAAATGTTGAGAATTATTTGTGAATATGCTTCAAGTGATGAAGAGAACAGAAAAGTTTTGAAAATAGTATTATGATTAAGATTGAGATTTTGAGATTGACTTGAATATATATAATGGAGTTTGGATTTTGAAATTATTTTGGAAGTGTTTTTAAACAAGTTTAGAAGAACTGTTTTTCCAATTTACAACTGGCACTCTGCCAGATTTTCTATAAAATTTGCGGATAAATTCAGATTTATCAAAATTTAAAATAAATGAATTATAAAGGGATAAATTTTAATAGAAATATAAATTGGTGCTCCGGCACACTGAGTGGCATAACTTGCTCAGCCACACTGTAGACGGTTAAGGGGTGTCGCAAAATGAACAGTGTTTGGTCATTTGGCCATAACATAGTGTAGAAATATCAAATTGACCTGAAAGTTTACCAGAAATAAGCTGAGATAAAGACCAACAACTTTCATGAATAACACAAATCCAAATTCTGACCATAACCTAGTCAAATTGCCAACCAAACTTAGGTTACCAAATCTGGCAGAACCAAATTGCCCAGAAAATCCAGTGCAGTCACTCGGCCGATTATGGTAAAATGACCATAACTTGAGCTACAAAACTCTAAATGGAGTGATTCAAAAAGGGAATTAAAGAAGACACAATAAGGAATAACTTTGATGCAGAAAAGTTAGCCCAGTTTCCACTTTAAAATTGTCCAATGGAATAGTAAACTTAGGTAATCAAAACTAAAAATTTAGAAATGCATCTAGGGGACTTTAAATTGCAATTGGCAATTAACACTAGCAAATGTAAAACTCAAAATGTGGGATCTTGGTATAATTAGAATTAATATATCCATTAAGTATGAAAAAGTCAACATTTTGGTTGACTAGTATGGTGAATAGTAATCCAAATGATTAACAAACTAAGATGAAGACCTAGAACCAATTCTAAGCTTAAGTGCTTAGAATTGTATGACAAATGTGGACTATGCATCCTAGACAAAATTGTTAAAGGGAAATTAAGGCCATAAATTTGAAATTCATGAAATGTTCATGGATTACTTGGAATAAAAATAGTAATTTACCTAAATAACTTAATGAACATGTAAGTTATGTAAATATATAATTAAGATTTATATTTCCATTACTTGTAGGTCTAATAAAACATGAGTGATACCACTTGAATATGAAATGAAATTAACCTAGATGGATTGTTGAGTATAAATGGGATGAGGTTTACATTAGGATTTATGTTTACATTACAAATAAGATAATAACACCTTGTATGAGTTATGAATTCATATAAATATTGTAATGAATAAATGAATCACATGAAAATATGAATGGAACATTAGTTTTCTTTATAAGAGAAAGGAAGAATGTTTTGAGTACAATGGTACATGAACACCATTGTTGTGAATTGTGATCAATATGAATGATGTAAGGAATATATGAATATTATGATGAATGTGTAAATTATGGAATTTGTCATGAAATAATGAAGTCATAAAACACAATATATTCATATTTAATAATAGTATGTGCCCTTGTATTGTCTAGACATGTGTGTCAGATTGGATAGTTTGGCATGCCAAAAGAGTATTGTTTTAGCAGTACTGCGAAAGGCTTTATGCCTATATTCATGGCTTTATGCCTATATTTATGGCTTTATGCCCGTATTCATGACTTTTATTCCCGATTATGTGATATCATGGCTTTTTAGCTATACTGACTGCATACGTGGTTGACGTTCCGCGTCCCATGGTATGACGGCCTGAGGCACCACGGTGTCCAGTGCCAATGACCCGTTATCCAGTTTAGTCAGCCTATCATAGGATACTTGGGCAGTGAAATTTATTCAAATAAGCTAAGAATATTAGCAATTAAAAATATTAGAAATTAAATAAAATAAATGAGTAAGATGACCTAAAATAAATTAGAATAGTTATTTATTAGAAAGAATCGAAATGAACTGGACTGATATTAAAATTTACTTATTATGAGATAATCTGAGACAACCTAGCAAGTATTGAGAAAATGCTTAATGATTAGCAAAGAAAATTATAACATAAATAAATATTGCAAATTTGACTTATACAATAATATAAGCATAAATTTATTATTTTTAGATCATTTTTCTTTGTACATTATTACTGTACATTAGCGAAATAAACACTTTCTACGAATAATAAATTAGGATAAAACATATTAAATTTTAGAAACTGCATGTGAAGTATAAATAAATCTTAATTATCCGAATTTTGTTTCTATCTTTATTTGTATATTATTTTCTTGTTCTATTATTGCACCACTAAGCAGCAATGCTTAGCGCAACGGAATTATTTCCTTCGCGCAGGTACTGAAGCTATAACCCAATGGACGTTTGACTGGAAATTTTGGGAGTTCTGATCTGCAGAAGTGTCTGAAGTATTCAAGGTTGTCACCTCCTCAGCAATGCATGTAGATAGGACCCATATAGCTCATATTTTGTATTTTGTATAAAATGCTAGATATTATATTATAATGTAGATTATGAACAGGTAATTAATAGAGATGTGATGTAAATTAATAAATTAGTTTTTTCATATGTAATTAATTTATATATCATGTAAATTATGAAATTATGTAAATTAATGAAATTTGAAAATTTTACTTATGTTATTTGAGCATGAATGAGATTGTATGGATTTGAAGACAGATTTGAAATATATAGATAATGCATGGAAATGAATATGAAATTGAGATATATGAATGAGATGTGAATTATGAGATGATTATGAAAATAATTGATGAGATTTTTATTATAAAATATTATTAAAATTTTCAAAAAGGTGAATAGTATAACACGTCAAACGATAATAAAATAGGGAAAACTCTGTTAGTTTCTCTGTTGAAAAATAATCGATATTAAATATAACGAGAACTAAATTTTTAAAGAAATAAAGTAAGGTAAGTTAGGGTGCTCCAGCACCGAATGCAGCACCCCTTGCTTGACTACACTGTAGTCGGGTGAAGGGTGTTACATTTATTGGTATCAGAGCACGGTTTAGGCATTCCTAGGCATAAATAGATAGAATGAGATAGTGTGCATACCATGCATTGCATTCATATGAGTTGAGGTGACACTAATGCTAATCTGTTTTCTTGGTTATTTTAGGTTAAGGTATGGACTCAGAATCGCAGAGGGCAGTAGAAGAAGAAGTAGTAAGTCGTATCTCGACTGGGAGTGATATTGGAAATCGGGGAGATCCTGCTTCACCAGTGCAAGAGGTGCCTGTACAACCCCAACCGGCCTTGTTTGAGCAGATGACTGAATTCTTTCGACAGATGACTGGGGTTATTCCACCATCGCCTCAGCGAAAATCACCTCTAGGAAAAATTAGGAAGTATGCAGCTGTAGATTTCAATGGTAGAAAGGAAGACGATTCTTCAGTGGCTGAGTATTGGTTAGTAAGGACTGAAAGAGTCCTACAGCAGCTCCATTGCACAACAGAACAGAGTTTGGAGTGTGCAGTTTCATTGTTACAAGAAGCTGCATATCGGTGGTGGGATGTTGTAACCAAGGTAGTGCTACCAGCCGACGTAACTTGGGAATTCTTTCTGATAGAGTTTAGGAAGAAATATATTAGCTGTGTTCATGAAGAGGAACAAAAGAGGAGTGGTAATCAGTGTAACACCCCTATTTGTATAGCCTGGTATATTTCACTGTTCCGGTGACCGGTGTCGGTCCGGTCAATTAAGAGGATTAGAACCATACTTAAGACAACTAGAGAAGCCATAAACACAAATAATTAGTAATGTTCAATTAGTTAAGTATAAATAAGAAAAATAGAACATAAGAAGTTAAACGAGCCGAGAGTCACAGCGATGAATGACCTCCTCGGGAACGACTGCGAAGTCGTTTTAAACTCAAATTTCGAACCGTAAAATGTGACGCTGCGGTCCTTAGAACCATTATGAACACAGTGGAAAAGAGAAAATCACGAAAAGGAACTGTTAAGCCAGTCAAATAATTAGGTTAGGCAGCCGGAAGAAATATTAGATTATTTGCAAACCGGGATGAACCGGCGAGGAGCAATTTGGTCAATTCACCCCAAGAACTGACTCCTGACCTAGCCGTCAAATAAAATTGGAGAAAAGAAAATTTCCGAATCGAGAATTAAATTAAAGAACTAATAGAAAAAAAAAGAGAGGAAAATCAAAAAGTAAAAAGGTGATGACATCATGCATGACCTCATGCATGATGCCAAAACTAAATGAATTAATTTGATTAATTAAATTAGATATTTATGGTCTTCCATAGCATCATAAATAAAAGAAAATAAAAGAAAAAAAAAATAAAGTTGTCTTCTTTCTTTCCCTTTGTTGCCGCCCCACCTTCTCCCTCTCATCTCCATGAAAATCCACCATTAAAGCTTACACTCAAGCTTTAATTCTTCCACTCAATCTTCATAAATCCCCAAAAAACATCACTAAAGCTTGTTATTACAACTTGAGAAGAAGATTACAAGAAGAAAGAAGAGTTAAAGATAGGGTTTGAAGGATTTAAGAAAGCTTAGTGTGCTAACTTACTATTTTACTTCTTTAAATTCATAATTAGTTGTGAAAGTGAGTTTAGAACTTGATTAAATGAAACAAAAATGGGGGAAGGACCATTGCTGAAATTTTGGCCTGGTTGAAGGGAGTATGAATTGCATGAATTTAATGAGTTTGAATGAGTTTATGGACCTCCATTAGTTGATTGATTATGTTGAGAGCTTTGAATTTAGTTAATTGCAATAATTAAATGAGATAGGGTTTGAATGTTAGGGTTTGTGAACCAAAATTTGGAGAAATGCATAAATGATGACTTTGACCTATGGTGAGCTGAAAAATGGTCAATAATGACCAAAGGAGATGTGTTTGAATTTTTGGAAGTGAAGCCAAATTCGGAGGTTGAACAGCATGACCAAACCAACTTTGAAGGACCAAAACAGAAATTTTACAAGTCCAATTGATATGCCACCAATTGGGGATGAAAATAGACATAAAATGGCACAATTCTCATCAAGGAACCATGCCCAAAAACTGACCACAACCTAGTGAACCAATTGACCAAAGTTGGTTGAGAGCAGTCACATCAGATAAACTGACCAAATGAACCGTGTTTGTTCATTTGGTCATAACTCGAGCTAGGCAGGTCAACTTGACCTGATATTTTACCAGTGGTTAGATCACATATAGACCTAAAACTTTCATGAAGAACACAAGTCCAAATTCTGCCAACAACCAAGCCATTTGGCCACCCCAAATTGGTGACTCAAATCTGCCAGCACCAAAACTGCCCAGAAAATCTGGGTTATTTTCCATCCGGCAGCCCTGATTCAATGGGCCATAACTTGAGCTACAAAACTCCAATTGGAGTGATCCAAAAATGAGAATTAACTTAAGACAATAAGGAACTTTTTCTGTGAAGGAAGGTTTGCCAAATTCCAACAGTAGATTAACCACTGGAATAGTGCAACTTGGAGCACCAAAACTGAAAATTTGACAATTTGGCCAAAAGGATTTAAGCTTTGAGAAAATGACCAAAACCAACAAATTTAATGACCAAAATGTGGTATGTGGGTGAAGTTGGAATTCCCATACCTATTAAGCCTTAAAAAGTCAACAATTTGACTTGAATAGTGTAGTGAATAGTAACCCGAAACACAAAAACTTTGAAAACATCGAATTTAACACAATAGAACTAGTAAAAATGAAGTTAAATTTATTTTTGGATTTATGCTAAGTTATGGTTCTGAAACACTGCGAAGCTGTGTGTTTCAGCTGAAAAAGACTTAGAAATTCGAAGAGACTGAGTCAAGGCTTTAAGGCGACTCAAGTCAGGTTTGTGCACAATAATAATTGTTTAAATATTTTAATCTCAAAAATTTGACTTCTTTGATTAATTATGTACTGTGTTGCCATTTTATAATCGTAAATGTGATTTTGGAAATTGATCAAATTTCTCATAAATTGTTTGTATAAATTGTTTTGAATTGATTTTATGCTCACACTTAGCATGACAGTACCACATTATTCCTCCTCCATTTATGGGGTTGAGATCGTTTATTTTCCACCCTCTCTAGCTTGCCAGTTGAGGTTGTAGATCGGATGAGTACTCATTAGCTAGCTAGCCACCTCCCTCATTGATTTCGATTAATGGGGTTTAGATTGCTTTGTCGTGGTGTACAACGCGGCATTGATCGGAAATTTTGTGTTATGGCTTAAGTTGTGTATGACTTTGGCAACACTGTGTTTATGAAATTGTTTGACTAAACTGTGTTTAATAAATTATTTGACAAAATGATGTTATTATGAACTTTAATATTGTGAAATGTGATTGAGAAACATTTAAATTGTGTTTGGCAATGAATGATTTATTTATTGCATTTTAAATTTTTATTGTGCACCACTGAGTATTTTTATACTCAGCGATAGCTTATTTTGCTGTCGCAGATAAGAGCAAGGAAAAAGCAGCAGAGTGAGCTGCTACTGAGTTGAAGATCACACCAATCTTTTGTACGGGTATTATTTTATACCCTTGTAGATAATTTTGATGTAAATATATATAATGTTGTATGTATCAATGTAGTCGAGCAGTTGTAAATAAATTATAATAATATTTTTTTTTGGATTTCCTTCTGTAAATTAATATTTGTACTTACGAATTTATTACTTTATGCTTTGTGATTGGAGATATTAAATATTTTGAGATGATAAGTCTTGAATTGTATTGTGAACTTATTTTGAAGTGTATTGAACTGAGTTGATTAAGTTATTGAAGGTTGGGAGTTGTGAAATATTTTTGGAAGTGCTTTTTTTTAGGTATTTGAAGAACTATTTTCTCCAATTTCAAACGGAACTCTGTCAAAATTTTTATAAAATTTGTGGCAAAATTAAAATGGACAAAATTTTTACTAGTATTTAAACTTTGAATAAATGATTTTTAATTCTCACTAAAATGCTCACCACTTCCAAAATGTAAGAAAATCATTTTAAAATCCCTTATAGGGTACTTAATGAGTCATCGGTAGGTGAAGTTCGGTAGTTCATTAAGTACTCTATGGGATCATGTTATGCCTTACGGAGGGGTAAGATGTGACATGTTTTAGTGGTATCAGAGCATGGTTTTTCAATAAATTTTGACTATGTGTATGAACATTTTATTGATAAGTACAACTACTCAAGTGTCTTTTACTGATACATATGACGTATTTACATCATGAATATGCACTAACGGAGGTCAACCACCTTGTGTTTGATCTCAGGAAGTAGAAAATTTGAGAAAACGGAATGGAAGCAGGAGATCATTCCGAAGAACAATCTGTTGAGGTTGAGGTTTAAGGGGAAGCCCCAGCACTCCAGAACGTGAGTGGGTCAGCCACTCCAGCTCCTGCTCCAGCACCGCAGTTTCCTGCTCAATTTGTATAGCAGATGGCTGCGTTCTTCCAGCAAATGGCGGGTAATGTGCCACCCCAAGTTCAAATGCCAAGACTGTAGAGCACAACCACAAATTTCTCACGGCAATATGAAAATCGATGAAATTTGGGGCCACCGAGTTTAAAGGCACCGTGGATCCACCGAGGCGTAATGCTGGTTGGAAAGAATGGAACGAGTTTACAGAAAACTGCAGTGTACGAAAGAGATGAAGTTCGAGTATTCCGTTTCCTTGTTACAAGGGGATGCATATGGATGGTGGAAGACCATCCCCCACAGCCTGGTTGAGCCACCTGTGCTGACATGGGCAGACTTCATGAGGGAATTCAGGCAGAAATGGGTTCCTGACGCATATGTAGATAAGAAATTACAAGAATTCTTAAGTTTGAAACAAGGGGACCGAACCATAGCAGAGTATGAGAGAGACTTCTCAAGGCTAAGCCACTATGCTAGAAGCTTAGTCTCCACCCCCAGAGACAGATGCAAGAGGTTTGAGTCCGGGCTAAGGCCAAGTCTGAGGATGCAAGTTGTGGGTTTCAGACATCAGAATTTCGCTGAATTGATCTCACAGGCGCTGGAACTAGAAAGGATAGAATCTGAAGGGGCAGTGAAGAAGGGTTCACAAGAGAAAGAGAAGGCTGAAAAGACTACGGGACAAACATCTGAGAGCGGTTCTAGAAAGATGAAACAGTTTAGGGGATCTAGCTCCCGTAAATCTAGCAGAGGCAGATTTTCTAGCCAAAGACCACCCCGGTCTGGTCAGTCGACCCAACAAGCTTCGCGAGGATCTCTATCAGTACGACAGTGTGAAACTTGTGGGAAACTCATGGCAGGGTTTGTTTCAAAGCTACTGGCACATGTTTTAACTGTGGAGGGAGCGGACATTTCGCGAAGGATTGAACTAGTCCGTACCGGCCTGGATCTTTTGCTACATCGGAAGGATCAGCCCAAGTCTCTGCACCTAGAGGGTCACCGTCAGCTGCTAGAGGTAGAGGTAGAGGTAGGGGTCCTGGTAGCACTCCTGGAAGTCAGAGCACTGTTAACCAGCCAGTATCCAGTGGTGCACCAGTCAGAGTGTATACTATGCATCAAAGGGAGGAAGCCGAAACATCAGATGTAGTAGCTGGTGTTTTCTCCATCCTTGACCAAGATGTGTATGTGTTATTTGATCCTGGCTCCACACATTCGTATGTTAGTGCTAGTGTGATGTATTCTACTGCTATTCAGTTTGTACCAATGGACTATGATGTGCTAGTAACTAGTCCATTAGGCCAGGAGGTCAGGGTAAATAGGCTATATAGGGATTGTTCTTTGGTGATCCAATGACACACTTTTTTGTCTGATTTAATTGAAATGCCCTTCAGAGATTATGATATTATCTTGGGCATGGAATGGTTAGCTAGGCATCATGCGATGATTGACTGTAGATTGAAGACAGTCATTTTTGGACTTCCTCAGTATGGCGATGTAGTAAAACATGGGGAGAGGCAGTTATTGCCTTCAAACATCATTTCAGCTGCACTGGCCAGAAAAATGATTAGAAAAGGGTGTGAGGCATACTTGACACATGTGATAGACACCCAAGTGGGGAGTCCAGCACTGAAGGACATTCCTACTGTATGTGACTTTCCGGATGTATTTCCTGAAGAATTGCCAGGATTACCTCCAGAAAGAGAAGTGCAGTTTGAAATTGATGTTACGCTTGGTGTGGACCCAATCTCCATAACACCATACAGAATGGCACCTGCAGAACTAAAAGAATTGAAAGTGCAGTTGCAAGAGCTGCTTGATAAGGGCTTTATTCGCCCTAGTGTGTCACCTTGGGGAGCGCCAGTATTGTTTGTAAAGAAGAAGGATGGCACTCTCCTGTTATGCATTGACTATCGACAGTTGAATAAGGTGACAATAAAGAACAGATACCCATTGCCCCGCATCGATGACTTATTTGATCAGGTAAGGGGTGCAGCTGTGTTCTCCAAAATTGACCTGAGGTTAGGCTATTATCAGCTGAAAGTACAAGAGCAGAGTATTTCTAAAACTGCTTTCAGAACCCGTTATGGCCATTATGAGTTCTTGGTCATGCCATTCGGGTTAACTAATGCTCCAACTGCTTTTATGGATCTGATGAACACTATCTTCAGACCATACCTCGATCAGTTTGTTGTGGTATTTATCGATGATATATTGGTCTATTCAAGGAATGCAAAAGAGCATGTTAGACATCTGCGGATTGTACTGCAGAGTTTGAGGGAGAAACAGCTATACGCCAAATTGTCGAAATGTGAATTTTGGCTGAAGGAGATATCCTTTTTGGGGCACATAGTATCAGCAGAGGGTATTAATGTAGATCCTAGCAAGATTGAATCTGTCATTAATTGGAAGCCACCCAGAAATGTCACAGAGATTCACGATTTTAAGGGTTAGTTTGGATACTACTGTCGATTTGTGAAGGGATTCTCCATGTTGGCATCTCCATTGACCAAGCTACTTAGAAAGGATGTGAAATTTCAGTGGACGAACAAGTGCCAGCAAAGTTTTGATGAATTGAAGAGATGTTTGACTGAGGCTCCAGTCTTGACTTTACCTACACCGGGTAAAGAATATACAGTTTACAGCGATGCTTCTCACAATGGGTTAGGTTGTGTGTTGATGCAAGATCGAAATGTCATTGCCTATGCATCACGCCAGCTAAAACCGCATGAGAGGAATTATCCGACACATGATTTGGAGCTTGAAGCCATTGTGTTTGCTCTTATGATCTGGAGACATTATTTGTATGGGGAAAAGTGTTACATCTATACAGATCATAAGAGTTTGAAGTATTTGGGCACCCAAAAAGAGTTGAATTTGAGACAGAGGAGATGGTTAGAGTTGATAAAAGACTATGATTGTCTGATAGACTATCAGCCAGGGAAAGCTAATGTTGTGGCTGACGCCCTAAGTCGCAAGACTATGGCAAGTCTACAGGTTACTCCTTTGTCTGTGGTACATGAGCTGAGATCCTTACATGCCAGTTTAGAGATTAATGATGATGAGCAGATAGCAGTTGCATGGCATGTACAGCCAGTGTTAATTGATCAGATCAGAATGGCTGCTCAAAATGATGAAAAGTATCAGAAGCTGTTGGAGGAAGTTCAGCAGGGCAAGAAACCAGAGTTCTCAATTAGAGATGATGGTTTACTACTACACCAGGGCAGAATATGTGTTCCTAATGATGTTGAGTGGAGGCAGAACATTTTGAAGGAAGCACATAAGTCTCCTTTTACCATGCACCCTGGTGGTACAAAAATGTATAGAGGGCTAAAGGAGCATTACTGGTGGATGGGTTTAAAGAGAGATGTGGCAGAGTTTGTATCCAAATGCCTAACTTGTCAGCAAGTAAAGGCAGAGCATTAAGTACCAACTGGGTTGTTACATCCACTGTCAGTGCCAGAATGGAAATGGGAAAGAATAACTATGGATTTTGTGATGGGACTTCCGAGGACACAGAAGAGTCATGATACAGTATGGATCATTGTCGACAGACTAACTAAGTCTGCTCATTTTCTGCCAGTCCGAATGGACTACAGTCTAGACATATTGGCCAGGTTGTACATTGATGAGATTGTGAGGCTTCATGGAGTGCCAGTATCCATTGTATCAGACAGAGACCCTAGGTTCACTTTTAGATTCTGGGGTAGTCTTCAGAGAGCCCTAGGAACTAGATTGAACTTCAGTACTGCATTCCACCCACAGACAGACGGCCAGTCTGAGAGGGTAATTGAGATCTTGGAGGACATGCTACGGGCTTGCGTAATTGAGTTTGAGGGTAGTTGGGATACACACTTGCCTTTGATTGAGTTTGCTTACAATAACAGCTACCAATCAAGCATTGGGATGCCTCCATATGAAGCTTTGTATGGCAAAAAATGTAGAACCCCATTGTGTTGGGATGACGTGGGTGAAAGAAAAATGATTGGACCCGAAATAGTTTAACAAACTGAAGAGAAGATCAGGGTAATCAGAGATCGACTTAAAGCTGCATCAGACTGTCAGAAGTCCTATATTGATTTGAAAAGAAGGGATATTCAGTATGCAGTGGGTGAGAAAGTTTTCCTCAAAGTTTCTCCTTGGAAAAGGATTATGAGATTCGGCAGGAAGGGGAAACTAAGTCCTCGTTTTATCAGGCCATATGAGGTATTGGAAAGAGTGGGTCCTTTAACTTATCATTTGGCACTACCTCCAAAGTTAGAGAAGATACATAACGTCTTCCATGTGTCGATGTTGAGGAGGTATTGATCAGATCCATCTCATGTACTACCAGTAGAAGAAATTGAAGTGAATCCAGACCTCACATATGAAGAAGAACCCATAAAGTTTCTGGCTTATGAGGTGAAGCAGCTACGGAACAAGCAGATACCATTAGTAAAAGTGCTGTGGAACCATCATTCGGGCCAAAAAGCTACTTGGGAACGAGAGGAGGACATGAGGAAACAACACCCACAGCTGTTCTGAGATTGATACCAGGTAAAATTTCGAGACGAAATTTATTTTAAGGGGGAGAGAATTGTAACACCCCTATTTTATAGCCTGGTATATTTCACTGTTCCGGTGATCGATGTCGGTCCGGACAATTAAGGGGATTAGAACCATACTTAAGACAACTAGAGAAGCCATAAATACAAATAATTAGTAATGTTCAATTAGTTAAGTATAAATAAGAAAAACAGAACATAAGAAGTTAAACGAGCCGAGAGTCACAGCGATGGGTGACCTCCTCAGGAACGACTGCGAAGTCAATTTAAACTCAAATTTCGAACCGTAAAATGTGGCGGTGCGGTCCTTAGGACCATTATGAACAGAGTGGAAAAGAGAAAATCACGAAAAGGAACTGTTAAGCCAGTCAAATAATTAGGTCAGGGAGCCGAAAGAAATATTGGATTATTTGCAAACCGGGATGAACCGACGAGGGCAATTTGTTCAATTGACCCTGAGAGCTGACTCCTGACCTAACCGTCAAATAAAATTGGAGAAAAGAAAATTTCCGAATCGAGAATTAAATTAAAGAACTAATAGAAAAAAAAGAGAGGAAAATCAAAAAGTAAAAAGGTGATGACATCATGCATGACCTCATGCATGATGCCATAACTAAATGAATTAATTTGATTAATTAAATTAGATTTTTATGGTCTTCCATAGCATAATAAATAAAAGAAAACAAAAGAAAAAAAAAATTAAAGTTGTCTTCTTTCTTTCCCTTTGTTGCCGCCCCACCTTCTCCCTCTCATCTCTATGAAAATCCACCATTAAAGCTTACACTCAAGCTTTAATTCTTCCACTCAATCTTCATAAATCCCCAAAAAACTTCACTAAAGCTTGTTATTACAACTTGAGAAGAAGATTACAAGAAGAAAGAAGAGTTAAAGATAGGGTTTAAAGGATTTGAGAAAGGTTAGACTGCTAACTTACTATTTTACTTCTTTAAATGCATAATTAGTTGTGAAAGTGAGTTTAGAACTTGATTAAATGAAACAAAAATGGGGGAAGGACCATTGCTGAAATTTTGGCCTGGTTGAAGGGAGTATGAGTCGCATGAATTTAATGAGTTTGAATGAGTTTATGGACCTCCATTAGTTGATTGATTATGTTGAGAGCTTTGAATTTAGTTAATTGCAATAATTAAATGATTTAGGGTTTGAATGTTAGGGTTTGTGAACCAAAATTTGGAGAAATGCATAAATGATGACTTTGACCTATTGTGAGCTGAAAAATGGTCAATAATGACCAAAGGAGATGTGTTTGAATTGTTGGAAGTGAAGCCAAATTTGGAGGTTGAACAGCATGACCAAACCAATTTTGAAGGACAAAAACAGAAATTTTACAAGTCCAATTGATATGCCACCAATTGGGAATGAAAATAGACATAAAATGGCACAATTCTCATTAAGGAACCATGCCCAAAAACTGACCACAACCTAGTGAACCAATTGACCAAAGTTGGTTGAGAGCACTCACATCAGATAAACTGACCAAATGAACAGTGTATGTTCATTTGGTCATAACTCGAGCTAGGCAAATCAAATTGACCTAAAATTTTACCAGTGGTTAGATCACATATAGACCTAAAACTTTTATGAATAACACAAGTCCAAATTCTGCCAACAACCAAGCCATTTGGCCACCCCAAGTTGGTGACTCAAATCTGCCAGCACCAAAACTGCCCAGAAAATCTAGGTTATTTTCCATCCGGCAGCCCTGATTCAATGGGCCATCACTTGAGCTAAAAAACTCCAATTGGAGTGATCCAAAAATGAGAATAAACTTAAGACAATAAGGAACATTTTCTGTGAAGGAAGGTTTGCCAAATTCCAACAGTAGATTAACCAATGGAATAGTGCAACTTGGAGCACCAAAACTGAAAATTTGACAATTTGGCCAAAAGGATTTAAGCTTTGAGAAAATGATCAAAACCAACAAATTTAATGACCAAAATGTGGTATGTGGGTGAAGTTGGAGTTCCCATACCTATTAAGCCTTAAAAAGTCAATAATTTGACTTGAATAGTATAGTGAATAGTAACCCAAAACACAAAAACTTCGAAAACATCGAATTTAATGCAATAGAACTAGTAAAAATGAAGTTAAATTTATTTTTGGATTTATGCTAAGTTATGGTATCAAAACATCATAAACTGTGTTTCAGCTGAAAAAGACTTGGAAATTCGAAGAGACTGAGTCAAGGCTTCAAGGCGACTCAAGTCAGGTTTGTGCACAATAATAATTGTTTAAATATTTTAATCTCAAAAATTTGACTTCTTTGATTAATTATGTACTGTGTTGCCATTTTATAATCGTAAATGTGATTTTGGAAATTGATCAAATTTCTCATAAATTGTTTGTATAAATTGTTTTGAATTGATTTTATGCTCACACTTAGCATGACAGTACCACATTATTCTTCCTCCATTTATGGGGTTGAGATCGTTTATTTTCCTCCCTCTCTGGCTTGCCAGTTGAGGTTGTAGATCGGATGAGTACTCATTAGCTAGCTAGCCACCTCCCTCATTGATTTCGATTAATGGGGTTTAGATTGCTTTGTCGTGGTGTACAACGCGGCATTGATCGGAAATTTTGTGTTATGGCTTAAGTTGTGTATGACTTTGGCAACACTGTGTTTATGAAATTGTTTGACTAAACTGTGTTTAATAGATTATTTGACAAAATGATGTTATTATGAACTTTAATATTGTGAAATGTGATTGAGAAACATTTAAATTGTGTTTGGCAATGAATGATTTATTTATTGCATTTTAAATTTTTATTGTGCACCACTGAGTATTTTTATACTCAGCGATAGCTTATTTTGCTGTCGCAGATAAGAGCAAGGAAAAAGCAGCAGAGTGAGCTGCTACTGAGTTGAAGATCACACCAATCTTTTGTACGGGTATTATTTTATACCCTTGTAGATAATTTTGATGTAAATATATATAATGTTGTATGTATCAATGTAGTCGAGCAATTGTAAATAAATTGTAATAATATTTTTTTTGGATTTCCTTCTGTAAATTAATATTTGTACTTATGAATTTCCTACTTTATGCTTTGTGATTGGAGATATGAAATATTTTGAGATGATAAGTCTTGAATTGTATTGTGAAATTATTTTGAAGTGTGTTGAACTGAGTTGATTGAGTTATTGAAGGTTGGGAGTTGTGAAATATTTTTGGAAGTGCTTTTTTTTAGGTATTTGAAGAATTGTTTTCTCCAATTTCAAACGGAACTCTGTCAAAATTTTTATAAAATTTGCGGCAAAATTAAAATGGACAAAATTTTTACTAGTATTTAAACTTTGAATAAATGATTTTTAATTCTCACTAAAATGCTCACCACTTCCAAAATGTAAGAAAATTGTTTTAAAATCCCTTTTAGGGTACTTAATGAGTCATCGGTAGGTGAAGTTCGGTAGTTCATTAAGTACTCTACGGGATCATGTTATGCCTTACTGAGGGGTAAGGTGTGACAATCAACAAAAGGGAAAATTTGAACAGTCTAGTAATAAGAGGCCGAGAGAACAATTAAGTCAAATAACTGATCAAAGTAGGAGATCTAGATCCAGGCCCACACCTAGAAGAGATCAACCAGAAACACTAGTAGTGAGTGCACCAGGACTAGCAAGAAAATGTGGCCATTGTAACAAGTGGCATAAAGGTGAATGTAGAGGATTGACTGGAGCCTATTATAGATGTGGGGCCATAGACCATCGTTTGAAAGATTGTCCTAAGAGGAATTTACCACAGATCGAAACAGAGGTCGTGGAAGGACCAAGTACAACAGTAACACCACTTCCAAATGTCACCCAAGCCGGAGAGGAGTAAGAAGCCCCAGATGTGAATTTGAGGGAAAGTATTTCCTTTATGATATGCCTAAGTGCATAATGATAGATTCGAAAAGACTAAATAGTACCACATATATAAAAGAAATAGATAAAGGGAGCAATAGAAAGGTAAAAGAATTATCTCAGAACCCAAAACACCCAGTAAATTTCGAGGACGAAATTTAAATTAAAGGGAAAGAATTGTAACACCCTCACTGTAGCAATTACTTATATTCTACTATTCCGGTGACCGGTGTCGATCCGAACAGCTAGAACATCTAGAAAAATAATTAGACTGGAGTGAGGAGTCATAAATAACTCAAATATTAATAAAAAAAATTTAGGAAAAATTTTAGAAATAAAATACAACCAAGTTAAATAAGCCGGTGCCCTAGCGATGGGTAACCTAGTAGGAATTTGCGATTCTCGCAACTAGGAGCCCTAGACCTAGGGTAAAATTCATAAAATAAATTTTGGGACTCCAGAGAAGGGTCATTGAGGTTCTTATGGCATTAGAATGCCAAGAAAATACTTAGAAAAAATTTTCAATCGGTACAGACAATTTTAGTCTCTTAAGCCAAACAGAGGGCGTTTTGGTCATTTCGCCTTCAGAGGCGATTTTTGGCCAACTTGTCCAGTTAAGTAAATTTTTATTATGACACAAAATGTGAATAAAAATTGCTAAAAATTATATTGAAGATGAGTAGCAAAGAAAAGAAAAGAAAATGAATTAAAATTACAATTTTGACCTCATGCTTTTGTCACTAAGCACTCTCACCCAATCATATTGTGACACATGTCCATAAACCATTTAAAATGAGTAAAATGGACAGAAAAATTGAAGAAACAATCTACTTCTCCTTCCTTCTTCCAGCGTAACTCATTTCCCACACCCTTCCACCATTAAAAACTCCACCCAAGCTTCCAAATCTCTACCAAACCACCTCAAAACCTTATCCTCCCTTCACTAAAAATTTCCCTTACCACTAGAGCAAGACTTGGGCAGCAATTAGAAGAAGAGAAAGTGGACGAAAGTGAGCTGTGAACAAGCTTAGAAAATCACCAAAGAGGTTAGTGCCATATTCTTTGCTTTTACATCTTTCTAATCTTGAATTTGAGCTAAGTTAAGTTGAAAATTTGATAAAAATTGAATTAATGAGGCATGGTTATGTTCCATGAAATTTTGGCAGCCTTGACATGAGTTAGAGTTAGGAGAATTCTTTGATTTAAAGTGACATATTAGCTACCCCTCTTATAAATTATATGAATTGTACAGCAAATTAGGAGTAAGATGCATGAATTGGAGGCTTGGTCAATTAGGGTTAGGGTTTTGAAATTTAATTTTGCTAGTGGATGAAAATGGACATAAAATAAAGTTATAATGGTCAATTAGTGACCATTTGGCTATGTTTGATTAGGAAATGAAGTGAGCAAGAATGTTGGAGTTGAGTTTAGGCATGCTGCCCTTGGTGACCTGCAGGACTGATTGTGAGTCCAGCAGGTTTGGGCAGCTATAAATGGAGTTGAATAGGTTCAATTGGTGCAAGGGAAATTGGACATGAAACTAGACATGTAATGGCACAACTTTGGTATAGAAACCTTGCCCAGAAAACTAAAACAAGTGGACCAAAAGTTTGCCCTAATCTGGGTGACATGCAGTCTGCCTGGGCAAAATGATGAAATGAACAGCGTTTGGTCATTTTGCCATAACTTAGTGTAGAAATGTCAAATTGACCTGAAAGTTTACTAGCAATAAGCTGAGATATAGACCAACAACTTTCATGAAGAACACAAATCCAAATTCTGATCATAACCTAGTCAAATTGCAACCAAACTTAGGTCACCAAATCTGGCAGAACCAAATTGCCCAGAAAATCTGGGTACAGGTCACTCCGGCCAGTTATGGTAAAATGACCATAACTTGAGCTACAAAACTCCAAATGGAGTGATTCAAAAAGGGAATTAAAGAAGACACAATAATGAACAACTTTGATGTAGAAAAGTTAGCCCAGTTTCAACTGTAAAATTGTCCAATGGAACAGTGAACTTAGGTAATCAAAACTGAAAATTTAGAAATGCATCTAGGGGACTTTAAATTGCAATTGGCAATTAACACTAGCAAATGTAAAACTCAAAATGTGGGATCTTGGTATAATTATAATTAATATATCCATTAAGTATGAAAAAGTCAACATTTTGGTTAACTAGTAAGGTGAATAGTAATCAAAATGATTAACAAACTATGATGAAGACCTAGAACCAATTCTAAGCTTAAATGCGTAGAATTGTATGACAAATGTGGACTATGCATCCTAGACAAAATTGTTAAAGGGAAATTAAGGCCATAAATTTGAAATTCATGAAATGTTCATGAATTACTTGGAATATAAATAGTAATTTACCTAAATGACTTAATGAATATTTAAGTTATGTGAATATATAATTAAGATTTATATTTCCATTACTAGTAGGTCTAATAAAACATGAGTGATACCACTTGAATATGAAATGAAATTAACCTAGATGGATTGTTGAGTATAAATGGGATGAGGTTTACATTAGGATTTATGTTTCCATTACAAATAAGATAATAACACCTTGTATGAGTTATGAATTCATATAAATATTGTAATGAATAAATGAATCACATGAAAATATGAATGGAACATTAGTTTTCTTTATAAGAGAAAGGAAGAATGTTTTGAGTACAATGGTACATGAACACCATTGTTGTGAATTGTGATCAATATGAATGATGTAAGGAATATATGAATATTATGATGAATGTATAAATTATGGAATTTGTCATGAAATAATGAAGTCATAAAACACAATATATTAATATTTAATAATAGTATGTGCCCTTGTATTGCCTAGACATGTGTGTCAGATTGGATAGTTTGGCATGCCAATAGAGTATTGTTTTAGCAGTACTGCGAAAGGCTTTATGCCTATATTCATGGTTTTATGCCGTATTGCTTTTATGCCTGATTATGTGATATCATGGCTTTTTAGCTATACTGACTGCATATGTGGTTGACGTTCAGTGTCCCATGGTATGACGGCCCGAGGCACCATGGTGCCCAGTGGCAACGATCCGTTATCCAGTTTAGTCAGCCTGTCATAAGTTACTTGGGCAGTGAAATTTATTGAAATAAGTTAAGAATATTAGCAATTAAAAATATTAGAAATTAAATAAAATAAATGAGTAAGATGACCTAAAATAAATTAGAATAGTTATTTATTAAAAAGAATCGAAATGAACTGGACCGATATTAAAATTTACTTATTATGAGATAATCTGAGACAACCTAGCAAGTATTGAGAAAATGCTAAATGATTAGCAAAGAAAATTATAACATAAATAAATATTGCAAATGTGACTTATATAATAATATAAGCATAAATTTATTATTTTTAAATCATTTTTCTTTGTACATTATTACTGTACATTGGCGAAATAAACACTTCCAAAGAAGACTAAATTAGGATAAAACATATTAAATTTTAGAAACTGCATGTGAAGTATAAATAAATCTTAATTATCCGAATTTTGTTTCTATCTTTATTTGTATATTATTTTCTTCTTATATTATTGCACCACTAAGCAGCAATGCTTAGCGCGACGGAATTGTTTCCTTCGCGCAGGTACTGAAGCTAGAACCCAATGGACGTTTGACTGGAAATTTTGGGAGTTCTGATCTGCAGAAGTGTCTGAAGTATTCAAGGTTGTCACCTCCTCAGCAATGCATGTAGATAGGACCCATATAGCTCATATTTTGTATTTTGTATAAAATGCTAGATGTTATATTATAATGTAGATTATGAACAGGTAATTAATAGAGATGTTATGTAAATTAATAAATTAGCTTTTTCATATGTAATTAATTTATATATCATGTAAATTATGAAATTATGTAAATTAATGAAATTTGAAAATTTTACTTATGTGATTTGAGCATGAATGAGATTGTATGGATTTGAAGGCAGATTTGAAATATATAGATAATGCATGGAAATGAATATGAAATTGAGATATATGAATGAGATGTGAATTATGAGATGGGTATGAAAATAGTTGATGAGATTTTTATTATAAAATATTATTGAAAATTTCAAATAGTTGAATAGTATAACACGTTAAACGATAATAAAATAGGGGGAAACTCCGTTAGTTTCTCTGTTGAAAAATAATCGATATTAAATATAACGAGAACAAAATTTTTAAAGAAATAAAGTAAGGTAAGTTAGGGTGCTCTAGCACCGAATGTAGCACGCCTTGCTCGGCTACACTGTAGTCAGGTGAAGGGTGTTACAATTAGTGGGGTATAAATAGGCATTAGAAAACAAATCTATCCACTCTAGTCATCTTCCTCATTTCTTCCTCACCATGGCCGAACCTTGTTCTTTCTTTTCCTCCATGAATTCTCTTCATGTAAGCTTCAATTGCTTCCATTCTCACCATGATCCTCACAAGTTCCTTCACAAAAATTAGTTCCCACATCCTAAGGAAACTAGTGATAGTAATTAGAAGAGGTAGAATTGAAGTTTGGCAAGATAAGAATTCTCACAAGTTGAGGTTAGTGCATGTTTTCTTTTTCTTCCTTAGTTACATCTTGAATTGAGGTTGAATTAAGTTGGTCTGATGAGAAATTTGAAGAAAACGATGAGTAATTATGAACCCTAGAATTCGGCGGCCATGGGAACCATGAGAGTTTGATTAATTCATACGTGTAAATGGTGATTAGTTATAATGATTAAGGTAGTTACATGTACTAGAATTTAATTACATATGTATGTTTGAGGTTGACAATTTGAATTAGAGTTTGAACAAATTATTGGAGACTTATGTAATTGCCTCATTTCGGCAGCCTTGAAAAGCATGGGATATTGTTAATTTCATGCATGCAAAAGGTGATTTGTGATATTGATGAATGAGTTATATATTGGGGGATGAAGTTCATGTATTATAAATTTTATTGAATATGTATTATTGACCTTGACAATTTGAATTAGGGTTTTGAACTAATTATTGGAGACTTTGTATAATTTGCTAGAATTTGATTGTATTGAGATGAATTGATGATGTTAGAAGTGCCATGTATAACACCCCTCACCCGTCTACAGTGTAACCGAGCAAGGCATGCCACACGGCGTGCCGGAGCACCTAGTTTGTGATTATCTTATTTTCTGAATACTCAATTTGGTTTAGAAAACCGTTGTGTGAAATTTACATCACAATTGTTTATTATTTTATGTTTTGATAAAACTGAGGGTTCCATAATTTTAATATAAATCCAGCAAAGTGTCGTCTGTATTTCGGACAAACAGTCCTTCTACAGCTATTAAAAACAGTTCAATATAATATTCTCAAATACCAAATTTGTACATAATCTCAAGGTCTTAGTAAAGTCAATAGACTTTCACAGTATTTAAACAATTCCATAATACAGTCCATAATAATTTAAATACATCCATAATGTAACACCCCTCACCCGACTACAGTGTAGCCGAGCAAGGCATGCTACAATCAGTGCCGGAGCACCCTAACTTATCTTACTTTATTTTTTTAAAAATAATTTTGAATTCATTTAATTCAATATCAATTATTTTTTGACGGAGAAACCAGCGGAGTTTCCCTTATTTTATTATCGTTTGGCGTATTTCAATATTCACCTGTTTGAAATTCAACAATATTTCCAAAATAAAATCTTATCAATGCTAATCATAATTATCTCATCAATCATTCTCATAATTTTCTCATATTTCAAATCTCATCCATGCATTTTCATTCATAATCAATTCATATGTAAACATTCTCAAATTACATAAGCAAAATTTTCAAATTTCCTTAATTTACATAATTTACAAAATAATTACCAAATTTCATAATTTACATGATATATATATTAATTACATATGAAAAAAAAAACTAATTAATTAATTTACATCGCATTCCTATTAATTACCTGTTCATAATATATATTACAATACAATATCTAAGCATTTTATACAAAATATAAAATATAATCTATATGGGCCCTATCTACATGCATTGCTAAGGAGGTGACAACCTTGAATACTTCAGACACTTCTGCAGATCAGAACTCCAAAATCTCTGTTTAATATTTTTATCTGGGCTTTACCTTCAGTACTTGCGCGAGGAAACAATTCCATCGCGCTAAGCATTGCTGCTTAGTGGTGCAATAATATAACAAGGACATAATATACAAATAAAGATAAAAAAAAATTCAGATAATTAAGATTTATTTATACTTCAGATGCGGTTTCTAAAAATTGATACGTTTTATCCTAATTTATTCTTCTTTGGAAGTGTTTATTTCGCTAATGTACAGTAATAATATACAAAGAAAAATTATCTAAAAATAATAAATTTATGCTTATATTATTATATAAGTCACGTTTGCAATATTTATTTATGTTATAATTTTCTTTGCTAATCTTTTAGCATTTTCTCTATACTTGCTAGGTTGTCTCAGATTATTTCATAATAAGTAAATTTTTAATATCGGTCCAGTTCATCTCGATTCTTTCTAATAAATAACTATTCTAATTTATTTTGGTCATCTTACTTATTTATTTAATTTCTAATATTTTTAATTACTAATATTCTTAACTTATTTCAATAAATTTCACTGCCCAAGTAACCTATGACAGGCTGACTAAACTAGATAACGGGTCGTTGGCACTAGACACCGCGGTGCCTCAGGCCGTCATACCATGGGACGCAAAACGTCAACCACGTATGTAGTCAGTATGGCTAAAAAGCCATGATAACACATAATCGGGCATTAAGACATGAGTGCGGGCATAAAGCCATGAATGCGGGCATAAAGCCATGAATACAGGCATAAAGCCTTTCGCAATACTGCTAAAACAATACCCTATTGGCATGCCAAACTATCCAATCTGACACACATGTCTAGGCAATACAAGGGCACATAATATCATTAAATATTAATATATTGTGTTTTATGAGTTTATTATTTCATGATAAATTTCATAATTTATACATTCATCATAATATTCATACATTCCTTATATCATTCATATTGATCACAATTCATAACAATGGTGTTCATATACCATTGTACTCAAAACGTTCTTCCTTTCTCTTATAAAGAAAACTAATGTTCTATTCATATTTTTATGTGATTCATTTATTCATTACATTATTTATATAGATTCATAACTCGTACAAGGTGTTATTATCTTATTTGTAATGGAAACATAAATCCTAATGTAAACCTCATCCCATTTATACTCAACAACCCATCTAGGTTAATTTCATTTCATATTCAAGTGGTATCACTCATGTTTTATTAGACCTACTAGTAACGGGAATACAATTCTTAACTATATACTCACATAACTTAAATATTCATTAAGTCATTTAGGTGAATTACTATTTCTATTCCAAGTAATCCATGAATGTTTTATGGATTCCAAATTTCATACCTTAATTTCCTCCACCAATTTAGTTATTATACTTTGTGTCTTTGTACTACTATTCATATTACTATTCACTCAAATTGTTGAATTTTTAATACATAATAAATTTATTGAACCTAAGTTCTCCAAGATACCACATTTTGCATTCAAAATTTGTTGGTATTGGTTGCCAATACCATTTCCAAGCTTAATGTTAATTGGGCAGAATTTTCAGTTTTCATGCTTTCTCTTTACTGTTCCATTTGTCACTTTTGCAGTGGGAATTTGGAAAAATGTTCAACATGAAAGTTGTTCATTATTTTATCTATTTGAATTTTATTTTTTGAATCACTCCATTTGGAGTTTTTTAACTCAAGTTATGGCCTAAAAACCATGACTGGCCGGATTGGGCAGAACCCAAAATTATGGGTAAAATTGTTTCTGCCAGATTTGGTAACTCAAGTTTGGTTGGCAATTTGACCAAGTTATGGTCATAATTTAGGTCAGGTTTCTTCATGAAAGTTGTTGGTCTATATCTCAAATTGTTGCTGAAAAAATTTCAGGTCAATTGGACCTTGCTACATTGAGTTATGGCCAAATGACCAAATACTGTTCATTTGGTCATTTTGCCCAGGCAGATTGCAGGTCACCCGAATTAGGGTAAACTTTTGGTCAAGTTGGTTTGGTTTTCTGGGCATGGTTTCTTCACCAAAGTTGTGCCATTATGTGTCTAGTTTCACCTTCAATTAGCCTCATACCAATTGGAGTCACACAACCTCAGTTATAGGTCAAACAATACCCTGGACACATAGGTCCAAATTTCCTGCATAAGAGAAGCACTCCCAATTGTCAATTTCACCCAACTTCCAAACTTCAATTCACATTTATAACACTTCTAATAGTCAATAATCAACCTCAACATCATCAAATTCAAGTCACAACACAAAATTCCATATTTGAGCAAACCCTAAATAAACTTGCAATAATTTTAAATTCCAAGAGAATTTCTAGCACTGACCTTATTCCTTAGCTTCACTCAACTTCAATTCAACCTTCTAATCAATCAAAAACTTGAAGCTCCTTCTTGGTCCACCATGGCTGAAATTCTCTCGCCCCAAACTCAATTTTTTTTTGGTTTTCTTGAGTGCTTTCTACTAATTAGGCTTTAGTTTAGGGTGGGCTATAATTTTTCAAAGAAAAAATTTGGTTGAGACTTAGGGTTTCAAGCTTTGGATTTTGGGTTTTTAATGGAGAATTTTAGAGAAGAAGAGAAGAAGGCAAGTGACGGGAAGAAGAAGGGAAAAAAATGCAGATTTTTATTCAATAATTAACCTATATAATAATTAAATATTTAATGGCAATATGGTAAATAAGTAGAATGGCAAATTTGAAATTATTTTGAAGTTTATAATCATTATAATTTGACTTTTCAATAATTATTTTTAATTTTCATAATTTCAATTAATTAAATTAATTTAGCTTCATTAAATTAATAATCATCATTTTTTGTCAATATTGGACCCTCAAATTTAATTGACCAAATTTTGCTCTTACCGAGTTGTCGGTTTATCTTTCTTTCTTCTTTCTTTTACTCATTTTTAATTTAATTTTCATCAATATTTATTCCTATTTTATGTCATAATAATTATTTACTTAATTGGACAAGTTGGTCAAAAATCATCTCCGAAGACGAAATGACCAAAATGCCCTCCGTTTGGCTTAACAGAGTAAAATTGTCTGTATTGATTGAAAAATTTTTCTAAGTATTTTCTTGGCATTCTAATGCCATAGGAACCTCAATGACCCTTCTTTGGAGTCTCAAAAATTATTTTATGAATTTTCCCCAGGTCTAGGGCTCCTAGTTACGAGAACCGCAACTTCCCACTAGGTTACCCATCGCTAGGGCACCGGCTCATTTAACTTGAAAAAATTTTATTTCTAAAATTTTCCCTAAATTTTTCTTATTAATATTTGAGTTAATTATAGTTCCTCACTTTAGTCTAATTATTTTTCCAGACGTTCTAGCTGTCCGGACCGACACCGGTCACCGAAACAGTAGAATGTACGTAATTGCTACAGTGAGGGTGTTACACATAAAATCTCTATATGAGTTTAATATGTACAAATTATTACAAATATTAAAGTTCCATAATATTACAAATTACAGAGCCAAATTTCAAAATACAAAAGATGTGCAAAACACAAGAATCCCTAAGTCCTACCATGTATGCAATGCAGTGTAGATGACTCTGGACTCCTGTGCAGATTTGATCTCTCATCCAGTCGTAGGTCGACTGGGCTTCCCAGTAGTGTCTCCAATACCTAAGCATAGCAAAAGCAAAGCGCTAAGTAATTTTTCTTAGTGGTGCCAATCATAAAGAGAAATACACTAAAATAGAATAATTTAATCATTTATGAATTTATGGTGTCAATATTCTTTTCAGTCTAATATTTTAGTAATCTTTACTAAGATTATTCTTTTACTGCCGTTTATACTTTTACTTGCTAAAATTTCATTTTTACTTAATTTGGTTGTACTGTATGTCACTATACTTAATTTAGCTGTCTGAATTTAATAATGCTTAAATTAACTGCCCGTGTAGCCTATACACTGCCAGACTAGATAAATGGTTAATATAGCACTGGGTACCTAGTACCTCGGGCCGTCACACCATTGGTACAAAGTATCTCCCGGTGTGCAAACAGTGTTGCTAAGAAGCCATATAATAAATCAGGTAATAAGCTGAGTATAATAACATAATTCGTATAGCCATAGGCTATTAAAATCACAGTGTGGCATAATAAGCCATAAAACACAGTATGGCATGAAGCCATTTACAGTACAGCTGTCAGTACCCTATTGGTATGCCAACCTATCCAAACTAGTCAACTAGGTAATACTAGGGCATTTACAAGATCAAATATTTAATTTTTTATTTTTAGGGTTTATAGGTCATTATGCCTTTCAGTGGTTAACAAAAATGTTAACCTTTTTATGCATCATGGATAGGTTGATTCTAGTATCAACATGTCATAATTTGCATTTCAATATGTTGCTAATATAGTACATCTTACACTCACAAGTTGGCATGTATTGCCAATTTTATTTCTAAGACTTATTGCATGATAATGTCAATTTTTTAGTTTTGTTATGATAGATTGATCAAGCTAGATGTCCTGTTTCCCTTGGTTTTTAGATTCTGGTCAAAGAAGCAATTTTATAGCTCTATGTCCTATTGAAGTTTTGCCATAGATTTCATGTCATTCTGAGTTATATAGACCAAGATATGGTCAATTTACTAAATCTGGACAGATTGCATTTGTACTACAAAGTTAGGTCAATTTTTTGGTCAAATTCAATTCAGGCATATCTGGTACCCTAAATTGGGCAAGCAAATTGACTTGGTTTTGGTCATTTCTGGGCTTTGGTTTCTTCATAAGAGTTATAGCTCTATGTCTAATCTTTCCATTGATATAAATTTCAAGTCATTTGGACCTATTTTGAGTGAGTTATTGTCATTTTAATGACTACTGTTCACATGGTAAAAAATTTGGGTTTGCAAAGTTGCAATTCCAGATTAGGTAAATTTTAAGGTTAGTTTCCGGATAGAATTTTGGCAACATTTCTCTAAGAAAGTTGGCCTATTTTATGTCTAGTTTTACCTTCAATTGGCCTCATACCAATTGGGGTCACAAATTTACACTTATGGCTCAATCTAGCTACTGCCATCAACGAACACAATCTGCACACAAAAGTGTACTTCCAATTGGCAATTCTCCTCCTCCCAATACTACAATTCTGCATTCATGGCACTTCTATATCATTCATCACAACTCAATTATGTCAATTTGGGTAGAACACACAAGTGCTCATTAGGCATTATACAACCTTAATTCATAAGTTAAGTTTAATATAACACATATACATGAATCACTTAATTTCTTACATACAATTCCACTATCACTTCACATACAGTGCCCTTAAACCATAACTATCATAATTCATCAATTTAATTCATGACATCAAGCACTAATCCATGCACTTCAAGGCTGCCAAAAATGGCAGATGGCTAAGGTCTCCAAATTTCTTTCCAAAACCCCAAAATTCAAGTGCTCAATTACACATACAAGAGGATTAAATTGCTAGCATTTTAAATTGACTCAATCAACACTAATTCCCATCAATTCCCATCAATTTAATATAAGAAACACTCAAGCAATATAAGCTTTCATGGCTGCCGAAAATTGGGCAGTCCAATAACTTAACAACTTCTCAAATTTTCTTCACCATTTAACTTTCCCCAACCTAAACATCAAGATTACTAAAGAAAGAAAGAAAAATTGGACACTTACCTCTTAAGAACTTTCCCAAAACTTCACCAAATCCTTCCTTTATTGCTCCTAAAAGCTTCCTCAAGTTGAGTAGGCAAGCTTTAATGAAGAAAACTAGTGTGAAGGATGGCTAGAAATGGAGTGCATGAAGGTTGATCAAGCTTCAGCCATGGAGATTCTTCATGGAGTTAGTTTTGGCTGGATTTTGGAGAGGTTGAAGATGGCTTCATTTGCTATCCAAAGGCCTTTTATATGTCCACTTCATGTGTAGTTAGTGCTCCACTAAATGTAGTTTATAATTAATTAATTTCTAAGTTCCATAATTTGCTAATTTGCCACCAACTTCCACTATTTATATTATGTACTACAATTCTTATTTTTCACGACATTTTCAAATTTTTAATATTACTTTTTTTAGTGGAAATTGAGGTCAAAGTCAACTTTAGGTGTCAAATGACCAAAATGCCCCTTCTCGGGTTATATTTCTGATTTTTCAGTAACACCGATTTTTATCGGTTTCTTGATTTTTCGTTTTTATTTATACTAATTCATTAATTTTTCTTTGACATTTTCAAGGTTAATTACACCTCAATACGCTTTTAATTATGTTTCAAAAATTATTTCTGAGAGTTCCCCACGGTCCTGGGTTCGGCAATTGCCTTCGCCGTAACTTCCTGGTGCGGTCACCCATAGCTACGGTGCCAACTCGTTTAACCTAGTTTCATTTCCTCTCTTTTATTTTGCCTTAATTTTTCTCGTATTTTCTTTTTATTTATTTCATCAATTTATGTTTGTTCACTATCACTGAAGTGTAGTTTGAGACATTTCTGACTGTCTGTATTCTGGCTATCCACACTCTGACTGTCTGTATTCTGGCTGTCTGCCCGGACAACCTCAGTCATTGAAACAGTATAACGTACATACTACGTAAGTGAGAATGTTGCAACTCTTCCCCTCTAAAAAGGAATTTCGTCCTCAAAATTTATCCAGTGTAAATAATCGAGGGACCGTTATCTCCTTGTTTTTTAGCTTTTTCATATTATATTACTTTACTTTCTCTTTAATCTGTCTCACTAGTCTTAGTTTTATAATTTTATCCTTATTTTGATTTACTATCAGAAATACATAGCTCTATACAATAGTCCCAAGTTAGTACTGTAATCTACAGCTTACAGCACAAACATCGAGAATATTATATAGTTACCACGGTATCTCCCAATAGATCATATTTTTTAACATCTTATTTTTCTTGAGTTCACTTTTTAGAGCTGAGTTACCTTTTAATTTTTACTATTCTGCTCAACTTAACATTCTTAAATGACTTTCATTCCACTATGGTTACTATCTTCTTAAAATCCACTCTAATTCTATCAGTTAATAATAATACCTCCCATCTCAGGTCATGTTTTTAAAAAATAGATCCTATTTCTCATCATACTGTGGTCTAATGGTTAATAACTAAAATATCTTGTTCATATTTATCCATTTGAACTCCTTTCTTTAATAATTCATAGGTCTATAATATCATAAAGAATAAATACTTTACCTCAACTTCCCATCTGAAGCTTCTTACTCTTCTCTGGCTTGGGTAACATTTGCAGGTGATGTTACTCTTGCCTCTGGTCCTCTTATAGTCTCAATTGCAAGCTTCACAGTACTCCCTGTTGCCTCAGATCCCTCCAATCTATTGTCACTCTGTGCAGTGGGAGGTAATTTCTCTATCTGTGTCTGTGGCAATTTTCACTTAGGAAAAATTTTCACACGATGGTCCATGGCTCCACATTTATAACAAGCTCCAGTCAACCCCCAACATTCACCTTTATACCACCTTTTACAATGGTCACATTTTCTTGCTAGTCCTTATGCACTCATAACTGGTGTCTCTAATTGAGCTATTCTAGGTACAGGCTTATGTCTCAGTCTCTTACTTTGATCAAATGTCTGACTTATGGGTTCTCTAGGCTTCTTGTTACTAGACTGTCCAATTACCTCCTTTTGATAATCTCTACTCCTATTCTGTTCCTTTTTATGACAGCTAATATATTCCTTTCTGAATTCTATGAAAAAGAAATCCCAAGTCACTTTAGCTGGAGACATTACTTTAGTTATAGCATCCCATCATCAATAAATAGCTTCTTGTAGCAGTGAGATTGCACACTCTAAACTCTGTTCTGGTGTGCATTGTAGTTGCTGCAAGACTCTTTCAGTCTTTTCTAACTAATACTCTACAGCTGTAGAATCATCTTCCTTTCTGCCATGGAAATTTATAGCCCCATACTTTCTGATTCTTCCCAAAGGTGACTTCTGTTGAGGCTGTGATGGTGGAATTACCTCAGTAATTTGTCTAAAGTACTCGATCATTTGCTCAAACAAGGCCTACTGGGGTTGTGTAGGCACCTCTTGCACTAATGGAGTAGGATCTCCCCTGTCTCTACCATTACTCTCAGTTGGATTACAGCTTTCTACTTCTCTCTCTATTGTCCCCTGCGACTCTGAGTCCATGTCTTAACCTTGAATAACCAAAAATAAATAGATCTACATTAAAGTCATATTAACACTTACAAATGCAATGCATGGTATGCAATCTATCTAGGTCCAGAAACGCCTAAACCGTGCTTTGGTACCACTAAATGTAACACCCCTTACTCGTTTACAGTGTAGCCGAGCAAGGCGTGCCACACGGTGTGCCAGAGAACCTAGTCTGTGATTATCTTATTTTCTGAATGCTCAATTTGGTTTAGGAAACCGTTGTTTGAAATTTACATCATGATTGTTTATTATTTTATGTTTTGATAAAACTAAATGTTGCATAATTTTAATACAAATCCAGCAAAGTGCCGTTTGTATTTTAGACAAACAGTCCTTCTACACCTGTTAAAACAGTTCAATATAATATTCTCAAATACTAAATTTGTACATAATCTCAAGGTCTCAGTAAAGTCAATAGACTTTCACAGTAATTAAACAGTTCCATAATACAGTCCATAATAATTTAAATACATCCAGAAATCTCTATAAGAGTTTAATATGTACAAATTATTATAAATATTAAAGTTTCATAATATTACAAATTACAAAGCCAAATTTCAAAATACTAAAGATGTGCAAAACACAAGAATCCTTAAGTCCTACCATGTATGCAATTGTAACACTCTCATTTCCATAGTCCGTACATCATACTGTTCCGATAGCTAATGTCTGGCCGGAAAGTCAGAATGCCTAGAACTACACTGTAATGAAAGTGAAAAAGTATAAAATAATGAAATATGTGATGAGAAAAATTAAGGAAAAATAAAAGAGATGAAATGTGGCTAAGTTAAACGAGCCGAACCCGTAGCGATAGGTGACTGCACCGGGAAGTTACAGCAATGATCGTTGACTAGCACTAGACCACAGGGAACCCAGAAAAATATTTTCGAGACATAATTAAAGGTCTACTGAGGTGTAATTGACATTGAAAATGTCAAATAAAAATTAGTAAGTCAGTATAAAAGGAAAACAAAAATTAAAGAAATAGGCGGTACAAGGAGTAAATCGGTAATACCAAAAAATCTGAAATACAACCTGAAGAGGGGTATTTTGGTCATTTGACACCTGGAGTTGACTTTTGACCTAAATGTTCTTTAAAAATAAATAGTGTTAAATTTTGAAAATGCCATAAAAAATGAAATTTCATGTGTAGTATAATTAAAAAAATAAAGGGATATAATATGGGATAATTAAAAGTTTAATTATAATAATATTTAAACCTAAGTTAGTGGTGTTAGTGGAAGGTTAGTGGAGATGTATAAGGATGCATATGGACAGATTTCACCACTTAACAACCTCGTTTTCTTCATTTTACACATCCATGGCCGAAATGAAATCCTTCCAAATCCACCATGGCCGTTTCATGCATGAGCTCAAGTCCTCCATGATCAAGTCATTATTTCTTCAAGCTTCCTTCATGAAAAATGATCCTTACACCATGGGCAACCTATAGACAGCAAAAGGAGAGGAAATTTCAAGGATTTGTCAAGCTTAAGTTGAGGTTAGTGCTAGTTTTTCATTCCTTGCTTCATTAAAGTTTGTATTAAGGTGGAGATGAGTTGAATGGTGAAGAAATTTGAAGGTTTTGATGATTTATTAATGTGTACAATTTTTGATAGCCATGCGAGCTCATGTTCTTTGAATTTTCCTTACATTAAATTGATGGGAATTAGTGTTGATGGAGTTAAATTGAAGTGCTAGCCAATTAATTCCCATGTATGTGTAAGTAAGTATTGAATTTAGGGGTTTTGGAAAGAAATTTAGAAACCTTAGCAAACTGCCATTTTTGGCAGCCTTGAAGTGCATGGATTGATGCTTGATTTCATCAATTAAATTGATGAATTATGGTAATTATGGTTTAAGGGCAGTATATGTGAAGTAGTGGTGGAATTATATGTTGTAAAAATTAAGTGAATACATGTATATATTGTGTTGAATTTTATTTTGAGAATTAGGGTAGTAATATGTGTATTGAACACTTGTGTATTCTACCCAAATTGACCAACTTGAGACTTGATGAATGAGATTAGAAATGTTATGAATATGGTATTGTAGTTTGGGAGAAGGAGGATTAAACATTGGAAGTGCATTTTGTGTGCAGGTTGTGTGATTGATGAAGGCAGTGTATAAATTAGGCCATAACTGACCTTGTGTGACCCCAATTGATATGTGGCTAATTGGAGGTAAAACTAGACCTAAATTGGACCAACTTTAATGTAGAAGCCTTACCAAAAATTTGTCCAGAAAGTGACTCAAAAAGTGACCTAATCCAGAATAGGTAACTTGGCAAATCCAGAATTTGACCATATGAATAGTAGCCAGTATTTTGGCCATAACTCACTCATAACAAGTCCAAATGACCTGAAATTTATACCGTTGGAAAGCTTAGACATAGAGCTACAACTTTGGTGAAGATCACATAACCCAGAAAAATGTCATTTACTAAGTCAAATTGCTTGCACAAGTGGAGGTATCAAAATTGTCCAGAACCATTGCAACCCAGAATTTGACCATATGAATAGTAGCCAGTATTTTGGCCATAACTCACTCAAAACAAGTCCCAATGACCTGAAATTTATATCGTTGGAAAGCTTAAACATAGAGCTACAACTTTGGTGAAGATCATAGAACCCAGAAATGTCATTTACTAAGTCAAATTGCTTGCACAAGTTGAAGTATCAAAACTATCCAGAGCCATTGCAACCCAGAATTTGAACATATGAATAGTAGTCACTAAAGTTATCATAACTCACTCAAAACAAGTCCAAATGGCCTAAAATTTATACCATGGAAAGCTTAGACATAGTGCTATAATTATTATGAAGACACTAAAGCCCAAAACTGACCAGAACCAAGTCAAATTGCTTGCCCAAGTTAGGGTACCAAAACTGCAAGAACTGAATTTGACCTAAAATTGACCAAATTTTGCACTAAAGATGCAATCTGTCCAGCTTTAGTAAATTGATCATATCATAGTCTATACAACTCAGAATGACTTGAAATTTGTGCTAAAAGTTCAATAAGACATAGAGCTACAATTTTTCTTCTTTAACTAGAAGTTAAAAACCAAGAAAAATAGGACATTAAGCTAGACCAATCTAGCACACTAAAACTAAAAATTTGACATTAACATATAATGAAGCCTTGAAGTAATTTTGCAATAAATGCCAACTTGTGAGAATTGTAAATTGCACTATACTGGCAGCATATTGAAATGCGAATTATGACATGTTGATACTAGAATCAACTTATCCATGATGTATAAAAAGGTTAACATTTTCATTGACCAGTGAATTGTATAATGACCGGTAAACCCAAAAAAATAAAGAAATAAATATTTAATCTTGCCCTAGTTTGCCTTGTTGACTAGTTTGGATAGGTTGGCATACCAATAGGATTCTGACAGCTGTACTGTAAATGGCTCTACGCTATATTGTGCTTTCTGGCTTATTATGCCATACTATGATTTTAATAGCCTATGGCTATACGGATTGTGTTATTATATTCGGCTTAATGCCTGATTAAGGATATGGCTTTATAGCCACACTGTTTGCACACCGAGAGATACTTTGTGACCGATGGTATGATGGCTCGAGGTACTAGGTACCCAGTGCTTGTATATCCGTTTATCCAGTATAGTCAGTGTATAGGATACAAGGGCAGTCAATTGAAACATTATTCAATTCAGGCAATTAAGTTAAGTATACGGAAATTTTAGTACAATTAAATTAAGCATTGAATGAAATGAGTAAAAGAGATTAGCAATAGAAACATAACAAAAATACAATTTTTAGAACCATAGAGACTTAAAATACAATACATTTAGAAAAATTGATTCCTGGATATCCGAATTATGATTTATTTCTTTCTTTATTTGTATATATTATTTCTTACTATATTATTTCACCACTAAGTAGAAATGCTTAGCGCGATGGAATTGTTTCCTTGCACAGGTACTGAAGGTAAAACTAGTAGACTATCAACTAAGATTTTTAGAGTCCAGATCTGCAGAAGTGTCAGAAGAGTTCAAGGTTGTCACCTCCTCAGCAATGCATGTAGATAGGGCTCATTTTAATCATCTTTTCTAATCTGTACATTATAATTACTGCTTATATTGTAATGTGAATTAGTAACTATAATTTCATTTGTATATCCTGTACTTGATAAATTTATGTACTTAATTGGCAAATTATATAAGTTAATGAAATATAAGAATTCTGATATTTGAGTTGATTATCTAATCATAATGATTCTGGATGAGATTGAGTTTGAGAAATTTTGAGATTGAATATGAGTTTGAGAAACTGTTGAGAATTCTTTGAGATAATCTGAGTTACGAATTTGAGTATATATTGAAATTATTTTTGGCAGGTTCAGAAGAACTGTTAGTCCAAATTACTACCGGCACTCTACTGGATTATCATTAAAATTTTTGAATTTTCCAAATTATTCAGATTTTGATAAACAGTAAAAATAGCCTAAACCTCATATAAAGTTTTTGAACAAGTAAATCAAGAACTATAATGAAATCAGATAAGATTAGGTGCAACGGCACTCCGTGTGACACGCCTTGCTCTGCTACACTGTTGACAGGTGAGGGGTGTTATGGCAATGCAGTTCAGATGACTCTGGACTGCTATGCAGCTCTGATCTCTCACTCAGTCATAAGTCAGCTGGGCTCCCTAGCAGTGTCTCCAATACCTACGCGTAGCAAAGGCAACGCGCTAAGCAATTCTACTTAGTGGTGCCAATCATAAAGAGAAATACACTAAAATAGAATAATTTAATCATTTATGAATTTATGGTGTCAATATTCTTTTCAGTCTAATATTTCAGTAATCTTTACTAAGATTATTCTTTTGTTGCCGTTTAAACTTTTATTTGCTAATATTTCTTTTTTACTTAATTTGGTTGTACTGTATGTCACTACACTTAATTTCGCTGTCTGAATTTAATATGCTTAAATTAACTGCCCGTGTAGCCTATACAGTGACCAGACTGGACAAACGGTTAATATAGCACTGGGTAGCTAGTACCTTGGGCCATCACACCATCAGTCGTAAAGTATCTCTCGGTGAGCAAATAGCGTAGCTAAGAAGCCATATAATAAATTAGGCAATAAGCTGAGTATAATAACATAATCCGTATAGCCATAGGCTATTAAAATCACAGTGTGGCGTAATAAGCCATAAAACACAGTATGGTGTGAAGCCATTTATAGTACAGCTGTCAGTACCCTATTGGTATGCCAGCCTATTTAAACTAGTCAACTAGGCAATACTAGGGCATTTACAACTCAAATATTTGATTCTTTATTTTTAGGGTTTATAGGTCATTATGCCTTTCACTGGTCAACAAAAATGTTGACCATTCTATGCATCATGGATAGGTTGATTCTAGTATCAACATGTCACAATTTGCATTTCAATATGTTGCTAATATAGTACATTTTATCATTCTCACAAGTTGGCATTTATTGCCAATTTTATTTCTAAGACTTATTGCATGATAATGCCAATTTTTCAGTTTTGGTATGCTAGATTGATTTAGCTAGATGTCATGTTTTCCTTGGTTTTTAGATTCTGGTCAAAGAAGCAATTTTATAGGTCTATGTCTTATTAAATTTTTGCCATGGATTTCATGTCATTCTGAGTTGTATAGACCAAGATATGGTCAATTTACTAAAGTTAGACATATTGCATTTTTAATGCTAAGTTAGGTCAATTTTATGGTCAAATTAAATTCTGGCAGATTTGGGAACCTAACTTGGGTAAGCAAATTGACTTGGTTTTGGTCATTTCTGGGCTTTGGTGTCTTCATAAGAGTTATAGCTCTATCTCTAAGCTTTTCCTTGATATAAATTTCAGGTCATTTGGACTTGTTTTGAGTAAGTTATAGTCATTTTAATGTCTACTGTTCATATGGTCAAAAATCTAGGTTTGCAAAGTTTCAATTTCGAATTAGGTAAATTTTAAGGTCAGTTTTCAAACAGAATTTTGGCAACATTTCTACATGAAAGTTGGCCTATTTTATGTCTAGTTTTACCTCTAATTGGCCTTATACCAATTGGGGTCACAAATTTGCACTTATGGCTCAAACTAGCTACTTCGATCAACAAACACAATCTGCACACAAAAGTGCACTTCCCATTGGCAATTCTCCTCCTCCCATTACTACAATTATGCATTCATGGCACTTCAATGTCATTCATCACAAGTCAATTATGTCAATTTGGGCAAAATACACATGTGCTCATTGGACATTATACAACTCTAATTCACAAGTTAAGTTCAACATAACACATATACATGAATCACTTTATTTCTTACATACAATTCCACTATCACTTCACGTACACTGCCCTTATACCATAATTACCATAATTCATCAATTTAATTCATGAAATCAAGAACTAATCCATGCACTTCAAGGCTGCTAAAAATGGCAGTTTGCTAAGGTCTGTAAATTTCTTTTCGAAACCCTTAAATTCAAGTACTCAATTACACATACAAGAGGATTAAATTGCTAGCACTTCAAATTGACTCAATCAATACTAATTCCCATCAATTCACATCAATTTAATGTAAGAAACACTCAAGCAATATAAGCTTTCATGGCTACCGAAAATTGGGCAGTCCAACAACTCAACAAATTCTCAAATTTTCTTCACCATTTAACTTTCCCCAACCTAAACATCAAGATTACTAAAGAAAGAAAGAAAAATTGGACACTTACCTCTTGAGAACTTTCCCAAAACTTCACCAAATCCTTCCTTTCTTGCTCCCAAAAGATTCCTCAAGTTGAGCAGGCAAGCTTTAATGAAGAAAAATAGTGTGAAAGATGGCTAGAAATGGAGTGCATGAAGGTTGATCAAGCTTCAGACATGGAGGTTCTTCATGGAGTTAGTTTTGGCTGGATTTTGGAGAGGTTGAAGATGACTTCATTTGCTGTCCAAAGGCCTTTTATATGTCCACTTCATGTGTAGTTAGTGCTCCACTAAGTTTAGTTCATAATTAATTAATTTCCAAGTTCCATAATTTGCCAATTTGTTACCAACTTCCACTATTTATATTATGTACTATAATTCTTATTTTTCATGATATTTTTAAAGTTTAATATCACTTATTTTTAATGGACGTTGAGGTTAAAAGTCAACTCTAGGTGTCAAATGACCAAAATGCCCCTTTTCGGGTTATATTTCTGATTTTTCAGTAACACCGATTTTTATCGGTTTCTTGATTTTTTGTTTTTATTTTTACTAATTCATTAATTTTTCATTGACATTTCCAAGATTAATTACACCTCAATAGGCCTTTAATTATGTTTTGAAAATTATTTTCGAGAGTTCCCCGCGGTCTTGGGGTTGACAACTGCCTTCGTTGTAACTTCCCAGTGCAGTCACCCATCGCTACGGTGCTGGCTTGTTTAACCTAGTTTCATTTCCTCTCTTTTATTTTTCTCGTATTTTTTTTTATTTATTTTATCAATTTTTGTTTGTTCACTATCACCGAAGTGTAGTTCTAGACATTTCTGACTGTTTCTATTCTGGCTATCTACATTCTGACTATCTATACTCTAGCTGTCTGCCCGGACAATCTCAGTCATCGGAATAGTATAACGTACAGACTATGTAAGTGAGGATGTTACACCATAAATGCCAATTTGTAGTTTGGGAGTTGGAGGAAATGAAATTGGAAGTGTAAATTTCGTTGCAAGTTGAGAATTATTGAATCTAGTATGTGTTTTGAGCTATAACCAAAATTGTGTTGCTCTAATTGGTATAAGGACAATTGGAGATGAAACTAGAACTAAAATGCTTCATTCTTCATGAAGAGAACATGCCCAAATTCTACCCAGAAATTGACCAAATTGTTGTCCCAATCCGGATGACTAAATGATGAACCCAGAAAATTGAGCAAATGAACAGTACACATTCATTTGGCCATAACTCCCACTAGATAGATCCAAATGACCTGAATTTTATACCATTTAAAAGCTTAAATATAGGACTACAAATTTCATAAAACCATAAATCACAAAAATGCCTTAAACCAATCCAAATTATTTGCCAAAGTTAGGTCACAAAACTGCCTAGAACTATATTGCCAAGAAATTGCTAGATATAGGCTTACTTGACCAGTTTTGACAAAGTGACCACAACTTGTCTACAGAAACCCAAATTCAATAAAATCAGTGGCAAAATGTCCACAAGACATCAATATATAATATTGGTATTTTGAACAAAACCCAAAAATCAAGGGAACTAGGTCAATTGCCTAGATCAAGTTAGTATGCAAATTTTGGAAATTGCCTAAGTGACTATTTAACTCAAGAATAGTCTTTTAGCCATATCTCTCACTAGGAAACTCCAATTGGGATGAGCCATATTGTTCTATAAACCAGAGAAATAGAGCTCAACCTTATTTTAGACACCTTCCTCAAATTATGAATGTAAGAATCCCAAAGGTTGAGTCAAATCTACTAACCTGAATTAGGGTCCTGTTGGCACAAGGTACTTGAGTCCAAGCCAGTGATTTGGCTATAAGTAATTCTAAAAAACTTGAAAAATTACAATCCAAAATTTTATGTGACCATAAGACATAGGGAAACAAACTCTATTAAGAACACTAGGCCTAAATGTGGCAGTAACATGTTCAATTAAATAGATAAAATGTAACTCCAAAATCTACCTAGTTTAGAATCCAGAATTAGGAAATGAACCAATTATGGTTATTTGACCATAACTTGAGTTTCAGAAATCCAAATGATATGATTCAAAAGAGGAAAACAAGAAAACACATCAAAGAACAACTTCCATGAAGGAAGTATGGCCAAACATGTCACACCTTACCCCTCTATAAGACATAACATGATCCCGTAGAATACCTAATGAACTACCGAACTTCACCTACCGATAATTCATGAAGTACACTACAAGGGATTTTAAAACCATTTTCTTACATTTTGGAAGTGGTGAGCATATTGGTAGGAATTAAAATCATTTATTCAAAGTTTAAAACTAGTAAAAATTTTTATTCATTTTTATTTTTTCGCAAATTTTATAAAAATTTCGGCAGAGTGCCGTCTGTATTTTGAGAAAACAGTTCTTTAAATACCTGAGAAAAACACTTCCAGTACATTTTTTCACAACTCCCAACCAAATCAGCTTAAAATTCTCAAATCAAACCACTTCAAAATAATTCCACAATTTAATCCAACTTTGTCATCTCAAAATATTTCATCATTTCATTCAATAAAGCTAATTTATATTCACAAGTTTAATTTACATATATAAAATACAAAAATAATATTATTATAATTTATTATATAATTGCTCAACTTTACATTGATACATAAAACATTACAATATTTACATCAATTAACTATAAGGGTATAAATAAATACCCATACAAAAAGGATCAGTGAAGTCTACTATCTCAGTAGCAACTCACTCTGCTGTTTTCTCCTTGCCCTTATTTGCGACAGCAAAATAAGCTATCGCTGAGTATAAAAATACTCAGTGGTGCATACTAAAAATTGAAATGCAGTACATAAAACATTCCTTGACAAATTTACAATTAGAATATTTCATAATCACATTTCACAATTTATCAAAACTCATTATAGCACAATTTTGGTCAAATAATTTAATAAACACAATGTTGCCAATTCATACACAACTTAAGCTATGAAATAAAATTTCTGATCAATGCCGTGTTGTACACCACGACAAAGTAATCTACAACCCACTAATAGAAATCAATGAGGGAGGTGGCTAGCTAGCTAATGAGCACTCATCCGATCTACAACCTCAACTAGTAAACTAGAGAGGGAGGAAAATAATCGATCTCAACCCCATAAATGGGGGAATAATATGGCACTGTCATGCTAAGTGTTAATCCAAAATCAATTTAAAACAATTTATTCAAATATTGCACAAAAAAATCAAATCAATTTCCAAAGTTACATTTTTTATTCACAAGTGGCAACACAAAAGTTCTTAAACTCATAATGCGTACTAAATCAAATTTTCAAGGATAAAATGCTTAAATAGGGTTTATTATGCACAAACCTAACGTGAGTCACTTCTAAGCCTTGACTCAGTCTCTCAAACTTTCCGAGTCTTTTCAGCTGAAACACAAAATTTATAGTGTCTCAGTATCTTTACTTCATAACAATTTCAATAACTAATTCCAATATGTTTAAACTTACATTCTTGCAAATTTCATGTTGAGGTTACTATTTATGGTACTATTCAAGTCAAAATATTGACTTTCTTATACTTAAAAGGTATGGGACCTCCAACTATACTCACATACCACATTTTGGTCACCAATTTTGTTGGTTTAGTTGTTTTCTCAAAACTTAAGTCTTTTAGGCAAAATTAGAAATTTTCAGTTTTGGTGTCTTATGGTGCACTGTTCCATTGGTCATTTTGCTGTTAGTTTAGGCTAAGTTTGCTTCATAGAAATTGTCCCTTAATGTCTTAACTTTATTCTCCTTTTTGAATTACTCCATTTGGAGTTTTGTAGCTCAAGTTATAGCTATTTGAATCATGGCTGCCAGATTGGACTCAACCCATATTTCTGGGCACCAAACTGGTTCTGGCAGTTTTAGGTCATCAAATTTGGGTGTCTAAATGACTTGGTTAAGGGCATAATTTGGGTTGGTGTTCTTCATGAAAGTTGTAGTACTATGTCATACCTTTCTAATGCCACAAGAATTAGGTCATTTGGACCTGCCTAGCTCAAGTTATGGCCAAATGAACAAACACTGTTAGATCAAGTGGTTCTTCAAGCTCAAAATGAGTTTTAATGGAGGAAAGTGAGGGTGAAGGAGAGAGAGGTGAGTGACGGCTTGAAGAAGATAACTTCTCTTTCTTTTTTTTTCTTTTTCTTTTCTTTTTTTATGTCTTTAGGAAGACCACAATTTACCATAAATTTAATTTTTAATTATATATTTATGGCATCATGCATGATGTCATGCATGATGTCATCTCTTTTCACCTTTTTCATTTTCCTTTTATTTTTCTATTTATTTTCCCATTAGTTCTGTAATTTAATTTCCAATTCCTAATTTTTCTTTTCTTTGATTTTATTTGACAGTTAGGTCAAGAGTCAGCTCTCGGGGTCAATTGACCAAATTGCCCCTCGCCAGTTCGACCCTGTTTGCAAATAATTCAATATTTCTTCTGGCTCATTGACCTAATTATTTGACTTGCTTGACAATTATTTTTGTGATTTTCTCTTTTCCATTGTGTTCACAATAGTCCTAAGGACTGCGGCATCACATTTTATGGTTCAAAATTTGAGTTTAAATCGACTTCGCAGTCCTTCCCAAGAAGGTCACGCATTGCTGTGACTCTCGGCTCATTTAACTTCTTATGTTCTGTTTTTCTTATATATACTTAACTAATCGACAATTACTAATTATTTGTGTTCAGGGCTTATCTAGTTGTCTTAAGTGTAGTTCTAATCCCCTTAATTGTCCAGACTGATACCGGTCATCGGAATAGTGAAATATACCAGGCCATGCAAATAGGAGTGTTACAATTCTCCCCCCGTTAAAATAAATTTCGTCTCGAAATTTTACCTAGTATCAATCTCTGAACAGCTGTGGGTGCTGTCTCCTCATGTCCTCCTCTCGTTCCCAAGTAGCCTCCTGGCCCGAATGATGGTTCCGCAGCACTTTCACTAACGGAATCTGCTTGTTCGGTAGCTGCTTCACCTCATAAGCCAGAATCTCTATGGGTTCTTCCTCATATGTGAGGTCTGGATTCACTTCAATTTCTTCTACTGGTAGTACATTAGATGGGTCTGATCGATACCTCCTCAACATAGACACATGGAAGACATTATGTATCTTATCTAACTCTGGAGGTAGTGCTAACCGATATGCCAAAGGACCCACTCTTTCCAGAACGTCATAAGGCCCAATGAAACGAGGACTAAGTTTCCCCTTTCTGCCAAATCTCATAATTTTCTTCCAAGGGGAAACCTTAAGGAATACTTTGTCATGCACTGCATATTCAATATCCCTTCTCTTTAAATCAAAGTAGGACTTCTAATGGTCTGATGCAGTCTTAAGTTGATCCCTGATCAATCTGATTTTCTCTTCAGTTTGCTGAACAATTTCTGGCCCAATCATCTTCCTTTCACCCATGTCATCCCAACATAATAGAGTTCTACATTTTCTGCCATACAAAGCTTCATATGGAGGCATCCCATTGCTTGATTGGTAGCTATTATTGTAAGCAAACTCAATCAAAGGCAAGTGTGTGTCCCAACTACCCTCAAATTCAATCACACAAGCCCGTAGCATGTCCTCCAAGATCTGAATTACCCTCTCAGATTGTCCATCTGTCTGTGGGTGGAATGTCATACTGAAGTTCAATCTAGTTCCTAGGGCTCTCTGAAGACTACCCCAGAATCTAGAAGTGAACCTAGGATCTCTGTTTGATACGATGGGTACTGGCACTCCATGTAGTCTCACAATCTCATCTATATACAACTTGGCCAATCTTTCTAAACTGTAGTCCATCCGAACTGGCAGAAAATGAGCAAACTTGGTCATTCTGTCAACAATGACCCAAACTGCATCATGACTCTTTTGTGTCCTCAGAAGTGCCATCACAAAATCCATAGTTATTCTCTCCCATTTCCATTTTGGCACTAGTAGTGGATGTAATAATCTAGTTGATACTTGATGCTCTGCCTTCACTTGCTATAAAGTTAGGCATTTGGAAACAAACTCTGCCACATCTCTCTTCATACCCATCCACCAGCTCCTTTAGCCCTCTATACATTTTTGTACCACCAGGGTGCATGGCAAAAGGAGACTCATGTGCTTCCTTCAAAATGATCTGCCTCAAATCAACATCATTATGAACACACATTCTGCCCTGGTGTAGCAATAGACCATCATCTCTAATTGAGAATTCTGGTTTCTTGCCCTGCTGGACTTCTTCCAATAGCTTTTGATACTTCTGATCATTCTGAGCAGCCATTCTAATCTGATCACTCAATACTGGCTGTACATGCCATGCAACTGCTGTCTACCCCTCATCATTAATCTCTAAGCTGGCATGTAATGATGTCAACTCATGTACCATAGACAAAAGAGTAACCCGTAAACTTTCCATAGTCTTGCGACTTAAGGCATCAGCCACCACATTAGCTTTCCCTGGCTGATAGTCTATCAGACAATCATAATCTTTTATAAACTCTAACCATCTCCTCTGTCTCAAATTCAGTTCTTTCTGGGTGCTCAAATACTTTAAACTCATATGATCTGTGTAGATGTAGCATTTTTCCCCATACAAATAGTGCCTCCAGATCTTAAGAGCAAACACAATAGCTGCAAGCTCCAAATCATGTGTCGGATAATTCCTCTTATGCAGTTTTAGCTGGCGTGATGCATAGGCAATGACATTTCGATCTTGCATCAGTACACAGCCTAACCCATTGTGAGAAGCATCGCTGTAAACTGTATATTCTTTACTCGGTGTAGGTAAATTCAGGACTAGAGCCTCAGTCACACACCTCTTCAATTGATCAAAACTCTGTTGGCATTCATCCGTCCACTGAAATTTCACATCTTTCCGAAGCAGCTTAGTTAATGGAGATGCCAACATGGAGAATCCCTTCACAAACCTACGATAGTATCCAGCTAACCCTAGAAAACTGTGAATCTCTGTGATATTTCTGGGTGGCTTCCAATTAAGGACAGCTTCTATCTTGCTAGGATCCACCTTTATACCCTCTGCTGATATTATGTGCCCCAAAAAGGATATCTCCTTCAGCCAAAATTCACACTTCAATAATTTGGCGTATAGCTGTTTCTCCCTCAAAGTTTGCAATACAATGCACAGATGTCTATCATGCTCTTTTGCACTCCTCGAGTAAACCAATATATCATCTATAAGCACAACCACAAACTAATCGAGGTATGGTCTGAAGATAGTGTTCATCAGATCTATAAAAGCAGCCAGAGCATTAGTTAACCCAAATGGCATAACCAAAAAATCATAATGGCCGTAACGGGTTCTAAAGGCAGTTTTAGAAATACTCTGCTCTTGTACTTTCAGTTAATAATAACCTGATCTCAAGTCAATTTTAGAGAACACAGCTGCACCCCTCAATTGATCAAACAAGTCATCAATGCGAGGCAATGGGTATCTGTTCTTTATTGTCACCTTATTCAACTGCCGATAGTCAATGCATAATCAGAGAGTGCCATCCTTCTTATTTACAAACAACACTGGCGCTCCCCAAGGTGTCACACTAGGGCGGATAAAGCCCTCGTTAAGCAGCACTAGCAACTACACTTTCAATTCTTTTAGTTCTACTGGTGCCATTCTGTATGGCGTTATGGAGATTGGGTCCACACCAGGCATAACATCAATCTCAAACTGTACTTCTCTTTCTAGAGGTAATCCTGGCAATTCATCAGGAAATACATTCGAAAAGTCACATACCGTAGGTATGTCCCTCAATGCTGGACTACCCACTTGGGTGTCTATCACATGTGCCAAGTACGCCTCACACCCCTTCCTAATCATTTTTCTAGCCAATGTAGCTGAAATGATGTTTGAAGGCAATAACTGCCTCTCCCCATGTGTTACTACATCACCATACTGAGGAAGACCAAAAGTAACTGTCTTCAGTCTGCAGTCAATCGTTGCATGATGACTGGCTAACCAATCCATGCCCAAGATAATGTCATAATCTCTGAAGGGCATTTCAATCAAATTAGATAGAAATGTGTGTCCTTGGATCACCAAAGGATAGTCCCTATACAGTCTATTTACCCTGACCTCCTGGCCTAATGGACTAGTTACTAGCACATCATAGTCCATTGGTACACACTGAATAGCAGTAGAACACATCACACTAGCACTAACATATGAATGTGTGGAGCCAAGATCAAATAACACATATACATCTTGGTCAAGGATGGATAAAATACCAGCTACTACGTCTGATGTTTCAGCCTCCTCCCTCTGACACATGGTATACACTCTGACTGGTGCGCCACTGGGTACTAGCTGGTTAATAGTGCTTTGACTTCCAGGAGTGTCACCAAGGCCCCTACCTCTGCTTCTACCTCTAGCAGCTGACTGTGACCCTCTAGGTACAAAGACTTGGGCTGATCCTTCAGATGTAGCAGAGGGTCCAGATCAGCGTGGACTAGTACAATCCTTAGCAAAATGTTCACTCCTTCCACAGTTAAAACATGCACCTATGGCCTTGAAACAAACCCCACCATGTGTTCTACCACAAGTCTCACACTGTCGGACTGATAAAGATCCTCGAGAAGCTTGTTGGGCTTGCTGACTAGATCTGCGAGAGCTAGATCCTCCAAACTGTTTTCTCTTCCCAGAACCACTCTCAGTAGCCTGGCCCTTAGCCTTTTCAGTCTTTTCTTTCTCTTGAGTTCCCTTCTTCACCGCCCCTTCTGATTCTATCCTTTCCAGTTCCAAGGCTTATAAAATCAGCTCAGAAAAATTCTAGTGCCTGAATCCCACAACTTGCATCCTCAAATTCAGGCTTAACCCAGACTTACCATCCTCAGATAGTGGCTTAGCCTCGAAAAGTCCCATTCATACTCCGCTATTATTCTGTCCCCTTGCTTCAAACATAAGAATTCTTGCAATTTCATATCCACATAAGCATCGGGAACCCACTTCTGTCGAAACTCCCTAAAAAAGTTTGGCCAGGTCAACACAGGTGGCTCAACCAGGTTGTGGGGAATGGTCTTCCACCATTCATATGCATCCCCTTGCAACAAAGAAACAGAGTACTCGAACTTTAGCTCTTCTGCACACTGCAGCTTTCTGAAAACCCATTCCATTCACTCTAACCTCTATTCTGCCTCCAGTGGATCCAAAGTGCCCTTAAACTCGGTGGCCCCAAATTTCATCAATTTTTCATATTGCCGAGCCGAGGGCTGTGGTTGTACTACAGGTGCTTGCATCTGAACTTGAGGTGGCACATTTTCTGTCATTTATTGGAAAAACGCAGCCATCTGCTGTGCAAACTGAGTAGGAAACTGCAGTGCTGGAGTAGGAGCTGGAGTAGCTAACCCACTCACGTTCTGGAGTGCTGGGGCTTCCCCTTGAACCTCAGCCTCAACAGATTTTTCCACAGAATGATCTCCTTCTTCCATTCCATTTCCCAAAAATTTCTACTTCCTGAGATCAAACACAAGGAGTTTGACCTCCGTTAGTGCATATTCATGATGTAAATATGTCATATGTATCAATTAAAGACACTTGAGCAGTTGTACTTATCAAAGAAATATTCACATAAATAGTCAAAATTTATTGCAAAACCATGCTCTGATACCACTAAAACATGTCACACCTTACCACTCTGTAAGGCATAACATGATCCCGTAGAATACCTAATGAACTGCTGAACTTCACCTGCCGATAATTCATTAAGTACACTACAAGGGATTTTAAAATCATTTTCTTACATTTTGGAAGTGGTGAGCGTTTTGGTAGGAATTAAAATCATTTATTCAAAGTTTAAAACTAGTAAAAACTTTTGTTTATTTTTATTTTTCCCCAAATTTTAAAAAAATATCAGCAGAGTACCGTCTGTATTTTGAGAAAATAGTTCTTCAAATACCTGAGAAAAACACTTCCAATAAATTTTTCCACAACTCCCAACCAAATCAACTCAAAATTCTTAAATCAAACCACTTTAAAATAATTCCACAATTTAATCCAAGTTTGTAATCTCAAAATATTTCATCATTTCATTCAATAATGCTAATTTACATTCACAAGTTTAATTTACAGATATAAAATACAAAAAATAATATTATTACAATTTATTATACAATTGCTCAACTTTACATTGATACATAAAACATTACAATATTTACATCAATTAACTACAAGGGTATAAATAAATACCCGTACAAAAAGGATCAGTGAAGTCCACTATCCCAGTAGTAGCTCACTCTGCTGTTTTCTCTTTGCCTTTATCTGCGACAACAAAATAAGCTATCGCTAAGTATAAAAATACTCAGTAGTTCACAATAAAAATTAAAATGTAGTACATAAAACATTCCTTGACAAATTCACAATTTGAATATTTCATAATCACATTCCACAATTTATCAAAACTCATTACAACACAATTTTGGTCAAATAATTTAATAAACAAAGTGTTGCCAATTCATACACAACTTAAGCCATGACACAAAATTTCTGATCAATGCCGTGTTGTACACCACGACAAAGCAATCTACAACCCCACTAATCGAAATCAATGAGGGAGGTGGCTAGCTAGCTAATGAGTACTCATCCGATCTACAATCTCAATTGGTAAACCAGAGAGGGAGCAAAATAATCGATCTCAACCCCATAAATGGGGGAATAATATGGCACTGTCATGCTAAGTGCGAATCCAAAATCAATTTAAAACAATTTATTCAAATATTGCACACAAAAATCAAATCAATTTCCAAAGTTACATTTTTTATTCCCAAGTGGCAACACAAAAGTTCTTAAACTCATAATGCGTACTAAATCAATTTTTCAAGGATAAAATGCTTAAATAGGGTTTATTATGCACAAACCTAACGTGAGTCACTTCTAAGCCTTGACTCAGTCTCTCAAACTTTTCGATTCTTTTCAGCTGAAACACAAAATTTATAGTGTCTCAGTATCTTTACTTCATAATAATTTCAATAACTAATTCCAATATGTTTAAACTTACATTCTTGCAAATTTCATGTTGAGGTTACTATTTATGGTACTATTCAAGTCAAAATATTGACTTTCTTATACTTAAAAGGTATGGGACCTCCAACTATACTCACATACCACATTTTGGTCACCAATTTTGTTGGTTTAGTTGTTTTCTCAAAACTTAAGTCTTTTAGGCAAAATTAGAAATTTTCAGTTTTGGTGTCTTATGGTGCACTGTTCCATTGGTCATTTTGCTGTTAGATTTAGGCTAAGTTTGCTTCATAGAAATTGTCCCTTAATGTCTTAACTTTACTCTCCTTTTTGAATTACTCCATTTGGAGTTTTGTAGCTCAAGTTATGACCATTTGAATCATGGCTGCCGGATTGGACTCAACCCATATTTCTGGGCACCAAACTGGTTCTGGCAGTTTTAGGTCATCAAATTTGGGTGTCTAAATGACTTGGTTAAGGGCATAATTTGGGTTAGTGTTCTTCATGAAAGTTGTAGTACTATGTCATACCTTTCTAATGCCACAAGAATTAGGTCATTTGGACCTGCCTAGCTCAAGTTATGGCCAAATGAACAAACATTGTTCATTGTTCATTTGGTCATTTTTAGTACAGGTCAGATTGCCAATTCCGGATTTGGTCAATTTGTTTACTAGGTTTTGGTCACTTTTTGGGCATGATTCCTAAATGAAAAATGTTCCATTTTGTGTCTATTTTCATTCCCAATTGGCCTCACACCAATTGGACTTTTAAATTTTTAGTTTTGGTCCCTGAAAAGGACCTTGGTCCTGGTGCCTGCAGCATGACCCTAAGCAATCCGATTTTGCAGTTGGTTCCAACACTTCTAACATACTCCCATTGGTCACAAATTACCATTTCTCACCTCAAACCAAGTCAAACACACCATTTAACAATTTCTCACATTTTTGTCTCCAAACCCTAGGTGCCAAACCCTAATTCACCTATTTATTGCATTTAACTAATTAAACACATATACACATGCTTCCTTAACTCATTCAAGCTTACCTACAATTTTAATTCCATCAAAATACATGTATATTCATATCAAACCCTAGCTGGCCAAAATTACTTCTAGTCCGTCAACAAAAATTGACTTTTCATTTAAAGTTTATTTCTAAGTTCCATAAGTTAAAAATTCAAAAAATCAAATTAAAAATGTAAAGTTTGCTTACTAACCTTACTTTGGATTTCCAAAACTTCAATTTCCTTCTCCTTTTCTTCTTTCTTTCTTGCTCAAGCTTCTTTTCAAGACTAAAAGACCAAGTTTAATTAAGGGGGCTATGGGATTTATGGTTAGATCAAGTGCTTCTTCAAGCTCAAAATGAGCTTTAATGGAGGAAAGTGAGGGTGAGGGAGAGAGAGGTGAGTGACGGCTTGAAGAAGATAACTTCTCTTTTTTTTTTTCTTTTTCTTTTCTTTCTTTTGATGTCTTTACGAAGACCATAATTTGCCATAAATTTAATTTTTAATTATATATTTATGGCATCATGCATGATGTCATGCATGATGTCATCTCTTTTCACCTTTTTCATTTTCCTTTTATTTTTCTATTTATTTTTCTATTAGTTCTTTAATTTAATTTCCAATTCCTAATTTTTCTTTTTTCTTATTTTATTTGATAGTTAGGTCAGGAGTCAGCTCTCGGGGTCAATTAACCAAATTGCCCCTCGCCGATTCGACCTGGTTTGCAAATAATTCAATATTTCTTCCGGCTCCTTGACCTAATTATTTGACTGGCTTAACAATTCTTTTTCATGATTTTCTCTTTTCCAATGTGTTCGCAATAGTCCTAAGGACTGCGACGTCACTTTTAACGGTTCGAAATTTGAGTTTAAATTGACTTCGCAGTCCTTCCCGATAAGGTCACCCATCGCTGTGACTCTCGGCTCATTTAACTTCTTATGTTCTGTTTTTCTTATTTATACTTAACTAATTGACAATTACTAATTATTTGTGTTCAGGGCTTATCTAGTTGTCTTAAGTGTGGTTCTAATCCCCTTAATTGTCTGTACCAACACCGATCATCGAAATAGTGAAATATACCAGGCCATGCAAATAGGAGTGTTACAAAATAGTAGCCACAAAGTGATCAAATTGATAGGTAAAGTTAAGACATTAAAACTGAACCTAAATAAAGTGTCACACCCTACTCCCCCGTAAGATGTAACATGATCCCGTAGTACACCTAATGAATTATTGTACTTCGCCTACCGATAACCCATTAGATATACTACAAGGGATTTTAAAACAATTTTCATGAAATTTAAATCATCGATTAAAATCTGGTGTTATAAAATTTTTTCAAAATTTCAATAAAGTGCTGGCTGTGTTTTGAGAAAACAGTTCTTCAAACCTAAAAAAGAAAACACTCCCAATATGTTTTCTCAAATACAACTCCAATAAACTTCATTTCATTTCATAATTCAACCTCAATAATCAAATCATAACTAACCATTTAAGGTAATTCCAACAATTTATTGGAAATAAAGATTAATTCCAATAAAATCAATTATACATAAATCCCATTTGAAATCGAAGCCGTTCTTTATCTCAAAAACCATTCTTTATCTCACTAACTATGCAAGACTAATCTGAAAGGGCCATCTTCGGGGTGATTCTAACTCCCTATGGTCGAGGAGGTCGAATCATCGTGCATAGTACACATTACAATAATGAATCTTCTGAAAGGGCCATAACATAAAACTTAGATCTACCCTCTAATAAGAGGAGAATCTAAGCCTGTGCATGTACCATGGTAATCAAAACACAACTAACTCCATTATCTTCTCAACAAATGAGAGAGTCAGGTAATAACCTAGTCAAGCATCTATAGTGAGATATAAAACAATATCACAATCCTTTTAGTGAGCATAAATCACAATACAATTCAATCCAAAGTCAATTCCAATATCCAATAATTTTTATGCTCATCACAATTCAAATCATAAATTTGCATTTTTCCATGCAAATTGCCCATCACAATTCAAAACATGTTCTATCACAAATTTTCAAAACATAATTTATTCAATCCACAACAATGCTTAATACTTGTGGAAATACCATTTCACAAAGCTAAATTCATACATACTATAACAATTTCAACAATCATTGAATTAAATCCAATGCTTGTTAAACATAATACATAAGAAAACTATGTCATTTAATCGTATGTAATATTCAGAACAAAATCAGTTAAAAACTAGTTGTGCACAAACCTGATTTGATTCACTCCTAGGCCTTGACTCAATGTTCTTTATGCTTCTTAATATCCTTATCAAATGAAACACACAATTTAAAGTGTTTCAGTACACAATGAATTTATTTCCAACCATAAAATCCAATATCTAAATTTTCTTGGTACTATTCCCTTAATTTATTTCATTAGTCAACTTATAATGTTGACCCTTGATGCACTCTAAGTGAGCTAATTCCAATGTTACCAATATGTCACATTTTAGAGCCCTTTAGTGTTGGTATATGTTACCAAATTCATTTTCAAGTGTATTGCATTTTATTGCAATTTACCAGATTTCAGTGTACTATTTTGACCTAGCCGGACGACCTAGTTCCCTAGGTTTTTGAGTTTCAATTCAAACTACGAACTTGTAGTTCTATGTCTTATTGCACGCAGGGCAAAATTTCAGGTCATTCTGAGTTATGTCGACTAAGATATGGTCAATTTACCAATGCTAGATAGAATGCACTAAAATGGTAGGCTTAGGTCATTTTTAGGTCATTTTCACTTCGGCCAGTTTTGATACCCGAACTTGTGCAAGCTATTTGGCTTGGTTCTGGCCATTTCTGGGCTTTGGTGTCTTCATAAGAATTGCATATCTATGTCTAAACTATTCATGGTAGAAATTTCAGGTGATGTGGACTTCTTTTGAGTAAGTTATGGTCAAAACACTAACTACTGCCCAAATGGTCAATTTTCAGGCTTTCAAGTCACTAATCCGGATTTGGTCATTTTTCAAGTCACCTTCTAGGAAGAATTTAGGCAAGCTTCCTTCATGAAAGTTGGCACATTTTGTGCCTAGTTTCACCTCCAATTGTCCTCATACCAATTGGAGCCACACAGTTAGGGTTATAGGTCCATTTGCACACTGCCCTCTACATCCTTTTCAAACACCAAACCAAACACAAGCTTACTAATTACATCTTCATTTCCCCACCATATTCTGCATTTGGCACTAACCAAAACCATTCCATTCTCTACATTATAGGTCAACTTGGACAGAATATAACCACTTCAAATACACCAAATGCAGTCACCATTCACAAAGTTCAATCCCAACAATGTATACACATAAATACTTCTAATCATCACACAAACTTCCATCATCAAATTACATACCTATCACTACTATTCCACACACATATATGCTGCCAAATTTTTGTACAATATTTCAACAACATTTCTTGAATTTGAACATTGCAAATTTCCATTTTGAGGCAGCCCAAAATTATACATACACATCAACTTCCATTTTCACTTTTCAAGCTTACCATTCAACTTCACACATGGAATTCAACTTCAATGCAATTAAACATTTAATTCAACATCTCAAACTGCCATTTACATGCGCAAGCAAGCTATACAATATGAAGTTCCATGGTTGCCAAAACTAAGGTTCACCAATACTCAATCATTTTCTTAATTTTTCTTAGCAATTCAACTTACCCAACGCTCAACACAAGGATTAGTTAAGGAAAATGGAAAGATTAAGCACTAACCTTTATTTTGTGCTTGCAAAACCTCACCAAAACTTCTTCTCTTTGCTTCCTACATGCTGCCCATGAGGTAAGGACAAGTTCTTGTGAAGGAACCTTGTGGTTTTATGTGGAAAAATGGTGAGGGTTGAGAGCTTTCATTGAAACCTTTCATGGAGATTTTGGGAGAATATGTTTCGGCCATGGTTGTGCAAAATGAAGAAATGAATATTGAAGTGGTCATTGTTGTCCACTTATGGGTATTTATATGGTCCACTAATCCTCCACTAAGTCCCACTAATTATGATTAACATTATAATAATTCAAAGTTATCATAATTGCCATAATGCCCTCATAATTCTTTTAATTACATGTTATCTTGAATTTTTATTTTTCATTAAATTTTCAAAATATAATACCACATATTTTTCATTGACATTTAGGTCAAAAGTCAACTCTAGGTTTCAAATGATCAAAATGCCCTTCTTCGGGTCAAATCCACACTTTTTCGGTACCACTAATTTACTCCTTGTACCACCGATTTTCTTACATTTTCATTTTTATTTGTACTGACTTACTAATTTTTCTTTGACATTTCCAATGTAAATTACACCTCAGTAGACCTTTAGTTAGGTCTCAAAAATATTTCACCGAGCTCCTCGCGGTCCAAGGCTAGTCAACGGTCCTTGCCGTAACTTTCCGGTGCGGTCACCCATCGCTACGGGTTTGGCTTGTTTAACTTAGTCATATTTTATCTCTTTTATTTTTTCTTAATTTTTCTAATCACATATTTCATTATTTTATGCTTGTTTACTATCGCTGGAGTGTAGTTCTAGGCATTTGACTTTCTGAGGCAGACATTAGCCATCGGAAAGTAGGACGTACGGACTACGAAAATGAGGGTGTTACAGAAAGGTTCACAATACAAACTATTTTATGATAGGGTTTTAACCCTAATATGTTATTAAAGACTGAATTACATGAAAGAGGTATGTGGGACCCACTTTCCCACTACAAAGTGAAATGAAATTTCTAATAAGTAATTGATAATGCTTAATTGTTCAAAGTAAACCTGGGCTTATATATAGTTTAGATCGATTGGTATACCAATTAGGGACTACATAAAGTAGTATTGCATACATGAATAATCATTGATTGACAAAATATGTTTGATATGATTGTTCTACAGGTTATAAGCCTGCCCATTGGCCATTGTGCCTAATTTTATTTTTGGCTTTGATAGCCTGCCCGCTGGCCTTGTGCCTGGTATGACAGTTGTATATAGGGTAGACATATGGTCGTCTAACCAGTATACTCCCTTGTCTCCAACCTTTATAGTCTGTTATAGGTTACTCGGGCACTGATAAAATTTTAAAGAGATTGAAAATGAAATAAATGTACAGATAAGATACTGTTAAATCTAATTATTTCCAAAGTGTAGAAAATTCATAAATGACTTAAAATTTAAGAAATTTTCCTAAAATTATTATTTTTAATTATTCATCTATTTTTCTTTTAAAGTTATACACCACTAAGCAATTAACTTAGCGCGTTGGTTTTTCCATCGCATAGGTACTGGAGACCAGACATAGCCATAGCAACAGCCGCAGCAGTAGTGCCCTGACAGAGATTGATCAGATTTGACATTATCTGATAGTCACCTCAGTAGTATTTATTTTTGTAGGGCCCATATTATTAGATTTTGCATTTTGTTTATCGTACATAAGTAGATAAAATGTAATTCATTTTGATATTGTAAATAAATTGTAATTATACTTTGGATTGTAAATAAAGTTATGAACTTTTGAATATAAACTTCCATATGAATGAATGAATGAAAAATATATTTTCTTGAAATTGTATAAGCAAAAATGATATGATATGACATGATGTATTTGGACCTATGAAATGGATATGAAATTGTTTATAATAGGTAAACATTGGAACCCGTCAGATGCTAATAAAACAGAGAAGGTTCTGCCTAGGTATCCACAAAAATAATTTGTGATAAAAAAAAATTTACCACATGTTTTCTATAAAGTTTAAAATTAACAATGGACAGGATAGGACAGGATAAAATAGGGTGCTCTAGCATCGAATGTGGCATGCTTTACTCGGCAACACTACAGATGGATAACGGGTATGACTTTTAGTGGTATCAGAGTAGTTCTAAACCTAGATTGATAGAAAGAAATAGTTTGCATCAAATGCATGGGCCTTTAAATAGAGTCGAGGTGACACTAATGTAGATATGTTCTTTATCTATATTATAGTATCGATGGCATCTGATCCTTCAGAGCACGGGTCTCTTGGACTGATCGAGGAGGAGGCACAGAGTCATGCACCTGCACCTACTCCTAGCAGGAAGCGAAGCATCAGAGCTGAGTCATGTATAGGTGCTGGGGGTATAACACAACAGGCCTTCCTGGAACAGATGACATAGCTACTCCGTCAGATCACCGAAGCCATACCTCAGCCACAACCACTTTTACCTCCAAAACCTCAGCCATAGCCACTACCACCTATACAGTCACCACTACCCCTACAGTCGTAATCTGTTCAGAGGTCCTCATTGTTAGTAGTATGTCCTAGAGTATATCATTTAGTATGTATCTTGTACATATTTTTATTAATAAAAGGCATTTTCACTTCTCTTTTTACATAATATATTTATGTGTAATAGAAAAGGTCCATTGATATTTTGTTAGAAATTCTATTCTTAAGTTGTTAAGAATATGAGTGACAGTATTTCTACTACAAAGTATCATAAATAGGTTCACAATTGAGGATACTTCACAATAAGGACATGACTTACCCAGAAAGATTGTATTCATGTTTGTTCCCAAGTTATTTATATGAGATATAAATAAGATGGGATGGTGAGTCTCATGCCATATGACAAACATGATAGGCATTATACATGATAAGTAGGTCGAACCAGTGACACTTATTACAAGCACATGGAGTTTACTTTAGTCAATGTATTGCCATAAATCATATCAGTGCATATAATCTTTAGACCTGAGATAGCACAGTTATCTTGTATATAGGTGGTTTGAGTTTGATACTACTTTCATACTTGTACTGTGTATGGTTATATGGGCATGTGTTGGTTCCTACTAGTTATATATGGAGGTAGGTGTTGATCAAGATGGAATATGTTCCTCTAAGTAAATAGGGATAAAATCCTACGTTCATTTAATGGTTATTGATGTTTCAAGTTCCTGGCCAGGATAGATAGATTTAATCAGAAAAGAGTTTCTAATAAGAAAATCTTTTTAATCAAGAACTGGAATTAAAAGAGAACATAATATTCATAGCAAATAGGGTTTGACATAAACCATAACTTTAGCTTGAATTGGGATTTTATAACAGAGAGATTCTAGTGCATGGTAACATATGACTATAGGTTCATTTAAGGTAAACCTCATTACTGATTGGATGGCCATGGCATGCTATGCTAGGTGTTAACCATGGTCTATGAGGTGCATAAAATGATTTAGAGAAATCATTTATGGTATGAAAGAGTTGTGATGATATTAAAAGTTGATATCATGTCTCATTGCTAATTAGTGATGAGCCTAGTAAGTCACACACATACACAAGTAATCACCTAATTAAATATGATTTAATTAATTAATTAAAGAGTTTAATTGATTAATTAAATAGGTTTGGTTTGCAATTAGATTGCAAAGTTCTTAGCATGGCTTGAAACCAAATCTAGGTTATTGGATGTATAATATAAGTTAAATTTATATTTAAAGTGTTTAAATATGAATTTAATTATAAGAAATTAATTAATAGAGATTAATTAATTAATTTATATTTGATATAAATTGATTAGAAGAAGAGAAATAATTATTTTGGGTTGAGAACTCAAAAATTAAGACACAGGGGCATTTTGGTCATTTCACAGGGTGACATGTGGCACCATGAGATGGTGACACATGGCACTACACGTAAGCTTGCCAAATATTTTTTAATCTTGTAAGATGATTAAAATTAAGATTAAATATAGGTTTGAAACTTGGCACAATGTGATTGGGTCAATTAAACCTATAACCAATCAGAACGTGACATGTGGCAAGGGTTTAAAGTGATGACCTAACTATATAAGTAGTGTTATGAAAGAACAAATGTAACAAGCTGCTGCCTCTTCTTTGTGCCGCCGCCTTGAAAGGCTTCTCCCTTCTCTTCTTCTTCATCTCTCATCTATTCCAAGAGATTAGCAAACAATCTCTTGAATTAAAAAATACTAGAAATCGTTTCTAGTGTTCTATTTACATCTTTTATCTCTCAAAAGGCAAAACTTGATTTTCTAATTCATAGAAAAAGCTTTAGAAGCTATTCAAGAGCTGCCATTGGTGAACTTGGTGTGGACAAGCTAGAGGGACAACATTTGGTGTCCTAAAGGCACATCCCAGAGGTACAAATATGCTGCAGTGCATCAAGAGGTTAGTGTATTTATTCTTGATTTAATATAGGGTTCTAAAATTAATCTAATTAATTCTAAAATCTTAAATGGAAAATACAAATCCAAAAACATATTAAAAGAGTTTTAATATGTTGTTTATCATTGAAATCAAATAGATAAAAATAAATCTTGCATGATGTATGTGACCCTAGGTGAAAATTTTTGAATTCAATGGTATAAACTTGTATTTTTCATGCTTTTGCTCCTTCAATTGGTATCAGAGCCACTATATTTGTCATTTAGATTGTTGATTATATGATCTAATTGTGTGGAATAATCATAAGGTGATAGATCCATTGCTGATTGCAAGAAAGGTGGCGACTTGGGTGAAGAACACCATCATTGGTGCACCATCTTTGGCCTTCATGGGTGGTGCAAGGTTTGGTTTTAAATTCTGCAATTATTGTATGATCTAAGGCCTATCCTATGACTAATTAAAGTGTTTAATTAGTAGTTTTAATCTCACAATTAAATTTTGATTCAAATCAGAATTTTAAAAATTGTTTGAATGTGATTCAAATCTGAATTTTAAAAGTTGTTTGAATGTGATTCAAATATGAATTTTTAAAGTTGTTTGAATCATATTCAAATCTAAATTTTTAAAGTTGTTTGAATAATATTCATATCTAAAATTTTAAAAATTGTTTGAATGTGATTCAAATTTGATTTTTAAAAATTGTTTGAATGTGATTCAAATCTGAATTTTTAAGGTTGTTTGAATGTGATTCAAATCTGAATTTTTAAATTTGTTTGAATGTGATTCAAATCTGAATTTTTTAATTTATTTGAATCATATTCAAATCTGGATTTTTAAGTTGAATATGAGATATTCAATTTAATTTATGTATGTTTTATGTAATTGTTAAATAGTGATATGCATGATGGATGATCATGGACTATAAAAGACCAATGTGATTGGATTTATTTCTTTTATGTTTCTTTGGGATTGTAAATTAATTAATTTATTTTAATTTATTTTGGGCATATATTATTAAGGTTGTAATAATTTTTTGAGTTGTAATTTAATTTATTTAGTTCTTGTAAATTCGCCTTGGTATGCCAAGGATTACTATGTAATAATGGATTGCAAGAAGATCAAGGAGGTCAAGAGCATTGGTGGGACTAGTGGGAGGAATTCAAGATCAAGTGTTGATTATGTAGTTCTTCAACAACTCTTGTAAAATGAATGAATGAAATGTACCGAGGAATGTCCTGATTCAATTCTTGGTGGCTTAGAATTGAATCCCTTAGAAAGTCCATGATCATACCATATTTACTGCTTATCCATGAATGCATGAGATGTATGGGAATGTATGCAAGTATATGATATATGCATGCTAAATGGATAATGTGCAAAGTGAGACCTTAATAGTAATTAGGATGACCATAAAATCTTCCAAACAAATAATTAAGTTGGAAATGTTATAATTAAAGTAATTATAATATGGGCCCTCTATTGGTGCAATTATTTTAAGAAATTTTAAATAGTTGCATATGATGCAATTAATTTAAGAGATTTTCTTAAGAATAATTATTAAGTATGAGATCTTATAAATATTTAAATGGTTTGGTGGCTAATATTGGATGTACCTGAGGACATTAAAATTATTTGCATAATTACTGGCTCAATGGGATCAACTTAACTAATGCAAGATAAGTCAATAATGGATGTACTTGAGATTTTGAGCATTAGGGGCTAGGTAAAGGATTGAACCTCACACGAGATGTGATGGGCAAGGAGTTACTCACTTATAGTTTATTGTAATTCCAATAATGGATGTACCTGAGGATGATTAATAGAATTATAAGAATTCAATCACCCACTAGAAATCCATCCAACTAGGATTTCTGTTTTCTACTTTGGAAGTGTAGGATTCGCTAAGTTAGTGGGATGACTAATTTGATTAAAAGACCATAATCATTTTGGTTAATTACATGATATATTTACTAATTAATCTGGTTATTTTCTGCAGTTAATTTTCTGATAATAATGAGCACAGAACAACCACCACCACCCAATATCCTTGTAAGCATACTTGATTGCAATAGGTTGACAGGACCTAATCTGTCTGATTGTCTAAGAAATTTGAAACTTGTCCTGAACCTTAAACATATAGGATATCTTCTAGACTCAAATGTTCCTGGTCCTTTACCTCCAGAGGCCACTCAAGAGGAACATGAAACTTTGGACAAGTGGAAGGAGCATGATATGAGAGCTAAGTGTTACATGCTTGCTTCCATGAGTAATGAGTTACAGAAGCAGCATGAAAACATGCAGAGTGCGAGTGAGATCCTCCTTCACCTAAAAGAGTTGTATGGTGAGCACAACAGGAATGCTAGGTATGAGATATCTAGGCAGCTGTTCTGCATGAGGATGTCTGAGGGACAGAATGTTGGGGATCATGTCCACAAGATGATTCGGCTAATTGAGCAGCTGGAACATCTTGACTTTAACATGGATTTCCAACTGCAAACGGATTTGATCCTTTAGTCCCTTCCTGAATCTTTTGGGAATTTTGTGACAAATTTCCATATGACTAAATAGGAATGCACTTTAGCTAGTTTACTCAACATGTTCGTTATTGCCTAAAAGAATATGCCAGGTAATAAAGGAAAAGAGGTAGCTTTGATTGCATCTTCTTCTACTGGAAAGTCCAACAAGAAAAAGGGTAATAAGAAAAAGAAACCTCAAATTGCTGGTCCTTCCAACAAAATAGCTAAATAGAAAGGGAAGACTAAAGCTGATGGAGGCAAAGGAATGTGTTTCCACTGCCAGAAGGATGGGCACTGGAATAGGAACTGTCACACCCTACTCTCCTGTAAGATGCAACATGATCCCGGAGTACACCTAATGAATTACCATACTTCGCCTACCGATAACCCATTAGATATACTACAAGGGATTTTAAAATAATTTTTGTGAAATTTAAATCATCGGTTAAAATCTGGTGTTATATAATTTTTTTTTTTTCAGAATTTCGGCAAAGTGCCGGCTGTTTTTTAAGAAAACAGTTCTTCAATCCTACAAAAAGAAAATGCTCCCAATATGTTTTCTCAAATACAACTTCAATAACTTCATTTCAATTCACAATTCAATTCTCAATAAACAATCAATTCATTTTCAAACTACTCTCATCATAAAGAAACATTTCATTGATTACAAGACTCAAAATTTATAATACAAAACTATTCAAGTAAATGAAATCTCAACTTTATATTTATAATAATTTACATTTAATTACATACCAAAATATTTTACAAGAGTTTTTATACAACTACTCAAATAATTTACATACATATTATTACATGCGTACATCAAAACCTATGTACATGGGTATACCTATAATATACCTGGAGCTGATTTGAATGTGTCTTCAAAGAAACTTACTCACTGCTCTATGCTCTTCTTACCTGCGACAGCATACAAAACTATCGCTGAGTGGTGAACTCAGTGGTGCACAACTATAATTTAAAACATAGTACAATATATATTGACAAAATTCTGATAAATAATTTGGAAATCTGAATACTCATCAAATTCCAAAACTCAAAATATTCATTGCCAATAATGTAAATCATTTGTATAAATGACTTTGATCACAAAATTCAATTTATCAAATCATGACTAACCATTTAAGTAATTCCACCAAAATGAATTATACATAAACCATAATTGAAATCATGACTAACAGTAGAACGCACTACCGAACATAGGGGGGTTACAATTCTCCCCCCCTTAAATAAATTTCGTCTCGAAATTTTACCTGGCATTAGTCTCTCAATAGCTGTGAGTGTTGTCTCCTCATATCCTCTTCTCATTCCCAAGTAGCTTCCTGGCCTGAATGATGGTTCCACAGCACTTTAACAAGGTGTATCTGTTTATTCCTCAGCTGCTTCACCTCATATGCCAGAATTTCTATGGGTTCTTCATCATAGGAGAGGTCTGGATTTACCTCAATCTCTTCAACTGATAGTACATGAGATGGGTCTGATCTGTACCTCCTTAACATGGACACAGGAAAAGACACTGTGTATCCTTGCTAACTTCGGAGGTAATGCCAACCGATATTTCAAAGGACCCACTCTTTCCAGAACCTCATATGGTCCGATGAAACGAGGACTCCGTTTCCCCTTTCTACCAAATCTCATAATCCTCTTCCAAGGAGAAACTTTGAGGAATACCTTATCACCCACTGCATATTCAATATCTCTTCTCTTCAGACCAACATAGGACTTCTGACGGTCTGATGCAGCCTTAAGTCTATCTTTGTTCAATCTGATCTTTTCCTATGTCTGCTGAATAATTTCTGGCCCAATTATCTTTCTTTCACCAACTTCATCCCAACATAGGGGAGTTCTGCACTTTCTGCCATACAAAGCTTCATATGGAGGCATCCCAATGCTTGATTGGTAGCTGTTGTTATAAGCAAACTCAATCAAAGGCAAGTGTGTATCCCAACTACCTTCAAACTCAATCACACAAGCCCGTAGCATATCCTCCAATATCTGAATAACCCTTTCAGGTTGGCCATCTGTTTGTGGGTGGAATGCTGTGCTGAAGTTCAATCTAGTTCTTAGGGCTCTCTGAAGACTACCCTAGAATCTAGAAGTGAACCTAGGATCTCTGTCAGATACAATCGATACTGGCACTCCATGCAATTTTATAATTTCATATGTGTACAATCTGGCCAATCTTTCCAGGCTATAGTCCATCCGAACTGGCAAAAAGTGAGCAGACTTAGTTAGTCTATCAACTATAACCTATACTGCATCATGACTATTCTGTGTCTTCGGAAGTCTCATCACAAAATCCATAGTTATCCATTCCCCTACAGTGTTTCATAGGGTTCTGATTATATGCTAGCTTGATACTTATTATTGTATACAAATTCTGTTAGTGGGAGGTATTTGTCCCATCTCCCCTTGGATTCAAGGACACAAGTTCTCAGTATATTCTCAAGGGCTTATTACATTTTACAGGTTATTATTATCATTTCATTTTATTATTTATAGAAACTCAGTGAGTTTCAAAATTTACCTGAATCACTTGTTTCGACTGTCCATCCGTCTGAGGATGATAAGTTGTACTGATATCTCTAAGCTTATAGCAATTACTATGGTATAGGTAGTTCACATTAATGTAACTGAGTCACTGAATCCAGCTACCTTACAAGTGTAGTCTTTTGATAGGCTAGTTCTGAAGTTTTAAATTTCTGACTAAAATTTTCACATTTATTTCCAGTAATAGTACTCTATTCGGGTGTAACTGTATCAATTTATAGATTACTTACAAATATTCTTAATTTATTATACCACGAGGAAGCACGTAGCTTTACACAATAATCCCGTGTCAGTATTATAATCTGTAGCTTACAATACAAAAATCGAGAACATTATATAGTCTCTACGTTATAACCTCATGGACTAGGTTTTCTAACATCTTATCTTTCTCGAATCCACTAATATCCTAATCTGATTCGGATTCCAATATCCATTAATAATTACTAACAGTAACATCTTTGCCCTCATCTAGAGTAATTCTATTACTGTAACTTACTTTTAGGTCCTCTTGCCTTACATTAAGTAGGCTTGCCAATTAGCTTTATAATTTATAGTATGTTAGAAAATACTTTTAGCTAATAATTCTTCCAAAATTAATGTAAATCATACTTGTTATTGTAGTTTTGATCCTAAAAGACTAGTCACTAACGCATCAAAATTTATTCCCCTGTAAAGGAATAGCAACAAAACATATAGTTCTGACACTAACACACAACTAAGTAGTGCTGGGATCAAATAATAACTAATTGTTTCTTTCAAAAATTAAGAACTTACCAGCAGCTACATCTGAAGTTTCTGCTCTTTCTCCTTGGCGCATAGTGGACGCTCTGATTGGTGCGCTACTATATTCGGGTTGATTCAAACATAGTGGTGAGGAGTACCAACTCTATTTCTATCTCGACTCTGACTGACGGTCTGTGAACTCTGAAAAGCAGATCGAGGTGCTCTAGTACAATTTTTAGCAAAGTGTCCAAGTTTTCCACAATTGTAGCAGGCTCCAGAGGCCCTTCGATAAATACCTCTATGTAGCTTACCACAAACATGGCAGAAATTGGCATAATAGGAACTTCTGGTTGTTCGACGACTAGATCTTGGTGTTCTCTACCCTGATGATCTGCCTCTATCGTATCCCTGACCTCGGGGTTCCTCAAATTCTTTTCTCTTCCTCAAATTACTGCTCGAGCTCTGACCCGTAAATTTCTCCCTCTTTTCTATTTCACACTGCCCTTGTGGGGGTTGGGTTTGTACTTGAGTTTGAGCTGACAGAGTATCAGCCATTTGTTGAAAGAAAGTGGCCATTTGCTGGGCCATTTGTGCAGTAATTTGTACTGGTAAAGCGCACGATCGGCCTTTGACACTTTGTGGAGCTGGGGCCTCAACTTGTACTTCTGCCATCATGGACTGTTCTATTGTCTCATTCTTCTCTTCCATATCTTTCATAGGATTTTCTATTCCTGTACAACCAACATAAGGAGATTCCTCACCATTATTTCATATTTATGATGTAAATGTACTATATGTATCAAACATTTGAGCAGTTGTAGTTACCGACAAAAAGATTTCAAATTCACAGTTCAAAATTTACTTTAAAACCATTGCTCTGATACCACAAAACATGTCACACCCTACTCCCCTGTAAGATGCAACATGATCCCGTAGTACACCTAATGAATTACCGTACTTCGCCTACCGATAACCCATTAGATATACTATAAGGGATTTTAAAATAATTTTCGTGAAATTTAAATCATCGGTTAAAATCTGGTGTTATAATTTTTTTTTTTCAGAATTTCGGCAAAGTGCCGGCTGTATTTTAAGAAAACAGTTCTTCAATCTTGCAAAAGAAAATGCTCCCAATATGTTTTCTCAAATACAACTTCAATAACTTCATTTCAATTCACAATTCAATTCTCAATAAACAATCAATTCATTTTCAAACTACTCTCATCATAAAGAAACATTTCATTGATTACAAGACTCAAAATTTATAATACAAAACTATTCAAGTAAATGAAATCTCAACTTTATATTTACAATAATTTACATTTAATTACATACCAAAATATTTTACAAGAGTTTTTATACAACTACTCAAATAATTTACATACATATTATTACATGCATACATCAAAACCTATGTACATGGGTATACCTATAATATACCTGGAGCTGATTTGAATGTGTCTTCAAAGAAACTTACTCACTGCTCTATGCTCTTCTTACCTGCGACAGCAAACAAAGCTATCGCTGAGTGGTGAACTCAGTGGTGCACAACTATAATTTAAAACATAGTACAATATATATTGACAAAATTTACAGTAAATAATTTGGAAATCTGAATACTCATCAAATTCCAAAACTCAAAATATTCATTGCCAATAATGTAAATCATTTGTATAAATGACTTTGATCACAAAATTCAATTTATCAAATCATGACTAACCATTTAAGTAATTCCGACAAAATCAATTATACATAAACCATAATTGAAATCACAATTCTTTACCATTCAAAAGCCATTCTGTATCTCAAAAATCATTATGTATCTCAAAAATCAATCTTTATCTCACTAACTATGCAAGACTAATCCGAAAGGGCCATATTCAAATGTGATTCTAACTCCCTATGGTCGGGGAAGTCGAATCAGATTCTAACTCCCTATGGTCGGGGAAGTCGAATCATCGTGCACAGTACCATCACAATAATGAATCTTCCGCAAGGGCCATAACGATAAAATAAACTTAGATCTAACCTCAAATCAGAGGAAAATCTAAGCCTGTACACGTACCATGGTAATCAAAACACAACTAACTCCATTGTCTTCTCAACAAATGAGAGAGACGGGTAATAACCTAGTCAAGCATCTATAGTGAGATATAAAACAATATCACAATCCTTTTAGTGAGCATAAATCACAATATAATTCGATTCAAAGTCAATTCCAATATCCAATAATTTTTTATGCTCATCACAATTGAAATCATAAATTTGCATTTTTTCATGAAAATTACCATCATAATTCAAAACATGTTCTATCATATTTTTCCAAAACATAATTTATTCAATCCATAACAATGCTTAATACTTGTGGAAATACCATTTCACAAAGCTAAATTCATACATATTATAACAATTTCAATAATCATTGAATTAAATCCAATGCTTATTAAACATAATACATGGGAAAATATGTCATTTAATCATATGAAATATTAAAAAAAAAGCAGTTAAAAACTAGCTGTGCACAAACCTCTGATAATTATTTCTTGGCTCTGACTCAGTGTTTCCTTCTCCTTCCCTGAGTCTTTGCTAACTGAGAAACACAATTTAAAGTGTTTCAGTACTCATTTAAACTGTCTCTAAGAATAAGGTTCAATAATTAATTTGTCGAATTCTATTATTTCCTTAGTCAACCTAATATGTCGACCCTCGATGCGTTCTAGGTAAATTAGGTTTTAGTGTTACTAATATGTCACATTTGATAGTCTTTTAGGGTTGGTACATGTTACCAATTTCATTTCCGTGTATAATGCATTTTCTTGCAATTTGCTGGGTTTCAGGATACTAGTTTGACCTAGCCGGCCGACCTAGTTCCCTCAGTTTTCGGGTTTCGGTCAAAACTACAAACTTATAGATCTATGTCTTATGGAACGCGGGGCAAAATTTCAGGTCATTCTGAGTTATGTAGACCAAGTTATGGTCATTTTACTATTGCTGGTCAAATTGCACCAAAATTGGTCATTTAAGGTCACTTTAGGTCATTTTAGGTTCGGCCAGTTTTTGGACCTGAACTTGTGCAAGCTGTTTGACTTGCTTATGATCATTTCTGGGCTTTGGTGTCTTCATAAGACTTGTAGATATGGGTCTTAACTATTCATGGTTAAAATTTCAGGTCAATTGGACCTGTTTTGAGTGAGTTATGGCCTAAACACTAACTGCTGCCCAAATGGTCAATTTTCAGGCCTTACTTGCACTTAATCCGGATTTGGTCATTTTTCAAGCTACCTTGCAAGCAGAATTTTGGTAAGCTTTCTTCATGAAAGTTGGCACATTTTGTGCCTAGTTTCACCTCCAATTGGTCTGATACCAATTGGAGCCACACAATTAAAGTTCTAGGCCTAAAACTCGAACTACCTTATTGCAATTCTTTCATACATATCAAACATCAATTTTAACACTCACCAAACTTAACATTCAAACTAATTCTGGTTGTACCACAACCTAAACATAATTTACAGCATATTATAGGTCATTTTGGCATCTTACAATTACATTCAATGTGCACCAACAAGTGCAGAATTTGTCCAATTCAATTTACAACAATTCAATCACCAATTCATGCTCATTTACATGTCCCACTTCACACCACCATACATACACTCAAACTGCCATAACAACCAACATATTTTATCATCATTATTCCATAAACCAAGCATGAATTCCAGCATTCCTCAAGAGTTAGCAAACTGCCACAATGGTACACTTACATTCCATTACTTTCCAAGCTTTAAATCTCATTTTACACTTACGTATGCTAAGTATACATTACCCAAACAATTTCCTACACAATATACATTTAATCAATCATTTAATTCACCATTTACAAGCACAATTAAACTGCCTTCAAGGTGCTTCCATGGCTGCCAAAAGTGCACATTCCCATTCAACATCAAAACTCAAAAATTTCTCCATAAATCAAACACCCATAACATTCTTATAAACTTTAACAAAGCAACAATAAAAAATACAAGCTTACCACTTTGGAAATTCTTCAAAAATCCACAAAAACTTTCATTTCTTGCTGCCTATCTACTGCCCATGATGTATAGAACACTTTTAATGAAGACAAGTAGAGAAAATATAGCTTGAAAATGGGTGTAAAGGGCCATGCATTTGGGTGGCCATGGGAGGATTGAAAGCTTTTGGATTTTCGGAAATGGTGAGTGAATTGAGGAAGATGAAGATGTTGAGTGGAGTAATCTGCCCACTAATTACATATTATAATCCTTAGTGGTCCACTTACACAAAATCAATTATATTTTATGTTTAAATGTGATAATTAGTCAATTTACCCTCCATTTTTACTATTTACATTAGGTACCCCTAAATTAATTTTTCATTATACTTTTCAAGTATAATATTATTTATTTTTAATGGACATTTAGGTCAAAAGACAATTCGGGATGTCAAATGGCCACAATGTCCCTGTTCGGGTTGCATTCCCGATTTTTCGGTAACACCGGGTTTTGTCCGTTTTTTTATTTCTCACTTTTCTTTGTACTAATTATTTAATTTTTCTTTGATATTTCTAATGATATTTATACTTCAATTGATGTCTCTTTAAGTCCTAAAAATATTTTCCAGGGTTCCCCGCAGTTCAGGGCTAGTCAACGGTCCACGCCGTGACTTCCAGTCTGATCACCATCGCTAGGGTTCTCGGCTCGCTTAACTTGGTTACATTTCTTTGCTATTATTTTTCCTTTGTTTTTCTTGTGTTTTCTTCTCTTGTATTTCATTATTTTATGTTTCCTCACTCATATCAAAGTGTAGTTCTAGGCATCCTAGCTATCCTGACAACACTGGTTATCGGAACAGTAGAACGCACTACCGAACATATGGGTGTTACAGGAACTGCCCAGAGTATAGCCAATAATAGAAGCTTGCAATAACGGGATATTAGATTCTAGATTGGCAATGGCTCAACTGTTGAAGCCTTAGCCATAGGATCTAAATCTTTATACATGTGTGGACGTGTTTTGTATTTAAATAAGGTTATGCATGTACCTAATGCCTTTTAAGAATATTATTTCTATATCTAGTTTGACTAGAGATGGTTATGAACTTTAGTTCATAAATGATATTTGTAATATTTATTTTGGAAATAAATTTGGTTTGGGTTATATGCATGATGGACTTTATTATCTAGAAAATAATGTTAAATACAAATCTAATGCAAGCAATCTAAAAGAATACAATGCCATGGGGAAAATCAACTCAAGTTCAAAATATATTTGGCACTTAAGGTTATGTCATGTTACAGAAGATAGGATTGCAAAACTAGAGAAAATGGAGATTCTATCCTCATTGTGCTATTAGCCTACTCCAATTTGTGAATCTTGCCTTCAGGGCAAAATGACTAGATCGCCCTTTGTTGGACAAGGACTAAGAGCTGAAAATATTTTGGAGCTAATACATAGTGATGTATGTGGTCCATTTAAGGAAATGGCTAGAGGCGGTTTTCATTACTTTATTACCTTTGCTGATGATAAATCAAGGTTTGGGTATTTGTATTTGATGAAATACAAACATGAATCCTTTGAAAAGTTCAAAGAATTTAAATCTGAAGTAGAAAATCAAATAGGAAAGAGTATTAAAGCTCTTCGATCAGATCGTGGAGGTGAATATTTGAGTACTGAATTTTATGAATACTTGAGAGAGCATGACATTGTTTCCCAGTTGACTCCTCCAGGAACACCACAACTGAATGGTGTATCTGAAAGGAGAAATTGTACCCTATTGGATATGGTACGTAGTATGATGAGCTATACTGATATGCCAATCTCCTTTTGGGGATTTACATTGGAATCAGCTTTGTATATTCTGAACAGGATTCCATCAAAATAAGTTTCTTCCACACCTTATGAGATATGGCATGGAAGAAAACTAGGTCTTAAGCATGTTAAGATTTGGGGTGGTCCAGCTTATATCCAAAAGCTGAACACTGATAAATTGGAAACCAGATCAGAAAAGGGTCAATTTGTTGGATATCCAAAAGATAGTTTTGGATATTATTTTATTTGCCTACTTCACAAAAGGTTGTGGTAAATAGAGATGCCACATTTCTTAAACAATAGTTTGTTCAAGAAGGAGGTAAAGGAAGGCAAAGAGAGTTAGAATTGGAGAATTCTAACTAACCAACATATCAAATGGATATAGATCCATATAGTCAACTTACACCCATTGATGAAACATCTGCAGCTGTTCCTCATAGAACAACCAGGGTATCTCACCCACCAGTGAGATATGGTTTCCTTCATGAAGAAGAACAAGAGTTGTCTACTTATGAAGAAGTAGATCATGGAGATGATCCACTTACCTATGAAGAAGCTATATCAGATATAGAATCTTAAAAATGGATTGATGCTATGAAATCCAAGATTGATTCCATGTATAGGAATCAAGTTTGGGATCTTGTTAACCCACCTGAAGGTATTGCACCTATAGGGAACAAATGGGTTTTCAAGAAGAAAATTGGTTTTGATGGAAAAGCAAGGCTAGTAGCGAAAGGGTTTCGCCAAAGGCAAGCAATCGACTATAAGGAGACTTTCTCGCTTGTTGCCATGCTTAAATCAATTAGGATTCTATTAGCAATAGCTGCATACTATGATTATGAGATTTGGTAGATGGATGTCAAAAACAGTTTTTCTCAATGGATACATTGAAGAAAACATTTTCATGGAACAACCAAGGGGTTTTGAATCCCAAGATGGTTCTAAGGTATGCAAGCTAAAGCGATCCATTTATGGGTTGAAACAAGCTTCGAGGAGTTGGAACATCCGTTTTGATGAAGCCATTAAATCATTTGGTTTTATCAAAAATGAGGATGAGCCATATGTATATAAGAAGGTTAGTGACAGTGCTATCACTTTCCTTGTCTTATATGTGGATGACATACTGTTGATGGGTAATAGCAAAGGTATGTTGACAACTATGAAGGTATTGTTTTCAAATACATTCTCCATGAAAGACTTAGGGGAGACAACCTATATTCTTGGGATTCGCATCTATAGAGATAGAGCAAAAAGAATAATTAGTTTATCCCAAAGTCTATACTTGGAAAAGGTGTTAAAGAGGTTTAACATGCTTGATTCCAAGAGAGAATTGTTGCCAGTGAGACATGGTATCCACCTTTCTAAAGAGATATCTCCAAAGACTCCTGAAGAAAGAGATAAAATGGCCAGGATTCCATATGCTTCGGTTATTGGAAGTTTAATGTATGCAATGTTGTGTACTAGGCCAGATATCGCATATGCTGTTAGTTTGACTAGTACGTATCAATCCAATCCAGGTTTGGAACACTGGATAGCTGTCAAGAATATCCTTAAATACTTGAGAAGAACTAAAGATTTATTCTTGATATATGGAGATGGAGGCTTACAATCGGATGGTTATATTGATTTTGATTTCTAATCAGATATCGATGATAGAAAGTCTATCTCTAGGTTTGTGTTCATTTATAATGGAGGTGCAGTCAGTTGGAAGAGTTCTAAACAGAGTACAACTGCAGACTCCACTACTGAGGCTGAGTATATTGCCACATCAGATGCTGCAAAAGAAGTTGTTTGGATATAAGAAACCTCGGTCTCACTAGAAATCCAAACACATAGAAAGGCGCTATCACATTATCAGAGAGATAGTTTGGCAAGGCGATATAGCCATGTAGAAAATAGCATCAGCTGAAAAATCTAGCTGATCCATTCACTAAGCTTTTGTCACAAGCACAGTTAGACCGAAAACTTGAGAAGATGGGTCTATGGTATTGTAATGAATGGCTCTAGTGCTAGTGGGAGATTGTTATTAGTATGTCCTAGAGCATATCATTTAGTATGTATCTTGTACATATTTTTATTAATAAAAGGCATTTCCACTTTTTCATTTACATAATAAGTTTATGTGTAATAAAAAAGGTCCATTGATATTTTATTAGAAATTCTATTCTTAAGTTGTTAAGAATATGAGTGACAGTATTTCTAGTACAAAGTATCATAAATAGGTTCACAATCGAGGATACTTCATAATAAGGACATGACTTATCTAGAAAGATTGTATTCATATTTGTTCCCAAGTTATTTATATGAGATATAAATAAGATGGAATGGCGAGTCTCATGCCATATGACAAACATGATAGGCACTTATACATGATAAGTAGGTCAAACCAGTGACACTTATGACAAGCACATGGAGTTTACTCTAGTCAATGTATTGTCATAAATCATATCAGTGCATATAATCTTTAGATCAAGATAGCACAGTTATCTTGTATATAGGTGGTTTGAGTTTAATACTGCTTTCATACTTGTACTGTGTATGGGTATATGGGCATGTGTTGGCTCCTACTAGTTATATATGGAGGTAGGTGTTGATCAAGATGGAATTCTGTTCCTCTAAGTAAATAGGGATAAAATCCTATGTTCATTTAATTATTCTTGATGTTTCAAGTTCTTGGCCAGGACAGATAGATTTAATCATAAAAGCGTTTATGATGAGAAAATCTTTTTAATCAAGAGCTGAAATTAAAAGGGAACATAATATTCATAGCAAATGGGGTTTGACATAAACCATGACTCCAGCTTGAATTGGGATTTTGTAACAGAGAGATTCTAGTGCATGGTAACATATGATTATAGGTTCATTTAAGGTAAACCTTATTACTGATTGGGTGGCCAGTGTTAACCATGGTCTATGAGGTGGATAAAATGATTTAGAGAAATCATTTATGGTAAGAAAGAGTTTTGATGATATTAAGAGTTGATATCATGTCTCATTGCCAATTAGTGATGAGCCTAGTAAGTCGCACACATACACAAGATATCATCAAATTAAATATGATTTAATTAATTAATTAAAGAGTTTAATTGATTAATTAAATAGGTTTGGTTTGCAATTAGATTGCAAATTCTCTAGCATGGCTTGAAACCAAATCTAGGTTATTGGATGTATAATATAAGTTAAATTTATATTTAAAGTGTTTAAATATGAATTTAATTATGAGAAATTAATTAATAGAGATTAATTAATTAATTTATATTTGATATAAATTAATTAGAAGAAGAGAAATAATTATTTTGGGTTGAGAACTCAAAATTAAGACACAGGGGCATTTTGGTCATTTCATAGGGTGACATGAGGCACCATGAGATGGTGACACATGGCACTACACATTAGCTTGCCAAATGTTTTTTAATCATGTAAGATGATTAAAATTAAGATTAAATATAGGTTTGACACTTGGCACAATGTCATTGGGTCAATTAAACCTAGAACCAATCAGAACGTGACATGTGGCAAGGGTTTTAAGTGATGACCTAACTATATAAGTGTTGTTATGAAAGAACAAATGTAACAAGCTGCTGCCTCTTCTTTGTGTTGCCACCTTGAAAGGCTTCTCCCTTCTCTTCTTCTTCATCTCTCATCTATTCCAAGAGATTAGCAAACAATCTCTTGAATTAAAAAATACTAGAAATCATTTCTAGTGTTCTGTTTGCATCTTTTATCTCTCAAAAGGCAAAGCTTCATTTTCTAATTCATAGAAAAAGCTTTAGAAGCTATTCAAGGGCTGCCATAGGTGAACTTGGTGTGGACAACCTAGAGGGACAACATCTGGTGTCCTAAAGACACATCCCAAAGGTACAAATACGCTGCAGTGCATATAGAGGTTAGTGTATTTATTCTTGATTTAATCTAGGGTTTTAAAATTAATCTAATTAATTCTAAAATCTTAAATGGTAAATACAGATCCAAAAACATATTAAAAGAGTTTTATTATATTGTTTATCATTGAAATCAAATAGATAAAAATAAATCTTGTATGATGCATGTCACCCTAGGTGAAAATTTTTTAATTCAATGGTATAAACTGTGACACCCCTTACCCGTCTACAGTGTAGCCAAGCAAGTTATGCCACTCAGTGTGCCAGAGCACCAATCCATATTTTAATTACAATTTATCCCTTTTAATTCATTTATTTACAATTTTTGATAAATCTGAATTTTTTCAAAATTTTTATAGAAAATCCGGCAGAGTGCTGGCTATAAATTGGAAAAACAGTTCTTCTGAACCTGTTAAAAAACACTTCCAATATGATTTTCAAAATCCAGAACTCCATTACACAGATTTCAAATCAATCTCAAAATCTCAATACTATTTTCAGAACTTTTCTGTTCACTTCATCACTTGAAGCACATTTATAAATATTTCTCAACATTCCATTTATCAACATACATTATACAGAAAATTTCAATAACATGAATTTTCATATATTTACATTATTACATAATTACAAGAGTTTATAGTTACAATCCAAAACAAAAACAAAATACAAAATGCAACCCCAAAGTCCTAATGTCCTACCATGTGCACTACAGATGTGAGATGACTTTGGACTCCGGATGTAGATTTGAAAGCTCACCCAGTCTGATGTCTGCTGGGCTCCCCAGCTAGGTCTCCAGTACCTGCACGTGGCAAAAGCGACACGCTAAGCAATTCTGCTTAGTGGTGACAATATAAAATAAAATAAAACAAAATAAGTATGAAGAATGTATGTTTATATTTTTGGGTAGACTTAATTTCTGATATTTATTACAGTATTATTCGATTAAAATTTGATAAAATTTATTATCATTGCCCGAGTAACCCATACTAGTTGACTGGACTGGATAAATGGGCAAACTGGCACTGGGTATTAAGTACCTCGGACCATCACACCATTGGTCACATTGTGTCTCTCAGTGTGCAACAGAATAACTAATAAGTTGTAATAATCATCAGGGTTACAACCCGAGTATAACAACTCAAATAACATAGCCAAAGGCTATTATGCCATAGAATGGCATGGAAAGCCATGAAACACAGAATGGCGTGAAACCATATGCAGTACTACTAACAGAACCCTATTGGCATACCAAGCTATCCAAACCAATCTTGTTAGGTATACTAGGGCATATTACACTTTTAAATTTCACAATTCTTGTCATTCAAGTTTTAGTGTTACTATTCATTTTATTAGTCAACTAAAATGTTGACTTTTGCATAGACAATAGGTACATTGGTTCTAATACTCCCAACATACCACATTTTGCATTCTAAATTTGTATTGATTGCCAATACCATTTCTAAACTTAATGTTAATTGGACAGAATTTTTAGTTTTCATTATTTGTCTTTACTGTTCCATTAATCATTTTTGCAGTGGGAATTTGGTAAAATGATCAACATGAAAGTTGTTCCTTAATTTGTTTAGTTGCATTTTCCTTTTTTAGTCACTCTATTTGGAGTTTTGTAGCTCTAGTTATGGCCCAAAAACCATAACTGGCCGGATTGAAATTTTGTCCAGAATTTCTGGACTTACCAAATCTATAGTACATGGAACAGTGAATGAAACTCACTTTTTGAATATGTTCTAGTCATAATTTGGGTTAGGATTCTTCATGAAAGTTGTTGGTCTATATATTAGCTTTTGCTGGTAAAATTTCAGGCCAATCAGACCTTTCTACACTGAGTTATGGCCAAATAACCAAACACTGTTCATTTGGTCATTTTGCCCAGGCAGAATGCAAGTCACTCGGATTAGGGCAATCTTTTGATCCACTTGGTTTGGTTTTATGGGCATGGTTTCTTCACCAAAGTTGTGCCATTATGTGTCTAGTTTTATGTCCAATTAGCCTTGCACCAATTGAACCTCTACAATTCAAGTTATTGCTGCCCAAACCTGCTGGACTCATGCCCAGTCCTGTAGGTCACCAAGGGCAGCCACATCAAACTCCAATCCCACTATACAATTCACTTCATTTCTGATTTAAACAGAACCAAATGGTCACTAATTGACCATTAAAACCTAATTCCATCATCACATGATCAAAGTCTCAATTTACATCCCAAAACCCTAACTCAAACATCACATACCATGCAATATCATTGCATTTCAACATTCCACTTAAGAGATGCAATTTAAGGGCAGCCATACTAGCATGTTAGCTCCATAAAACTCATCACAATCATACCCAACCAAGGCTGCTGAAATTTAGGGTTAGCATACCAATGGTATTTCATCAATTTTTCTTTGTAATTTACACTCACTTAAGGTTCTTAAACATGAATTCAAAGTAAAAACCAAGGTTAGGTCACTAACCTCTATGGAGTGAAGTTTTCCACTTGCTAGGGTTCTTGTTTTCCTTTTCTTTTTGCTCCCAAAAGAATCTCCAAGGTATAAGAATACTTTTTTGTGTAGGGAGTATAAGGTTTAGTGGGGTGAGAGCTAGGGAAATCAAGCTTGAAAAAGCTTGAAAATGGGTGGCTATGGAGGAGGGTCACGGCAAAGAAGAAAGAAGAAGAAAGAGTTCTGATTTTTTTTCTTTTTTTCTAGCCCATTTGTCTCTTTTAAATAAGTTTTTGCCATGTTTCCACATTGGGTTGGTTGGGAGAATCTTAATGACATCACTATGATATCATAATGCCATTTTCTTATATTTTCTCTCCATTTCTTGTCTAATTAATTTCACTTAAATTTTTAATAACATTTAGTCATATTTTATATTATATAAATTATTTATTTAACTGGAGAAGTTGGCCAAAAATTATCTCTGAAGACAAAATGACCAAAATGCCCTCCGTTTGGCTTAACGAGCCAAAATTGTCTGTACTAATAGAAAATTTTTTCTAAGTATTTCCTTGGCATTCTAATGCCATAAAAAACTCAATGACCCTTCTCTGGAGTCCCAATAATTATTTTATAATTTTTTTCCCTGGGTCTAGGGCCCTTAGTTGCGAGAACCGCAACTTCTCACTAGATTATCCATCGCTAGGGCACCGGCTCATTTAACTTGGTTGTATTTTATTTCTAAACTTTTTCCTTGATTTTTTATGAGCGTTATTTAGTTTCATTATAACTCCTCACTATAGTCTATTTATAATTTCAAACATTCTAGCTGTCCGGACCGACATTGGTCACTGGAACAGTAGACTGTACAGACTAGCTAAAGTGAGGATGTTACAACTCTTCCCCTCTAATCAAAATTTCGTCCTCAAAATTTACCTGATGCAAACAGTTGAGGGAACTATTGCCTCATCATTTCTTCACTTTCCCAAGTTGCCTCTTCAGTGTTGTGGTGCCTCTAAAGCACTTTCACCAGTGGAATTTGTTTATTTCTTAGTTTCTTCACTTCTCGAGCTAGGATCTGCATAGGTTCTTCTGTATATGCCAAGTCCGGTTGGATTTCAATCTCTTCTATGGAAATGACATGTGAAGGGTCTGATCGATATCTTCTCAGCATAGAAACATGGAATACATTGTGAATTTTATCCAGTTCTGGTGGTAAAGCTAGCCGATAGGCCACTGGTCCCACACGTTCAATGACTTCATATGGGCCAATGAACCTAGGGCTTAACTTACCCTTCCTTCTAAACCCCAGTACTTTTTTTCACAGTGAAACTTTGAGAAACACTTTATCGCCAACTGTATACTTTATCTCTTTTCTCTTCAAGCCGGCATATGATTTTTGTCTATCTGAGGCAACCTTTAGGTTAGCTTTAATTATCTTCACTTTCTCCTCAGTCTGTTTCACCAAGTCTGGTCCTACCAGCTTATCTTCACCCAATTCAGTCCAACACAGTGGGGTTCTACATTTCCTCCCATACAATGCTTCATACGGAGCCATTTGAATGCTAGCTTGGTAGCTATTGTTATATGCGAATTCTGCCAGTGGGAGGTATCTATCCCACATAATTCACATTGTTACTATCATTTCAATTTATTAATTGCGAAAATTCAATTAGTTTCTAGGTTTACCTGGATTACTCATTCTGACTGTCCATCCGTTTGGGGATTAAAAGCCGTGCTAAAATGGAGTTGTGTGCCCAAGGCTTCTTACAACTTTTTCCAAAATCTTGATGTAAACCTTGGGTCTCGGTCAGATATGATGGAAAGTGGGATTCCATGCAGTCTAACTATCTCACTGATATACAATTCTGCTAGCTACTCTAGTGAGTAGTCAGTCCTAACTGGCAGAAAATGTGCTGACTTTGTCAATCTATCCACTATCACCCATACTGCATCATGCTTCTTTTGGGTGAGAGCTAGACCACTAACAAAATCCATAGTGACCCGGTCCCATTTCCATTCAGGTATACTTATAGGCTGTAGCAATCTTGATGGAACTTGATGTTCTGCTTTGACTTGCTGACATGTCAAACACTTAGTCACACAGTCAGCTATATCCCTCTTCATACCAGGCCACCAATAATGAGGCTTCAAATCATTATACATTTTTGTGCTTCCCGGGTGCAAAGCATAAACACTAGTGTGTGCTTCTTTCAGAATACTAGTCTTCAATTCCCCATCATCTGGTACACACACTCTTCCTCTGTAGTACAGACATCCATCTGCTTTCACCTCATATTTAGTTTCCTTTCCCTCTGGAATTTTATCCATAATGGTCATTAATTTTTCATCTCCCTTCTGCCCATCTTGTATCTGCTGTAGCAGGGTTGGCCTCACTTGCAACTCAGCCAAAATAGCTCCATCTTGAGCTAAGGACAGACAGGCATTTAGTGATCTTAAAGCTGTGATGGAATTTCTGCTCAAAGCATCAGCAACTACATTTGCTTTCCTGGGATGATAATCTATCACACAATCATAGTCCTTTAGGAACTCAATCCATCGCCTCTGTCTAAGATTGAGCTCCTTCTGGGTTGGCAAATATTTTAGACTCTTGTGGTCTGTATAGATGTAGCATTTTTCACCATACAAATAATGCCTCCATATCTTCAGTGCGAAGATAATTGCTGCTAACTCCAAATCTTGAGTAGGGTAGTTCTGTTCATGTGGCCTTAATTACCTGAAAGCATAGGCGATCACTTTCCCCTCTTGCATCAATACACACCCTAGCCCATTATGCGAGGCATCACTGTAGACCACAAAGTCTTTCCCCGACACTGGCTGTGTTAACACTGGTGCTTCTGTTAACATAGCCTTCAGCCTCTCAAAACTGGCTTGGCACTTGTCATTCCAGCCAAATTTCATATTCTTGTGCAACAATTTGATCATTGGAGCAGCTATAAGAGAAAACCCCTTCACAAATCTTCTGTAATACCCAGCTAGCCCTAAGAAACTTCTGACCTCAGTTGTATTTCTGGGAGGCTTCCATTCCATCACTGCTTCTATCTTTTTGGGATCCACTCTAATCCCCTTTGCTGATACTATGTGTCCAAGGAAAGAGATTTCACTCATCCAGAAGTCACACTTGGACAGCTTAGCATACAGCTTCTTTTCTTGCAGGGTTTGCAGAACAATCCTCAAATGTTCATCATGTTCTTCCCTGGTGTTGGAATACACCAGAATTTCATTAATAAAGACCACCACAAACCCATCTAGATAAGGATGGAAGATACGGTTCATAAGGTCCATAAAAGCTACTGGTGAATTTGTTAACCCAAACGGCATCACTAAAAATTCATAGTGCCCATACCGGGTTCTGAATGCAGTTTTTGACACATCTGCATCCTTTACCCTCAACTGATGATACCCTGATCTGAGATCAATTTTTGAAAATACACCGGCTCCCTTCAACTGATCAAACAAATTGTCAATTCTGGGCAATGGATATTTATTCTTCACAGTTACTTTGTTCAACTGTCGATAATTAATACACAATCTCAAAGTTCCATCCTTCTTCTTCACAAATAGCACCGGAGCTCCCCATGGTGACACACTGGGGTGTATGAACCCTTATCAAGTAACTCCTGCAACTGAATTTTCAACTCCTTCAATTCAGTGGGTGCCATCCTATAAGGAGCAATTGAAATTGGTGCTGTACCCGGCAATACCTCAATAGCAAACTCGACTTCCCTTTCTAGTGGTAAACCAGGCAACTCTTCAGGAAATACATCTGGGAAGTCTCTTACTGTGGGTACATCACCCAGGATTGGCTTAGCCTACCTAATATCAACCACGTGTGCTAGGTAAGCTTCACAGCCTTTTCTCATCAATCTTCTTGCAACTGTGGCTAAGATAACATTGGACAGAAAATCTGTCCTTTCACCCACAACAGTGATCTCATTGCCCTCTAAAGTTTTCAATGTTTCAATTTGTAATCAACTATTCCCTAATGACGTGACAACCAGTCCATTCCCAAAGTCACGTCAAACTCGTGGAAGGGCAATTCAATTAGGTCTGCCGAGAATTCATATCACTGAATCCTCAACGGCAACCTTAATACACCTTATTCACTACCACACTGTGGCCTAGTGGATTTGTGACCAAAATTTCTTGATCACTCTCCTCTACTGGAACTCCCCTCTCTATGGGTAGTTTGATGCAAATGTAAGAATGAGTGGATCCTGGATCCACCAATACATGCACATAAGTGTTGTAGAGGGAAAACGTACCCCTGATGACATTTAGGGCATCTTGCTCCTCCTGAGCTCCGATGGCATAGGCCCTGGTAGGTACTCTAGTGTCTGGCCTCTCAGCTGACTCAGATGCAAGCCTCAGTGATGGACCAGCTGCCTCAGATTTACCGGGCTTCCTAACCCTTTGTGGTACATGAGCAGGTCTATCAACTTGTGTTGGAGCAACTGTAGTAGTCCTCTTCGGACAATTCTTGATCTGATGTTTTGTAGATCCACACCGTAAGGATGCATCGGTCACTCGCCAATATTCCCCCTTATGCCACTTCTGATAGTAGTGACAGGCAGAAGATGCTAGGGTTGGTCCCCTAAACACCGTCCCTGGAGAGTTACCCGCTGATGGTGTGAACTGGCCTCTCCTAGGTGTGAACTGTGGTCTGGGCCCCTGAGACTAACCCTGAGCCTGTGGGGGTCCTGAACTCAGAGCAGGAGGACCCTTACTCTTCTTACTAGGAGTAGAAAATGCACTCGACTGACTCGGACCCCTCTTCTGTTGTCTTTCCCTTCTATTTTGTTCATTTATTTGGACCCTTTCCACTTTTGATGCAGTATCTACTAGCTTAGCAAAATCTATGATTTCCAATGCCGTGATCATGACTTTGATATTGTCATTAAGCCCTTCTTCAAACCTTCTGCACCTCTCTGCCTCTGTAGGGACTATCTCCCTCCCATATCGGCTTAGTCTGACAAACTCACGCTCATATTTTACCACTGACAATTGTCTCTGTCTCATATTGATAAATTTCCTTCTTCGCTCTTCTAGGTACACTTTGCTAACATATTTCTTCCTGAACTCTGTGAGGAAGAATTCCCAAGTGATCCGTTCCGATTGCACTTCACTGGTTACTGTGTCCCACCACTGATATGCATCATCCTGAAGTAGGGACACAACACCCACTAGGTTCTACTCGGGGGTGCAGTTAAGCTGTTTTAGCACTCTGATGGTTCTATCCAACCAGTTTTCTGTTGTTATGGGATCATCCTCCCTCTTCCCAAAGAAATCCATTGCCCCATATTTACGCAGTTTCTCCAGATGGGACTTCTGTGGTGCTGGTGGAGGTTGTGGCTGTGGTTGTGGTGGTGGAATTGCCCCCATCATTTGCTGGTAGAATTCAGTCATTTGCTGAAATAGAGCAAACTGAGGTTGGGTAGGTGCCTCAGCTGCTGGTGGAGCAGATTCTCCCCTGCTCCCAGATTCAGCCCTGGGTGGAGCACGACTCTCCATCTCTTCATCAATTGCTCTTTGAGAAGCAGGATCCATGTCCTATTCAAAATAATAAAATAAACAAATCTGCATCAGTGTCACCTCAACACTTACAAATTCAATGCAATGATATGCACTCTATCTAGGCCCAGAAATGCCTAAATCGATGCTCTGACACCACTAAATGTGACACCCCTTACCTGTCTACAGTGTAGCCAAGCAAGTTATGCCACTCAGTGTGCCGGAGCACCAATTCATATTTTAATTACAATTTATCCTTTTTAATTCATTTATTTACAATTTTTGATAAATCTGAATTTTTTCAAATTTTTTTAGAAAATCCGGCAAAGTGCTGGCTATAAATTGGAAAAACAGTTCTTCTGAACATGTTAAAAAAAACTTTCAATATAATTTTCAAAATCTAGAACTCCATTACACACATTTCAAATCAATCTCAAAATCTCAATACTATTTTCATAACTTTTCTGCTCACTTCATCACTTGAAGCACATTTATAAATATTTCTCAACATTTCATTTATCAACATACATTATACAGAAAATTTCAATAACATGAAATTTCATATATTTACATTATTACATAATTACAAGAGTTTATAGTTACAATCCAAAACTAATACAAAATACAAAATGCTACCCCAAAGTCCTAATTTCCTACCATGTGCACTGCAGATGTGAGATGACTCTGGACTCCGGATGCAGATTTGAAGGCTCACCCAGTCTGATCTCTGCTGGGCTCCCTAGCTAGGTCTCCAGTACCTGCGCGTGGCAAAAGCGAAGCGCTAAGCAATTCTGCTTAGTGGTGACAATATAAAATAAAATAAAACAAAATAAGTATGTAGAATGTATGTTTACATTTTTGAGTAAACTTAATTTCTGATATTTATTACAGTATTATTCGATAAAAATTTGGTAAAATTTATTATCAAAGCTCGAGTAACCCATACTAGTTGACTGGACTGGATAAATGGGCAAACTAGCACTGGGTACTAAGTACCTCAGACCATCACACCATCGATCATATTGTGTCTCCCGGTGTGCAACAGAATAGCTAATAAGCTGTAATAATCATCAAGGTTACAACCCGAGTATAACAACTCACATAACATAGCCAAAGGCTATTATGTCACAGAATGGCATGGGAAGCCATGAAACACAGAATGGCATGAAACCATATGCAGTACTGCTAATAGAACCCTATTGGCATGCCAAGCTATCCAAACCAATCTTTTTAGGTATACTAGGGCATATTACACTTTTAAATTTCACAATTCTTGAAATTCAAGTTTTAGTGTTACTATTCATTTCATTAGTCAACTAAAATGTTGACTTTTGCATAGACAATAGGTACATTGGTTCTAATACTCCTAACATACCACATTTTGCATTCTAAATTTGTTGGTATTGATTGCCAATACCATTTATAAACTTAATGTTAATTGGAAAGAATTTTTAGTTTTCATGCTTTGTCTTTACTGTTCCATTAGTCATTTTTGTAGTAGCAATTTAGCCAAATGAGCAACGTGAAAGTTGTTCCTTAATTTGTCTAGTTGTATTTCATTTTTTTAATCACTCCATTTGGAGTTTTGTAGCTCTAGTTATGGCCCAAAAACCACAATTGGTCGGATTGAAATTTTGTCCAGAATTTCTGGACTGACCAAATCTACAGTACATGGAATAGTGACTACAACTCAATTTTTGAATATGTTCTGGCCATAATTTGGGTTAGTTTTCTTCATTAAAATTGTTGGTCTATATATCAGCTTGTTGCTGGTAAAATTTCTGGTCAATCGGACCTTTCTACACTGAGTTATGGCCAAATGACCAAATATTATTCATTTGGTCATTTTGCCCAGGCAGAATGCAGGTCACCTGGATTAGGACAATCCTTTGCTCCACTTGGTTTGGTTTTCTGGGCATCATTTCTTCACCAAAGTTGTGCCATTATGTGTCTAGTTTCATGTCCAATTGGCCTTGCACCAATTGAACCTCTACAATTCAAGTTATTGCTGCCCAAACCTGCTAGACTCATGCCCAGTCCTGCAGGTCACCAAGGGCAACCACACCAAACTCCAATCCTACTACCCAATTCACTTCATTTTTTATTTAAATAGAACCAAATGGTCACTAATTGACCATTAAAACCTACTTCCATCATCACATAATCAAAGTCTCAATTTCCATCCCAAAACCCTAACTCAAACATCACATATCATGCAATATCATTGCATTTCAACATTCCACTTAAGAGATGCAATTTAAGGGCAGCCATACTAGCATGTTAGCTCCATAAAACTCATCACAATTATACCCAATCAAGGCTGCCAAAATTTAGGGTTAGCATACCAATGGTATTTCATCAAAATTTCTTTGAAATTTACACTCACTTAAGGTCCTTAAACATGAATTCAAAGTAAAAAACCAAGGTTAGGTCACTAACCTCTATGGAGTGAAATTTTCCACTTACTAGGGTTCTTGTTTTCCTTTTTCTTTTGCTCCCAAAAGAATCTCCAAGTTGTAAGAATACTTTTTTGTGTAGGGAGTATAAGGTTTACTGGGGTGAGAGCTAGGGAAATCAAGCTTGAAAAAGCTTGAAAATGGGTGGCTATGGAGGAGGGTCATGGCAAAGAAGAAAGAAGAAGAAAGAGTTCTGATTTTTTTCTTTTTTTTTTTCCAGCCCATTTGTCTCTTTTAAATAAGTTTATGCCATGTGTCCACATTGGGTTGGTTGGGAGAATCTTAATGACATCACTATGATGTCATAATGCCATTTTCTTTCATTTTCTCTTCATTTCTTGTCTAATTAATTTCAATTAAATTTTTAACAACATTTAGTCATATTTTCTATTATATAAATTATTTATTTAACTGGACAAGTTGGCCAAAAATCATCTCTGAAGACGAAATGACCAAAATGCCCTCTATTTGGCTGAACCAGCCAAAATTGTCTGTACCGATAGAAAAATTTTTCTAAGCATTTCCTTGGCATTCCAATGCTATAAAAACCTCAATGACCCTTATCTGGATTCCCAATAATTATTTTATAATTTTTCCCCTGGGTATAGGGCTCCTAGTTGTGAGAACCGCAACTTCTCACTAGGTTACCCATCGCTAGGGCACCGGCTCATTTAACTTGGTTGTATTTTATTTCTAAAATTTTTCCTTGATTTTTTATGAGCATTATTTAGTTTCATTATAACTCCTCACTATAGTCTATTTATAATTTCAAACATTCTAGCTATCCGGACCGACATTGGTCACTGAAACAGTAGACTGTACGAACTAGCTAAAGTGAGAATGTTACATAAACTTGTGTTTTTGATGCTTCTGCTCCTTCACCCATTAGGGAGACTGCGAAAATATGTGGCAGTTGATTTCAAGGGTAAGAAGGAGGATGATCCAGCTGCCACAGAGTATTAGCTAAAAAGGACAGAGAGGATTTTACAGCAGCTCCATTACACTCTAGAGCAGCAGTTGTAGTGTGCTCTGTCATTATTTCAGGACGATGCATATCGGTGGTGGGTGATAGTATCGAGGATAATATAACATGCACAGATCACCTGAAATTTCTTTTTGGCAGAATTCAAGAAGAAATATATTATATTTAGAGGCCAAAAGGAAAGAATTCCTAGCATTGAGACAAAGGCAGCTTATAGTCTCCGAATATGATCGGGAATTCGTGAGACTTAGTGGATATGCATTGGAGATAATGCCCACAGAGGTTGATAAATGCAGGAGGTTTGAGGACGGACTGAATGACAACATCAGATTGATAGTTACCTCTCATGGCTTTATAGACTTTTCTTTTTGGTAGCATCAGCTCTTGATGTGGAGAGAGTCAGAGATGATAAGCAGTCCAAGAGAGACAGACAGCTTCAGAGAGGTCCTGGATAGGGCCATTTTAGTGCATCGGCTACTAGTAGTAAGAAGTCTAAGGCTTCATAGAGCCAGACACAAGGCCAAAGGGGCCAGTCTGGAGTATCTGTAGCTAGTTCCCCGAGTATGATAACAAGGGAATCAATTCCAGTGCCAGAATGTACCCATTATGGTAGGAGACACAAAGGGGAGTGTTGATTGTTGACTGGGGGATGTTTCAAATGTGGATCTACGAATCATTTCTTATGAGATTGTCCACAGAGGAGTGTTCCCACTACTCTACCACTGACTAAGAGGTCTGCCCCGACAGTGCAGAGAGGTAGAAGACCTGTGAGGCCTGAGACAGCTGGTACATAACAGAAGGCTTCTGAGACTATAGAACAACCCGAGGCTGGAGTAGCACCCCGTGTGTACGCTATGGCTGGTAAGGAGCTAGATCCAGTAGACGTTATCAGAGGTACATGTTGCATTTATAACACTTTCAAATATGTATTGATAGGCCCTAATTATATTCACCCCTATATATGCATTATAGCTCCTGTTGAAAGAGGATACCGATAGATGGGTTAGAAGATGACATACTTGTCACCAACCCTTTAGGCCATAAGGGAATGGTAGATAAGGTGGTGGTAGGTTATCAACTGAAAAGGATTGTATTAAAGATAATGGGTGGAAACAAGAAGGAGACTGTAGATGAGATTAAAGAAGATGGGTGCAGAACTGATTGATGATAAGTATAGGAAAAATCTGATCTATTGGGATATACCGTAATAACTACGCAATATTCTCGATGTTTGTGCTGTAAGCTACAGATTACAGTACTGACTTGGGACTATTGTGTAAAGCTACATATTTTCGATAGTAAATCGAGATGAGGATAAGATTGTAGAGCTAGGTCTAGTAAGACAGACTAAAAAGAAAGTGAAGTATTATAACACAAAAAAGCGGAGAGACAAGGAAATAGCGGTTCCTCGATTTTTACACTGGATAAATTTTGAGGATGAAATTTTTATTTAGAGGGATGAATTGTAACACCCTCACTATAGGTAGTCCAGACGTTCTACTATTCCGATGACTAACGTCTGTTCGGACAGCCAGAATGTTTGAAACTACACTTAAACTAGAGTGAGGAGACATAAATTGATGAAATAAAAACCAAGAAAAATTAAGGGAAAATAAAAGAAATGAAATGTAACTAGGTTAAAGGAGCTAAAACCACGGCGATGGGTGACCGCACCGGGAAGTCACTGCGTAGACAATTGATGACCCCAGACCCGCAAGAAACCCTAGAAAATAATTTTTAGGACTTAATTAAAGGTTTACTGAGGTATAAATGACATTAAAAATGTCAAAGAAAATTTAGTTAATTGATACAGAAGAAAATAAAAATGAAATAGAAAGTATAAAATTAAAGGAACCGTTGGATCGAGGGCTTAGTTGGTATTACCAAAAAATGTTGACTATAACCTAAAGAGGGGTGTTTTAGTCATTTGGCACTAGAGTCGACTTTTAACCTAAATGTCCATTAAAATGAGTGATATTAAAATTTTGAAAAATCCCATGAAAATATGAAATTATATGTAAAAATAATTGAAGGAATATAAAATGGAATTATTTGAAATATTAAAAGTTTAATTATTATAATTAGTAATTAAATTATTAGTGGGATATAAATAGGCATTTAGAAAACAAATCCATCCACTCAAGTCATCTTCCTCATTTCTTCCTCACCATGGCCGAACCTTGTTCTTTCTTTTCTTCCATGATTTCTATTTATACAAGCTTCAATTCCTTCCATTCTCACTATGATCCTCACAAGTTCCTTCACAGAAATTAGTCCCCACATCCTAAGGAAACTAGTGATAGTAATTAGAAGAGGTAGAATTGAAGTTTAGCAAGACAAGAATTCTCACAAGTTGAGGTTAGTGCATGTTTTCTTTTTCTTCCTTAGTTACATCTTGAATTGAGGCTGAATTGAGTTGGTATGATGAGAAATTTTAAGAAAATGATGAGTAATTATGAACCGTAGAATTTGGCAGCCATGAGAACCATGAGAGTTTGATTAATTCATACATATAAATGGTGATTAGTGATGTTGATTAAGGTAGTAACGTGTGCTAGAATTTAATTGCATGTGTATATTTGAGGTTGACAATTTGAATTAGGGTTTAAACAAATTATTGGAGACTTTGTGTAATTTGTTGGAATTTGATTGTATAGAGATGAATTGATGATGTTAGAAGTGCCATGAATGCCAATTTGTAGTTTGGGAGTTGGAGGAAATGAAATTGGAAGTATAAATTTCTTTACAGGTTAGGAATTGTTAAATCCAGTATGTGTTTTAAGCCATAACCAAAATTGTGTTGCTCCAATTGGTATGAGGCTAATTAGAGATGAAACTAAATCTAAAATGCTTCATTCTTCATGAAGAAATGATGCCCAAATTCTGCCCAAAAATTGACCAAATTGTTGTCCCAATCCGGATGACCAAATGATGAACCTAGAAAATTGACCAAATAAACAGTATGCATTCATATGGCCATAACTCCCACTAGACAGATCCAAATGACTTGAATTTTACACCACTGGAAAGCATAGATATAGGAATACAACTTTCATGAAGACCATAGAGCCTAGAAATTCCTTAAACCAATCCAAATTGTTGGCCCAAGTTAGGTCGCAAAACTGCCCAGAACCATATTGCCCAGAAATTGCTAGATATAGGCTTACTTGACCAGTTTTGGAAAAGAGGCCATAACTTGGTCTACAAAAACCTAAATACAATGAAATCAGTGGCGAAATGTCCACAATACATCAATTTACAATATTAGTATTTTGACCAAAACCCATAAATCAAGGGAACTAGTTCAATTGGCTAGATTAATTTAGTATGCAAATTTTGGAAATTGCCTAAGTGACCATTTGACTCCAGAACAGTCATTTAGTCATATCTCTTATTAGGAAACTCCAAATGGGATGAGCCATATTGCTCTGGAAACTTGAGAAATAGAGCTCCAACCTTGTTTTAGACACTTTTCTAAAATTATGAATATAAGAATCCCAAAAGTTGAGTCAAAACTACTAACCTGAACTAGGATCCTGTTGGCATAGGGTACTTGAGTCCAGGCCAGTGATTTGGCTATAATTAATTCTAAAAAAATTGAAAAATTACAATCCAAAATTTTGAGTGACCATAAGACATAGGGCAACAAACTCTATGAAGAACATTAGGCCTAAATGTGGCAGTAACATGTTCAATTAAATTGACAAATTATAACTCCAAAATCTGCCTAATTAAGGATCCAGAATTAGGAAATGAACCAGTTATGGTTATTTGATCATAACTTGAGTTCTAGAAATCCAAATGACATGATTCAAAACAACACAAGACATAGAAGAAAAACTTCCATGAAGGAAGTATAGCCAAACAGTAGCCAAAAAGTGATCACATTGATAGGTAAATTTAAGACATTAAAACTGAACCTAAAGAAAGGTTCACAAGACAAACTATTTTATGACAGGGTTTTAACCCTAATATGTTATTAAAGACTGAATTATATGAAAGAGGTATGTGGGACCCACTTTTCCACTTCAAAGTGACATGAAATTTCTAATAAGTAATTAATAATGCTTAACTGCTCAAAGTAAACCTAGGCTTATTTATATAGTTTGGATCGATTGGTATACCAATTAGGGACTACAGATAGTAATGCCGCATACATGAATAATCATTTATTGATAAATATATGTCTGATATGATTGTTCTACAGGTTATATGCCTGCCCGTTGGCCATTGTGGCTAATTTCATTTATGGCTTTGATAGCTTACCTGCTGGCCTTATGCCTGACATGAAAGTTGTATACTGAAGGAACGAAAGCGTGAAAAACACAAGTTTATACCATTGAATTCAAAATTTTCACCTAGGGTCACATGCATCATGCAAGATTTATTTTTATCTATTTGATTTCAATGATAAACAACATATTAAAACTATTTTAATATGTTTTTGGATCTGTATTTGCCATTTAAGATTTTAAAATTAATCAGATTAATTTTCGAACCCTAGATTAAATCAAGAACGATTACACTAACCTCTTGATGCACTGCAGAGAGTCTGCGCCTTTGAGATTCGTCTTCAGGACACCAGATGTTGTCCCTCTAGCTTGTCCACACCAAGAACACCTATGGCAGCCCTTGAACAGCTTCTAAAGCCTTTTCTATTAATTATAAATTCAAGTTCTGCCTTTTAAGAGATTAGAGATGTAAACAGGACACTAGAAACAATTTCTAGTGTTCTTAATTCAAGAGATTGATGACTAATCTCTTTGAATTGATGAGAGATAAAGAAAAATAGAGGAAGGGCTGCAAAATGGTGTGACCAAGGAGTGTGGCTGCTAGTTGTATTTTATTTTCTCATAATAACACTTAAATAGCTAGGTTAACACATTAAACCCTTGCCACATGTCACCCTTTGATTAGCTATAGGTTTAAGTGATCCAATCACATGGTGCCAAGTGTGAAACCTATATGTAATCTTGATTTTAATCATCTTACATGATTAAAAAACATTTGGCAAGCTTATGTGTTATGCCATGTGTCACCATCTCATGGTGCCACGTGTCACACTGCAAAATGACCAAAATGCCCCTGTGTCTTAATTTTGAGTTCTCAACCCAAAATAATTATTTTTCTTCTAATTAATTTATATCAAATATAAATTAATTAATTAATCTTTATTAATTAATTTCTCATTCATATTTAAACACTTTAAATATAAATTTAACTTATATTATACATCCAATAATCTAGATTTGGTTTCAAGTCATGCTAGAGACTTTGCAAACTAATTGCAAACCAAACCTATTTAATTAATCAATTAAACTCTTTAATTAATTAATTAAATCATATTTAATTAGGTGATAACTTGTGTATGTGTGTGACTTACTAGGCTCATCACTAATTGGCAATGAGACATGATATCAACTCTTAATATCATCAGAACTCTTTCTTACCATAAATGATTTCTCTAAATCATTTTATGAACGTCATAGACCATGGTTAACACCTAGCATAGCATGCCATGGCCACCCAATTAGTAATAAGGTTTACCTTAAATGAACCTATAATCATATGTTACCATGCACTAGAATCTCTCTGTTACAAAATCCCAACTCAAGCTGGAGTCATGGTTAATGTCAAACTCCATTTGCTATGAATATTATGTTCTCTTTTAATTCCAGTTCTTGATTAAAAAGATTTTCTCATCAGAAACTCTTTTCTGAATAAATCTATCTGTCCTAGCCAGGAACTTGAAGCATCAAGAATAATTAAATGAACATAGGATTTTATCTCTATTTACTTAGAGGAATAGATTCCATCTTGATCAACACCTACCTCCGTATATAACTAGTAGGAGCCAACACATGCCCATATACCCATACACAGTACAAGTATGAAAGCAGCATCAAACTCAAACTACCTATATACAAGATAACTGTGCTATCTTAGGTCTAAAGATTATATGCACTGATATGATTTATGACAAAACATTGACAAGAGTAAACTCCATGTGCTTGTCATAAGTGTCACTGGTTCGGCCTACTTATCATATATAAGCGCCTATCATGTTTGTTATATGGCATGAGACTCACCATTCCATCTTATTTATATCTCATATAAATAACTTGGGAACAAACATGAATACAATCTTTCTGGATAAGTCATGTCCTTATTATGAAGTATCCTCGATTGTGAACCTATTTATGATACTTTGTGCTAGAAATATTGTCACTCATATTCTTAACAACTTAAGAATAATATTTTTAACAAAATATCAATGGACCTTTTCTATTACACATAAATTTATTATGTAAACAGAAAAGTGAAAATGCCTTTTATTAATAAAAATATGTACAAGATACATACTAAATGATATGCTTTAGGGCATACTACTAACAATCTCCCACTAGCACTAGAGCCATTCATTACAATATCTTAGACCTATCTTCTCAAGATGTCGGTCTAACTGAGTCTGTGACATGGGCTTAGTGAATGGATCAGCTGGATTTTCAGCTGATGCTATTTTCTGCATGGCTACATCGCCTCGCCCAACTATTTCTCTGATAATGTGGTAGCACCTTTCTATGTGTTTGGATTTCTGGTGAGACCTTGGTTCCTTAGCTCAGATGATCGCTCCATTATTGTCACGGTAATCGAACCGTTGACTTAATGGAAGGAGCTACCGTAAGTTCTCATCACGAACTTTTTATCCAAACGACTTCCTTTGCAAAGATTCGATGCAAGAATATACTCGACCTACGTAGTGGAATCTGCAATCGTGCTCGCTTGGAACTCTTCCAACCGATCGCACCTCCATTACAAATGAACACATATCCAGAGGTAGACTTTCTATCATCGATATCTGATTGGAAATCAGAATCGGTATAACCATCCAATTGCAAGTCTCCACCTCCATAAATCAAGAATAAATCCTTAGTTCTTCTCAAGTACTTAATAATATTCTTGACAGCTATCCAGTGTTCCAAACCTGGATTGGATTGATACCGCTAGTCAAACTAACAAAGATATGCGATATCCGCCTAGTACACAACATTGCATACATTAAACTTCCAATAGCCAAGCATATGGAATCTGGCCATCTTATCTCTTTCTTGGTGTCTTTGGAGACATCTCTTTAGAAAGATGGATACCATGTCTCACTGGTAACAATCCTCTCTTGGAATCAAGCATGTTAAACCTCTTTAACACCTTTTCCAAGTATAGACTTTGGGATAAACCAATTATTCTTTTCGCTCTATCTCTATAGATGCGAATTCCAAGAATATAGGTTGCCTCCCCTAAGTCTTTCATGGAGAATGTATTTGACAACCATAACTTTATAGTCGTCAACATACCTGTGTCATTACCCATTAACAGTATGTCATCCACATATAAGACAAGGAAAGTAATAACACTGTCACTAACCTTCTTATATACACATGGCTCATCCTCATTTTTGATAAAACCAAAGGATTTAATGGCTTCATCAAAACGGATGTTCCAACTCCTCAAAGCTTGTTTCAACCCATAAATGGATCGCTTTAGCTTGCATACTTTGGAACCATCTTGGGATTCAAATCCCCTAGGTTGTTCCATGAAAATGTTTTCTTCAATGTATCCATTGAGAAAAGCTGTTTTGACATCCATCTGCCAAATCTCATAATCATAGTATGCAGCTATTGCTAATAAAATCCTAATTGATTTAAGCATGACAACAGGCGAGAAAGTCTCCTCATAGTCGATTCCTTGCCTTTGGCGAAACCCTTTCGCTACTAGCCTTGCCTTATAGGTCTCTACCTTTCCATCAGAACCAATTTTCTTCTTAAAAACCCATTTGTTCCCTATAGGTATAATACCTTCAGGTGGGTCAACAAGATCCCAAAGTTGATTCTTATACATGGAATCAATCTCGGATTTCATAGCATCAATCCATTTTGAAGAGTCTATATCTGATATAGCTTCTTCATAGGTAAGTGGATCATCTCCATGATCTACTTCTTCATGAGTAGACAACTCTTGTTCTTCTTCATGAAGAAAACCATATCTCACTGGTGGGTGAGATACCCTGGTTGTTCTACGAGGAACAGCTGTAGATGTTTCATCAACGGGTATTGGTTGACTAGATGGATCTATATCCATCGATGCATTGGTTGGTCGAAATTCTCCAATTCTAACTCTATTTGCCTTCCTTTGCCTCCTTCTTGAACAAACTGTTGTTCAAGAAATGTGGCATCTCTACTTATCACAACCTTTTGTGAAGTAGGCAAATAAAAATAATATCCAAAACTATCTTTTGGATATCCAACAAATCGACCTTTTTCTGATCTGGTCTCCAATTTATCAGTGTTAAGCTTTTTGATACAAGCTGGACGAACCCAAATCTTAACATGCTTAAGACTTGGTTTTCCTCCATGCCATATCTCATAAGGTGTGGAAGAAACTGATTTTGATGGAATCCTATTCAGAATATACAAAGCTGATTCTAATGCAAATCCCCAAAAGAAGATTGGCATATCAGTATAGCTCATCATACTACATACCATATCCAATAGGGTATGATTTCTCCTTTTAGATACACCATTCAGCTGTGGCGTTCCTGGAGGAGTCAGCTGAGAAACATTGCCATGCTCTCTCAAGTATTCATCAAATTTAGTACTCAAATATTCACTTCCACGATCTGATCGAAGAACTTTAATATTCTTTCCTGTTTGATTTTCTACTTCAGATTTAAATTCTTTGAACTTTTCAAAAGATTCATGTTTGTATTTCATCAAATACAAATACCCAAACCTTGATTTATCATCAGTAAAGGTAATAAAATAATGAAAACCCCCTCTAGCCATTTCTTTAAATGGACCACATACATCACTATGTATTAGCTCCAAAATATTTTCAGCTCTTAGCCCTTGTCCAACAAAGGGTGATCTAGTCATTTTGCCCTGAAGGCAAGATTCACAAATTGGAGTAGGCTTAGAGCCCAATGAGGATAGAATCCCCATTTTCTCCAGTTTTGCAATCCTATCTTCTGCAACATGACATAACCTTAAGTGCCAAATATATTTTGAACTTGAGTTGGTTTTTCACCATGGCATTACATTCATTTAGATTGCTATACTCTGGCCAGTGGAAACACTTTCTTACTAGCGATGGAAACACTTTCCTGTTGGCAATGGAAACACTTTCCTGTTGGCAGTGTCAGCTTTGGTCTTCCCTTTCTGTTTAGCTATTTTCTTGGAAGGACCAGGAATCTGAGGTTTCTTTTTCTTATTGCCCTTCTTCTTGTTGGACTTTCCAGCAGAAGAAGATGCAACTAAAGCTACCTATTTTCCTTTATTGCCTGGCATATTCTTTTAGGCAATAACCAGCATGTTGAGTAAACAAGCTAAGGTGCATTCCTGTTTAGTCATATGGAAATTTGTCACACAAATTCCCAAAAAACTCAGGAAGGGACTGAAAGATCAAATCCGTCTGTAGTTGGAAATCCATGTTGAAGTCAAGATGTTCCAACTGCTCAATCAGCCGAATCATCTTGTGGACATCATCCCCAACATTCTGTCCCTTAGACATCCTCATACGAAATAGCTGTCTAGATATCTCATACCTAGCATTCCTGCTGTGCTCACCATACAACTCTTGTAGGTGAAGGAGGATCTCACTCGCACTCTGCAAGTTCTCATGCTGCTTCTGTAACTCATTACTCATGGAAGCAAGCATGTAACACTTAGCTCTCATATCATGCTCCTTCCACTTGTCCAAAGTTTTATGTTCCTCTTGTGTGGCCTCTGGAGGTAAGGGACCAGGAACATTTGAATCTAGAACATATCTTATATGTTCAAGGTTCAGGAAAAGTTTCAAATTTCTTAGCCAATCAGACAGATTAGGTCCTGTCAACCTATTATGATCAAGTATGCTTGCAAGGATATTGGATGGTGGTGGTTGTTTTGTGCTTATTTTATCAGAAAATTAACTGCAGAAAATAACCAGATTAATTAGTAAATGTATCATGTAATTAACCAAAATGATTATGGTCTTTTAATCAAATTGGTTCTCCCACTAACTTAGCGAATTCTACACTTCCAAAGTAGAAAGCGGAAATCCTAGTTGGATGGATTTCTAGTGGGTGATTGAATTCTTATAATTCTATTGATCATCCTCAGGTACATCCGTTATTGGAATTACAATAAACTATAAGTGAGCAACTCCTTGCCCATCACATCTCATGTGAGGTTCAATCCTTTACCTAGCCCCTAATGCTCAAAATCTCAGGTACATCCATTATTGACTTATCTTGCATTAGTTAAGTTGATCCCATTGAGCCAGTAATTATGTAAATAATTTTAATGTCCTCAGGTACATCCAATATTGGCCACCAAACCATTTACATATTTACAATATCTCATGCTTAACAATTATTCTTAAGAAAATCTCTTAAATTAATTGCATCTCATGCAACTATTTAAAATTTCTTAAAATAATTGCCCCAATGGAGGGCCTATGTTATAATTACTTTAATTATAGCATATCCAACTTAATCATTTGTTTGGAAGATTTTATGGTCATTCTAATTACTATTAAGGTCTCACTTTGCATATTATCCATTTAGCATGCATATATCATATAATTGCATACATTTCCATATATCTCATGCATTCATGGATAAGCAGTAAATATGGTATGATCATGGACTTTCTAAGGGATTCAATTCTGAGCCACCAAGAATTGAATCAGGGCATTCCTAGGTGCATTTCATTCATTCATTTTACAAGAGTTGCTGAAGGAGTACATAATCAACACTTGATCTTGAATTCCTCCCACTGGTCCCACCAATGCTCTTGACCTCCTTGAACTTCTTGCAATCCAATATTACATAGTAATCCTTGGCATACCAAGGCGAATTTACAAGAACTTAAATAAATGAAATTACAACCCAAAAATTATTACAAACTTAATAATACATGCCCAAAATAAATTAAAATAAATTAATTAATTTACAATCCCAAAGAAACGTAAAAGAAATAAATCCAATCACATTGGTCTTTTATAGTCCATGATCATCCATCATGCATATTACTATTTAACAATTAAATAAAACATACATACTTAAATTAAATTGAATATCTCATATTCAACTTAAAAATCCAGATTTGAATATGATTCAAATAAATTTAAAAATTCAGATTTGAATATCATTCAAACAAATTTAAAAATTCACATTTGAATCACATTCAAACAACTTCAAAAATTCATATTTGAATCACATTCAAACATTTTTTAAAAAATCAGATTTGAATCACATTCAAACATTTTTTTTAAAAAAATCAGATCTGAATTTTATTCAATCAATTTTAAAAATTCAGATTTAAATATGATTCAAACAACTTTAAAAATTCAGATTTGAATCACATTCAAACAACTTTTAAAATTTACATTTGAATCACATTCAAACAATTTTTTAAATTTTTGATTTGAATCATAATTTAATTGTGTGATTAAAAATCCTAATTAAACATTTTAATTAGTCATATGATGAACTTTTCATCATGCAACAATTGCAGAATTTAATAACAACCATGCGCACCTTGATCTTCCAAAGCCATGCGCACCATGTTGGAGTTCATCAAGCATGCCGCCACACCTCTTGATCCAACCAGCAATGGATCAATCATCTCATGATCAAATCATACAATTAAATCATATAATAAGCAATCTAAATGGCAAATATAGTGGCTCTGATACCAATTGAAGGAACGGAAGCGTGAAAAACACAAGTTTATACCATTGAATTCAAAAATTTTCACCTAGGGTCACATATACAGGGTAGATATATGGTTGTCTAACTAGTATACTCCCGTGTATCCAACCTTTATAGTTTGTCATAGGTTACTTGGGTGCTGATACGATTTTAAAGAGACTGAAAATGAAATAAATGTACAGATAACATACTATTAAATATAATTGTTTCCAAAGTGTTAAAAACTCATAAATGACTTAGAATTTATGAAATTTGCCTAAAATTATTAATTTTAATTATTCAGTTATTTTTTTAAAGTTATGCACCACTAAGCAATTCGCTTAGCACGTTGGTTTTTCCATCGCGTAGGTACTGGAGACTAGACACAGCCACAGCAGCAGCCACAGCAGTAGTGCCCTGGCAGAGATTGATCAGATTTGACAGTGTATGCTAGTCACCTCAGTCGTATTTATTTTGGTAGGGCTCATGTTATTGGATTTTGCATTTTGTTTATTGTACATAAGTAGATACAGTGTAATTCATTTTCATATTGTAAATAAATTGTAATTATATTTTGGATTGTAAATAAAGTTATGAACTTTTGTATATAAACTTCCATATGAATGAATGAATGAAAAGTATATTTTATTGAAATTGTATAAGCAGAAATGATATGATATGACATGATATATATGGAAATATGAAATGGATATGAAATTATTTATAACAAGTAAATATTGGAACCCGCTAGATGCTAATAAAAAAGAAGAGGTCCTGCCCGGGTATCCACAGAAATAATCTGTGATAAAAAAAAAAAATTTTTTTACCACATGTTTTCTATGAAGTTTAAAATTAACAATGGACAAGATAGGATAAGATAAGGTGCTCCGACACTGAATGTGGCACGCTTTACTCGGCTACACTGTAGACGAGTAAGGGGTATCACAGCTTGGATAGATTGGCTAAATTGTACCTTGATGAGATAGTGAGACTTCATGGGTTACCGGTATCGATTGTGTTAGACAGAGATCTAAGGTTCACTTCTAGATTCTGGAATCATTTGCAGAGAGCCCTAGGAACTAGATTGAACTTCAGTATGACATTCCATCCATAGACAGACGGCCAGTCTAAGAGGGTGATTCAAATATTAGAGGATATGCTACAAGCTTGTGTGATTGAATTTGAAGGTAGTTGGGACACACACTTGCCTTTGATTAAGTTTACTTATAATAACAACTATCAATCAAGCATTAGGATGCCTCCATATAAAGCCTTGTATGGTAGGAAGTGTAGAACTACTCTGTGTTGGGATGAAGTAGTTGAAAGAAAGCTGATAGACCCAGAGATTGTTCAGCAGACAGAGGAGAATATTAAACTTATCAGAGATCGACTCAAGGCTACATCAAATCAGCAAAAATCCTATATTGATTTGAAAAGGAGGGATATTGAATATACAGTAGGTGACAAGGTATTCCTCAAGGTTTCCCCTTGGAAGAAGATTATGAGATTTGGCAGAAAGGGGAAACTGAGTCCTTACTTTATTGGACCATATGAGGTTCTGGAGAGAGTGGGTCCTCTGGCATACAGATTAGCACTACCTCTAAAGTTAGAAAAGATACATAATGTCTTCCTTATATCTATGCTGAGGTGGTACAGATCAGACCCCTCTCATGTGCTACCTGTTGAAGAGATTGAGTTGAATCTGGACCTCACTTATGAAGAAGAACCCATTGAGATTCTGGCACATGAGGTCAAGCAACTGAGAAACAAGCAGATACCATTGGTTAAAGTGCTATGGAACCATCATTCAGGCCAAGAAGCTACTTGGTAGCGCGAGGAGGATATGAGGAGGTAGCACCCACAGCTGTTCAGAGACTAACCCCAAGTAAAATTTCGAGATTAAATTTATTTTAAGGGGGGGGGGGGGGAGTTGTAACAACCCTATGTTCAGTAGTTTTGTACATTCCACTGTTTCGGTAACCAGTGTCGGTCCGGACAGTCAAGAGGCTTAAAAGCATAATTAAGTCATTTAAAAAAGCTATAAAAAAAAATTAATAGAAGTTATATGAAGATGAAATGGGAATAAAGAAAACAAAGCATAATGGGTTAAATGAGCCAAGATCAGAGCAATGGGTGACCGTACCGGGAAGTGACTGCGAGCTCAGTTGCTACCCAAATTTCTTATGGGACACTATGACACCCCAGGCCTAGAGATAATTACGAAGCTAGGGGAAATGTGAAAACCACAGAAAAGAATTGAGAACAAGCTCAAATAATTGAATCAGGATTCAGGAAACAATTAAGTGTTATTAGAAAAACGGATTAGACCGATAAAGGGCAATTTGGTCAATTCACCCTTAGAGGTGACTTTTGGGCTAATTGTCCATTGAAAACTAGAAAATTAAAATTTTGAAAGATAGATTTAAATTGAAGAGGTAAATGAAAGAAAAAGAAAAGAAAAAAAAATTCAAAATTAAAAGGAATTATGACATCATAAATGATTTATATTTTAAAATTATGAAATTATGGGTAATCGTGTACATAAAAGGACAAATTAAAAGAAATAAAAATGATCTTCATCTTCTTCCATCTAGTGCCATCTCTCTCTCTCTCTAATTCTCTCCCAAAACCTCCATGAATGACCAAATGAAGCTCATAAAACCCTAAAATTCCTTCACAATTTCTATAAATCCCAACACCAAAATTCATCTTTAGACTTTGATAAACCATTTGGGAGCAAAAAGAAAAAGGAAATTTGGTGAATTGAAGATTTGGAAAAGAGCTTGAAAGAGTTTAGTGATGGTTCTTCCATTTTTCTCTCTGTATTTATAATTAAGCACTTAAATTAAGTTAGAAATTATTGAAATTGAAACAAAAAGGGCATGTTAGGGGACCTTAGGAAATTCGGCCAAGTTGAGAATGTTGGAGTTTATGGTGTTTAGGGGAATTAAATGTGTAAGTATGCTTGAATGAGTGTGTAGATAAAAATTATACACTTTGATTTCATGAATTGAAGCAATGGGTGAATTAAGGTTCTTGACCAATGGGAAATTTGGGGAAAATTTTGAGGATTTAGTGAATTGATGTCAATTGACCTAATTAAGGCTTAAAGTGGTCAATTGGTGTGATTTGGAGTGTGATTGAATGATTGGAATTGAAAGTGAATTGTGAATGTGTAATGTCCAACTATGGACAGCCTAACCATGGTCCACTCAAATGGCCATAATTGAAATTCTGTTGCTCCAATTGGTGTGAGGCCAATTGGAGATGAAAATTAAGACCCAAAGCAACAATTTTCATGGAGAAACCTTGCCCTAAAACTTACCATAAGTTAGTGTAAAATTTGGTTAAATCCAGATTTGGTACCCTGTCACTGTACAGAATTGATCATATGAACAGTACTTATTCAAATGGTCATAACTTGGTGTAGAAAGGTCCAAATGACCTAAATTTTATACCAATGGAAATCTTAGACATTGTATATCAACCATCATGGGGAATACAAACCCAAATTTTGACCATAACCAAGTCAAATTGCCAACCAAACCTAGGTCCCTAAATCTGCCATAACCAGAATTGGACAAGAATTCTGGATTTTTGACCAATCTGGCCAGCCTTAGAAAAAGTGGCATAACTTGAGCTACAAAACTCCAAATAGAGTGATTCAAAAAGGGAATTAAAGCTAAAACATTAAGAAACAACTTTCATGAAGGAAAGTTAGCCAAAGTGCCACTGTAGAAGGTCCAATGGAACAGTAGAATCAAGTGACCCCAAATTGAAATTTTGGAATTTTACTTAGGGTGTTTGGAATTTCAATTAGCAGTCAATGCCAACAAAATTGTAACCCAAAAGATGGTATGTGGGTGCAATTAAAACTAGTATACCTATTAAGTATGAAAAAGTCAATATTTTACCCAATTGATCAAATGAATAGTAACCTCCATAACCAAGAATATAAAGAGCTCTACTTATAAGACCTTATAAGTCACTTTCAAATGTAAAATGCAATTACTAGAAATATGGTTAGACAAAATTTGAATAAATATTGAAACACCTTAATATTGTATTTCAGTGGAGAAAGAGCCTTTCGAGGAAAGAACTAGACGGGAGTGAAGTAAGGAAAAACTCATATACGAGGTTTGTGCACAATAATTTTTGATTTCTAATTTTCTACTTAAAAATTTATTTGAACATGCATTATGAGCAATTTATGTTATTATAGCTTTCAGAAATGTGGTGTTGCCTATTTTGTGAATAGAAATTTGGAATAAAAATTTCTTAGTGCTTTGCATGAAATGTTTGAACACTATGATTTTGAATTTGGTTTTGGATTCACACTTGGTATGGCAATATCACTATGTTCCTCCTCCATTTATGGGGTTGAGATTGGTTATATTCCTCCCTCTCTGGCTTGCTAGTTTGAGGTTGAGATTGGATGTAGTCATATAGCTAGCTAGCCACCTCCCTCATTGATTTCGATTAGTAGAGTTGAGATTGCTTTGTTGTGGTGTACAGCACGGCATTGACTGGAAATTTTGTGTCATGACCTAAGTTGTGTATTGATTGGCAACACTGTGACTCATAAATTATTTTAATAAAATTGTATTGTAAAAGTGATATCAATTTCATGAAGTGTGATTGTGAAAAAATGTGTTTATCGATGTATGCTTTTTATATTCAGCTATTTTAAAATTTTATTGTGCACCACTGAGTGTTTGCTCAGCGATGGCTTTTTATTATTGTTGCAGATAGGGAAAAGGACAAAGCAGCAGAGTGAGCTGTTCTAGTGATAGGAGAGCACCGTTTGAGGATTTTTGCACGGGTATATAATTTATACTCTTTGTAATTTAGTTTGATGTAAATATTTTTGTTCATATGTATCTTTTATACTAGTTGAGCAGTTGTACAGTACAAATTGTAATGATATTATTTTTGTTTTCTTTTCTGAAAAATTAAGACTTTTGTGTTTATATTGGATACATTAAATAAAATTGATGTTTATTTTAAATTGCGTTGAATTGAGAATTGATGGATATTGAAAATATATTGAGATTGTGTTGAATTGGGGAGTATTGAAGTTGAGATTGAAAAATTAGTATTGGAAGTGCTTTTTTTTCAGGTTTTGAAGACTGTTTTCTCAAATTATAGCCGGCACTCTGCAGAAATTTTTATAAAATTTGCGAAAGATCAAATTTATCAAAATATTTGCTTATGACATAAACCCCAATTAAAGACTTTTTAATAATGTTTTAACATCTTTTTTCACTTTAAAATGAATTGAATTTGTTAAAATTCGTTGTAGTGTATATAATGAGTTATCGGTAAGTGAAGTTCGGTAATTTATTAGATATACTATGGGATCATGTTGTGCCTTACGGACGGGTAAGGTGTAACATCCAACTCTAGGACCCTCACTATTCTTCTTGCATCTCCCCTTTCATGTGACCACTCAAAATTATGGTTTGCAACCCTTTCCGGTAATTCCAAAGCTTCAGCCACTGTTTTCTCCATAAGGTCTGTAACACCCCTATTTGCATAGCCTGTTATATTTTATTGTTCCGGTGACTGGTGTCGGTTTAGAGAATTAAGGGGATTAGAACCATATCTAAGACAACTAGATAAGCCCTGAAAACAAATATTTAGTAATTGTCAAATAGTTAAGTATAAATAAGAAAAACAAAACACAAGAAGTTAAATGAGCCGAGAGTCACAGCAATGGGTGACCTTCTCTGTGACACTCCTTACCTGTTTACAGTATAGCCAAGTAAGATATGTCACACAGTGTATCGAAACACCCTATTTTATTTCAATTATTTTTATTCTTTCTAATTTATTTCTTTCATAGTTATGAAGTAAAGTATAATTTATTTAAGTCAGTTATTGAAATCATAAATTTATTTGAGGTTCCACAAATTTTATAGAAAATCCGACAAAGTACCGGTTAAAAATGGAGAAAACAGTTCTTCGGAACCTGTGAAAAACACTTCCAATATGTTTTCAATCATTCCCAAACTTCATTTCATCAACAATGTCTCAATATTTTTCAACAATATTTCCATTTCTCATTCATTCATTTCACATAATATTCATATACAAGTCATAAATAAATACTCAATGTTCCATTCATAAACACAATTTCCACTATTTACATTAATATCAAAATACATTACATAAGTCTTAATTATACATAAGAAAATAAAAGTTTGATTACATAATACCAAAGTGAAACCTAGTGTCCTACCAATGCACTCAAGACAGTGAGGTAACACGGACACTATGCAGAGCTGCAGATGGTCTCACCCAGTCTGTGGTCTACTAGGCTCTCTATCGGTCTCTCTAGAACCTACGCATGGCAAAAACCAATGCGCAAGCAATAATGCTTAGTGGTGCCAATAATAGAAATAAAAGAAATAACAGAAAATAAATATGTAGTAAATATTCTGATTTCTTATGCAGACCATTTTTCGATAATTATTTGTAGTCTTATTTGTTTTGTACATGTTATATTCATTATTTCATTAAATTTATCCTCTTTCATTTTTTTATTATCCAAGTAGCCTATACTGGATGATTGGACTAGATAAACGGGTAAATTGGCACTGGGTATCAAGCACCTCGGGCCGTCACACCATTGGTTACATATGTATCTCTCGGTGTGCAACAGAACAGCTAATGAGCTGTAATAAATATTAGGCACAAGGCTAAGTATCATCACAATGTCAGAATGGCATAATGCCATGTGCAGTACTGCTAACTGAACCCTATTGGAATACCAACCTATCCAAGCCAATCTTGCTAGGTGTACTAGGGCATGTTACACTTTTAAATTTCCCAATTCTTGAAATTGAAGTTTAAGTGTTACTATTTATTTCATTAGTCAACTAAAATGTTGACTTTTGCATAGACAATAGGTACATTGGTTCTAATATTACTAATATACCACATTTTGCATTATAAAATTGTTGGTATTGGTTGCCAATACCATTTCTAAGCTTAGTGTTGGTTATTCACAAAATTCATATTTTAAGCACTAAGTTTACTATTTCATTAGTCATTTGTGCAGTAGGAATTTGGCAAAATTGTCTGCATGAAAGTTGTTCCTTATTGTGTCTAGTTACATTTGTTTTTTTGAATCACTCCATTTGGAGTTTTGTAGCTCAAGTTATAGCCTAAAAACCATAACTGGCCAAATTGAACAAAATCCAAAATTCTGGGCAAAACTGGTTCTGCCAAATTTGGTAACCTATGTTTGGTTGGCAATTTGACTAGGTTATGATCAGAATTTGGATTTGTGTTCTTCATGAAAGTTATAGGTCTTTGTCTCAGCTTTTTCCTGGTAAATTTCAGGTCAATTGGACCTTTATACACTGAGTTATGACCAATTGAATAAACACTGTTCATTTGGCCATTTTGCCTAGCCAGAATGCAAGTCACCCGAATTAGGGCAATTTTTAGGTTAACTTGATTTGGTTTTCTGGGCAGGGTTTCTTCACCAAAGTTGTGCCATTATGTATCTAGTTTCATGTCTAATTGGCCTTTCACCAATTGAACCTCTACAACTCCATTTATAGCTGCCTAAACCTGCTGGACTCACACTCAGTCCTGCAGGTCAGCCAAGGCAGCTCACCCAAACTCAAATATTAAGCCACAACTCACTTCATTTCCTCCTCACACACATTCAAATGATCACTAATTGACCATTATAAGATTAATAAACCATCACATGAGCAAACCCTAGAATTATTCAAGTGTCCAATTTTTTTCATGTTCATGCATGCACAATTCTTTCATTTCACTTACTTAACTATATTCAATCACCCATCCACTATCAAAGGCTGCTCATAACCATTTTGCTATCAAGAAAATCATCAAACCCTAACTAACCCTTGTTGCCAAAATTTGTAAGGTGCACACACACACATGTTTGTTTTATTTTTTTACATTTCCTACACATTTCATGCCATTTAACATGAACTAAAGCAAAAAGAGTAAGAGTTGGACACTAACCTTTAAGTGGTACTTCTTGGACTTGTATAAACCTTAGAATTTCTACTTCTTATGGCTACCTAGAGTTGCCTTTGTGATGTGGGGATGAATTTTTGTGAAAGGATATTAGGATTTTAAGGTGGGATGTAGGGAGATTTCAAGCTCAATTTGAGCAACAAAGGAGGAAGAAAGTGTTAGAAGGGCGCCGGCCATGGGAAACAAAGAGGAAGATGATAATTTCTTTCTATTATTTGGTCTTATTTTATATCTCTCTTATCCCTTAATAAAACTTGTTAATCTCCCATTGGTTTCAAAATTTTAATTGAGGTCATTATGACATAATTTATATATATATTAATCTTATTTCTTTTCTTTTCTTCATTTCTTTCACTCATTTTTAATTATTTTCTCATAAATATTAATTCATATTTTATTTCATAATAATTATTTACTTAACTGGACAAATCAGTCAAAAATCATCTCTGAAGACGAAATGACCAAAATGCCCTCCGTTTGGCTTAACAGACTAAAATTGCCTGTACCGATTGAAAAATTTTTCTAAGCATTTTCTTAGCATTCTAATGTCATATAACCCTCAATGACTCTTCTATGGTGTCCCAAAAATTATTTTATGAATTTTCTCCCTGGTCTAGGGCTCCTAGTTGCGAGAACCGCAACTTCCCACAGGGTTACCCATCGCTAGGGCACCGGCTCATTTAACTTAGTTGTATTTTATTTCTAAAATTTTTCCTAAATTTTTTTTTTTATTAATATTTGAGTTAATTATGGTTCTTTATTTTAGTTTAAGTATCTTTTCAAGCGTTCTAGCTATCCGGATCCGACACCGGTCACCGGAACAGTAGAATGCACAAAGTTGTTACAAGGAGGGTGTTACATTCTCGGGAAGGACTGCGAGGTCAATTTAAACTCGAAATTCGAACAGTAAAATGTGACGCCGCTGTCCTTAGGACTATTGCGAACATAGTGGAAAAGATAAAATCATGAATAAGAATTGTTAAGCAGGTCAAATAATTAGGTCAAGGATCCGAAAGAAATATTAAATTACTTACAAACAGAATCAAACCGGCGAGGGGCAATTTGGTCAATTCACCCCTAGAGCTAACTCCTGACCTAACTGTCCTATCACACCTTTACCCTCTGTAAGGCATAATATGATCCTATAGAATACCTAATGAGCTACTGAACTTCATCTACCGATAACTCATTAAGTACCCTACAAGGGATTTTAAAACAATTTTCTTACTTTTATAAGTGGTGAGCATTTTCTAATAGGTATTAAAATCATTTATTCAAAGTTTTAAAACTAGTAAAATTTTTTTCCCATTTTATTTTTTTGTAAATTTTATAAAAATTTCGGCAGAGTGCCGTCTGTATTTTGAGAAAACAGTTCTTCAAATTCCTGTAAAAAACACTTTCAATAATTTGTCTCAACAACTTCTTCAACTTCATAACCATCCCAATTAATTTCAACATCATTTATCAATTTCCAAAAATTCAAATCCACAATTTCCAAATCAAATATCATCCAAAATATTACTAATTACTTTCATTCAAATTAAAATAAAATACTTCCATTCATATGTAATTAAATGTAAAACAATTTATATACATCATACTAAAAATTTACATTAGAAAAAATCCAAACTAAAATTTATTATAAGTTTTATACAACTCCAAACAACTTTATACAACTGCACATAACTAATTTTACATGTCCATACATTTACATACATTACATACATAAAAATAAATTTTTACAATCATGGTATAAAATATACCCAATAGAACTTCAGGGTAGGTCGCTCCACAATCCTCAGCAGCTCACTTTGCTGCTCCTCTAGTCTCTATATCTGTGACAGCAATAACAGCTATCGCTGAGTACTAAGACCCAGTGGTGCACAACATACTAAAATAAACTTTATGCGGAATTTAAATTACATTTATTGAAAATTTAAATTGAACATGACCAATACATTCAAAACATGACTTATGAAATTTTAATCCAAACAATTTCATTTCAAAAATCTCAAAACACATTTCATAAAAACACACAGTTATATCATGCCATTCGAAACAAATATAATCTCAATAGCCAAAGGCTAAGGAGAAGTCACATCACAAGTCTAGCTAGCTCAAATATATGGGAACCCATTCTTTTTTTTCTTCTACTGGCACACACCTCAACACTTCAGCCAGAGAAGGAATCAAAATTCGAAATTGATTTCCCCCACTAGTCATGCTAGTGAGGTGTTCAAATATATGGTCATGACACTGTGGTTTCAAAACTTATCTTAACAATTTACTAAACATTTATTGCCATTTCAAACATACACAAATAAACTTTTAACAATTCAAAGCAAAAGCATAATACACATTTCACGCACTTTGTAAATGAATTTTAAAGCATATTGATGTTGTGCACAAACCTTAGGCGAGTTGCCTCTTAGCCTTGACTCGATCCCTCGGGTTCTTTTCCGGTGTTCTTTTCTACTGAAACACACAGTTTTCACAGTGTTTCGGTATCATAACTCATCATTAATTCACAAATAAATTAAAATTCACTTATACCTAGCTTTAATATGCTAAACTTGACGTTCTTTAAAATTTATGTTTCGGGGTTACTATTCATGACACTATTTAGGTCAATTTGTTGACTTTCTAAGGCTTAATAGGTATGGGAACTCCAATTATCCTCACATACCACATTTTGGTCACCAATTTTGTTGGTTTTTGCTGTTTTCTCAAAACTTAGGTCTTTTAAGCAAAATTGCAAATTTTTAGTTTTGGTGTCTTATGTTGCACTGTTCCATTGGTTATTTTTCAATTAGAATTTGGCTAAGTTTTCTTAATAGAAATTGTTCCTTATTGTCTTAACTTTATTCTCCTTTTTGAATCACTCCATTTAGAGTTATATAGCTCATGTTATAGCCATTTGAATCATGGCTGCCGGATTGGACTTAACCCAAATTTCTGGGCACCAAATTGGTTCTGGCAATTTTAGGTCACCAACTTTGGGTGGCCAAATGACTTAGTTAAGGGCATAATTTGGGCTTATATTCTTCATAAAGGTTTTATGTCTATATCTCAGCTTTCCACTGGTAAAATTTCAGGTCATTTAGATATGCGTAGCCCATGTTATGGCTAAATAAACAAACACTGTTCATTTAGTCATTTTTGTACAGGTCAGATTGCCTAAGGCCGGATTTGGTCAATTTGTTCACTAGGTTTTTGTCACTTTTTGGGCATGATTCCTAAATGAAAAATGTGTCATTTTGTATCTAATTTCATTCCCAATTGGCCCCAAACCAATTGGGCTTGTAAATTTTCAGTTTTGGTCCCTAAAAGGGACCTTGGTCCTGCTGCCTGCAGCATGACCCTAAGCAATCCGAATTTGCATTTGGTTCCAGCACTTCTAACATACTCCAATTGGTCACAAATGACCATTTCTCAGCTCAAACTAGGTCAAACACATCATTTAATAATTTCTCACATTTTTCCTCCCAAAATCCTAGGTGCCAAACCCTAATTCACCTATTTGTTACATTTTACTAATTTCAAGAATACTAGCATTACTTCTATACTTCTATACTCATACAAGCTTACCTACACTATTTATTCAATTAAATTCACATATTATCATCAAAAACCCTAACTGGCCAATTTTTTCCTTTAGTCCTCCAACAATTATTTTCTTTTAATTTTAAGTTAAAATCTAAGCTACTTGAACCAAAAACATAGAAATTAAACTAAGAAATGGAAGTTTGCTCACTAACGTCAAACTTTGATTTTAAATCTTCAATTCCCTTCTTCTTTTCTTCTTTCTTTCTTGTTCAAGCTTCTTCTCAAGTTAGGTTATCAAGTTGTAATGGAGAAATTTAGGGAATTTAGTGTTTAATTGGTGGGTTCAAAAGCTTGAGTGCAAGCTTCCATGGTATTTTGGTGAGGGAGAGGGAGAGAGAATGGTGGATGGAAACTTGAAGACGATGAAGACTTTTGATTTTTTTTTTCTTTTCTTTTTTTTTTATGTCTTTAGGAAGACCGCAAATTTAAATTAAATAAATTTTAATTATAATAATTATTGCATCATGCATAATGTCATCACTTTTTACTTTTCCTTTTTCTCAATTTTTTTATTTATTTTTCTATTAGTTCTTTAATTTAATTCCCAATTCTAAAGTTTTCTTTTTTTTTTTTTATTTTATTTGACAGTTAGGTCAGGAGTCAGCTCTCGAGGTCAATTGACCAAATTGCCCATTGCCGGTTCGACCCGATTTGAAAATAATTCAATATTTCTTTCGGATCCCTGACCTAATTATTTGACTGGCTAAACAATTCTTTTTCATGATTTTCTCTTTTCCATTGTTGCGCACTAGTCCTAAGGACCGCGGCGTCACATTTTACGATTCGAAATTTGAGTTTAAATCGACTTCACAATCCTTCCCGAGAAGTTCACCCATCGCTGTGACACTCGGTTCGTTTAACTTCTTATGTTTTGTTTTTCTTATTTATACTTAACCATTTGATAATTACTAATTATTTGTGTTTAGGGCTTATCTAGTTATCTTAAGTGTGGTTCTAATCCCCTTAATTATTCGGACTGACACTGGTCACCAGAATAGTGAAATATACCAGGCTATGCAAATAGGGGTGTTACATGTCCAATAAAATCATAGAAAAGAAATTTTCAATATCAAGAATTAAATTAAAGAAGTAAATGGAAAAGAAATGAAAAATCCAAAAAAAATCAAAAGTTATGACATCATGCATGACATAAGCATTATGCAATAAATTTTTATTTTTAAAATTTGAAATTTTGGGATAATTTCTAACAATTAAAAGACAAATTAAGAAAAGAAAAAAAATTGGTCTTCTTTCCTATCTTCAACTCGTCTACCCTCTCTCTCCCATCTCTTTCATTTCTCTCATAAACCCTTCATTGAAGCCCACCTAAAGCTCTCTTAAACCCTAAATTTTGCCATGAAATCCTACATCCCTTAACTAAAACTTATGTTTGAGCTTTGATAGGAAGATTGGTAGTAAATAAATCAAGCAAAGTTTGAAGAATTGGAGATATAAATTCTACTCACTTAAGGTAAGCTAATCGAACCTTTCTTTTTAGTATACATGATTGATTTAGGGTAGAAATGGATGAGATTATATGAAGAAATTAAAAAAAAATTCGTGATTAGGAAGAGAGGGAAATTCGGCTAGCCATGGTACCTTGGAGTTTTGATATGTTCAATTTAAATTAGACATGAATTTGAACTTCATTAAGGTTGAGTATGTGATTAGTGTAGTGAATTGGGTATGAATTAATCAATTGCATGATTAGGGTTCTTGACCCATGTGAAAAAAAATTGAAGAAAAATTTGAAAATTGGCCAAATGATGTTATTGACCTTACTTGAGTTGAGAAATGGTCAAGTGTGACCATTTGTGGTGTGTATGAAGTGTTGGAACTAAGTTTAAATTCGGATTAGTTATGGTCAATCTGCAGGCAGCTTGACCTAGATCCCTTTCAGGGACGAAAACTAAAAATTTACCAACCCAATTGGTGTGAGACCAATTGGGAGTGAAACTAGACACAAAATGGCACATTTTTCATTCAGGAATCATGCCCAGAAAGTGACCATAACTTAGTGAACAAATTGGCCAAATCTGGATTAGGCAAACTGACCTATACAAAAATGACCAAATGAATAGTGTTTGTTCATTTAGCCATAACTTGGGCTAGGCAGGTCCAAATGACCTAATTTTTGTGGCATTAAAAAGGTATAACATAGCACTACAACTTTCATGAAAAACGCAAACCAAAATTCTGCCCTTAACCAAGTCATTTAGCCACCCAAATTTAGTGACCCAAAACTGCCAGAACCAAATTAGGTGCCCAGAAAATCTGGGTTAAACCAATCTGGCCAGCCATGTTCAAATAGCTATAACTTGGGCTACAAAACTCCAAATGGAGTGATTCAAAAAGGGAAATAAATTTAAGACAATAAGGAACAACTTCTATGAAGAAAACTTAGCCAAATTCTAACAGCAACATGACCAATAGAGCAGTTCAAAACTGAACACCAAAACTGAAAATTTGAAATTTATGCCTAAGGGACTTGAAGTTTGAGCAAACAACCAAACCAACAAATTAGGTAATCAAAATGTGGTATGTGGGTGAAATTAGATTTTCCATACCTATTAAGCATTAGAAAGTCAATAAATTAACTTGAATAGTTTCATAAATAGTAACCCCGAAATACAAATTTCAAAGAACGTCAAATTAAGCATATAAAAGTTAGATTTAAAATTATTTTTGGACTTATGATAATTTATGGTGCTAAAACACTGTGAAATTGTGTGTTTTAATGGAAAAGAATACCGGAAAAAAACCCAAAGCATCGAGTCAAGGCCAAGAGGCGACTCGTATAAGGTTTGTGCACAACATAGAATTTCTATAAATTTTCTTCTGCAAATTGTTTTGAATGAATTGAGATATTAAATTGTGACTCAATTGTATTGAAATGGTTATTATGCTTTTGACTTATATTGTTGAAAGTTTACTTCTATGTGTTTGAAATGGCAATAAATATTTAGTAAATTGCTAAGACAGTTTTGAAACCACAGTGTCATGACCATATATTTGAATGCCTCACTAGCATGACTAGTGGGGGAAATTAGTTTTAAATTTTGATTCCTTTTCTGGCTGAAGTGTTGAGGTGCGTGCCATTAGAAGAAGAAATTTGAATGGATATCCATATATTTGAGCTAGCTAGCCCTGTGATTTCTCATAAGCCTTCGGCAATTGAGATGAATATGTTTCGAATGACATGATATAACTGTATGTTTTTTTGAAATTCGTTCTGAGACTTCTTAAATGAGATTGTTTAGACTAAAAATTTATAAATCATGTTTTGTATATATTTTTCATGTTCAGTTCAATATTTGAATAAATGTGATTTCAATTATGCATAAATGTTTTTTTAGTATATTGTGCACCACTGAGTCATAGTACTCAGCGATGGCTGTTATTGCTGTCGCAGATATAGAGACTAGAGGAGCAGTAGAGTGAGTTGCTGAGGATCTTGGAGCCACTTCCCTGAAGTTTTATTGGGTATAATTTTATACCCTGAATGTAATGTTTATATTTGCGTATGTAACTGTATGTATATGTAAAAACTAGTCATGAGCAATTGTATAGAGTTTGTAATAATATTATTTTGGATTTGCTTATGTAAAGTTTGGTTAATGAATGTAAATTGATTTTACTTTAATGAAATTATTTAGTATTATGTTTGATGATATATGAATTGAGAATTATGTTGGAGTTTTGGAGTTTGGGAAAAATTGATGTTGAGTTTGTTGTGGTAGTGATGGATTTTGATGAAAAAGAATTATTGGAAGTGATTTTACAGGTTTTTGAAGAACTATTTTCCCCAAATATAGACGACACTCTGCCGAAATTTTTCCAAAAATTGTGAAAAAATAAAAATGGATAAAAATTTGAACTAGTTTTTAAACTTCTTTTAAAAAAAAAAAGAAAATGCTCACCACTTATAAAAAGTAAGAAAATGGTTTTAAAATCCCTTGTAGGGTACTTAATGAGTTATCGGTAGGTGAAGTTCGATAGTTCATTAGGTATTCTACAGGATCATGTTATGCCTTACAGAGGGGTAAGGTGTGACATATTTTAGTGGTATCAGAGCGAATTTTTAAAGTATGTTTTAACTTGTGAATTTATGTCTTTTCTTTGATAAGTACAACTGCTCAATGTCCTTATTTGTTACATACAGTACATTACATCATAAATATGAACTAATGGAGGGAATCTCCATGTGTTATTTATTCAGGAGATATCTCAACTCCAATTTGAAATGGAAGAAGGGGATCGCTCTGTTGAGCAGTTTGTAGAGGGTGAGGCCCAAGAGGAAGCTCCAGCTCTCCAAAATATCAGTGGGTCAGTGGCACCAGCCCCACAAATGCCACAGTTTCTTGCACAATTCGCACAACTGATGGCGACAACGTTCCAACAAATGGCTAAGGGTATGCCTACTCAAGCTCCACTTCAGACAACTGTGGTACAACCACCGCCTCTAGCCAGACGGTATGACAACCTATTAAAGTATAGGGCAATAGAATTTAAGGGTACAGTAGACCCTTTAGAGGCAGAGCAGTGGTTGGAGAGGATGGATCGAGTGTTCAAGAAGTTGCTTTGCCCAGATGAACTAAAATTTGAATACTCCGTGTCCTTGTTGCAAGGGGATGCGTATGACTGGTGGAAGACCATCCTCCATAGCTTGGCAGAACTGCCAGTATTGACTTGGGATGACTTCATTAGAGAGTCAGACAGAAATACATCCCAGATGCATATGTAGATAAGAAATTGCAAGAGTTTCTGAGTCTGAAGCAAGGCAACAGATCAGTGGTAGAGTATGAGAGGGAGTTCTCTCACTTAAGCCACTATGCTGGGGGTCTCCTGTCCACTAGCAAAGAAAGGTGCAAGAGATTTGAGACCGATTGGAGCCCAGTTTGAGGATGCAAGTAGTGGGATTCAGACACAGTAACTTCTCTGAGCTCATCTATCAGGCACTTGAGTTGGAAAGGATTAAATTAGAAGTGACCCCAGCAAAAGAAAAATCTGAGAAGACTGAAAAATCAGAGAAAGATAAAGGGGAAAAGTCAGTAGAGCAAAGTCCCAGTTGTACATCTGGGAAAAAGAAGAAATTTGGGGGTCCTAACAGAGGTAGAGGATGTTACACCTTGTCCCTTATAAGGCATGACATGTTCTTGTAGCATACCTAATAAATTACCAAATTCCACCTACCAATAACCCATTAGTTATGTTATAAAGGATTTTAAAATAAATCATAACTTTTTATCTTATCAATTCTTTTGCAGAAAACTACATGAGAATAGTTAAAATTCCATGTAAACATTCATTGGAAATAACGATAGACTAAATATTGCAAAAGTTACATTTTCATAAGTCTCAAAATAAAATAAAAATAGTTACAAACTCAAAATACTTTAGTAATGCAATACTTTTTAATACAAACTGCTCAATGTCCGTAAATCCATACATATAGGTACAAAATACATTCAAAGGAATCAAAAGGGCATACCTAACGTAAATACCCACAATCGATATCAAAATGTTGCTTCCAAGTCTCTCACTCGGTAGCCTTCTCCTTTCCCTTACCTGCGATAGCATAAAGAAGCTATCGCTGAGTATATCACTCAGTGGTGCACAACTAATTACTTTAAAACTTAAGGTAAAACACATTTTGTTAAAGCATAATAAATCACATCCTTCTTAAGTATGAAAACATCACAACAGTTCTAAGTTCATAAGAGCCATTTAATGGAATAATATTTCAAATGAGAATTCACAATTCACAAAGCATTAGTGTTGCCAACATCAACACACAGTTTAGGCCATGACACAAAATTTCATAATCAGTGCCGTGTTGTACACTACGATAAAGCAATCTCAACCTCACTAACCGTTATTAATGAGGGAAGGGCTAGCTAGCTAATGAGTACTTATGTAGTCTTACCCCACTAACTGTTATTAATGGGAGACAAAATCAATATCAATTATCAACCCCAAGTAGCCGTTACTACTGGGAAGTTCCAAAAGGGATTGTCATGCTAACTATGGTTTCAAAACAGTTTCCAAAAATTTCCCACTCAACAATCACATTTATAAACCAATAAGCACATTTAAATTCATCATAATATCCATATAAAGGTGGCAACACCCAAATTTCTTAAATGCAAGAGAAAAATCATATTTTAGTCAAAGTAAACTTGTTCAAAGCAAACTCATTCAATTTAACACATTTCAAGCAATTTACAAGTTTAAAAACAAAGAAAATGTCAGTTGTGCATAAACCTTCAATGCTCTGCTTTCTCTTTACTCACTATTTCTTATCCGTCGCAACCTCTGTCTCTACTGAAAATACACAAATAGAGTATCTCAATACTAATCTCAATTGCCACCAAGAACTTATTACGTGAATGTCTAATGGATCATAAATTAGCTTTGTAAATTTTAGAGAGTTTTGGTTTTGGGATAGCTTGGTGCCCCAATCTTTCAACTCAATTTTTACCTAGTTTTGATCATAATTTGATGAGGTGTTCTCCATGAAAATTGTTCATTTAGGTCTTAACTTTATTTTTCTTTTTAAATTGCCTAATTCGGAGCTGTGTAGCTCAAGTTATGACCAAAAAATAGTTACTGTTCACATTACTGTTCATCCTGCAGATTTTGCTCTAGCAGATTTATCGATCCAAATTCGTTCAGCAGTTTGATCAAGTTAAGTCCATATCTTGGTCTACTGTTCTTCATAAAAAATATTATAATATGTCATAGGTTTCCATCGGTTCAAGAATTGCCTAAATCGGAGTTTTCTAGAGAGAGTTATGGCCATGCAAAATTTACTATTCATATGATAAATCTGCAGTTCTGTAGATTCTGTAATTCAACTTTGCTCAGCAATTTGATTGGGTTAAGTCCATAATTTGGCCTTATATTCTTCATATGAAATATTCTACTATGTCTTAGGTTTCCATCAGTTCAAGAATCACCTAAATCAGAGTTTTCTAGTGAGAGTTATGGCCATGCCTAGTTTACTGTTCATATGGTCAAATTCTGCAGATTCCAGAATTTTGTCTCTAAGTTCAAGGCCCATTTCGAATAGCTTAAGGTCATTTTCGGGGCAGGGTATCTTCACAAAAATTCTATCTCTATGTCTTAAGTTTCATTTCCAATTGGTTTCACACCAATTAGAGTTGTGTAGCTCAATTTATGGGCTGTCAAACATACTGAACTCAGTGTGCAAATTCTGCCCTGGGTTCAAATTTTTCATTTCTTCAATTTTTCTCACTAACCAACCTCAATTCACATTTAATTCACCCAAAATGACTATAACTTAGCATTGACACATCAATGGCACTTCCTAGCACAAAACTCACAATTTTCAAACTCTAAAGTTTGTAATTTTCCCTAATCCTACCATTTCGTTACTTCCATTCCTCCATCCAATGCCAATTCAAACTAAATAAACCTCAAATGATCATAATTTAACACTACACACACCAATTTCACTCTCTAGCACTAAAACTCCAATTTTCCCACGAATCCTAATCTCCCATAATTAAATTTATACACATTTAATGTAATTTCTTTACTCTAATCATGCATACTACTTCAATTAAGCTTGATTTCATCATGATTTTCATTGAAATATATCAAACCCTAATTTTTTTCCAATTTGGCCAAAATCCTAGTTTATGTTCCATGCATGTTTCCTTTCATTTTCTTATGAAATTTCATCATAATCTAACTTAATTTAAGGTTTGTATAACAAAATGAGTATTAAAGAACTTACCTCTTGATGACTTCCTTCCAACTCCCTAAATCTTTAATTTTCTTCTAAACTCTTGTTTCCCCTTGCTGTTAATCTCTAAATCAAATATTAATTTGATGCTCTCTACCAATTAGATGTAAAACCCATAGAGGAAAAGCAAGGAATTGAGTTTTGAGAATGGATGTCAATGTAGAAAGAAGGAGGAAGAAGAAACAAAGAAAGAGAGAAGAAGAGAGAGTGGGTGGTAACTAAATGGGAAAGAAAGGGAAGAAATGGCTTTGTAATTTGTCTTATCTTTCATATATATTTATTCCCAAAATTAGTTTATTTCAATTAAAAATTTTAATTGTGTAAAAAATGTCATAACTCAACTCAACTCAACTCAACTAAGCCTTTATCCCAAAAATTTGGGGTCGGCTATATGGATTTGCTTTTTCCACTCTGAACGATTTTGGGTTAAATCCTCAGAAATGTGTAATGCTTCTAAGTCATGTTGTACTACTCTCCTCCAAGTCAATTTAGGTCTAACCCTTTTTTTTTTTTCTATCCTCTAACCTAATGTGCTCTACTTGTCTAACTGGAGCCTCCGTATGTCTACGCTTCACATGACCAAACCACCTCAATCTTCCTTCTCTCAACTTATCTTCAATTGGCACCACTCCTACCTTTTCTCTAATACTCTCATTACGGACTTTATCTAGTCTAATATGGCCACTCATCCACCTTAACATTCTCATCTCTGCAACTCTTATCTTAGATGCATACGACTCTTTCAGTGCCCAACACTCACTACCATATAACATAGCCGGTCGTATGGCTGTACGGTAAAATTTTCCTTTCAATTTATTGGGAATCTTACGATCACATAAAACTCCCGTGGCACGTCTCCACTTCAACCATCCGGCTTTAATCCTATGACTAACATCCTCCTCACATCCCCCATCTACTTGAAGGACAGAGCCTAGATATTTAAAGTGATTACTTTGTAACAGTACCACTCCATTCAAACTAACTCCTTCCCTATCACCAGTTTGGCCTTCACTGAACTTGCAATACATTTATTCTGTCTTTGTCCTACTTAACTTAAAACCCTTTGACTCTAGAGTACTTCTTCGAAGTTCTAGCTTTCTATTGACTCCTTCTCGTGTCTGATCTATCAAAACAATATCATCCACAAACATCATACACGAGGGAATACTCTCTTGTATATGTTTCGTCAGTTCATTTAAAACTAATGTAAAAAGGTAAGGGCTTATGGCTAATCCTTGGTGTAATCCAATTGAGATCGGAAAATTTCTTGTGTCCCCTCCCACTGTGCGCACAATAGTAGTTGCTCCTTCATACATATCTTTCAATACTTGTATGTACCTAATAGATACCCTCTTTTGTTCTAACACATTCCATAAGACCTCTCTTGGAACACTATCATAAGCCTTCTCCAAATCAATAAAAACCATGTGTAGATCTTTCTTCACATCTCTATATTTCTCCATCAAGCTTCTAATGAGAAAGATCGCTTCCATAGTTGAACGACCGGGCATGAAACCAAATTGATTGAGAGAGATAGAAGTATCATGACGTAGTCGATGCTCCACCACTCTCTCCCACAACTTCATAGTATGGCTCTTGAGTTTAATTCCCCTATAGTTTGAGCAACTCTGTATGTCTCCCTTATTTTTAAAAATAGGTATCTTCCTCCATTCATCAGGCATTTTCTTTGAGTTTAGAATCTTATTAAATAATTTAGTTAACCATGCCACTCCTATATCTCCCAAATACTTCCACACTTCAATTGGTATTTCATGGGGTCCACAGGCTTTACCCACTTTCATTTTCTTAAGTGCTTCCTTTACTTCTAAAGATCGAATCCTTCTAGTATAATTTACATTATTTTTTATTATTCTATAATCTATATTCACGCTATTACCATTTTGACTATTATTAAAGAGATCATTAAAATAATTTCTCCATCTTTCTTTAATGTCCTCATCTTTCACCAACACTTTTCCTTCTTTATCCTTAATGCACCTAACTTGATTAAGATCTTGACATTTCCTTTCTCTACTCCTTGCTAATCTATAAATATCTTTCTCTCCTTCTTTATTTCCAAGTTTCTCATATAACTTTTCAAAGGCCTGTGCTCTTGCTTGACTAACTGCCTTTTTTGCCTCTTTCGGCTCTTTCTTTGCTATCTTGTACTGTTCATATGCCTCATTATTATCACATTTAGGTAATTTCTTATACCATTCCCTTTTTCTCTTCACTGCCTTTTGTACTTCCTCATTCCACCACCATTTCTCTTTTGAGGGTGGTCCGTGTCCTTTAGACTCTCCAAGTACTTTTCTAGCTACTTCTCTAATCTTTGATGTCATCTGTATCCACATATCATTGGCCTCCATATCTAGTTTCCATACTTCGGACTCGAGAAGCTCATTTTTGAACTTCACTTGCTTTACTCCTTTGAACTCCCACCACTTTGTCATAAAACTTATAATTTTATTTCCTTTCTTTTCTTTTTATATTTACACTAAATTTTTTGCAATATTTCTTAATAATTCAATAATTTATTTTTGTTTAATTAAATTGACCTTTTGGTCAAAAAAAAAAAAACAATTCTTAAAGTCAATTGACCAAAATGCCCCTTATCGGATCATAATCCCTCTTTTACAATATGCCTGGTGAATCCTTATATTTTTTGGGTCATTTGAATTTTTATTGTGTCTATCTCAATTAATTTTCTATTTATTTTTTGTTCTCAAGGTATCTTTGAATAGCACTAGTCACTGACTAAAAATGGTACTATTCATAACTTGGAGGTTCGGGGTGTTACAATTCTCCTCTCCTTAAAAATAAATTTCATCCTCGAAATTTTCCTTGTCTTAGTCTCTGAATAGCTGTGGGTGTTGTCTCCTCATGTCCTCCTCACACTCCCATGTAGCCTCCTGGCCTGAATGATGGTTCTAGAGCACTTTCGCCAGAGGTATCTGTTTGTTCCTCAGCTATTTTACCTCATATGCCGAGATCTTTATGGGCTCTTCATCATATGTCAGGTCTGGTGTCACACCCAACCCCTCTGTAAGGCATAACATGATCCCGTAGTATACCTAATGAATTACCAACTCCGTCTACTGATAACCCATTAAATATACTACAAGGGATTTTAAAAAAACTTTTCTTACTTCTTTTACAGTGGTGAGCACTATTTACAAGTGTTAAAAACCTTTTTGATCTGAAGTGATAGAACTAACACATTTGAATTATTTGGAATTTCTGTAAAAATTTTGGCAGAATGCCATCTGTATTTTGGATAAAACAGTTCTTCAGAAAACCTATAAAAAGCACTTCAATTATTTTCCAAATCTCAACTCCAACATTTTTCTCAATACAGCATATTTCTCAACTCAAATCCACAGTAATTTTTCAAAAGTTGAGATATAGGAAATATAATACAATTTTCACAAGTCAAAATAACTCATAATTATTTTACAACCTCAAGTTACAATTTGAATTTACAACTGCTCAAACCAAAACAATATGTACATACAGTGGTCATACATTACAGTACAAAATGCAAAAAGCGGTATACTCGCTATACCCGAAAAATCTCTCGCTGAAGGTACAGCAGCCTAGTCTGCTGCCCTGTCTGTCTGTCTACCTGCGACAGCAATAAAAAGCTATCGCTGAGACAATGTCTCAGTGGTGCACAACATTAACCAAATACAACTTTAAATCACAATTCATAAACTATATAAATAGTGGATACATAAAACCATAGTTAAATTCAAGACAATGAATGTCATAAGGAATTTAAACTCCAATTCACAATTTATCAAAATTCATAATAACACAATTTAGTCAAATAATTTAAGAATACCGTATTGCCAATTCATACACAATTTGATCAAAATACTTAATAACACAGTGTTGCCGATCAATATCACAATTTAAGCCAGGACACAATTTTTCCACACATGCCGTGTTGTACACCACGACAAGACACACTCACCCCAATAATCGAAATCAATGAGGGAGGAAGCTAGCTGAATAATGAGTACTCATCCATACTCACCTCAGACTGGGAAGTCAAAGAGGGAGGAACATAATCATACTCACCCCAGACTGATAAGTCAAAGAGGGAGGAATAATCACACTCACCCCATTAATGGAGGAGGAACATAGTAACAGTGTCATGCCAATTGTGAATCAAAACAATTCAAAACATTTTATTCAAATGATCCGAAGAATCCAATAAATTTCCAAAGTTATAATTTCATTCACAAAATGGCAACACAATTCGTAATTCACTTCAATTTCCACAAAAACCATTTACAGTGCTTTTCAATCAATAAGTATCCATCAAATACCATTCAAACGGTTTCTCACAGTTTCAAATCATTTATAATGCTTTTCAAGCAATAAATATCCATTCAAGTACATTTCCACAATTTAAAACAATAACATACAAGTAGTCATAATTTATTTCAATTGAAAATAATTCAAAAGAAATAAATATTGTGCACAAACACAATTTAAAATAATAACATACAATTTATCATATGAAATATTATTCAGAACAAAATTAGTTGAAAACTAGTTGTGCACAATCACAATTTAAAAAAATAATGTACAATAGTCATAATTCATTTCAATTGAAAAATTCAAAAGAAATAGCCGTTGTGCACAAACCTCTAATATTTGTCTCCTGGTCTGGACTCAGTGTTTCCTTCCCTTTTTCATGAGTCTTTGGTAACTGAGAAACACAATTTGAAGTGTTTCAGTGCTAAATTAATTTGTCTCTAACGATAATGTTCGATAAGTAATTCACTGAAAGCTATTATTTGCTTAATCACCTAATATACCGACCCTCGATGCGTTCTAGGTAAATTAGGTTTTAGTGTCATTAATATGTCACATTCGATAGGGTTTTAGGTTGGTACGTTTTACCAAACTCATTTCCTCGTTTAGTGCATTTTAATGCAACTTGCTGGATTCCGGGATACTAGTTTGACCTAGGCGGACGGCCTAGTTCCCTCGGTTTTCGGGTTTCGGTCAAAACTACAAACTTGTAGATCTATGTCTTATGGACCGCGGTACAAAATTTCAGGTCATTCAGAGTTAAGTAGACCGAGTTATGGTCATTATACTATTGCTGGTCAAATGGTATCAAATTAGGTCAATTTTTGGTCAATTTGGTCAACTCTGGTTCGGCCAGTTTTTGGACCCGAACTTGTGCAAGTTGTTTGACTTGCTTATGGTCATTTCTGGGTTTTGGTGTCTTCATAAGACTTGTAGGTATGGGTCTTAACTATTCATGGTTAAAATTTCAGGTCAATTGGACCTGTTTTGAGTGAGTTATGGCCTAAACACTCACTGCTGCCCAATTGGTCATTTTTCAGGTCCTAATTGTACCTAATCCGAATTGGTCATTTTCTTGGGTCACCTTGCAAGCAGAATTTTGGTATGCTTTCTCAATGAAAGTTGGCACGTTTTGTGCCTATTTCCACCTCCAATTGGTCTCATACAAATTGAGGTTACACATTTAAAGTTATAGGCTAAAATGTACACTGCCCTTAGTTACCTTGCTTAACACACATCAATTACACACTTACATTACTACATGTCCACTTCCCCTTACCATTTCTGTTTTGGTTCATTACTAAAACCATATTCCACTTCACTTAAATTTCACTTTGGGCAGATTGCAATTATCCTCAATACACCAATTAAAACTCACATTTGCAAGTTCTAAGTACAATCACATATACACCTAAACATTACAAATTTTTACATATACTTACACAATCAATCTATACACATCTCCATCAATTCTCATGGTCAATATTCTGCCAATACTTTCATGAACATATACATTTATTCAAGAATCTCAAGGCTGCCGCAAACTTTCTCAACACCAAAGTATTCCACAATTCATCAATTTCCATCCAAATGCAAAAATCACCATATATATATGGAATAATTTACTAGGATATTACATCACCATAACCAACATAATTCTCATCAAATATATGTACAAATACTTCATCAATACATGACTACATGGCTGCCCAAAAATGGATATCTCAATAACTCTTCAAACTTAAAAATTTCCTTCACAAAACCAACACCCATAACATGTACACAAAGTTTAACAAAGAAATCTTCAAAAATGTAAACTTACCTTATGGTTAGAACTTGCCAAACCTTGATTAAACTTCTTAAATTTGGTATCAAGCTCTTCCTTATGATGTGTAGACAAACTTTCATGAAGGAACCTAAGTGATTGAAGGTGAAATGGAAGGGTGGATCAAGCTTGAATGAAAAACGTTAATGGAGGTTTTCTTCTTCTTCAATTCGGCAATGTTGAGAGAATTGGAGAAGATGAAGAATTCAGCTGCATTATGGACTTACACCTGCACCACTTCATGTTTAGTTTATTCATTAGTGGACCACTTACTTAAGAAAAATGATTTAATAAGATTTAAGTGCTAATTACACAATTTTCACTCCACTTTTGGCTATTTATATTAGGTACCCCCAAATTAATTTTTCATTTTATTTTCTAAGTGTAATATTATTTATTTTTAATGGACATTTAGGTCAAAAGACACTTCGGGATGTCAAATGACCATAATGCCCCTGTTCGGGTTGCATTCCCGATTTTTCGGTAACACCGGGTTTTGTCCGTTTTTCGATTTCTCACTTTTCTTTGTACTAATTATTTAATTTTTCTTTGATATTTCTAATGATATTTATACTTCAATAAATATTTATTAGAGTCCTACAAATATTTTCCAGGGTTCCCCGCAGTCCAGGGCTAGTCAACGGTACACGCTGTGACTTCCCGGTGTGGTCACCCATCGCTAGGGTTTTCGGCTCGCTTCACTTGGTTACATTTCTTTGCTATTATTTTTCCTTTGTTTTTCTTGTATTTTCCTTTCTTGTATTTCATTATTTTATATCTCCTCACACATATCGAAGTGTAGTTCTAGGCATCCTAGCTGTCCGGACAGCACTGGTAACCGGAACAGTAGAACGCACTACCGAACTTAGGGGTGTTACATCTGGACTCACTTCAATCTCCTCTACTGGCAAAATGTGAGAGGGGTGTCGCACCTTATCCCTTGTAAGGCATGACATGTTCCCATAGCATACCTAATGAATTACCCAACTCCACCTACCGATAACCCATTAGTTATGCTACAAAGGATTTTAAAACAAACCATAGCTTTTTATCTTATCAATTCTTTTGCAGAAAACTGCATGAGAATAGTTAAAATTCTATGTAAACATTCATTGGAAATAATGATAGACTAAATATTGCAAAAGTTACATTTTCATAAGTCTCAAAGTAAAATACAAAATAGTTACAAACTCAAAATGTGATAGCAATGCAATGCTTTTAAATACAAACTGCTCAATGTCCGTACATCCATACATGTAGGTACAAAATACATCCAAAGAAATCACAAGGGTATACCTAACATAAATACCCACAAACAATACCAAAATGCTACTTCCAAGTCTCTCACTCGGCAGCCTTCTCCTTTCCCTTACCTGCGATAGCATAAAGAAGCTATCGCTGAGTACATCACTCAGTAATGCACTACTAATAACTTTAAAACTTAATGTGAAACACAATTTGTCAAAGCATAATAAATCATATTTTTCTCAAGCATGAAAACTTCACAATAGTTCTAAGTCCATAAAGGCCATTTATTGGAATAACATTTCAAATGAGAAATCACACTTCATAAATTGTAATTCACAAAGCATTAGTGTTGCCAACATCAACACACAGTTCAGGCCATGACACAAAATTTCATGATCAGTGCTGTGTTGTACACCTCGACAAAGCAATCTCAACCTCACTAACCATTATTAATGAGGGAAGGGCTAGCTAGCTAATGAGTTCTCATGTAGTCTTACCCCACTAACCATTATTAATAGGAGACATAATCATATCAAATATCGAACTCCAAGTAGCCGTTACTACTGGGGAGTTCTGAAGGGACTATCATGCTAACTGTTGTTTTAAAACAACTTTCAAGAGTTTCTAAATCAATAATCACATTTGCAAAACAATAACATATTCAAATCATCATAAAACCCATAAAAGGGGTGCAACACACAAAATTTTCAAATGCAAGAGAAAAATCATACCTCATTCAAAATAAACTCATTCCAAATCAAACTCATTCAAATCCATTTACAAAGTTAAAACAAAGAAAAAGGTTAGTTGTGCAAAAACTTTCAATAATTCTCCTTCCCTGTTACCTACTTCTCCTTACTCGTTCCAACTTCTTTTTCTCATGAAAATACACAAATAAAATATCTCAATGCCAATCTCAATTGCTGCCAAAAAATCATTACATGCATGTCTAATACATCCCAAGTTAGCTTCGCAAATTTTAGAAAATTTTGATTTTGGATAACTTGTGCGCTAATCTTTGAACCCAATTTTTACCTAGCTTCGATCATACTTTGGTGAGGTGTTTTTCATGAAAATTGTTCATCTAGGTCTTAACTTTATTTTCTTTTTTGAATCGCCTAATTCGGAGCAGTGTAGCTCAACTTATGCTCAAAGCACAATTATTGTTCACGTAACTGTTCATGCTGCAGATTCAGTTCCAGCAGATTTATCGATCCAATTTCGTACAGCAATTTGGTTAAGTTAAGTCCATAATTTGGTCTAACGTTCTTCATATGAAATGTTCTACTGTGTCTTAGGTTTCCATCAGTTCAAGAATCGTCTAAATTAGAGTTTTCTAGAGAGAGTTATGGCCATGCAAATTTTACTATTTTTATGGTAAATATGCAATTCTGCAAATTCGGTGATTCAATTTTGCTCAACAATTTTATTGGGTTAAGTCCATAATTTGGCCTCAAGTTCTTCATATGAAATGTTCTACTATGTTTTAGGTTTCCATCAGTTCAAGAATCGCCTAAATCGGAGTTTTCTAGAGAGAGTTATGGCCTTGTAAAATTTACTGTTCATATGGTCAAATTCTGCAGGTTCCAGAATTTTGTCTCTAAGTTCAAGGCTCATTTCGAATAGCTTAAGGTCATTTTCGGGGCAGGGTATCTTCACAAAAATTCTATCCCTATGTCTTAAGTTTCATTTCCAAATGGTTTCACACAAATTGGAGTTGTGTAGCTCAATTTATGGGCTGTCAAACATACTGAACTCAGTGTGCAAATTTTGCCCTAGGTTCAAATTTTTCACTTCTTCAATTTTTCCCACTAACTAACCTCAATTCACATTTAATTCACCCAAAATGACTATAACTTAGCATTGACACATCAATGGCACTTCCTAGCACAAAACCCACAATTTTCAAACATTAAAGTTTGTAATTTTCCCTAATCCTACCATTTCGTTACTTCCATTCCTCCATCCAATGCCAATTCAAACTAAATAAACCTCAAATGATCATAATTTAACACTACACACACCAATTTCACTCTCTAGCACCAAAACTCCAATTTTCCCATGAATCCTAATCTCCCATAATTAAATTTATACACATTTCATGTAATTTCTTTACTCTAATCATGCATACTACTTTAATTAAGCTTGATTTCATGATCATTTTCATTGAAATATATCAAACCCTAATTTTTCTCCAACTTGGCCAAAACCCTAGTTTAGGTTCCATGCATGTTTCCTTTCATTTTCTTATGAAATTTCATCATAATCTAACTTAATTTAAGGTTTGTATAACAAAATGAGCATTAAAGAACTTACCTCTTGATAACTTCCTTCCAACTCCCCAAATCTTCAATTTTCTTCTAATCTCTTGTTTTCCCTTGCTATTAATCTCTAAATCAAATATTAATTTGATGCTCTCTACCAATTAGATGCAAAACCCATAGAGGAAAAGCAAGGAATTGAGTTTTGAGAATGGATGTCAATGGAGAAAGAAGGAAGAAGAAGAAAGAAAGAAAGAGAGAAGAAGAGAGAGTGAATGGTAACTAGATGGGAAAGAAAGGGAAGAAATGGTTTTTTAATTTGTCTTATATTTCATATATATTTATTCCCAAAATTAGTTTATTTCAATTAAAAATTTTAATTGTGTCAAAAATGTCATAAAACTTACAATTTTATTTCCTTTCTTTTCTTTTTATATTTACACAAAATTTTCCTCAATATTTCTTCATAATTCAATATTTTTTTTTAAATTAAATTGACCTTTTGGTAAAAAAAAAAAGACAATTCTTAAAGTGAATTGACCAAAATGCCCCCTCATCGGATCATAATCCCTCTTTTACAATATACCTGGTGAATCCTTATATTTTTGGGTCACTTGAATTTTTATTGTGCCTATCTCAATTAATTTTCTATTTATTTTTGGTCCTCAAGGTGTCTTTGAATAGTACTACTCAATGACTAAAAATGGTACTATTCATAACTTGGAGGTTCGGGGTGTTACGATTCTCCTCTCCTTAAAAATAAATTTCATCCTCGAAATTTTCCTGGTCTCAGTCTCTGAATAGCTATGGGTGTTGTCTCCTCATGTCCTCCTCACGCCCCCATATAGCCTCCTGGCCTGAATGATGGTTCCACAGCACTTTCACCAGAGGTATCTATTTCTTCCTCAGCTGTTTTACCTCATATGCCAAGATCTTTATGGGCTCTTCATCATATGTCAAGTCTAGATTCACTTCAATCTCTTCTCCTGGCAAAATGTGAGAGGGGTGTCCCACCTTATCCCTTGTAAGGCATGACATGTTCCCATAGCATACCTAATGAATTACCGAACTCCACCTACCGATAACCCATTAGCTATGCTACAAAGGATTTTAAAACAAACCATGGCTTTTTATCTTATCAATGCTTTTGCAGAAAATTGCATGAGAATAGTTAAAATTCCATGTAAACATTCATTGGAAATAATGATAGACTAAATATTGCAAAAGTTACATTTTCATAAGTCTCAAAGTAAAATACAAAATAGTTACAAACTCAAAATGTGATAGCAATGCAATGCTTTTAAATACAAGTTGCTCAATGTCCTTACATCCATACATATAGGTACAAAATACATCCAAAGAAAACACAAGGGTATACCTAACATAAATACCCATAAACAATATCAAAATGCTGCTTCCAAGTCTCTCACTCGGCAGCCTTCTCCTTTCCCTTACCTGCGATAGCATAAAGAAGCTATCGCTGAGTATATCACTCAGTGGTGCACAACTAATAATTTTAAAACTTAAGGTAAAACACAATTTGTCAAAGCATAATAAATCATATTTTTCTTAAGCATGAAAACTTCATAATAGTTCTAAGTCCATAAAGGCCATTTATTGGAATAACATTTCAAATGAGAAATCACACTTCATAAATTGCAATTCACAAAGCATTAGTGTTGCCAACATCAACACACAGTTCAGGCCATGACACAAAATTTCATGATCAGTGCTGTGTTGTACACCTCGACAAAGCAATCTCAACCTCACTAAACGTTATTAATGAGGGAAGGGCTAGCTAGCTAATGCGTACTTATGTAGTCTTACCCTACTAACCATTATTAATGGGAGACATAATCATATCAAATATCAAACTCCAAGTAGCCATTACTATCAGGGAGTTTCGAAGGGACTATCATACTAACTATGGTTTCAAAACAACTTTCAAGAGTTTCTAAATGAATAATCACCTTTGCAAAACAATAACATATTCAAATCATCATAAAACCCATAAAAGGGGTGGCAACACACAAATTTCTCGAATGCAAGAGAAAAACTATACCTCATTCCAAATCAAACTCATTCAAATAAACTCATTCAAATCCATTTACAAAGTTAAAACAAAGAAAAAGGTTAGTTGTGCACAAACTTTCAATAATTCTCCTTCCTTGTTACCTACTTCTCCTTGTCCGTTCCAACTTCTTTTTCTACTGAAAATACACAAATAAAATACCTCAATACCAATCTCAATTGCTGCCAAAAACTCATTACATGCATGTCTAATGCATCCCAAGTTAGCTTTGCAAGTTTTAGAAAATTTTGGTTTTGGATAACTTGGTGCCCCAATCTTTGAACCCAATTTTTACCTAGCTTCGATCATAATTTGATGAGGTGTTTTTCATGAAAATTGTTCATCTAGGTCTTAACTTTATTTTCCTTTTTGAATCGCCTAATTCGGAGCTGTGTAGCTCAAGTTATGCTCAAAACACGATTACTGTTCGCGTCACTATTCATGCTGCAGATTCAGTTCCGGCAGATTTATCGATCCAATTTTGTACAGCAATTTGGTTAAGTTAAGTCCATAATTTGGTCTAATGTTCTTCATATGAAATGTTTTACTATGTCTTAGGTTTCCATCGGTTCAAGAATTGCCTAAATTGGAGTTTTTTAGAGAGAGTTATGGCCATGCAAACTTTACTGTTTATATGGTAAATCTACAATTCTGCAGATTCGGTGATTCAATTTTGCTCAGCAATTTGATTGGGTTAAGTACATAATTTGGCCTCAAGTCCTTCATATGAAATGTTCTACTATGTCTTAGGTTTCCATCGATTCAAGAATTACCTAAATTGGAGTTTTCTAGAGAGAGTTATGGCCTTCCAAAATTTACTGTTCATATGGTCAAATTCTGTAGGTTCCAAAATTTTGTCTCTAAGTTCAAGGCTCATTTCGGATAGCTTAAGGTCATTTTCGGGGCAGGATATCTTCACAAAAATTCTAGCCTTACGTCTTAAGTTTCATTTTCAGTTAGATTCACACCAATTGGAGTTCTGTAGCACAATTTATGGGCTATCAAACACACTGAACTCAGTGTGCGAATTTTGCCCTAGGTTCAAATTTTTCATTTCTTCAATTATTCCCACTAACCAACCTCAATTCACATTTAAGTCACCCAAAATGACTATAATTAAGCATTGACACATCAATTGCACTTCCTAGCTCAATCCCCACAATTTTCAAATATCAAAGTTTGCAATTTTCCCTAATCCTACTATTTCATTACCTCCATTCATCAACCCAATGTCAATTCAAACTAAATAAACCTCAAATGATCATAATTTAACACTACACACACCAATTTTACGCTCTAGCACCAAAACTCTAATTTTCCCATGAATCCTAATCTCCCATAATTAAATTTATGCACATTTCAAGCAATTTCTTTACTCTAGTCATGCATACTACTTCAATTAAGCTTGATTTCATCATCATTTTCATTGAAATATATCAAACCCTAATTTTTCTCCAATTTGGCTAAAACCCTAGTTTAGGTTCCATGCATTTTTCCTTTCATTTTCTTATGAAATGTCATGCTTTCTCATGTAAAATCATCAAACCAAACTTGATTCAAAGCATATTTGGTTAATCAAGCATGAAGGAGAGAGCTTACCTCACTTGATGATTTTTCCCACTTCTAATCTCTTCCAAATCTTGCTCTTTTTGTTTTTAATATCTCAATCAAAGATCTCTTTGATGTTTTCTTTTAGTGGGCTATGGAATGTATGAAGGGAATTGAAGTGAATCAAGACTTGGAAGGGAAAACAATGGTGGAAGAAGATTGGAGAAGAAGAGAAAAGAAAATAGAGGGAGAGGGAAGATGGGTGGTGGCATGGAAGAAGGGAAAGAAGGAGACTTGTCTTCTTTTATATTTATTTATTCCTTTTTAATTAAATAATTAAGTTTAATTGTCAAAAGCCCATAAGTTATTAATTTTAATTAGGTCAAAAATGAAATTTAAATTCTAGATTTTTGCCTCTTTTATTTTCTTTCCACTTTTACTCTAATTTTTCCCTCAATATTTCTTCATAATTCAATATTTTATTTTCATTTAATTAAATTGACATTTTGGTCAAAAATCAACTCTTAAAGTGAATTAATCGAAATGCCTCTTACCGGGTCATAATCTCTCTTTTATAATATACCTGGTGAGTCCTTATATTTTTGGGTCACTTGAATTTTTATTGTGTCTATCGCAATTAATTTTCTATTTATTTTTGGTCCTCAAGGTGTCTTTGAATAGTACTAGTCACGGACCAAAAATGGTACTATTCATAACTCGGATGTTCGGGATGTTACAGGGGTCTGATCTGTACCTCCTCAACATGGAGACATGGAAGACATTGTGAATCTTTTCCAACTCCGGAGGCAATGCAAGTCTATATGCCAATGGGTCCACTCTTTCTAAAACCTCATACGACCCAATGAAGTGAGAACTTAGTTTCCCTTTTCTGCCAAACCTCATGATCATCTTCCATGGGGAAACTTTCAGGAACACCTTGTCACCCACACTGTACTGAATATCTCTTCTCTTTAGGTCAATGTAGGACTTTTATCTATCCGTTATAACTTTGAGTCTGTCTCTAATGAGCTTAACCTTTTCTTCCATTTGCTGCACTAATTCTGAGCCAAACAACTTCCTCTTGCCCACTTCATCCCAACACAAGGGAGTTCTACACTTTCTGCCATAAAGTGCTTCATATGAAGGCGTCCCGATGCTTGACTGATAACTGTTGTTGTAGGCAAATTCAATTAAAGGCAAGTGTGTGTCCCAACTCCCTTCAAACTCAATTACATAAGCCCGAAGCATATCCTCCAAAATCTGAATGATCCTTTCAGATTGGCCGTCTATCTGTGGATGGAATGCTGTGCTGAAGTTCAATCTAGTTCCTAGGGCTTTGTGGAGACTACCCCTGAATCTAGAAGTGAACCTTGGATCTCTGTCTGACACAATAGACACTGGCACTCCGTGTAACCTCACCATATCATCAATGTACAGTTTGGCCAATCTTTCTAAGTTGTAATCCATCCTCACTGGCAAAAAGTGTGCAGACTTGGTCAATCTATCAATAATAACCCAAACTGCATCATGATTCTTTTGTGTAAGTGGAAGTCCTGTCACGAAATCCATAGTGATTCTTTCCCATTTCCACTCGGGAATTGATAATGGCTGTAGCAACCCTGCAGGCACTTGGTGTTCTACCTTTACTTGTTGACAAGTTAGGCATTTGGCAACAATTTTTGCAATGTCTTTCTTCATTCCTCTCCACCAATAGTGCTCTTTCACACTTCTATACATTTTGGTTCCACCAGGGTGCATTGCAAAAGGTGAATCATGTGCTTCCTTTAAAATCGTCTGCCTCAGTTCTACATTCTCAGGATATGCACATTCTGCACTTATATAACAATAAGCCCTCATCATTTACTGATAATTCTGGTTTCTTGCCATCCCGAGCCTCTTCCATCAACTTCACATACTTATCATCCTTCTGTGCAACTGCTTTAATTTGTTCTGCCAGTATTGGTTTCACTTGCCAAGTAGCTACCATCTGCCCATCTTCATTAATCTCCAAATTAGCATGCAAGGCCCTTAACTCATGCACCATGGACAATGGAGAAGCCCTCAAACTAGCCATAGTCTTGCGACTTAAAGCATCAGCTACAACATTTGCCTTTCCAGGCTGATAATCTATCAAGCAATTATAATCTTTTATCAGCTCTAACCATCTCCTCTACCTCAAATTTAACTCCTTCTGTGTGCCTAAGTAGTTCATACTTTTATGATCTGTGTATATATAACATCTCTCCCCATACAAGTAATGTCTCCAGATCTTCAAGGCAAAGACAATGGCTACCAGCTCCAAGTCATGCGTAGGATAATTCCTCTCATGCTGTTTAAGCTGGTGTAAAGCATAGGCAATGACATTCCTATCTTGCATTAATACACAGCCCAATCCGTTATGAGAAGCATCACTATATATGGTATACTCTTTACCCAAAGTGGGCAAGGTTAAGACTAGAGCTTCAGTTAAACGCCTCTTTAACTCATCAAAACTTTCCTGGCACTGATCAGTCCACTAAAATTTTACATCCTTCCTAAGTAGCTTGGTCAGTGGAGATGCTAGCATGGAGAATCCCTTCACAAACCTTCGGTAATACCCGGCCAAACCAAGGAAACTCCGAACTTCTATGACATTTTTGGGTGGCTTCCAATTAAAAATGGCTTCAACTTTGTTAGGATCCACCTGGATACCTTCTGCAGAAACAATATGCCCCAAAAATGAAATCTCCTTTAGCCAAAACTCACATTTCGACAGTTTGGCATACAACTGCTTCTCCTTCAAAGTCTGCAATACTATCCTCAAGTGCTTGTCGTGTTCCTCTGTATTCTTTGAGTACACCAAAATATCATCAATGAACACCACAACAAACTGGTCCAAATATGGCCTGAAGATAGTGTTCATCAGGCACATAAAAAGCAGTTGGAGCATTAGTCAACATGAATGGCATTACCAAGAACTCATAGTGGCCATACCCAGTTCTAAAGGCAGTTTTAGGAATACTTTGCTCCTGCACCCTCAACTGGTAGTAGCCCGATCTCAAGTCAATTTTGGAGAATACAGTTGCATCCTTCAACTCATCAAACAAATCATCGATCCGTGGCAGAGGATATCTATTCTTTATGGTCACCTTATTCAACTGTCTGTAGTCTATGAATAGGCGGAGAGTACCATCCTTTTTATTCACAAATAATACTGGTGCTCCCCAAGGTGACACGCTATGGCGGATAAAACCCTTATCTAACAATTCCTGCAATTGCACCTTCAACTCTTTCAACTCAGTAGGTGCCATCCTATAAGGAGTGATGGAGATTGGCTCCACACCAAGCATAGTTTCAATTTCAAACTGCACCTCTCTTTTCGGAGGTAATCCCAGTAATTCTTTCGAAAAGACATCCGGAAAATCCCATACCGTAGGAATATCTTTAAGATCTAGACTCCCCACCTGGGTGTCTATCACATTAGCTAGATAAGCTTCACATCCCTTTCTAATCATCTTTCTTGCAAGTGCAACTAAAATGATGTTGGATGGCAATAACGGCCTCTCCCTGTGTATCACTATGTCTACATACTCGAGAAGACCAAAAGTGACTGTCTTCAGTCTACAGTCGATCATGGCGTGATGCCTAGCTAGCCAATCCATGGCTAAGATGATATCATAATCTCGAAGGGCATGTCGATTAAGTCTGATAGGAATGTATGTCCTTGGATCACCAAAGGACAATCCTTATGCAATTTGTTCACCCTAACCTCTTGTCCTAAAGGACTAGTCACTAGCACATCATAATCTATATTCAAGCAAGGAATGGCAACAGAACATGCAATACTAGCACTAATATAAGAATGTGTATAACCAGGGTCAAACAACACATATACATCTCTACCATAGATGGAGAAAGTACCAGCCACAACATTTGATGTCTCAGCTCTATCCCGCTGGCGCATGGTGTACACCCTGGCTAATGCACCACTCTGCTTTGGTTGGCTCACTGTGCCCTGGCTGCCAGAAGTGTTACCTCTACCCCTGCCTCAGCCTCTACTAGCTGTCTGTTATCCTCTGGAAGTAGAACCTTGAACAAATCCCTCAGTGGTGGTAGGCGGCCTAGACCTACGAGCACTAGTGCAATCTCTAGCAAAATGCCCACATTCACCACAGTTGTAATGTAACACCCTACCCCTCTGTAAGGCATAACATGATCCCGTAGTATACCTAATGAATTACCAACTCCGTCTACTGATAACCGATTAAGTACACTACAAGGGATTTTAAAAACTTTTCTTACTTCTTTTACAGTGGTGAGCACTATTTACAGGTGTTAAAGACTTTGGTGAACTGAAGTGGAACAACTAACTCATTTGGTTTATTTGGAATTTCTGTAAAAATTTTGGCAGAGTGCCATCTGTATTTTGGATAAAACAGTTCTTCAGAAAACCTGTAAAAAGACACTTCAATAATTTTCCAAATCTCAACTCCAATACATTTCTCAACACAACAATTTATCAACTCAATTCCATAGAAATTTTTCAAAGTCTGAGATAAGGAAATATAATACAGCTTTTACAAGTCAAAACAGCTCATAATTATTTTACAACTTCAAGGTACAATTTGAATTTACAACTGCTCAAAACCAAAAACAAAATGTACATACAGTGTCATACATTACAGTACAAAATGCCAAATGTGGTATACTCACTATACCAAAAAATCTCTTGCTGGAGGTATATGCAGCCTAGTCCATCGCCTGTCTGTCTCTCTCTACTGCGACAATAAAAGCTATCATTTGAGACAATGTCTCAGTGGTGCACAACATTAACCAAATACAATTTAAATCACAATTCATAAATCATATCAATAGTGGATGCTTAAAACCATAGTCAATTTCAAGACAGTAATTGTCCATAAGAATTTAAACTCCATTTGTCAATATCACAATAATTTTCATAAGTTAGATCATGTTTGAATTCAAAAGAAAGTATATGTCAATGAGAGTTTAAATCCATTTCACAATCTCACAATACATATCAATAAATCACACACAGCTTAATGATGATCCATAGTTCAATTCGTCCCAAAAGCCAATGGCTAATGAGGTATTCAATTCATCCCAAAAGTCGATGACTAATGAGGAATAACATAGCTAGCTAGCAAAAATATGAGTACTCATCCAATTCATCCTCAACAGGCACACACCTCAACACTTCAGCCAGAGAGGGAATTCAATTCGTCCCACTAGACAAGCTAATGAGGAATACAATCAATATACATGATAGCTGTGGTTTCAAACCATTTCCAATGCTTTTAAATCAATAAGTATCCATAAATGTCATTCAAACAATTTCTCACAGTTTCAAATCATTTACAATGCTTTTCAAGCAATAAATATTCATTCAAATACATTTCCACAATTTAAAACAATAATATACAAATAGTCAATATTTATTTCAATTGAAAATAATTCAAAAGAAATAGTTGTTGTGCACAAACCTCTGATATTTGTCTCCTGGTCCTGACTCAGTATTTCTTTCCCTTTTTCTGAGTCCTTGTTAACTGAGAAACACAATTTGAAGTGTTTCAGTGCTAAATTAATTTGCCTCTAACGATAATGTTCGATAAACAATTCACTGAATACTTTTATTTGCTAAATCACCTAATATACCGACCCTCGATGTTTTCTAGGTAAATTAGGTTTTAGTGTCATTAATATGTCACATTCGATAGGGTTTTAGGTTTGGTACGTGTTGCCAAACTCAATTCTATGTATATTGCGTTTTCTTGCATTTCATTGCAAATTGCTGGATTTCGGGATACTAGTTTAACCTAGCCGGACGACCTATTTCCCTCAGTTTTCGGGTTTCGGTCAAAACTACAAACTTGTAGATCTATGTATTATTGCACGCAGGGCAAAATTTTAGGTCAATCCGAGTTAAGTAGACTAAGTTATGGTCATTACACTATTGCTGGTCAAATGGCATCAAATTAGGTCAATTTTAGGTCAATTTGGTCAACTTTGGTTCGGCCAGTTTTTGGACCCGAACTTGTGCAAGCTTTTTGACTTACTTCTGGTCATTTCTGGGCTTTGGTGTCTTCATAAGACTTGTAGGTATGGGTCTTAAATATTCATGGTTAAAATTTCAGGTCAATTGGACCTGTTTTGAGTGAGTTATGGCCTAAACACTCACTGCTGCCCAATTGGTCATTTTTCAGGTCCTAATTGTACCTAATCCGAATTGGTCATTTTCTTAGGTCACCTTGCAAGAAGAATTTTGGTATGCTTTCTCAATGAAAGTTGGCACATTTTGTGCCTAGTTTCACCTCCAATTGGTCTCATACCAATTGAGGTTACACATTTAAACATATTGGCTAAAATATACACTGCCCTTAGTTACTTTGCTTAACACACATTAATTACACACATTTACCTTGCAATATGTTTACTTCCCTACCATTTATGTTTTGGTTCATTACCAAAACCACATCCCACTTTACATTATCCTCACTTTGGGCAGATTACAATTATCTTCAATACACCAATTAAAGTTCACATTTACAAAGTCTAAATACAATCACATACACACCTAAACATCACTAATTCTCACATACACTTTACAAAATAATTTTATACACATATCCTTCAATCCTTAATGCCACAATTCTGCCCATATCTTCATGAACACATACACTTATCCAAGAGTATCAAGGCTGCCGAAATTGTCCTTCAACATCAAAGTGTCCTACAATTCATTAAATCCCATTCCAAGTGCAAAATTCACCATATACATGTGAAGTAATTCACTAGGTTATTAAATCATCATGATCAACACCATTTCTCATCAAATATATGCACAATTATTTCATCAATTACATGACCCCATGGCTGTCCAAAATGAACACAACAATAACTCTTCAAACTCAAAAATTTTCTTCACAAATCCAACACCCATAACATGCACACAAAACTTAACAAAGCTATCTTCAAAAATACTAACTTACCTTATGGTTGGTGCTTGTTAAACCTTGCTTAAACTTTTCAAATTTGGTATCAAACTCTTCCTTGTGATGAGTAGACAAACTTTCATGAAGCCAGTTAAGGGATTGGAGTTGAAAATGGAGAGGTTAAGTGAGCTCATGCAAAACGCCCATGGAGTTTCCTCTCCCTTCAATTCGGCAATGTTGAGAGAACCTTGAGGAAGATGAAGTTCAGCTGGTTAGTGGACTTACATCAGCCCCCATTTAGTGTTTAATTAATCCATTAATGGTCCACTAACTCCAAATAATCATATAATAATCTAATTGTTCACTTAATCCCACATTAACCCATGATTTTAGCTATTTACTTTAAGTACCACCAAATTAATTTTTCATTTTATTTTCTAAGTGTAATATTATATATTTTTAATGGACATTTAGGTCAAAAGACACTTCGGGATGTCAAATGACCATAATGCCCCTGTTCGGGTTGCATTCCCGATTTTTCGGTAATACTGAGTTTTGTCTGTTTTTCGATTTCTCACTTTTCTTTGTACTAATTATTTAATTTTTCTTTGATCTTTCTAATGATATTTATTCTTCAATAAGGGTCTATTTAAGTCCTAAAAATGTTTTCCAGGGTTCCCCGATCCGTATTAGTCAACGGTCCACGCCGTGACTTCCCGGTGCGGTCACCCATCGCTAGGGTTCTCGGCTCGCTTAACTTGGTTACTCTTCTTTGCTATTATTTTTCCTTTGTTTTTCTTGTATTTTCTTTTCTTGTATTTCATTATTTTATGTCTCCTCACTCATATTGAAGTGTAGTTCTAGGCATCCTAGCTGTCCGGACAGCACTAGTCACAAGAACAGCAGAACGCACTACCGAACTTAGGGGTGTTACATGTAATAGGCTCCTATGGCCTTATAACATACTCCTCCATGATTCCTACCACAGGTTTCATAGGTACGAGTAGGGAAGGAACCCCTAGATGTATGCTGTCTGGATCTAGGTGGCCTCTACCTTGAGAATCTTCCCCTACTAGATCCTCTGTTACTTGGTTCCCCAAAGCTTTTCCTTTTACCCGAATTGTTACTTGGACTCTGACCTGTAGGCTTACTGCTCTTCTCTTTTTCAGTGGTTACCTTCTCAGATGCCCCTTCCAGTTATATCCTTTCCAATTCAAGGGCCTGTGATATCAACCCAGAGAAGTTGTCATGTCAAAATCCAACCACTTGCAATCTCAAACTAGGCCTCAAACCATTTGCATCTGTCTCTACTGGTAGTGAGTAGGCTTCCAGCATAGTGGCTGATGCGAGAAAAGTCTCTCTCATACTCGGCTACAGTCTTGTTCCCTTGCTTCAAACTAAGAAACTCCTGTAGCTTCATATCCACATAGGTATCAGGAGCATACTTCTGTCTAAACTCCCTTAGAAAGTCATACCATGTCAGCACTGGCGGCTCAGCCAAACCATGGGGAATGGTCTTCCACCACTCATATACATCTCCATGCAGCAGGGAAATTGAATATTCAAACTTCAACTCATCTGTGCAGTGCAATTTCTTGAAGACACTCTCCATCCGTTCTAACCATTGCTCAGCTTCCAATGGGTCCATGTACCCTTAAACTCTATTACCCCATACTTCATTAACTTGTTATATATGTCTGGCTAGGGATGGTGGTTGCACTGGAGGTGCTTGCACAGGAGCTTGGACTGGTATATTGCTAGCCATTTGCTGAAATAATGTAGCCATCTGCTGAGCAAACTGAGCAGGAAACTGCATGGGTGGGACGGGTGCAGCTGACCCACTGGCATTCTGAGGAGCTGGGGCCTCCCCTTGTACCTCAGCTGCTACTAATTGCTCTACTATGTGATCCCCCTCTTCCATACCAAATCACAAAGAATTCTACTCCCTGGACAACCAACGTAAGGAGATTTCCCTCCATTAGTCCATATTTATGATGTAATGCACTATATGTATCAATTAATGACAGTTGAGCAGTTTTACTTATAAAAAATTTTCAAACATGCAATTTCAAAACTTGTATAAAAACCAAAGCTCTGATACCACTAAAACATCTCACACCTTATCCCTTGTAAGGCATGACATGTTCACGTAGCATACCTAATGAATTACCGAACTCCACCTACCGATAACCCATTAGTTATGTTACAAAGGATTTTAAAATAAATCATAACTTTTTATCTTATCAATTCTTTTGCAGAAAATTGCATGAGAATAGTTAAGATTCCATATAAACATTCATTAGAAATAATGATAGACTAAATATTGCAAAAGTAACATTTTCATAAGTCTCAAAATAAAATACAAATATTTACAAACTCAAAATACTTTAGTAATGCAGTACTTTTTAATACAAACTGCTCAATGTTCGTAAATCCATACATATAGGTAAAAAATACATCCAAAGGAATCACAAGGGTATACCTAACATAAATACCCACAATCAATACCAAAATGCTGCTTCTAAGTCTCTCACTCGGCAACCTTCTCCTTTCCCTTACCTGCAACAGCATAAAGAAGCTATCGCTGAGTATATCACTCAGTGGTGTACAACTAATAACTTTAAAACTTAAGGTAAAACACAATTTCTCAAAGCATAATAAATCACATCCTTCTTAAGCATGAAAACATCACAATAGTTCTAAGTTCATAAGAGTCATTTATTCGAATAATATTTCAAATGAGAAATCACACTTCATAAATCACAATTTGCAAAGCATTAGTGTTGCCAACATCAACACACAATTTAGGCCATGACACAAAATTTTACGATCAATGCCGTGTTGCACACCATGACAAAGCAATCTTAACCTCACTAACCATTATTAATGAGGGAAGGGCTAGCTAGCTAATGAGTACTCATGTAGTCTTATCCCACTAACCATTGTTAATGGAAGACATAATCAATATCAATTATCAACCTCAAGTAGCCGTTACTACTGGGGAGTTCCAAAAGGGACTGTTATGCTAACTGTGGTTTCAAAACAGTTTCCAAAAATTTCCCACTCAACAATTACATTTCTAAACCAATAAACACATTTAAATTCATCATAATATCCATATAAAGGTGGCAACCCCAAATTTCTTAAATGTAAAGGAAAAATCATTTTTCAGTCAAAGTAAACTTGTTCAACGCAAACCTATTCAATTTAATACATTCCAAGAAATTTACAAGTTTAAAAATGAAGTAAAGGTTAGTTGTGCACAAACCTTTAATGCTCTCCTTTCTCTTTACTCACTATTCCTTGTCCGTCCCAACTTCTTTCTCTACTAAAAATATATAAATAGAATACCTCAACACCAATCTCAATTGCTATCAAGAACTCATTACATGAATTTCTAATACATCGTAAATTAGCTTTGCAAAGTTTAGGGAGTTTTGGTTTTAGGACAACTTGGCACCCCAATATTTGAACCCAATGTTTACCTAGTTTCGATCATAATTTGGTGAGGTGTTCTTCATGAAAAATTTTCATTTATTTCTTAACTTTATTTTCCTTTTTGAATCACCTAATTCAGAGCTATGTAGCTCAAGTTATGGCCAAAACACAGTTACTGCTCACATTACTATTCATCCTGAAGATTCAGCTCTGGCAGATTTATCGATCCAACTTTGTTTAGTAGTTTGATCAAGTTAAGTCCATAATTTGGTCTAATGTTCTTCATACGAAATGTTATACTATGTCTTAGGTTTCCATCGGTTTAAGAATTGCTTAAATCAGAGTTTTCTAAAGAGAGTTATGGCCATGTAAATTTTACTATTTATATGGTAAATCTGTAGTTCTACAGATTCAGTGATTCAATTTTGCTGATCAATTTGATTGGGTTAAATCCATAATTTGGCCTCAAGTTCTTCATATGAAATGTTCTAATATGTCTTAGGTTTCCATCGGTTCAAGAGTCGCCTAAATCAGAGTTTTCTAGAGAGAGTTATGGCCAAGCAAAATTAACTGTTCATATGGTCAAATTCTGCAGGTTCCAAAATTTTGTCTCTAAGTTGAAGGCTCATTTCGAATAGCTTACGGTCATTTTTAGGGCAGGGCATCTTCACAAAAATTCTAGCCCTATGTCTTAAGTTTCATTTCCAATTAGTTTCACACCAATTGGAGTTGTGTAGCTCAATTTATGGGCTGTCAAACACACTAAACTCAGTGTGCAAATTCTGCCCTAGGTTCAAAATTTTCATTTCTTCAATTATTCCCACTAACCAACCTCAATTCATGTTTAATTCACCCAAAATGACTATAATTTAGCATTGATACATTAATGGCACTTCCTAGTACAAAACCCATAATTTTCAAACTCTAAAGTTTGCAATTTTCCCTAATCGTACCATTTCGTTACTTCCATTCATCAACCCAATGTCAATTCAAACTAAATAAACCTCAAATGATCATAATTTAACACTACACACACCAATTTCACTCTCTAGCACCAAAACTCCAATTTTCCCATGAACCCTAATCTCCCATAATTAAATTTATACACATTCCATGCAATTTCTTTACTCTAATCATGCATACTACTTCAATTAAGCTTGATTTCATTATCATTTTCATTGAAATATATCAAACCCTAATTTTTCTCCAATTTGGCCAAAATCCTAGTTTAGGTTCCATGCATGTTTTTTTTTTTTTTTTCTTATGAAATTTCATCATAATCTAACTTAATTTAAGGTTTCTATAACAAAATGAGCATTAAAAAACTTACCTCTTGATGGCTTCCTTCCAACTCCCCAAATCTTCAATTTTCTTCTAATCTCTTATTTCTCCTTACTTTTAATCTCTAAATCAAATATTAATTTGATGCTCTCTACCAATTAGATGCAAAACCCATAGAGGAAAAGCAAGGAATTGAGTTTTCAGAATGGGTGTCAATAGAGAAAGAAGGAAGAAGAAGGAAGAAAAAAAGAGAGAAAAAGAGAGAGTAGGTGGTAACTAAATCGGAAAGAAAGGGAAGAAATGACTTTTTAATTTGTCTTATCTTTCATATATATTTATTCCCAAAATTAGTTTATTTCAATTAAAAATTTTAATTGTGTCAAAAATGTCATAAAACTTATAATTTTATTTCCTTTCTTTTCTTTTTATATTTACACTAAATTTTCCTTAATATTTCTTTATAATTCAATAATTTATTTTTATTTAATTAAATTAACCTTTTGGTCAAACAAATCAACTCTTAAAGTGAATTAACCAAAATGCCCCTTATCGGATCATAATCCCTCTTTTACAATATACCTGGTGAATCCTTATATTTTTGGGTCACTTGAATTTTTATTGTGTCTATCTCCATTAATTTTTTATATATTTTTGGTCCTCAAGGTATCTTTGAATAGTGCTAGTCACAGACTAAAAATGGTATTATTCATAACTTGGAGGTTCGGGGTGTTACAAAGGAGGAAGGTTTGGAATGGGCTGATTCTCTGGACAGAGACCCCCTAGATTTGGTCAATAGTCGACCAGGGGTTCATATCCTCCCCGCCCCTATGAGACATGTGACAAGATTCATGAGGGAGAATGTTATTGGGCAACAGGAGCTTGCTTTAACTGTGGAGGCAAAGGCCATCTTGCTAAGGACTGCACCAGTGCCCCTAGATTTGGGCCAGCTCCTACAACTGCAGAAGGGTCTGTTCAAAGTCCTGCTATCAGAGGTTCACAACTGGTTAGCAGAGGAAGAGGCAGAGGTAGAGGCAATGCTTTTGGCAGTCAGGGTACTGTTAACTAGTCAGCACAAGGGAGTGCTTCGGCCAGAGTTTACACGATGAAATAGCGGGAAGAGTCTGAGACTTCCGATGTGGTAGCTGGTACATTCTCTATCTCTGATCAAGATGTATTTGTACTTTTTGATCTAGATTCTACCCACTCATATGTTAGTGCTAGCATAGTCAGTTCACTTGCTGTTCCGTGTGCCGCAATGAATTTTGAAGTGCTAGTAACTAGTCCGTTAGGACAAGAGGTCTGAGTCAATAGAATCTATAGAGATTGTCCTGTGGTAATCCAAGGACACACTTTTCTGTCAGATTTGATTGAAATGCCCTTTAGAGATTATGATATCATCTTGGACATGGATTGATTAGCTAGGCATCACCCTATGACTAACTGTAGACTGAAGACAGTCACTTTTAGTCTCCCTCTGTACGGTGATGTGGTAATACATGGCGAGAGACAGTTACTGCCATCAAACATCATTTCGGCTACACTAGCTAAAAGGATGATAAGAAAGGGGTGTGAAGCATACTTGGTACATGTGATAGACACCCAAGTGGGGAGTCCAGCACTGAGGGACATCCCTACCGTATGTGACTTTTCGGATGTGTTTCCTGATGAATTGCTAGGATTACCTCCAGATTGAGAAGTGCAGTTTGAGATTGATGGCATGCCTGGTGTGGATCCAATCTCTATAACACCATATAGAATGGCACCAGTAGAATTGAAAGAATTGAAAGTGCAGTTGCAAGAGCTGCTTGACAAGGGCTTCATTCGCCCTAGTGTGTCACCATGGGGAGCGCCAGTGTTGTTTGTTAAGAAGAAGGATAGCACTCTCCATTTATGTATTGACTACCGACAGTTGAATAAGGTGATAATAAAGAATAGATATCCATTACCCCGTATTAATTACTTGTTTAATTAGTTGAGGGGTGCAGTTGTGCTTTCTAAGATTGACCTAAGATCGGGTTATTATTAGCTGAAAGTTCAAGAGCAAAGTATTCCGAAAACTGCCTTTAGAACCCGCTATGGCCATTATGAGTTCTTAGTCATGCCATTCGGGTTAACTAATGCTCTGGCTACTTTTATGGATCTAATGAACACTATCTTCAGACCATACCTTGACCAGTTTGTTGTGGTATTCATATATGATATATTGGTCTATTCGAGTAGTGTAGAAGAGCATGATAGACATCTGTGGATTGTACTGCAGATTTTGAGGGAGAAACAGCTATATGCCAAATTGTCAAAGTGTGAATTTTAGCTGAAGGAAATATCCTTCTTGGGGCACGTAGTATCGGTAGAGGGCATCAAGGTAGATCCAAGAAAGATAAAAGCTGTTCTTGATTGGAGACCACCCAGAAATATCACGGAGATTCGCAGTTTTCTGGGTTTAGCTGGATACTACCGTCGATTTGTGAAGGGATTCTCCATGTTGGCATCTCCATTGACCAAATTACTTCGAAAAGATGTGAAATTTTAGTGGACGGATAAATGCCAACAGAATTTTGATGAGTTGAAGAGATGTTTAACTGAGGCTCCAGTCCTTACTTTACCTACCACAGGTAAAGAGTATATTTTTTACAGTGATGCTTCTCACAATGGGTTAGACTGTGTATTGATGCAAGAGAGGAATGTCATTGCCTATGCATCATGCCAGCTGAAACCGAATGAGAGGAACTATCCGACACATGACTTAGAGCTTATAGCTATTGTATTTGCTCTTAAGATCTTGAGACACTATTTGTATGGGGAGAAATGCTACATCTATATAGATCATAAGAGTTTAAAGTATCTAGGCACTCTGAAGAAGTTGAATTTGAGACAGAGGAGATGGTTAGAGTTGATAAAAGACTATGATTGTCTGATAGACTATCAGCCAGGGAAAGATAATGTGGTGGCTGACGCCTTAAGTCACAAAACTATGGCAAGTCTATGAGTTACTCCTTTGTCTATGGTGCATGAGTTGAGAGTATTAGATGCCAGCTTAAAAATTAATAATGAGGGGCAGAAAGTAGTTGCATGGCATGTATAGCCAATATTGATTGATAAGATCAGAATGGCTACTCAAAATGATCAGAAGTATCAGGAGCTATTAGAAGAAGTCCAGCAGGGCAAGCAACCTGAGTTCTCAGTAAGAGATGATGGTCTATTGCTACACCAAGGCAGAATGTGCATTCCTAATGATGTTGATTTAAGGCATGTCATTTTGAAAGAAGCACATGAGTCTCCTTTTGCTATGCACCCTGGTAGCACAAAAATGTATAGAGGGCTAAAAGAGCACTACTGGTGGATGGGTATGAAAAGAAATGTAGCGGAATTTGTTTCTAAATGCCTAACTTATCAGCAAGTAAAGGCAGAGCATCAAGTCCTAGCTGGTTTGTTACATCCACTACCAGTACCGGAATGGAAATGAGAGAGAATAACTATAGATTTTGTGATGGGACTTTCGAGGACACAGAAGAGTCATGATGTAGTATGAGTCATTGTTGACAGACTGACCAACTTTTCTCATTTTCTGCCTATCCGGATGGACTGTAGTTTAGAAAGATTGGCCAAGTTGTACATTGATGAGATAGTAAGACTGCATGGAGTGCCAGTATCCATCGTATCAGATAGAGATCCTAGGTTCACTTCTAGATTATGGGGTAGTCTTCAGAGAGCCCTAGGAACTAGATTGAACTTCAGTACTTCTGGGGTAGTCTTGGAAGACATGCTATGGCCTTGTGTGATTGAGTTTGAGGGCAGTTGGGACACACACATTCCTTTGATTGAGTTTGCTTACAACAACAGCTACCAATCAAGCATTAGGATGCCTCCATATGAAGCTTTGTATGGCAAGAAGTGTAGAACCCCATTGTGTTGGGATGAGGTAGGTGAAAGAAAGATGATTGGGTCAGACATTGTTCAACAAAGTGAAGAGAAAATCAGATTGATCAAAGATCGACTTAAGACTGCATCAGACTGTCAAAAGTCCTATATTGATATGAAGAGAAGGGATATTGAATATGCAGTGGGTGACAAAGTATTACTCAAAGTTTTCCCTTGGAAGAAAATTATGAGATTTGGCAGAAAGGGGAAATCGAGTCCTCATTTCATCGGGCCATATGAGGTTCTGGAGAGAGTGGGTCCTTTGGCATATCGTTTGGCACTACCTCCAGAATTGGAGAAGATACATAACGTCTTCCATGTGTCTATGTTGAAGAGGTATAGATCTGACCCATCTCATGTACTACCAGTAGAAGAGATTGAAGTGAATCCATACCTCACATATGAGGAAGAACCCATAGAGATTATGGCTTATGAGGTGAAGCAGCTACGGAACAAGCAGATGCCATTAGTGAAAGTGCTATGGAACCATCATTCAGGCTAGGAGGCTACTTGGGAACAAGAGGAGGGCATGAGGAGACAGCACCCATAGCTGTTCAGAGACTGATACCCGGTAAAATTTTAAGATAAAATTTATTTTAAGAGGGGGAGAATTGTAACACCCTTATTTGCATAGCCTGGTATATTTTACTATTCTGATGATCGGTGTCAATCCGAATAATTAAGGGGACTAGAACCACATCTAAGACAACTAGATAAGCCCTGAAAACAAATAATTAGTAATTATGAAATAGTTAAGTATAAATAAGAAAAATCGAACACAAGAAGTGAAATAAACCGGGAGTCACAGCAATGGGTGACCTTCTCTGGAAGGACTGCGAGGTCGATTTAAACTCGAAGTTCGAACCGTAAAATGTGACGCCGCAGTCAGTAAGACTATTGTGAACTTAGTGGAAAAGAGAAAATCATAAAAAAGAATTGTTAAGCAGGTCAAATAATTAGGTCAGGGATCCGGAAGATATATTGAATTACTTACAAATCGGATCAAACCAGCAAGGGGCAATTTGGTCAATTCACCCCTAGAGCTGACTCCTGACCTAACTGCCCAATAAAATCAGAGAAAAGAAAATTTAAGGATCAAGAATTAAATTAAAGAAGTAAATAGAAAAGAAATGAAAAATAAATGAAAAATCCAAAAAAAATCAAAAGTTATGACATCATGCATAACATAAGCATGATGTAATAAATTTTTATTTTTAAATTTTGAAATTTTGGGATAATTTCTAACAATTAAAAGACAAATTAAGGAAAGAAAAAAAAATTAGTCTTCTTTCCTATCTTCAACCCGTCTACCCTCTCTCTCCCATCTCTTTCATTTCTCTCATAAAACCTCCATTGAAGCCCACCTAAAGCTCTCTTCAACCCTAAATTTTGCCATGATATCCCTACATCCCTTAACTAAAACTTGTGTTTGAGCTTTGATAAGAAGATTGGGAGTAAATAAATCAAGAAAAGTTTCATGAATTAGAGATATAAATTCTACTCACTTAAGGTAAGCTAATCCAACCTTTCTTTTCAGTATACATGATTGATTTAGGGTAGAAATGGATGACATTATATGAAGAAATTGGAAAAATTTCATGATTAGGAAGAGAGGGAAATTTGGCCAGCCATGGTACCTTGGAGTTTTGATATGTTCAATTTAAATTAGACATCAATTTGAACATCATTAAGGTTGAATATGTGATTGGTGTAGTGAATTGGGTATGAATTAATTAATTGCATGATTAGGGTTCTTGACCCATGTGAAAAAAAAATTGAAGAAAAATTTGAGAATTGGCCAAATGATGTTATTGAACTTACTTGAGTTAAGAAATGGTCAAGTGTGACCATTTGTGGTGTGTATGAAGTGTTGGAACTAAGTTTAAATTCGGATTGGTTATGGTCAATCTGCAGGCAGCTTGACCTAGGTCCCTTTCAGGGACCAAAACTAAAAATTTACCAACCAAATTGTTGTGAGACCAATTGAGAGTGAAACTAGACACAAAATGGCACATTTTTCATGCCCAGAAAGTGACCATAACTTAGTGAACAAATTGGCCAAATTTGGATTAGGCAAACTGACCTGTACAAAAATAACCAAATGAATAGTATTTGTTCATTTGGCCATAACTTGGGCTAGGCAGGCCCAAATAACCTGATTTTTGTGGCATTAGAAAGGTATGACATACTACTACAACTTTCATGAAGAACACAAACCCAAATTCTGCCCTTAACCAAGTCATTTAGCCACCCAAATTTAGTGACCCAAAACTGCCAGAACCAAATTAGGTGCCCAGAAAATCTGGGTTAGATCAATCTGGCCAGCCATGTTCAAATGGCTATAAATTGGGCTACAAAACTCCAAATGGAGTGATTCAGAAATGGAAATTAAGTTAAGACAATAAGAAACAACTTCTATGAAGAAAACTTAGCCGAATTCTAACAGCAACATGACCAATGGAATAGTGCAAAACTGAACACCAAAACTGAAAATTTGAAATTTGTGCCTAAGGGACTTGAAGTTTGAGAAAACAACCAAAACCAATAAATTAGATAACCAAAATGTGGTATGTGGGTGAAATTAGAATTCCCATACCTATTAAGCATTAGAAAGTCAACAAATTAACTTGAATAGTATCATGAATAGCAACTCCAAAATACAAATTTCAAAGAACGTCAAATTAAGCATATTAAAGTTAGATTTGAAATTATTTTTGGACTTATGATAATTTATGGTATTGAAACACTATGAAATTGTGTGTTTTAGTGGAAAAGAATACCGAAAAAGAACCCGAAGCATCGAGTCAAGGCGAAGAGGCGATTCGTATAAGGTTTGTGCACAACATAGAATTTCTATAAATTTTCTTCTATAAATTGTTTTAAATGAATTGAGATATTAAATTGTGACTCAATTGTATTGAAATGGTTATTATGCTTTTAACTTAAATTGTTGAAAGTTTACTTGTATGTGTTTGAAATGGCAATAAATGTTTAGTAAATTGCTAAGATAGTTTTGAAACCACAATGTCATGACCATATATTTGAATGCCTCACTAGCATGACTAGTGGGGGAAATTAGTTTTGAATTTTGATTCCTTCTCTGGCTGAAGTGTTGAGGTGTGTGCCAGTAGAAGAAGAAACTTGAATGAATATCCATATATTTGATCTAGCTAGCCTTGTGACTTCTCATAAGCCTCCGGCTATTGAGATGAACATGTTTTGAATGGCACGATATAACTGTGTGTTTTGATGAAATTTGTTTTGAGACTTCTTAAATGAGATTGTTTAGACAAAAAAATTATAAATCATGTTTTGTATATATTTTTCATGTTCAGTTCAATATTTGAATAAATGAGATTTCAATTATGCATAAATGTTATTTTAGTATGTTGTGCACCATTGAGTCATAGTACTAAGCGATGGCTGTTATTGCTGCCGCAGATATAGAGACTAGAGGAGCAGCAGAGTGAACTACTGAGGATCTTGGAGCCACTTCCCTAAAGTTTTATCGGGTATAATTTTATACCCTGAATGTAATGTTTATATTTGTGTATGTAACTGTATGTATATGTAAAAATTGGTCATGAGTAGTTGTATAGAGGTTGTAATAATATTATTTTGGATTTGCTTATGCAAAGTTTGGTTGATGAATGTAAATTGATTTTACTTTAATGAAATTATTTAGTATTATGTTTGATGATATTTGAATTGAGAATTATGTTGGAGTTTTAGAGTTTGGGAAAAATTGATGTTGAGTTTGTTGTGGTAGTGATGGATTTTGATGAAAAAGAATTATTGGAAGTGTTTTTACAAGTTTTTGAAGAACTGTTTTCCCCAAGTATAGACGGCACTTTGCCGAAATTTTTCCAAAAATTGTGGAAAAATAAAAATGGACAAAAATTTGAACTGGTTTTTAAACTTCTTTTAAAAATAAGAAAATGCTCACCACTTCTAAAAAGTAAGAAAATGGTTTTAAAATCCCTTATAGGGTACTTAATAAGTTATCGGTAGGTGAAGTTCGATAGTTTATTAGGTATTCTACGGGATCATGTTATGCCTTACAGTGGTGTAAGGTGTGACAAGGTCTCGTCCTGCTACTGAATCAACTGAACTCCTTGTGGATGGTAGCAAACCATTGTAGAAATTCTGGACAAGGAGCCAATCTTTTATGCCATGGTGGGGACATTCCCTTTGAAGGTCTTTGTATCTCTCCCATGAATCATAGAGTGACTCTCCTTCCTTTTGCCTAAAGATGTTCAGTTCTAACCTCAATTTTATTGTTTTTGCAAGTGGGAAGTACCTTGCTGGGAAGGCTTATGAGAACCCTTCCCAATTAGTGAATGTATCAACTAGTTAAGAGAGTGGCCACTTCCTTGCTTTATCTCTTAATGAGAATGGGAATGCTCGAAGTCAAATGGCTTGATCCGAGACTCCATTCATTTTGAAAGTATCAAATAGAGTGAGGAAACACAATAGGTGATAGTGCGGATCCTCCATAGGTGAGCCTCCAAACTGAGTTTGCTAGATCATCTGGAGCCATATTGGTTTAAGTTCGAAATTATTGGCCTCGATTGTAGGCTTACTGATGCTAGACTGATATCCTTAAATATTAGTTACTCCGTAGTCCCTTAAGGATCTTTGCCTGTTATTATTATTATTAGCCATAACTGGACCTTATATAGCTTTAGGTTTAGGTTCTAGCTTTTGATTTCTTTTGTCTCTCCTGATGGTTATTAGAGTCTTATCTACTTCAGGATCCAATTCTAGCAATTCTTTTTTCAGGTTTAGTTGTTCTGATCATGTACTAATTTCTCTCCCTGAAAGAAGAAAAAGATAAGTTAATATAAAATAACAAAAGAAATAAGTGTTTAAGTCAGCTAAATTGCCCATCATCTAATGTTACTAAATTCTCTGGCAACGGTGTCAAAAACTTGTTTGCCTGTTTTTACAACCACCGCAAGTATGCGGATCACTAACAAGTAATAAAGTGATGAGTAGTGTATTGTTCCCACGAGGAGTTAAAGGCGTATGTACTAAACTATACAGTAATCTTAATTGTTTAAACTATCGACAGTTGTGAAAGGGTAAATTTTAAACTAAAACGAATAACTATTAAGAAAGAAAGTGAGTTTGGAAACTTGAAGAGATTTTTAATTGTGTGAACAATTCTAGAATTTTAGATTTCACACCTTAACTTTGTTATAGTTTTAATCTCTCTTTATCATTGGATTGAGTGTTTGTTTCTTTATGGAAATTAATCCTAAGGTATCCTAGATCCTCTCTCAAGGTATCTAAAGTGTGTTTCAATTAGAGTTAAACCCTAATTTTGTTGGTGATTAGTCCTAATCAAAACCCTTTGAGATCTATGATTAATTTTTTTCAACTCCACAAAGGTTATCAGCCTATCTTTAGGTCAGATTTCCTACGTTCAAAATCTTTATTTTCCAATACTAATCTTCACCTCTCAGTTCATTAATTAGTATCTTAGATCATGACTAAGTGGGTACCATCACATAGCATGCAATAAGAGCACAAGAGATTGAATCAAAGAACAAAACTCAATTTCATTAAATAAAACTCAATATATATCCATAACAAAAGTCAAGAATGCTACTTTCTTAATTATAGAATTTAAGGAGTTACTTAGTTATGGTGAGCTTGACAAACACAATGTAATAAAAATAAAAGCACATAAAACCAATCCAAAGATTAAAACACAAAAGAACCGAGGGAGGATTCTGCAGCTGTGAACTTGTGGAACTTTGGTTTAGAAGGTTGTCCTTGGCATTGATGTGATCCTTCATCAAAACGGCTAGGGTTCCTGAGGAAGGCTTCTTTCAAAACTCTTCCCTTTGTGTGTGTGTGTCTCCCCAAAAAGCTCTCCCCCTATGTTTTTTGCTAGCTTCTATTTATATTAGGTGCCTTAGGGTTAAGCTTTAGAGTCCCAAAGGCATTAGAAGTGTAATTGGTGTGCCAAAATAAGAGTTAGAGTTAGATTAAAAAAATTGCTGAAATGTAGTACACGGCTCATGTGTTACTACACGGCCTGGGGCGTGTAAGTTACCGTAGCTGATGGCTTCTTTTGGATGGAGGATAGTACCTTACATGGGCCTTGGATGATTACACAGCTTGTGTACTTGTGAATGCTCTGTTTACTTCTTCAAGCTTTTGCGCCAGAAAGTTACACGGGTCTCCGTGTCACACCTTACCCCTCTATAAGGTATAACATGATCTCATAATATACTTAATGAATTATCGAACTTCACCTACCGATAACCCATTAAATACACTAAAAGAGATTTTAAAACAATTTTATCTCTTTTGAGGGTGGCGAGCATTTTTGGTAGGAATTAAAACCTTTTAATTGAAGTTTAAAACCTAAGTAAAATGTTTGATAAATTCTATTTTTCACAGTTTTGGATAACTAACTTTGGGTGGCAAAATGACTTGGTTATGGGTAGAATTTGGGTTGGTATTCTTCACGAAAGTTGTAGTAATATGTCATAGCTTTCTAATGGTTCAAAAATCAGGTCATTTGGACCTGCTTAGACTAAGTTATGGCCAAATGAACAAACACTATTCATTCGGTTATTTTTGTACAGTGGCAGTGCACACTAACCGGATTTGACCTAATTGTTCACTAACTTAGAATCACTTTCTGGGCACGGACTCTAAATGAAAATTGTGTCTTTAAACATAGTTCTAATCCTCTTAATTGTCCAAACTGACACCAATCACTGGAACAGTAAATTACACATAGCTATGCATATAGGGGTGTTACACTCTGAAGGTTATACAGACCAAGTTACACGGCTCGTGTACTGTGGCTTTTCTATACTTCTTCAAGTTTCACCAGGCAGGAGGTTACATGGGTTTGAGGACATGTTTACACGACCCGTGTAAGGTGTATCAGCAACTTGCCTTGCTTTTTAAGTTCTTCCAAGCTCCCTCATTTGTTCCAATACCTTGAATTTCCTTTAGAAAGCCTAAAAGTATGCAGAAAACATAGATTTTAGTGAGGATCAATGAAATTTACAAAAACTAATGAAATAATCAAATATGCATGCAATTACCTATTTAAATGCTATAAAATGTTATACAATTACGCCTAAAAACATCTATATAATACAAGTTTATCAGTGACCAAAATTGAATCTAGTGCTGGTAGTGTATCTACCACAAAGTCCACGTATGAGGTGACATCAGACTTTTCTGCAGATCCACTCCCTCCTCTCCTGTCTCTATCTACCTACTCCTTATCTTTTGTACCTGCACAAGGAAAAACCTACACGCTAAGCTTCACAGCTTAGTGGTGTGCTAATAATTTAAAAAGAATAAAAGTAAAACTTGTATATATATTGTAAGAGATTTTATAAATAATGCTAAGTTTTAACATAGTTCTTATTATATTTATGTGCATTTTCTTAATTAAAATCACATTTTAAGATTTGTCATGTGGCCATAGTAACCTATGATAGAACTATATGAACTGGATATGGAACTCGCGGTATTGAACACTCGGTATCTCTGACCAGTTTAACAATGGGCACTCGGTGCCTCTATATAGTCATTCATCAATCCAATAACATAATTAATGCAATACTGCTAATGATGTCCCCTATTGGCATGCCAATCTATCCAAACCTATAATTCACTATCTAGGTTTACTCGGGCTTAATAAGGAATTATCATTTTTATTTTCACATGATGTAATCAATAATATTTATGTGCGCATAAACTTTTTCCATTATCATATTTTCATATTGCATACATTTAAATTTAATACATTTGTACAAAATTTACACATATGATGTCCATTGTCAAATTCCAACAAAAATCAGACTTTATGTATTGCTTTGCTCAAGCATTTTGACCTAGTAATTGTAGGATTTAAATTCAACTTTCTTCATGAGATTTTTAAATCTATGTCTTAAATTTAATATAGTTTTTGAATCACTTAATTTGGATTTAAGGATCAAAGTTATGGTCAATTAATCAATAGTTGTCCTTAAGTAATATTTCAACTTCACCAGTTATAGGGCAGGTTCTAGACACATTTTAAAGTATGGATTTAAACAAGTTGCAATTAGATTTTCTAATTCAATCTCAAGAAAGTTGAGCCCTGGGATCTTAAATTTCTAACAAAATAAGAATCACTTTATTTGGAGTTTCCTAGGGTAAGTTGTACCTATTTTACTCCGGATAGTCCAGAATGCACTCCTACAAGGTTCCAGATTCTGTACCCTATCTTCTAGTTAATTTTAAGGTTACTTACCCATAATTTTTGTACAACATTTATTCATGAAAGTTTTATCCTTATATCTTAACTTTCATTTTCCATAAATTTCATGTCATTCGGAATTATAGAATGCAAATTATAAGCCTATGAATCATTGTTGTCCTAAATTTCCAGTCAAGTTCAGGTGAACAGGGTAGCAAAGTTAAAATTCAACCAAAAATTCTAGCAATAAGGACTTCATGGCATCTTTTCCAAAAATGAACTTTCATATGTTCATTTCAGTCTCCAATTTGAATCATATCAAAATCAGGGCCACAACTCAAGTTATGAATAAAAGTGTGCAAACTGTTCCAGACTCTAGTCACAGTTAGAGCAGTGACAAGAAATGTAAGAATTTCATCATGCAACCAACAAAATCAATTTTGCTCATAGATGTGGGGCCATGGACCGGGACTAGCAGTGAATACACCAGGACTAGCAGTGAGAAGTTCTACCCTAAGAAAATGTGGCCATTATAAAAAGTGGCATAGAAGTGAATGTAAGAGTTTGACTGGAGCCTGTTATATATGTGTGGCCATGGACCATTTTCTGAAAGATTTCTTTAAGAAGAATTTTCCATGGACACAGACAAAGAAATTACCTTCCACTGCAAAGAGTGATAACAGTTTGGAGGGAATTGCGGCAACTGGCAGTACTGTGAGGTCTACATTTTAGACTGTGGAAGGACCAGATGCAAGAGTAGCACCACTTGTAAATGTCATCCAAGCTAGTGAGGAGTCAAATCCAAATAGTGAAGAGGCAACACAAGGAAGTGGAGAAGTAAGGAGATAGCAGATTCCTTGACCTTTTACACCAGGTAAATTTTGAGGATGAAATTTTATTTTGAGGGGAAGAGTTGTGACATCCTCGTTTTAGAAAGTCTATATATTCTACTGTTCCGATGACTAACATCTGTTCGGATAGTCAGAATGTCTGAAACCAGACTTAAACTAGAGTGAGGAGTCATAAATAACCTAAATAATGACAAGAATAATTGAGGAAAAATTAAAAGAAATGAAATGGAGATAGGTTAAATGAGCTGAAGCTCCGGCGATGGGTAACCCTAACAGGAAGTGACTGTGAAAACAGTTGGCAACCCTAGACCATAAGGAACCCTGTGAAATAATTATTTAGGACTTAATTAAAGGAATTTCTATGAATTTATAAGTCAAGAAAATGAAAAGAAATAAGCACAAAGCAAGAGAAGATAAGGAGTTATCGGGTATTATGGAATAGATAGACATAAACCCGGTAAGAGTAAAATGTGATCAATTAAATTTAAAGGTTCAATATTAACAAAAAAATAAGAGTTATTAAATTTATGAAGCTAGATTAATTTAATTAATTGAAATTATGAAAATTAAATATAATTATTGAAAAGTTAAAATTTAATGATTATAAAATTTAAAATAATTACAAAATTGCCATTCCACTTACTTACAATATTTCCATTAAACATTTATTTAATATATATGTCTATTATTGAACTGAAATTTCAGCCTTCATCTTCATCAATTCCCATCCATTGCTCTTTCTCTCTCTCTCTTTCCTACACTTTCCTCCATTAACACCTAAAATTTAGCTTAAAACCTTAGGCTTCTCACACGATTTCTTTAGGAAATCAATGGAAACTACCAAATTCAACAATGAATTGAAGAAAACTCCTAAGAAATCAAAAAAGCATGGGAGTTTAGAAAGCAAGAAAATTCAGCCAAGAAGTGGTTCAACAAGTGGAAGTGAAGTTTGAACTAATAGAAGGGTGATTTGAGCTTGATTGAAGCTAAGGAATAAGGTTAGTGTTAGAAATTCTCTTGGAATTTAAAGTTTATGCAAGTTGATTTAGGATTTGCTGAAATTGGGGATTTTTATTATTATGATCTAATTGATGTAATTATGCCTAAATTTAGTCAATTTGGCACACAATTGTTGATATGTGTTGATGAGATGACCAAACAATTGATTGGGAGCAATGTTGTGTATTGAGACAGAATATGGACAACTTGAGTCCAGTAGATGAATTTGCTTATAACATGAGCTAGGTAAATTCAATTGAGGTGAAACCAATTACAAAATAAACCTAAGGCATAATACTATAATTTTCATGTAGGGGCTTGGCCTAGAAATGGCTGGAAGAGGTTGGAATTGGGGCTAGAATCCGTAAGTGAAATTCTAGAATCCCAGAAAATGACCAAATGAACAGTACTTAGTAAATTAGTCATAACTCACTCTAGGAAGCTCCAATTGAGCTGATTTTTAAACCTATGAAAAGCTTAGACATAGTAGAACAACTTTCATGAAGAATAGAAACTCAAATTCTGACCATAACATAATCAAATTGCTAACCAAATTTAGCTCATTAAAACTACCAGAACCAAAACTGCCCAAAAATTCTGGACTTGGACCTACCTGACCATTTTTGGCAAAAATGCCATAACTTAGTCTACAAAATGGAAAATTTAGTGAAACCAATACCGAATTCTCTATAAGACCTAGAACTCAAATTATGGTATTTTGACCAAAACCCAAAACCTAATGGAACTTGGGGAAATTGCTAGGAAATTTTAGTATTCCAAATCCCGAGATTGAACCAAATAGACACTTGACCCCATAATAGTATTTAGGTCATATCTCCCACTAGGAAATTTCAAATGGAATGAGCCAAATTGTTTTGGAAACCTAAGAAATGAACTTCAACTTTGATTTAGGAACCTTCCTCAAATTTTGAGTGCAAGTCCCCTAAAATGGGAACCAAAAATGCTGACCTAAACTTGAAATCCTGAAGGTATAGGGTTCAAAAGTCCAGGTCAGTTAATTGGCTATAACTTACTCTCCATAACTAGAAAAATTATGATTTTTGAATCTGAGTGATCCTAAGACATAGGGTAACAACTTATATGATGGATATTAGACCTAAAAATGATTGTAGCATGCCCAAATAATTAGACAAAATTGGACTCCATAATCTGCCTGGTTCTGGAACTAGAAAGAGTTAATGAACTAGTTATGGTAAATTGACCATAACTTGAGCTACAAAATTCCAAATGGAGTGATTCAAAAAGAGAATTAAAATAGAGACATTAGGGAACAACTTTTATGAAGAAAGGTTAGCCAAAATTCCACTGTAGATTAGTCCAATGGAATAGTAAACATAGGTGACAAAATCTAGAAATTTGGAAATAATCCTAGGGAGTCTTGAATTGTAAATGGCAACCAATGCCAACAAATTTATAACCCAAAATGTGGTATGACCATGTGTTTAGAAATGATATACCTATTAATTATGGAAAAGTCAACATTTTACATGAATAGTAATGTTAATAGTAAATTCAATAACACAAAATGCAAGAACTAAATTGCTAGAGGAAATTAAGATATGAAATTTGAAATCCATCAGATGTTCATGGATTACTTGGAATAGGAATGGTAATTCACCTAAATGAATTAATCAATACTTAAGTTATGTGAATAAGTAGTTAGAATTTGTATTCCCATCACTAGTATAACTCATAAGACATAAGTAATACAAATTGAAAAATGAAATGAAATTAACCTAAATGGATTGTTAAGTATAAATGAGATGAAGTTAACATTAGGACTTATGTTTCTATTACAAATAAGATAATAATACCTTGTACAATAAATGGTACATGAGAGGAATTAAAGTGAATCATAAATACTTAGTAAGTAAAATACTTCTTGAATTATGAATTCATATAAATATTGTAATGAATAAATGAGTAATATGAATGTGTGAATGGGACAATAGTTCTCATCATGAGAGAAAGGAAGAATGTTTTGAGTACAATGATATGTAAAAATAATTGATGTGAATTGTGATCAATATAGATCACATAATAAATGTATAAATTATGTAGAAATGTGATTTGGAAATTATGCTTCCATCATAACTAGAATTAAAATGCTATAAAATATAAATAGAAAACATAATGAAATAACAAAACATATGAACATTTAATGGCATTAGTGTGTCCATGTATTGCCTAGACACATATGTCAAATTGAATAGATTGGCTTGCCAATAGGGGATTATTAGAGCAGTACTACTTCAACTTAGTGGGAGCCATTCTATAGGGTGCTATTGATATTGGTGCAGTACCAAGGAGCATATCAATTGAGAATTTTACCTCCCTGTGTGATGGAAGCCCAAGCAATTCTTCAGGAAATACATCCTGAAATTCATTGACTATAGGAATATCCTAAATATTCAAACCTTCTTTTCTAATGTCTATGACATGTTCTAAAAATGCCTCACACCCCTTTCTGATTAGTTTCCTAGCTGTAATAGCCGAAATCACATTTGAAAATAAATTCTATCTCTCACCATATACAGCCACATTAGAATTATCAAAAGCTTTTAACACTACCCTTTATAATTTGTAATCAATCACAACCTGATGTTTAGCTAACCAATCCATACCCAGGATAACATCAGATTCATGGAAAGGCAATTCCATCAAGTCAGTAGGAAATTTCCTATCATACACCTTAATTGGGTAGTATCTAAACACCTTGTTTACGGTCACACTATGTCTTATAGGATTAGTTACCAATATATCATGTGACAATAATTAAGCATGTAAACCCTTCTCACTTGGTGCAGTGGTGTAGATATAAGAATGTATGGATCCCTGATCAATCAATGCATACACATCAGCATCAAATAATAGAAATTTACCAACTATCACATCAAGAGCATCTTGATCCTCTCTAGCTTTCATTACATATGCTCTGGTTGGGGCTTTATTTTCTTGGGGTCTATTAACTGTCTCTGATACCTCTCTCTGACTAGTCCCAGCTAGTTTCGATCTGCCTGGCTTCTTGCCTCTCTGATTACCAGGCATGGATGTCTGTGTCGAAGTTTGTGGTGCATCAATATCTTTCAACTTAGGACAATCCTTCTGGAAATGATCAGTGGCGACATTTAAAATAGGCCCCCATCATTTTCATGCAAGTGCCTGGGTGAGAACGGCCATAATACTCATATTGTACTAATGCTGGTCTCTTGGAGGAAGCAGCCGGTAAACTAGCAGTGGAACCCTGTTGTTATGGACCATGCCTAAATGGGGTCCCCTGCCTAGTACTGTGAGCTGCTGTCTGACTCTGAGGTCCCCTCATCTTCATATTACTGAAGGAGATGTTACTCAGTTGTCCCCTCTTTTAATCTCTATTCTTTCTACTTTGTTCTTCTACCTTAACTCTTTCAATGTTTAAGGCAGCTGACACTAATTTGGAGAAGTCGTCTATCTGCATCCCAGTGAACTAGAGTTTGAGGTAATCATTCAAGCCATCCTCAAACCTCCTACACCTGATCTCCTTAGTGTCAACTATCTCTGTAATACCCCTATGTTCGGTAGTGCGTTCAACTGTTCCGGTGACCAGTGTTTGTCCGAACAGCTAGGATGCCTAGAACTACATTTAAATGTTAGTGAGGAGATATAAAATATTGAAATACAATAGAGGAAAATACAAGAAAAACAAAGGAAAAATAATAGCAATGAAATGTGACTAAGTTAAACGAGCCGAAAATCATAGCGATGGGTGACCGCACCGGGAAGTTACGGCGTAGACCGTTGACTAACCTTGGACTGCTAGGAACCCTGAAAAATATTTTTAAGACTTAAATAAACATCTATTGAACTATAAATTTCATTAGAAATATCAAAGAAAAATTAATTAATTAGTATAAAGAAAAACGAGAAATCGAGAAAATGACAAAACTTGGTGTTATCGAAAAATCGGGAATGCAACCTGAGTAGGGGCATTGTGGTTATTTAACACCCCGAGTTTCCTTTTGACCTAAATTTCCATTAAAAATAAATGATATTAAACTTTGAAAATGCCATGAAAAAAGAAATTTTAGGTGTTGTATAAAAAAGGCAAAATATGGGGTATAATGTTGAATAAATGAAAGCTTAACATTAATTTAAATTTTCTAATAACTTAGTGGACCTCTATGGAGTATCTAAAACATTAAAAAAACTAGAATTGTCCCACTAACATTCTGCAACACCATTTCTTCCTCAAGTTCTCTCCTTGTCGAATTCAAACTCCCTTCCAAATCACCATTGCCGTTCCATAGTGAGCTCCATGCATCCATGACCCAAGCTCCCAATGGTTAAGCTCACTTCATTAAACTTGACCACACCTTGGGCAACACTTAGCGAACAAGAAAGAAGGAATTTAATGGAGTTTTGAGGAAGTCCATAAGAGGTAAGTGGCCATTTCTTCATCCTTTCCTTGTTAAATGTTGAGTTAATGTTGTGGTGAGTTGATTTATGGAATAAGTTTTGAAGTTTGATGAATTATTGGTGATCTAACACTTTGGCAGCCATGAAAGTTAAAATGTTTAACTTGTTGTTTACATGTAAATGATGGGAAAAATTGTTGATTAATATTATAAGATGTTGTAGCCAATGTGTATTAAGTGTATGTGGTGATTGAGCAATTGATCTTGAAGTTGAAGAAAGTATGGGAAACTTTGGTAAATTGGAGCATTTCAGCAGCCTTGAGAAAGTCATGAGGAATGCTTGAATTCATGAAGATTATTTGATGTAATGCGATTTTAGAGTTGCTAAGTATGTATGTAATTTATTAGTGAAATTATATGTAATAACTAGGAATGTTTATGGGTGTACATTGTTGGATTTGGACTTTGTGAATTGTGATTGCATTTGGTGCATTTTGAAGTTGTTATATTCTATCCAAGTTGACCTATAATGTAAAGAATTGAATGGTTATGGTTAGTGCCAAATGCAGAATGGCATGGAGAAGTGAAGGTGTAATTGATAAATGTGTGTTTGGTTTGGTGCTTGAAAGGCATGTAAAGGGTAGTGTGCAAATGAGCTATAACCCTAAGTGTGTGACTCCAATTGATATGAGGCCAATTGGAGGTAAAACTAGGCACAAAAATGTGCCAACTTTCATGAAGAAAGCTTACCTAAATTATGTAACATCCTCACTTTAGCTAGTCCGTACAGTCTACTGTTCCAGTGACAAGTGTAGGTCCGGACAGCTAGAACGTCCGGAAAAATATTTAAACTAAAGTGAGGAACCATAATTAACTCAAATATTAATAAGAAAAATTTAGCAAAAATTTTAAAAATAAGATACAACCAAGTTAGATGAGTCGGTGCCCTAGCGATGGGTAACGTAGTGAGAAGTTGCGGTTCTCGCAATTAGGAGCCCTAGACCCGAGGGAAAAATTATAAAATAATTTATGGGACTCCAGAGAAGGGTTATTGAGGTTCTTATGGTATTAGAATGCCAAGAAAATACTTAGAAAAAATTTTCAATCGATACAGACAATTTCAGCCCGTTAAGCCAAACGGAGGGCATTTTGATCATTTCATATTCAGAGATGATTTTTGACCAACTTGTACAGTTAAATAAATAATTTATATAACATAAAATATGAATAAATATTGTTAAAAATTTAATTGCAATTAAATAGACAAGAAATGAAGAGAAAATAAAGGAAAATGGACTTATGACATCATAATGATGTCATTAAAGTTCTCCCACCCAACCCAATGTTGACACATGGCATAACTTTATTTAAAAGAGACAAATGGGCTGAAAAATGAGAGAAAAACCAGATTTCTCATTTCTTCTTTCTTCCTTGCCGTAAGCCTCCACCATAGCCACCATTTTCAAGCTTTTTCAAGCTTGATTTCACCAACTTCTACCCCACTAAACCCTAAACTCCCAACACAAAAAAGTGTTCTTGCATCTTAGAGATTCTTTTGGGAGCAAAAAGAATTAAAAATAAAGAGTTCTTACAAGCTTTGGATTAGCTTCCTAAGATGTAAGTGACTTAAACTTATGTTTCTCTTCAAATTTATGTTGAGTAAGTATAAATGAGTGTAAATTACAAAAAAAAATTTATTGAATACCAATTGTATGTAAACCCTAAATTTTTGGCAGCCATGGTTAGGGTTTGTTTGTTATGATTTTAATGAATTTAAAAGGTTATTATGGCTGCCCTTAATGTGCATTTTGTAAGTGGATTGAAGAAATGCAATGAAAATGCATGAATGGTAAGGTTTGAGTTAGGGTTTGGGGTGGAGAAATGGGACTTTGACTATGTGATGATGAAAATGGATATTAATGGTCAATTAGTGACCATTTAGTTCTGTTTAAACCAAAAATGAAGTGTGTTGAGTGATGGAATTTGGGTTTGGTGTGGCTGCCCTAGGTGACCTGCAGAATTGGACATGAGTCCAGCAGGTTTGAGCAGCCATAACTTGAATTGTAGAGTTTCAATTGGTGCAAGGCCAATTGGACATGAAACTAGACACATAATGACACAACTTTGGTGAAGAAACTATGCCCATAAAACCAAACCAAGTGGACCAAAAGCTTGTCCTAATCCGGGTGACCTGCATTCTATTTCTGTAGAATGACCAAATAAACAGTGATTGTTCATTTGTCCATAACTCAATGTAGAAAGGTCCAATTGTCCTGAAATTTTACCAGAGACAAGCTAAGATATAGACCAACAACTTTCAAGAAGAAACCTACCCCAAATTATGGCCATAACCTATCGAACAAGGGAGTTTCAATCACTGTTCATTGCACTATAAATATGGTCAATCCAGAAAAATTTCAATCCGTCCAGTTGTAGTTTTTGGACCATAACTTGAGCTACAAGACTCCAAATGGAGTGATTCAAAAAAGGAAATTCAACTAGACAAAATAAGGAACAACTTTCATGTTGATCATTTTGCCAAATTCCCACTACAAAAAAGACCAATGGAACAGAAAAAATAAGGTATGAAAACTGAAATTTCTGCTCAAGTAACTTTAAGCTTAGAAATGGTATTGGCATCCAATACCAACAATTTTGAATGCAAAATGTGGTATGTTAGAAGTATTAAAACTAATGTACCTATTGTCGATGCAAAATTCAACATGTTGGTTGACTAATGAAGTAAATAGTAACACCAAAACTTAAAATTCAAAAATTGTAAAACTTAAAAGTGTAAAATGCCCTAGTATACCTCACAAGATTAGTTTGGATAGCTTGGCATGCCAATAGGGTTCTGTTAGCAGTACTACATATGGCTTCATGCAATTCTGTGTTTCATGGCTTTCCCATGCCATTATGTGACATAATAGCCTTTGTCTATGTTATTGAGTTAATATACTTGGGTTTTGACCCTGATAATTATTATAGCTTGTTAGCTGTTCTGTTGCACACCGTGAGACACAATGTGACCGATGGTGTGATGGTCTGAGGTACTTAGTACCCAGTGCCAGTTTACCCATTTATCCAGTCTAGTCAATTAGTATGGATTACTCGGGCAATGATAATAAACCTTAACAAATTTTAATCGAATAATAATGCAAATAATATCAGAAGTTAAGTCTACCTAAAAATGTAAACATACATTCTGCATACTTATTTTTATTTTATTTTATTTTATATTGTCACCACTAAGCAGAATTGCTTAGCTCGTTGCTTTTGCCACGCGTAGGTACTGGAGACCTAGCTGAGGAGCCTAGCAGACATCAGACGGGGTGAGCCTTCAGAGCTATATCCGGGGTCCAGAGTCACCTCACATCTGCACTGCATATGGTAGGACATTAGGACTATAGGCGGCCCTTTTATTTTTTTTCATTTTGTATTAGTTTGGATTGTAATTATAAACTCCTGTAATTATGTATTAATGTAAACATATAAAATTTCATATTATTGAGATTTTCTACATTATGTATGTTGATAAATGAAATGTTGAGAATTATTTGTGAATATGCTTCAAGTGATGAAGTGAACAGAAAGTTTTTAAAAATAGTATTGTGATTTGAGATTGAGATTTTGAGATTGACTTGAATGTGTATAATGGAGTTTGGATTTGGAAGTTAATTTGGAAGTGTTTTTAAACAGGTTCAGAAGAACTGTTTTTCCAATTTACAGCCGGCACTCTGCCAAATTTTCTATAAAATTTGTGGATAAATTCAGATTTATCAAATTTGAAAATAAAATGAATTAAAAGGGATAAATTGAAATAGAAATATAAATTGGTGCTCCAGCACACTGAGTGGCATAACTTGCTCGGCTACACTGTAGACGGGTAAGGAGTGTCACATTTAGTGGTATTAGAGCATCAGTTTAGGCATTTCAGGGCCTAGATAGAGTGCATACCATTGCATTACATTTGTAAGTGTTGAGGTGGCACTGATGCATATCTGTTTATTTTCTTATTTTGAATAGGATATGGATCCTGCTTCGCAAAGAGCAGTTGAGGAAGAGGTGGAGAGCCGTACTCCACCAGGGGCTGAATCTGGGGGCAGGGTAGAATCTGCTCCACCAGCAGCTAAGACACCTGCCCAACCTTAGTTTGCACTATTTCAACAAATGATCGAGTTTTATCGGCAAATGATGGGGGTGATTCCACCACCACAACCACAGCTACAACCTCCACCAGCACCACAGAAATCTCATCTGGAGAAATTGAGAAAGTATGAGGCTGTGGACTTCTTTGGAAAGAGAGAGGATGATCCCATGGCCGCAGAAAACTGGTTGGATAGAACCATCAGAGTGCTGAAGCAGTTAAATTGCACCCCGAGCAAAACCTGGTGGGTGTTGTGTCCCTCCTTCAGGATGATGCATATCAGTGGTGGGACACAATAACCAGTGAGATGCAACCTTAACGGATCATCTGGGAATTCTTCCTCACAGAGTTCAGGAAGAAATATATTAGCAAAGTGTATGTAGAAGGGCAATGAAGGGAATTTATCAGTTTGAGATAGAGACAGTTGTCAGTGGCTGAGTATGAGCGTGAGTTTGTTAGACTGAGCCGATATGGGAGGGAGATAGTCCCTACAGAGGCAGAGAGGTGCAGACGGTTTGAAGAAGGGCTCAATTGTCACACCCTACCCCTCTGTAAAGCATAACATGATCCCGTAGTATACCTAATGAATTACCAACTCCGTCTACTGATAACCCATTAAATACACTACAAGGGATTTTAAAAACTTTTCTTACTTCTTTTACAGTGGTGAGCACTATTTACAGGTGTTAAAGACTTTGGTGAACTGAAGTGAAATAACTAACTCATTTGGTTTATTTGGAATTTCTGTAAAAATTTTGGCAGAGTGCCATCTGTATTTTGGACAAAACAGTTCTTCAGAAAACCTGTAAAAAGCACTTCAATAATTTTCCAAATCTCAACTCCAATACATTTCTCAACACAACAATTTATCAACTCAATTCCATAGAAATTTTTCAAAGTCTGAGATAAGGAAATATAATACAATTTTCACAAGTCAAATAACTCATAATTAATTTAGAACTTCAAGGTACAATTTGAAATTACAACTGCTCAAAACCAAAAACAAAATGTACATACAGTGTCATACATTACAGTACAAAATGCAAAATACTGGTATACTCATTATACCAGGTAATCCTTCGCTGGATGTATATGCAGCCTAGTCTGCCATCTGTCTCTCTACTGCGACAATAATAAAGCTATCATTTGAGACAATGTCTCAGTGGTGCACAACATTAAGCAAATGCAAATTTAAATCACAATTCATAAATCATGTAAATAATGGATACTTAAAACCATAGTCAAATTCAAGACAATAAAGGTCAATAAGAATTTAAACTCCATTTCTCAATATCACAATAGATTTTCATAAGTCAGATCATGTTTGAATTCAAAAGACAATATAAGTCGATGAAAGTTTAAATCCAATTCACAATCTCAAATTACACATCAATAAATCACACACAGCTTAATCATGATCGATAGTTCAATTCGTCCCAAAAGCCGATGGCTAATGAGGTATTCAATTCGTCCCAAAAGTCGATGACTAATGAGGAATAACATGGCTAGCTAGCAAAAATATGAGTACTCATTCAATTCGTCCTCAACAGGCACACACCTCAACACTTCAGCCAGAGAGGGAATTCAATTCGTCCCAGTAGACAAGCTAATGAGGAATACAATCAATATACATGATAGCTGTGGTTTCAAACCATTTCCAATGCTTTTAAATCAATAAGTATCCATAAATGTCATTCAAACAATTTTTCACAGTTACAAACCATTCACAATATTTTTCAATCAATAAGTGTCCATCAAACTCATTTCCACAAATTTAAAACAATAATATACAAATAGTCAATATTTATTTCAATTGAAAATAATTCAAAAGAAACAGTTGTTGTGCACAAACCTCTGATGACTGTCCCCCTGGTCTGGACTCAGTGTTTCCTTCCCTTTTGCTGAGTCCTTGTTAACTGAGAAACACAATTTGAAGTGTTTCAGTGCTAAATTAAACTGTCTCTATTGATGGTGTTTGGTAAATAATGCATTGAACTCAATTATTCACTTAATCACCTAATATACCGACCCTCATTGCGTTTTAGGTAAATTAGGTTTTAATGTCGTTAATATGTCACATTCGATAGGGTTTTAGGTTTGGTACGTTTTACCAAAGTCATTTCCTTGTTTAGTGCATTTTAATGCAAATTGCTGGATTCCGGGACACTGGTTTGACCTTGCCGGACGATCTAGTTCCCTCGGTTTTCGGGTCTCGGTCGAAACTACAAACTTGTAGATCTAGGTCTTATGGACCGCAGTGCAAAATTTTAGGTGAATCCGAGTTAAGTAGACCAAGTTATGGTCATTACACTATTGCTGGTCAAATGGCATCAATTAGGTCATTTTTTTTTGGTCAATTTGGTCAACTTTGGTTCGGCCAGTTTTTGGACCAGAACTTGTGCAAGCTTTTTGACTTGCTTATGTTCATTTCTGGGCTTTGGTGTCTTCATAAGACTTGTAGGTATGGGTCTTAACTATTCATGGTTAAAATTTCAGGTCAATTGGACCTGTTTTGAGTGAGTTATGGCCTAAAAACTCACTACTGCCCAATTGGTCATTTTTCAGGTCCTAATTGCACCTAATCCGAATTGGTCATTTTCTTAGGTCACTTTGCAAGCAGAATTTTGGTATGTTTTCTCAATGAAAGTTGGCACATTTTGTGCCTAGTTTCACCTCCAATTGCTCTCATACCAATTGAGGTTACACATTTAAAGTTATAGGCTAAAATGTACACTGCCCTCTATATGTCTTTCAAATCCCAATTCAAACACACATTTACCTTGCAATTTGTTCACTTTCCTACCAATATGTTTTGGTACATTACCAAAAGCATATTCTACTTTACATTAACATTACTTTGGGCAGATTACAATTACCCTCAACACACCAAATATAATTCACATTCACAAGTTCTAAATACCATTACATACACACTTAACCATTACAAATCTTACATACACTTTACAATATCAATCTACATACATATCCATCAATGCTTCTAGGTCAATATTCTGCCTACACTTCCATGACTACATACATTTACTCAAGTTTTCCAAGCTGCCGAAAATTGTCCTCCAACATCAAAGTGCCCTACAAATTAACCAATTCCCATCCAAGTGCATAAATCAACATATATATGTGAAATAATTCACTAGGATATTAAATCACCATGATCAACATTATTTCTCATCAATTATATGCACAATTATCTCATCAAAAACGTGACTCCATGGCTGTCCAAAATGAAAACAACAATAACTCTTCAAACTCAAAATTTTCCTTCACAAAACCAATACCCATAACATGCACACAAAACTTAACAAAGGAATTCTCAAAAATGTAAACTTACCTTTGATTGTATCTTGCTAAACCTTCACAAAACTTCTCAAATTTGGTATCAATATCTTGCTTGTGATGTGTAGACAAAGTTTTATGAAGGAACTCAAGTTTAGAAGTGAAATGAGTGGTTAGATGAGCTTGCATGAAAAACGGCTATGGTGTTTCCTCTCACCTTCATTCACGGCAATGTTGAGATAACTTTGAGGAAGATGAAGTTTAGCTGGTTAGTGGACTTGCATCAGCACCTTTTTATGTTTAATTAAATCTTTAGTGGTCCACAAACAAAGTTTAAATCATATAATAAGGTAATTGTTCATTTATTCCACATTTAACCAATGATTTTAGCTATTTACTTTAGGTACCACTAAATTAATTTTTCCTTTTATTTTCTAAGTGTAACACTATTTATTTTTAATGGACATTTAGGTGAAAAGACACTTCGGGATGTCAAATGACCATAATGCCCCTGTTCGGGTTACATTCCCGATTTTTCGGTAACACCGTATTTTTTCTGTTTTTCGATTTCTCACTTTTCTTTGTACTAATTATTTAATTTTTCTTTGATCTTTCTAATGATATTTATTCTTCAATAAGGTTCTATTTAAGTCCAAAAAATGTTTTCCAGGGTTCCCCGCAGTCCAGGGCTAGTCAACGGTCCACGCCGTGACTTCCCGGTGCGGTCACCCATCGTTAGGTTTCCCGGCTGGTTTAACTTGGTCACATTTCTTTGTTATCATTTTTCCTTTGTTTTTCTTGTACTTTCTTTTCTTGTATTTCATTATTTTATGTCTCCTCACTCTCATTGAAGTGTGGTTCTAGGCATCCTAGCTATCTATCCTGGCAGATCGGTCACCTAACAATGAACGCACTACCGTTCTTAGTGGTTTTACAATTCTCCCCCCATTAAATAAATTTCGTCTTTGAAATTTTTACAGCATTAGTCTCGAACATTTGTGGGTGCTTTGTCTCCTCATATCCTCTTCACGTTCCCAAGTAGCTTCCTGGCCTGAATGATGGTTCCACAGCACTTTAACCAGGTGTATCTGTTTGTTTCTCAGCTGCTTCACCTCATAAGCCAGAATTTTTATGGGTTCTTCCTCATATGAGAGGTCTGGATTTACTTCAATCTCTTCAACTGACAGTACATGAGATGGGTCTGATTTGTACCTCCTTAACATGGACACATGGAAGACACTATGTATCCTTGCTAGCTCTAGAGGTAATGCCAACCGATATGCCAAAGGACCCACTCTTTCCAGAACCTCATATGGTCCGATGTAACGAGGACTCAGTTTCTCCTTTCTACCATATCTCATAATCCTCTTCCAAGGAGAAACTTTGAGGAATACCTTATCACCCACTGCATACTCAATATCTCTTCTTTTCATATCAACATAGGACTTCTGACGGTCTGATGCAGCCTTGAGTCTATCTCTGATCAATCTGATCTTTTCCTCTGTCTGCTGGACAATTTCTGGCCCAATCATCTTCCTTTCACCTACTTCATCCCAACATAAAGGAGTTCTGCACTTCCTGCCATACAAAGCTTCATATGGAGGCATCCCAATGCTTGATTGATAGCTATTGTTATAAGCAAACTCAATCAAAGGCAAGTGTGTATCCCAACTACCTTCAAATTCAATCACACAAGCCCGTAGCATATCCTCTAATATCTGAATAACCCTCTCGCATCGCCATCATGCGTGGGTGGAATGTCTTTGAAGTTCAATCTAGTTCCTAGGGCTCTCTAAAGACTACCCCAGAATCTAGAAGTGAACCTAGGATCTCTGTCAGACACAATTGATACTGGCACTCCATGCAGTTTTACAATCTCATATATGTACAATCTGGCCAATCTTTCCAGGCTATAGTCCATCCGAACTGGTAAAAAGTGAGCAGACTTGGTCAATCTGTCAACTATAACCCATACTGCATCATGACTACTCTGTGTCCTTGGAAGTCCTGTAACAAAATCCATAGTTATTCGTTCCCATTTCCACTCTGGTACTGACAAAGGATGTAATAAACCAGCTGGAACTTGATGTTCTGCCTTTACTTGCTGACAAGTTAGGCATTTGGAAACGAATTCAGCTATATCTCTCTTCATGCCCATCCACCAGTAATGTTCCTTCAGCCCTCTGTACATTTTAGTTCCACCAGGGTGCATAGCAAATGGAGACTCATGTGCTTCCTTCATAATGACTTGTCTCAATTCCACATCACTAGGAACGCACATTCTGCCCTGATGTAGCAATAAACCATCATCTCTCACAGAGAATTCAGGTTTCTTGCCCTGTTGGACTTCTTTCAGTAGCTTCTGATATTTTTCATCACTCTGAGCAGCCATTCTGATTTGATCAATCAACACTGGCTGTACATGCCATGCAACTACTGTCTGTCCCTCATCATCAATCTCTAAACTGGCATGCTGTGCTTTCAACTCATATACCATGGACAAAGGAGAAACTCTGAGACTTGCCATAGTCTTGCGACTTAAGGCGTCAGCCACCACATTTGCTTTCCCTGGCTGATAGTCTATTAAGCAATCATAGTCTTTAATGAGTTCTAACCATCTCCTCTGCCTCAAATTCAATTCCTTCTGGGTACCTAAGTACTTCAAGCTCTTGTGATATATGAAAATGTAGCATTTCTCCCCATACAAATAGTGTCTCCAGATCTTCAGAGCAAAAACAATAGCTGCTAACTCCAGATCATGTGTTGGGTAATTCCTCTCATGCGGTTTCAGCTGGCGTGATGCATAAGCAATGACATTCCGATCTTGCATCAGTACACAGCCTAGCCCATTGTGAGAAGCATCACTATAAACTGTGTATTCTTTACCCGAAGTAGGTAAAATGAGAACTGGAGCTTCAGTTAAGCACCTCTTCAACTCATCAAAACTCTGCTGACATTTATCAGTCCACTGAAATTTCACATCTTTCCGAAGCAGCTTGGTCAGTGGAGAAGATAACATAGAAAACCCCTTCACAAACCGACGGTAATATCCAGCTAAACCTAAAATCGTGAATTTCTCGTGATGTTCTGGCGGCTTCCAATTAAGGATAGCTTCTACCTTGCCGAATCTACCTTGATCCCTTCAGTGACACAACATGTCCCAAAAAGGAGATTTCTTTCACCAAAATTCACACTTCGACAATTTGGCGATAGTGCTTTCTCCTTAAGGTTTGCGAAGACAATCCGCAGAGATGTCTGTCATGCTCTTCTGCATTCCTCGAGTATATCAAAATGTCATCAATAAACACCACCACAAATTGATCAAGATATGGTCTGAAGATAGTGTTCATCAGATCCATAAAAGCAGCTGGAGCATTTGTCAACCCGAATGGCATTACTAGAAACTCATAGTGGCCATATCGAGTTCTGAAAGCAGTTTTTGGAATACTCTGCTCTTGCACCTTCAACTGATAGTAACCAGATCGCAAATCAATTTTGGAGAATACAGCTGCACCCTTCAATTGATCAAACAGATCATCAATGCGAGGCAATGGATATCTGTTCTTTATTGTCACCTTATTCAACTGCCGATAGTCAACACATAAGTGGAGAGTACCATCCTTCTTCTTAACAAACAACACTGGTGCTCCCCAAGGTGACACACTAGGGCGGATGAAGCCCTTTTCAAGTGGTTCTTGCAATTGTATCTTCAACTCCTTCAACTCTGCTGGTGCCATTCTGTATGGCGTTATGGAGATTGGATCCACACCAGGCATAACATTAATTTCAAACTGCACTTCTCTTTCCGGAGGTAATCCTAGCAATTCATCAGGAAACACATATGGAAAGTCATGTACTGTAGGGATGTCCTTCAATGCTGGACTCCCCACTTGGGTGTCTACCACATGTGCCAAGTATGCTTCACACCCCTTTCTGATCATCTTTCTGGCTAGTGCAGCCGAAATGATGTTTGATGGCAATAACTACCTCTCCCCTTGCATCACCACATCACTGTACTGAGGAAGGCCAAAAGTGACTATCTTCAGGCTACAGTCAATCATGGCATGATGCCTAGCTAACCAATCCATGCCCAAGATGATATCATAATCTCTGAAGGGCATTTCAATGAAATCAGACAGGAAAGTGTGTCCTTGGATCACCAAAGGACAATCTCTATACATTCTATTAACCCTGACCTCCTGTCCTAGTGGACTTGTTACTAGCACCTCAAAGTCCATTTTTGTACATGGAACAGCAATGCAATCAATGATGCTAGCACTCACATAAGAATGGGTAGAACCCGGATCAAATAACACAAACACATTCTGGTTAAAAGTTGAGAAGGTACCAGCCACTACATCAGATGTTTCTGCCTCTTCCCTCTGTCTCATGGCATAGACTCTAACTGGAGCACTATCTTGCTCTAATTGTTTTACTGTGCCTTGGCTGCCTGCTAGGTTACCTCTACCCCTGCCTCTACCTCTGCTAGGTGGTTGTGAGCTTCTGGTGACAGGGCTCTGAACTGACCCTTCTGCAGTAGGAGGAGGTGGTCTAACTCTGCGACTACTGGTGCAGTCCTTGGCAAAGTGTCCTGTGCCTCCACAGTTATAACAGGCTCCAATAGCCTTGTAGCAGATCCCACCATGATTTCTTCCACATGTTTCACATTGGCGGGGAGGATAGGAACCTCTGGTACTTTGCTGTCCAGATAGGGGAGGTCTCTGTCCTGAATATCTTCCCCTACCAGATTTCTTGCCACCTCTGCCATGTCCCCCATAGTTCTTCCTCTTTCTAGTATAACCACTAGAACTCTGTTCTGCTAATTTTCCCTCTTTCTCTGTCTTCTCTGATCTCTTTTTCTCTGGAGCAGTCTCAAACTCAACTCTTTCCAACTCTAGGGCTTGAGAAACAAGTTCAGAGAAGTTAGTGTGTTTGAAGCCGAGCACTTGTACTCTGATACTGGGCTTCAAGCCAGTTTCAAACTTCTTGCATCTTTCCCTGCTGGTAGAGAGTAAACTCATTGCATAATGGCTAAGGCGGGAAAATTCTCTTTCATACTCAGCCACTGATCTGTTCCCCTGTTTCAAACTTAGGAACTCTTGCAGCTTCTGGTCTACATAAGCATCAGGGATATATTTCTGCCTGAATTCCCTGAGGAAGTCATTCCATGTTAGCACTGCAGGCTCTACTGCATCGTGGGGAATGGTTTTCCACCAGTCATAAGCATCCCCCTGTAGTAAGGACACTGAGTATTCAAATCTAAGCTCTTCTGTACAATGTAGCTTCTTGAACACCCTATCCATCCTCTCTAACCATTGTTCAGCTTCTAGAGGATCTACTGTCCCCTTAAACTCTGTAGCCCCATACTTCATCAATTTATCATACTGCCTCGTAGGAGAGTGTGGTTGTACCACTGGTGTCTGTATTGGGACTTGAGTAGGCACGTTACCAGCCATTTGTTGGAACACTGCAGCCATCTGCTGAGCGAACTGAGCAGGAATCTGCAGATGCAGGGCCGGTGTCTTTGAACCACCGACATTTTGTAGGCACAGGGCATCCCCTTGCACCTCAGCCTCAATAGATTGATCGACTGAACGATCACCCTCTTCCATAGTCAATGCGAGGATTCTAGATCTCCTGAACAAATAACACAAGGAGATTTCCTCCCGTTAGTGCATATTTATAATGTAATGTACTATATGTATCAAAAATGATATTGAGCAGTTGTACTATGAAGAAAGAACATTCAAATAACAGGTGAAAACAGAATTCAAAAACTGTGCTCTGATACCACCAAAACATGTCACACCCTACCCCTCTGTAAAGCATAACATGATCCCGTAGTATACCTAATGAATTACCAACTCCGTCTACTGATAACCCATTAAATACACTACAAGGGATTTTAAAAACTTTTCTTACTTCTTTTACAGTGGTGAGCACTATTTACAGGTGTTAAAGACTTTGGTGAACTGAAGTGAAATAACTAACTCATTTGGTTTATTTGGAATTTCTGTAAAAATTTTGGCAGAGTGCCATCTGTATTTTGGACAAAATAGTTCTTCAGAAAACCTGTAAAAAGCACTTCAATAATTTTCTAAATCTCAACTCCAATACATTTCTCAACACAACAATTTATCAACTCAATTCCATAGAAATTTTTCAAATTATGAGATAAGGAAATATAATACAATTTTCACAAGTCAAATAACTCATAATTAATTTACAACTTCAAGGTACAATTTGAATTTACAACTGCTCAAAACCAAAAACAAAATGTACATACAGTGTCATACATTACAGTACAAAATGAAAAATACTGGTATACTCATTATACCAGGTAATCCTTCGCTGGATGTATATGCAGCCTAGTCTGCCACCTGCTCGTCTCTCTACTGCGACAAAGAATAAAGCTATCGCTGAGACAATGTCTCAGTGGTGCACAACATTAACCAAATACAAATTTAAATCACAGTTCATAAATCATGTAAATAATGGATACTTGAAACTATAGTCAAATTCAAGACAATAAAGGTCAATAAGAATTTAAACTCCATTTCTCAATATCACAATAGATTTTCATAAGTCAGATCATGTTTGAATTCAAAAGACAATATAAGTCGATGAGAGTTAAAATCCAATTCACAATCTCAAATTACACATCAATAAATCACACACAGCTTAATCATCCTCCATAGTTCAATTCGTCCCAAAAGCCGATGGCTAATGAGGTATTCAATTCGTCCCAAAAGTCGATGACTAATGAGGAATAACATGGCTAGCTAGCAAAAATATGAGTACTCATTCAATTCGTCCTCAACAGGCACACACCTCAACACTTCAGCCAGAGAGGGAATTCAATTCGTCCCACTAGACAAGCTAATGAGGAATACAATCAATATACATGATAGCTGTGGTTTCAAACCATTTCCAATGCTTTTAAATCAATAAGTATCCATAAATGTCATTCAAACAAATTTTCACAGTTACAAACCATTCACAATATTTTTCAATCAATAAGTGTCCATCAAACTCATTTCCACAATTTAAAACAATAATATACAAATAGTCAATATTTATTTCAATTGAAAATAATTCAAAAGAAACAGTTGTTGTGCACAAACCTCTGATGACTGTCCCCCTGGTCTGGACTCAGTGTTTCCTTCCCTTTTGCTGAGTCCTTGTTAACTGAGAAACACAATTTGAAGTGTTTCAGTGCTAAATTAAACTGTCTCTATTGATGGTGTTTGGTAAATAATACACTGAACTCAATTATTCACTTAATCACCTAATATACCGACCCTCGTTGCGTTTTAGGTAAATTAGGTTTTAATGTCGTTAATATGTCACATTCGATAGGGTTTTAGGTTTGGTACATTTTACCAAAGTCATTTCCTTGTTTAGTGCATTTTAAAGCAAATTGCTGGATTCCGGGACACTAGTTTGACCTAGCCGGACGATCTAGTTCCCTCGGTTTTCGGGTCTCGGTCGAAACTACAAACTTGTAGATCTAGGTCTTATGGACCACGGTGCAAAATTTTAGGTCAATCCGAGTTAAGTAGACCAAGTTATGGTCATTACACTATTGCTGGTCAAATGGCATCAATTAGGTCTTTTTTTTTTGGTCAATTTGGTCAACTTTGGTTCGGCCAGTTTTTGGACCAGAACTTGTGCAAGCTTTTTGACTTGCTTATGGTCATTTCTGGGCTTTGGTGTCTTCATAAGACTTGTAGGTATGGGTCTTAACTATTAATGGTTAAAATTTCAGGTTAATTGGACCTGATTTGAGTGAGTTATGGCCTAAAAACTCACTGCTGCCCAATTGGTCATTTTTCAGGTCCTAATTGCACCTAATCCGAATTGGTCATTTTCTTAGGTCACCTTGCAAGCAGAATTTTGGTATGTTTTCTCAATGAAAGTTGGCACATTTTGTGCCTAGTTTCACCTCTAATAGGTCTCATACCAATTGAGGTTACACATTTAAAGTTATAGGCTAAAATATACACTGCCCTCTATATGTCTTTCAAATCCCAATTCAAACACACATTTACCTTGCAATTTGTTCACTTCCCTACCAATCTGTTTTGGTACATTACCAAAAGCATATTCTACTTTACATTAACATTACTTTGGGCAGATTACAATTACCCTCAACACACTAAATATAATTCACATTCACAAGTTCTAAATACCATTACATACACACTTAACCATTACAAATCTTACATACACTTTACAATATCAATCTACATACATATCCATCAATACTTCTAGGTCAATATTCTGCCTACACTTCCATGACTACATACATTTACTCAAGTTTTCCAAGCTGCCGAAAATTGTCCTCCAACATCAAAGTGCCATACAAATTAACCAATTCCCATCCAAGTGCATAAATCAACATATATATGTGAAATAATTCACTACGATATTAAATCACCATGATCAACATTATTTCTCATCAATTATATGCACAATTATCTCATAAAAAACGTGACTCCATGGCTGTCCAAAATGAAAACAACAATAACTCTTCAAACTCAAAATTTTCCTTCACAAAACCAATACGCATAACATGCACACAAAACTTAACAAAGGAATTCTCAAAAATGTAAACTTACCTTTGATTGTATCTTGCTAAACCTTCACCAAACTTCTCAAATTTGGTATCAATATCTTCCTTGTGATGTGTAGACAAAGTTTTATGAAGGAACTCAAGTGATTAGAAGTGAAATGAGTGGTTAGATGAGCTTGCATGAAAAACGGCTATGGTGTTTCCTCTCACCTTCATTCACGGCAATGTTGAGATAACTTTGAGGAAGATGAAGTTCAGCTGGTTAGTGGACTTGCATCAGCACCATTTTATGTTTAATTAAATCTTTAGTGGTCCACTAACAAAGTTTAAATCATATAATAAGGTAACTGTTCATTTATTCCACATTTAACCAATGATTTTAGCTATTTACTTTAGGTACCACTAAATTAATTTTTCCTTTTATTTTCTAAGTGTAACACTATTTATTTTTAATGGACATTTAGGTGAAAAGACACTTCGGGATGTCAAATGACCATAATGCCCCTGTTCGGGTTGCATTCCCGATTTTTCGGTAACACCGTATTTTGTCTGTTTTTCGATTTCTCACTTTTCTTTGTACTAATTATTTAATTTTTCTTTGATCTTTCTAATGATATTTATTCTTCAATAAGGTTCTATTTAAGTCCAAAAAATGTTTTCCAGGGTTCCCCGCAGTCCAGGGCTAGTCAACGGTCCACGCCGTGACTTCCCGGTGCGGTCACCCATCGTTAGGTTTCCCGGCTGGTTTAACTTGGTCACATTTCTTTGCTATCATTTTTCCTTTGTTTTTCTTGTACTTTCTTTTCTTGTATTTCATTATTTTATGTCTCCTCACTCTCATTGAAGTGTGGTTCTAGGCATCCTAGCTATCCGGTTGGCACTGGTCACCGGAACAGCAGAACGCACTACCGAACTTAGGGGTGTTACATCAATGACAACATCAAAGTCATGATCACAGCACTAGAGATCACAGATTTTTCTAAACTGGTAGATGCAACATCAAAAGTGGAAAGGGTCAGAATCAATGAACAAAATAGAAAGGAAAGACAGCAGAAGAGGGGTCCGGGTCAGTCCAGTACATTTTCTACTTCCAGTAAGAAGAGTAAGGGTCCTCCTGCTCAGAGTTCAGGACCACCACAATGTCAGGGCCAGTCTCAGGGGCCCAGACCATAGTTCACACCTAGGAGAGGCCAGTCCACACCATCAATGGGCAGCTCTCCAGGGACGGTGTTTAGGGGAGCCCCTGCATCTTCTGCTTGTCAGTACTGTCAGAAGTGGAATAAGGGGGAATATTGGCGAGTGATCTGTGCATGCTTACGGTGTGGATCAATAGAACATCAGATAAAGAATTGTCCAAAGAGGACTACTACTGTTGCTCCAACAGAAACTGACAGACCTGCTCCTGCACCACAAAGGGGTAGGAAGCCTAGTAAACCTGAGGCAGCTGGTCCATCACTGAGGCCTGCATCCGAGTCAGCTGAGAGGCCAGACACTAGGATACCTGCCAGGGCCTATGCCATCAGAGGTCAGGAGGAGCAAGATGCCCCGGATGTCATCAGGGGTACATTTTCCCTCTAAAACACTTCTATGAATGCATTGGTGGATCCAGGATCCACTCATTCCTACATTTGCATCAAACTACGCATAGAGAGGGGAGTTCTAGTAGAGGAGAGTGATCAAGACATTCTGGTCACAAATCCACTAGGCCACAGTGTGGTAGTGAATAAAGTGTATAAGGGTTGCCCATTGAGGATTCAAAGGTATGAATTCTCGGCAGACCTAATTGAGTTGCCCTTCCACGAGTTTGACGTGATTTTGGGTATGGACTAGTTTTCACGTCATCAGGCAATAGTTGATTGCAAATTGAAGAGGATTTCTCTGAAAACTTCTGAGGGTAATGAGATCACTATTGTGGGTGAAAAGACAGACTTCCTGTCCAATGTTATCTCAGCCACAGTTGCAAGAAGATTGATGAGAAAAGGCTGTGAAGCTTACCTAGTACACGTGGTTGATACTAGGCAGGCTAAGCCAAACTTGGGTGACATACCCATAGTAAGAGACTTCCCAGATGTATTTCCTGAAGAGTTGCCTGGTTTACCACTAGAAAGGAAAGTCGAGCTTGCTATTGAGGTAATGCCGGGTACAGCACCCATTTCTATTGCTCCTTATAGGATGGCAACCACTGAATTGAAGGAGTTGAAAACTTAGTTGCAAGAGTTGCTTGATAAGGGGTTCATACGCCCCAGTGTGTCACCATGGGGAGCTCTGGTGCTATTTGTGAAGAAAAAGGATGGAACCTTGAGATTGTGTATTGATTACCGGCAGTTGAACAAAGTAACTGTGAAGAACAAATATCCATTGCCCAGAATCGACGATCTGTTTGATCAGTTGAAAGGAGCCGGTTTATTTTCAAAAATTGATCTCAGATCAGGGTATCATCAGTTGAAGGTAAAGGATGCAGATGTGTCAAAAACTGCATTCAGAACCCGGTATGGGCATTATAAATTTCTAGTGATGCCGTTTGGGTTAACAAATGCACCAGCAACATTTATGGACCTTATGAACCATATCTTCCATCCATACTTAGATCGGTTTGTAGTGGTCTTTATTGATGATATTCTGGTGTATTCTAAGACCAGGAAAGAACATGATGAACATTTGAGGATTGTTCTATAAACCCTGCGAGAAAAGAAGCTGTATGCTAAGCTGTCCAAGTATGACTTCTGGATGAGTGAAATCTCCTTTATGGGACACATAGTATCAGCTGAGGGGATTAGAGTAGATCCTAAAAAGATAGAAGCAGTGATGGAATGGAAGCCTCCCAAAAATACAACTGAGGTCAGAAGTTTCTTGGGACTAGTTAGGTATTACAGAAGATTTGTGATGGGGTTCTCTCTTATAGTTGCTCCAATGACTAAGTTGTTGCACAAGAATGTGAAATTTGGCTGGAACGACAAGTGCCAAGCCAATTTTGAGAGGCTAAAGGCTATGTTGACAGAAGCACCAGTGCTAACATAGCCAGTGTCGGGGAAAGACTTTGTGGTCTACAGTGATGCCTCACATAATGGGCTAGGGTGTGTATTGATGCAAGAGGGGAAAGTGGTCGCCTATGCTTCTAGGCAGTTAAGGCCACATGAACAGAACTACCCTACTTATGACCCAGAGTTAGTAGCAATTATCTTCGCACTGAAGATATGGAGGCATTATTTATATGGTGAAAAATGCTACATCTATACAGGCCACAAGAGTCTAAAATATTTGCCAACCCAGGAGCTCAATCTTAGACAGAGGCGATGGATTGAGTTCCTAAAGGACTTTGATTGTGTGATAGATTATCATCTTGGGAAGGCAAATGTAGTTGCTGATGCTTTGAACAGCAAGTCCATCACAGCTTTAAGATCACTCAATGCCTGTCTGTCCTTCGCTCAAGATGGAGCTATTTTGGTTGAGTTGCAAGTGAGGCCAACCCTGCTACAGCAAATACAAGATGGGCAGAGGGCAGATAAAAAGCTAATGGCCATTGTGGGTAAAATTCCTGAGGGGAAGGAAAATGATTATGAGGTGAAAGCAGATGGGTGTCTGTACTACAGAGGAAGAGTGTGTGTACCAAATGATGGGGAACTGAAGACTAGTATTCTGAAAGAAGCACACTAGTGTTTATGCTATGCACCTAGGGAGCAAAAAAATATATAATGATTTGAAGCCTCATTATTGGTGGCTTGGTATGAAGAGGGATATAGCTGACTATGTGACTAAGTGCTTGACATGTCAGCAAGTCAAAGCAAAACATCAAGTTCCATCAGGATTGCTACAGCCTATAAGCATACCTGAATGGAAATGGGACCGGGTCACTACGGATTTTGTTAGTGGTCTACCTCTCACCCAAAGGAAGCATGATGCAGTATGGGTGATAGTGGATAGATTGATGAAGTCAGCACATTTTCTGGCAGTTAGGACTGACTACTCACTGGAGAAGCTAGCAGAATTGTATATCAGTGAGATAGTTAGACTACATGGAATCCCACTTTCCATCATATCTGATTGAGACCCAAGGTTTACATCGAGATTCTGGAAAAAGTTGCAAGAAGCCTTGGACACACAACTCCGTTTTAGCACAACTTTTCATCCCTAGATGGATGGACAGTTAGAACGAGTAATCCAAGTAAACCTAAGACCTAATTGAATTTTTGCAATTAATAAATTGAAATGATAGCAACACTGTGAATTATGTGATAGATCCTGGAGGATATGCTGAGGAGTTGTGTTATTGAGTTTGAGGGGAGTTGGGATAGATACCTCCCACTGGCAGAATTTGCATACAATAATAGCTACTAAGCTAGCATTCAAATGGCTCCGTATGAAGCACTGTATGGGAGGAAATGTAGAACCCCAGTGTGTTGGACTAAATTGGACGAAGATAAGCTGGTAGGACAAGACCTGGTGAAACAGACTAAGGAAAAAGTGAAAATAATCAAAGCTAACCTGAAGATTGCCTCAGATAGACAGAAGTCTTATGTTGACCTAAAGAGAAAAGAGATAGAGTATGCAGTTGGTGATAAAGTGTTTCTCAAAGTCTTACCATGGAAGAAAGTACTGAGATTTGAAAGAAAGGGTGAGTTAAGCCCTAGGTTCATTAGCCCATACGAAGTCATTGAACGTGTGGGACCAGTGGCCTATCGGCTAGCCTTACCACCAGAACTGGATAAAATACACAATGTATTCCATGTTTCTATATTGAGAAGATATCGCTCAGACCCTTCACATTTCATTTCCGTAGAAGAGATTGAAATCCAATCGGACTTGATATACACAGAAGAACCTATACAAATCCTAGCTCGAGAAGTAAAGGAACTGAGAAATAAACAAATTCCACTGGTGAAAGTGCTTTGGAGGCACCACAACACTGAAGAGGCAACTTGGGAACGTGAAGAGATAATGAGGCAACAATTTCCTCAACTGTTTGTATCAGGTAAATTTCGAGGACAAAATTTTTATTAGAGGGAAAGAGTTGTAACATCCTTACTTTAGCTAGACTGTGCAGTCTACTGTTTCAGTGACCAGTGCCGGTCCGGACAGCTAGAACATCCGAAAAAATATTTAAACTAAAGTGAAAAACCATAATTAACTCAAATATTAATAAGAAAAATTTAGCAAAAATTCTAGAAATAAGATACAACCAAGTTAAATGAGCCGGTGTCCTAGCGATGGGTAACCTAGTGAGAGGTTGCGGTTCTCGCAACTAAGAGCCCTAGACCCGAGGAAAAAATTATAAAATAATTTCTGGGACTCTAGAGAAGGGTTATTGAGGTTCTTATGGTATTAAAATGTCAAGAAAATACTTAAAAAAATTTTCAATCGGCACAGACAATTTTGGCCTGTTAAGCCAAACGGAGGGCATTTTGGTCATTTCGTCTTCAGAGATGATTTTTGACCAACTTCTCTAGTTAAATAAATAATTTATATAACATAAAATATGAATAAATATTGTTAAAAATTTAATTGCAATTAAATAGACAAGAAATGAAGAGAAAATAAAGGAAAATCGACTTATGACATCATAATGATGTCATTAAAGTTCTCCCACCCAACCCAATATTGACACATGGCATAACTTTATTTAAAAAAGACAAATGGGCTGAAAAATGAGAGAAAACCAGATTTCTCATTTCTTCTTTCTTCCTTGCCGTAAGCCTCCACCATAGCCACCATTTTCAAGCTTTTTCAAGCTTAATTTCACCAACTTCTGCCCAACTAAACCCTAAACTCCCAACACAAAAAAGTGTTCTTGCATCTTAGAGATTCTTTTGGGAGCAAAAAGAATGAAAAATAAAGAGTTCTTACAAGCTTTGGATTAGCTCCCTAAGAGTTAAGTGACTTAAACTTATGTTTCTCTTCAAATTTATGTTGAGTAAGTATAAATAAGTGTAAATTACAAAGAAAAATTATTGAATCCCAATTGTATGTAAGCCCTAAATTTTTGGCAGCCATGGTTAGGGTTTGTTTGCGATAATTTTAATGAATTTAAAAGGTTATTATGGCTGCCCTTAATGTGCATTTTGTAAGTGGATTGAAGAAATACAATGAAAATGCATGAATGGTAATGTTTGAGTTAGGGTTTGGGGTGGAGAAATGGGACTTTGACCTTGTGATGATGAAAATGGGTATTAATGGTCAATTAGTGACCATTTAGTTCTGTTTAAACCAAAAATGAAGTGTGTTGAGTGATGGGATTTGGGTTTGGTGTGGCTGCCCTAGGTGACCTGCAAAATTGGACATGAGTCCAGTAGGTTTGAGCAGCCATAACTTGAATTGTAGAGGTTCAATTGGTGCAAGGCCAATTGGGCATGAAACTAGACACATAATAGCACAACTTTGGTGAAGAAACCATGCCTATAAAACCAAACCAAGTGGACCAAAAGCTTGCCCAAATCCGGGTGACCTGCAGTCTGTTTCTGCAGAATGACCAAATGAACAGTGATTGTTCATTTGGCCATAACTCAATGTAGAAAGGTCCAATTGACCTAAATTTTACCAGCAACAAGCTAAGATATAGACCAACAATTTTTATGAAGAAACCTACCTCAAATTATGACCATAACCTATCCAACAAGGGAGTTGCAATCACTGTTCATTGCACTGTAGATATGGTCAATCCATAAATATTTCAATCCGGCCAGTTGTAGTTTTTAGACCATAACTTGAGCTACAAAACTCCAAATGGAGTGATTCAAAAAAGGAAATTCAACTAGACAAAATAGGGAACAACTTTCATGTTGATCATTTTGCCAAATTCCCACCGCAAAAATGACCAATAGAACAGTAAAAATAAGGTATGAAAAATGAAATTTCTGCTCAATTAACTTTAAGCTTAGAAATTGTATTGGCAACTAATACCAACAAATTTTGAATGCAAAATGTGGTATGTTGGGAGTATTAAAACCAATGTACCTATTGTCTATGCAAAAGTCAACATGTTGGTTGACTAATGAAGTGAATAGTAACACCAAAACTTGAAATTCATAAATTATAAAACTTAAAAGTGTAAAATGCCCTAGTATACCTAACAAGATTGGTTTGGATAGCTTGGCATGCCAATAGGGTTCTGTTAGCAGTACTGCATATGGCTTCATGCCATTCTGTGTTTCATGGCTTTCCCATGCCATTCTATGACATAATAGCCTTTGTCTATGTTATTGAGTTAATATACTTGGGTTTTGACCCTGATAATTATTACAGCTTGTTAGCTGTTCTGTTGCACACCGGGAGACACAATGTGATCGATGGTGTGATTGTCCGAGGTACTTAGTACCCAGTGCCAGTTTATCCGTTTACCCAGTCCAGTCAATTAGTATGGGTTACTCGGGCAATGATAATAAACCTTATAAAATTTTAATCGAATCATAATGCAAATAATATCAGAAGTTAAGTCTACCTAAAAATGTAAACATACATTCTGCATACTTATTTTTATTATATTTTATTTTATTTTATATTGTCACCACTAAGCAGAATTGCTTAGCGTGTCGCTTTTGCCACGCGCAGGTACTGGAGACCTAGCTAGGGAGCTCAGCAGACATCAGACGGGGTGAGCCTTCAAAGCTGCATCCAGGGTGCAAAGTCACCTCACATCTGCACTACATATGGTAGGACATTAGGACTATAGGTGGCCCTTTTGTATTTTTGCATTTTGTATTAGTTTGGATTGTAACTATAAACTCCTGTAATTATGTATTAATGTAAACATATGAAATTTCATATTATTGAGATTTTCTGCATTATGTATGTTGATAAATGAAATGTTGAGAATTATTTGTGAATATGCTTCAAGTGATGAAGTGAACAGAAAGGTTTTGAAAATAGTATTGTGATTTGAGATTGAGATTTTGAGATTGACTTGAATATATATAATGGAGTTTGGATTTGGAAATTATTTTGGAAGTGTTTTTAAACAGGTTCAGAAGAACTGTTTTTCCAATTTACAGCCGGTACTCTGCTGGATTTTCTATAAAATTTGTGGATAAATTCAGATTTATCAAAATTGAAAATAAATGAATTAAAATAGAAATATAAATTAATGCTCCGACACACTGAGTGGTATAACTTGCTCGGCTACACTGTAGACGGGTAAGGGGTGTCACAAATTCTGTCCAGAAAATGACTTGAGAAATGACCAAATCCGGATTAGTGACTTGAAAGCCTGAATATTTACCATTTGGGCAAAAGTTAGTGTTTTGGACATAACTCACTCAAAACAGGTCCAAATGACCTAAAATTTTTACCATGGATAGAGTAGACATAGAGCTACAACTCTTATGAAGACACCAAAACCCAGAAATGACCATAAGCAAGTCAAATAGCTTGCACAAGTTCGGGTACTAAAACTGCCAGAACTAAAAGTGACCTAAAATTGACCAAATTCTACACTAAATGTGCAATCTGTCCAGCTTTAGTAAATTGACCATATCTTGGCCTATACAAATCAGAATGACCTAAAATTTTGCCTAGAGTGCAATAAGACATAGAGCTACAATTTTGCTACTTTGACCAGAAGCTAAAAACCAAGAGAAATAGGACTTTAAGCTAGACCAATCTAGCACACAAAAATTGAAAACTTAACACTTACATTTAATGATGCTTGAAATAATTTGGCAATGAATGCCAACTTATAAAAATAGTACATTGCACTATATTGGCAGCATATTGAAATGCGAAATGTGACATATTGGTAAAATTAAAATTTATTCCCCTAGAGTGCATTAAGGGTCAACATTATAGGTTGACTAAGGAAAGCAATGGTATTAAATAAATTAATTATTGAACCTTATTGTTAGAAACAGTTTAAATGAGTACTGAAACACTTCAAATTGTGTGTTTCAGTTAGCGAAGACTCAGGGAAGGGAAAAGAAACACTGAGTCAGGGCCAAGAGGTTTGTGCACAACAGTTATTTCTTTTGAATTTTCAATTGAAATAAATTATGACAATTGGCTATAATATTGTTTAAATGGTGGAAAATTTGTTTGAAAGATATATGATGGATACTTATTGCTTGAAAAATATTGCAAATGGTTTGAAATCACAGCTATCATGCATATTGATTGAATTCCTCGCTAGCTTATTTAGTGGGACGAATTGACTTTGAATTCCCTCTCTACTGCAGTGTTGAGGTGTGTGTCAGTTGAGGACGAATAGGATGAGTACTCATTTATTTGATAGCTAGCTATGTTATTCCTCATTAGCCATCGGCTTTTGGGACGAATTGGACTATGAAATCATGATTAAGCTGTGTGTGTGATTTATTGATATTTATTGTGATATTGTGAAATGGAGTTTAATTCTTTATGACATTCACTGTCTTTTGAATTTAACTATGATTTTATGTATCCACAATTCATATGATTTATCATTTGCGGTTTTAAATTACATTTTCTTAATGTTGTGCACCACTGAGACATTGGCTCAGCGATAGCTTTTTCATTGCTGTCACAGATAGACAGACGGACAGAGCAGCAGAGTAGGCTACTTGTGCTACATTTTGAGATTTCGCCGGGTATATTGAGTGTACCATATTTTGTAGTTTTTGTTGTAATGTATGAGCACTGTATGTATATATTGTACTTGGTCTTGAGCAATTGTAAACTAAAATTGTAAATTATTTTTGTCATACCTTACCCCCCTGTAAGGCATAACATGATCCCGTAGAATACCTAATGAACTACCGAACTTCACCTATCGATAACTCATTAAGTACCCTACAAGGGATTTTAAATAATTTTCTTACTTTTGACAAGTGGTGAGCATTTTCTAATAGGTATTTAAAACATATGATTAAAAGTAAATCTAGTTAACATTTTTGGTCTATTTTTTTTTCACAAATTTTATAAAAATTTTAATAGAGTTCTGTCTGTATTTTAAAAAACTAGTTCTTCAAATACCTGTAAAAAGCACTTCTAAAAACTTTTCTCAACAACTACTTCAATTTCACAATCAAACTCAATCCATTTCAATCAATTTCTCAAGTTCAAAATTCAATAATCCTCAAAATACTAGCAATGCATTTCATTCAACTTAAATAAAATAGTTCCACTCATATTTCATTAAAGAAAAAACAATTTATACACATCCTTACAAATTTATATCAAAAGAAACACAAACTAAACTTTATTACAAACTTCATACAAATTTTTCTACAAGCTGCTCAAGACCCATTTACATGTCCATACATTTATATGCAATACATATATCAAAAGAAATATTTACAATTAGGGTATAAATTATACCCGATAGCTTCAAAATAGGAAGATCCTCAATCCTTAGCAGCTCAGTCTGCTGTTATTCTAGTCTCCGTATTTGCGACAGCAATAGAAGCTATCACTGAGTACTAGAACTCAGTGGTGCACAACATACTAAAATAATCTTTATGCAAAACTTAAATCACATTTTTTCAAAAATTTGGCTGAACATGAGAATTAAGTACAAATCATGCATTATGAGATTTTAAATGCAAACCAAGTTCATTTCAAAGTATCAAAACACATTTCATAAAACCCACAGTTAAATCATGCCATTCGAAACAAATAAAATCTCAATAGCCAGAGGCTAAAGAGAAATCACATCACAAGGCTAGCTAGCTCAAATATATGGATATCCATTCACATCCTCTTCTACTGGCACACCTCAACACTTCTCCAGAGAAGGAATCAAAATTCGAAACTAATTACCCCCACTAGTCATGCTAGTGAGGTGTTCAAATATATGGTCATGACACTGTGGTTTCAAAACTTATCTTAACAATTTGCTAAACATTGTCATTTCAAATATACACAATAACTTTCAACAATTTAAGTCAAAACATCATAACTAATGTCACAAATAAATTTTCAACAATTCAAAGCAAATGTGAAATACATATTTCATTCACTTTATCACTACATTTTAAAGCATAGTGATGTTGTGCACAAACCTCAAGCGAGTCGCCCCTTAGCCTCGACTCGGTTGCTCGGGTTCCTTCCCGATATTCTTTTCAACTGAAACACAAAATTTTACAATGTTTCAATACTGGAACTTAACATACATCCAAAATAAATTTAGCCTCATTTTTACCTAGCTGTAACGTGCTAAACTCGATGTTCTTGAAATTTTGTGCTTCGGGTTACTATTCACTACACTATTCAAGTTAATTTGTTGACTTTCTAAGGCTTAATAGGTATGGGAATTCCAACTTCACTCAGATACCACATTTTGGTCACTAAACTTGTTGGTTTTGGTCATTCTCTCAAAACTTAGGTCTTTTAAGCAAAATTGCCAAATTTTTAGTTTTGGTGTCCCTAATTGTACTGTTTCATTGGTCAGTTTATTGTTGCAATTTGGCAAAACATTCTTCATAGAAAATGTTCCCTATTGTCTCAAGTTTATTCTCCTTTCTGAATCACCCCAATTGGAGTTTTATAGCTCAAGTTATGAGCAAATTAAGTTTACTGTTCATGCTGTAGAATTTGGTTCTGTAGATTTGTTAATCCAACTTCATTAAGTAATTTGATCAAGTTAGGTCCTTAATTTGGTCTAACTTTCTCCATATGAAATGTTATACTATGCCTTAGGTTTCCATTGGTTTAAGAATCACCTCAATCAGAGTTTTCTAGAGAGAGTTATAGCCATTGAAACTTTACTATTCAAATGGCAAATCTGCAGTCTGCAGATTCAGTGACCCAACTTTGCTCAGTAATTTGATTGGGTTAATTGCATAATTTGGGTTGGTGTTCTTCATGAAAGTTTTAGGTCTATATCCCATCTAACCACTGGTAAAATTTCAGATCATTTTGACCTGCCTAACTCATGTTATGAGCAAATGAATAAATACTATTCATTTGATCAGGTTGTGCAGGGCACCATGCGATTTCTCAACTTCGGTCACTTTGTTCACTAGGTTTTAGCAACTTTTTGGGCAGGCTTCCTCGATGAAAATTGTGTCATTTAGTGCCTATTTTCATCCCCAATTGGTCCCATATCTATTGGACTTGTAAAATTTTCATTTTTAGTCCCTCAAAGGAAATTTTGGTCATGCTGCTAGCACATGACCTTATCCAATCCGAATTGGCTTTTAATTCCAACACTTCTAACACACCTCATTTGGTCACAAATGACCATTTTTCACTTCACATTAGGTCAAAGAAACCATTTACAAGTTTTTCACATTTTTGGTCTCTAAACCCTAATGTCCAAACCCTAATTCACTAACCTCAAGCATTTACTTGATTTCATGCCTCTAACCATAGTCATTCAACTAACTAAGGTTTATATACCCAATTAAATCCATCAAACCATGCAAATATACTCCCATATACATGCTGGCTAAAAATCATTCATGGTCCCTCAACAAATTTTTATTTCATTTTAAGCATTTTTCTAAGTTCACTAAGTTATAAACACAAGTATTAAACTCATTTGCAACTTAAATCACTAACCTTTGTGTAGCAACTTCTAACTCCCCTTTTCTCCAATTTTCTTTCTTCTTTTCTTTTTTCTTTGATGACCAATCTTCTTCTCAAGTTGCCTACACAAGCTTTAGCTATGGCGGCTTACTTTTCTATGGTGAAATCTTATAATATGCAAGCTCAAAATTGAGCTTTAATGGAGATTTTGGTGTGGGAGAGGGAGAGTGACATTTTTTAAGAAGACTTTTGTGTTTTATTTTTTTTTTCTTTTCTTTTATGTCTTAAGAAGACCAAAAATTAATTTAAGTAAATTTATTAATTATATTACTTATGGCATCATGCATGATGTCATGCATGATGTCATCTCCCTACACCTTTTTTATTTTCTCTTTTTTTTTCTATTAGTTCTTTAATTTAATTCTCGATTACAAAATTTTTTTTTTCTACGATTTTATTTGAAAATTAGGTCAGGAGTCAGCTCTCGGGGTCAATTGACCAAATTGCCCCTCGCCGGTTCTTCCTGGTTTGTAATTAGTTTAATATTTCTTCCGGCTCCCTAACCTAATTATTTGACTGGCTTAACAGTTCTTTTTTGTGATTTTCTCTTTTTCCACTGTGTTCATAAGGGTCCTAAGGACCGCGGCGTCACATTTTATGGTTCGAAATTTGAGTTTAACTCTCGGCTCATTTAACTCTTATATTCTATTTTTCTTGTTTATACTTAACTAATTGGACATTACTAATTATTTGTGTTTATGGCTTCTCTAATTGTTTTAAGTGTGGTTCTAATCCCCTTAATTATCCAGGCCGACACCGTGTTAGTAGTATGCCCTAGAGCATATCATTTAGTATGTATCTTGTACATATTTTTATTAATAAAAGGCATTTCCACTTTTCCGTTTACATAATATATTTATGTGTAATAGAAAAGGTCCATTGATATTTTGTTAGAAATATTATTCTTAAGTTGTTAAGAATATGAGTGACAATATTTCTAGCACAAAGTATCATAAATAGGTTCACAATCGAGGATACTTCATAATAAGGACATGACTTATGTAGAAAGATTGTATTCATGTTTGTTCCCAAGTTATTTATATGAGATATAAATAAGATGGAATGGTGAGTCTCATGCCATATAACAAACATGATAGGCACTTATAAATGATAAGTAGGCCGAACCAGTGACACTTATGACAAGCACATGGAGTTTATTCTTGTCAATGTTTTGTCATAAATCATATCAGTGCATATAATCTTTAGACCTGAGATAGCACAGTTATCTTGTATATAGGTAGTTTGAGTTTGATACTGCTTTCATACTTGTACTGTGTATGGGTATATGGGCATGTGTTGGCTCCTACTAGTTATATATGGAGGTAGGTGTTGATCAAGATGGAATCTGTTCCTCTAAGTAAATAGAGATAAAATCCTATGTTCATTTAATTGTTCTTCATGTTTCAAGTTCTGCCAGGATGATAGATTTATTCGTAAAAGAGTTTCTGATGAGAAAATCTTTTTAATCAAGAACTGGAATTAAAAGAGAACAAAATATTCATAGCAAATGGAGTTTGACATAAACCATGACTCCAGCTTGAGTTGGGATTTTGTAACAGAGAGATTCTAGTGCATGGTAACATATGATTATAGGTTCATTTAAGGTAAACCTTATTACTAATTGGGTGGCTATGGCATGTTATGCTAGGTGTTAACCATGGTCTATGAGGTTCATAAAATGATTTAGAGAAATCATTTATGGTAAGAAAGAGTTCTGATGATATTAAGAGTTGATATCATGTCTCATTGCCAATTAGTGATGAGCCTAATAAGTCACACACATACACAAGTTATTACCTAATTAAATATGATTTAATTAATTAATTAAAGAGTTTAAATTGATTAATTAAATAGGTTTGGTTTGCAATTAGATTGCAAAGTCCCTAGCATGACTTGAAACCAAATCTAAATTATTGGATGTATAATATAAGTTAAATTTATATTTAAAGTGTTTAAATATGAATTTAATTAATGAGAAATTAATTAATAGAGATTAATTAATTAATTTATATTTGATATAAATTAATTAGAAGAAGAAAATAATTATTTTGGGTTAAGAACTCAAAATTAAGACACAGGGGCATTTTGGTCATTTTGCAGTGTGACACGTGGCACCATGAGATGGTGACACATGGCATAACACATAAGCTTGCCAAATGTTTTTAATCATGTAAGATGATTAAAATCAAGATTAAATATAGGTTTGACACTTGGCACAACGTGATTGGGTCACTTAAACCTAGAGCTAATCAAAGGGTGACATGTGGCAAGGGTTTAATGTGTTAACCTAGCTATTTAAGTGTTGTTATGAGAAAATAAAACACAACCAGCAGCCACACTCCTTTGTCACGCCACTTTGAGGGTTTTTATCTCTTCTTCTTCATCTCTTATCAATTCAAAGAGATTAGCCATCAATCTCTTGAATTAAGAACACTAGGAATTGTTTCTAGTGTCCTGTTTACATCTCTAATCTCTTAAAAGGCAGAACTTGAATTTCTAATTAATAGAAAAGGCTTTAGAAGCTGTTCAAGGGCTGCCATAGGTGTTCTTGGTGTGGACAAGCTAGAGGGACAACATCTGGTGTCCTGAAGACGACTCTCAAAGGCGCAGACACGCTGCAGTGCATCAAGAGGTTAGTGTAATCGTTCTTGATTTAATCTAGGGTTCTAAAATTAATCTGATTAATTTTAAAATCTTAAATGGCAAATACACATCCAAAAACATATTAAAAGAGTTTTAATATGTTGTTTATCATTAAAATCAAATAGATAAAAATAAATCTTGCATGATGCATGTGACCCTAGGTGAAAATTTTTGAATTCAATGGTATAAACTTGTGTTTTTCACGCTTCCGTTCCTTCACACCGATCACCGGAACAATGAAATATACCAGGTTATGCAAATAGGGTTTTACAATTCTCCCTCCCTTAAATAAATTTCGTCTCGAAATTTTACCTGGTATTAATCTCTGAACAGCTGTGGGTGTTGTCTCCTCATGTCCTCCTCTCGTTCCCAAGTAGCCTCCTGGCCCGAATGATGGTTCCACAACACTTTTACCAACGGTATCTGCTTATTCTGTAGCTGCTTCACCTCATAAGCCAGAATCTCTATGGGTTCTTCTTCATATGTGAGGTCTGGATTCACCTCAATTTCTTCCACTGGTAGTACATGAGATGGGTCTGATCGGTACCTCCTCAACATAGACACAAGGAAGACATTATGTATCTTACCTAACTCTGGAGGTAGTGCCAAATGATATGCCAAAGGACCCACTCTTTCCAGAACCTCATATGGCCCAATGAAATGATGACTCAGTTTCCCTTTTCTGCCGAATCTCATAATTCTCTTCTAAGGAGAAACTTTGAGGAAAACTTTCTCACCCACTGCATACTCAATATCTCTTCTTTTCAAATCAATGTAGGACTTCTGACGGTCTGATGCAATTTTAAGTCGATCTCGAATCACCCTGATTTTCTCCTCAGTTTGCTGAATAATTTCGGGTCCATTCATTTTTCTTTCACCCACGTCATCCCAACACAATGGGTTTCTACATTATCTGCCATACAAAGTTTCATATGGAGGCATTCCAATGCTTGATTGGTAGCTATTGTTGTAAGCAAACTCAATCAAAGGCAAGTGTGTATCCCAACTGCCCTCAAACTCAATCACACAAGCCCGTAGCATGTCCTCCAAGATCTGAATTACCCTCTCGCATGGCCATCCGCTGCGTGGGTGGAATGTCGTACTGAAGTTTAATCTAGTTCCTAGGGCTCTCTGAAGACTACCCCAGAATCTAGAAGTGAACCTAGGATCTCTGTCTGACACAATGGATACTGGCACTTTATGCAGTCTCACAATCTCATCGATGTATAAGTTGGCCAATCTTTCTGAACTGCAGTCCATCCGGACTGGCAGAAAATGAGCAGACATAGTTAGTCTGTCGATAATGACCCATACTGCATCATGACTCTTCTGTGTCCTTGGAAGTCCCATCATAAAATCCATTGTTATTCTTTCCCATTTCCATTCTGGTACTGGTAGTGGATGTAACAACCTAGTGGGTACTTGATGCTCTGCCTTCACTTACTGACAAGTTAGGCATTTGGATACAAACTCTTCCACATCTCTTTTCATACCCATCCACCAGTAATGCTCCTTTAGCCCCCTATACAGTTTTGTGCCACCAGGGTGCATGGTAAAAGGAGACTCATGTGCTTCCTTCAAAATGATTTACCTCAAATCAACATCATTAGGAACACACATTCTGCCCTGGTGTAGCAATAAACCATCATCTCTGATTGAGAATTCTGGTTTCTTGCCTTGTCGGACTTCTTCCATCAACTTCTGATACATCTGATCATTCTGAGCAGCCATTCTAATCTGATCAATCAACACTGGCTATACATGCCTTGCAACTACTGTCTACCCATCATCATTAATCTCTAAGCTGGCATGCAATGATCTTAACTCATGTACCAAAGATAAAGGAGTAGCCCATAGACTTGTCATAGTCTTGCAACTTAAGGCATCAACCACAACATTAGCTTTTCCTGGCTGATAGTCTATCAGACAATCATAGTCTTTTATTAACTCTAACCATCTCCTCTGTCTCAAATTCAGCTCTTTCTGGTTGCCCAAATACTTCAAACTCTTATAATCTGTGTAGATGTAACACTTTTCCCCATACAAATAGTGTCTCCAGATCTTAAGAGCAAACACTATAGCTGCAAGCTCCAAATCATGTGTCGGATAGTTCCTCTCATGCAGTTTCAGCTGGCGTGATGCATAGGCAATGACATTTCGATCTTGCATCAATACACAGCCTAACCCATTGTGAGAAGCATCGCTATAAACTGTGTATTCTTTACTCGGAATAGGTAAAGTCAGGACTGGAGCTTCAATCAAACATTTCTTTAATTCATCAAAATTCTGTTGGCATTTATCCGTCCACTGAAATTTCACATCTTTTCTAAGCAGCTTGGTCAATGGAGATGCCAACATGGAGAATCCCTTCACAAATCGACGGTAGTATCCAGCTAAACCCAGAAAAATGCGAATCTCTGTGACATTTCTGGGTGGCCTCCAATTAAGGACAGCTTCAATCTTACTTGGATCTACCTTAATGCCCTCTTCTGATACTACATGCCCCGAGAAAGATATTTCTTTCAGCCAAAATTCACACTTTGACAATTTGGCATATAGTTGTTTCTCCCTCAAAGTCTGCAGTACAATCCGCAGATGTCTATCATGCTCTTCTGCATTCCTCGAATAGACCAATATATCATCTATGAATACCACAACAAACTGGTCGAGGTATGGTCTGAAGATAGTGTTCATCAGATCCATAAAAGCAACCGGAGCATTAGTTAACCCGAATGGCATAACCAAAAACTCATAATGGCCATAGCGGGTTCTGAAGGCAGTTTTAGGAATACTCTACTCTTGTACTTTCAGCTAATAATAATAACTCGATCTCAGTCAATTTTGAGAACATACCGCACCCCTTAACTGATCAAACAAGTCATCAATGAGGGGCAATGGATATCTGTTCTTTATAGTCACCTTATTCAACTGTCGATAATCAATACACAAGTGGAGAGTGCCATCCTTCTTCTTTACAAACAATACTGGAGCTCCCCAAGGTGACACACTAGGGCGGATAAAGCGCTTGTCAAGCAGTTCTTGCAACTGCACTTTCAACTCTTTCAATTCTGCAGGTGCCATTCTATATGGCGTTATGGAGATTGGATCCACACCAGGCATAACATCAATCTCAAACTGCACCTCTCTTTCTGGAGGTAATCCTGGCAATTCATTAGGAAACACATCCGGAAAATCACATACAGTAGGGATGTCCCTTAGTGCTGGGCTCCCCACTTGGGTGTCCATCACATGTGCTAAGTATGCTTCACACCCCTTTCTGATCATTCTTCTAGCTAGTGCAGCCGAAATGATATTTGATGGTAGTAAATGCCTCTCCCCATGTAATACCACATCACCGTACAGAGGGAGACCAAAAGTGACTATCTTTAGTCTACAGTCAATCATGGCGTGATGCCTGGCTAACCAATCCATGCCTAAGATAATATCATAATCTCTGAAGGGCATTTCAATCAAGTCTGATAGGAAAACATGTCCTTGGATCACCAAAGGACAGTCTCTATAAATTCTATTGACCCGGACCTCTTGTCCCAACGGACTAGTTACTAGCACTTCAAAACCCATTTACACACATGGAACAGCAAGTGAACAGACTGTGCTAGCACTAACATATGAATGGGTTGAACCCGGATCAAATAATACAAATACTTCTTAATCAGAGATAGAGAATGTACCGACTGCCACATCGAAAGTCTCAGCCTCTTCTCATTGTCTCATTGAATAAACCCTGACTGAAGCACTTTCTTGTGCCGACTGACCAACTGTGCCTTGACTGCTTGAAGCTGTGCCTCTACCTCTGCCTCTTACTCTGCCAATAGACTGTGAGCCTCTGGGAGCAGGACTCTAAATAGATCCCTCGACAGTAGTAGGAGCTGGACCATATCTCGAATACGGAGCACTAGTGCATCTCTTGCTAAATGACCCTTGCCTCTGCAATTAAAGCATGCTCTAATGGCCCAATAGCATTCCCCCCCATAAATCTTGCCACAAGTCTCACAGGGGTGGGCAGAATGTGAACCCCTGCTCGACTTCTGACCTGACCTAGGGGGTCTCTGTCTAGAAAATATATCCCTACCAAACTTCCACCTCGACCCCTGTTGGGTCCACTAAATTTCTTTTTCTTTCCAGAGGTAGCACCAGAACTCTATTCAACTGATTTTCCCCATTGTCTTTTTCTGATTTCTCAGCTTTTTTTGATTTTTCATTCACTGGGGTTGCTTCTGATTCAATTCTCTCCAGTTCAAGTGCTTGAGACATAAGCTATGAGAAGTTGCTGTGTCGAAATCCCACAACTTGGATCCTTATACTGGGCTTCAAACCCATCTCAAATCTCTTGCATCTTGCCTTGCTGGTAGTAAGGAGACTCCCAGCATAATGACTTAAGCGGGAGAACTCCCTCTCATACGCTGCCACTGTTCTGTTGCCTTGTTTTAAACTCAGAAACTCTTGTAACTTCTGATCAACATATGCATCTGGGATGTATTTCTGTCTGAACTCTCTGATGAAGTCATCCTGTGTCAAGATCGGTGGTTCAAATTTAAGCCGTGGGGATGGTCTTCCACCAATCATACGCATCCCCTTGCAGTAGAGACACAGAATACTCAAACTTCAGTTCATCTTGGCAGTGCAGCTTCTTAAATACTCTGTCCATTCTTTCAAGCCATTACTTTGCCTCTAAAGGGTCCACTGTACCCTTAAATTATGCAGCCCCATACTTCAGTAATTTATCATATTATCTGGCTAGAGGTAGTGATTGTGCCACAGGTGCTTGGGGTGGAGCTTGAGCAGGCATACCCCAACCATTTGTTAAAACATCGCAGCCATCTGCTGTGCGAACTGTGAAGGAAACTGCAGTATTTGTGGGGCTGGTGCTGCTAACCCACTAACATTCGGTAAAGCAGGGGCTTCCCCTTGTGCCTCAGCTTCAACAGACTGCTCAACTGAGCGATTTCCTTCTTCCATTTCAGGCTAAAGTTAGGGTATCTCCTGAACAAGTAACACAAGGAGATTTCCCTCCGTTAGTTAATATTCATGATGTAATGCACTGTATGTAACAATTATGGGCATTGAGCAGTTGTACTTAACAAAGAAAAACACAAATTCACAAGTTAAAACATACTTCAAAAATTTGCTCTAATACCACTAAAACATGTCACACCTTACCCTTCTGTAAGGCATAACATAATCCCGTAGAATACCTAATGAACTATCGAACTTCACCTACCGATAACTCATTAAGTACCTCACAATCAATTTGAAACAATTTTCTTACTTTTGACAAGTGGTGAGCATTTTCTAATAGGTATTTAAAACATATGATTAAAAGTAAATCTAGTTAATATTTTTGGTCCATTTTGTTTTTCCACAAATTTTATAAAAATTTTGACAGAGTTCTGTCTGTATTTTAAAAAACCAGTTCTTCAAATACCTGTAAAAGCACTTCTAAATTTTTTTCTCAATAACTACTTCAATTTCACAATCAAACTCAATCCATTTCAATCAATTTCTCAAGTTCAAAATTCAATAATCCTCAAAATACTAGCACTACATTTCATTCAAATTAAATAAAATAGTTTCACTCATATTTCATTAAAGAGAAAACATTTTATACACATCCTTACAAATTTATATCAAAAGAAACACAAACTAAACATTATTACAAATTTCATACAAATTTTTGAACAAGCTGCTCAAGACCCATTTACATGTCCATACATTTATATGCAATACATATATCAAAAGAAATATTTACAATTAGGGTATAAATTATACCCGATAGCTTCAAAATAGGAAGATCCTCAATCCTTAGCAGCTCAGTCTGCTGTTATTCTAGTCTCTGTATCTGCGACAGCAATAGAAGCTATCACTGAGTACTAGGACTCAGTGGTGCACAACATAATAAAATAATCTTTATGCAAAACTTAAATCACATTTATTCAAAAATTTAGCTGAACATTAGAATTAAATACAAATCATGCATTATGAGATTTTAAATGCAAACCAAGTTCATTTCAAAGTATCAAAACACATTTCATAAAACCCACAGTTAAATCATGCCATTCGAAATAAATAAAATCTCAATAGCCAGAGGCTAAAGAGAAATCACATCACAAGGCTAGCTAGCTCAAATATATGGATATCCATTCACATCCTCTTCTACTGGCACACCTCAACACTTCTCCAGAGAAGGAATCATAATTCGAAACTAATTAACCCCACTAGTCATGCTAGTGAGGTGTTCAAATATATAGTCATGACACTGTGGTTTCAAAAGTTATCTTAACAATTTGCTAAACTTTATCATTTCAAATATACACAATAACTTTCAACAATTTAAGTCAAAACATCATAACTAATGTCACAAATAAAATTTCAACAATTCAAAGCAAATGTAAAATACATATTTCATTCACTTTATCACTACATTTTAAAGCATAGTGATGTTGTGCACAAACCTCAAGCGAGTCGCCCCTTAGCCTCAACTCGGTTCCTCGGGTTCCTTCCCGATATTCTTTTCAACTGAAACACAAAATTTTACAATGTTTCAGTACTAGAACTTAACATAAATCCAAAATAAATTTAGCCTCATTTTTACCTAGCTCTAACGTGCTAAACTCGACGTTCTTGAAATTTTGTGCTTCGGGTTACTATTCACTATACTATTCAACTCAATTTGTTGACTTTCTAAGGCTTAATAGGAATGGGAATTCCAAATTCACCCACATACCACATTTTGGTCACTAAACTTGTTGGTTTTGGTCATTTTCTCAAAACTTAGGTCTTTTAGGCAAAATTGCAAAATTTTTAGTTTTGGTGTCCCTAATTGTACTATTTCATTGGTCAGTTTATTATTGGAATTTGGCAAAACTTTATTCATAGAAAATGTTCCCTATTGTCTCAAGTTTATTCTCCTTTTCGAATCACCCCAATTGGAGTTTTTTAGCTCAAGTTATGAGCAAATTACGTTTACTGTTCATGCTGCAGAATTTGGTTCTGCAGATTTGTTGATCCAACTTCATTAAGTAATTTGATCAAGTTAGGTCCATAATTTGGTCTAACTTTCTGCATATGAAATGTTCTACTATACCTAGGGTTTCCATCAGTTCAAGAATCACCTCAATCAGAGTTTTCTAGAGAGAGTTATAGCCATTGAAACTTTACTATTCAAATGGCAAATCTGTAGTCTGCAGATTCAGTGACCCAACTTTGCTCAGTAATTTGATTGGGTTAATGGCATAATTTGGGTTGGTGTTCTTCATGAAAGTTTTAGGTCTATATCCCATCTAACCACTGGTAAAATCTCAGGTCATTTTTACCTTCCTAGCTCGAGTTACGACCAAATGAACAAATACTGTTCATTTGATCAGGTTGTGCAGGGCAGCCTGCAATTTCTCAACTTCGGTCACTTTGTTCACTAGGTTTTAGTCACTTTTTGGGCAGGATTCCGAAATGAAAATTGTGTCATTTAGTGCCTATTTTCATCCCCAATTGGTCCCATATCTATTGGACTTGTAAAATTTCATTTTTGGTCCCTCAAATGAAATTTTGGTCATGCTACCAGTACATGACCTTATCCAATCCGAATTGGATTTTAATTCCAACACTTCTAACACACCTCATTTGGTCACAAATTAACATTTTTCACTTCACATTAGGTCAAATACACCATTTACAAGTTTTTCACATTTTTGGTCTCTAAACCCTAATGTCCAAACCCTAATTCACTAACCTCATACATTTACTTGATTTCATGCCTCTAACCATAGTCATTCAACTAACTAAGGTTTATATACCCAATTAAATCCATCAAACCATGCAAATATACTCCCATATACATGCTGGCTGAAAATCATTCATGGTCCCTCAACAAATTTTTATTTCATTTTAAGCATTTTTCTAAGTTCACTAAGTTATAAACACAAGTAATAAACTCATTTGCAACTTAAATCACTAACCTTTGTGTAGCAACTTCTAACTCCCCTTTTCTCCAATTTTCTTTCTTCTTTTCTTTTTTCTTTGATGACCAATCTTCTTCTCAAGTTTTCTAGACAAGCTTTAACTATGGTGGCTTACTTTTCTATGGTGAAATCTTATAATATGCAAGCTCAAAATTGAGCTTTAATGGAGGTTTTGGTGTGGGAGAGGGAGAGTGACGTTTTTGAAGAAGACTTTTGTGTTTTATTTTTTTTTCTTTTCTTTTATTTCTTAAGAAGACCAAAAATCAATTTAAGTAAATTTATTAATTATATTTTTTATAGCATCATGCATGATGTCATGCATGATGTCATCTCCCTACACCTTTTTCATTTTCTCTTTTTTTTTTCTATTAGTTCTTTAATTTAATTCTCGATTACGAAATTTTCTTTTCTCCGATTTCATTTGATAATTAGGTCAGTAGTCAGCCCTCGGGGTCAATTGACCAAATTGCCCCTCGTCGGTTCTTCCCGGTTTCCAATTAGTTTGATATTTTTTCCGGCTCCCTAACCTAATTATTTGACTGGCTTAACAGTTCTTTTTCATGATTTTCTCTTTTCCACTATGTTCATAAGGGTCCTAAGGACCGCAGCGTCACATTTTACGGTTCGAAATTTGAGTTTAAAAAGACTTCGCAGTCATTCCCAAAAAGGCCACCCATCATTGTGACTCTCGGCTCGTTTAACTTCTTATATTCTATTTTTCTTGTTTATACTTAACTAATTGGACATTACTAATTATTTGTGTTTATGGCTTCTCTAGTTGTCTTAAGTGTGGTTCTAATCCCCTAAATTATCCAGACCGACACCAGTTACCGGAACAGTGAAATATACAGGCTATGCAATTAGGGGTGTTACAATTTTGGCTTATAAAAATATTGTGACATATTTCTTTTATCTCAGCTTTTGGAAACACTGAAAAATTGATGTTGAATTGAGTTGAGAAATTTATTGTGTTGACCTATTATTGGAGTTTGGGATTGAAGAAATATATATTGGAAGTGCTTTTTACAGGTTTTTGAAGAACTGTTTTATTTAAAATAAAGATGGCACTCTGCCAAAATTTTTATAGAAATTACTGATACTCAGATTTGTTATTTGGTTTCACTCCAGTAAAAAAATTTTTAACACCTATCAAAAGTGCTCACCACTGTAAAAAGAAATAAGAAAAGGTTTAAAATCCCTTGTAGTGTATTTAATGGGTTATCAGTAGGCGAAGTTTGGTAATTCATTAGGTATACTATGGGATCATGTTATGCCTTATAGAGGGTAGGGTGTGACATGTTTTAGTGGTATCAGAGCTAGTTTTTAAATTCTATTTTCTCTTGTAATTTGAATATTCTTTCTTCATAGTACAACTGCTCAATGTCATTGTTTGATACATACAGTACATTACATTATAAATATACACTTACAGGAGGAAATCTCCTTGTGTTATTTGTTCTGGAGGTCTAAGATCCTCAAATTGACTATGGAAGAAGGGGATCTTTCAGTCGATCAATCAATAGAGGCTGAGGTACAAGGGGATGCCCCAGCCCTACACAGTGTGAGTGGATCAGCAACACCAGCCCCCTCAGTACCGTAGTTTCCTGCTCAGTTTGCACAGCAGATGGCTGCAATGTTCCAACAAATGGCTAGTAATGTGCCTACTCAAGTCCCAATACAGACACTAGTGGTACAACCACCGTCTCCTACTAGGCAGTATGATAAATTGATGAAATATGGGGCTGTAGAGTTCAAGGGGATAGTAGATCCTCTAGAGGTAGAACAATGGTTAGAGAGAATGGATTGGGTGTTCAAGAAACTACATTGTATAGAGGAGCTCATATTTGAGTATTCGGTGTCACTACTACAGGGAGACACATATGACTGGTGGAAAACCATTTCTCATAGTTTGGTGGAACCTCCAGTACTAACCTGGGATGACTTTCTGTGAGAGTTCAGACAAAAATATGTCCAAGATGCCTATGTGGACTAGAAGCTACAGGAGTTCTTAAGTCTGAAACAAGGAAGTAGATCAGTGGCAGAATATGAAAGGAAATTTTTCTGCCTGAGCCACTATACAGGAAGTCTCCTTTCTACTAGCAGGGAAAGATGTAAGAGGTTTGAAACCAGCCTGAAGCCTAGTCTCAGACTACAAGTGGTTGGATTCAAACATAGTAACTTCTCTAAGCTTATTTCTCAAGCACTTGAATTAGAGAGAATTGAGTCAAAAGAAATCAGAGAAGATAGAAAAAGAGAAAGAGAGGAAGTCAGTAGATCAGAGTTCCAGTGGTCCTACTGGGAAGAGGAAGAACTTTGGGGGACATAACAGAGGTGGTAAAAAGTCCAGTAGGGGAAGATTTTCAGGATAGAGACCTCCTCCACCTGGTCAGCAAACCACCAGAAGTTCTTACCCTCCCCACCAATGTGAAACTTGTGGTAGAAACCATGGTGGGGTATGCTATAAGGCCACAAGAGCCTGTTATAACTGTGGAGGCACAGAACACTTTGCCAAAGACTGCACCAGTGCCCGTAGAGTTGGGCCATCTCCTACTACTGCTAAAGGGTCAGTTCAGAATCCTGTCACCAGAGATTCACAACCACCTAGCAGAGGTAAAGGCAGGGGTATAGGTAGTCCAGCAGGCAGCCAAGGCACAGTAAATCAATTAGAGCAAGGTAGTGCTCCAGTCAGAGTCTACGTAATGAGACAAAGAGAAGAGGCTGAGACATCTGACATTGTGGCTGGTACCTTCTCAACCTTTAATCACGATGTATTTATGTTATTTGATCCGGGTTCTACCCATTCCCATATGAGTACAAGCATCATTGATTGCATTGTTATTCCGTGTGTGAAAATGGACTTTGAGGTGCTAGTAACAAGTCCGCTGGGATAGGAGGTCAGGGTCAATAGAATGTATAGGGATTGTCCTTTGGTGATCCAAGGACACACCTTTCTATCTGATCTCATTGAAATACTCTTCAAAGGTTATGATATCATCTTAGGCATGGATTGGTTAGCCAGGTATCATGCCATGATTGACTGTAGATTGAAAAATAATCACTTTTGGTCTCCCTCAGTACAGTGATATGGTAATACATGGGGAGAGGCAGCTATTGCCATCAAACATCATTTCAGCTGCACTAGCCAAAAAAATTATCAGAAAGGGGTGTGAAGCATACTTGGCACATGTGGTAGACACCCAAGTGGGGAGTCCAGCATTGAGAGACATCCCTACAGTATATGACTTTCCAGATGTGTTTCCTGATGAATTGCCAGGATTACCTCCAGAGAGAGAAGTGCAGTTTGAGATTAATGTTATGCCTGGTGTGGATCCAATCTCCATAACACCATACAGAATGACACTAGTAGAATTGAAGGAGTTGAAGGTACAATTGCAAGAACTACTTGAAAAGGGCTTCATCTGCCCTAGTGTATCATCATGGGGAGCGCTAGTATTATTTGTTAAGAAGAAAGATGGCACTCTCCGCTTATGTATTGACTACCGACAATTGAATAAGGTGATAATAAAGAACAGATATCCATTGCCTTGCATTGATGATCTGTTTGATAAGTTGAAGGGTGCAGCTGTATTCTCCAAAATTGATTTGCGATCTGGTTATTATCAGTTGAAAGTGCAAGATCAGAGTATTCCAAAAACTACTTTCATAACTCAATATGGTCACTATGAGTTTCTAGTAATGCCATTCGAGTTAACTAATGCTCCAGCTGCTTTTATGGATTTGATGAACACTATCTTCAGACCATACCTCGACCAATTTGTGGTGGTGTTTATTGATGATATTTTGATATATTCAAGGAATGCAGAGGAGCATGACAGACATCTGTAGATTGTATTACAAACCTTAAGGGAGAAAATAGCTATATGCTAAATTGTCAAAGTATGAATTTTGGCTAAAAGAAATCTCTTTATTGGCACATGTTGTGTCAGCTGGGATCAAGGTAGATTCCAGCAAGGTAGAAGCTATCCTTAATTAGAAGCCACCTAGGAATATCATAGAAATTCATAATTTTCTGGGTTTAGCTAGATATTACCGCCAGTTTGTGAAAGGGTTTTCTATGTTAGCTTCTCTATTGACCAAGCTGTTTCGAAAAGATGTAAAATTTTAGCGGACGAATAAATGCCAGTAGAGTTTTGATGACTTGAAGAGGTGTTTAACTGAAGCTCCAATCCTTACTTTACCTACTCTGGGTAAAGAATACACAGTTTATAGTGATGCTTCTCATAATGGGTTAGGTTGTGTATTGATGCAAGATCAGAATGTCATTGCTTATGCACCACGCCAGCTGAAACCGCATGAGAGGAACTACACAACACATGATTTGGAGCTTGCAGCTATTGTTTTTGCTCTGAAGATCTAGAGACACTATTTGTATGGGGAGAAATGCTACATCTACATAGATCACAAGAGCTTGAAGTACTTGGGCACCCAGAAGGAATTGAACTTGAGGCAGAGGAGATGGTTAGAACTGATTAAAGACTATGATTGCTTAATAGACTATCAGCTAGGGAAAGCAAATGTGGTGGCTGACGCCTTAAGTCGCAAGACTATGGCAAGTCTCAGAGTTTCTCTTTAGTCCATGGTACATGAGTTGAAAGCACAGCATGCCAGTTTGGAGATTGATAATGAGGGATACACAGTAGTTGCATAGCATGTACAGCCAATGTTGATTGATCATATCAGAATGGCTACTCAGAATGATAAAAAATATCAGAAGCTGCTGAAAGAAGTCCAGCAGGGCAAGAAACCTGAATTCTCTGTGAGAGAAGATGGTTTACTACTACATCAAGGTAGAATGTGCATTCCTAATGATGTTGACTTGAGATAGATCATTATGAAGGAAGCACATGAGTCTCCTTTTGCTATGCACCCTGGTGGAACTAAAATGTACAGAGGGCTGAAAGAACATTACTGGTGGATGGGTAGGAAAAGGGATATAGCTTATTTTGTCTCCAAATGCCTAACTTGTCAGCAAGTGAAGGCAGAACATCAAGTGCCAGCTGGTTTGTTACATCCATTGCCAGTACCAAAGCAGAAATGGGAACGAATAACTATGGATTTTGTGATGGGGCTTCCGAGGACACAGAATAGTCATGATGCAGTGTGGGTTATAGTCAATAGACTGACCAAGTCTGCTCACTTTATGCCAGTCAAGATGGACCATAGCCTGGAAAGATTGGCTAGATTTTACATAGATGAGATTGTAAGATTGCATGGAGTGCCAGTATCGATTGTATCTAATAGAGATCCTAGATTCACTTCTAAATTCTGCGGTAGTCTTCAGAAAGCACTAGAAACTAGATTAAACTTCAGCATGGCATTCCACCCACAGACAGATGGCCAGTCTGAGAGGGTAATTCATATATTGGAGGATATGCTACGGGCTTGTGTGATTAAGTTTGAAGGTAGTTGGCATACACAATTGCCTTTGATTGAGTTTGCTTGTAACAACAGCTACCAATTAAGTATTGGGATGCCTCTATATGAAGCTTTGTATGGTAAAAAGTGCAGAACTCCCCTATGTTGGGATGAAGTAGGTGAAAGAAAGATGATTGGGCCAGAAATTGTTCAGCAGACAGAGGAAAAGACCAGATTGATCAGAGATCAACTCAAGGCTGCATTAGACCGTCAGAAGTCCTATGTTGATATGAAGAGAAGAGATATTGAATATGCAGTGGGTGATAAAGTATTCCTCAAAGTTTCTCCTTGGAAGAGGATTATGAGATTTGGCAGAAAGGGGAAACTGAGTCCTCGTTTTATCGGACCATATGAGGTTCTGGAAAGAGTGGGTCCTTTAGCATATCGTTTAGTATTACCTCCAGAGCTAGAAAGGATACACAGTGTCTTCCATGTGTCCATGTTGAGGAGGTATAGGTCTGACCCATCTCACGTTCTATCAGTTGAAGAGATTGAGGTAAATCCAGACCTCTCATATGAAGAAGAACCTATAGAGATTCTGGCATATGAGGTGAAGCAGGTAACGGATAAACAAATACCCTTGGTGAATGTCACACCCTACCCCTCTGTAAGGCATAACATGATCCCATAGTATACCTAATGAATTACTAACTTCGTCTACTGATAACCTATTTAATATACTACAAGGGATTTTAAATCTTTTCTTACTTCTTTTTACAGTGGTGAGCACTATTCACAGGTGTTAAAAATTTTCTTTTACTGAAGTGAAACCAAATAACGAATTTAAAGTATTAATAATTTCTGTAAAGATTTTGGTAGAGTGCCATCTGTAGTTTGAATAAAACAGTTCTTCAAAAACCTGTAAAAAGCACTTCCAATATATTTCTCAATCCCAAACTCCAATAATAATTCAACACATTAAATTTCTCAACATTATCAACTCAGTTCAACAATCAATTTTTCGATGTTTCCAAAAGCTGAGATAAAATAAATATATTACAATATTTTTACAAGCCAAAATAATTGACAATTTTAGTTTACAACTACTCAAGACCAAGCATCATAGATACATATAGTGCACATACATTACAACAAAAACTACAAAATATGGTATACTCAATATACCCAGTGAAATCTCAAAATGTAGCACAAGCAGCCTACTCTGCTGCTCTGTCTGTCTGTCTACCTTTTCTTTTACTGAAGTGAAACCAAATAATGAATTTAAAGTACTAATAATTTCTGTAAAGATTTTGGTTGAGTGCCATCTGTATTTTCAATAAAACAGTTCTTCAAAAACCTGTAAAAAGCACTTTCAATATATTTCTCAATCCCAAACTCCAATAATAATTCAACACACTAAATTTCTCAACATTATCAACTCAGTTCAACAATCAATTTTCCAGTGTTTCCAAAAGCTGAGATAAAATAAATATATCACAATATTTTTACAAGCCAAAATAATTTACAATTTTAGTTTACAACTGCTCAAGACCAAGCACCACAGATACATACAGTGCACATACATTACAATAAAAACTACAAAATATGGTGTACTCAATATACCCAGTGAAATATCAAAATATAGCATAAGTAGCCTACTTTGCTGCTCTGTCTGTCTGTCTACCTACGACAGCAATGAAAAAGCTATCACTGAGCTAATGTCTCAGTGGTACACAACATTAAGAAAATATAATTTAAAACCATAAGCCATAAATCATATAAACAGTGGATACTTAAAATCATAGTTAAATTCAAAAGACAGTGAATGTCATAAAGAATTTAAACTCCATTTCACAATATCACAATAAATATCAATAAATCACACACACAGCTTAATCATGTTTCCAAAGTCCAATTCGTTCCAAAAGCCAATGGCTAGTGAGGAATAACATAGCTAGCTAGCAATAATATGAGTACTCATCCTATTCGTCCTCAACAGGCACACACCTCAACACTTTAGCGAGAGAGGGAATTCAAAGTCAATTCATCCCACTAGACAAGCTAGCAAGGAATTCAATCAATATACATGATAGCTGTGATTTCAAACCATTTACAATGTTTTTCAAGCAATAAGTATTGATCAAATATTATTCAAACAAATTTTCACAATTAAACAATAACAGACAAATTGTCATAATTCATTTCAATTGAAAAATTCAAAAGAAATAACTATTGTGCACAAACCTCTGATAAATGCCTCTTGGCCCTGACTCATTGTTTCCTTCCCCTTCTTTGAGTCTTTGCTAACTGAAACACACAATTTGAAGTGTTTCAGTACTCATTTAAATTGTCTCTAACAATAAGGCTTAATAATTAATTTATTTAATTCTATTATTTTCCTTAGTCAGCCTATAATGTTGACCCTCGATGCACTCTAGGTGAATTAGGTTTAATGTTACCAATAGGTCACATTTTGCATTTCAATATGCTAGCAATATAGTGCAACTTACCATTTTTACAAGTTGGCATTCATTGCCAAATTATTTCAAGCATCATTGTATGTAAATGTCAAGTTCTCAATTTTTGTGTGCTAGATTGGTCTAGCTTAAAGTCTTATTTCTCTTAGTTTTTAGCTTTTGGTCAAAGAAGTAAAATTGTAGCTCTATGTCTTGTTGCACTCGGGACAAAATTTCAGGTCATTCTGAGTTGTGTAGACCAAGATATGGTCAATTTGCTAAAGCTGGACAGATTGCACTAAAATAGCAAATTTAGGTCATTTTTAGGTCATTTCTGGTTTTGGCAGTTTTTATACCCGAACTTATGCAAGCTATTTGACTTACTTATGGTCATTTCTGGGTTTTGGTGCCTTCATAAGAGTTTTAGCTCTATGTCTAATCTATCAATGGTAAAAATTTCAGGTCATTTGGACCTATTTTGTGCGAGTTATGGCCAAAACACTAACTGCTGCCCAAATGGTAAATTTTCAGGCTTTCAAGTCACTAATCCGGATTTGGTCATTTTTCAAGTCACCTTTTGGACAGAATTTAGGCAGGCTTTCTTCATGAAAGTTAGCACATTTTGTGCCTAGTTTCACCTTCAATTGGCCTCATACCAGCTAGAGCCACACACTTAGGGTTATAGGTCTATTTGCACACTGCCCTCTACATGCCTTTCAAGCACCAAACCAACACACATTCACCAACTACCTCCTCACTTCTCCATACCATTCTGCATTTGGCACTAACCAAAACCATTTCATTCTTTACATTATAGGTCAACTTGGACAGAATATAACCACTTCAAAATACACTAAATGCAGTCACAATTCACAAAGTTCAATCCCAACAATATATACACATAAATACATTCTAATTATCACACATACTTCCATCATCAAATTACATACCTATCACTACTATTCCACACATAGGCTGCTATTTTTTTGTACAGTACTTGTAACATCCTCATTTTCGTAGTCCGTACATTCAACTGTTCCAACAGCTAATGTCTGTCCCGAAAAGTCAGAATGTCTAGAACTACACTTCGGTGATAATGAAGAGACATATAATGATGAAATAAATAAGAAGAAAATGCAAGAAAAAACAAAGACAAATGAAAGAGAGAAAATGAAGCTAAGTTAAACGAGCCAACACTGCAGCGATGGGTGACCGCACTGGGTAGGCCGTTGTCGACCCCAGGACCGCGGGAAACCCTCAGAATTTAATTTGGGGATGTAAGTAAAGGTCTATTGAAATATAATTGACACTAGAATTATTAAAGAAAAAATTAATAAATTAGTACAAAGAAAAACGATAAATTGAGAAACAGACAAAAATCGGTGTTATCGAAAAATCGGGAATATAACCCGAAGTAGGGTATTTTGGTCATTTCACACCTTGGGTTGCCTTTTGACCTCAATGTCTATTAAAAATAAATGATATTACACTTTAGAAATGTCATAAAAAATTAAATTGTGATACAACATGTAAATAGTAAAAGAATGGAGCCAAATGAGCAAATAAGGAAACTTTAACTTATTAAACATTAAAATCCAAGTTAGTGCTCCACTAACTCTTAATTTGGGACACTTAAATATTCCTTTGGGACAGTAGAACCATCATCTTCAAGCTTGAGAAATAGCCAACCAAAACCTCCATGGAAATCCACCATGGCCAAACTCCATCCATCACCATGCAACCATGTTCAAGCCCTCATTTCACCATAGTTTCTTCATCAAAGCTTGCACACACACCTTGGGCAGTATGTTGGAAGCAAAAGGAAGAGGATTTGATGAAGTTTTGGTGAAGCACAAAAAAGGTTAGTGCTAGTTTTTCATCCCTTGCTTCATTAAAGTTTGTATTAAGGTTGAGATGAGTTGGATGGTGAAGAAATTTGAAGGATTTGATGAGTTATTGGTATATTCAATTTTAGACAGCCATGAAAGTTTATTGTAATTGAGTTTTTCTTACCTCAAATGGATGGAAACTAAGGTTGAATAACTTAAATGGAGGAAGTAGCAAGTTAAAATCTAAGTATGTGCATGTAGTTCTTGAATTAAGGGTGTGTAATGGAACCTTAATGCTTTGGGCAAACTGCCATGTTTGGCAGCCTATTAAACCATGAATTTCTGTGTGAACATGTAATTATTAATGAAATATGCTAATGTTAAATTGTGGGCAGCAAGTGTAAGTGATATTGAAGTATGATTATGTTGAAGTGTATGTGTAATATTGACATTGAGATATGTTGAATTTTGGTGGAAGTGAATGTTGAACTTAATGGTGAATTGTGTGTATTGAGCACTTGAATATTCTGCCCAAAATTGTTGCTGGAATTGTGTACAATATATATATGGAACTGTTATTGATTGAATATTGAAGTAATGAGGAGGAGAAGGAATATCAAATTGGAAGTGTATGTGCTTTGTGCAGGTTGTGTATTGAAGGCAGTACCTAAATTAGGCCATAAGTGCCAAACTGTGAACCCAATTGATATGAAGCCAATGGGAGGTGAAACTAGAAACCAAATAGGCCAACTTTCATGTAGAAATATTGCCAAAATTCTGCCTAGAAACTGACCTTAAAATGACCAAATCCGGATTAGCAACCTTGCAACCCAGATTTTTGATCATATGAACAGTAGTCCTTGGGATAACCATAACTCACTCAAAACAGATCCAATTGACCTGAAAGTTTTACCATGGTTAGTTTAGACATAGATCTAAAATTCTTATGAAGACACAAAAGCCCAGAAATGGCCAGAACTAAGTCAAATAACTTTCACAAGTTCAGGTACCAAAACTGCCAGAACTAAAATTGACCAAATTTTGCACTAAAGGTGCAATTTGTCCATCTTTAGTAAATTGACCATATCTTGGTCTATACAACTTAGAATGACCTGAAATTTTGCCCCAAGTGCAATAAGACATAGAGTTACAATTCTTATGAAGACACCAAAACCCAGAAATGGCCAGAACCAAGTCAAATAGCTTGCACAAGTTCAGGTACCAAAACTGCCAGAACTAAAACTCATCAAATTTTGCACTAAAGGTGCAATCTGTCCAACTTTAGTAAATTGACCATATCTTGGTCTATACGGCTTAGAATAACCTGAAATTTTACCCCGAGTGCAATAAGACATAGAGCTACAATTCTTATGAAGACACCAAAACTCAGAAATGGCCAGAACCAAGCCAAATAGTTGCACAAGTTCAGGTACCAAAACTGGCCGAACCAAAAGTGATCTAAAAATGACCTAAGCCTACTATTTTAGTGCTTTCTGTCCAGCATTGGTAAATTGATCATATCTTGGTCTACACAACTCAGAATGACTTGAAATTTTGCCCCGCGTGTGATAAGACATAGAACTACAAGTTTTTAGTTTGGACCGAAACCCAAAAACTGAGGGAACTCGGTCTTCCTGCTAGGTCAAAATAGTACACCGAAATCCGGTAAATTGCAATAAAATGCAATACACTTAGAAATGAAATTGGTAACATATACCAACACTAAAGGGCTATAAAATGTGACATATTGGTAACATTAGAATTGACTCACGTAGAGTGCATCAAGGGTCAACACTATAGGTTGACTAAGGAAATGAATTGAAGGGAATAGTACCAAGAGAAATAGGACTTTAAGCTAGACAAATCTAGCACACAAAAATTGAGAAATTGACCAAATTTTGAAGTAAAGGTGCAATCTGTCCAGCTTTAGTAAATTGACCATAACTTAGTCTATACAACTCGAAATGACCTGAAATTTTGCCCCGCGTGCAATAAGACATAGAGCTACAATTTTGCTACTTTGACCATAAGCTAAAAACCAAGGAAAATAGGACTTTAAGCTAGACCAATCTAGCATAGTAAAATTGAAAATTAGTAATTACATAAAATGATGCTTGAAGTGATTTGGCAATGAAAGCCAACTTGTGAAAAGGGTAAATTGCATTATATTGACAACATATTGAATTGTAAATTGTGACATGTTGATGCTAGAATCAACCTATCCATGATGCATAAAAAGGTCAATAATTTTATTGACCAGTGAAAGGCATAAAGATGTATAAACCCTATGAATAAAGAATTAAATATGTAACATTGTAATATGCCCTAATTTGCCTAGTTGACTAGTTTGGATAGGTTGGCATGCCAATAGGATTCTAACAGCTGTTCTGTAAATGACTTTACGTCATACTGTGTTTTATGGCTTATTATGCTATACTATGATTTTAATAGCCTATGGCTATACAGATTGTGTTATTATACTCGGCTTAATGCCTGATTGATTATATGGCTTTTTAGTCACACTGTTTGCACACCAGGAGATATTTTGTGATCGATGGTGTGACGGGTCGAGGTACTAGGTACCCAGTGCTAGTGTATCCATTTATCCAGTTTGGTAAGTGTATAGGCTATATGGGCAGTCAATTAACACATTATTCAATTCAGGAAGCTAAGTTAAGTATAATGAAATTTCAGTACAATTAAATTAAGTATTGAATAAATGAGTAAAAGAGATTAGCAAAAGAAACATAACAAAAAAATATAAATTGCAGAACAGTAGAGACTTGAAATACAATACAGTTAGAATAATTTGTATACTGGGTAGTATTACTGAAAAGTTATAAACTAAGCACTTCCAAAGAGGAACAAACTAGTACATAAGATCATTGATACTAGAAGTACCATACCAAATTAAACTGATTCCTGAGTATTCGAATTATGATTTACTTCTTTCTTTATTTGTATATATTATTTCTTGTTATACTATTACACCACTAAGCAGAAATGCTTAGCGCGATGGAATTGCTTCCTCGCGCAGTCTTGAAGGTAAAACCGATGGTATCGATCGAGATTTTTGGAGTCCAGATCTGCAGAAGTGTCAGAAGAGTTCAAGATTGTCACCTCCTCCGCAATGCATGTAGATAGGGCTCATAATTATACATGTTATGTATTTTGCTCATTCTAAGTATATTGTAATTTCATTTGTATATCCTGTACTTGACAAATTTATGTACTTAGTTGCAAAATTATATAAGTTAATGAAATGTAAGAATTCTGATGTCTGAATTGATTGTCTAATCATAATGATTCTGAATGAGATTGAGTTTAAGAAATTTGGAGAAACTGATGAGATATTATTGAGATAAATTGAGCTATGAATTTGAATATGTTGTGAATTGTCTTTGGCAGGTTCAGAAGAACTGTTAGTCCAAATTACAGCCGACACTTTGTCGGATTATCGTTAAATTTTTGAAAATTTCAAATTCGTTAGATTTTGATAAAAGTAAAAATAGCCTAAACCTTAAATAATATTTTTGAATAAATAAATCAAGAACTGTAATGAAATCAGATAAGATCAGGTGCTCCGGCACACCGTGTAGCATGCCTTGCTCGGCTACACTGTAGACGGGTGAGGGGTGTTACAGTACTTCAACAACATTTAATGAATTTGAACATTACCAATTTCCATTTTGAGGCTGCCCAAAAATTATACATACACATCAACTTCCATTTTCACTTTTCAAGCTCACAAATCAAACTTTATACATGAAAACCAACTCCTATACATTTAAACACTTAATTTAACATCTCAAACAACCATTTACATGCAAAAACAAGCTGTTCATGATGAAGTTCCATGGCTGCCGAAATGCTCCATCACCAATAATTCATCAAACCTCAAACTTCTTCCATAATTCAACTACCCACAACCTTAGTTACACTTTTAATGAAACAAGAATTGAAAATAACCACTTACCTCTTTTGAAGCTCTTTCAAACCTCACCAAAATTTATCTTTCTTGCTCCCTTATTGCTGCCCAAGATGTGTAGACAAGGTTTAGTGAAGGAACCTAGTGGAAAAGGTGACTTGATCAAGGTTGCATGGAGCTCGCCATGGACGGCTTCGGAGTTCTTTCAATGGTGAGTGTTTCGGCTGGTTTTTTGTGAAGGTTTAAGATGATCAATTTCTGCCCACTAAGACTTATTTTATGTCTCTCATAATGTAGTTAGTGGAGCACTAAACTTTGGTTAATGATTTAATAATCCAAAGTTTCCAAATTTTGAAAATTTGTCACCATTCTTCACTATTTACATTATGTACTACAATTTATTTTTTTTATGACATTTTCAAAGTTTAATATCATTTATTTTTAATGGACATTTAGGTCAAAAGACAACTCGGAGTGTCAATTTACCAAAATGGCCCTATTCGGATTGTATTCTCAATTTTTTGGTAACACCGATTTTTGTCAGTTTCTCAATTTCTCGTTTTTCTTTGTACCAATTAATTAATTTTTCTTTGATATTTCTAATAAAATTTATACTCTAATAAATCTTTAATTATGTCTCAAAACTAAATTCTGAGGGTTCCCTGCAGTCCTCGGGTCGGCTGTTGCCTGCGTCGTAACTTTCCCGTGCGGTCACCCATCGCTGCGGTGCTGGCTCGTTTAACTTGGTTACATTTCATTGCTATTATTTTTCCTTTGTTTTTCTTGTATTTTCCATTATTGTATTTCATTATTTTATGTCTCCTCACTAACTTTTAAATCTAGTTCTAGGTATCCTAGCTGTCCGGACCGACACTGGTCACCGGAACAATAGAACGCACTACTGAACATAGGGGTGTTACAGTGAAAGTGTTTTGGAACCATCATTCAAGCCAAGAAGCTACTTGGAAATGTGAAGAGGACATGAGGAGACAGCACCCACAGCTATCCAGAGATTGATGCCTGGTAAAATTTCGAGACGAAATTTATTTTAAGGGGGGAAGAATTGCAACACCCCTATGTTCGGTAGTGCGTTCTATTGTTCCGGTGACCAGTGTCTGTCCGAACAGCTAGGATGCCTAGAACTACATTTAAATGTTAGTGAGGAGATATAAAATATTGAAATACAATAGAGGAAAATACAAGAAAAATAAAGGAAAAATAATAGCAATGAAATGTGATCGCACCGGGAAGTTACGGCATGGACTGTTGACTAGCCCTGGACTGTAGGAAACCCTGAAAAATATTTTTAAGACTTAAATAAACATCTATTGAATTACAAATTTCATTAGAAATATCAAAGAAAAATTAATTAATTAATTAGTACAAAGAAAAACGAGAAATCCAGAAAACGACAAAACTCAGTATTACCGAAAAATCAGGAATGCAACCCGAGTAGGGGTATTGTGGTCATTTGACAACCTGAGTTGCCTTTTGAGCTAAATTTCCATTAAAAATAAATGATATTAAACTTTGAAAATGCCATGAAAAATGAAATTTTAGGTGTTGTATAAATAAGGCAAAATATGGGGTATAATGTTGAATAAATGAAAGCTTAACATTAATTTAAATTTTCTAATAACTTAGTGGACCACTATGGAGTATCTAAAACATGAAAAAAACTAGAATTGTCCCACTAACATTCTGCAACACCATTTCTTGCTCAAGTTCTCTCCTTGCTGAATTCAAACTCCCTTTCAAATCACCATTGCCGTTCCATGGTGAGCTCCATGCATCCATGACCCAAGCTCCCAATGGTTAAGCTCCCTTCATTAAACTTGACCACCACACCTTGGCAGCACTTAGGGAACAAGAAAGAAGGAATTTGATAGAGTTTTGAGGAAGTCCATAAGAGGTAAGTGGCCATTTCTTCATCCTTGTTAAACTTTGAGTTAATGTTGTGGTGATTTGATTAATGGAAGATGTTTTGAGGTTTAACGAATTATTGGTGATGTACCATTTTGGCAGTCATGAAAGTTAAAATGTTTAACTTGTTGTTTACATTTAAATGATGGGAAAATATATTGATTAATGTTATAAGTTGTTGTAGCCAATTTGCATTAAGTATATGTGGTGATTAAGCAATTGATCTTGAAGTTGAAGAAAGTATGGGAAACTTTGGTAAATTGGAGCATTTCGGCAGCCTTGAGAAAGTCATGAGGAATGCTTGAATTCATGAAGATTATTTGATGTCACACCCTACCCCTCTATAAGGCATAACATGATCCCGTAGTATACCTAATGAATTACCAACTTCGTCTATTGATAACCCATTAAATACACTACAAGGGATTTTAAAACTTTTCTTACTTCTTTTTACAGTGGTAAGCACTATTTATAGGTGTTAAAAACTTTTTCCAACTTAAGTGAAAGAGCTAACAAATTTGAATTATTAGTAATTTCTATAAAAATTTTGGCGGAGTGCCCTCTGTATTTTGAATAAAATAGTTTTTCAAAAAAAACCTGTAAAAAGCACTTCAAACATATTTCTCAATCTCAACTCAAACAGTTAAACAACACAATATATTTCTCAACTCAAATCCACAATAATTTTTTTCAATGTCTTCAAAGGATGAGATAAAAGAAATATAGTACGAATTTTACAAGTCAAAATAACTCATAATTTATTTTACAACTTCAATGTACAATCTTAATTTACAACTGCTCAAAACCAAGAACAATATATACATACAGTGAACATACATTACAGTACAAAATGCAAAATGTGGTATACTCAATATACCCGATGTTCTCTCAGTGTTGTCCTAGCAGCCTAGTCTGCTGCCCTGTCCGTCTGTCTACCTACGATAGCAATGAAAAGCTATCGCTGAGACAATGTCTTAGTGGTGCACAACATTAACCAAATACAACTTTAAATCACAAATCATAAGTCATATAAATAGTGGATACTTAAATCATAGTTAAATTCAAGACAATGAATGTCATAAAGAATTTGAACTCCATTCCATAATATAACAATAAATCTCAATAGTCAAAACATGGTTAAATTCAAAAGACAGTGAATGTCAATAAGAATATAAACTCCATTTTACAAATTATCAAAGCTCATAATAACACAATTTAGTCAAATAATTTAAGAACACAGTGTTGCTAATTCATACACAACTTAAGCCATGACACAAATTTTCGATCAATGCCACGTTGTACACCATGACAAAGCAATCTACAACCCCACTAATCGAAATCAATGAGGGAGGTGGCTAGCTAGCTAATGAGTACTCATCCGATCTACAACCTCAACTGGTAAACCAGAGAGGGAGAAAAATAAACGATCTCAACCCCATAAATGGAGGAGGAATAATGTGATACTGTCATGCTAAGTGTGAACACAAAATCAATTCCAAACATTTTATTCAAATAATTCATGAGAAATCCAATAATTTCCAAAGTCATAATTTCATTCACAAGATGGCAACACAATTCATAATTAACTTCAAATTTCCATAAATCACACTAAATCAATTTTTCAATGACAAAAGGCTCAAATAAGGTTTATTGTGCACAAACCTCTGATAACTATCTCCTGGCCTTGACTCAGTGTTTCCTTCCCCTTCCCTGAGTCTTTGCTAACTGAAAAATACAATTTGAAGTGTTTTAGTACTCATTTAAACTGTATCTAATGATAATGCTTGATAATTAATTCACTGAATTCTATTATTTGCTTAGTCAACCTAATATGTCGACCGTCGATGCATTCTAGGTAAATTATGTTTTAATGTTACTAATATGTCACATTTGTAGCCTTTTAGGCTTGGTAAATGTTACCCAATTTATTTCCATGTATATTGCATTTTATTGCAATTTGCTGGATTCCGGGATACTAGTTTGACCTAACTGGACGACCTAGTTCTCTCAGTTTTCGGGTTTCGGTCGAAACTACAAACTTGTAGATCTATGTCTTATTGCACGCGGGGCAAAATTTGAGGTCATTCTGAGTTTACTAGACCAAGTTATGGTCATTTTACTATTGCTGGTCAAAATGCATCAAAATTGGTCACTTTAGGTAATTTTAGGTCAATTTAGGTTTGGCCAGTTTTTGGACCAAACTTGTGCAAGCTTTTTGACTTGCCTATGATCATTTTTTGGCTTTGGTGTCTTCATAAGACTTGTAGATATAGGTCTTAACTATTCATGGTCAAAATTTCAGGTCAATTGGACCTGTTTTGAGTGAGGTATAGCCTAAACACTAACTGCTGCCCAAATGATAAATTTTCAGTCCTTAAATGCACTAATCCGGATTTGGTCACTTTTCAAGTTACCTTACAAGCAGAATTTTGGTAAGCTTCCTTCATGAAAGTTGGCACTTTTTGTGCCTAGTTTCACCTCCAATTGGTCTCATACCAATTGGAGCCACAAACTTAAGGTTCTAGGCCCATAACATAAACTGCCCTATTGCATTTTATTCATTACTCATCAAATGACACTTTTAACACTTACCAAATGACACATTCATGCCAATTCTGGTTTGTACCATAACCTAAACACAATTCATAACATATTGTTGGTCATTTTGGCAGCTTACAATCACACTCAATATGCACCATATAGTGCAGAATTTTTCAAGCTCAAATTACAAACAATTCAATCACCTAACCTAGCTCATTTACATGTCCAACCTCACACCATCATACATATGCACAAGCTGCCATAACAAGTACCACAATTCAACATTAATATTCCATAAACCAACATGAAATAACATTTTTATGGTTTACCAAATCAAGCTGTCGATTCATATACCTCTCTCTCTATTAATGTCCAAGCTTCCAAATTCAAGTATACATTCACAATATACTTAGTATACATCACTTAATTTATTCCTACACATATAAACACATAATCAACCCTTTAATCTATCATTTAAAAGCAAGAATAAACTGTCCTCAAAGAGTTTCCATGGCTGCCAAAAATACACCTCTCCCTTTAAACATCAAACCTCAAAAATCTCTCCATAATTCAAGTACCCATAACATTCTTACTAACTTTAATGAAGCAATAACCAAAAACACAAACTTACCACTTTGGAAACTCTTCAAAACCTCTCCAAAACTTGGTATTCTTGTTGCCTATCTACTGCCCAAGGTGTATGGACAATCTTTAATGAAGGAAAGTGCCAAGAAAGGAGCTTGAATCTCAAATGCATGGAGCTCCAAGGTGGACGGCAATGGTGGTTTCCCTTGAGAGCATTTCGGCTGGTTCTTTAGCAAGGTGAGGAAGAAGATGAAATCTGTCCAAATGGTGAGTTAGTGGTCCACTTTGATGGATGAGTGGAGCACTAAGCTTAATTTAATATTAGTTTAACCTTAACTTTCCTTATTCCCACATTTAACTCCCCATTTTTGCTATTTACATTAGGTACCACTAATTTAATTTTTCATTATATTTTTCAAGTGTAATATCTTGTATTTTTAATGGACATTTAGGTCAAAAGACAACTCAGGCTGTCAAATGACCACAATGCCCCTGTTCGGGTTGCATTTCCGATTTTTCGGTAACACCGGGTTTTGTCCCTTTTTTGATTTCTCACTTTTCTTTATACTAATTAATTAATTTTTCTTTGATAATTCTAATAGTATCTATACTTCAATAGACATTTATTTAAGTCCTAAACATATTGTCCAGGGTTCCCTGCAGTCCAGGACTAGTCAACGGTCCACGCAGCGACTTTCCAGTGCGGTCACCCATCGCTAGGGTTCTCGGTTCGTTTAACTTGGTTATATTTATTTGCTATTATTTTTCCTTTATTTTTCTTGTATTTTCTTTTCTTGTATTTCATTATTTTATGTCTCCTCACTCATATCTAAGTGTAGTTTTAGGCATCCTAGCTGTCCGGACAACACTGGTCACTGGAACAGTAGAATGCACTACCGAACTTAGGGGTGTTACATTTGATGTAATGTGATTTTAAAGTTGCTAAGTATGTATGTAACTTATTAGTGAAATTATATGTAATAATTAGGAATGTTTATGTGTGTACATTGTTGGATTTGGACTTTGAGAATTGTGATTGCATTTGGTACATTTTGAAGTTGTTATATTCTATCCAAGTTGACCTATATTGTAAAGAATTGAATGGTTATGATTAGTGCCAAATGCAGAATGGTATGGAGAAGTGAAGATGTAATTGGTAAATGTGTGTTTGGTTTGGTGCTTGAAAGGCATGTAGAGGACAGTGTGCAAATGAGCCTATAACCCTAAGTGTGTGACTCCAATTGGTATGACGCCAATTGAAGGTGAAAATAGGCACAAAATGTGCCAACCTTCATGAAGAAAGCTTACCTAAATTCTGTCTAGAAAATGACTTGAGAAATGACCAAATCCGGATTAGTGACTTGAAAGTTTGAAAATTTACCATTTGGGCAGCAGTTAGTGTTTTGGACATAACTCACTCAAAACAGGTCCAAATGACCTAAAATTTTTACCATGGACACAGTAGACATAGAGCTACAACTCTTATGGAGACACCAAAACCCAGAAATGACCATAAGTAAGTCAAATAGCTTGCACAAGTTCTGGAACTAAAACTACTAGAACTAAAAGTGACCTAAAATTGACCAAATTTTGCACTAAAGGTGCAATCTGTCCAGTTTTAGTAAATTGACCATATCTTCGCCTATACAGCTCAGAATGACCTAAAATTTTTCCCAGAGTGCAATAAGACATAGAGCTACAATTTTTCTTCTTTGACCAGATGCTGAAAACTAAGAGAAATAGGACTTTAAGCTAGACCAATCTAGCACAAAAATTGAGAACTTGACATCTACATACAATGATGCTTGAAATAATTTGGCAATGAATGCCAACTTGTAAAAATGGTAAATTGCAGTATATTGGTAGCATATTCAAATGCGAAATGTGACATATTGGTAACATTAAAATTTATTTCCCTAGAGTGCATTAAAGGTCAACATTATAGGTTAACTAAGAAAAGCAATAGCATTAAAAAAATTAATTATTGAACCTTATTGTTAGAGACAGTTTAAATGAGTACTGAAACACTTCAAATTGTGTGTTTCAGATAGCAAAGACTCAGGGAAGGGGAAAGAAACACTGCGTCAGGGCCAAGAGGTTACACTTCAGAGGTTTGTGCACAACAGTTATTTCTTTTAAATTTTCAATTGAAATAAATTATGAAAATTTATATGTTATTGTTTAAATGGTGGAAAATTTGTTTGAATGATATTTGATGGATACTTATTGCTTGAAAAATATTGCAAATGGTTTGAAATCACAGCTATCATGTATATTGATTGAATTTCTCGCTAGCTTGTTTAGTGGGATGAATTGACTTTGAATTCCCTCTTTGACTGAAGTGTTGAGGTGTGTCAGTTAAGGATGAATAAGATGAGTACTCATTTATTTGCTAGCTATTAGCCATCGGCTTTTGGGATGAATTGGACTATGGAATCATGATTAAGCTGTGTGCGCGATTTATTGATATTTATTGTGATATTGTGAAATGGAGTTTAATTCTTTATGACATTCACTGTCTTTTGAATTTAACAATAATTTTAAGTATCTATAGTTCATTTGATTTATGGTTTATAATTTTAAATTGCATTTTCTTAATGTTGTGCACCACTGAGACATTGGCTCAGCGATAGCTTTTTCATTGCTGTCGCAGGTAGACAGACGGACAGAGCAGCAGAGTAGGCTGCTTGTGCTACATTTTGAGATTTCGCCGGGTATATTGAGTATACCATATTTTGTAGTTTTTATTATAATGTATGTGCACTGTATGTATATATTGTACTTGGTTTTGAGCAGTTGTAAACTAAAATTGTAATTATTTTGGCTTGTAAAAATATTGTGACATATTTCTTTTATCTCAGCTTTTGGAAACACTAGAAAATTGATGTTGAATTGAGTTGAGAAATTTATTGTATTAAACTATTATTAGTGTTTGGGATTGAAGAAATATATATTGGAAGTGATTTTTACAGGTTTTTGAAAAACTGTTTTATTCAAAATACAGATGGCACTCTGCCAAAATTTTTATAGAAATTACTGATACTCAGATTTGTTATTTGGTTTCACTCGAGTAAAAAAAATTTTAACACCTGTCAAAAGTGCTCACCACTGTAAAAAGAAATAAGAAAAGGTTTAAAATCCCTTGTAGTGTATTTAATGGGTTATCAGTAGGCGAAGTTTGGTAATTCATTAGGTATACTACGAGATCATGTTATGCCTTACAGAGGGGTAGGGTGTGAAAATCTCTCTAGCATATCTACTAAGTCTGATAAATTCTCTCTCACACTCAGTGACTGATAATTATCTCTGCCTTAACTTGTCACACCCTACTCCTCTGTAAGATGTAACATGATCCCGTAGTACACCTAATGAGTTACCGTACTTTGTCTACCGGTAACCCATTAAATATACTACAAGGGATTTTAAATCAATTTTCATGAAATTTAAATCATCGATTAAAATCTGGTGTTATAAAAATTTTTCAAAATTTCAGCAGAGTGCCGGTTGTATTTTGAGAAAATAGTTATTCAAAACCTGCAAAGAAACACACTTCCAATATGATTTCTCAAATACAACTCCAATAACTTCATTTCAACTCACAATTCAAATCTCAATAATCAAATCAATTCATTTTCAAACCAATCTCATCATAAAGAACATTTCATTGATTATAAGACTCAACATTTATATCACAATAATTTACATTTAATCACATCCCAAAATATTTTACAAGAGTTTTTATACAACTGCTCAAATAATTTACATACATATTATTACATGCATACATCAAAACCTATGTCCATGGGTATACCTATGATATACCTGGAGCTAATCTAAAAGTCTCTTCAAAGAAGCTTACTCAACTGCTCTATGCTCTTTTCACCTGTGACAGCATACAAAGCTATCGCTGAGTGGTGAACTCAGTGGTGCACAACTATAAATTAAAACATAGTACAATATATATTGACAAAATTTACAGCAAATAATTTAGAAATCTGAATACTCATCAAAATCCAAAACTCAAAATATTCATTGCCAATAATATAAATGATTTGCATAAAATGACTTTGATCACAAAATTCAATTTATCAAATCATAACTAACCATTTAAGATAATTCCAACAATTTATTAGAAATAAAGATTAATTCCAGTAAAATCAATTATACATAAATCCCATTTGAAATCGAAATTCTTTACTATTCAATAACCATTCTTTATCTCGAAAACCATTCTTTATCTCAAAAGCCATTCTTTGTCTCAAAAACCATTCTTTATCTCCGAAGCCATTCTTTATCTCAAAAACCATTCTTTATCTCACTAACTATGCAAGACTAATCCGAAAGGGCCATCTTCGAGGGGATTCTAACTCCTTATGGTCGGGGAGGTCGAATCAGATTCTAACTCCCTATGGTCGGGGAGGTCGAATCATTGTGCATAGCACACATCATAATAATGAAACTTTTGAAAGGGCCATAACATAAAAACTTAAATCTAACCTCTAATAAGAGGAGAATCTAAGCCTGTTCACGTACCATGGTAATCAAAATACAACTAACTCTATTGTCTTCTCAACAAGTGAGAGAGACGGGTAATAACCTAGTCAAGCATCTATAGCGAGATATAAAACAATATCACAATCCTTTTAGTGAGCATAAATCACAATACAATTCGATTCAAAGTCAATTTCAATATCCAGTAATTTTTATGCTCATCACAATTCAAATCATAAACTTACATTTTTCCATGCAAATTGCCTATCACAATTCAAAACATGTTCTATCACAATTTTCCAAAATATAATTTATTCAATCTACAACAATGCTTAATACTTGTGGAAATACCATTTCACAAAGCTAAATTCATACATACTATAGCAATTTCAATAATCATTGAATTAAATCCAATGCTTGTTAAACATAATACATAAGAAAAATATGTCATTTAATCATATGAAATATTCAGAACAAAATCAGTTAAAAACTAGTTGTGCACAAACCTGATTTGAGTCACCCCTAGGCCTTGACTCAATGTTCCTTATGCTTCACAATATCCTTTTCAACTGAAACACACAATTTAAAGTGTTTTAGTACTCAATGAATTTGTTTCTAAAAATAAAATCTAATATTTAAATTTTCTTGGTACTATTCCCTTCAATTCATTTCATTAGTCAACCTATAATGTTGACCTTTGATGCACTCTAAGTGAGTCAATTCTAATGTTACCAATATGTCATATTTTAGAGCCCTTTAGTGTTGGTATATGTTACCAATTTCATTTTCAAGTGTATTGCATTTTATTGCAATTTACCGGATTTCGGTGTACTATTTTGACTTAGCCGGACGACCTAGTTCCCTCAGTTTTCAGGTTTTGGTCCAAACTACAAACTTGTAGGTCTATGTCTTATTGCACACGGGGGAAAATTTCAGGGTCATTCTGAGTTGTGTCGGCCAAGATATGGTCAATTTACCAATGCTGGACAGAATGCACTAAAATGGTAGGCTTAGGTCATTTTTAGGTCACTTTTGGTTCGGCCAATTTTAGTACCTGAACTTGTGCAAGCAATTTGGCTTGGTTCTGGCCATTTCTGGGCTTTAGTGTCTCCATAAGAATTGTATACCTATGTCTAAACTATTCATGATAAAAATTTCAGGTCAATTGGACCTGTTTTGAGTGAGTTATGGGCAAAACACTAACTGCTGCCCAAATGGTCAATTTCCAAGCTTTCAAGTTACTAATCCAGATTTGGTCATTTTTAAGGTTACTTTCTGGACAGAATTTAGGTAGGCTTTCTTCATGAAAGTTGGCACATTTTGTGCCTAGTTTCACCTCCAATTGGCCTCATACCAATTGGAGTCACACACTTAGGGTTATAGGTCTATTTGCACACTTCCCTCAACATGCTTTTCAAACACCAAACCAAACACATGTTTACCAATTACATTTTCACTTCCCATACCATTCTGCATTTGGCACTATCCAAAACCATTCAATTTTCTACATTATAGGTCAACTTGGGTAGAATATAACCACTTCAAATACACCAAATGTAGTCACCATTCACAATGTTCAATCCCAACAATGTATACACATAAATACTTCTAATTATCACACAAACTTTCATCATCAAATTACATACCTATCACTGCTATTCTACACACATATATGTTGCCAAATTTTTGTACAATATTTCAACAACATTTCATGAATTTGAACATTACCAATTTCCATTTTGAGGCTGCCCAAAAATTACACATATACATCAACTTCCATTTTCACTTTTCAAGATAACAAATCAAACTTTATACATGAAAACTAACTCCAATACATTTAAACACTTAATTTAGCATCTCAAACACCTATTTACATGCAAGACAAGCTGTACATGATGAAGTTCCATGGCTTCCAAAATGCTTCATCACCAATAATTCATCAAACCTCAAACTTCTTCCATAATTCAACTACCCACAACCTTAGTTACACTTTTAATGAAACAAGAATTGAAAATAACCACTTACCTCTTATGGACTTCTTCAAAACTCCACCAAACTTATCTTTCTTACTCCCTTATTGCTGCCCAAGGTGTGTGGTCCAACTTTAATGAAGAAGCTTAGAAGAAATTTTGGCTTAAAGTGATGTGCATGGAGCTTGGTTGAGGTATGGCAATGGAGGTTTAATGGTGGAAATGGTTTCGGCAAGGTGAGGAAATGTTGAAGATGATGTGAAATCTGCTCACTTTAGCTTATATAGGTGTCCCAAGGATTGAGTTAGTGGAGCACTTAGGTGAATTTTAATGTTTAATAATCAAAAGTTTCCAATTTCCCACATTTTCCTTATATCTTTTACTATTTAGATTATGTACCACCATTTTAATTTTCATGCTATTTTCAAAGTTTAATATCATTTATTTTTAATGGACATTTAGGTCAAAAGACAACTTGGGGTGTCAAATGACCACAATGCCTCTATTTGGGTTGCATTCCCGATTTTTCGGTAACACCGAGTTTTGTCGTTTTCTCGATTTCTCATTTTTTTTGTACTAATTAATTAATTTTTCTTTGATATTTCTAATGATATTTTTACTTCAACAAGTCTTTAATTATGTTTCGAAATTAAATTCTGAGAGTTCCCTGCAGTCCTGGGGTCGGCTATTGCCTGCGCCCTAACTTCCTCGTGCGGTCACCTATCACTGCGGTGTTGGCTTATTTAACTTAGTTTCATTTCATTGCTATTATTTTTCCTTTGTTTTCTTGTATTTTCTTTTATTGTATTTCACTACCCTATATCTCCACACTAATATTTAAATATAATTCCAAGCGTCCTAGTTATTCGGATAGACACTGGTCACCAGAACAGTAGAACGTACTACCGAACATAGGGGTGTTACAATTCTCCCCCCTTTAAAATAAATTTTGTTCGTGAAATTTTACCCAATAGCCGTCTTACAATATTCACACGTTTATTTCCTCCTTTCTATATGATCATATAATCTTATTTCCTTTGAATTTGTATAAGACTTTTAACAATCTAATACAATATTTAATTTGTTCATATAATACTATTGTTCTCTTACTATCGTTCTGTCTAATATTTTAATTCATGTTTCCTTATCGAATGACCATTGTGGTCATGTTAGAATTATTTATCTAATTATTGATCCTCTGACTATTCTAGTCAATAATCTTAGTCATATTTGTAACATTTCTTATTTTATTTAAATCAACTATTCAAATTTTCACTTCCACAACTCGTTTATCTAGTAATATTCTATAAATTACTTCCTTTTGTACTGAACTGTAACCTTTCGATATTCTAACTTTTGAGTTTTAAATCCCTAGGTAGGATTTCCAAACTCATTTCCAACAATAAAAATCTGTCCTGGCATAACTATACCAAAACAGATGCCGTTGGCAACTATTCTCATCTTGGTGTACTATCGAGTAGTACGTAGCTCTACACAATAATCCCATGTCGGTACTGTAATCTATTGACAATTACTAACTGTAACATCTTTGCCCTCATCTAGAGCAAGTCTATTACCACAACTTACTGTTACGTCTTCTTGCCTTACATTAAGTAGGCTTGCTATTTAGCTTTATAATTTATGGTGTGTTAGAAAATACCTTTTTCCGATAAACTCTTCCAAAACTAATTTCACTTATTATCACATTCCTTATCTTAGAGGACTAATCACTAATGCATCAAAATTTATTCCCCTGTAAAGGAATAACAACAAAATATATAGTTCTAACACTAACATACAACTAAGTAGTGCTGGGATCAAACAAAAATAATTAATTGTTTCTTTCAAAAATTAAGAACTTACTAGCAGCTACCTCCGAAGTTTCTGTTCTTTCTCCTTGGCGCATATTGGATGCTCTAACTGATGCGCTACTATGTTCAGGTTGTTCACTATGTTATGGTTGTGAGGAGTACTAACTCTATTTCTATCTCGACCTCTACTGATTATCTGTGAACTTTCGAGAGCAGATCGAGGTACTCGAGTATAATTGCTAACAAAGTGTCCAAGCTTTCCACAATTGTAGCAGGCTCCAGAGGCCTTACGACAAATGCCTCTATGTAGCTTACCACAAACATGGCAGAAACGGGCAGAATAGGAACTTCTGGTTATTCGATGACTAGATCTTGGTGTTCTCTACCCTGATGATCCGCCTCTATTATATTCCTGAGCTCGGGGCTCCACAAATTCTTTTCTCTTCCCCAAATTACTGCTCGAGCTCTGACCCATAGGTTTCTCCCTCTTCTCTATTTCATACGGCCCTTGTGGGGGTTGGGTTTGTGCTTGAGCTTGAGCTGACAGAATAGCCATTTGTTGAAAGAAAGTGGCCATTTGCTGGGCCATTTGTGCAGTAATTTGTACAGGTAAAACTGATACAGTCGGGCCTTTGACACTTTATGGAGCTGGGGCCTCAACTTGTACTTCTACCATCACAAACTGTTCTATTGTCTCATTCTTCTCTTCCATATCTTTTCATAGGATTTTCTATTCCTGTACAACCAACACAAGGAGATTTCTCTCCATTAGTTCATATTTATGACGTAAATGTACTATATGTATCAAACATTTGAGCAGTTGTATTTACCGACAAAAATATTTCAAATTGACAGTTCGAAATTTGCTTTAAAACCAAGCTCTGATACCACAAAATATGTCACACCCTACTCCTCTGTAAGATGTAACATGATCCCATAGTACACCTAATGAAATACCATACTTCGCCTACCGGTAACCCATTAAATATACTACAAGGGATTTTTAATCAATTTTCATGAAATTTAAATCATCGATTAAAATCTGGTGTTATAAAAATTTTTCAAATTTTCGGCAGAGTGCTGGTTGTATTTTGAGAAAACAGTTATTCAAAACCTGTAAAGAAGCACACTTCCAATATGATTTCTCAAATACAACTCCAATAACTTCATTTCAACTCAGAATTCAAATCTCAATAATCAAATCAATTCATTTTCAAACCAATCTCATCATAAAGAACATTTCATTGATTACAAGACTCAACATTTATATCACAATAATTTACATTTAATTACATCCCAAAATATTTTACAAGAGTTTTTATACAACTGCTCAATTAATTTACATACATATTATTACATGCATACATTAAAACCTGTGTACATGGGTAAACCTGGAGCTGATCTGAATGTCTCTTCAAAGAAGCTTACTCAATTGCTCTATACTCTTTTCGCCTGCGACAGCATACAAAGGTATCGCTGAGTGGTGAACTCAGTGGTGCACAACTATAATTTAAAACACAGCACAATATACATTGATAAAATTTACAGCAAACAATTTGAAAATCTGAATACTCATCAAATTCCAAAACTCAAAATATTCATTGCCAATAATACAAATCATTTGTATAAAACGACTTTGATCACAAAATTCAATTTATCAAATCATAACTAACCATTTAAGATAATTCCAACACTTTATTGGAAAAAAAGATTAATTCCAATAAAATCAATTATACATAAATCCCATTTGAAATCGAAATTCTTTACTATTCAATAACCTTTCTTTATCTCGAAAACCATTCTTAATCTCAAAAGCCATTCTTTGTCTCAAAAACCATTCTTTATCTCAAAATCCATTCTTTATCTCAAAAACCATTCTTTATCTCACTAATTATGCAAGACTAATCCGAAAGAGCCATCTTCAGGGTGATTCTAACTCCCTATAGTCGGGGAGGTCGAATCATCATGCACAGTATACATCACAATAATGAAACTTTCAAAAGAGCCATAACATAAAAACATGGATCTAACCTCTAATAAGAGGAGAATCTAAGCCTGTGCACGAACCATGGTAATCAAAACACAACTAACTCCATTGTTTTCTCAACAAATGAGAGAGACGGGTAATAACCTAGTCAAGCATCTACAGCGAGATATAAAACAATATCACAATCCTTTTAGTAAGCATAAATCACAGTACAATTAGATCCAAAGTCAATTTCAATATCCAGTAATTTTTATGCTCATCACAATTCAAATCATAAATTTGCATTTTTCCATGCAAATTGCCCATCACAATTGAAAACATGTTTTATCACAATTTTCCAAAACATAATTCATTAAATCCACAACAATGCTTAATACTTGTGGAAATACCATTTCACAAAGCTAAATTCATATATACTATAACAATTTCAATAATCATTGAATTAAATCCAATGCTTGTTAAACATAATACATAAGAAAAATATGTCATTTAATCATATGAAATATTCAGAACAAAATAAGTTAAAAACTAGTTGTGCACAAACCTGATTTGAGTCGCCCCTAGGCCTTGACTTAATATTCCTTATGCTTCCCAATATCCTTTTCAGCTGAAACACAGAATTTAAAGTGTTTCAGTACTCAATGAATTTGTTTCTAACAATAAAATCCAATATTTAAATTTTTTTGGTACTATTCCCTTCATTTCATTTTATTAGTCAACCTATAATGTTGACCCTTGATGCACTCTAAGTGAGTCAATTCTAATGTTACCAATATGTCACATTTTAGAGCCCTTTAGTGTTGGTATATGTTACCAATTTCATTTTCAAGTGTATTGCATTTTATTGCAATTTACCAGATTTCGGCGTACTATTTTGACCTAGCAGGACGACCTAGTTCCCTAAGTTTTCGGGTTTCGGTCCAAACTGCAAACTTGTAGGTCTATGTCTTATTGCATGCGGGGCAAAATTTCAGGCCATTCTGAGTTGTGTAGACTAAGATATGGTCAATTTACCAATGCTAGACAGAATGCACTAAAATTATAGGCTTAGGTCATTTTTAGGTCACTTTTGGTTCAGCCAGTTTTGGTACCTGAACTTGTGCAAGCTATTTGGCTTGGTTCTGGCCATTTTTGGCCTTTGGTGTCTTCATAAGAATTGTAGATCTATGTCTAAACTATTCATGGCAAAAATGTCAGGTCAATTGGACTTTGAGTGAGTTATGGCCAAAATACTAACTGCTGCCCAAATGGTCAATTTCCAGGCTTTCAAGTCACTAATCCGGATTTGGTCATTTTTAAGGTTACTTTCTGGACAGAATTTAGGTAGGTTTTCTTCATGAAAGTTGGCACATTTTGTCCCTAGTTTCACCTTCAATTGGCCTCATACCAATTGGAGTCACACACTTAGGGTTATAGATCCATTTGCACACTGCCCTCAACATGCTTTTTAAACACCAAACCAAACACATGTTTACCAATTACATATTCACTTCCCATACCATTTTGCATTTGACACTAACCAAAACTATTCAATTCTCTACATTATAGGTCAACTTGGGCAGAACATAACCACTTCAAATACACCAAATGTAGTCACCATTCACAAAGTTCAATCCTAACAATGTATACATATAAATACTTCTAATTATCACACAAACTTCCATCATCAAATTACATACCTATCACTACTATTCCACACACATATATGTTGCCAAATTTTTGTACAATATTTCAACAACAATTCATGAATTTGAACATTACCAATTTCCATTTTGAGGCTGCCCAAAAATTACACATACACATCAACTTCCATTTTCACTTTTCAAGCTCACAAATCAAACTTTATACTTGAAAACCAACTCCAATACATTTAAACACCTAATTTAGCATCTCAAACACCCATTTGCATGCAAAGACAAGCTGTACATGATGAAGTTCCATGGCTGCCAAAATGCTCCATCACCAATAATTCATCAAACCTCAAACTTCTTCAATAATTTAACTACCCACAACCTTAGTTACACTTTTAATGAAACAAGAATTGAAAATAACCACCTACCTCTTTTGGACTTCTTCAGAACTCCACCAAAACTTATCTTTCTTGCTCCTTTATTGCTGCCCAAGGTGTGTAGTACAACTTTAATGAAGAAGCTTGGAGGAAATTTTGGCTTAAAGTGATGTGCATGGAGCTTGGTTGAGGTATGGCAATGGAGGTTTAATGGTGGAAATGGTTTCGGCAAGGTGAGGAAATGTTGAAGATGACATGAAATCTGCTCCCTTTAGCTTATATAGGTGCCCCAAGGATTGAGTTAATGGGGCACTTAGGTGAATTTTAATGTTTAATAATCCAAAGTTTCCAATTTCCCACATTTTGCTCATATCTTTTACTATTTAGATTATGTACCACCATTTTAATTTTCATGCTATTTTCAAAGTTTAATATCATTTTTTTAATGGAAATTTAGGTCAAAAGACAACTTAGGGTGTCAAATGACTACAATGTCCCTATTCGGGTTGCATTCCTAATTTTTTGGTAACACCGAGTTTTGTCGTTTTCTTGATTTCTCATTTTTCTTTGTACTAATTAATTAATTTTTCTTTGATATTTTTAATGACATTTTTATTTCAACAAGTCTTTAATTATGTCTTGAAATTAAATTCTGAGAGTTCCCTACAGTCTTGGGGTCGGCTATTGCCTGCGCCGTAGCTTCTCCCTGTGGTCACTCATCGCTGCGGTGTAGGCTCGTTTAACTTAGTTTCATTTCATTGCTATTATTTTTCCTTTGTTTTTCTTGTATTTTCTTTTCTTTTATTTCACTACCTTACATCTCCACACTAATATTTAAATATAATTCCAAGCATCCTAGCTATTCGGACAGACACTGGTCACCGGAACAGTAGAACTCACTACCAAACATAGGGGTGTTACATATCTAAATAAACTTCATCCTCTTACTTTCTAAATAATGTCAATTGTTGTATTTCTTTCTGAATTCAGTCAAGAAAAGATCCCAGGTAATATCCCGTGGAGGCTATGCCTTCTCTACATGATCAATTATTGTCAACCACCGCTGGTATGCCTCTTCTTGTAATAGAGATACTGCACACTCTAAACTCTGATCTGGTGTACAGTGGAGCTAATGTAGAACTCTTTTTGTCCTTTCCAACTAGAATTCAGCAGTGGAGGGATCATCATCCTTCTTGCCATAGAAATCTACTGCCCCATACTTTTTAAATTTTTTCAGTTGGCTTTTGTGTTGAGCCAGTGGGATAACCCCTATCATGTGTTTCAAGAAGTCAATCATTTGTTGAAATAAGACATTCTGGCCTTGATTAGATGGGCCAGTTGAGGCTTGTGGATGAACATTTTCTTGGTATCTATTGCCTATTCTAATGGGGCTACTACTTTTTGTAGCCTCATCTATGGCTCGTTGCGAGGCAAGATCCATACCTAATCCCTACAATAAACAAGAGAGTATATCTACATCAGAGTCACACAAATCCTATTTATTATACCCTATGTGACTTATTAAAATTTCCTTTATCTAGTTCCAAAACTACCTAAACCGAGGCTCTAACACCAAAAATTATAACAACCCCCGATTTGGCAGCATAACAGCTGAACCAGGTGTGTTACCTGTAATTTCCACAACTTATAATAAGAACTATATATTAATTTCATATGAATATTCCATACATATCACATAAAAATTGTACCAAAAGTGATTTAAGCAAAATACAAACTTTACATGATGTGTCATTCACTTAGATACAACTTTTCATCATTAATTACTTATTCAACTTATACAAAAAGAATCATTTACAAGTAAAGAAAGTCAACCTTAATTAAACTCCTGTTTAACATTCTCATTATAGACAGTTCCGTACATTCCACTATTCTGGAAACTAATGTCTATTCAGAAGGCTATAATGTCTGGAACTATACTTAAACTAGAGTGAGGAGTCATAATTAAATTAAATAAAGATCAATTAAGGTTAAAAAAAAAAATAAAAAAAGTGGAGTACAAATTGATTAAATGAGCACAAGTTCCCAACGATAAGTAACCTCACTTGGAAGTAACCATGGATCTGGTTACTACTTTAATTTATGTAGGATCTTACAAGACCCTTAATAAAGGATTAATTGAGGAATTATTATGAATTAATAAGTCAAGAAAATGAAAAGAAATAAGCACAAATAAGTAAATCAACTAAGATGAAAAAGGAAGAAAAGAACGTATCAGGTATTATAGGAAAGACAGACAGAAGCCCAGTAAGAGAAAATTTTGGTCAATCAAATTTAAGAGTTCAAAATTGATAAAAAAATGAGATGAATTGAGTTAATGAAGTTAGATTAATTAAACTAATCAAGATTAAGAAAAAATAAATATAACTAGTGAAAGTCAAATTGTAATGATTATAGATTTCAACTAAATTACAATTTTGCCATTTTCCCTTAATTACAAAACTACCATTAACCAATAAATAATCATAAATATCTATAAAATTAAAATAAAACAGCCTCATCTTCCAAGTTCAGCCGTCCACCATTTTCTCTCTTTCTCTCATTTTCTTTTCTTCTTCCACCATTGTTACTCACCACCAAGCTTTAAAACCCTAATTTCCTCCATAATTTCTTTAGGAAATGAAAAGAAAACACTAAATTGAGGCTTGATTTGAAGAAAGCTCACAAGAAACTCAAGGAATTTGGAGGATTTAATGAAGTGAAATTCTACCTAATTGAGGTAAGCTATGCTTTGAGCTTTATTAGTTATGGAATTGATGATATTCAAGTTTAATTGTGGAAATTTCCATGAAATTGATTTGGATCATGGGTGAAATTGAATTAGGGTTTTTGGTCAAGGGTGAATTCAAGTTGGAAGACCAAGTTTTGGTTGGTTTGAAGGTTGATTGGGAGTTGATTGAAGCTTTTTATTAAGGTTAGTGTTATGATTTTTAATGAATTTCTAAGTTATAGTAATTTGAAATTAGGGTTTCATGAAATTAGGGTTTTCAATTTTTATGCCCTATTTGATGTGTTTATGCCTAAATTAAGACCAATTGGTGTGCTATTGTTATGAAATGTTGATGAAATTCCGAAACAAATAAGTGAATATAGAGTCGTGGATTCGAATTGCTCTTAGATAGCCTGAGTCCAGTGAGTTCAAATGCTCATAACTTGAGCTAGACAACTCCAATTAATGTGACACTAAAGCCAAATTAAATTTTTTCATGATGAACACTTGACTTGAAACTAACTTAAAGTCACTTGAATTCTGAGTTGACTCTGGAAATGGAAATTTAGAATCCTGGAAAATGACTAAATAAATAGTACACACTAAAATGAGTATAACTTACACTAGGAAACTCCAAATGAGGCGATTTTTGTTTTTATTGGAAAGCTGAGGCATAAAAGAACAACCTTCATGAAGAGCAAACTGCCCAGTTCTAATTGTAAGTTGGTCAAATTTTTAGAGAAAATCTATATTGCTGAAACTAAAATTTCTTGTGATTCTAGCAAAATGCCTTATGACCCCTGTGTAGTAAACAAGGCATAACTTTCATTGTATAAATCTAATTGAAGTGATTCAAAAAGTTATGGAAACCTATGATATAGGCCTACAACTTTGTTTGAAGGACCTTGCCTAAATTCTGGGTGTAGAATGCTAAACTATTGAATGCAAAATTGAGGTGAAAACCTAGAAACCTGGAAATCATAGGATACTGCATCAGTGAACCAGGGTTGATCTTTTAGCCATAACTCACTTTACAAAACCCCAAATTGAGTGATTATTGAACCTGTGTAATCCTAAGACATAGGAGAACAATTTATATGAAGAACATAAAGTTAAATTATGACTATAACCTATCCAAAATAGCTTAAAAAAAGGGGTCCAGAATCTACCTGAATTCTAGAATGCCCTAAAAACTGGAAAATTGGTCACTAGACTAGTTTTGGTAAAATGGCTATAACTTAAGCTACACAAATACAAATTGAGTGATTCCAAAGCTAAAATAAACCTAAAACATAGATTTACAAATCTCATGAAGAGGATATGGCCTAATTCCAGCTATACCTTAGTCATAAGTGTCAAAGAAGTCGAGACAATAACTCTTGAAATTATGAAATGTTAACCTAATGAGTCAAAATATGAAAGTATGCCTAGACAGTAGTGTAAGGGTTGGATAGATTACCATGCCAAGAAGGGATGAGATTTAGCAGTACTGCATTTAGCTTTTATGCCTAAATACCATTGGCAGCCATCGATGTGTTCGATATGGTTATCCCATGTTCATGATTTCTTTGAATAATCATTGGCAAGCACCGATATGTCCAATTTGATTATTCCTTTGGCTTTTACGCCTAATTTACATAGCATACCTAGTAGGAACCGATGTGTTCGACGGTATGATGGCCCGAGGCACTGATGTGTCCAGTGCCTATAAAACTCGTATATCCAATATGGTCAATCCTGTAAAAGGTTACTTGGGCATTGAATTGAAATAAGAAAGTTAAATATCAAGATAAAAAGAAAGAAAGATCCCAAAGAAATAAATGCTTCTAACTATTAAAAAAAAGTGTAAACACGAGAGATCAAGAAAAATATGGTGAAAAGTCTTAAAATTCATTATGTGATTAAACTACAAAGTGACAACCAAAAATTTGATAACACGGTCTTTATTTCCTTTAAAATTATTCATGATTAATTAAATATGCATTTTCTTTATATTACTTCAAGTATGAAATTATTACCTTTATTTGTATATTATACTTTCATTCTATTAGTGCACCACTAGCAGAAATATTTTGCAAGATGGTTTTTCCTTGTGCTGGTTCAAGTGATGAAGTCCAGTAGACTCTGTGACAGGAAGATTTGAGTTTATCTGCAATAAGAGCCAGTGTCACCTCCGTATTTCATTTTGATATATGTATATATATATATATATATATATATATATATATATATATATATATATATATATATGTCGCAAGGGGATTTGCGATCGCCTGGACGATCACTCACCAAAGTGGGAAGGAGTGAGGAGTCGCCACCTTAGTTTTGAGGGAAAGTAAAGAAAACCATTTGGAGGAAAAATGAAACCACTTCAAGACAGCGATTCTAGGTTCGGGGTCCGTAAACGGGTGGGGAAGGTGTTAGGCACCCCACCTCGTCCCTTAATAAGGGTAAGTAGATTTAATTTTGGCGTTCTTTATAAATTGGTTAGGAGGGCTTGAATAGGAATGTTAGTCCTTTTAGTAAAAGGAATATTGGATCTTTCACTAAATTCGGATTACCCAGATACATAAGTAAATGAGACAACCTTAGTGAGTTGGTGTCGCGAATCATCTTGGTTTTGGGATTATTTTACGTACAGGTTAAGATTTGGTGTGAGAATCGGATAAGAACTCTCCTCCGATCCCTTTTAAGTTATTTATTAAAATTTTAGGGGGAGATCGGATAAGAACCCTCCTCCGATCTCCTCTAGACGTTTATTAAATTTTTTGAGTTGAGACCGGATAAGAACTCTCCTCCGATCCCTTTTTAATGTTTATTAAAATTTTGAGGAGAGATCGGATAAGAACCCTCCTCCGATCTCCTTTAGACCTTTATTAAAATTTTTGAATTGAGACCGGATAAGAACTCTCCTCCGATCCCTATTTAATGTTTATTAAAATTTTGAGGGGAGATCGGATAAGAACCCTCCTCCGATCTCCTCTAGACCTTTATTAAAATTTTTGAATTGAGACCGGATAAGAACTCTCCTCCGATCCCTATTTAATGTTTATTAAAATTTTGAGTTGAGACCGGATAAAAACTCTCCTCCGATCTCTTCGAAATTTGATCGCAGCTGTATATCTTAAAAGCCTAAGTTTAAGAGTTCTGGTATTTAAAGGTGCCAAAGGTTGAAATAAGACTTCTTTTAACTCGTTGGCATTTTGGGACTAAATAAGGGGCGTCATGCGGGATTTTGCTGATCTCCCCTAAGGTCACTTTATCAGTATCCTATCTGTACCCTTTCACTTACCTGAGTTTTGATTTTTATTCCTCCTTATGGCATTATTCTGGATCGCCTTCTACGTCAGCCTAGTGATTCAAACACAGTTACCTACATTTTGTCTAGCAGTTTCTACGTAACTCGGGACTAGATGACTTACGTTCAGAAATAATAAAGATTAACGGAAGTGTGGGTTAACCAGCACGGGAGTAAACTAGAACATATTTTTGCTTTGTTTTTTTTTTAGCGCGACATAAACTTAAAGAAAACAACAGGCATAAGAAAGAGAACAAAGGAAATACGTGAAGCGAGAGCTAGACTTAATAAAATGGCGATATTAACACTGACTTGTAGGGAGTCGAGTCTATTGAACTAACTACAGAATCGTAAAAAGTAGCAAAATTGCAGGTTGGCAGCCGGAGGACTGTGGTTTGCCTCGAAATGAAGTATTCTTTGTTAAAATGTAAACAGGTCAAAATAACCAAGCTTGAGTGGAGTTGAGCTTAGATAATATGAATGGAAATAGAGGATAACAGAGACAGAAAGTGGGAGTGCCACAGGATAATGAACGAACTGAAAATGAATAGTTTGATATTCCGAATCCTTTTGCAAGAAAACACTTCAGAAAACTAGTTTCAAAAGTTTTTTCTACGAAAACTCAAAATAGCAGAGTAACAAACTGAATTAAGTTTCAGAGTTATTCCACTATAGTCACTGCCTGTTGCCTATATTTTTCCGTCCTTTGAATAGTTTTTCATGCAGGTATTTATAGGAATCGGGTGCTCCCCATGAAGGGTCAGGATTTATTTGGAGGGAGATGGAGGGTCAAGATTTCGAAGGACATGATCGGATGTTCAGGAACTAAAGAGAATCAAAATGAATGGCTGAGATCTCTCTTCAAAATATTTGTCCTTCTCTTCTTTCGATCTAACGGTCCCAAATCTTCTTGTCCGGAACGATCTGAGGGCTAAGAGCGAAAGGCGCTGGTATTGTCGTATTCTCTCTTGATCCAAGGGTTCCGGGTTTGTCCTTACAAGTGAGATCAACGGTGGAGATTGGGGTGTACAGGACTGTCATGACATACCCTGGCACCTTGTCAGCATTGTGGGCGATTCTTAGGCGTGCGGTGGAGATCTCGTCTGCCACACTTTAACTATCTCGGCTCTGATTCTGACGACCGTTATTGGGATTTGTCTTATTCTTTTTGCCTTCCGATCCCTCCTCTGTTCTAGCTGCTCCGGCGGAAGTTCCGGCTACAACTGTGGCTTTGATCTTTTTCTGATGGACTTCTTTACTCACCGACTGAAAATTTACGATCCCGGTGATCGAATGACCTTAACTGACGATGGTGAGAGAACTGGATTTCACCGATCTGTATTGCGGGCCTCGGTTGTACCGATCTCGAGTCGCTCAACTGAGTTCATTCGGCTTCTCATCACATTGGGTGTTCCGACAATGCTCGCCCACATTGGGTGTTTGGCGGATGATGAAGCATTCGGTCGGCAATATCCTTGGGATCAGTTATAAACTGATCCTTAGATCAGCCTTTTGATATAATCAGATCTCTAGTGTATTCCGATCCTTAGAGATCGCCCAAATGATGTAATCTGTCAATGTAATCAGATCTCTAGAGGTCGCCCAAATGATGTAGTTAGACCTTTATTGTAATCCGATCCCTAGAGATCGCCCTAATGATGTAATCCGATCTTTTGAAAATAAAAATCTTGTTTCTCCAATTATTATCTTATTGATTATTTTCCAATCTCTGATATATTTGTCCGATCTGGTTCCTAACAAAATGACTCTTAACTGATCCTTTATTCAAAATATTCAACTTATTATGCCGATCTCCAATTAACCGATCTCGGAATGTTCGAGAGACGTGTCAGAACAGCTGGCGAATCCCGTTAACCGATGCACTGCCTGGAACCTCGTGAGCATTAAATGCTCGGACTAGTATAAATAGGGGTGAAAGGTTAGCCAGTTGTTCTTTCATTCCATTTTCAGTCTCTTGCTCACAACTCCGAAGTTCTCTCATTTTCTCAAGTTTCTTCCGACGCCGATCAGACTCCGGTAAGGGCTTTGATCTTCTTTTTAGTTTAAGTTCTTTGTTTCTTTTGAAAATGAGCGGCGCCGAAGGTCAAAGAGCGGCAAGTCCTCCCTCGATTCAGTTCTCGTGGTCGTCTGACGAAGAAGAAGTGGTCGGGCCAAGCGCGCAAACAGAACCTCCTAGGGTCTCCGTTCAGTCGGGGCGGGTCATACCATCAAGCGTGCACCTCCTTCGAGGAGGAGACTCTCCTATAGGCGAGCTACCGTCGGTTCTTGAGAATCCGATCTGCAATCGTTTGGCGAAGTCTGATTCGTCCTGATTCGTATGAACTTATCCGATATCACGGCTATCACCGAGCCGATTACTTTTTTGAGGAGAATGACAGAGTTATGGTGTACGAGGAACAGTTAAAGGCCGGTCTTCGGTTCCCTCTAGATGACTTCTACAAGGAGGTCCTAAAACTTCACCGAGTGTGCATTGCACAAGTTCACCCTAACTCGTAGAGGATCTTAGTAGCCTTCCGAGGCCTGTGCCGAGCTAAGGGAATCAAACCTACGGCTAAGGTGTTCACCGAACTGCATAGGCTAACTCGCCGAAAGGATGACGAACACTGGTTCTTTCAGGCGAAGCCTCATTGCGGGCTCTTTTCGGATCTGCCCTCGTCCCTTAAGTATTGAAAGAACCGTTTCTTCATTCTGAGGAGCAAAGATCCGAGCTGCATTGAGGACTTCCCCCGTAGCTGGTGGCACCAGGGGCCCTTGCTTCCGAAGCGCATTACCCTAAACCAGGAGGATAGCTTAATAGTGATGGATCTAAAGAGTCAGGCTGCCACTCAAAAGTATTCTTGTTTGGATGCGGTGACTGCCGAGCTGCACCATTGGACTATTCAACTGCTCACCGGCCAAGACCGCGAACTTCCGCTCTCTGACCTCGGCATTGGTATTTTCTATATCTCAGATCTCAGGACCTTAGCGATCTCATTGACCTTTTCTTTGTGCAGGTATGGCGGGTGGTGAGGGTTCTAGGAAGCGGAAGAAGGACAAAGAGATCTCCCGGAAAATAAGGAGATGAAGCATTCGGAAATGCTTCGAACGCCTGGTCATGAACCTGGGGAAGTACAAGGGGACCTGCCTCAACCCTCGGGTCCGCCGACCATAGAAGTGGTCCGGTCTCCTCCTCGCCAAGAAGAGTCGCCTCCACCTCCTCCAGTTGTTTCTAGTGCGGAAGGGGGTCCTTCCCAATCTTCTGCGAGGGCCTCTTCTCGTGGCGCTCAGGTACTGATCGATTCCCTGAAGAATAACCGGACTGTTCGGGAGAACCCCGGTTTTGCCAAAGTCTTGGGGTCTTCTATCTTCCTTCGGGAGGATCGGGACAGGCTATCCCCGAACAGCCTTGATGATATCTTGACTCAATCCATGAGCCTGAACGTGGAGTGCCTGGTGAATCAGACCATGGTTCGGGAAAAGGTTCAGCGTCTGGGTAAGGAGATCGGGAAGAAAAATCAGGAAGTGGCTTCCCTCCGATCCCAACTCTCATCCGCTCAGGATTATATATCTCAAGTTGAGGGGCGGGCGAAGTTTTATGAAGACAAGCTGGCCGAACAGTCTCATGTCCTGGCTGAAAGGAATCGGGTTCTCGGAGAAGTCCAGGCGCTACAGGCCAACGAAGCTGCTCAGGTCGCTCAACTCATCGAGGAGCTTAAGGAGAAAGACGAGGAGCTTAAGGAGAAAGATGAAGAGATGGTGACGGGAATAGCCGGAGCCTATGTGAATGCTCACAAGGACCTCTTGGTCGAACTCCAGAAGCGTTACCCAGAGGAGGACTTCTCTTGGATGGCCGACCTGGCTCCTGGGGGCGACGATGAGGATAGTGAGGAGGAAGCCGAGGGTGAAAGAGAGAGTGAGCAAAATGTAGATCAGGCTGGGGGTGATCCCCCAGCCGAATGACTTGTACAAATTTTTGAAATGAAATGAAGTGGAATGCCCTTTTTGTTCGATGAATGGTTATGATCGGAAAATTTCTCATTTATTAAACATTTGATTGTCTGAGTATGTTGAAATAACTGAAGATGATTATTAACCTAAGTGTGAGAGATCGGAAAACACAATGAGTATGAGATCGGTAAGGAAGAAATGCTGAATGGGACTTGATTAAAATTGAAAATTTAAACCTTAGCTCTTAAACTTTCGAAAGGGAGATCAGCAATAAAACTGGTAAGAAAAGATCTAGTGCCAGTTCATTTCATTTATCAGGAATATACTTGACGGGTCCTGAGTTTCGACAATGGGTTTGAGAGATCGGTGAGCGATAGACTGGTAAAGCTTTGACTGATGCGAGAACTTAACAATTTGATTTAATTCTTTGTGAGGAGAGATCGGAATTGTGACTGCCTACCAAAGAGGGATCGGAAATGTGATTAGCTGTCCAAAGGAGACTTAGTATCGGGGATCGGTTTCAAAGTTTTATTGATTTTGGGGATCGGCCAAAATATGGTATCGACAATATATATATATATATATATATATATATATATATATATATATATATATATTATTGGCCTACAATTATGCATGACTATATGTTGTAATTAAACACAAGTTGTAAATTAAATTTTGAGTTGTATAAAATTATTTACATTAAGTACATTTTGCAAATAATGAAATGAAAGAAATTCATGAATGGAAATGGTTATGTGAATGATTATGAATTATGATTTGTGATATTGCATGGTTATTAAAATTGAGATTTTCTTATTGAGATATTCAAATAGGTTAGTTATTTAACAGGTCAAACGTTAATAATATAGGGAAACTCTTACAGTTTTTTCCGTAAAAAATTCCTTTTATTAAATTATAATATAATGGAATCAATAAATAAATTTTAAATGATAAGATTAGGTGCTTTGGCACGGGATGTGGCATTCCTTTGCTGGGCTACACTATAAACTGGGTAAGGGGCGTTGCATCTTGACAAAATACTGCTCCTCTGATGTAGACTTTAATGATCTACTCTATGTGAACCCTCAGCTTCAACACCTATACAAGGTAAAAACCCATCATGCTAAGCATATAGCTTAATGGTGCATGGCTAGTTTAAGATGACTAATTAATAGTCATCTGCAACTAGACATGCTGTAGGCATTTAACAACTAATTAAAATAATTTCAAGCAAGTAACAATTCATAACAACTTTACAAAAATGTATAAGCATTCCACTATAACTATTTAATTGAAATCAACTGATCTTGCTCATGAAATATGCATATAGAAACAAGTTATCCATTAACCAAGGTAAGATCTAAATTTACAAAGAAATGAGCAACTTATTTGACATGAATATTGATCATTTTATTATTTCCATTTAATAGCCCAATTCCTTCCTAGTATAACTTTTCTTATACCAGATACTGGGATTTTAATGCAACACTTTCTTTCAGATGTCGTCTTATATTTTCTCTTTACTATTGCAACATCTTCTTTCGGATCTTGCCTTACGTGACCTTTTCACCACTTCAACACCTTCTCTTAGGTGTTTTCTTACGTGCCTGTTTTAGAATTTGTACGTATATTGTGACACCGTCTTTCATATGCCATCTTTAAATCATCAAAGATAAAGGTTTAATTAATTTTGCAGATTTGCTAACTTACTTTCCTATTTGGCATGCCAAATTATCCGATTTCTATTTTTAAGCTAGATGGAATTTTGGGCCTTAACAATCTCATAACATGATCATGCATATTTCCAACATTCTTATATTAAGAAAATAATTGACACTCATTATAATAACATCCATTCTTATCATCACATAATCATTTGCATATTCCAAAGAAGAACATAATTATATAACATATCAATTCATTTAGCAAAGTAGTAGCACCCCATTGCATAGCATTTAGAATCAATCAAATCACTTCCCAATTAGGCAAATTTCCCAACTCACATTGCAACCACAATTAGATCTAGAAAAAGACATTTTTAAGACCAATTCCTTTTATAAAACAGGTCAATTTATGTCTTAACTTTCATTAGAAATTTGTTTGATTCAATTTAGACTTGTAGGAGTTTATTTATAACCCTTCATTTATAAACTATTCAAAAAGATAAGTTATCATTTCGGGGGGAACACCTATTTTTTACCGGTCTTCTATTAATTCTTTGGGCACTCTAAAGGCATAATTAGCTCCTATGGTCTTCATACAATTTATAGCCTAGTATCTTACATTTCATTTAAATTAAGAATCACCCCATTCCAATATCTAGATTTCAAGTTATGCTCTAATTTCTAAATACTATCTAGTTTTTAACCTGACCAGTTCTGGCCATAGACAGAATTTGTCGTTCCTATTTATAGGCCAATTTGACCATTTTAAAGATAGATTCAATCAAAGTAGTCTTCATAAGATATCTTCTTACATGTTTTAAGCTTTAAACAGTTTAAAAATCACCTAATTTGGAGACCTATATTATGAGTTATAGCTAAATAACCAACTACTGTTCATAGATGCATTGTCTTGGAAATTCTAGGTTTCTAGATTTTCAATTCAGGTTTGCACTCCACATTTAAATACTTTACACCCAGAATTTGTATAGGGCCTTTAAAGCAAAATTTTAAGCCTATGACTTAAGTTTTCAATGCATCTTGTAGCACCTCAATTGGGGTTGTACGAAGGGAGTTATTCCCTATTTACTACACAAAGGTCACAAGACTGGATTTGCTAGAATTCCTGAAATTCCATGTAACAACCCTATGTTCGGTAGTGCGTTCTACTATTCCAGTGACCAGTGTCTATCCGGACAGCTAGGATGCCTAAAACTATATTTAAATATTAGTGAGGAGATATAAAATAATGAAATATAAGAAAGGAAAATACAAGAAAAAACAAAGGAAAAATAATAACAATGAAATGTAACCAAGTTAAACGAGTTTAAAACCGTAGCGATGGGTGATCGCACCGGAAAGTTGCGGCATGAACCGTTGACTACCATTGGACCGCGGGGAACCCTGAAAAATATTTTTAAGACCTAAATAAACATCTATTAAAGTATAAATATCATTAGAAATAACAAAGAAAAATTAATTAATTAGTACAAAAAAAAAATGAGATATCGAGAAACCGACAAAAAACGGTGTTACCGAAAAATCGGGAATGCAACCCGAATAGGGGCATTGTGGTCATTTGACACCCTGAGATGCCTTTTAACCTAAATTTCCATTAAAAATAAATGATATTAAACTTTGAAAATGTAATAAAAATTAAAATTATTGTACATTATAGGAATAGTAAAAGAATTGAGGTAAAATGTGTAAATTAAGAAACTTTGAATATTTAAACATTAAAATTCACCTAAGTGCTCCACTAACTCAATCCTTGGGACACCTATATAAGCTAAAGTGAGCAGATTTCATATCATCTTCAGCATTTCCTGACCTTGCCATGTAACACCTGTAGCAATTTCGTACATTCTACTGTTCCGGTGATCGGTGTTGGTCCGGACAGCTAGAATGTCTGGAAAAATATTTAAACTAAAGTGAGGAACTATAATTAACTCAAATATTAATAAGAAAAATTTAGGAAAAATTTTAGAAGTAAAATACAACCAAGTTAAATGAGTTGGTGCCCAAGCGATGGGTAACCTAGTGAGAAGTTGCGGTTCTCGCAACTAGGAGCCCTAGACCCAGGGAAAAAATTATAAAATAATTTATGAGACTCCAGAGAAGGGTTATTGAGGTTCTTATGGCATTGGAATACCAAGAAAATACTTAGAAAAAATTTTCAATCGGTACAGACAATTTTGGCCGGTTAAGCTAAACGGAGGGCATTTTGGTTATTTCGCCTTTAGAGGTGATTTTTGGCTGACTTGTCCAGTTAAGTAAATAATTATTATGACATAAAATGTGAAAAAATATTACTAAAAATTGAATTGAAAATGAGTAGAAAAGAAAAGAAAAAAAATAATTTAAATGGGAATTTATGACATCACATGATGTCATTAGTGTGCCTTCACCCAACCCAATGTTGACACATGGCATAACTATATTTAAAAGAGACAAATGGGCTGAAAAATGAGAGAAAAACCAGATTTCTCATTTCTTCTTTCTTCCTTGCCGTAAACCATTCCTTCCGTAACCTCCATGGACAAGCTTTTTCAAGCTTGATTTTCCCTAGCTTCCACACCATAAAAGCCCTAGTTTTCTTCACAAAAAATTCACCCCACACCTTGAGGAAGCTTTGGGTAGCAAAATTTTGAAGAAAAATTAAAGTTTTGGTTGGCTTGGATTTGAGCTAAAAGAAGTTAGTGACTTAAACTTATGTTTCTCTTCAAATTTATGTTGAGTAAGTATAAATGAGTGTAAATTATAAAGAAAAATTGTTGAATACCAATTGTAAGTAAACCCTAAATTTTTGGCAGCCATGGTTAGGGTTTGTTTATGATGATTTAATGAAGTTAAAAGGTTATTATGGCTGCCCCTAATGTGCATTTTGTAAGTGGATTGAAGAAATGCAATGAAAATGCTTGAATGGTAATGTTTAAGTTAGGGTTTGGGGTGGAGAAATGGGACTTTGACCATGTGATGATGAAAATGGGTATTAATGGTCAATTAGTGACCATTTAGTTCTGTTTAAACCAAAAATGAAGTGTGTTGAGGGATGGAATTTAGGTTTTGTGTGGCTGCCCTAGGTGACCTGCAGAATTGGACATGAGTCCAGTAGGTTTGGGCAGCCATAACTTGAATTGTAGAGATTCAATTGGTGTTTGGCCAATTGGAAATGAAACTAGACACATAATGGCACAACTTTGGTGAAGAAAGCATGCCCATAAGACCAAAACAAGTGGACTAAAAGCTTGCCCCAATCCGAGTGACCTGCAGTCTGTTTCTGCAGAATGACCAAATAAATAGTGTGTGGTCATTTAGCCATAACTCAGTGTAGAATGGTCCAATTAACCTGAAATTTTACCCACAACAAGCTGAGATATAGACCAACAACTTTCATGAAGAACCCTAACCCAAATTATGACCAGAACCTATCCATCAAGTGAGTTGAAGTCATTGTTCACTGCACTAAAGATATGGTCAGTCCAGAAAAATTTCAATCCGGCCAGTTGTGGTTTTTGGACCATAACTTGAGCTACAAAACTCCAAATGGAGTGATTCAAAAAAGGAAACTCAACTAGACAAAATAAGGAACAATTTTCATGTTTATCATTTTTCCAAATTCCCACCCAACAGTAACTAATGGAACAGTAAACCCAAAGCTTGAAAACTGAAAATTCTGTCCAATTCACATTAAGCTTAGAGATGGTATTGGCAACCAATACCAACAAGTTTAAAATGAAAAATGTGGTATGTTGATGTTATTTAAACTAATTTACCAATTGCCAATGCAAAATTCAACATTTTGGTTGACCAATGAAATGAATAGTAATCATAAAAATTCAATTTCAAAGAATTACATAAATAAAAAGTGTTAAATGCCCTAGTAGGCCTAATGTGATTGGTTTTGATAGGTTGGCAAGCCATAGGGTTCTGTTAGCAGTACTGCATATGGCTTCATGTCATTCTATATTTCATGGCTTTCCATGCCATTATGTGACATAATAGCCTTTGGCTATGATATTGAGTTGTTATGCTCGGGTTTAATCCCCGATAATTATTACAGCTTATTAGCTGTTCTGTTGCACACCGGGAGACACTATATGACCGATGGTGTGATGGTCCGAGGTACTTAGTACCCAGTACCAGTTTACCTATTTATCCAGTCAGTCAACTAGTATAGGTTACTCGGGCAATATTAATAAATGTTACCAAACTTTAATCGAAGAATATTGCAATAAATATTTGAAATTAAGTCTACCAAAAATGTAAACATACATTCTGCATACATGTTATTATTTTATTTTATTTTATTTTATATTATCACCACTAAGCAGAATTGCTTAGCGCGTCGCTTTTGCCACGTGCAAGTACTGGAGACATAGCTGGGGAGTCCAACAGACCTCATGCAGGGTGAGTTTTCAGATCTGCACTCAGAGTTCAAAGTCACCTCACAAATTGCAGTGCATTGGTAGGACATTAGGCTAACTAAGTCTTTTGTATTTGTAAACTTTTGTTATGTATATTATAAACTCATGTAATCATATTTTTGCTGTAATTACCTATGATCTGTATTCAGAAATAAATATGAGTATTTCTCATTGAATTGGGTGTGATATGAGATGAATGTGAATTTTGAGATACTGAATTGATTTGAGAAATTGTTGAAAAATGTTGGTGGTTGACTGAGATTGAGATTATAATTATATTGGAAGTGTTTTTAAACAGGTTCAGAAGAACTGTTTTCCAATTTATAGCCGGCACTCTGCCGGATTTTCTATAAAATTTGTGAAAAAATTTAGATTTATCAAAAATTATAAATAAATGAACAAAAAGGGATTAATTGAAATTGAAACATGAATTGGTGTTCCGACACAATGAGTGGCATAACTTGCTCGGCTACACTGTAGACGGGTAAGGGGTGTCACATTTAGTGGTATCAGAGCACGGTTTAGGCGTTTCTGGGCCTAGATTGAGTCCATACCATGCATTGCATTTGTAAGAGTCGAGGTGACACTAATGCTGATCTGTTGCTTTGTTAAATAGGATATGGACCTTTCATCTCAGAGGGCAGTTGAGGAGGAAGTGGAGAGTAATGCTCCACCTGCGGTAGCTGAGACTGGGAGTAGGAGAGAACCAGCTCCATCAAAGCATGCTCAACCTCCACAGGTCGTGTTCCAGCAAATGGCCGTATTCTTCAAACAAATGGCTAGGGTAATGCCACCACCACCACCACCTCCACAGCAGAAATCACACCTGGAAAAACTAAGAAAATTTGGAGCAGTGGATTTCTTTGGCAAGAGAGAAGATTCTGTTGCAGCCAAAAATTGATTGAATAAAACAGGCAGAATTTTAAAATAACTCCACTGCACTCCTAAATAAAATCTAGAAGCTGCTGTATCTCTATTACAAGATGATGCATGTGAATGGTGGGATACGGTGTCCAGTGAAGTACAGCTAGAAGTAATAACTTGGGACTTCTTCCTCTCCGAATTCAAGAAGAAATATGTGGGTAGTGTATACCTAGAAGAGAGAAAAAAAGGAATTCATTAACCTAAGGCAGAGACAGTTGACAGTGGCTGAGTATGAAAAGGAATTTGTCAGATTGAGCCGCTACGAAAGGGAGATAATCCCTAATGAGGCCGAAAGGTGTAAGAGATTTGAAGAGGGATTAAATGACAACATAAAAATCATGATTACTGCCTTGGGAGTCACCGACTTCACCAAGTTAGTGGAAGCTGCAATAAAAGTTGAAAAGGTTAGAATAAGTGAGCAGACCAGAAGAGAGAGATAGTAGAAGAGGGGCAAAGGTCAGTCTAGTTCATCTCCTGCACCTGGAAAGAAGTTCAAAGGTCCACTTGCACAGAGTTTAGGTTAACCACAAGGTCAGGGTCACTCTCAGGGGCCCAGGCCACAGTTCACCCCTAGGAGAGGTCAGTCTACACCATCAGTGGGCAGCTCTCCAGGGACAGGGTTTAGGGGACCAGCCCCAGCATCTTCTGCATGTCCACATTGTCTAAAATGGCATAAGGGGGAGTGTTGGAGAGTGACCGGTGCCTGCTTAAGGTGTGGGTCAACAGAGCATCAGTTGAGGAACTGCCCACGCAGAACTACTACAGCTGCTCCAACACAAGCAGATAGACCTGCTCCTGCACGACAAAGGGGTAGGAAATCGGGCAAATTTGAGGCAGTGAGACCATCACAGAGGCTTGCATATCAGCCAGCAGAGAGGCCTGAGGGTAGATCACTTACCAGAGCCTATGCCATGAGAGCTCAGGAGGAGCAACATGCCCCGGATGTCATCAGGGGTACGTTCTCCCTCTACAATACATCTGTGCATGCATTGGTGGATCCAGGATCCACTCATTCATACATTTGCATCAACCTACCTGTAGAAAGGGGGATACTAGTAGGGGAGAGTGACCAAGACATTCTGGTCACTAATCTGTTGGGCCACAGTGTAGTGGTGAACAAAGTGTACAAGGGTTGCCTGTTAAGGATTCAGGGGTATGAATTCTCGGCAGATCTAATTGAGTTGCCCTTCCACGAGTTTGACGTGATTTTGGGAATGGACTGGTTGTCACGTTATCAGGCAATAGTTGATTGTAAATTGAAGAGAATTTCTCTGAAAACTTGTGAGGGTAATGAGATCACTGTTGTGGGTGAAAGGACAGATTTCCTATCCAATGTTATCTCAGCCACAGTTCCAAGAAGAATGATGAGAAAAGGCTATGAAGCTTACCTAGCACACGTGGTTGATACTAGGCAAGTTAAGCCAAACCTGAGTGATATACCCACAGTAAGAGACTTCCCAGATGTATTTCCTGAAGAGTTGCCTGGTTTACCACCAGAAAGGGAAGTCGAGTTTGCTATTGAGGTAATGCCGGGTACAACACCCATTTCCATTGCTCCTTATAGGATGGCACCCACTGAATTGAGGGAGTTGAAAACTCAGTTGCAAGAGTTGCTTGATAAGGTGCTTATACACCCTAGTGTATCACCATGGGGAGCTCCTGTGCTGTTTGTGAAAAAGAAGGATGGGACTTTGAGGCTATGCATCGATTACCGACAGTTGAATAAATTAACTGTGAAGAATAAATATTCGTTGCCTAGAATTGATGATCTGTTTGATCAGTAAAAGGGAGCAGGAGTATTTTCTAAGATTGATCTCAGATCAAGGTATCATCAGTTGAGGGTGAGGGATGTAGATGTGCCAAAGACTGCATTCAAGACTTGGTATGGGCATTATGAGTTTCTGGTGATGTCCTTTGGCCTAACAAATGCACCAGCAGCATTCATGGACCTTATGAACCGTATCTTCCATCCATACTTAGATCGGTTCGTAGTGGTCTTTATTGATGATATTTTGGTATATTCCAAGACCAGGGAAGAACATGATGAACATTTGAGGATTGTTCTGCAGACCCTGACAGAAAAGAAGCTGTATGCTAAGTTGTCCAAGTGTGACTTCTGGTTGAATGAGATTGCATTCCTTGGACACATAGTGTCAGCTGATGGGATTAGAGTGGATCCCAAGAAAATAGAAGCAGTGATGGAATGGAAGCCTCCCAGGAATAGAACTGAGGTCAGAAGTTTCTTGGGGCTAGCTGGGTATTACAGAAGATTTGTGAAGGGATTTTCCGTAATAGCTGCTCCAATGACCAAGTTGTTACACAAGAATGTCAGATTTGACTTGAATGACAAGTGTCAGACCAGTTTTGAGAAGTTGAAGGCTATGTTGACAGAGGCACCAGTGTTAACACAGCCAGTGTCAGGAAAGGACTTTGTGGTCTACAGTGATGCCTCTCATAATGGGTTAGGGTGTGTATTGATGCAAGAGGGGAAGGTGGTAGCTTATACTTCTAGGCAGCTAAGACCACATGAATAGAATTACCCTACCCATGATCTAGAGCTTACAGCAATTATCTTCGCACTGAAGATATGGAGGCACTAATTGTATGGTGAAAAGTGCTACATTTACACAGACCACAAAAGCTTGAAATACTTGCCAACCCAAAAAGAGCTCAACCTTAGACAGAGGGGATGGATTGAGTTCCTGAAGGACTATGATTGTGTAATTAACTACCATCCTGGGAAGGCAAATGTAGTTGCTGATGCTTTAAGCAGAAAATCCATCACAACTTTGAGATCATTGAATGCCCGTCTATCTTTGGTTCGAGATGGAGCTATTTTGGCTGAGTTGCAAGTGAGGCCAAACCTACTACAACAGATTTTAGATGGGCAAAAGGCAGATGAAAAGTTAATGGCTATTATGACCCAAATCTCAGGGGGAAAAGTAACTGACTATGAGGTAAAAGCAGATGGGTGTCTGTACTACAAAGGAAGAGTATGTGTACCAGATAATGGAGAATTAAAAGCCAGTATTCTGAAAGAGGCACATGCCAGTGTTTATGCTATGCACCCAGGAAGTACAAAGATGTATCATGATCTGAAGCTTCAGTATTGGTGGCCTGGTATGAAGAAGGACATAGCTGACTATGTGACTAAATGCTTGACATGTCAGCAAGTCAAGGCAGAACATTAAGTTCCATCAGGTTTGCTACAGCCTATACGCATACTTGAATGGAAATGGGATCGAGTCACCATGGATTTTGTGAGTGGTATACCTCTCACCCAGAAGAAACATGATGTAGTATGGGTGATAGTAGATAGATTGACGAAGTCAGCACACTTTCTGCCAGTTAGGATTGACTACTCACTGGAGAAGTTAGCAGAATTGTATATCAGTGAGATAGTTAGATTGCATGGAATTCCACTTTCCATCATATCTGATCGAGACCCAAGGTTTACATCAAGATTCTGGAAGAAGTTGCATGAGTCCTTGGGTACACAACTCTACTTCAGCACAGCTTTCCATCCTCAGAGGGATGGTAATCAGAAAGAGTAATCCAGGTAAACAATTGAAACCAATTAAACTAATGCACATATTGAACTGAAATGGTAATAATAACATGAAATATATGTCAGGTCCTTGAGGATATGCTGAGGAGTTGTGTCATTGAGTTGGAGGGAAGTTGGGATAGATACCTCCCACTGGCAGAATTTGCATACAACAATAGCTACCAAGCTAGCATCCAAATGGCCCCGTATGAAGCATTGTATGGGAGAAAATGTAGAACTCCAGTGTGCTGGACTGAGTTGGGCGAAGATAAACTAGTAGGGTCAGACCTGGTGAAACAGACTGAGGAGAAGGTAAAACTAATCAAAGCCAATCTGAAGGTTGCCTCAGACAGACAGAAATCCTATGCTGACTTAAAGAGAAAAGAAATAGAATATGCGGTTGGTGATAAAGTGTTTCTCAAAGTCTCACCGTGGAAGAAGATACTAAGGTTTGGAAGAAAAGGTAAGTTAAGCCCTAGGTTCATTGGCCCATATGAAGTCATTGAACATGTGGGTCCAGTGGCCTATAGGCTAGCTATATCACCATAGCTGGACAAGATCCACAATGTGTTTCACGTGTCTATGTTAAGAAGATATCGCTCAGATCCTTCACATGTCATCTCCATGGAAGAAATTGAAGTACAACCGGATTTGACATATGAAGAAGAACCCATACGGATCTTGGCTCGGGAACTGAAACAGTTGAGAAATAAGCAGATCCCACTGGTGAAAGTGCTTTGGAGGCACCACAACAATGAGGAGGCAACTTGGGAAAGTGAAGAGACGATGAGGCAACAGTTCCCTCAACTGTTTGCATCAGGTAAATTTCAAGGACGAAATTTAAATTAGAGGGGAAGAGTTGTAACACCCTCCTTGTAGCAATTTCGTACATTCTACTGTTCCGGTGATCGGTGTCGGTCCGGACAGCTAGAATGTCTGGAAAAATATTTAAACTAAAGTGAGGAACTATAATTAACTCAAATATTAATAAGAAAAATTTAGGAAAAAATTTAGAAATAAAATACAACAAAGTTAAATGAGCCGGTGCCCTAGCGATGGGTAACCTAGTGAGAAGTTGCGGTTCTCGCAACTAGGAGCCCTAGACCAGGGGGACAAATTATAAAATAATTTCTGGGACTCCAGAGAAGGGTTATTGAGGTTCTTATGGCATTAGAATGCCAAGAAAATACTTAGAAAAAAATTTTCAATTGGTACAGACAATTTTGGCCCGTTAAGCCATACGGAGGGCATTTTGGTCATTTCGCCTTCAGAGGTGATTTTTGGTCGACTTGTCCAGTTAAGTAAATAATTATTATGACATAAAATGTGAATAAATATTGCTAAAAATTGAATTGAAAATGAGTAGAAAAGAAAAAAAAAATGAATTAAATGGGAATTTATGACATCACATGATGTTATTAGTGTGCCTTTCACCCAACCAAATGTTGACACATGGCATAACTATATTTAAAAGAGACAAATGGCCTGAAAAATGAGAGAAAAACCAGATTTCTCATTTCATCTTTCTTCCTTGCAGTAAACCATTCCTTCCCTAACCTCCATGGACAAGCTTTTTCAAGCTTGATTTTCCCTAGCTTCCACACCATAAAAGCCCTAGTTGTCTTCATAAAAAATTCACCCCACGCCTTGAGGAAGCTTTGGGTAGCAAAATTTTGAAGAAAAATTAAAGTTTTGGTTGGCTTGGATTTGAGCTAAAAGAGGTTAGTGACTTAAACTTATGTTTCTCTTCAAATTTATGTTGAGTAAGTATAAATGAGTGTAAATTACAAAGAAAATTTGTTGAATACCAATTGTATGTAAACCCTAAATTTTTGGCAGCCATGGTTAGGGTTTGTTTATGATGATTTAATGAAGTTAAAAGGTTATTATGCCTGCCCTTAATGTTCATTTTGTAAGTGGATTGAAGAAATGCAATGAAAATGCCTGAATGGTAATGTTTGAGTTACGGTTTGGGGTGGAGAAATGGGACTTTGACCATGTGATGATGAAAATGGGTATTAATGGTCAATTAGTGACCATTTAGTTATGTTTAAACCAAAAGTGAAGTGTGTTGAGGGATGGGATTTAGGTTTAGTGTGGCTGCCCTAGGTGACCTGCAGAATTGGACATGAGTCTAGCAGGTTTGGGCAGCCATAACTTGAATTGTAGAGATTCAATTGGTGTTTGTCCAATTGGACATGAAACTAGACACATAGTGGCACAACTTTGGTGAAGAAAGCATGCCCATAAGACCAAAACAAGTGGACTAAAAGCTTGCCCCAATCCGAGTGACCTGCAGTCTGTTTCTGCAGAATGACCAAATAAACAGTGTTTGGTCATTTGGCCATAACTCAGTGTAGAATGGTCCAATTGACCTAAACTTTTACCCACAACAAGCTGAGATATAGAGCAACAACTTTCATGAAGAAACCTAACCCAAATTATGAACAGAATCTATCCAACAAGTGAGTTGAAGTCACTGTTCACTGCACTAAAGATATGGTCAGTCCAGAAAAATTTCAATCCGGCCAGTTGTGGTTTTTAGACCATAACTTGAGTTACAAAACTTCAAATGGAGTTATTCAAAAAAGGAAATTAAACTAGACAAAATAAGGAACAAATTTCATGTTTATCATTTTTCCAAATTCCCAATGCAACAGTAACTAATGAAACAGTAAACCCAAAGCTTGAAAACTGAAAATTCTATCCAATTCACATTAAGCTTAGAGATGGTATTGGCAACTAATACCAACAAGTTTAAAATGCAAAATGTGTTGTGTTGATGATATTTAAACTAATTTACCTATTGCCAATGCAAAAGTCAACATTTTGGTTGACCAATGAAATGAATAGTAATCATAAAAATTCAATTTCAAAGAATTACATAAATAAAAAGTGTTAAATGCCCTAGTAGGCCTAATGTGATTGGTTTAGATAGGTTGGCATGCCAATAGGGTTCTGTTAGCAGTACTGCATATGGCTTCATGCCATTCTATATTTCATGGCTTTCCATGCCATTCTGTGACATAATAGCCTTTGGCTATGATATTGAGTTGTTATGCTCGGGTTTAATCACAGATAATTATTACAGCTTATTAGCTGTTCTGTTGCACACCGGGAGACACTATATGACCGATGGTGTGATGGTCCGAGGTACTTAGTACCCAGTATCAGTTTACTTGTTTATCCAGTCCAGTCAACTAGTATAGGTTACTCGAGCAATATTAATAAATCTTACCAAACTTTAATCGAATAATATTGCAATAAATATTTGAAATTAAGTCTACCAAAAATTTAAACATACATTCTGCATACATGTTATTATTTTATTATATTTTATTTTATATTGTCACCGCTAAGCAGAATTGCTTAGCGCATCGCTTTTGCCACGCGCAGGTACTGGAGACATAGCTGGGGAGTCCAGTAGACCTCATGCAGGGTGAGTTTTCAGATCTGCACTCAGAATTCAAAGTCACCTCACAAATTGCAGTGCATTGGTAGGACATTGGGCTACCTAAGTCTTTTGTATTTATAAACTTTTGTTATGTATATTATAAACTCATGTAATCATATTTTTACTGTAATTACCTATGAGCTGTGTCGACACCATATTTTGGCCGATCCCCAGAATTAATAAACTTTGAAACCGATCCCCAGTACTAAATCTCTCTGTGCTAGATAACCACATTTCCGATCTCTCCTCATAAGGAATTGAATCAATGCTAAGTCCTCACATCAGTCAAAGCCTTACCGGTCTATTAAATCACTCACCGATCTCTCAAACCCATTGTCGAATCTCCTGACCAGTCAAGTGTGTTCCTGATCTCAGTTGACAAACGAAATTGAACTGACACTAGATCTTTGTTACCATTTTTGTTGCCGATCTCCCTTTCAAAAGTTTAAGAATAATCAAAGGTTCCGTTCCGGTTTAATGATGATCCCGATCTTAAATGTTCAAGCCCAAATTTCTAATTTTAATCAAGTACCGATTTCATGCTCATTGTGTTTTCCGATCTCTCACACTTAGGTTAATAATCACTTTCAGTTATTTCAACATACTCAGACAATCAAGTGTTTAAATAATTTAGAAATCTTCCGATCACAACCATTCATCGAATAAAAAAGGCATTCCATTTCATTTCATTTCAAGAATTTGTACAAGTTATTCAGCTGGAGGATCACCCCCAGCCTGATCTACATCTTGTCCGTCCCCTCTCTCACCCTCAGCCTCCTCCTCACTCTCCTCACCTTCATCATCGGGAGCCAGGTTGGCCATCCAGGAGAAGTCCTCCTCAGGGTAACGCTTCTTGAGCTCGACCAGGAGATCTCTGTGAGCATTCACATAAGCGTCGGCCACTCCAGTCACTATCTCTTCCTCTTTCACCTTGAGCTCCTCAGCAAGGTGAGCGAGTTGAGCAGCTTCATCGGCTCGGAGCGCTTGCACTTCTTCAAAAGCGTGAGCTTGCTCGGCCAGCTTGTCCTCATAAAACTTCATTCGCCCCTCAAATTGAGATATGTAGCCCTGAGCGGATGAAAGTTAAGATCGGAGGGAAGCTGCCTCATGACCCATCCTCTCGACCTCTTTACCCAGGCGATGCGCCTTCTCTCGTACGATGTGCTGGTTCACCAGGAACTCCACGTTCAGGCTCATGGATCGGGTCAGGATATCATCAAGGTTATCTGGAGACAGCCTATCCCGATCTTCTCGGAGACAGATAGAGGACGCCAACACCTTGGCGAAACAAGGATTTTCACGAACCGTACGATTCTTCTCCAGTGAGTGGACTAAGACTTGGGCACCGCGGGAGATAGTTCTCACGTTAGGTTGAGAAGGACCTTCTTCTGCGTTCGGAGCAACTGGAGGAGGTGGAGGCGGCTCTTCCCGGCGAGGAGGGGATCGGACCACTTCTGCGATCACCGGTCCTGAAGGTTGAGACGAGCCTTCTTGTATTTCCCCGGGCTCATGCCTGGGCGTCTGCATTTCCTCAACTCGCTTCATCTCCTGTACCTTCCGGGAGATCTCCCTCTTTCCCTTCCGGCTCTCCTTGGAGGCTTCGCCGCTTGCCATACCTGCACAAAGAAGAGGTCAGTGAGATCGCTAAGGTCCTGAGATCTGAGATGTAGAAAATACCGATGCCGAGGTCGGAGAGCTAGAGCCCGCGATCTTCGCTGGTGATCAGCTGTATTGTCTAGTGATGCAGTTCGGCTGTCACCGCATCTAAACAGGAGAACTTCTCCCTAGCCGCTTAATCTTTCAGTTCCATCACCACGGCTCCCTCTTCCCTATTCAGAGTGAGATGCTTTCGAGTTGAGGGACCTAGATGTAGCCAGCTTCGTGGGAAACCCTCAAAGCCATTCCGAATTTTGCTCCTCAGAATGAAGAAATGATTCTTCCAATTCTTCAGGGAGGAAGGAAAATTGGTAAAGAGTCGACAACAAGGCTTCGCCTGGAAAAACCAATATTCGTCATCCTTTCGGCGAGACAGCCGGTGCAGTTCGGCAAATACTTTAGCCGTAGGATGGAGACCCTTGGCTCGGCAGAGGCCCCTGAAAGCCACCAGGATCCGCCACGAGTTCGGGTGAACTTGGGTGATGCACACTTGGTGAAATTTTAAGACCTCCTTGAAGAAGTCGTCTAGGGGAAACTGTAGATCGGCTTTCAATTGTTCTTCGTAAACCATGATCATATCGTTTTCTTCGAAGAAGTGATCGGCACGAAGATCGCCGTGGAATTTAATTAGCTCGTACGAGTCAGGCCGAATGTTGTAGTCTTGGCTGAACGACTGCAGATCGGTTTCTTGAAGGACCGATGGCAGCTCGTCCAGGGGAAGGTTCTCTCTCCCTGAAGAAGGCACATGCCTTGATAATGTCGCTTGTCCCAGAGCTGGAACGGAGACCCTAGGAGGTTCAGGTCGCGCGCTTGGCCTGACTACCTCTACTTCATCGGACGACCACGAGAACTGAATAGAAGGAGGGCTCGTAGCTCTCTGACCTTCGGCACCGCTCATTTTCAAAGGAAATAAAGATTTTAAACTAAAAGAAAGATCAAAACCCTTACCAGAGTTTGATCGGTGTCGGAGAAACTTGAGAAAATGAGAGGATTTCGGGGTTGTTCGTGAGAGACTGAAAATGACATAAGAGAGCGAATGGCTGGCCCCTCCTCTATTTATACTCATCCGAGCATTTAATGCTCACTCTGTCCTAGGCGGCGCATCGGTTAACGGGATTCGCCAGCTGTTTTTGACATTTCCCAAGAATATTCTAGATACTTCACAAAGAGATCGGCTAGGTAAGAATCGGCGGATTAAAAGGGATATTTTGAATTGCAGATCGATCAAGGATCATTCAATTAAGAATCAGGTCGGATAAATACTACGGAGATCGAAAACAACAATAATAAAATGATAATTGTCAAAACAAAATTTTATCTCCAAAAGTCAGATTACATCATTTGGGCGATCTCAATAGATCGGATTGCATTAAAATTGGATTACATCATTTAGGCGATCCCTAGAGATCGGATTGCATTAAAATTGGACTACATCATTTTGGTGAGATCAGATTACATTGAAAATAAAATATATCATTTGGGCGATCTTAGAGACCGGTGGAACATCCCATCTAAAGGACCTATGTCAAAGTCAACATTGTGACTGATCCAAAGGATGTCATCGACCGAAACCGAGCCGCTGTCGAAACACCCAATGTGGAGGAAAGCCGCTGTCGGAACACCCAATGTGGTGAGAAGCTAAATAAACTTGGAAGAGCAACCGCCAAGGGTCGACGGAACATTAGTAGTCTTCTCGGCCGAAATCTGTTCGCCGATTATACCGGTCGAAAGACTCGAGATCGGCACGATCAAGGTCCGTGATCTAGATCGGTTAATTGTTCCAGTTCTCTCACCATCATCAGATAAGGTCATCACGATTATTCGATCACCAGGGTCATGAGTTTTCAGTCGGGGAATAAAAAGGTACATCGAAAAAGATCAAAAACCACAATCCTGTAGGAACAATCGCGAACGATCGCGAATAACTAGAATAGGAAAGTAAAGAAGAAAAGAGGAAAATCGGATGGAGAAAGTTTTTTGGTCAGGGGGTATATATAGGGGGAAATCTAGCATTTATTGCTAAGCAGAAAACGAAGCGGACGCTTCGGGAATCGAGGGGAATTAATGCTTTGACTGGACCGGGCCTGGTTAAGGGAAATATTGGAATAATAGAGATCGGAAGAGGGGAGATCGGTATCAAAGATCGGAGAAGGACCATGTTAAGAAGATCGGAAAGGAAGAGCGAACAGAAAAGAAAAAGCGCGCCTACTGCCGTCACCATAATCAGAGCCGAGGTAGTTAAAGCATTGCCAGGTAAAATCTCAACCGCACACCCCAGAATCGCCCACATTTCTGACATGTGTACGTTAGGACGGCGCTGTACATCCTAATCTCCATCGTTGATCCAACTTGTAAGGACGAGCCCAGAGCCCTTGGATTAAAGAAGAAGACGATAAAACAGCGCCTTTCACTCCTAGCCCTTGGATCACCCCGGACAAGAGAATTTGGGGCCGTCAGATTAGAGGAGGAAGAAGACAAATATTCTGAAGTGGATCTCGGCCGTCTGTTCTGATTCTCTTTAATTCTTGAGCTTAGGATTATGTCCTTTGAAATCTTGACCCTCCATCTCCCTTAAGATAGATCCTGACCCTTCAAGGGGAACACCCGATCCCTATAAATACCTGCATGAAAAACTGTTCAGGGGACGGGGAAAAAAAGAAGAAAGTTACTATAGCGGAAGAACTCTGAAATTTAATTCAGATCGTTACTCTGCTTTCATAAGAAGAACTTTTGGAACCGGTTTTCTGAAGTATTTTCTGAAAAAGATTTTGAACACTGAAACTTTCCATTTTCAGTTCGTTCATCATCCCACAGCGTTCACATTTTGCAGTTCCTTGTTATCTTTATATTCACTTCCATCATCCATGTTCGATCTCGTTTAAACTCGAGTATAATTTTGACCTGATTGCATTTAGTGAAGCACTCTTTGTTCCAAGGCGCACTTTAGTCTCCCGACTATCAACTTGCAATCTTATTGCGTTTTGTGATTCTCGGTTAGTTCACTAGAATTGACTCCTTACAGGTCAGTATTCATGTTGCCATTTTATTAAGTTTAGTTCTTGTTTTACGCATTTCCATTTTTCTTTCTTTACGTGTGTTATTTTCTTTAAGTTCATATCACGCTAGAAAGATACAGAGGAAGGTTGTGCTCTAGTTTATTTCGGTATCGATACCTTTGTTAACCTTTATTATTTCTGAGCGTAAGTCATCTAGTTCCAAGCGATACATAAGTAGCTGGATGAGATGTAGGTAATGGCAACTTAAGAATCCTTTTAAAATAATTAAAGGTCTGAATAATAAACCTGGAAAATGGTAAAGCTGAGTCACTAGAATAATTCAATAGGTCATAGGGCAAGACGTCATAAGACAGAGTAAAACCAAACCCTGGATAACTAAATGGAATAGATCAGCTACCAAAAATGATGGTGGAGTGACCATATAGGAAAGTCGGAGGATTCGGTTTGGCATCCCCTGCCCAGTCCTAGGGTATCAATAAGTTAAAGAGGTCTTGCGCAGACCCCCTGACACCTTTGAACGTCAGAACCCTTAGCCTTAGGCCTTATCGATAGGTAAAATTTAGAGAGATCGGAAAAATCCTTATCCGACTGCCATTTAATCAAAAGAGGTCGGAGGAGAGTTCTTATCCGATTCTCAATCTAAAATTTTTAATAAATATTAAAAGAGATCGGAGGAGAGTTCTTATCCGATTCTCAATCTAAAAATTTTTTAATAAATATTAAAAGAGATCGGAGGAGAGTTCTTATCCGATCCTTAAGCTAAAATTTTAATAAACATTAAAAGAGATCGGAGAAGAGTCCTTATCCGATCTTCAAGCTAAAATATTAAAAGAGATCGGAAGAGAGTTCTTATCCGATCCTCAAGCTAAAATTTTAATAAACATTAAAAGAGATCGGAGGAGAGTCCTTATCCGATCTTCAAGTTAAAATATTAAAAGAGATCGGAAGAGAGTTCTTATCCGATTCTCAATTCAAGATTTTTAAAAGAGATCGGAGGAGAGTTCTTATCCGATTCTCAAATTGAATTTTAACCAAATAGCCCCCTTTAAACGAAATTAACAATACAACAATAACTCACTAAGGTTATCTCATTTACTTATGTATCTGGGTAATCCAAACTTAGTGAAAAATTAAATATTCCTTTTTGTTAAAAGGATTAACATTTCCATTCAAGCCCTCCTAACTAATTTATAAAAATACGAAGTTAAATCTACTTACCCTTATTAAGGGACGAGGTGGGGTGCCTAACACCTTCCCCACCCTTTTACGGACCCTGAACTTAGAATCTCTGTTTTGAAGTGGTTTTATTTCAATTTATCTTCACAAATGGTTTTCTTTAGTTTCCCTCAAAACTAAGGTGGTGACTCCTCATTCTTTTCCACTTCGGTGAGGGTTCGTTCAGGCGACCGCAAAATCCCTTGCGACAGCTTGGCGACTCCGCTGGGGAGCGAACCCAGAATCTCTGGTTGTATTTAACCCCAGTCTAGAGTTCCAAAAGTAGATTTAATTTTACGATCTAACCATAGTTAGGTAGGCTTAATTCATAAAATTCCATGATTAATTATATTTACTAACTATTTTGTTTGTCTTAATTGTTCGATTCTTACAGCGCTCTTCGTCTAAAAAAAGAAAAAGAAAATTCCTTCATATTGGGAAGAGGTAAAGGTGTCCCTTCACACACTGAACACATACACAATGTCCTCACACACTACAGCCCTATACCCGGGCTTTCTCACCCTTTTAAGAAGTAGGAGGGGGTCATGTAGCGGTACCCGTGGGTTTCACCCCGTTAGTATCCGTGAAGGCTTCTGCTCAGATTGAAACTCGTTCTATTTACTGTGATACCCGTGGAATTTTCCCGACAGTATCATGAGGATTGAATGGGGCTCTACTGTTTATAGTAGGGGCAATTTGGGAACCTGTGGCTTCTTAGAAGACTAGATCTTGAGCTAAACCCTCACGATAGCTGGAAACCGTAGTGAGCTACCTTCTAAGATAGAACTATCCAATTAGGTAGCACTCATCCGGTATTAGGAAATCTCCCTATTCTAGGACAAAAGGGACATACTTACTCTTACCCTATTCTGTTTATTCTTAAGGATAATCTTGAATCATACTATCAGAAAAGCCTACACATTTTCCTACTTTGATGAATGTGTGGGTGTTGCTCTGCTAACAGTATAATTCAAAATTACCAAATTTATCCTACTAACAAGTTTTTCCTACAGGTATCACCAAACCAAAAGTCTGTAAAAAGGATAAGCGTTATTTTATCATGGCATCCTCGAGTCAGTCGGCAAAAGAAGTTCCGAATGCTAAACTTTGGTCCGAATCAGCTCATAGCCCAGTACCCCCGCGAAGCGATGTTTCCAAGGCACATGCTAGCTTACTGCCTTCATTGGATCTAAGTAAAATTGAGGTCAGAATGAATAGCCTCGAGGTTTTGTTTAATGGATGGAAGTTGTTCCCCGATCAGGTCAAGGCACGATTTGAGGAGAAGTTCGGGAGGATTGCAACCTTAATGCGAGTCAAGGTCCAAATCCTGGCAATAAAAGCCATGCTATCAGTTTGGAGGCCTAAATACGGGGTATTCTCTTTCAATGATGTTGATACAGTTCCCACTATGGAAGAGTATCAGGCACTACTAGGGATTCCTTATTCAACGCCGAATCGGATCTACCTACACCTCGAACATAGGCAGACTTGGAAACGATTGGCACATATGTTGGATATCTCCCCAGAAGAAGTAAAGTCAAAAGTAACTGTCAAAGGAAACACGCATGGTTGGTATTGGACATATCTCAATAAGTGGTTAGATCAATATCTCCAAGAAAAACAGTGGGATCGAGCTTCAATGGCACTCGCCTTGGGAATCTATGGCCTGATTTTGTTCCCAGGACCATTGGGAATCATAACCTGCAGTACGGTTGAAGCATTATGGGCAGTGGAAAAGCAGGAGGTCAATCCGATACCAGCAATTCTTGCAGAGACCTTATTGACCCTTACCTACTGCAGACAACAGGGCAAAGGGTCCATTAAGTGTTGCTCTCAATTGTTGTACCTTTGGATTATTAGTCACATGTGTCCTGTGGAGACAAAGGGATTGACTTGGTATCTTGACCAGCCCCCCGTCGAGAAGATGACCCGGTTAGTAATCAGTCCAAAGAATGAACAGCAGTGGCGGGAACGGATTTTGAGCTTCAATAGCCATGATTACTGTTGGAGGAAACTGTGGACGTCGGGCCAATCTGTTTTGATCAGCACGGGAGGTAATCAATCGGTATCCCTAATCGGAGTGACTAGATACACAAGTTACACTCCGACATTGGTAATGAGGCAGTTTGGTTCGACACAATCCAGAATCAACATTGAAAAATACCACCAAGCTCATTTCTACCATGAGCTCAAGGAAGAAGAAGGATGGAAAATAGCTCGCAAATCTTGGGAAAACATCACTTTGATGGAAAGGTCACCTAAAGGTCCGAGTGCTACGAGCGATTATCTTAAATGGAGGGCTGACAGGAAGCAAGAACACTTAACCGCAGAACTCGAAGGCAGCAACCCTCACCGAAACATTCTATCAGAAGAAACCAATGATCATTTGACTAACTCACTACAAAAGGCAAACACCGAAAACTCGCAATTGCAAGAACAAATAAAACAGTTGGAGGACAAACAACAGATTCTCAAGAGGAAAGTAAGAAGGCTCAGGGAAGAGGCAAGGGCCGAAAAGATGGGTTTTGAAGAGCAAGAGATACGGTGGGAAAAGGAAAAAAACTCTCTCCACGCTGTAATGAAAGAAGTAGAAGCACAGAATAATAAGCTTCAGGAAAAAACGAAATACCAAGAGATACTCGTTGAAGAGTATAAACAAGAAAACAAAAGGAAGAAGCTCGAATTGAAAAAACAGGCACTACTCATTAACGATATTCTGAAAGAGTGTGCAAAGGAAAGGAAAGAGAAAGAAAGACAAGCTGCTCTCTATCAACAACTGAAAGAGAATGTTGACCAGCTGGAGAGAACGATAGCCCAGGGAAAACAAGAATTATTGCCTGAATCCGAATATGCTCTGAAAGCGTTCGACCCTGCCAAACAAGAAGAAAGGTTATATGAGTATCTCAGAAAATGTCATCTCATTATAAAAAACCTCCCCGAACCTAGGCCAATGTAAAGAATACGATGTACAAATTATTCAGTTAATGAAATGATCTTTGGACCATTGTTTAGTAAATTTGTGAATGAATAGTATGACTACCGTAGGAACTCCCTCGCTAGGGTTATGCAAAAAATTGAATGCGCTATATGGACAAGTATCGTAAACACGCATTGAATCCAGTCATTCACGGTCAGACTATCGAATGATGCCATGATAAAATTGATGCAATCATTCTTTTGCAGATTTCATTTTGGCTCCCAAATGCCACTGTATCCTTCGTTCGAACCAGGACCTTTAGTTTTTTTTATGAAATTCGAAATTCATTAATTCTTTTTACAGGAAATCAACATTGCTTCAAACAAGGCAAATCTGACCAAGAACACGGTTCAACCCAAACGAGTGTACTTAACAAGATCTCGAACGAAGAAGATAATGGAAGATCGGGAACAAGTATAGAACCTGCAAGGGCAAGTGTCTGAACTTAAAGGCCAGGTCTCAGAACTTATGAGGTTAATGAGGGAAATGTCCCAAAATAAACCCACCTCAGAACCTAGCTTACCGCTACCTCCTCCACCACCTACAACAATGGATCCCCATCAAGCTTCAACTTCTTTTACCTTTCAGTCACCTATTCCAGACCCGACAATTACTGTCAACCCGGCTACCATGAATAATGACCTACCTTACTCTCATTACCCAACCGTTTCAAACACCGACCCATATCCTTCAATTCTAATCCCTCCAGTTCACTCCACCCCTAAGCTCCCAGCCGGGGGAGCATATCATGCAGTGGGAGGGGAAAATAAGACGAGAAAAAACGAGAAACTATTTGCTCTAGAAGAGAGATTGAGAGCAATCGAAGGACTGAATATGTATGGTTCAGTCGATGTGGCATCGCTTAGATTGGTTCCTGATGTGGTGGTGCCGCCCAAGTTCAAGGTCCCTGATTTCGACAAATACACTGGGAATTCAGACCCTCGCATTCACTCGGCCACCTATATTGCCATGATGTCCTCTATGACAGATGATGACAGACTGTTAGTCCACTTCTTTCACGAAAGCCTCTCAGGGGCAGCCCTGAGGTGGTGTATTCAGTTGGACAGAAGCAAACTACGCTCCTGGAAAGATCTAGCTGAGGCCTTCTTAAAGCAGTACAAATTCAACTGCGATGTGGCCCCCACGAGGAGGGATCTTCAAAATCTGGTGCAGAAAGATCGGGAAAGCTTCAAGGAGTATGCCCAGAGATGGAGAGAAAAGGCGGCAGAAGTACACCCCCCGGTGACTGACAATGAGCTATGCTCTCTGTTTATCGAGACATTGAAGGCCCCTTTCTTCAACTTAATGATCGGGAATACTTCCAATAACTTCTTAGACATCATCCAGGTGGGCCAGAGAATTGAGGCCAATTTATGGTTGGGACGACTGCAGGAGTCAGCTGAGAACCCTGCAAAGAAAACTGCCAATTTTGGCAAGAAAAAGGAGGGTGATGTGCATTCCATCACCCGGTAGAGTAATTATTCCCCACTTCCCCAAAATAACTATCGACCATATCCTTCCCCTCACGGCCAAACCATTGCAAACATTCCGCCTCCTTTCCCAAATTATCCACACCCGCGCCCACAATACACCCCACCTATAAATTACCAACCTAGACCACCTCCTCCTCCTACTCAACCAAGACCACCACAAAACAGCCCAAGACCCCCAAGAAACCCTGATCCACCTCTTCCCCTCCCTCTCAGTGAAATATACCGATACCTTGTCGGTATAAACCAAATCGTACCAATTCCCCTAAACCCAATCCAGCCGCCATACCCTAGGTGGTATGATGCCACTGCCCGTTGTGAGTACCATGGAGGGGCACAAGGGCATTCTACTGACAACTGCGGGGCACTCAGAGGGAGGGTGCACGCTCTAATCCGAAACGGATGGCTGAAATTTGAGGGAAATGGTTCCCTCTCTAATGTTACCTCTAACCCATTGCCCAACCATAATGCGGGTAATGGTGTAAATATGATAGAATCTGACGGAGAAAGGCCGGCACCAGAGGTAGAAGAGCTAATTCCCCACTTTGAGGAAATTTTTGCTGCAACAATGAAGGAAGGCTACCTTTGCCCTCAGGTTTCAGGGTCAGTAAAGGGTACGGGATGTCCTTACCATGGAAGGGCAGCTGATCATGAGCTGCGGGATTGTGAGGGATTCAAGCAAGAGGTTCAGAACTTGTTATCCCTTAAAGTTCTGAGATGCCTGACAAGGTCAAAGAGGGAAAGGGGAGTGAACACAACTAGATACAGCCAGAATGCTTCTACTTCTAAACCCAGAATCACCTTTTCACCCCCAGTAGCCTCACCACCAGTAATAGTTATCCGAACTCCGCCTCAGTTCCCTGTCACCAATACTCGCGTTGTCCCTTGGAACTATAATTTCCAAGTCTTCACTCAAGGAGCATCAAGCAGTACATCAGCTCCTAATCTTGCTTCACCTCCGGCACCACCAAAACCATGTTTCACCCCTCATGAGCATTTTAAAATGACTTATGCCGGACCTACCACCAGTACTACTCCCCAAGTTAATCTTCAGCCTGTCGCTGCCACAAAATCCCCCTCACTTGAGCAAGGAGTCGAGGTTATAACTCAAAGTGGGAGGTGTTACGGGAACGAAGAGAAAGAAAAGAGGAAAGGGAAAGTAAAAAATGGGAGAGTCACTGAGGAATACAGAAGAGGAGGTCAAGAAGACGGAGGAAGTAGAACCTGCCGAACCCAAGGAAGAGGAGGAGCTGTTGCTCCAAATAATGAAACAAAGTGAGTATGACGTAGTGGAGCAGTTGAGAAAGATACCCGCCCGAATTTCACTGTTATCACTGATCCTAAGCTCAGAAGTGCACCGACAAGCCTTGCAGAGAATCCTGGATCAGGCCTTTGTAAACCCCGATATCACACCGGGGCAGTTTGAGAAAATAGTGGGACAAATCCAGGCATCTAGTTTTGTTACCTTTTCTGAGGAAGAGATAGATCCTGCAGGCTTGACACACACTAAAGCCCTTCATGTGACAGTGAAATGCAAGGGTTGTATAGTAGCCAAAGTACTTATTGACAACGGATTAGCTCTCAATGTACTGCCTAGTGCTACCTTGGCTAGGTTGCCAATTGACCAATCAGGTATACGTCAAAGTGCTATGGTGGTAAGAGCCTTTGATGTACCAGGAGAGAAGTGTTGGGAGATATCGACTTGCCACTCCAAATTGGCGCGTGCACCTTCGACGTCACGTTTCAAGTGATGAATATTGAACCGGCCTACACCTTGTTGCTGGGAAGGCCGTGGATCCATTCCGCGAATGCTGTTCCTTCAACTTTGCATTAGAAGATAAAATACATTATGGACGGCAAAATCATCACTGTAAGGGGGGAAGAAGCCATATTGGTCACCAAACCACAATCACTTCCTTACGTGGAAGCTGCTGAGGAGTCGTTGGAAAGTTCTTTTCAGACCCTCGAATTACAAGGCACTGGAAATGAAGGGGGTATGGCTATGGTAGCCAAAGTGATGTCAATAAATGGGTACGAAGAGGGCAAGGGCTTAGGCATGGCATTACGAGGAATCGTTGAACCTATACCGGCTATCCAAAAGATAGGCCGTTGCGGATTGGGTTATGGAGAGGACGCCCTTATGGATGGGCGATTCTGGATGAGGAATAGGCTTCGGGATCAGAGATTTGACCAGAAAATCGGGAAAATGAAACTAGTCCCGAGAATCACAGAGGTCTTCACTAAACCGGTGATCAAAAATCCAATAGAGGTCGAAGAATCACCTGATGAACCATCCATTGACGTCATCCACCTAGATTCCTTGTATGAGGCTCTAGTCTCGCCAATAGCTGAGGGGCAAGAGTTGGACAACTGGACGGCAGAGGACATCCCTGTACTCAATTTCGAGTAAAGTACCTTTGGTTATCTACACTTGATCATTTTGTCCATGGTGGCAAGTGTAACATTGTAAATGGACCCTTTTCTTATGACATAAATTTTCAATGAATTAATAGCGCATTTATTTCCAAATCCTTTTTATGCTCTCCATTTGAATTCCATCTTTATAATATATTATATTTTCGTTCATTCAGGACCTTTCATCTAACACCTAATAATCCAATAGACTCAGAGATTCCTCTGGTTAATTTTGAAATCCCCATAACTGCCATTACTTCAAGTGATTCTGAGGTGGAGCTCACAGAGGAAAGCAATGAAAAGGATGAACCTTCCCTCTTGCCTTATGGAGATGAAACACGCACCATAAACTTAGGCACGGAATAAGTAAAGAGGGAACTTAAGGTTGTGGAGAGTGAGGAATTGGGAGATATGATCAGTTTTCTCAGAGAATTCTTGGACGTATTTTGCTGGAGCTATGATGATATGGTTGGTCTAGACCCCCAGATAGTAACGCACAAAATTCCCCTAATTCCAGGGACAATCCTGGTGAAGCAGAAGCTAAGAAGAATGAATCCTGACACATTGCTCAAAGTTAGAGATGAAGTCAAGAAACAGTATGACGTTGGGTTCCTGGAAGTAGTCAAGTATCCCCAATGGATAGCTAACGTTGTCCCAGTAATGAAGAAAGACGGAAGAGTTAGGGTGTGCGTTGACTACAGGGATCTTAATAAGGCAAGCCTGAAAGATGATTTCCCTCTCCCTCACATTGATGTGTTAGTAGATAATGCTGCGGGATTAGGCAGATGTTCGTGTATAGATGGGGCATCAGGGTATAATCAAATCCCAATGGATGAGAGGGATAAGGAGAAGATAGCTTTTATCACTCAATGGGGAGTATTTTGCTATCGGGTCATGCCTTTCGGGCTAAAGAATGCTGGCGCCACTTACCAACGCGCTATGGTCACATTATTTCACGATATGATGCATAGAGAGGTGGAAGTATGTGTGGATGATATGATCATTAAATCAAAGGGGGAAGAAAGCCACGTGCATGTGATGAGAAGAGTATTCGAGAGACTCAGGAAATATCAGCTGAAACTAAACCCTGCCAAATGTGTGTTCGGAGCTAAATCTGGGAAATTGTTGGGATTCATAGTAAGCGAGAAGGGAATAGAAGTTGATCCGGACAAGGTTCGAGCCATTCAGGAGATGCCATCCCTAAAAACAGAAAGGGAGGTGCGCAGTTTCTTGGGAAAGTTGAACTACATCTCGAGATTTATTTCCAATCTCACCTCTAAGGCTGAGCCTATCTTTAGACTTCTCCAGAAAAATAACACCACTCAATGGGATTCAGTTTGCCAAGAAGCTTTCGAGAAAATCAAGCAGTATCTGTCAAGCCCACCAGTATTGGTTCCACCCGTGGCGAGGAGGCCTCTGATTCTGTATATGGCAGTCCAACAGAACTCGATGGGATGTGTTTTGGGACAACATGATGACACTGGCCGAAAAGAGAGGGCTATCTATTACCTGAGTAAAAAGTTCAATGATTATGAGTCAAGGTACTCTTTCTTAGAGAAGACTTGTTGTGCACTAGCTTGGACAGACGGCGAACCGCCTCAAGCACTACATGTTGAATCACAAGACATGGCTCATCTCCAGGATGGATCCTATCAAATATGTATTCGAAAGCCCATTCGTGCCAGGCAGGATAGCCAAGTGGCAGGTTAAACTCTCCCAATATGACATAGTCTATATGACCCGGAAGGCGGTGAAAGGTAGCGTGATCGCTGATCTCCTAGCAGAAAATCCTATCCAGGATTATGAAGCCCTGGATTTTGAGTTCCCTGACGAGCATATTAATGAAGTAGACTGCAAAGAAGAGGGGCCAGCCGATGTATGGGAAATGTATTTCGACGGAGCTGTCAATTTGTCCGGTAATGGAATTGGAGCTGTGTTGATATCCCCGGATGGAAAACACTTTCCGATAGCTATCAAGTTGAGATTTGACTGCACCAACAACGTCGTAGAATACGAAGCTTGTGTGATGGGTCTACAGGCAGCCATCGAAATGAAAATTAGGAAGTTGAAGGTAGATGGAGACTCAGCCCTGATCATTTATCAAGTCAAGGGGGAATGGCAAACTAAGGATCCTAAACTAATTCCGTATCAGAAGTACTTACTGGAGGTGATTAAGAAATTCGAAGAAATCTCTTTCACTCATCTTAATAGAGACAAGAATCAATTTGCTGATGCCTTAGCTACTCTAGCTGTGATGACTCAAATCGAAGAAGGGCAGATGACTCAGATACTGAAGATTAAGGCAAGGAATGAGCCAGCTTATTGCTTCGTGATTGAAGAAGAACCTGATAATGAACCTTGGTATCATGACATCCTGGTCTACTGCAAAACCAGAGAATTCCCTTCGGGGGCAAGCAAAAACGAAAAGAGGATGATTCAGAGATTAGCATTGGGATACTTCCCCAGTGGAGAGACCCTATACAAGAGGAGCTCCAACGGTGAATTTTTGAGATGTGTGGATGCAAAGGAGGCGAAGAAAATCCTTTTTGAGACTCATGAGGGAAACTGTGCAACCCATGCCAATGGGCACATGATGGCTAAGCAAATCATGCGACGGGGATATTTCTGGACTACCATGGAAAAAGATTGCATTGAGTATTTCCGAAAGTTCCATAAGTGTCAGATTTATGCGGATCCGATAAATGTGTCACCTCATAAGTTATTCAACCTCGTCTCACCATGGCCTTTCGCAATGTGGGGCATCGATGTGATTGGTCCCATCAACCCTAAGGCATCCAATGGGCACAGGTTTATCCTGGTAGCAATCGACTATTTTTCTAAATGGGTCGAAGCCACGTCATACACCCATATTACACAGAACAAATTTCTCAAATTCCTCAGAAATAATATCATCTGTTGGCATGGTCTCCCTAATGAAATCATCACCGACAACGCCAAGAATCTGAATGGTCCAAAGATTCAGAGATTGTGTGATCAATACAAAATTCGACATCTCAATTCCTCCCCATACCGTCCCCAGATGAATGGAGCAGTGGAAGCTGCTAACAAAAATCTCAAGAGGATAATCTGGAAAATGACGGTCACATATAGGGATTAGCATGATATGCTTCCCTACGCTCTTTACGCATACCGGACTTCTGTAAGAACCTCAACCGGGGCAACTCCGTACTCGCTGGTTTACGGGATGGAAGCCGTATTACCCATTGAAGTTAAAATTCCTTCCCTAAGGATTCTAAAGGAATCAGGGATTGATGAGTTAGAATGGATCCAGTCAAGGTTGGATCAGTTAAACTTGCTGGATGAGAAAAGGTTAACGGCGGCATGTCATGGCAATTATACCAAAAGAGAATGGCTAGGGCATTTGACAAAAGCGTTCGCCCACGCGAATTCCAACTCGGGGACCTGGTTCTAAAGAAAGTGCTGCCGAATCAAAACGACCCCCGAGGCAAATGGTCACCAACCTACGAGGGACCTTATGTGGTTAAGAAAGCATTTTCTGGAGGGGCGTTAATCTTGACACACATGGATGGGGAAGAATTTCCAAGACCTATAAATGCTGATACCGTCAAGAGATACTTTCCCTAAAAAAATAAATAAATAAATAAATAAATAAATAAATAAAAAGAAAAAGGTAGGAGTGAAAACCCGAAAGGGCGCTCCCAGCAAAATGTGTGAAAGAAGACGAAAACCCCGAAAGGGCGCTTTCTGTAAAATGAGTGAAGGATGAAAACCCGAAAGGGCGTCCTGAAAGAGTGAAAAAAAAAAAAACCCCTGGAACCAGAAAATGGAGAAATAAGGGAGAAGCACAAAACCGAGAAAGGAAATGAATCATCACGACATGAAACTTCAGAAATGTTTGAAATAATGGCAGTTAAGGGATTTCAAAGCCAGCCACAAGGAATATGTGAGATCTATCCTTGTACCCTTTTCCTTTGAAATTCTATCTTTGTCAAAGCTATAATAAAGTCATATTTCGTTCCCTATGCTTTTATCTTCCCTTTATACTCACTCTTTAACATTATCTCTCTGCAATCTCGTTATTTAATGCACTATTAATCTGTTAAATTTTTGCCATAAGATTAGGATTTGACAATTGATAACCTCACGTACTCTACTATGAGATTTGCAGGGAATGTCTTGGAGAAAAGGGGAGAGGGGTGAAAACCCGAAAGGGCATCCTAAAAAAAAAAAAAAAACTAGAGGTGAAAACCCAGAAGGGCGCTTCTATTCATATAGACGAAAGGGAAGTGAAAACCCGCAAGGGCACTTTTCGGGAGAAAGTCGAAAAAACAGAAATGGGGCATTGGAAGAAATGAGGCCATAGGTCAAGTCTTGCAACTCGTCCTCCATTCATCATCCGCCTTAAGGATTCTGTTAAGTACATTTCATTGGGGAAAACTTCTTGTGTCCGGATTAGGCTTGTTTTGTAAGTGCAATTTTTATTTCCTGTTATCAACCTCTAGTTCCTTGATCTAGTTGATTTTAATTTCCTGCAATTTACATTTCCTGTTATCAACCTCTGGTTCCTTGATCTAAGTTGATTTTAATTTTCCTGCAATTTAAATTTCCTGTTATCAACCTCTGGTTCCTTGATCTAAGTTGATTTTAATTTCATGCAATTTAAATTTCCTGTTATCGACCTCTGGTTCCTTGATCTAAGTCGATCCTTATTTCCTGTTATCGACCTCTGGTTCCTTGATCTAAGTCGATTTTTATTTCCTGTTATCAACCTCTGGTTCCTTGATCTAAGTTGATTTTAATTTCCTGCAATTTAAATTTCCTGTTATCAACCTCTGGTTCCTTGATCTAAGTTGATTTTAATTTCCTGCAATTTAAATTTCCTGTTAGCAATCTCTGGTTCCTTGATCTAAGTTGATTTTAATTTTCCTGCAATTTAAATTTCCTGTTATCAACCTCTGGTTCCTTGATCTAAGTTGATTTTAATTTCATGCAATTTAAATTTCCTATTATTGACCTCTGGTTCCTTGATCTAAGTCGATTTTTAATTCCTGTTATCGACCTCTAGTTCCTTGATCTAAGTCGATTTTTATTTCCTGTTATCAACCTCTGGTTCCTTGATCTAAGTTGATTTTAATTTCCTGCAATTTAAATTTCCTGTTATCAACCTCTGGTTCCTTGATCTAAGTTGATTTTAATTTCCTGCAATTTCAATTTCCTGTTATCGACCTCTGGTTTCTTGATCTAAGTCGATTTTTATTTCCTGTTATCAACCTCTAGTTCCTTGATCTAAGTTGATTTTAATTTCCTGCAATTTAAATTTCCTGTTATCAACCTCTGGTTCCTTGATCTAAGTTGATTTTAATTTCCTGCAATTTCAATTTCCTGTTATCAACCTCTGGTTCCTTGATCTAAGTTGATTTTAATTTCCTGCAATTTAAATTTCCTGTTATCAACCTCAGGTTCCTTGTTCTAAGTTGATTTTAATTTCCTCCAATTTACATTTCCTGTTGTCAACCTCTGGTTCCTTGATCCAAGTTGATTTTAATTTTTTTTAATGTTTTAATTTCTGTTGCCGATCTCTAGGTCACTAACTTAGGTATGCCTTAGTTCCCTAACTTCGAACACCTAATCGTCCAAAATATGGGTCTGAATCTTTATATAATTCCTACACAGGAAAATTTTTCCCTTTAATAGAAATTATGTAAAGAGGGGCAGCTGTCGACACCATATGTCACACCCTACTCCTCTGTAAGATGTAACATGATCCCGTAGTACACCTAATGAATTACCGTACTTTGCCTACCGATAACCCATTAGATATACTACAAGGGATTTTAAAACAATTTCGTGCAATTTAAATCATCGATTAAAATCTGGTGTTATAAAATTTTTTTCAAAATTTCGGCAAAGTGCCGGCTGTATTTTGAGAAAACAGTTCTTTAATCCTGCAAAAGAAAAATGCTCCCAATATGTTTTCTCAAATACAACTTCAGTAACTTCAATTCAATTCACAATTCAATTCTCAATACACAATCAATTCATTTTCAAACTAATCCCATCATAAAGAAATATCTCATTCATTTCAAGACTCAAAATTTATATTACAAACTATTCAGATAATTGAAATCCCAAATTTACATTTACAATAATTTACATTTGATTACATACCAAAATATTTTACAAGAGTTTTATATACAACTGCTCAAATAATTTACATACATATTATTACATGCTTACATCAAAACTTATGTACATGGGTATACCTATGATATACCTAGAGCTTATCCGAATATATCTTCAACGAAATTTACTTACTGCTCTATGCTCTTCTTACCTGCGACAGCATACAAAGCTATCGCTGAGTGGTGAACTCAGTGGTGCACAACTATAATTTAAAACATAGTACAATATACATTGACAAATTTTACAGTAAATAATTTGAGAATCTGAACACTGATCAAATTTCACAACTCAAAATACTCATTGCCAATAATGTAAATCATTTGTATAAATGACTTGGAGCACAAAATTCAATTTATCATATCTTGACTATCCATTTAAGTAATTCTAACAAAATTAATTATACATAAATCATAATTAAAATCACCATTCCTTACCATTCAAAAGCCATTCTGTATCTAAAAAATCATTATGTATCTCAAATATCATATTGTATCTCAAAAGTCATTATGTATCTCAAAAATCATAATGTATCTCAAAAATCATTATGTATCTCAAAAATCAATATGTATCTCAAAAATCATTATGTATCTCAAAAATTAATCTTTATCTCACTAACTATGCAAGACTAATCCGAAAGGGCCATATTCGATGTGATTCTAACTCCCTATGGTCGGGGAGGTCGAATCTGATTCTAACTCCCTATGGTCGGGGAGGTCGAATCATCGTGCACAGTACCATCACAATAATGAATCTTCCGCAAGGGCCATAACGATAAAATAAACTTAGATCTAACCTCAAATCAGAGGAAAATGTAAGCCTGTGCACGTACCATGGTAATCAAAACACAACTAACTCCATTGTCTTCTCAACAAATGAGAGAGACGGGTAATAACCTAGTCAAGCATCTATAGTGAGATATAAAACAATATCACAATCCTTTTAGTGAGCATAAATCACAATATAATTCGATTCAAAGTCAATTCCAATATCCAATAAAGTTTTATGCTCATCACAATTCAAATCATACAATTGCATTTTTCCATGAAAATTGCCATCACAATTCAAAACATGTTCTATCACAATTTTCCAAAACATAATTTGTTCAATCCATAACAATGCTTAATACTTGTGGAAATACCATTTCACAAAACCAAATTCATACATACTATAACAATTTTCAATAATCATTGAATTAAATCCAATGCTTGTTAAACATAATTCATAAGAAAAATATGTCATTTAATCATATGAAATATTCAAACAAAATCAGTTAAAAACTAGTTGTGCACAAATCTCTGATGACTGTCTCCCTGATCTGGACTCAGTGTTTCCTTCCCTTTTGCTGAGTCCTTGTTAACTGAGAAACACAATTTGAAGTATTTCAGTGCTAAATTAAACTGTCTCTATCGATGGTGTTTGGTAAATAATGCACTGAACTCAATTATTCACTTAATCACCTAATATACCAACCCTCATTGCGTTTTAGGTAAATTAGGTCTTAGTGTCGTTAATATGTCACATTCGATAGGGTTTTAGGTTTGGTACGTTTTACCAAAGTCATTTCCTTGTTTAGTGCATTTTAGTGCAAATTCTTTGGATTAGGGATACTGGTTTGACCTAACCGGACGATCTAGTTCCCTCGGTTTTCGGGTCTCGGTCGAAACTACAATCTTGTAGATCTAGGTCTTATTGCACGAGGGGCAAAATTTCAGGTCAATCCCAGTTAAGTAGACCAAGTTATGGTCATTATACTATTGCTGGTCAAATGGTACCATTTTAGGTCAATTTTAGGTCAATTTGGTCAACTCTGGTTCGGCCAGTTTTTGGACCCGAACTTGTGCAAGTTGTTTGACTTGCTTATGGTCATTTCTGGGCTTTGGTGTCTTCATAAGACTTGTAGGTATGGGTCTTAACTATTCTTGGTCAAAATTTCAGGTCAATTGGACCTGGTTTGAGTGAGTTATGGCCTAAACACTCACTGCTGCCCAATTGGTCATTTTTCAGGTCCTAATTGCACCTAATCCGAATTGGTCATTTTTTTAGGTCACCTTGCAAGCAGAATTTTGGTATGGTTTCTCAATGAAAGTTGGCACATTTTGTGCCTAGTTTCACCTCAAATTGGTCTCATACCAATTGAGGTTACACATTTAAGGTTATAGGCTAAAATGTACACTGCCCTTGATTACTTTGCTTAACACACATCAACTACACACATTTACTTTGCAATTTGTTTACTTCCCTACCAATCTGTTTTGGTACATTAACCACAGTATAATCTACTTTACATTAACATTATTTTGGACAGATTACCATTACCCTCAACACACCAAATATAATTCACAATTACAATTTCTAAGTACCATTACAAACACACCTAAACATTACAAACTTTACATACACTTTACAATGTTAATTTACATACATATCATCAATCCTTCTAGGTCAATATTCTGCCCACACTTCCTTCAATATATACCATTACTCAAGTGTCCACAAGCTGCCACAAACCATTCTTCAACATCACATTGCCGTCCCATATACCAATTCCCATCAAAGTGCATAATTCACCATATAAACATGAAATAATTCACTAAGTTACTAAATCACCATGATTAACATTATTTCTCATCAATTATATGCACCAATACCTCATCAAAAACGTGACTCGTGGCTGTCCAAAATGAAAACAACAATAACCCTTCAAACTCAAAATTTTCCTTCACCAATCTAACACCCATAACATGAACATAAACTTTAACAAAGAAAATTCTCAAAAATGCAAACTTACCTTTAATTGTAACTTGCTAAACCTTCACCAAACTTCTCAAAATTGGTATCAATATCTTCCTTGTGATGTGTACACCATTTTTTGTGAAGGAACTTAAAGGATTGGAGTTGAAAATGGGAGGTTAAGAAAGCTTGCATGAAAAATGGCTATGGAGTTTCCTCTCACCTCATTCACGGCAATGTTGAATGCAAATGAGGAAGCTGAATTATTCAGCTGCATTTTAAGTGTACACATGTCCCACTATGTGTTTAATTAATTCCCTTAGTGGTCCACTAAAAAATTAAATCATTTTATAAGTTAAACTTTCACTTAATCCCACATTAACCCATGATTTTAGCTATTTACTTTAGGTACCACCAAATTAATTTTTCATTTTATTTTCTAAGTGTAATACTATTTATTTTTAATGGACATTTAGGTCAAAAGACAATTCGGGGTGTCAAATGACCATAATGCCCCTGTTCGGGTTACGTTCCCGATTTTTCGGTAAAACCGTATTTTGTCTGTTTTTCGATTTCTCACTTTTCTTTGTACTAATTATTTAATTTTTATTTGATCTTTCTAATGATATTTATTCTTAAATAAGGTTCTATTTAAGTCCAAAAAATGTTTTCCAGGGTTCTCCGCAGTCCAAGGCCAGTCAACGGTCCACGCCGTGACTTCCCAGTGCGGTCACCCATCGTGAGGTTTCCCGGCTCGCTTAACTTGATCACATTTCTTTACTATTATTTTTCCTTTGTTTTTCTTGTATTTTCTTTTCTTGTATTTCATTATTTTATGTCTCCTCACTCATATTGAAGTGTAGTTCTAGGCATCCTAGCTGTCCGGACAACACTGGTCACCGGAGCAGCAGAACGCAGCACCGAACTTCGGGGTGTTACACCATATTTTGGCCGATCCCCAGAATTAATAAACTTTGAAACCGATCCCCAGTACTAAATCTCTCTGTGCTAGATAACCACATTTCCGATCTCTCCTCACAAGGAATTGAATCAATGCTAAGTCCTCACATCAGTCAAAGCCTTACCGTTCTATTAAATCACTCACTGATCTCTCAAACCCATTGTCGAATCTCCTGACCAGTCAAGTATATTCCTGATCTGAGTTGACAAACGAAATTGAACTGACACTAGATCTTTGTTACCATTTTTGTTGCCGATCTCCCTTTCAAAAGTTTAAGAATAATCAAAGGTTTCGTTCCGGTTTAATGATGATCCCGATCTTAAATGTTCAAGCCCAAATTTTTAATTTTAATCAAGTACCGATTTCATGCTCATTGTGTTTTCCGATCTCTCACACTTAGGTTAATAATCACTTTCAGTTATTTCAACATACTCAGACAATCAAGTGTTTAAATAATTTAGAAATCTTCCGATCACAACCATTCATCGAACAAAAAAGGCATTTCATTTCATTTTATTTCAAGAATTTGTACAAGTTATTCAGCTGGAGGATCACCCCCAGCCTGATCTACATCTTGTCCGTCCCCTCTCTCACCCTCAGCCTCCTCCTCACTCTCCTCACCTTCATCATCGGGAGCCAGGTTGGCCATCCAGGAGAAGTCCTCCTTAGGGTAACGCTTCTTGAGCTCGACCAGGAGATCTCTGTGAGCATTCACATAAGCACCGGCCACTCCAGTCACTATCTCTTCCTCTTTCACCTTGAGCTCCTCAGCAAGGTGAGCGAGTTGAGCAGCTTCATCGGCCCGGAGCGCTTGCACTTCTTCAAAAGCATGAACTTGCTCGGCCAGCTTGTCCTCATAAAACTTCATTCGCCCCTCAAGTTGAGATATGTAGCCCTGAGCGGATGAAAGTTGAGATCGGAGGGAAGCTGCCTCATGACCCATCCTCTCGACCTCTTTACCCGAGCGTCGCCTTCTCCGTCTGATGTCTTTGGTTCACCAGGCACTCCACGTTTAGGCTCATGGATTGAGTCAGGATATCATCAAGGTTATCTGGAGACAGCCTATCCCGATCTTCTCAGAGACAGATAGAGGACGCCAAGACCTTGGCGAAACCAGGATTTTCACGAACCGTACGATTCTTCTCCAGTGAGTGGACTAAGACTTGGGCACCGCGGGAGATAGTTCTCACGTTAGGTTGAGAAGGACCTTCTTCTGTGTTCGGAGCAACTGGAGGAGGTGGAGGCGGCTCTTCCCGGCGAGGAGGGGATCGGACCACTTCTGAGATCACCGGTCCCGAAGGTTGAGACGAGCCTTCTTGTATTTCCCCGGGCTCATGCCTGGGCGTCTGCATTTCCTCAACTCGTTTCATCTCCCGTATCTTTCGGGAGATCTCCCTCTTTCGCTTCCAGCTCTCCTTGGAGGCTTCGCCGCTTGCCATACCTGCACAAAGAAGAGGTCAGTGAGATCGCTAAGGTCCTGAGATCTGAGATGTAGAAAATACCGATGCCGAGGTCAGAGAGCTGGAGCCCGCGATCTTCGCCGGTGATCAGTTGTATTGTCCAGTGATGCAGTTCAGCTGTCACCGCATCTAAATGGAGAACTTCTCCCTAGCCGCTTGATCTTTCAGTTCCATCACCACGGCTCCCTCTTCCCTATTCAGAGCGAGATGCTTCGGAGTCGAGGGACCTAGATGTAGCCAGCTTCGTGGGAAACCGTCGAAGCCGTTCGGAATTTTGCTCCTCAGAATAAAGAAACGACTCTTCCAATTCTTCAGGGAGGAAGGCAAATCGGTAAAGAGTCCACAACGAGGCTTCGCCTGGAAAAACCAATATTTGTCATCCTTTCGGCGATACAGCCGGTGCAGTTCGGCAAATACTTTAGCCGTAGGATGGAGACCCTTGGCTCGGCAGAGGCCCCTGAAAGCCACCAGGATCCGCCACGAGTTCGGGTGAACTTGGGCGATGCACACTTGGTGAAATTTTAAGACCTCCTTGAAGATGTCGTCTAGGGGAAACCGCAGATCGGCTTGCAATTGTTCTTCATAAACCATGATCATATCGTTTACTTCGAAAAAGTGATCGGCACGAAGATCGCTGTGGCATTTAATTAGCTCGTACGAGTCAGGCCGAATGTTGTATTCTTGGCTGAACGACTACAGATCGGTTTCTTGAAGGACCGATGGCAGCTCATCCAGGGGAAGGTTCTCTCTCCCTGAAGAAGGCGCATGCCTTGATAATGTCGCTTGTCCCATAGCTGGAACGGAGACCCTAGGAGGTTCAGGTCGCGCGCTTAGCCCGACTACCTCTACCTCATCGGACGACCACAAGAATTGAATAGAAGGAGGGCTCGTAGCTCTCTGACCTTCGGCACCGCTCATTTTCAAAGGAAATAAAGATTTTAAACTAAAAGAAAGATCAAAACCCTTACCGGAGTCTGATCGGTGTCGGAGGAACTTGAGAAAATGAGAGGATTTCGGGGTTGTTCACGGGAGACTGAAAATGACATAAGAGAGCGAATGGCTGGCCCCTCCTCTATTTATACTCATCCGAGCATTTAATGCTCACTCTGTTCTAGGCGGCGCATCGGTTAACGAGATTCGCCAGTTATTTATGACATTTCCCAAGAATATTCTAGATACTTCACAAAGAGATCGGCTAGGTAAGAATCGGCGAATTAAAAGGGATATTTCGAATTGCAGATCGGTCAAGGATCATTCAATTAAGAATCAGGTCGGATAAATACTACGGAGATCAGGAACAACAATAATAAAATGATAATTATCAAAACAAAATTTTATCTCCAAAAGTCAGATTACATCATTTTGGTGATCTCAATAGATCGGATTGCATTAAAATTGGATTACATCATTTGGGCGATCCCTAGAGATCGGATTGCATTAAAATTGGACTACATCATTTTGGTGAGATCAAATTACATTGAAAATAAAATATATCATTTGGGCGATCTCAGAGACCGGTGGAACATCCCATCTAAAGGACCTATGTCAAAGTCAACATTGTGACTGATCCAAAGGATGTCATCGACCGGAACCGAGCCGCTGTCGGAACACCCAATGTGGAGGAAAGCCAATGTCGGAACACCCAATGTGGTGAGAAGCTAAATAAACTTGGAAGAGCAACCGCCAAGGGTCGACGGAACATTAGTAGTCTTCTCGGCCGAAATCTGTTCGCCGATTATACCGGTTGAACGACTCGAGATCAGCACGATCAAGGTCCGTGATCTAGATCAGTTAATTGTTCCAGTTCTCTCACTATCATCAGATAAGGTCATCACGATTATTCGATCACCAGGGTCATGAGTTTTCAGTCGGAGAATAAAAAGGTCCATCGAAAAAGATCAAAAACCACAATCCTACCGGAACAACTGCTGGAACGATTGCCGGAATAACTAGAATAGGAAAGTAAAGAAGAAAAGAGGTAAATCGGATGGAGAAAGTTTTTGGGTCAGGGGGTATATATAGGGGGAAATCAAGCATTTATTGCTAAGCAGAAAACGAAGCGGACCCTTTGGGAATCGAGGGGAATTAATGCTTTGACCGGACCGGGCCTGGTTAAGGGAAATATTGGAATAATAGAGATCGGAAGAGGGGAGATCGGTATGAAAGATCGGAGAAGGACCATGTTAAGAAGATCGGAAAGGAAGAGAGAGCCGAAAAGAAAAAGCGCGCCTACTGCCGTCACCATAATCAGAGCCGAGGTAGTTAAAGCATTGCTAGGTAAAATCTCAACCGCACGCCCCAGAATCGCCCACATTTCTGACATGCGTACGTCAGGACGGCGCTGTACATCCTAATCTCCACCATTGATCCAACTTGTAAGGACGAGCCCAGAGCCCTTGGATCAAAGAAGAAGATGACAAAACCAGCGCCTTTCACTCCTAGCCCTTGGATCGCCCCGGACAAGAGAATTTGGGGCCTTCAGATTAGAGGAGGAAGAAGACAAATATTCTGAAGTGGATCTCGGCCGTCTGTTCTGATTCTCTTTAATTCTTGAGCTTAGGATTATGTCCTTTAAAATCTTGACCCTCCATCTCCCTTAAGATAGATCCTGACCCTTCAAGGGGAACACCCGGTCCCTATAAATACCTGCATGAAAAATTGTTCAGGGGATGGGGAAAAAAAGAAGAAAGTTACTATAGCGGAAGAACTCTAAAATTTAATTCAGATCGTTACTCTGCTTTCATAAGAAGAACTTTTGGAACCAGTTTTCTGAAGTATTTTCTGAAAAAGATTTTGAACACTGAAACTTTCCATTTTCAGTTCGTTCATCATCCCACAGCGTTCACATTTTGCAGTTCCTTGTTATCTTTATATTCACTTCCATCATCCATGTTCGATCTCGTTTAAACTCGAGTATAATTTTGACCCGATTGCATTTAGTGAAGCACTCTTTGTTCCAAGGCGCACTTTAGTCTCCCGACTATCAACTTGCAATCTTATTGCGTTTTGTGATTCTCGGTTAGTTCATTAGAATCGACTCCTTACAGGTCAGTATTCATGTTGCCATTTTATTAAGTTTAGTTCTTGTTTTACGCATTTCCATTTTTCTTTCTTTACGTGTGTTATTTTCTTTAAGTTCATATCACGCTAGAAAGATACAGAGGAAGGTTGTGCTCTAGTTTATTTCCGTATCGATACCTTTGTTAACCTTTATTATTTCTGAGCGTAAGTCATCTAGTTCCAAGCAATACATAAGTAGTTGGATGAGATGTAGGTAACGGCAACTTAAGAGTCCTTTTAAAATAATGAAAGGTCTGAATAATAAACTTGGAAAATGGTAAAGCTGAGTCACTAGAATAATTCAATAGGTCATAGGGCAAGACGTCATAAGACAGAGTAAAACCAAACCCTGGATAACTAAATGGAATAGATCAGCTACCAAAAATGCTGGTGGAGCGACCATATAGGAAAGTCGGAGGATTCGGTTTGGCATCCCCTACCCAGTCCTAACGTATCAATAAGTTAAAGAGGTCTTGCGCAGACCCCCTGACACCTTTCAATGTCAGAACCCTTAGCCTTAGGCCTTCTCGATAGGTAAAATTTAGAGAGATCGGAAAAATCCTTATCCGACTGCCATTTAATCAAAAGAGGTCGGAGGAGAGTTCTTATCCGATTCTCAATCTAAAATTTTTAACAAATATTAAAAGAGATCGGAGGAGAGTTCTTATCCGATTCTCAATCTAAAAAACTTTTAATAAATATTAAAAGAGATCGGAGGAGAGTCCTTATCCGATCTTCAAGCTAAAATATTAAAAGAGATCGGAAGAGAGTTCTTATCCGATCCTCAAGCTAAAATTTTAATAAACATTAAAAGAGATCGGAGGAGAGTCCTTATCCGATCTTCGAGCTAAAATATTAAAAGAGATCGGAAGAGAGTTCTTATTCGATTCTCAATTCAAGATTTTTAAAAGAGATCGGAGGAGAGTTCTTATCCGATTCTCCAATTGAATTTTAACCAAATAGCCCCCTTTAAACAAAATTAACAATACAATAATAGCTCACTAAGGTTATCTCATTTACTTATGTATCTGGGTAATCCAAACTTAGTGAAAAATTAAATATTCCTTTTTGTTAAAAGGATTAACAATTCCATTCAAGCCCTCCTAACTAATTTATAAAAATACGAAGTTAAATTTACTTACCCTTATTAAGGGACGAGGTGGGGTGCCTAACACCTTCCCCACCCGTTTACGGACCCCGAACTTAGAATCTCTGTTTTGAAGTGGTTTTATTTCAATTTATCTTCACAAATGGTTTTCTTTAGTTTCCCTCAAAACTAAGGTGGCGACTCCTCATTCTTTTCCACTTCGGTGAGGGTTGGTTTAGGCGATCGCAAAATCCCTTGTGACAAGCTGTGTTCAGAAATAAATATGAGTATTTCTCATTGAATTGGGTGTGATATGAGATGAATGTGAATTTTGAGATACTGAATTGATTTGAGAAATTGTTGAAAAATTTTTGTGGTTGACTGAGATTGAGATTATAATTATATTGGAAGTGTTTTTAAACAGGTTCAGAAGAACTGTTTTCCAATTTATAGATGGCACTCTGTCGAATTTTCTATAAAATTTGTGAAAAAATTTAGATTTATCAAAAATTATAAATAAATGAACAAAAAGGGATTAATTGAAATTGAAACATGAATTGGTGTTCCGACACACTGAGTGGCATAACTTGCTCGGCTACACTGTAGGCGGGTAAGGGGTGTCACATGCCAAAACCATTTCCACCATTAATCCTCCATTGCCATACCTCAACCAAGCTCCATGCACATCAATTTAAGCCACAATTTCTTCTAAGCTTCTTCATTAAAGTTGGACTACACACCTTGGGCAGCAATAAGGGAGCAAGAAAGATAAGTTTTGGTGGAGTTTTGAAGAAGTCCAAAAGAGGTAAGTGGTTATTTTCAATTCTTGTTTCATTAAAAGTGTAACTAAGGTTATGGGTAGTTGAATTACGGAAAAAGTTTGAGGTTTGATGAATTATTAGTGATGGAGCATTTTGGTAGTCATGGAACTTCATCATGTACAGCTTGTCTTTGCATGTAAATGGGTGTTTGAGATGTTAAATTAAGTGTTTAAATGTATTGGAGTTGGTTTTCATGTATAAAGTTTGATTTGTGAGCTTGAAAAGTGAAAATGGAAGTTGATGTATATGTGTAATTTTTGGGAAGCCTCAAAATGTAAATTGGTAATGTTCAAATTCATGAAATGTTGTTAAAATATTGTACAAAAATTTGGCAGCATATATGTGTGTGGAATAGTAGTGACAGATATGAAATTTGATGATGAATGTTTGTGTGATAATTAGAAGTATTTATGTGTATACGTTGTTGGGATTGAACTTTGTGAATGGTGACTGCATTTGGTGCATTTGAAGTGGTTATATTCTACCCAAGTTGACCTATAATTTAGAGAATTGAATGGCTTTGGTTAGTGTCAAATGCAGAATGGTATGAAGAAGTGAGGAGATAGTTGGTGAATGTGTATTGGTTTGGTGTTTGAAAAGCATGTAGAGGGTAGTATGCAAATGGGCCTATAACCTTAAGTGTGTGACTCCAAGTGGTATGAGGCTAATTGGAGGTGAATCTAGGCACAAAATGTGCCAACTTTCATGAAGAAATACTACCTAAATTCTGTCCAAAAAGTAACCTTAAAAATGATCAAATCTGGATTAGTGACTTGAAAACCTGGAAATTGACCATTTGGGCAATAGTTAGTTTTTTTGCCATAACTCACTCAAAACAGGTCCAAATGACCTGAAATTTTTACCATGAATAGATTAGACATAAAGCTACAATTCTTATGAAGACACTAAAACCCATAATGACCATAAGAAAGTCAAATAGCTTGCACAAGTTCGGGTATAAAAACTGCCAGAACCAGAAATGACCTAAAAATGACCTAAAGTTGCCATTTTAGTGCAATTTGTCCAGCTTTAGTACATTGATCATATCTTGGTCTATACAACTCAAAATGACCTGAAAATTTGCCCCGAGTGCAATACGACATAGAGCTACAATTTTGCTTCTTTGACTAGAAGCTAAAAACCAAGGAAAATAGGACTTTAAGCTAGACCAATCTAGCACACAAAAATTGAGAATTTGACAGTTACATACAATGAAGCTTGAAGTAATTTGGCAATGAATGCCAACTTGTAAATATGGTAAATTTCACTATATTGGTAGCATATTGAAATGCAAAATGTGACAGATTGGTAACATTAAAACTTATTCCCCTAGAGTGCATTAAGGGTCAACATTATAGATTGACTAAGGAAAGCAATAGTATTAAATAAATTAATTATTGAACCTTATTGTCAGAGACGGTTTAAACGAGTATTGAAACACTTTAAATTGTGTGTTTCAGTTAGCAAAGACTCAGGGAAGGGGAAAGAAACACTGAGTCATGGCCAAGAGGTTACTCTGCAGAGGTTTGTGCACAACTAGTTTTTAACTGATTTTATTCTGAATATTTCTTACGATTAAATGACATATTTTTCTTATGTATTATGTTTAACAAGCATTGGATTTAATTCAATGATTATTGAAATTATTATAGTATGTATGAATTTAGCTTTGTGAAATGGTATTTCCACAAGTATTAAGCATTGTTGTGAATTGAATAAATTATGTTTTGGAAAATTATGATAGAACATGTTTTGAATTGTGATGGGCAATTTGCATGAAAAAATGCAAATTTATGGTTTGAATTGTAATAAGCATAAAAATTGTTGGATATTGGAATTAACTTTGAATCGAATTGTACTGTGATTTATGCTCACTAAAAGGATTGTGATATTGTTTTATATCTCACTATAGATGCTTGAATAGGTTATTACCCATCTCTCTTACTTGTTGAGAAGACAATGGAGTTAGTTGTGTTTTGATTACCATAGTACGTGCATAGGCTTAGATTCTCCTCTTATTAGAGGTTAAATCTAAGTTTTATGTGATGTGTACTGAGCATAATGATTCGACCTCCCCGACCATAGGGAGTTAGAATCTGATTCGACCTCCCTAACCATAGGGAGTTAAAATCACCCCAAAGATGACCCTTTCGGATTAGTCTTGCATAGTTAGTGAGATAAAGAATGGTTTTTGAGATAAAGAATGGCTTTTGAGATAAAGAATGGTTTTTGAGATAAAGAATGACTTTTGAGATAAAGAATGGTTTTCGAGATAAAGAATGGTTTTTGAATAGTAAAGAATTGTCATTTCAATTATGATTTATGCATAATTGATTTTGTTGGAATTACCTTAAATGTTTAGTTGTGATTTGATAAATTGAATTTCGTGATCAAAGTCATTTAATACAAATCATTTATGTTATTGGCAATGAATAATTTGATTTTTGGAATTTGATGAGTATCCTAATTTTCAAATTATTTTCTGTAATTTTGCTAAGATATATTATACTATGTTTTAAATTATAATTGTGCACCACTGAGTTCACCACTCAACGATAGCTTTGTATGCTGTCGCAAGTGAAAAGAGCATAGAGCAGTTGAGTAAGCTTCTTTGAAGACACATTCAAATAAGCTCCAGGTATATCATAGGTATATCCATGTACATAGATTTTGATGTATGCATGTAATAATATATATACAAATTATTTGAGCAGTTGTATAAGAACTCTTGTAAAATATTTTGGTATGTAATTAAATGTAAATTATTGTAAATGTAAATTTGAGATTTCATTTACCTGAATAGTTTTGTAATATTAATTTTGAGTCTTGTAATCAATGAAATGTTTCTTTTATGATGAGGTTGGTTTGAGAATAAATTGATTTGATTATTGAGATTGAATTGTGAGATGAAATGAAGTTTATTGGGGTTGTATTTGAGAAATCATATTGGAAGTGTGTTTCTTTGTAGGTTTTGAAGAACTATTTTCTCAAATTACAGCCGGCACTCTGCCAAAATTTTGAAAACTTTTTATAACATCAGATTTTAATCGATGATTTAAATTTCACAAAAATTGATTTAAAATCTCTTGTAATATATTTAATGGGTTACCGGTAGGCGTAGTACGGTAATTCATTAGATGTACTACGGGATCATGTTACATCTTACGGAGGAGTAGGGTGTGACATTCCAGTTTTGCGATACAAAATTACTCTAAAATTTTAACCACTTTACTCTAAAAATTAGATCTGGGTCAAAACAAAAAAATTATAGGTCTATGTGTTGAGAAAATTTTGGTTTAAATTACATCTCAATTGGAGCTCTATAACTCAACTTATAGACAAATTAGTATAGATTGCTCACTGGATTTACTAATCCTGGTAGTCACCGTTTAATGATTCATAAAGTAAGAATTTTGCTGATAAGCTTAGACAAGCACTTACCTCAACCTACTTCTAGCAATTTATTCCCAATTGCAACAACTTTTCATCAAAATCCTAAGCTAATTTAGTGTATGGTCTTGGTTATCCACACTAACAATTCTGTCCACTTGAATTCAGCTCACCAATTATTGATTCTTCCTTCTCTTTCACGTTGATTTCATGTTTTGATCATCAATTCCTTCAATTCCATCACAAAACATCTTCTTAGATTCATGAATTAGAGTTTGTATATGAGCTTGGATGAAAGAAAATGAAGGAGAAGAGAGAGAGATGGGTTAGCTAAAATGGAATGTAAAAATACCATAATTTTAGTCAATTTAAGTGCTCTTAGATATTTATCCATCTTGCCATGTGTCACTTTGCCATTTGTCTCATTTCCACTTATTTAATTGGTGATTAATTTTAATGACCTTAATTAAACTCAATTAGATGCTAGGTTGGAAAATTTCAAAATTTCCCCCAAACTTCTTTAACTTTGCAATAAAGTCCATAGGTGTCTTTTACAAACTTTTAATTTAACCTCTCATTTAATCAAATTTACATACTATATTCAATATTTAAATTTCTTACTAAAATATATTGAATATGGTCTGTAAATTTAGGGCATTACATGATATCTTATTTGTAACACCCTCACAGTATCCATTCCGTAAATTTTACTGTTCCGGTGACCGGTGACGGTCTAGACAGCTAGAATGCCTAGAAAAATATTTAAACTAAAGTGAGGAACTATAATTAACTTAAATATTAATAAGAAACATTTAGAAAAAATTTTAGAAATAAAATACAACAAAGTTAAATGAGCCGGTGCCCTAGTGATGGGTAACACAGTAGGAAGTTGCGGTCCTCGCAACTAGGAGCCCTAGACCCAGGAGAAAATTCATAAAATAATTTTTGGGACTCCAGAGAAGAGTTATTGAGGGTTCTATGGCATTAGAATGCCAAGAAAATGCTTAGAAAAATTTTTCAATCGGTACAGACAATTTTAGTCTGTTAAGCCAAACGGAGGGCATTTTGGTCATTTCGCCTTCAGAGGTGATTCTTGGCCGACTTGTCCAGTTAAGTAAATAATTATGATGACATAAACTGTGAATAAATATTGCTAAAAATTAAACTGAAAATGAGTAGAGAAGAAAGGAAAAGAAAATGAAAGAAAATGCCCATTATGACATCACATGATGTCACTAAAGCACTCCCACCCAATCACATTGTGACACATGTCTATAAACCACTTAAAAAGCATAAAATGGGCAGAAAAATTGAAGAAACCAATATGTTTCTTACCTTTCCCATTTCCAGCCATGACTCTCATCTTCCCTCTCCCTAACCCATTCCTCCATGAAAGCTTAAGGCAAGCTTGAGACAACCCACCAAACCACCTCTAAACCCTAACTTCTCTTCATGAAAAAATTGTCTGTACCACTAGAGCAAGCCTTGGACAGCAATTTGAAGAGGAAAAAGAATGGTTTTGGCAAGCTTGGGAGTAGCTCCAACAAGGTTAGTGACCAATCTTCTTCCATTCTTATTTAATTCATGTTTATTAACATGAGATAAATGGAAATTGTAAGAAAAAACAAAATAAAACTTATGTATATTCACCCCTATAATTTTGGCAGCTTAGGGGTGGTTAGGGTTTGATGAATTTACTTGAAGTAAAGTGTTTATGAGCTGCCCATAGCATGAGATGAGTGATTGAACATAGTTAAGTAAGTCAAATGCAAGAATTGTGCATGTATGAACATGAAAAAAAATTAGACACTTGAACAATTCTAGGGTTTGCTCATGTGATGGTTTATTAACCTTGTAATGGTCAATTAGTGACCATTTGAATGTGTGTGAGGAGGAAATGAAGTGAGTTGTGGCTTGGTATTTGAGTTTGGGTGAGCTGCCTTGGCTGACCTGTAGGACATGGTGTGAGTTTAGTAGGTTTAGGTAGCTATAAATGGAGTTGTGGAGGTTCAATTGGTGCAAGGCCAATTGGACATGAAACTAGACACATAATGGCACAACTTTGGTGAAGAAACCCTACCCACAAAACCAAAGCAAGTTGACCTAAAAATTGCCCTAATCTGGGTGACTTGCATTCTGCCTGGGCAAAATGACCAAATGAATAGTGTTTATTCATTTGGTCATAACTCAGTGTTGAAAGGTTCAATTGACCTAAAATTTTACCAGCAGAAAGCTGATACATAGATCTACAACTTTCATGGGGAACACAAATCCAAATTCTGACCATAACCTATTCAAATTGCCAACCAAACTTTGGTTACCAAACTGGCAGAACCAGTTTTGCCCAGAATTTTGGATTCTGTCCAATCCGGCAAGTTATGGTGTTTAGGCCATAACTTGAGCTAAAAAACTCCAAATGGAGTGATTTAAAAAAGAAAATGTAACTAGACACAATAAGGAACAACTTTCATGAAGACAATTTTTCCAAATTCCTACTGTACAAATGACCAATGAACAGTAAACATGAGGCTTGAAATCTGAAAATTGTAAATAAATAACACTAAGCTTTGGAATGGAATTGGCAACTAATGCCAATAACTTTAGAATAAAAAATGTGGTATGTTGATGATATTTGAACCAATATACCTATTATCTATGAAAAAGTCAACATTTTAGTTGACTAATGAAATGAATAGTAACCTTACACATAAAGTACAAATATTCAAGAAATGACTTTGTAATATGCCCTAGTAGGCCTAATGTGATTGGTTTGGATAGGTTAGCATGCCAATAGGGTTCTGATAGCAGTACTGCGTATGATGTATGGCTTCATTACCATTCTGTGATGATAGCCTATGGCTATACTGATTATGATGTTATACTTGGCTTTATGCCTTATTGCTTTTATGGCTTATTAGCCATTCTGTTTGCACACCGGGAGACACATTGTGACCGATGGTGTGACGGCTCGAGGTACCTGGTACCTAGTGCTAGTTTACCTATTTATCCAGTCCGATCAATTTGTATAGGTTACCTGGGCATGGAAAAGTATAACTGTAATTGAACTGATTATTAAAGAAAATACGGAAATTAAATATCAAGAGTGATTACAATAAAATACAAAGAATCTCAAAATCATCAAGAAAATAATTAACAAAAAGCATGAAGAAGTTAATATCATAAAATGTAATTATTCATCGACTAAACAATAAGTTAGTAATTATTCATTTCTTATGAACACAATAACTAGAAAATTATTACTTTTATTTGCATATTATATTTTTTTGTATTATTGCACCACTAAGCTTTATGTTTAGCGCGTCGCTTTTGCAACGCGTAGGTATTGAAGATTTGGACAGAAGGCCCAGTAGACCACAGATTGGGTAAGGCCGTTCACAGTTCTGTATAGTGTTTGTGTCACCTCACAGACTACAGTGCATTGGTAGGGACACTAGGTCCCATTTTGTATTTTGTGATTTTTGTAAGTTTTGTAATTAAACTCTTATTTATCATGCATATTTGAAATATATGTAATATAATTTTGTATTAATGTAAGTATTTGTAACTTTGTGTTTATAAATAACATATGTGAATTTATTTACGATTTGAGGATGATGATGATATGAAATGAATGAATGACAAATGGAGGAATTATTAAGAAACTATTGTAAATTGATGCGAGAATTGGAGTTGTGATTTGAACAATTATTTGAAGTGCTTTTCACAGGTTCCAAAGAACTGTTTTCTCCATTTTTAGCCCGTACCTTATCGGATTTTCTATAAAATTTTCAGAACATTAAATGAATTTATAATTTCAATAAATGACTTAAATAAGTCAAATTTTACAAATTGCATTTTATCACCATAAAGAAATAAATTATGGAAGAATAAAAATGATTGAAATAAAATATAGTGTTCCGGTACACTGTGTGACATATCTTGCTCGGCTACATTGTAGGCGGGTAAGGGGTGTCACATTATTAATAGGTAATGATGTCAGTATGCTTACCACTATAAAACTCTGGTTGTCCAGTGTATTCTCCATGAAAGACTTAGGGAAAGTTACCTATATTATGAGAATTCGTATCTATAGAGATAGATCGAAAAGAATGATATGTTTATCCCAAAGCCTATGCTTGAAAAAGGTGTTAAAGAGGTTTAACATAGTTGATTCCATGAGAGGATTGTTACCAATAAGGCATGGTATCCACCTTTTCAAGGAGATATCTCCTAAAATACTTGAGCAAAGAGAGAAAATTGCCAGGAATCCATATGCTTTGGCAACTGAAAGTCTAATGTATGCAATGTTGTGTACTAGGCCGGATATCTCTTATGCTGTTAGTTTAACTAGTAGGTTTTTATTCAATCTAAGTTTGGAACACTGGATAGCTGTCAAGAATATCCTTAAGTATTTGAGAAGAACTGAGGATTTATTCTTGATTTATGGAAAAGGTGATCTCTAACTAGATGGTTTTACAAACTCTGGTTTTTAATCAAACATGGATAATAGAATGGCTATCTCTGGTCTTGTGTTTATATGTAATGGAGGAGTAGTTAGCTATAAGACTTCTAAGAAAACTACAACTACTGACTCCACTACAGAGGCTAAGTACATTGTTGCATCAGATGTTACAAAAGAAGTTGTTTGGATTAAGAAGTTCGTAACAGTACTTGGAGTGGTTCCTTCAGTTGAGTCATCAATTCCATTATATTGTGATAACAATGGTGCTTTTATCCAAGCAAAGAATCCCAATCTCACCAAAAATCCAAAGACATAGAACAGTGCTACCATCTTATCAGAGAAATAGTTGGGAAAGGCAATTTAGCCATGTAGAAAATAACATCAGTTGATAATTTGACTGATCCCTTCACTAAGGCCATGACACAAAATTAGTTGGATCGACATCTTGAGAATATGGGCCTGAGATTTTGTAATGAATGGCTCGAGTGCAAGTGAGAGATTGTTAGTAGTATGCCCTAGAGCATATCATTGTATTATATCACATAGACATTTATTAACATTTAATGGTAATTTGTTTTTTAATTTGAATGGTTTGAATTTAATTGAAAAAGTCATTTAATATCTTATTAGATGTTCGATTCTTAAGTTGTTAAGCATATGAGTGACAAAATATTCTAATACAGGATATTATAAATTTGGTTCACAATCAAGGACACCTCGTTAGGCATGATTTATCCAAATTGATTGTCAATATTGTTTGTGTCCATGGATTAGTATGAGATACTAATGGTATGGAATGGCGAGTCTCATGTCATAAGACAAACATGGTGGGCACTTATAAGATAAGTAGGTCGAACCAGTGATATAAGATGACTTGCGCATGGAGTTTACTCTTGTCAATACAAAGTCATCTAGATAATAATAATGCATATAATCACTTAACCCAAGATAACACAGTTATCTTCTATATAAGTGGTTTGAGTTTGATACTACTTTTGTACTTGTACTATGTATGAGTATATGGGCATATATTGGCTCCAACTAGTTATATATGGAGATAGGTGTTACTCAAGATGGGATCCAATACCCTAAGTAAATAAGGATAAAATACTATGTCCATTTAATTATTCTTGATGAATTCAAGTTCCTAGCTGGGACAGATAGACTTAGTCAGAAAAGAGTTTTTGACAGGAAAGTCTTATTAATCAAGAATTAGAATTAAAAGAGAGCATATGATTCTAAACAAAGGAGTTTGAGATGAAACTATAACTCTAGCTGGAATTAGGATTTTGTAATGGAGAGATTTTAGTGCATAGTACATATGATCAAAGTTCATAAATTGGGGAATTAATTCAGAACTAATTGGGCAGTCATGGTACATTATGCTCAACCATGACTTATGAGTGAGACACCCCTTACCTGTCTACAGTATAGCCGAGTAAGATATGCCACACCATTTATCGGAACACCCTATTTTTATTTCAATTATTTTTATTTTTTCCTTATTTATTTTTTTAATGTTATGAGGTACAATTTGTGAAATATCATTCATTTAAGTCATTTATTGAAACATAAATTCATTTGAGGTTTCGCAAATTTTATAGAAAATCCGGCAGAGTACCAACTAAAAATGGAGAAAACAGTTCTTCTGAACCTGTGAAAAAACACTTCTAATATGTTTTCAATCATTCCCAAACTCCATTTCATCAACAAAGTCTCAATATTTTTCAACAACAATTTCATTTTTCATTCATTCATTCCTCATAATATTCATATACAAGTCATAAAATAAATACTCAATTTTACATTCACAAACACAATTTTCACTATTCAAATTAATACCAAAATACATTACATAAGTCTCAATTACACATGAGAAAATAAAAGTTAATTACAATATACCAAGATGAAACCTAGTGTCCTACCAATGCACTGAAGACAGTGAGCTGGCACTGATACTATGCAGAGCTGCAGATGATCTCACCTAGTTTGTGATCTACTGGGTTCTCTATCGGTCTCTCCAGAACCTACGCGTGACAAAAAGTAACGCGCTAAGCAATAATGATTAGTGGTGCCAATAATAGAATAAAAAGAAATAACATAATATAAATATGCAGTGAATGTTCTGATGTCTTACGCAGAAAATTTTTCAATAATTATTTGTAGTCTTATTTGTTTTGTACTTGTTATATTCATTATTTTATTAAATTTATCCACTTTCATTTTTGGCCTATATTGGATGACTGGACTGGATAAACAGGTAAACTGGCACTGGGTATCAAATACCTCGGGTCGTCACACCATCGGTCACATATGTATCTCCCAATGTGCAACAGAACAACTAATAAGTTGTAATAACATTAGGCACAAGGCCAAGTATCAACACAATGTTAGAATGGCTAAATTCCGTGAAATCACTGAATGGCATAATGCCATGTGCATTACTGCTAACTTAACCCTATTGGCATGCTAACCTATCCAAACCAATCTTACTAGGTGTACTAGGGCATGTTACACTTTTAAATTTTACAATTCTTAAAATTTAAGTTTAGGTGTTACTATTTATTTTATTAGTCAACTAAAATGTTGAATTTTGCATAGACAACAGGTACATTGGTTCTAATACTCCCAACATACCACATTTTGCATTCTAAAGTTATTGGTATTGGTTACCAATACCATTTCTAAGCTTGGTGTTAGTTATTCAAAATTTTCAGATTTCAAGCACTAAGTTTACTATTCCATTGGTCATTTGTACAACAGGAATTTGGCAAAGTTGTCTTCATGAAAGTTGTTCCTTATTGTGTCTAGTTACATTTTCCTTTTTTGAATCATTCCATTTGGAGTTTTGTAACTCATGTTATGGCCTAAAAACCATAACTGGCCAGATTGCAAACTTTCCAGATTTTCTGGACAGAACCAAATCTACAGTGCTTTATACATTGATTGAAGGTTAGTTTTTGAACATGTTATGATCAAAATTTGGGTTTTGTTTCTCCAAAAAAGTTGTAGGTCTGTGTCTCAGCTTTCTGCTAGTAAGAGTTCAGGTCAATTGGACCTTTCTACACTGAGTTATGACCAAATGAATGAACACTGTTCATTTGATCATTTTGCCCAGGCAAAATTCAAGTCACCCGGATTAGGGAAATTTTAAGGTCAACTTGGTTTGGTTTTCTGGGCAGGGTTTCTCCATCAAAATTGTGCCATTATGTGTCTAGTTTCATGTCCAATTAGCTTTGCACCAATTGAACCTCTACAACTCTATTTATAGCTGCCCAAACCTGCTGGACTCAAACCCAGTCCTGCAGGTCACCAAGGGCAGCATACCAAATTTCAACTCTAACATTCTTACTCACTTCAATTCCTTCTCTCACACATTCAAATGGTCACTAATTGACCATTACAAGGTTAACATACCATTGCATGAGCAAACCCTAATGGTGTTCAAATGTCTAATTTTTCATGTTCATACATGCCTAATCTTTGCATTTCACTTACATAACTATGTTCAATCACTCATCTACTACCAAGGCTACTCATAACTACTTTGCTATCAAGAAAAATCATCAAACCCTACCTACCCTAGATGCCAAAATTTTTAGGGTGCACACACACCACTTTTATTTTGTTTTCTTACATTTCATACTTACTTCATGCCATTAAACATGAACTTAATCAAAATTAGCAAAAGTTTAGACACTAACCTTGTTGGAGCTGAATTTCAAGCTAACCAAACTGGCTTTTTCTTCCTCTTTTGGCTGCCTAGAGGATTTTCAAGTTGCAAGATCAATTATTTTTGTGAAAGCTATGTAGTGATTTAAAGGTGAAATGTGGTGAGGTTGGGAGCTTTGGTGAGCTTTCATGGAGGTTTGGGTCCAAGGAGAGGTTTCGGCTGGTTTGGGGTGGGTGTGGCTGATGACTTTATTTTGTTTATTCTTATCTCTTTTTATTTGTTTTAAGTGGGCTTGGTTATTATAATTGGTGGTAAATGTAACACCCCGAACCTCCGAGTTATGAATAGTATTATTTTCGGTCCGTGACTAGTACTATTCAAAGACACCTTGAGGACCAAAAATAAATAGAAAATTAATTGAGATAGACACAATAAAAATTCAAGCGACCCAAAAATATAAGGATTCACTAGGTATATTGTAAAAGAGGGATTATGACCCGATAAGGGGCATTTTGGTCAATTCATTTTAAGAGTTAATTTTTTTGACCAAAAGGTCAATTTAATTAAATAAAAATAAATTATTGAATTATGAAGAAATATTGAGGAAAATTTAGTGTAAATATAAAAAGAAAAGAAAGGAAATAAAATTGTAAGTTTTATGACATTTTTGACACAATTAAAATTTTTAATTGAAATAAACTAATTTTGGGAATAAATATATATAAAAGATAAGAAAAATTAAAAAGTCATTTCTTCCCTTTCTTTCCCATTTAGTTACCACCCACTCTCTCTCTCCTTCTCTCTTTCTTTCTTTCTTCTTCTTCCTTCTTTCTCCATTGACACCCATTCTCAAAACTCAATTCCTTGCTTTTCCTCCATGGGTTTTCTATCTAATTGGTGAGAACATCAAATTGATCTTTGAGTTAGAGATTAAAAGTAAGGGGAAACAAGAGACTAGAAGAGGAACAAGATTTGGAAGGGATTGGAAGTGGGAAAAATCATCAAGTGAGGTAAGCTCTCTCTTTCATGCTTCATTTACCAAGTATACTTTAAATCAAGTTTGGGTGTGATGAAATAACATGAGAAATTGAAAGGAAACATGTATGGAAATCTAAACTAAGGTTTTGGCCAACTTTGGGAAAATTAGGGTTTTTATGTATTTTAGTTAAATTGATAATAAATCTAAGTTAAATTGAAGTAGTATGCATGATTGGGAGTAGTAAGATTTCATGGGATTGCTTAAATTAAATTATGGAAGATTAGGGATCATGGGGAAATTAGGTTTTAGTGCTAGAGAGTGAAATTGGTGTGTGTAGTATTAAATTATGATCATTTGAGATTTATTTAGTTTGAATTGACATTGGGTTAATGAATAGAAGTAATGAAATTGTAGGATTAGGGAAAATTATAAACTTTGGTGTTTGAAAATTATGGGGTTTGTGCTAGGAAGTGCCATTGATGTGTCAATGCAAAACTATAGTCATTTTGGGTGAATTAATTGTGAATTGAGGTTGGTTAATGGAAGTAATTGAAGAAATAAAAAATTGAACTTAGGGCAAAATTTTGCACACTGAATTCAGTGTGTTTGGAAGCCCATAACTTAAACTACACAACTCCAATTAGTGTGAAACCAATTGGAAATAAAACTTAAGACATAGGGCTAGAATTTTTGTGAAGATATCCTGCCTCAAAAATGACTTTAAGCTATCCAAAATGAGCCTTGAACTTAGAGATAAAATTCTAGAACTTGCAGATTTTGATCATATGAATAGTAAATTTTGCATGGCCATAACTCTCTCTAGAAAAATCCGATTTAGACAATTCTTGAACCGATGGAAACCTAAGACATAGTAGAACATTTCATATGCAGAACTTTAGGCCAAATTATGGACTTAACCTAATCAAATTGCTGAGCAAAGTTGAATCACCGAATCTGCAGAATTGCAGATTTACCATATGAACAGTAAATTTTGCATGGCCATAAACTCTCTCTAGAAAACTCCGATTTAGGCAATTCTTGAACTGATGGAAACCTATGACATAGTAGAACATTTCGTATGTAGAACATTAGACCAAATTATGGACTTAACTTGATCAAATTGCTGAATGAATTTGGATTGATAAATATGCCAGAATTGAATCTGCAGTATGAACAGTGATGTGAATAGTAACTATATTTTGGTCATAACTTGAGCTACACAGCTCCAAAATAGGCGATTCAAAAAGGAAAATAATGTTAAGATGTAAATGAACAATTTTCATGAAGAACACCTCACCAAATTATGATCGAAACTAGGTACAAATTGGGTTAAAAAATTAGGGCACCAAGCTGTCCAAAAACCAAAATGTTCTGAAATTTTCAAAGCTAACTTGGGATGCATTAGACATGCATGTAATGAGTTCTTGGCAGCAATTGAGATTGGTATTGTGGTATTCTATTTGTGTATTTTCAGTAGAAAAAGAAGTTGGAACAGACAAGGAGAAGTAGGTAACAAGGAAGGAGAATTATTGAAGGTTTGTGCACAACTAACATTTTCTTCATTTTTAAACTTGTAAATTGCTTGGAATGTGTTAAATTGAATGAGTTTGCTTTGAATAAGTTTACTTTGACTAAAAAATAGTTTTTCTCTTGTATTTAAGAAATTTGAGTGTTGCCACCTTTATATGGATATTATGATGAATTTAAATGTGTTTATTGGTTTATGAATGTGATTGTTGAGTGGGAAATTTTTGCAAACTGTTTTGACATCACAGTTAGCATGATAGTCCCTTTCGAAACTCTCCAGTAGTAACGGCTACTTGGAGTTGATAATTGATATTAATTATGTCTCCCACTAATAATGGTAAGTGGGGTAAGACTACATGAGAATTCATTAGCTAGCTAGCCCTTCCCTCATTAATAACGGTTAGTGAGGTTGAGATTACTTTGTTGTGGTGTACAACATGGCACTGATCATCAAATTTTGTGTCATAGCCTAAACTGTGTGTTGATGTTGGCAACACTAATGCTTTGTGAATTGCGATTTATGAAGTGTAATTTCTCATTTGAAATGTTATTGCAATAAATGGCCTTTGTGGACTTAGAACTATTGTGAAGTTTTCATGATTAAGAAAAATGTGATTTATTATGCTTTGATAAATTGTGTTTTACCTTAAGTTTTAAAGTTATTAGTTGTGCACCACTGAGTGATATACTAAGCGATAGCTTCTTTATGCTGTCGCAGGTAAGGGAAAGGAGAAGGCTGCCGAGTGAGAGACTTGAAAGTAGCATTTTGGTATTGTTTGTAGGTATTTATATTAGGTATACCCTTGTGATTCCTTTGGATGTATTTTGTACCTATATGTATGGATGTACGGACATTGAGCGGTTTGTATTTAAAAGCATTGTATTACTATCACATTTTGAGTTTGTAACTATTTTGTATTTTACTTTGAGACTTATGAAAATGTAATTTTTGCAATATTTAGTCTATCATTATTTCCAATGAATGTTTACATGGAATTTTAACTATTCTCATGCAGTTTTTCGCAAAAGAATTAATAAGATAAAAAGTTATGGTTTGTTTTAAAATCCTTTGTAGCATAACTAATGGGTTATCAGTAGGTGGAGTTCAGTAATTCATTAGGTATGCTATGGGAACATGTTGTGCCTTACAAGGGATAAGGTGTGACATGTTTTAGTGGTATTAGAGCTTTGGTTTTTATACAATTTTTGAAATTGCATGTTTGAAAATTTTTGATAAGTACAATTGTTCAACTATCATTAATTGATACATATAGTGCATTACATCATAAATATGGACTAATTAAGGAAAATCTCCTTGTATTGGTTGTCCAGGAAGTAGAATTCTTTGTGTTTCAGTATGGAAGAGGGGGATCACACGGTAGAACAATCCGTAGCAGCTGAGGTACAGGGGGAGGCCCCATCTCTTCAAAATGCAAATGGGTCAGCTGCACCCGTCCTGCCTATGTAGTTTCCTGCTCAGTTCGCTCAGTAGATGGCTGCACTATTTCAGCAAATGGCTAGCAATATTCCTGTCCAAGCTCCTGTGCAAGCACCTCCAGTGCAACCACCATCCTCAGCCAGGCAATATGACAATTTAATGAAGTATTGGGCAATAGAGTTCAAGGGTACAGTGGATCCATTGGAAGCTGAGCAATAATTAGAACGGATGGAGAGGGTTTTCAAGAAATTGCACAGCACAGATGAGTTGAAGTTTGAATATTCAATTTCTCTACTGCATAGAGATGCATATGAGTGGTGAAAGACCATTCCCCATAGTTTGGCTGAGCAGCCAGTGCTAACATGGGATGACTTTCTAAGGGAGTTTAGATAGAAGTATGTTCCTGATACCTATGTGGATATGAAGCTACAGGAGTTTCTCGGTTTGAAGTAAGGGAACAAGACTGTAGCCGAGTATGAGAGAGACTTTTCTCTCCTCAGCCATTATGCTAGAAGCCTACTCACTGCCAGTAAAGATAGATGCAAATGGTTTGAGGCCAGTTTGAGGCCTAGTTTGAGATTGCCAGTGGTTGGGTTTCGACATGACAACTTATCAGGGTTGATATCACAGGCCCTTGAATTAGAAAGGATAGAATTGGAAGGGGCATCTAAGAAGGTAACCACTGAAAAAGAGAAGAGTAGTAAGCCTACAGGTCAGAGTCCAAGTAACAATTCAGGTAAGAGGAAGAACTTTGGGGGACCAAGTAACAAAGGATCTAGTAGGGGATGATTGTCAGGGCAGAGGCCACCTAGATCCAGACAACAGACATCTAGGGGTTCCTTTCTTACCCGTGCTTGTGAGACTTATGGCAGGATTCATGGAGGAGTATGTTATAAGGCCATAGGAGCTCGTTACAACTGTGGTGGAAGTGGGCATTTTGCTAGAGATTGCACTAGTGCCCGCAGATCTAGGTCCCCTACTACCACTGAGGGATCTGTTCAAGGTTCTGCTTCCAAAGGACAATGGACAACTAGTAGAGGCTGAGGTAGGGGTAGAGGTAACACTTCTAGCAACCAGGGCACAGTGAGCCAACCAGAGCAGAGTGGTGCACCAGTCAGGGTACACACCTTGCGCCAGAGGGATGAAGCTGAGACATCAGATGTTGTGGCTGGTACTTTCTCCATTTTTGATAGAGATGTATATGTGTTGTTTGACCCTGGTTCTACACATTCTTATGCTAGTGCCAGTATTTCATGTTCTGTTGCCACTCCTTGCTTGAAAATGGATTATGATGTGCTAATGACTAGTCCCTTAGGGCAAGAGGTTAGGGTGAACAAATTGTATAAGGATTGTCCTTTGGTGATCCAAGGACATACATTCCTGTCAGACTTAATTGACATGTCCTTCCGAGATTATGATATCATCTTGGGTATGGATTAGTTAGCCAGGCATCACACCATGATTGATTGTAGACTGAAGACGGTCACTTTTGGTCTTCCCGAGTATGTAGACATAGTGATACATGGGGAGAGGCAGTTATTGCCATCCAACATCATTTTAGCTACACTTGCTAGAAAGATGATTAGAAAGGGATGTGAAGCTTATCTAGCTCATGTGATAGACACCTAGGTGGGGAGTCCAGATCTTAAAGATATTCCTATGGTATGGGATTTTCTGGATGTCTTTCCGGAAGAATTACTAGGATTGCCTCTGAAAAGAGAGGTGCAGTTTGAAATTGAGACTATGCCTGGTATGGAGCCAATCTCCATCACTCCTTATAGGATGGCATCTGTTGAGTTGAAAGAGTTGAAGGTGCAATTGTAGGAATTATTAGATAAGGGTTTCATCCGCCCTAGCGTGTCACCTTGGGGAGCACCAATATTATTTAGGAAGAAAAAGGATGATATTCTCCGCCTATGCATGGACTACAGACAGTTGAATGAGGTGACTATAAAGAATAGATATCCTCTGCCATGGATTAATGATTTGTTTGATCAGTTGAAGGATGCAACTATATTCTCCAAAATTGACTTGAGATCGGGCTGCTACTAGTTGAGGGTGCAGGAGCAAAGTATTCATAAAACTGCCTTTAGGACTGGGTATGGCCACTATGAGTTCTTGGTAATGCCATTCGGGTTGACTAATGCTCCAGCTACTTTTATGGGCCTGATGAACACTATCTTCAGGCCATATTTGGACCAGTTTGTTGTTGTGTTCATTGATGATATTTTGGTGTACTGAAAGAATGCAGAGGAACATGACAAGCACTTGAGGATAGTATTGCAGACTTTAAGGGAGAAGCAGTTGTATGCCAAACTGTAGAAATGTGAGTTTTGGCTAAAGGAGATTTCATTTTTGGGGCATATTGTATTTGCAGAAGGTATCCAGGTGGATCCTAGCAAAGTTGAAGCCATTCTTAATTTGAAGCAACCCAAAAATGTCACAGAAGTTCGGAGTTTCCTTGGTTTGGCTGGGTATTACCGAAGGTTTGTGAAGGGGTTCTCCATGCTAGCATCTCCACTAACCAAGCTACTTAGGAAGGATGTAAAATTTTAGTGGACTGATTGATGCCAGGAAAGCTTTGATGAGTTAAAGAGGTGTTTAACTAAAGCTCCAGTCTTAACCTTGCCTACTTTGGGTAAGGAGTATACCATATACAGTGATGCTTCTCATAACGGATTAGGTTGTGTGTTGATGCAAGATAGAAACGTCGTTGCCTATGCTTCACGCCAGCTTAGACCGCATTAGAGGAATTATCCTACGCATGACTTGGAGCTAGTAGCCATTGTCTTTGCCTTGAAGATCTGGAGACATTACTTGTATGGGGAGAGATGTTATATATACACAGATCATAAAAGTTTGAAGTACTTGGGCACACAAAAGGAGTTAAATTTAAGGCAGAGGAGATGGTTAGAGTTGATAAAAGATTATGATTGTTTGATAAACCATCAGCCTGGAAAAGCTAATGTTGTAGCTGATGCTTTAAGTCGCAAGACTATGGCTGGTTTGAGGGTTTCTCCATTGTCCATGGTGCATGAGTTAAGGGCATTACATGCTCATTTGGAGATTAATGAAGATGGTCAAATGGTAGCTACTTGGCAAGTGAAGCCAATGCTGGCAGAACAAATTAAAGCAGTTGCACAGAAGGATGATAAGTATGTGAAGTTGATGGAAAAGGCTTGGGATGTCAAGAAACCAAAATTATCAGTAAATGATGAGGGCTTATTGTTATATAAGGGCAGAATGTGCATTCCTAAGAGTGTTGAACTGAGGCAGACCATTTTAAAGGAAGCACGTGATTCACCATTCGCAATGCACCCTAGTGGAACCAAAATGTACAGAAGTGCGAAAGAGCACTATTGGTGGAGAGGAATGAAGAAAGACATTGCAAAAAATGTTGCCAAATGCCTAACTTGTCAACAAGTAAAGGTAGAACACCAAGTGCTTGCAGGGTTTCTACAACCGTTGCCAATTCTCGAGTGGAAATCGGAAAGAATCATTATGGATTTCGTGATAACACTTCCACGTACACAAAAGAATCATGATACAATTTGGGTTATTGTTGACAGATTGACCAAGTCTGCACACTTTTTGCCAGTGAAGATGGATTACAGCCTGGAAAGATTGGCCAAAATATACATTGATGATGTGGTGAGGTTACATGGAGTGCCAGTGTCTATTGTGTTGGACAGAGACCCAAGGTTCACTTCTAGATTCTGGGATAGTCTCCAAAAGCCTTAGGAACTAGATTGAACTTCAGTACAACATTCTATCCATAGACAGACAGCCAATCTGAAAGGATCATTTAGATTTTGGAGGATATGCTTCGAGCCTGTGTGATTGAGTTTGAAGGGAGTTGGGACACACACTTGCCTTTAATTGAATTTGCCTACAATAATAGTTATCAGTCAAGTATCCGGATGCTTCCATATGAAGCACTTCATGGCAGAAAGTGCAGAACTCCCTTATGTTGGGATGAAGTGGGCGAGAGGAAGTTAATTGGCCCAGAATTAGTGCTGTAGACGAAAGAAAAGGTTAAGCTCATTAGAGATAGACTCAAAGTTGCAACAGATAGACAGAAGTCCTACATTGACCTAAAGAGAAGAGATATTTGGTACAGTGTGGGTGACAAGGTGTTCTTGAAAGTTTCCCCATGGAAGAGGATCATGAGGTTTGGTAGAAAGGGGAAATTAAGTCCTCACTTCATTGGGTCGTATGAGGTTCCGAAAAGAGTGGATCCATTGGCATATAGACTTGCATTGCCTCTAGAGTTGGAAAAGATTCATAATGTCTTCCATGTCTCCATGTTGAGGAGGTACAGATCAGACCCCTCTCACATTTTGCCAGTAGAGGAGATTGAGGTGAATCCAGACCTGACATATGATGAAAATGCCATAAAGATCTTGGCACATGAGATCAAGCAGCTGAGGAACAATCAAATACCTCTAGTGAAAGTGCTGTGGAACCATCATTGAGGCCAGGAGGCTACATGGGAGCGTGAGGAGGACATGAGGAGACAGCATCCAAAGCTATTCAGAGACTGAGACTAGGTAAATTTCGAGGACAAAATTTATTTTTAAAGAGGGGAGAATTGTAACACCCTGAACCTCCGAGTTATGAATCGTACGTTTTTTGGTCCGTGACTAGTACTATTCAAAGACACCTTGAGGATAAAAAATAAATAGAAAATTAATTAAGATAAACACAATAAAAATTTAAGTGACCCAAAAATATAAGGATTCACCAAGTATATTGTAAAAGAGGGATTATGACACGATAAGGGGCATTTTGGTCAATTCGCTTTAAGAGCTAAGTTTTTTGACCAAAAGGTCAATTTAATTAAATAAAAATAAATTATTGAATTATGAAGAAATATTGAGGAAAATTTAGTGTAAATATAAAAAGAAAAGCAAGGAAATAAAATTGTAAGCTTTATGACATTTTTTACACAATTAAAATTTTTAATTGAAATAAACTAATTTTGGAAATAAATATATATAAAAGATGAGACAAATTAAAAAGCCATTTCTTTCCTTTCTTTCCGATTTAGTTACCACCTACTCTCTCTCCTTCTCTCTTTCTTTATTTCTTCTTCTTCCTTCTTTCTCCATTGACACCCATTCTCAAAACTCAATTCCTTGCTTTTCCTCCATGGGTTTTCCATCTAATTGGAAAAGAACATCAAATTAATCTTTGATTTAGAGATTAAAAGCAAGGGGAAATAAGAGATTAGAAGAGGAACAAGATTTGTAAGGGATTGGAAGTGGAAAAAAACATCAAGTTAGCTAAGCTCTCTCTTTCATGCTTCATTTACCAAGTATGCTTTAAATCAAGTTTGGTTTAGATGAAATAACATGAGAAATTGAAAGGAAACATGTATGGAAATCTAAACTAAGGTTTTGGCCAACTGTAACACCCCTCACCCGTCTACAGTGTAGCCGAGCAAGATGTGTCACGTGGAGTGCCGGAGCACCTAATCTTATCTAATTTCATTATAGTTCTTGATTTACTTGTTCAAAAACTTTATCTGAGGTTTAGGCTATTTTTACTGTTTATCAAAATCTGACTAATTTAGAGAATTCAAAAATTTTAATGATAATCCGGCAGAGTGCTGGCTGTAATTTGGACTAACAGTTCTTCTGAACTTGGCAAAAACAATTTCAATATATGCTCAAATTCATAACTCAGATTATCTCAAAGCATTCTCATTAGTTTCTCAAACTCAGATTCAGTCTCAAAATTTTTGAAATTCAATCTCATTCAGAATCATTATGATTAGATAATCAATTCAAATATCAGAATTCTTATATTTCATTAACTTATATAATTTGCCAATTAAGTACATAAATTTATCACGTACAGGATATACAAATGAAATTACATTTACTAATTCACATTACAATATAAGCAGTAACTATAATGTACAGATTAGAAAACATGCTTATTATGAGCCCTATCTACATGCATTGTTGAGGAGGTGACAATCTTGAACTCTTCTGACACTTCTGCAGATCTGGACTCCAAAAATCTTAGTCGACGATCTACTGGTTTTACATTCAGTACCTGCGTGAGGAAGCAATTCCATCGTGCTAAGCATTTCTGCTTAGTGGTGCAATAGTATAACAAGAAATAATATATACAAATAAAGAAAGAAATAAATCATAATTCGGATACTCATGAATCAATTTAATTTGGTATGGTATTTCTAATATCAATGATCTTATATACTAGTTTATTCCTCTTTAGAAGTGCTTAGTTTATAACTTTTCAGTAATACTACTCAGTATACAAATTATTCTAACTGTATTATACTTCAAGTCTCTATGGTTATGAAATTTATGTTTTTGTTATGTTTCTTTTGCTAATCTCTTTTACTCATTCATTCAATACTTAATTTAATTGTACTGAAATTTCAATATACTTAACTTAACTTAGCTGCCTGAATTGAATAATGTTTTAATTGACTGCCCATGTAGCCTATACACTAACCAGACTGGATAAACGGATATACTAGCACTGGGTACCTAGCACCTCAGGCCGTCACACCATCAGTCACAAAGTATCTTCTGGTGTGCAAACAGTGTGGCTGAAAAGCCATATAGTCAATCAGGCATTAAGTCGAGTATAATATCACAATCTATATAGCCATAGGCTACTAAAATCATAGTATGGCATAACAAGCCGCAAAACACAATATGATGTAAAGTATTTACAGAACAGCTGTCAGAATCCTATTGGCATGCCAACCTATCCAAACTAGTCAACTAGGCAAATTAGGGCATAATACAAGATTAAATATTTATTTTTAGGGTTTACTAGTCATTAAAAAATTCACTGGTCATTGAAAATGTTGACCTTTTCATACATCATGCATAAGTTGATTCTAGTATCAACATGTCACAATTCGTAATTCAATATGCTGCAAATATAGTGCAATTTACCATTTTTACAAGTTGGCATTCATTGCCAAATTGCTTCAAGCATCATTGTATGTAAATGTCAAATTCTCAATTTTTGTGTGCTAGATTGGTCTAGCTTAAAATCCTATTTCTCTTGGGTTTTAGCTTCTGGTCAAGGAAGCAAAATTGTAGCTCTGTGTCTTATTGCACTCTGGGCAAAATTTCAGGTTATTCTGAGTTGTATAGATCAAGATATGGTCAATTTACTAAAGCTGGACAGATTGCACCTTTAGTGCAAAATTTGGTCAATTTTAGGTCACTTTTAGTTACGGCAGTTTTGGCACCCGAATTTGTGCAAGCTATTTGACTTGGTTTTGGTCATTTCTGGGCTTTGGTGTCTTCATAAGAGTTGTAGCGCTATGTCTTATTGCACTCTAGGCAAAATTTTAGGTCATTCAGAGTTGTATAGACCAAGATATGGTCAATTTACTAAAGCTGGACAGATTGCACCTTTAGTGCAAAATTCGACCAATTTTAGGTCATTTTTAGTTCTAGCAGTTTTGGCACCCGAACTTGTGCAAGCTATTTGACATGGTTCTGATCATTTCTTGGCTTTGGCCATAAGAATTGTAGCTCTATGTCTTATTGCACTTTGGGCAAAATTTCAGGTCATTCTGATTTGTATAGACCAAGATATGGTCAATTTACTAAAGCTGGACAGATTGCACCTTTAGTGCAAAATTTGGTCAATTTTAGGTCACTTTTAGTTCTGGCAGTTTTGGTACCCGAGCTTGTGCAAGCTATTTGACTTGGTTCTGGTTATTTTTGGGCTTTAATGTCTTCATAAGAATCTTAGCTCTATGTCTAAGCTAGCCATGGTAAAAATTTCAGGTCAATTGATTTTGTTTTGCGTGAGTTATGGTAATCCTAATGATTACTGTTTATATGGTCAAAAATCTGGGACTGCAAGGTTGCAATTTCGGATTTGGCCATTTTTAAGGTTAGTTTCTAGGCAGAATTTTGGCAACATTTCTACATGAAAGTTGGCCTATTTGGTGTCTAGTTTCACCTCCCATTGGCCTCATACCAATTGGGTTCATAGTTTTGCACTTATGACCTAATTTAAGTGCTACCAACATACACAACCTGCATTTGAATATTACACTTTCAATTTTGACAATCCTCCTCCTCCTCCCAATACTTCAACATTTAATCATGGCACTTCTATATATATTGTACACAATTCCAGCAAGCATTTTGGTCAAAACACTCATGTGCTCAATGCTCACAATACACCATTCATGTTCAACATTCAGTTCCACCAAAATTCAACATACCTCAATATCAATATTACACATACACTTCCATATACTCATACCTCAATGTCAACTACACATGCTGCCCACAATTTAACACTATCATATTTCATTAATAAACTTCATATTCACACACACAAATTCGTGATATTATAGGCTGCCAAACATGGCAGTTTGCCAAAGCATCAAGGTCCCATTTCAAGCCCTTAATTCAAGCACTAACATGCACATACTTGAACATTAACCTACTACAACTTTCATTTGAGTTAATCAACCTTAATTCCCATCCATTAAATATAAGAATAAGTCAATAACCATGCATTTTCGTTGCTGCCAAAACTAAGGTTCACCAATACTCAATCATTTCCTCAATTTTTCTTAGCAATTCAACTTACCCAAAGCTCAACACAAGGATTAGTGAAGGAAATTGGAAAGATTAAGCACTAACCTTTATTTGGAGCTTGCTAAACCTCACCAAAACTTCTTCTTTTTGCTTCCTACATGCTGCCCATGTGTGTAGATCAACTTTAGTGAAGGAAGTTTGAGGAATCATGGCTTGAACATAGGTGGATGAAGCTCTTGCATGTGGCCGGCCATGCAGGATTTAGGGAGAAGAAAACCAATTCGGCTTGAAGAAAAAAAAAAGGTTGAAGATGACTTTTTCAGTGGTGAAATCTGTCCTTAATGGCCCTTTTTATATCCCATTAAATCCTACTTAGTGCTCCACTAATTAAATTTAAACATTATAGTAATTAACTTTAATTAATTCTAATTATACCCCTTTAATTTTCATTAATTATTCTATATATATGACTTCTAATTTTTCATGGTATTTTAAAAATTTAATACTATTTATTTTTCACGGACATTTAGGTCAAAAGTCAACACTAAGTGTCAATTGACCAAAATGCCCCTCTTCGGGTCAAATTCGGACTTTTTCGATAACACCGATTTACTCCTTGTACCACCGATTTCTTTAATTTTTGTTTTTCATTTATGCTAACTTATTAATTTTTCTTTGACATTTCCAATGTCAATTACACCTCAGTAGACCTTCGATTATGTCCTGAAAATATTTCCTTGAGTTCCCCACGGTCCAGGGCTAGTTAACGATCCTTGCTGTAACTTCCCAGTGCGGTCACCCATCGCTACGGGTTTGGCTCATTTAAATTAGTCACATTTTATCTCTTTTATTTTTCCTTAATTTTTCTTATCACATATTTCATTATTTTATACTTCTTCACTGTCATTACTGTGTAGTTCCAGACATTCCGACTTTTCCGGGCAGACATTAGCTGTCGGAACAGTAGAACATACGGACTACAAAAATGAGGATGTTACAACTCTTCCCCTCTAAAAAGGAATTTCGTCCTCAAAATTCATCAGATTCAAACAACTGAGCTTATCATTATCTCACAATTTTATTCACTTTCCCATCATTGTTTTCCTATGCCTTTTGTATTCCTACTCTTGAAATTCTTTTATTAATTAGTTTCTTAATTTCTCGTGCTAGGATTCTTTACTGGTCCTTCAGTCTCTTTTTCTCAATTCCAATTCTATTAAATTACCCTTTGTCTAATATAAAGCTTATATCTTGCTATCATCATACTTATTTAATAATTATCACTACACACGAACTCCATAAATGGAAAGTATTTATTCCTGCTTCGAGAGGGAGTAGCACTACAACTTCTAAACATATTTTCAAATACCTAAATCCTTCTTTTCTGACAAAAATATCAAAATAATTATAAGACTCTACATCAATGTCTAGATGTCTTTTCCCAACTCAGTTCAACGTACTGGTGTTCTGCACTTTTTCCTTCACAGTTTTCATAGGGTGCCATTTGTATGCTGGCTTGACACTTATTATTGTATACAAATTCTATTAGTGGGAGGTATCTGTCCCATCTCCCCTCGGATTCAATGACACAAGTTCTCAGTATATTCTCGAGGGCTTATTACATATTACAGGTTATTATTATCATTTCATTTTATTGTTTACAGGAACTCAATGAGTTTCCGAATTTATCTAAATTACTCGTTTCGACTGTCCACCTGTCTAAGGATGATAAGTTGTGCTGATATCTCTAAGCTTATAGCAATTACTATGGTATAGGTAGTTCACATTAATGTAACCGAGTCACTGACTCTAGCTACCTTATAAGTGTTGTTTTTCGATAGGCTAGTTTTAAAGTTTTAAATTTCTGACTAGAATTTTCACATTTATTTCCCGTAATAGTACTCTATTCGGGCGTACCTGTATCAAATTATAGATTACTTACAAATATTCTTAGTTTATTGTACCACGAGGAAGCACGTAGCTCTATACAATAATCCCATGTTGGTACTGTAATCTGCAGCATACAATATAAACATTGAGAATATTACATAGTCACTACATTATAACCTCATGAACTAGGTTTTCTACTTCTTTTTCTAATGCCCTCTGTAACTCTGAGTCCATATCTTAACTTTGAATAATCAAAAGTAAACAGATCTACATAGTGTCACCTCGACTCTTATGAATGCAATGCATGTATGCACACTAGTTCTTTCTACTTATCTTTGCCAAGGAACGCCTAAACCGTGCTCTGATACCACTAAATGTAACACCCCTCACCCGTCAACAGTGTAGTCGAGCAAGGTGTGTCACACGGAGTGCCGGAGCACCTAATCTTATCTGATTTCATTATAGTTCTTGATTTACTTGTTGAAAAACTTTATCTGAGGCTTAGGCTATTTTTACTATTTATCAAAATCTGACTAATTTAGAAAATTCAAAAATTTTAATGATAATCCGGCAGAGTTCCGGCTGTAATTTGGACTAACAGTTCTTCTGAACTTGGCAAAAACAATTTCAATATATGCTCAAATTCACAACTCAGATTATCTCAAAGCATTCTCATCAATTTCTCAAACTAAAATTCAGTCTCAAAATTTTTGAAATTCAATCTCATTCAGAATCATTATGATTAGATAATCAATTCAAATATCAGAATTCTTATATTTCATTAACTTATATAATTTGCCAATTAAGTATATAAATTTATCACGTACAGGATATACAAATAAAATTACAGTTACTAATTCATATTACAATGTAAGCAGTAATTATAATGTACAGATTAGAAAACATGCTTAAAATGAGCCCTATCTACATGCATTGCTGAGGAGGTGACAATCTTGAACTCTTCTGACACTTCTGCAGATCTGGAATCCCAAAAACTCAGCCGACGTTCTACTGGTTTTACTTTCAGTACCTGCGTGAGGAAGCAATTCCATCGCGCTAAGCATTTCTGCTTAGTGGTGCAATAGTATAACAAGAAATAATATATACAAATAAAGAAAGAAATAAATGATTATTCAGATACTCAGGAATCAATTTAATTTGGTATGGTATTTCTAATATCAATGATCTTATATACTAGTTTGTTCCTCTTTGGAAGTGCTTAGTTTATAACTTTTCAGTAATACTACTCAGTATACAAATTTTATTAACTGTATTATATTTCAAGTCTCTATGGTTCTGCAATTTATATTTTTGTTATGTTTCTTTTTCTAATATCTTTTACTCATTCAATCAATACTTAATTTAATTGTACTGAAATTTCAATATACTTAACTTAACTTAGCTGCCTGAATTGAATAATATTTTAATTAACTGCCCATGTAGCCTATACACTAACCAGACTGGATAAACAGATATACTAGCACTGGGTACCTAGTACCTCAAGTCGTCACACCATCAGTCACAAAGTATCTCCCGGTGTGCAAACAATGTGGCTAAAAAGCCATATAATCAATCAGGCATTAAGCCGAGTATAATATCACAATCTGTATAGACATAGGCTATTAAAATCATAGTATGGCATAACAAGCCGTAAAACACAATATGATGTAAAGTCATTTACAGAACAGCTATCAGAATCCTATTGGCATGCCAACCTATCCAAACAAGTCAAGTAGGCAAATTAGGGCATAGTACAAGATTAAATATTTATTTTTAGGGTTTACTAGTCATTAAAAAATTCACTGGTCAATGAAAATGTTGACCTTTCCATACATCATGCATAAGTTGATTCTAGTATCAACATGTCACAATTCATAATTCAATATGTTTTAAATATAGTGCAATTTACCATTTTTACAAGTTGGCATTTATTGCCAAATTGCTTCAAGCATCATTGTATGTAAATGTCAAATTCTCAATTTTTGTGTGCTAGATTGGTCTAGCTTAAAGTCTAATTTCTCTTGGTTTTTAGCTTTTGGTCAAAGAAGAAAAATTGTAGCTCTATGTCTTATTGCACTCTGGGCAAAATTTTAGGCCATTCTGAGTTGTATAGATCAAGATATGGTCAATTTACTATAGCTGAACAGATTGCACCTTTAGTGCAAAATTTGATCAATTTTAAGTTACTTTTAGCTATGGCAGTTTTGGTACTCAAATTTGTGCAAGCTATTTAAATTGGTTTTGGTCATTTCTGGGCTTTGTTGTCTTCATAAGAGTTGTAGCTCTTTGTCTTATTACACTCTAGACAAAATTCTAGGTCATTCTGAGTTGTATAGGCCAAGATATGGTTAATTAACTAAAGTTGGACAAATTGCACCTTTAGTGCAAAATTTGGTCAATTTCAGGTCACTTTTAGTTCTGGCAAGTTTGGTATCTGAACTTGTGCAAGCTATTTGACTTGGTTATGGTCATTTCTAGGCTTTGGTGTCTTCATAAGAATTGTAGCTCTATGTCTTATTGCACTCTGGGCAAAATTTCAGGTCATTCTTTTTTGTATAGACCAAGATATGGTCAATTAACTGAAGCTTGACAGATTGCACCTTTAGTACAAAATTTGGTCAATTTTAGGTCACTCTTAGTTATGGCAGTTTTGGTACCCGAACTTGTGCAAGCTATTTGACTTGGTTCTGGTCATTTCTGGGATTTGGTGTCTTCACAAGAATTGTAAGCTAGCCATGGTAAAAATTTCAGGTCAATTGGACTTGTTTTACGTGAGTTATGGTCATCCTAATGATTGCTGTTCATATGGTCAAAAATCTAGGCCTGCAAGGTTGCAATTCCAGATTTGGTCATTTTTAAGGTCAGTTTCTAGGCAGAATTTTGGCAACATTTCTGCATGAAAGTTGGTCAATTTTGTGTCTAGTTTCACCCCCCATTGGCCTCATATCAATTGTGTTCATAGTTTTGCACTTTTGACCTAATTCAGGTGCTGCTAACATACACAACCTGCATTTGAACATTACACTTTCAATTTTAACAATCCTCCTCCTCCTCCCAATACTTCGACATTTAACATGGCACTTCTATATATATTGTACACAATTCCAGCAAGCATTTTGGGCAGAACACTCAAGTGCTCAATGCACACAATACACCATTCAAGTTCAACATTCACTTCCACCAAAATTCCACATACCTCAATATCAATATTACACATACACTTCCATATACTCATACCTCAATATCAACTACACATGCTGCCCACATTTTGACACTATCATATTTCATTAATAAACTTCATATTCACAAACACAAAGTCATGATATTATAGGCTGCCAAACATGGTAGTTTGCCAAAGCATCAAGGTCCCATTTCAAACCCTTAATTCAAGCACTAACATGCACATACTTGAACATTAACCTACTACAACTTCCATTTGAGTTAATCAACCTTAATTCCCATGCATTAAATGTAAGAATAAGTCACTAACCATGCATTTTCATGGCTGCCAAAACTAAGGTTCACCAATACTCAATCATTTCCTCAATTTTTCTTAGTAATTCAACTTGCCCAAAGCTCAACACAAGGATTAGTGAAGGAAATTGGAAAGATCAAGCACTAACCTTTATTTGGAGCTTGCTAAACCTCACCAAAACTTCTTCTTTTTGCTTCCTACATGCTGCCGATGATGTGTTGATCAACTTTAGTGAAGGAAGTTTGAGGAATCATGGCTTGAACATGGGTAGATGAAGCTCTTGAATGTGGCCGGCCATGGAGGATTTAGGGAGAAGAAAACCAATTGGGCTTGAAGGAAAAAAAAAAAAGGTTGAAGATGACTTTTTAGGTGGTGAAATATGTCCTTAATGGCCCTTTTTATATCCCATTAAATCCTACTTAGCGCTCCACTAATTAACTTTAAACATTATAGTAATTAACTTTAATTAATTCTAATTACACCCCTTTAATTTTGCTTAATTATTCTATATATATGACTTCTATTTTTTCATGGCATTTTCTAATTTTAATACTATTTATTTCTTATGGACATTTAGATCAAAAGTAAACTATAAGTGTTAATTGACCAAAATGCCCCTCTTCAGGTCAAATTCGGACTTTTTCGGTAACACCGATTTACTCCTTGTACCGCCGATTTCTTTAATTTTTGTTTTTTGTTAATACTAACATATTAATTTTTCTTTGACATTTCCAATGTCAATTACACCTCAGTAGACCTTTAATTATGTCCTGAAAATATTTCCCTGGGTTCCTTGCAGTCCAGGGCTAGTCAACGATCCTTGCCGTAACTTCCAAGTGCGGTCACCCATCGCTACGGGTTTGGCTCGTTTAACTTAGTCACATTTTATCTCTTTTATTTTTTCTTAATTTTTCTTATCACATATTTCATTATTTTACACTTCCTCACTGTTATTACAGTGTAGTTCTAGACATTCTGACTTTTCGAGGCAGACATTAGCTGTTGGAACAGTAGAACGTACAGACTATGAAAATGAGGATGTTGCAACTCTTCCCCTCTAAAAGGGAATTTCGTCCTCGAAATTTATTGGATTCAAACAACTGAGCTTATCGTTATCTCATAATTTTATTCACTTTCCCATCATTGTTTTCCTCTGCCTTTTGTATTCCCACTCATGAAATTCTTTTATTAATTAGTTTCTTAATTTCTCGTGCTAGGATTCTTTACTGATCCTTCAGTCTCTTTTTCTCAATTCCAATTCTTTTAAATTACCCTTTGTCTCATAGAAAGCTTATATCTTGCTATCATCATACTTATTTAATAACTATCACTACACTCGAAGTCCATTAATGGAAAGTATTTATTCTTGCTTCTAGACGGAGTAGCACTACAACTTATAAATATATTTTTAAATACCTAAATCATTCTTTTCTAACAAAAATATCAAAATAATTATAAGACTCTCTATCAATGTCTAGATATCTTTTCCCAACTCAGTTCAACGTACTGCTGTTCTACACTTTTTCCCTTACATAGGGTGCCGTTTGTATGCTAGCTTGACACTTATTATTGTATACAAATTTTCTTAGTGGGAGGTATCTGTCCCATCTCCCCTCGGATTCAATGACACAAGCTCTCAGTATATTCTCGAGGGCTTATTCCATATTACAGGTTATTATTATCATTTTATTCTATTGTTTACAGGAACTCAATGAGTTTCAGAATTTATCTAAATTACTCGTTTCGACTGTCCATCTAAGGATGATAAGTTGTACTGAAATCTCTAAGCTTATAGCAATTACTGTGGTATAGGTAGTTCACATTAATGTAACCGAGTCACTAACTCTAGCTACCTTATAAGTGTAGTCTTTCGATAGGCTAGTTCTGAAGTTTTAAATTTCTGACTAGAATTTTCACATTTATTTCCTGTAATAGTACTCTATTCGGGCGTAACTGTATCAAATTATAGATTACTTACAAATATTCTTAGTTTATTGTACCACGAGGAAGCACGTAGCTCTATACAATAATCCCATGTTGGTACTGTAATCTGCAGCTTACAATAAAAACATTGAGAATATTACATAGTCACTACATTATAACCTCATGAATTAGGTTTTCTACTTCTTTTTCTAATGCCCTCTGCAACTCTGAGTCCATATCTTAACTTTGAATAATCAAAAGTAAACAGGTCTGCATAGTGTCACCTCGACTCTTATGAATGCAATGCATGTATGCACACTAGTTCTTTCTACTTATCTTTGCCAAGGAACGCCTAAACCGTGCTCTGATACCACTAAATGTAACACCCCTCACCGGTCTACAGTGTAGTCGAGCAAGGCGTGTCACACGGAGTGTCGGAGCACCTAATCTTATCTGATTTCATTATAGTTCTTGATTTACTTGTTCAAAAACTTTATCTGAGATTTAGGCTATTTTTACTCTTTATCAAAATCTGACTAATTTAGAAAATTCAAAAATTTTAATGATAATCCGGCAGAGTGCCGGCTGTAATTTGGACTAACAGTTCTTATGAACTTGGCAAAAACAATTTCACTATATGCTCAAATTCACAACTCAGATTATCTCAAAGCATTCTCATCAATTTCTCAAACTCATATTCAGTCTCAAAATTTTTGAAATTCAATCTCATTCAGAATCATTATCATTAGATAATCAATTCAAATATCAGAATTCTTATATTTCATTAACTTATATAATTTGCCAATAAAGTACATAAATTTATCACGTACAGGATATACAAATCAAATTACAGTTACTAATTCATATTACAATATAAGCAGTAATTATAATGTACAGATTAGAAAACATGCTTAAAATGAGCCCTATCTACATGCATTGCTGAGGAGGTGACAATATTGAACTCTTCTGACACTTCTGCAGATCTGGACTCCAAAAATCTCAGTCGACGATCTACTAGTTTTACCTTCAGTACCTGCGTGAGGAGGCAATTCTATCGCGCTAAGCATTTCTGCTTACTGGTGCAATAGTATAACAAGAAATAATATATACAAATAAAGAAAGAAATAAATCATAATTCAGATACTTAGAATCAATTTAATTTGGTATGGTATTTCTAATATCAATGATCCTATATACTAGTTTGTTCCTCTTTGGAAGTGCTTAATTTATAACTTTTCAGTAATACTACTCAGTGTACAAATTATTCTAACTGTATTATATTTCAAGTCTCTACGGTTCTGCAATTTATATTTTTGTTATGTTTCTTTTGCTAATCTCTTTTACTCATTCAATCAATACTTAATTTAATTGTACTGAAATTTCAGCATACTTAACTTAGCTGCCTGAATTGAATAATGTTTTAATTGACTGCCCATGTAGCCTATACACTGACCAGACTGGATAAACGGATATACTAGCACTGGGTATCTAGTACCTCGAGCCGTCACACCATCAGTCACAAAGTATCTCCCGGTGTGCAAACAGCGTGGCTAAAAAGCCATATAATCAATCAGGCATTAAGCCGAGTATAATATCACAATCTGTATAGCCAATGGCTATTAAAATCATAGTATGGCATAATAAGCTGTAAAACACAATATGACGTAAAGTCATTTACAGAACAGCTGTCAGAATCCTATTGGCATGCCAACCTATCCAAACTAGTCAACTAGGCAAATCAGGGCATAGTACAAGATTAAATATTTATTTTTAGGGTTTACTAGTCATTAAATAATTCACTGGTAAATGAAAATGTTGACCTTTTCATACATCATGCATAAGTTGATTCAAGTATCAACATGTCATAATTCGTAATTCAATATGCTGCAAATATAGTGCAATTTACCATTTTTACAAGTTGGCATTCATTGCCAAATTGCTTCAAGCATCATTGTATGCAAATGTCAAATTCTCAATTTTTGTGTGCTAGATTAGTCTAGCTTAAAGTCCTATTTCTCTTGGTTTTTAGCTTCCGATCAAAGAAGCAAAATTGTAGCTCTGTGTCTTATTACACTCTGGGTAAAATTTTAGGTCGTTCTGAGTTATATAGACCAAGATATGGTCAATTTACTAAAGCTGAACAGATGGCACCTTTAGTGCCAAATTTGGTCAATTTTATGTCACTTTTAGTTATGGCAGTTTTGGTACCCGAATTTGTGCAAGCTATTTTACTTGGTTCTAGCCATTTATGGGCTTTGGTTTCTTCATAAGAGTTGTAGCTCTATGTCTTATTGCACTCTGAGTAAAATTTCAGGTCATTCTGAGTTGTATAGACCAAGATATGGTCAATTTAATAAAGCTAGACAGATTGCACCTTTAGTGCAAAATTTGGTCAATTTTAGGTCACTTTTAGTTCTGGCAGTTTTGGTACCCGAACTTGTGCAACCTATTTGACTTGGTTGTGGTCATTTCTAGGCTTTGGTGTCTTCATAAGAATTGTAGCTCTATGTCTTATTGCACTCTGGGCAAAATTTCAGGTCATTTGAGTTGTATAGACCAAGATATGTTCAATTTACTAAAGCTGGACGGATTTCACCTTTAGTGCAAAATTTGGTCAATTTTAGGTCACTTTTAGTTCTGGCAGTTTTGGTACCCGAACTTTTGCAACCTATTTGACTTGGTTGTGGTCATTTTTGGGCTTTGGTGTCTTCATAATAATTTTAGCTCTATGTCTTATTGCATTCTGGGAAAAATTTCAGGTCATTCTGATTTGTATAGACCAAGATATGGTCATATTTACTAAAGCTGGACAGACTGCACCTTTATTACAAAATTTGGTCAATTTTAGGTCACTTTTAGTTCTAGCAGTTTTGGTACCCGAACTTGTGCAAGCTATTTGACTTGGTTCTGGTCATTTCTGGGCTTTGGAGTCTTTAATAATTATAGTTCTATGTCTAAGCTAGCCATGGTAAAAATTTCAGGTCAATTGGACCTATTTTGCGTGAGTTATGGTCATCTTAATGATTAGTGTTCATATGGTCAAAAATCTGGGCCTGCAAGGTTGCCATTCCAGATTTGGTCATTTTTAAGGTCAGTTTCTAGGCAGAATTTTGGCAACATTTCTGCACGAAAGTTGGCCAATTTGGTGTCTAGCTTCACTCCCCATTGGCCTCATACCAATTGGGTTCACAGTTTTGCACTTATGACCTAATTTAAGTGCTGCCAACATACACAACCTACATTTGAACATTACACTTTCAATTTTGACAATCCTCCTCCTCTTCCCAATACTTCAATATTTAATCGTGGCACTTCTATATATATTGTACACAATTCCAGCAAGCATTTTGGGTTGCACACTCAAGTGCTTAATGCACACTCAAGTACACCATTCAAGTACAACATTCACTTCCACCAAAATTCAACATACCTCAATATCAATATTACACATACACTTCCATATACTCATACCTCAATATTAACTACACATGCTGCCCACAATTTAACGCTTTCATATTTCATTAATAAACTTCATATTTACACACACAAATTCATGATATTATTGGCTGCCAAAAATGGCAGTTTGCCAAAGCATCAAGGTCCCATTTCAAACCCTTAATTCAAGCACTAACATGCACATACTTGAACATTAACCTACTACAACTTCCATTTGAGTTAATGAACCTTAGTTCCCATCCATTAAATATAAGAATAAGTCACTAACCATGCATTTTCATGGCTGCCAAAACTAAGGTTCACCAATACTCAATCATTTCCTCAAATTTTCTTAGCAATTCAACTTACCCAAAGCTCAACACAAGGATTAGTGAAGGAAATTGGAAAGACTAAGCACTAACCTTTATTTGGAGCTTGCTAAACCTCACCAAAACTTCTTCTTTTTGCTTCCTACATGCTGCCCATGATGTGTTGATCAACTTTAGGGAAGGAAGTTTGAGGAATCATGGCTTGAACATGGGTGGATGAAGCTCTTGCATGTGGCCGGCCATGGAGGATTTAGGAAGAAGAAAACCAATTCGGCTTGAAGAAAAAAAAAAAAAGGTTGAAGATAACTTTTTAAGTGGTGAAATCTATCCTTAATGGTCCTTTTTATATCCCATTAAATCCTACATAGTGCTCCACTAATTAACTTTAAACATTATAGTAATAAACTTTAATTAATTCTAATTACACCCCTTTAATTTTCCTTAATTATTCTATATATATGGCTTCTAATTTTTCATGGCATTTTGAAATTTTAATACTATTATTTTTTATGGACTTTTAGGTCAAAAGTTAACTCTAAGTGTCAATTGACCAAAATGCCCCTCTTCGGGTCAAATTCGAACTTTTTCGGGAACACTGATTTACTCATTGTTTCGCTGATTTCTTTAATTTTTGTTTTTCGTTTATACTAACTTTTTAATTTTTCTTTGACATTTACAATGTCAATTACACCTCAGTAGACCTTTAATTATGTCCTAAAAATATTTCCCTGAGTTCCCCGTGGTCCAGGGCTAGTCAACGGTCCTTGTCGTAACTTCCCAGTGCAGTCACTCATCGCTACGGGTTTGGCTCGTTTAACTTAGTCACATTTTATCTCTTTTATTTTTCTTTAATTTTTCTTATCACATTTTTCATTATTTTATACTTTCTCACTGTCATTACAGTGTAGTTCCAGACATTCTGACTTTTCGGGGTAGACATTAGCTGTCGGAACAGTAGAACAATTTTCTAAAAGAACACCTTATCAAATTATGATCAAAACTAGGTACAAATTAGGTTCAAAGATTGGGGCACCAAGCTGTCCCAAAACTAAAATATTCTAAAATTTTCAAAGGTAACTTGGGATGCATTAGACATACATGTAATGAGTTCTTGGCAGCAATTGAGATTAGTATTGAGGTATTTTATTTGTGTATTTTCAGTAGGAAAAGAAGTTGGAATAGACAAGGAGAAATAGGTAACGAGGAAGGAGAATTATTGAAGGTTTGTGCACAACTAACATTTTCTTCGTTTTTAAACTTGTAAATTGCTTGGAATGTGTTAAATTGAATGAGTTTGCTTTAAACAAGTTTACTTTGACTAAAATATGGTTTTTCTCTTGCATTTAAGAAATTTGGGTGTTGCCACCTTTATATGGATATTATGGTGAATTTAAATGTGTTTATTGCTTTATAAATATGATTGTTGAGTGGGAAATTTTTTGAAACTGTTTTGAAACCACAGTTAGCATGACAGTCCCTTTTGGAACTCCCCAATAGTAATGGCTACTTAGGGTTGATAATTGATATTAATTATGTCTCCTGTTAATAACGGTTAGTGGACTACATGAGTACTCATTTATCACACCCTACCCCTCTGTAAGGCATAACATGATCCCATAGTATACCTAATGAATTACCAAACTTTGTCTACTGATAACCCATTAAATACACTACAAGAGATTTTAAACCTTTTCTTACTTCTTTTTACAATAGTGAGCACTATTGACAGGTGTTAAAAATTTTCTTTTAGTGAAGTGAAACCAAATAACAAATTTAAAGTATTAATAATTTCTGTAAAAATTTTGGCAAAGTGCCTTCTGTATTTTGAATAAAACAATTCTTCAAAAAACTGTAAAAAGCACTTCCAATATATTTCTCAATCCCAAACTCCAATAACAATTCAACACAATAAATTTCTCAACATTTATCAACTTAGTTCAACAATCAATTTTTCAGTGTTTCCAAAAGACGAGATAAAAGAAATATGTCACAATATTTTTACAAGCTAAAATAATTTACAATTTTAGTTTACAACTACTCAAGACCAAGTACAATATATAAATATAGTATACATACATTACAACAAAAACTACAGAATATGGTATACTCAATATACCTGGCGAAATCTCAAAATATAGTACAAGCAGCCTACTTTGCTGATCTGTCCGTCTGTCTACCTGCGACAATAATGAAAAAGCTATTGCTGTTCAATGTCTTAGTGGTGCACAACATTAAGAAAATACAATTTAAAACCATAAGCCATAAATCATATGAACAGTGGATAGTTAAAATCATAGTTAAATTCAAAAGACAGTGAATGTCATAAAGAATTTAAACTCCATTTCATAATATCACAATAAATGTCAATAAATCACGCGCAGCTAAATCATGATTCCATAGTCCAATTCGTCCCAAAAGCTGATGGCTAATGAGGAATAGCATAGCTAACTAGTAATAACATGAGTACTCATTATATTCGTCCTCAACAGGCACACACCTCAACACTTAAGCTAGAGAGGGAATTCAAAGTCAATTCATCCCACTAGACAAGCTAGCGAGGAATTCAATCAATATACATGATAGCTGTGGTTTCAAACCATTTACAATGTTTTTCAAGCAATAAGTATCCATCAAATATCATTCAAACAAATTTTGACAATTTAAACAATAACAGACAATTTGTTATAATTTATTTCAATTGAAAATTCAAAAGAAATAACTGTTGTGCACAAACCTCTGAAGTGTAACCTCTTGGCCCTGACTCAGTGTTTCCTTCCCCTTCCCTGAGTCTTTGCTAACTGAAACACACAATTTGAAGTATTTCAGTACTCATTTAAACTATCTCTAACAATAAGGCTTAATAATTAATTTATTTATTTAATTCTATTATTTTACTTAGTCAACCTATAATGTTGACCCTCGATGCACTCTAGGTGAATTAGGTTTAATATTACCAATATGTCACATTTTGCATTTCAATATGCTACCAATATAGTGCAACTTACCATTTTTATAAGTTGGCATTCATTGCCAAATTATTTCAAGCGTCATTGTATGTAAATGTCAAGTTCTCAATTTTTGTGTGCTAGATTGGTCTAGCTTAAAGTCCTATTTCTATTGGTTTTTAGCTTCTGATCAAAGAAGCAAAATTGTAGATCTATGTCTTACTGCACGCGGGGTACAATTTCAGGTCATTCTGAGTTGTATAGACCAAGATATGGTCAATTTACCAAAGCTGGATAGATTGCACTAAAATGGTAACTTTAGGTAATTTTTAGGTCATTTCTGGTTCTAGCAGTTTTAATACCTGAACTTGTGCAAGCTATTTGACTTGCTTATGGCTATTTCTGGGTTTTGGTGTCTTCATAAGAATTTTAGCTTTATGTCTAGTCTATTCATGGTAAAAATTTCAGGTCATTTGGACCAGTTTTGAGTGAGTTATGGCCAAAACACTAACTGCTGCCCAAATGGTCAATTTTCAGGCTTTCAAGTCACTAATCTAGATTTGGTCATTTTTCAAGTTACTTTTTGGAAAGAATTTAGATAAGCTTTTTGCATGAAAGTTGGCACATTTTGTGCCTAGTTTCACCTCCAATTGGCCTCATACCAATTGGAGCCACGCACTTAGGGTTATAGGTCCATTTGCACACTGCCCTCTACATGCTTTTCAAACACCAAACCAAACACATGTTTACCAATTACATTTTCACTTCACATACCATTTTGCATTTGGCATTAACCAAATGTTAGTAGTATACCCTAGAGCATATCATTTAGTATGTATCTTGTACATATTTTTATTAATAAAAGGCATTTCCATTTTTCCGTTTACATAATATATTTATGTGTAATAGAAAAGGTCCATTGATATTTTGTTAGAAATATTATTCTTGAGTTGTTAAGAATATGAGTGACAATATTTCTAGCACGAAGTATCATAAATAGGTTCACAATCGATGATACTTCATAATAAGGACATGACTTATCCAGAAAGATTGTATTCATGTTTGTTCCCAAGTTATTTATATGAGATATAAATAAGATGGAATGGTGAGTCTCATGCCATATAACAAACATGATAGGCACTTATAAATGATAAGTAGGCCGAACCAGTGACACTTATGACAAGCACATGGAGTTTACTCTTGTCAATGTTTTGTCATAAATCATATCAGTGCATATAATCTTTGGACCTGAGGTAGCACAGTTATCTTGTATATAGGTAGTTTGAGTTTGATATTGCTTTCATACTTGTACTATGTATGGGTATATGGGCATGTGTTGGCTCCTACTAGTTATATATGGAGGTAGGTGTTGATCAAGATGGAATCTGTTCCTCTAAGTAAATAGAGATAAAATCCTATGTTCATTTAATTGTTCTTGATGTTTCAAATTCCTGGCCAGGACAGATAGATTTATTCAGAAAAGAGTTTCTGATGAGAAAATCTTTTTAATCAAGAACTGAAATTAAAAGAGACCATAATATTCATAGCAAATGGAGTTTGACATAAACCATGACTCCAGCTTGAGTTGGGATTTTGTAACAAAGAGATTCTAGTGCATGGTAACATATGATTATAGGTTCATTTAAGGTAAACCTTATTACTAATTGGGTGGCCATGACATGCTATGCTAGGTGTTAACCATGGTCTATGAGGTTCATAAAATGATTTAGAGAAATCATTTATGGTAAGAAAGAGTTATGATGATATTAAGAGTTGATATCATGTCTCATTGCCAATTAGTGATGAGCCTAGTAAGTCACACACATACACAAGTTATCACCTAATTAAATATGATTTAATTAATTAATTAAAGAGTTTAATTGACTAATTAAATAGGTTTGGTTTGCAATTAGTTTGCAAAGTCCCTAGCATGACTTGAAACCAAATCTAGATTATTGGATGTATAATATAAGTTAAATTTATATTTAAAGTGCTTAAATATGAATTTAATTAATGAGAAATTAATTAATAGAGATTAATTAATTAATTTATATTTGATATAAATTAATTAGAAGAAGAAAAATAATTATTTTTGATTGAGAACTCAAAATTAAGACACAGGGGCATTTTGGTCATTTTGCAGTGTGACACGTGGCACCATGAGATGGTGACACATGGCATAACACATAAGCTTGCCAAATGTTTTTAATCATGTAAGATGATTAAAATCAAGATTACATATAGGTTTGACACTTGGCACAATATGATTGGGTCACTTAAACCTAGAGCTAATCAATGGGTGACATGTGGCAAGGGTTTAATGTGTTAACCTAGCTATTTAAGTGTTGTTATGAGAAAATAAAATACAACCAGCAGCCACACTCCTTGGTCACGCCATTTTGCAGCCCTCCCTCTATTCTTCTTCATCTCTCATCAATTAAAGAGATTAGCCATCAATCTCTTGAATTAAGAACACTAGAAATTGTTTCTAGTATCCTGTTTACATCTCTAATCTCTTAAAAGGCAGAACTTGAATTTCTAATTAATAGAAAAGGCTTTAGAAGCTGTTCAAGGGCTGTCATAGGTGTTCTTGGTGTGGACAAGCTAGAGGGACAACATCTGGTGTCCTGAAGAGGAATCTCAAAAGCGCAGACACACTGCAGTGCATCAAGAGGTTAGTGTAATCGTTCTTGATTTAATCTAGGGTTCTAAAATTAATCTGATTAATTTTAAAATCTTAAATGACAAATACAGATCCAAAAACATATTAAAAGAGTTTTAATATGTTTTTTATCATTGAAATCAAATAGATAAAAATAAATTTTGCATGATGCATGTGACCCTAGGTGAAAATTTTTGAATTCAATGGTATAAACTTGTGTTTTTCACGCTTCCGTTCCTTCAATTGGTATCAGAGCCACTATATTTGCCATTTAGATTGTTTATTATATGATTTAATTGTGTGATTTGATCATGAGATGATTGATCCATTGCTGGTTGGATCAAGAGGTGTGGCGGCATGCTTGATGAACTCCAACATGGTGCGCATGGCTTTGGAAGATCATGGTGCGCATGGTTGTTATTAAATTCTACAATCGTTGCATGATGAAAGGTTCATCATATGACTAATTGAAATGTTTAATTAGGATTTTTAATCACACAATTAAATTATGATTCAAATCAGAATTTTAAAAATTGTTTGAATGTGATTCAAATCTGAATTTTAAAAGTTGTTTGAATGTGATTCAAATCTGAATTTTTAAAGTTGTTTGAATCATATTTAAATCTGATTTTTTAAAATTGATTGAATAAAATTTAGATCTGATTTTTAAAAAAATGTTTGAATGTGATTCAAATCTGATTTTTTAAAAAAATGTTTGAATGTGATTTAAATCTGAATTTTTGAAGTTGTTTGAATGTGATTCAAATATGAATTTTTAAATTTGTTTGAATGAGATTCAAATCTGAATTTTTAAATTTATTTGAATCATATTCAAATCTGGATTTTTAAGTTGAATATGAGATTCAATTTAATTTAAGTATGTATGTTTTATTTAATTGTTAAATAGTGATATGCATGATGGATGATCATGGACTATAAAAGACCAATGTGATTGGATTTATTTCTTTTATGTTTCTTTGGGATTGTAAATTAATTAATTTATTTTAATTTATTTTGGGCATGTATTATTAAGTTTGTAATAATTTTTGGATTGTAATTTCATTTATTTAAGTTCTTGTAAATTCGCCTTGGTATGCCAAGGATTACTATGTAATATTGGATTGCAAGAAGTTCAAGGAGTTCAAGAGCATTGGTGGGACCAGTGGGAGGAATTCAAGATCAAGTGTTGATTATGTACTCCTTCAGCAACTCTTGTAAAATGAATGAATGAATGAAATGCACCTAGGAATGCCTTGATTCAATTCTTGGTGGCTCAGAATTGAATCCCTTAGAAAGTCCATGATCATACCATATTTACTGCTTATCCATGAATGCATGAGATGTATGGATATGTATGCAATTATATGATATATGCATGCTAAATGGATAATGTGCAAAGTGAGACCTTAATAGTAATTAGAATGACCATAAAATCTTCCAAACAAATGATTAAGTTGGATATGCTATAATTAAAGTAATTATAACATAGGCCCTCCATTGGGGCAATTATTTTAAGAAATTTTAAATAGTTGCATGAGATGCAATTAATTTAAGAGATTTTCTTAAGAATAATTGTAAGGCATGAGATGTTATAAATATGTAAATGGTTTGGTGGCCAATATTGGATGTACCTGAGGAAATTAAAATTATTTACATAATTACTGGCTCAATGGGATCAACTTAACTAATGCAAGATAAGTCAATAATGGATGTACCTAAGATTTTGAGCATGAGGGGCTAGGTAAAGGATTGAACCTCACATGAGATGTGATGGGCAAGGAGTTGCTCACTTATAGTTTATTGTAATTCCAATAATGGATGTACCTGAGGATGATCAATAGAATTATAAGAATTCAATCACCCACTAGAAATCCATCCAACTAGGATTTCCGTTTCCTACTTTGGAAGTGTAGGATTCGCTAAGTTAGTGGGAGGACCAATTTGATTAAAATACCATAATCATTTTGGTTAATTACATGATACATTTACTAATTAATCTGGTTATTTTCTGCAGTTAATTTTCTGATAAAAATGAGCACAAAACAACCACCACCATCCAATATCCTTGCGAGCATACTTGATCACAATAGGTTGACAGGACCAAATCTGTCTGATTGGCTAAGAAATTTGAAGCTTGTCCTGAACCTTGAACATATAGGATATGTTCTAGATTCAAATGTTCCTGGTCCCTTACCTCCAGAGGCCACACAAGAGGAACATGATACTTTGGACAAGTGGAAGGAGCATGATATGAGAGCTAAGTGTTACATGCTTGCTTCCATGAGTAATGAGTTACAGAAGCAACATGAGAACATGCAGAGTGCGAGTGAGATCCTCCTTCACCTACAAGAGTTGTATGGTGAGCACAGCAGGAATGCTAGGTATGAGATATCTAGACAGCTATTCCGTATGAGGATGTCTGAGGGACAGAATGTTGGGGATCATGTCCACAAGATGATTTGGCTGATTGAGCAGTTGGAACATCTTGACTTCAACATGGATTTCCAACTACAAACGGATTTGATCCTTCAGTCCCTTCCTGAGTCTTTTATGAATTTTGTGACAAATTTCCATATGACTAAACAGGAATGCACCTTAGCTGGTTTACTCAACATGCTGGTTATTGCCCAAAAGAATATGCCAGGCAATAAAGGAAAAGAGGTAGCTTTGATTGCATCTTCTTCTACTGGAAAGTCCAACAACAAGAAGGGCAATAAGAAAAAGAAACCTCAGATTCCTGGTCCTTCCAAGAAAATAGCTAAACAGAAAAGGAAGACCAAAGCTGACAAAGGCAAAGGAAAGTGTTTCCACTGCCAACAGGAAAGTGTTTCCATTGAAAAAAGGAAAGCATTTCCATTGCCAGTAAGAAAATGTTTCCACTAGCCAGAGTATAGCAATCTAAATGAATGCAATGCCATGGTGAAAACCAACTCAAGTTCAAAATATATTTGGCACTTAAAGTTATGTCATATTGCAGAAGATAGGATTACAAAATTGGAGAAAATGGGGATTTTATCCTCATTGGGCTCTGAGCCTACTCCAACTTGTGAATCATGCCTTCAGGGTAAAATGACTAGATCACCCTTTGTTGGACAAGGGCTAAGAGCTGAAAATATTTTGGAGCTAATACATAGTGATGTATGTGGTCCATTTAAAGAAATGGCTAGAGAGGGTTTTCATTATTTTATTACATTTACTGATGATAAATCAAGGTTTGGGTATCTGTATTTGATGAAATACAAACATGAATCTTTTGAAAAGTTCAAAGAATTTAAATCTGAAGTAGAAAATCAAACAGGAAAGAATATTAAAGCTCTTTGATTAGATCGTGGAGGTGAATATTTGAGTACTGAATTTGATGAATACTTGAGAGAGCATGGCATTGTTTCTCAGTTGACTCCTCCAGGAACGCCACAGCTGAATGATGTATCTGAAAGGAGAAATCATACCCTATTGGATATGGTACGTAGTATGATAAGCTATATTGATATGCCAATCTTCTTCTGGGGATTTGCATTAGAATCAACTTTGTATATTCTGAATAGGATTCCATCAAAATTAGTTTCTTCCACACCTTATGAGATATGGCATGGAAGAAAACCAAGTCTTAAGCATGTTAAGATTTGGGGTTGTCCAGCTTATATCAAAAAGCTGAACACTGATAAATTGGAGACCAGATCAGAAAAAAGGTCGATTTGTTGGATATCCAAAAGATAGTTTTGGATATTATTTTTATTTGCCTACTTCACAAAAGGTTGTGATAAGTAGAGATGCCACATTTCTTGAACAACAGTTTGTTCAAGAAGGAGGCAAAGGAAGGCAAATAGAGTTAGAATTGGAGAATTCTGACCAACCAACAGATCTGATGGATATAGATCCATCTAGTCAACCAATACCCGTTGATGAAACATCTACAGCTGTTCCTCATAGAACAACCAGGGTATCTCAGCCACCAGTGAGATATGGTTTTCTTCATTAAGAAGAACAAGAGTTGTCTACTCATGAAGAAGTAGACCATGGAGATGATCCACTTACCTATGAAGAAGCTGTCGACACCATGTTTTGGCTGATCCCCATAATCCAAATTTTGAAACCGATCCCCAGAATTAATAAACTTTGAAACCGATCCCCAGCACAAAATTTTCCTTTGCCAGCCAACTACATTTCCGACCTCTCTTTGCCATATTACCGATCTCTCTTCACAGAGAATTGAATCAATGCTAAGCCCTCGTATCATCTAAGGTCTTTCCAAGTCGCTCACCGATCTCTCAAGCTAATTGTCAAATTTCCTGACCGGTCGATTACATTCCCGATCTCTCATGTCAAACAAAACTGAATCAATACTAGATCTTTATGTCACTGGTCTTATTGCCGATCTCTCATTTTAAGTTTAGGAATAATTAAGATTCCAATCCGATGTAATGATGATCTTGATTTTAAGTGGGTTCACCAAATTTCCAATTTTAATCAAGTCCCGATTAACGTTGATTCCCTATCGATCTCATGCTCATTATGTTTTTCGATCTCTCACACTTAGGTTAATAATCTCTTTCAGTTACTTCGATGTACTCAGATAATCAAGTGTTAAGTAATTTAGAGATTTTCCGATCACAATCATTCAATGAACAAAAGAGGCATTCCATTTCATTTCAAAAATTGTACAAGTCATTCAGCTGGAGGATCACCCCCAGTCTGATCTACATTTTGACCATCTTCTCCCTCACCCTCCTCCTCACTATCCTCACCTTCGCCTCCGGGAGCCAGGTCGGCCATCCAAGAAAAGTCTTCCTTTGGGTAACGCTTCTGGAGCTCGGCCAAGAGATCCTTGTGAGCATTCAAGTAAGCACTGGCTATTCCTGTCACCATCTCTTCATCTTTTGCCTTAAGCTCCTCGGTAAGATGAGCTACCTGAGTAGCTTCGTTGGCCCGGAGTGCCTGGACTTCTCCAAGAGCATGATCCCTCTCAGCCAGAACATGAGTATGTTCGGCCAGCTTATCCTCATAGTACTTCATCCTCCCCTCAATTTGAAATATGTAATCTAGAGCGGATGAGAGTTGGGATCGGAGGGATGCCACTTCCTGACTCTTCCTTTCGACTTCTTGACTCTTCTTCTCGACCTCCTTACCCAGGCGGTAAGCCTTTTCCCAAACTATGTGCTGGTTCACCAGGCACTCTACATTCAGACTCATGGAGTGGGTTAGGATGTCGTCAAGATTGTCCGGAGATAGTCTGTCCCGATCCTCCCGAAGGCAGATGGAAGACCCCAAGACTTTGGCAAAATCGGGGTTCTCTCGAACAATCCGGTTGTTCTCCAGAGAAGTGATCAGCACTTGGGCGCCACGAGAAGGGGGCCTCGCAGGAGGTCGAGAACGACCCCCTTCTGTGCTTGGAGCAACTGGAGGAGGTGGAGCCAGCTCTTCCCGTTGAGGAGGAGATCGGACAGCTTCTGTGATCGGCGACCCCAAAGGTCGGGGCGGGTCCCCTTGCATCTCCCCAGGTTCATGGCCGGGTGTTTGAAGTAGTGCCGAACGCTTCATCTCCTTTATTTTCTGGGAAATCTCTCTTTCTTTCTTCCGCTTCCTGGAACCCTCACCACCTGCCATACCTACACAAAAAAGAGGTCAGTGAGATCGCTAAGGTCCAAAGATCTGAGAAATAGAAAATACCGATGCCGAGATCAGAGAGTTGAAGCCCGCGACTTTTACCCGTGATTAACTCCATCGTCCAATGATGTAGCTCGGCAGTTACCGCATCTAAACAGGAGTACTTTTGAGTAGCCGCCTGATTCTTCAGTTCCATCACTATTAGGCTTTCCTCCTTGTTCAGGGTAATACGCTTCGGAATCAAGGGCCCCTGGTGCCACCAGCTACGGGGGAAGTCCTCAAAGCAGGTCCGATTTTTGCTCCTCAGAATGAAGAAGTGGTTCTTCCAATTCTTAAGGGAGGAGGGCAGATCGGTAAAGAGCCCACAATGAGGCTTCGCCTGAAAGAACCAGTGCTCGTCGTCCTTTCGGCGAGTTAGCCTATGCAGTTCGGCGAACACCTTAGCCGTAGGTCTGATTCCCTTAGCTCGGCACAGGCCTCGGAAGGCTACCAAGATCTGCCATGAGTTAGGGTGAATTTGGGCAATGCACACTCGGTGAAATTTTAGGACCTCCTTGAAGAAGTCATCCAGAGGGAACCGAAGACCAGCCTTTAACTGTTCCTCGTATACCATAACCATGTCATTCTCTTCAAAGGAGTGATCGGCTCGGTGATCGCCGTGACACCGGATAAGTTCATATGAATCGGGCTCAGTGTTGTACTCCTGGCTAAACGACTGCAGATCAGTTTCTTGCAAGATCGACAGCAGCTCCTCCATAGGAAGATTCTCCCTCCCTGAGGAAGGTACAGGCCTCGATGGTGCGGTTCGCCCCCGAGCTGGAGCGGAGACCCTAGAAGGTTCTGGTCGTGCTCTTGGCCCAACCACCTCTACTTCATCAGACGACCATGAAACATGGACGGAAGGTGGGCTTGCCGCTCATTTTTAAGGAAAACAAAGAACTTAAAGCTAAAAGAAGGATTAAAACCCTTACCGGAGCTTGAACGGAGTCGGAAGAGCTTGAAAATCGGGAGAGTTTTGGAATTGCTCGCGAGAGACAGAAAATGGCATAAAGTAAGAAACTAGCTAACCCCTACCCCTATTTATACTCGTCCGAGCATTTAATGCTCACGATGTCCCAGGCAATGCATCGGTTAACGGGATTCGCCAGCTATACTGACACGTCTCTCGAACACTCCAAGTTCCATAAAGAGAACGGCTAATTAGAGATCGGCATATTAAGATAAATGTTTCGAATTGTGGATCGGTTAATGGTTGTTCAGTTAGGAACCAGATCGGATAAACACATCAGAGATCGGAAATAATCAATGTAATAATAATAAGATGATAATTGTCTTTTATTTCGAAAAGATCGGATTACATCATTTGGGCGATCTCTAGGGATCGGAATAATAGAGATCGGAAGATGGGAAGATCAGCATGAGAGATCGGAATAGGAGCGTGGGAGGGATCGGAAGGCAAAAAGAATAAGACAAATCCCAAATAACCGTCGTCAGAATCAGAGCCGAGGAAGTTAAAGCGTGGCAGACAAGATCTCCACCGCACGCCTAAGAATGGCCCGCAATGCTGACAGGTGCCAGGGTATGTCATGACAGTCCTGTACATCCCAATCTCCACCATTGATCTCACTTGTAAGGACAAACCCGGAACCCTTGGATCAAGAGAGAAGACGACAAGAACAGCGTCTTTCGCTCTTAGCCCTCAGATCGTTCCGGACAAGAGGATTTGAGACCGTCAGATTGAAAGAAGAAACGGACAAATATTCTGAAGAATAATCTCAGCCGTTCATTTTGGTTCTCTTTAATTCTCAAGCATCTGATCATGTCCTTCAAAATCCAGACCCTCCATCTCCCTCAAAATAAATCCTGACCCTTCATGGGGAGCACCCGATTCCTATAAATACCTGCCTGAAAGCTGTTCAAGGGGACGGAAGAAAAAGAAAATATAGACAAGAGGCAGTAACTATAGCAGAATAACTCTGAAACTTAATTCAGTTTGTTACTCTGCTTTTTTTTTTTTTTTGAGTTTTCGTAGAAAAAACTTTTGAAACTAGTTTTCTGAAGTGTTTTCTTACAAAAGGGATTCTTGAATACTAAAATTTTTTTTCATTTTCAGTCCGTTCATTATCCTGTGGCACTCCCACTTTCTTTCTTTGTTATCCTTTATTTCCATTATCTAAACTCCACTCAAGCTTGGTTATTTTGACCTGTTTACATTCTAACAAAGAATACTTCATTTCGAGGTGAACCATAGTCCTCCGGCTGCCAACCTGCAATCTTGCTACCTTTTGCGATTCTGTAGTTAGTTCAATAGACTCGACTCACTACAGGTCAGTGTTAATATCACCATTTTATTAAGTCTGCTTCTCGTTTTACGTATTTCCTTTTGTCCTCTTTCTTATGCCTGTTGCCTTCTTTAAGTTCATGTCATGCTAAAAAAATACAAAGGAAAGATATGCTCTAGTTTACTCCCGTGTTGGCTAACCCACACTTTTGTTAATCTTTATTATTTATGAACACAAGTCATCTAGCCCCGAGTTACGTAGAAGCAGCTAGACAAAATGTAGGTAACTATGTTTAAAGTGTCTCTTTGAAAAAGGAGGGTCTAAATAACACGTCAGGGAAATAGCAAATTTGAATCACTAGGCTGATATGGGAGGCGATCCGGCATAATGCCATAAGGCAGAATAAAAATCAAAACTCAGATAAGAAAAAGGGTATAGATGGGATACTGGTAAAGTGACCTTAGGGGAGGTCAGTAAAATTCAGTCTGGCATCCCTTATTTAGCCACAAAGTACCAACGAGTTAAAAAAAAAAAAAAAAGAGTCTTATTTCGACCTTTGGCACCTTTAAATATTAGATCTCTTAAACTTAGACTCTTATGATACATGGTTGTGTCCAAATTTCGAAGAGGTCGGAAGAGAGTCCTCATCCGTTCCTCAAACAAATTTTTAACAAATAATTTAAATAGAGATCGGAGGAGAGTTCTTATCCGGTCTCCACTCAAAATTTTAATAAATGTTAAATAGAGATCGGAGGAGAGTTCTTATCCAGTCTCCACTTAAAATTTTAATAAATATTAAATAGAGATCGGAGGAGAGTTCTTATCCGGTCTCAACTCAAAATTTAAAATAAATACTCAAAAGAGATCGGAGGAGAGTTCTTATCCGGTCTCAACTCAAAAGTAAGATAAATACTAAATAGAGATCGGAGGATAGTTTTTATCCGGTCTCAATTCAAAATTTAATAAATATTGAATAGAGATCGGAGGAGGGTTCTTATCCGGTCTCAACTCAGAATTTTAATAAATATTAAAAGAGTTCGGAGAAGGGTTCTTATCCGATTCTTAAATTAAAATTTTAATAAAATATTCCTTTCAAATAAAATTAACATACAACAGTAACTCACTAAGGTTGTCTCATTTACTTATGTATCTGGGTGATCCAAATTTAGTGAAAAATCAAATGTTCCTTTAGTCAAAAGGATTAACATGTCCATTCAAGCCGTCCTAACTAATGCAAAGTTAAATCTACTTACCCTTATTAAGGGACGAGGCGGGGTGCCTAACACCTTCCCCACCCGTTTACGGACCCCGAACTTAGAATCTCTGTCTTGAAGTGGTTTCATTTCAATTTATTTTCACAAATGGTTTTCTTTAGTTTCCCTCAAAACTAAGGTGGCGACTCCTCACTCTTTCCCACTTCGGTGAGGGTTCGTTCAGGCGACCGCAAAACACCTTGCGACAGCTTGGCGACTCCACTGGGGACATTTGATATCCGAATTTAACCCCGATCTAGAGGTCTAAAAAGTAGATTTAATTTTCCAATCAAATTATAGTTAGGTGGGCTCACCCGGCGATGGGTTACGTGTTAATTTTTGTTTATTCCTACTAACTGTTCCGCTTGTTTTGCTTGTTTTGCTTGTTTTATCCTCCTACAGTGCTCTTCGTTTCGAAAAAAAAAGGAAAAAGGAAAAAATGGAAAGAATAAAATCCCCCTGAATTGGGAAGAGGTAAAGGTGTCCCTTCACACACTGAACACTCACACGATGTCCTCACACACTTCGGTCCTATACCCGGGCTTTCTTACCCTTTTAGGAAAGTAGGAGGGGGTCATGTAGCGGTACCCGTGGGTTTTACCCTGTTAGTATCCGTGAAGGCTTCTGCTCAGATTGAAACTCGTTCTATCCACTGTGATACTCGTGGAATTTTCCCGATAATATCATGGTTATAAAACGGGGCTCTACTGTTACAGTAAGGACAATTTGGGAACCTGTGGCTTTTAGAAAATTAGACCTTGAGCTAAACTATCACAATAGCTGAAAGCCGTAGTAAGCTACCTTATAAGATAGAACTATCCAATTAGGTAGCACTCATCCCAGATCGAGTCTCCTATGCTAGGACAAAAGGGGCATACTTACTCTTACCTGCTCGCTTTAATTTCCTTTTGTTCGCTTTTGTGAGGGTAATCTTGAATTCTATCAAACACCTACACATTTTCCTACTTTGATAAATGTGTATGTGTCACCGCCAACAAAGATGATTCAAAATTACCCAAATTTATCTTGCTAACGAGTTTTTTCGCAGGCATCATCAAACCAAGAGTCTGTGAAAAGGATAAGGCATCTTTTTTATCATGGCATCCTCGAGTCAGTCGGCAGAAGAAGTTCAGAATGCTAAACTTTGGTCCAAATCAACTCATACTCCAGTACCCTCACAAAATAATGTTTCCAAGGCACATGCTAGCTTACTACCCTCATGGGATTTGAATAAAATTGAGGTCAGAATGAACAGCCTTGAGGGTCTGTCTAATGGATGGAGGTCGCTTCCCGATCAGGTCAAAACACGATTTGAAAGGAAATACGGGAAAATTGCAACCCTAATGCGAGTCAAGGTCCAAATCCCGGCATTAAAGGCCATGCTGTCAATTTGGAATCCTAAGTATGGGGTATTCTCTTTCAATGACATTGATATAGTTCCCACTATGGAAGAATATCAGGCATTACTAGAGATTCCTTACTCAACACAGAATCAGATCTACCTACACCTTGAGCATAGGCAGACCTGGAAATGATTAACACATTTGTTGGGTATTCCTTCGGAAGAGGCAAAGTCAAAAGAAACTGTCAAAGGGAACACGCATGGATGGTATTGGACCTACCTCGAGAAGCGGTTAGATCAATGCCTCCAAGAGAAACAGTGGGATCAAGCTTTAGTAGCACTCGCATTGGGGATCTATGGCCTGATTTTGTTCCCGGGACCATTAGGAATCATAACCTGTAGCACGGTGGAAGTATTCTGGGCGGTAGAAAGGCAGGCGGTCAATCCGATACCGGCAATTCTTGCGGAGGCCTTATTAACCCTTACCTACTATAGACAACAGGGTAAAGGGTCCATCAAGTGTTGTTCTCAATTGTTATATCTCTGGATTGTCAGTCACATATGCCCTATGGAGACAAAGGGATTGACTTGGTACCTTGACCAGCCTCCCATCGAAAAGATGACCCGGTTAGTAATCAGTCCGAAGAATGAATAGCAGTGGCGGGAACAGATTTTGAGTTTCAATAGCCATGATTATTGTTGGAGGAAGCTGTGGGTGTCAGGCCAATCCGTTTTGATCAACAAGGGAGGTAATCAGTCGGTGTCCCTAATCGGAGTAACCGGATACACAAGTTACACTCCGGCATTGGTAATGAGACAGTTTGGCTCAACACAGACCAGAATTGGCATTGAAGAATATCACCAAGGTCATTTCTACCATGAGCTCAAGGAAGAGGAAGGGTTGAAAATGGCACGCAGATCCTGGGAAAACATCTCTCTGATGGAAAGGGCGCCTAAAGGTCCAAGTGCCACACGCGATTATCTTGAATGGAGGGCTGGCAGGGACCAAGAACACTCAACTGTAGAATTCGAAGACAGCGACCCTCGCCGGAACGTCCTATTAGAAGAAGCTGATAGCCATTTGATAAACTCACTACAAAAGGCAAACACCAAAAACTCGCAACTGCAAGAACAAATAAAACAGTTGGAGGACAAACAGCAGGTTCTCAAGAGGAAAGTAAGAAGGCTCAAGGAAGAGGCAAGGGCCGAAAAGATGGGTTTTGAAGAGCAAGAGATACGGTGGGAAAAGGAAAAAAACTCTCTCCACGCTGTAATGAAAGAAGTAGAAGCACAGAATAATAAGCTTTCAGGAAAAGATGAAATACCAAGAGATACTCGTTGAAGAGTATAAACAGGAAAACAAAAAGAAGAAGCTCGAATTAAAAGAACAGGCACTACTCATCAACGATATCTTGAAAGAATGTGCTAAGGAAAGGAAGGAGAAAGAAAGACAAGCTGCTCTCTATCAAGAGCTGAAAGAGAATGTTGACCAGCTGGAGAGAACGATAGCACAGGGAAAGCAAGAACTCCTACCTGAATCCGAGTATGCTCTAAAAGCATTCAACCCTGCCAAAGAAGAAGAAAGGTTATATGAGTATCTCAGAAAATGTCATCTCATTATAAAGAACCGTCCAGAGCCTAGGCCAATGTAAAGAATACGGTGTACAAATTATTCAGTTAATGAAATGATTTTTGGACCATTGTTTAGTAAATTTGTGAATGAATAATATGACTCCCGTAGGAACTCCCTCGCTAGGGTTATATGAAAAATTGAATGCGCTATATGGACAGGTATCATAAACGCGCATTCAATCCAGTCATTCACAGTCAGACTATCGAACGACGCCATGATAAAGTTGATGCAATTATCCTTTCGCAGATTTCATTCTGGCTCCCAAATGCCACTGTATCCTTCATCCAGACCAGGACTTTTAGTTTCTTTACAAAATTCAAAATTAATTAAAAATCCTTTTTTCGACTTTCTACAGGAAATCAACATTGCTTCAAATAAGGCAAGTCTGACCAAACACACGGTTCAACCCAAGCGAGTGTACTTAACAAGATCTCGGACAAGGAAAATAATAGAAGATCAGGAACAAGTATAGAACCTACAAGGGCAGGTTTCCGAATTGAAAGATCAGGTCTCAGAACTTATGAGATTAATGAGGGAAATGTCCCAGAATAAACCCACAGCAGAGCCTAGCCTACCACTACCTCCTCCACCACCTACAACGATGGATCCCCATCAAGCTACAACTTCTTTCACCTTTCAATCACCTATCTCGGACCCGACAGTCACTGTCAATCCGGTCGCTATGAATAATGACCTGCCTTTCTCTTATTACCCGGCTGTCTCAAATGCCGAGCCTCACCCTTCAATCCTAATCCCTCCAGTTTACTCCACCCCTCAGCTCCCGGCTGAGGGAGCGTATCATGCAGTGGGAGGGGAAAATAAGATGAAAGAAAACGAGAAACTATCTGCTCTAGAAGAGAGATTGAGAGCTATAGAGGACCTGAATATGTATGGCTCAGTTGACGTGGCATCACTAAGATTAGTACCGGATGTGGTGGTGCCGCCCAAATTCAAGGTCCCTGATTTTGACAAGTATACTGGGAATTCGGACCCTCGAATTCATTTGGCCACCTATATTGCCAAGATGTCCTCTATGACAGATGATGACAAACTGTTAATCCACTTCTTTCATGAGAGCCTCTCCGGGGCAGCTTTGAGGTGGTGTATTCAGTTGGATAGGAGCAGACTGCGTTCCTGGAAGGATTTAGCTGATGCCTTCTCAAAGCAGAACAAATTTAACTACGATGTGGCCCCCACAAGAAGGGATCTTCAAAACCTGGTGCAGAGGGACAGAGAAAGCTTCAAGGAGTATGCCCAGAGATGGAGAGAAAAGGCGGTAGAAGTGCACCCTCCGGTGACTGACAATGAACTGTGCTCTCTGTTCATTGAGACGTTGAAAGCCCCCTATTTCAATTTGATGATTGGGAACACTTCCAATAGCTTCTCTGACATCATACAGGCCGGTGAAAGAATAGAGGCCAATCTAAGAATGGGACGGTTGCAGGAGTTGGCTGAGAACCCTGTGAATAAAACTGCCAGCTTTGGCAAGAAGAAGGAGGGTGATGTGCATTCTGTCACCCGTCAAAACAATTATTCCCTATTCCTTCAAAACAATTACCGGCCATATCCTTCCCCTCACGGCCAAACCATCGCAAATATTCCGCCTCCTTTCCCAAATTATCCACACCCGCGCCCACAATATCCCCCACCTACAAATTACCAACCAAGACCACCTCCTCCTCCTGTTCAACCAAGACCACCACAAAACAACCCAAGACCTCCAAGGAACCCTGATCCACCTCTTCCCCTCCCTCTCAGTGAAATATACCGATACCTTGTCGGTATAAACCAAATTGTACTAGTTCCCTTAGACCCGATCCAGCCGCCATATCCCAAGTGGTACGATGCCACTGCCCGTTGTGAGTACCATGGAGGGGCACAAGGGCATTCAACTGATAACTGCGGGGCACTCAGAGGGAGAGTGCACGCTTTAATTCGAAATGGGTGGTTGAAGATCGAGGGAAATGGTTCCCTCCCCAATGTTATCTCAAATCCATTGCCCAACCATAATGCGGGTAATGGAGTAAATATGATAGAGCCAGATGGAGAGAGGTTGACACCAGAGGTAGACGAGCTCATCCCTCACTTTGAGGGGATTTTTGCCATGGCAGTAAGAGAAGGCTACCTTTGCCCCCGGATATCAGGGTCGGGAAAGGATACGGGATGTCCTTACCATGGAGGGGCAGCTGACCATGAGCTACGAGATTGTGAGGGATTCAAACAAGAGGTTCAGAACTTGTTTTCCCTCAAAGTTCTGAGATACCAGACAAAGTCAAAGACAGAAGGGGGAGTGAACACCACTAGATTCAGCCAAACTGCTTCTACCTCCAAACCCAGAATCACCTTCTCACCCCTAGTAGCCTCACCGCCAGTAACGGTTACCCGAACTCCGCCCCAGCTCCCTGTCACCAATACTCACGCTGTCCCTTGGAACTATAATTTCTAAGTTTTCACTCAGGGAGCGTTGAGCAGTACATCCGCTCCTAATCTTGCCTCACCTCCGGCACCACCAAAACCATGTTTTGCTCCTCACGAGCATTTCAGAATGACTTATGCTGGACCTACCAGCAACATTACTCCCCAAACCAGTCCTCAGCCCGTTATCGCCACAAAGCCCTCTCTACCTGAGCAAGAAGTCGAGTTTATAACTCGAAGTGGGAGGTGTTACGAGAACGAAGAAAGAGAAAAGAGGAAAGGGAAAGTAAAAATGGGAGAGTCATCAAGAAATACAGAAGAGGAGGTTGAGAAGGCAAGGGAAGTAGACCCTGCTGAACATAAAGAAGAGGAAGAACTGCTGCTCCAAATAATGAAACAGAGTGAGTATGATGTAGTGGACCAGTTGAGGAAGACACCTGCCCGAATTTCACTGTTATCACTGATCCTGAGCTCAGAAGTCCACCGACAAGCCTTGCAGAGAATCCTGGATCAGGCCTTTGTAAACCCCGACATTACTCTGGGGCAGTTTGAGAAGATAGTGGGACAAATCCAGGCATCCAGTTTTGTTACTTTCTCGGAGGACGAGATAGACCCTGCGGGTTTAAGGCACACTAAAGCTCTGCATGGAACAGTGAAGTGTAAGGGTTGTATAGTAGCCAAGGTACTTATTAATAACGGGTCAGCTCTTAATGTGCTGCCTAATACCACCTTGGCCAGGCTGCCGGTTGACCAATCTGATATACGTCAGAGTGCTATGGTGGTGAGAGCCTTCGACGGTACAAGGAGAGAAGTGCTGGGAGACATTGATTTGCCAATCCAAGTCGGGGCATGTACTTTCAATGTCACATTTCAGGTGATGAACATTGAGCCGGCTTACACTATGTTGTTGGGAAGACCTTGGATCCATTATGCGAACGCCGTTCCTTCAACTTTGCACCAAAAGATCAAATGTATTATGGACGGCAAAATCATCACGGTGAGAGGAGAAGAAGCCATATTGGTCACCAAGCCGCAATCACTTCCTTATGTGGAAGCGGCTGAGGAGTCGTTGGAAAGCTCTTTCCAGGCCCTCGAATTACAAGATACCGGGAAGGAGGGGGCTATGGCTATGGTGGCGAAAGTAATGTCAAGAAATGGGTATCAAGAGGGAAAAGGCCTAGGCACTGCCTTGCAAGGGATCGTGGAGCCGATACCGGCTAACCAGAAGATAGGCCGTTGCGGATTGGGTTATGAGGAAGATGCTCTCATGGATGGGCGATTCTGGATGAGAAACAGACTTTGAGATCAGAGATTCGACCAGAAAATCGGGAAAATGAAAGTAGTCCCGAGAATTACGGATGTATTCACTAAACCGGTCATTGACAATCTGGCAGATGTGGAAGAATCACCTGATGACCCATCCATCGATGTCATTCACCTGGATCCCTTCTACGAAGATCTGGTCTCGCCAGTGACTGAGGGCAAGAACTGGACAACTGGACAGCAGAGGACATCCCTGTACTCAATTTCGAGTAAAGTACATTTGGGTTATCTACACTTGATCATTTTGTCCATGGTGGCAAGTGTAATATTGTAAATGGACCTTTTTCTTATGGCATAAATATTAATGAATTAATAGCGCATTTTAAATCCAATTCTCTTTTCCTTTCCTTTTGAATTTCATCCTTATAATATGTTCCATTTTTATTCATTCAGGATCATTCATCAATTAACACCTAATAATCCAATAGACTTAGAAATTCTTCCGGTTAATTTTGAAATCCCCATAACTGCCATTACTTCAAGTGATTTTACAAAGGAAGACCTTACAAAGGAAAGCAATGAAAAGGATGAACCCTCCCTAGTGCCTTGTGGAGACGAAACGCACACCATAAATTTAGGCACAGAAGAAGTAAAAAGGGAACTTAAGGTAGTGGAGAGTGAAGAATTGGGAGATATGATCAGTCTGCTTAAAGAATTCCTCGACGTATTTTCCTGGAGCTATGATGATATGGTGGGTTTGGACCCTCAGATAGTGACACATAAAATTCCCCTAATTCCGGGACACCCCAGAAAGCGTGGTTAAGGAGAATGAATCCCGACACACTGCTCAAAGTTCGGGATGAAGTCAAGAAACAATATGACACTGGGTTCCTGGAAGTGGTCAAATATCCCCAATGGGTGGCTAACGTCGTCCCGGTAATGAAGAAGGACGGGAGAGTCAGGGTATGCGTTGACTACAGGGATCTTAATAAAGCAAGTCTAAAAGATGATTTCCCTCTCCCCCACATTGATGTGTTAGTAGATAATGCTGCGGGATTGGGCAGGTGCTCATGCATTAATGGGGAATCTGGGTACAATCAAATCCCAATGGATGAGGAAGACAAAGAAAAAACCGCATTTATCACTCAATGGGGAGTATTTTGCTATCAGGTCATGCCCTTCGGGCTGAAGAATGCTGGTGCCACCTATCAGCGCGCTATGGTCACGTTATTCCACGATATGATGCATAAAGAGGTGGAAGTGTACGTGGATGATATGATTATCAAATCCCGGGGAGAAGAAAGTCATATGCAGGTGTTGAGGAAAGTATTCGAGAGACTCAGGAAATATCAGTTGAAACTAAACCCTGCTAAATGCATATTCGGAGCTAGGTCAGGGAAATTGTTGGGATTCATAGTGAGCGAAAAGGGAATAGAGGTTGTTCCAGACAAGGTTCGAGCTATTCAAGAAATGCCATCCCCAAAAACAGAAAGGGAGGTGCGCAGTTTTCTGGGAAAGTTGAACTACATTTCGAGATTTATTTCTAATCTCACTGCCAAAGCTGAGCCTATTTTTAAACTGCTCCGAAAGAACAACACCACCCAATGGGATTCAGTTTGTCAAGAGGCTTTTGAGACAATCAAGCGGTATCTATCAAACCCACCAGTGTTGGTTCCACCCGTGGCGGGGAGGCCTCTGATCCTGTTTATGACAGTCCAACAGAACTCGATGGGATGTGTTTTGGGACAACATGATGATAGTAGCTGAAAGGAAAGGGTTATTTATTACCTGAGCAAAAAGTTCAATGATTGTGAGTCAAGATACTCTTTCTTAGAAAAGACTTGCTGCGCATTAGCCTGGACAGCAAACCGCCTCAAACACTACATGTTGAATCACAAGACCTGGCTCATCTCCAGGATGGATCCTATCAAATATGTATTTGAAAGCCAACTCGTGCCAGGAAGGATAGCTAAATGGCAGGTCATACTCTCCCAATATGACATAGTCTATATGACCCGGAAAGCGGTGAAGGGTAGCATGATCGCTGACCTCCTAGCAGAAAATCCTATCCAGGATTATGAAGCTCTGGATTTTGAGTTCCCTGATGAGCATATTAATGAAGTAGATTGCGAAGAAGAGGGGCCAACCGATGTATGGGAAATGTATTTCGACGGAGCTGTCAATTTGTCCGGTAATGGAATTGGAGCTGTATTGATATCCCCAGATGGAAAGCACTTCCCGATAGCCATTAAGTTGAGATTTGACTGCACCAACAACGTCGCAGAGTATGAAGCTTGTGTGAGGGGTCTACAGGCTGCAATCAAAATGAAAATCAGGAAGTTGGAGGTATATGGAGACTCAGCCCTGATTATATACCAAGTCAAGGGAGAATGGCAAACCAAGGATCCCAAGCTAATCCCATATCAAAAGTACTTACTGGAGCTGATTAAGAAATTCGAAGAGATCTCTTTCACTCATCTTAGTAGAGACAAGAATCAATTTGCTGATGCCTTAGCTACTCTAGCTGTTATGGCCCAAATGGAAGAAGCGCAAACAACTCAAGCATTGAGGATTAAAGCAAGGGATGAGCCAGCTTACTGCTTCATGATTGAAGAAGAGCCTGATGGTAAACCTTGGTATCATGACATCCTGGCTTACTGCAGAACCAGAGAATTCCCTTTGGGAGCAAGCAAAAATGAAAAGAGGATGCTTCGGAGATTAGCATTTGGATACTTCCCCAGTGGTGAAACCCTATACAAGAGAGGGTCCAACGGTGAACTGTTGAGATGTGTGGATGCAAAAGAGGCGAAGAAAATCCTTTTTGAGACTCATGAGGGAAATTGTGCAACCCATGCCAATGGGCACATGATGGCTAAGCAAATCATGCGACAGGGATATTTTTGGATCACAATGGAAAAAGATTGCATCGAGTATTTCCGGAAGTGCCATAAGTGTCAGATCTATGCCGATCCGATAAATGTGCCACATCACAAGTTGTTCAACCTTGTCTCACCATGGCCTTTCGCAATGTGGGGCATCGATGTGATTGGTCCCATCAATCCCAAGGCATCTAATGGGCACAGATTCATCTTTGTAGCCATCGACTATTTCTCCAAGTGGGTCGAGGTGACATCCTATGCGCACGTCACACAGAATACGTTTCTCAAATTTCTCAGAAGCAATATCATCTGCCGGCATGGTCTCCCCAATGAAATCGTCACTGACAACGCCAAGAATCTGAATGGTCCGAAGGTTCAGAAATTGTGTGATCAATACAAAATCCGACACCTCAATTCCTCCCCATACCGTCCCCAAATGAATGGAGCGGTGGAAGCTGCGAACAAAAATCTCAAGAGAATAATCCGAAAAATGACGGTCACGTATAGGGATTGGCATGATATGCTTCCCTACGCTCTCCATGCATATCGAACTTCTATAAGAACCTCAACTGGGGCAACTCCATACTCACTGGTTTACGGGATGGAAGCGGTATCACCTATTGAAGTCGAAATTCCTTCCCTAAGAATTCTGAAGGAATCAGGGATTGATGAGTCGGAATGGATCGATCAAGGTTGGATCGATTAAACTTCTCGGATGATGAGAAAAGGTTATCAGTAGCATGTCATGGGCAGTTATACCAAATGAGGATGGCTAGAGCATTTGATAAAAGCGTTCGCCCACGCGAATTCCAACCCGGGGACCTAGTTCTGAAGAAAGTGCTGCCGAATCAAAACGATCCCCGAGGCAAATGGTCACCAACCTACGAGGGACCCTATGTGGTTAAAAAGGCATTTTCTGGAGGGGCCTTGATCTTGACCCACATGGACGGTGAAGAATTTCCGAGACCTGTGAATGCTGACACCGTCAAGAAATACTATGCCTAAAAAAAAAAAAAAAAAAAAGGGGTAGGAGCGAAAACCCGAAAGTGCGCTCCTAGTAAAATGTGTGAAAGAAGGCGGATACCCCGAAGGGGCACTTTCTGTAAAATGAGTGAAGGATGAAAACCCGAAAGGGCGTCCAGAAAGAGCGCAAAAAAAAAATAAAAAAAAAACCTAGGGGTGAAAACCCGAAAGGGCATCCCGAGAACAAAAAGGGAGAAATAAGGAATGGGGGGGCATGAAACCAGGATGAAGAGGAAACTGTCACGGCATGAGGCTTCAGAGAACTTGAAATAATGGCAGTTAAGGGATTTCAAAATCAGCCACAGGGAATATGTGAGAGCTATCCTTGTACCCTTCTTCTTTGAAACTTCTTCTTTGTTTTTATTAAAACCGTAATAAAATCACACTTCATTCCCCATGTTTCTATCTTTCCCTTATATTTATCTTTCTGCAATCTCGTTATTTAATGCGCTATTTAAATCAGTTAAAATTTTTGCCATAAGATTAAGATTTGACAATTGATAAGCTCACATACTTTACTATGAGATTTGCAGGGAATGACCAGGAAAAGGGTACACAAAAGGAAAATAGGGATGAAAACCGAAAGGGCATCCTTTAAAAAAAAAAAAAAAAAAAAAAAAAACTAGAAGTGAAAACTTGGAAGGGCGCTTCTAGTCATATAAACGAAGGGGAAGTGAAAACCCGCAAGGGTGCTTTTCGGGAGAAAGTAAAAAAAAAACAGAAATGGGGCATTTGAAGAAATGAGGCCATAGGTCAAGTCTTGCGACTCGTCCTCCATTCATCATCGGCCTTCGGGATTCTGTTAAGTACACTTCATTGGGGAAGAACTGCTCGTGTCCTGATTAGGCTTGCTTTGTAAGTGCAATTTAAATTTCCTGTTATCAATCTCTGGTTCCTTGATCTAAGTTGATTTTAATTTCCTGCAATTTACATTTTCTGTTATCAACCTCTGGTTCCTTGATCTAAGTTGATTTTAATTTCATGCATTTACATTTTCAGTTATCAACCTCTGGTTCCTTGATCTAAGTTGATTTTAATTTCTTACAATTTAAATTTCCTGTTATCAACCTCTGGTTCCTTGATCTAAGTTGATTTTAATTTCTTGCAATTTAAATTTCCTGTTATCAACCTCTGGTTCCTTGATATAAGTTGATTTTAATTTCCTGCAATTTACATTTCCTGTTATCAACCTCTGGTTCCTTGATCTAAGTTGATTTTAATTTCTTGCAATTTAAATTCCCTGTTATCAACCTCTGGTTCCTTGATCTAAGTTGATTTTAATTTCATGCATTTACATTTTCAGTTATCAACCTCTGGTTCCTTGATCTAAGTTGATTTTAATTTCTTACAATTTAAATTTCCTATTATCAACCTCTGGTTCCTTGATCTAAGTTGATTTTAATTTCCTGCAATTTAAATTTCCTGCTATCAACCTATGGTTCCTTGATCTAAGTTTACTTTAATTTCCAGCAATTTAAATTTCCTGTTATCAACCTCTGGTTCCTTGATCTAAGTTGATTTTAATTTCCTGCAATTTACTTTGCCTGTTATCAACCTCTGGTTCCTTGATCTAAGTTGATTTTAATTTCCTGCAATTTAAATTTCCTGCTATCAACCTCTGGTTCCTCGATCTAAGTTGATTTTAATTTCCTGCAATTTAAATTTCCTGCTATCAACCTCTGGTTCCTTGATCTAAGTTGATTTTAATTTCATGCATTTACATTTTCAGTTATCAACCTCTGGTTCCTAGATCTAAGTTGATTTTAATTTCTTGCAATTTACATTTCCTGTTATCAACCTCTGGTCCCTTGATCCAAGTTGATTTTAATTTAACTTCTGATACTGATCCCTAGGTCACTGACTTAGGTATGCTTTAGATTCGGACACCTAATCGTCCAAAATACGGGTATAAATCTTTACATAATTCCTACACGGGAAATTTTTCCCTTAATAGAAATTATGTAAAGAGGGGCAGCTGTCGACACCATATTTTGGCCGATGCCTAGAATCCATATTTTGAAACCGATCCCCAGAATTAATAAACTTTGAAACCGATCCCCAGCACAAAATTTTCCTTTGCCAGCCAATTACATTTCCGACCTCTCTTTGCCATATTACTGATCTCTCTTCACAGAGAATTGAATCAATGCTAAGCCCTCGTATCATCTAAGGTCTTGCCAAATCGCTCACCGATCTCTCAAGCTAATTGTCAAATTTCCTGACTGGTCGATTACATTCCCGATCTCTCCTGTCAAACAAAATTCAATCAATACTAGATCTTTATGTCACTGGTCTTATTGCCGATCTCTCATTATAAGTTTAGGAATAATTAAGATTCCAATCCGATGTAATGATGATCTTGATTTTAAGTGGGTTCACCAAATTTCCAATTTTAATCAAGTCCCGATTAACGTTGATTCCCTATCGATCTCATGCTCATTATGTTTTCTGATCTCTCACACTTAGGTTAATAATCTCTTTCAGTTACTTCGATGTACTCAGACAATCAAGTGTTAAGTAATTTAGAGATTTTCCGATCACAATCATTCATTGAACAAAAGAGGCATTCCATTTCATTTCAAAAATTGTACAAGTCATTCAGCTGGAGGATCACCCCCAGTCTGATCTATATTTTGTCCGTCTTCTCCCTCACCCTCCTCCTCACTATCCTCACCCTCGCCTCCGGGAGCCAGGTCGGCCATCCAAGAAAAGTCCTCCTCTGGGTAACGCTTCTGGAGCTCGGCCAAGAGATCCTTGTGAGCATTCACGTAAGCACTGGCTATTCCTGTCACCATCTCTTCATCTTTTGCCTTAAGCTCCTCGGTAAGATGAGCGACCTGAGCAGCTTCGTTGGCCCGGACTTCTCCAAGAGCATGATCCCTCTCAGCCAGAACATAAGTCTGTTCGGCCAGCTTATCCTCATAGTACTTCATCCTCCCCTCAATTTGAGATATGTAATCTTGAGCGGATGAGAGTTGGGATCGGAGCGATGCCACTTCTTGACTCTTCCTTTCGACTTCTTGACTCTTCTTCTCGACCTCCTTACCTAGGCGGTAAGCCTTTTCCCGAACTATGTGCTGGTTCACCAGGCACTCTACATTCAGACTCATGGAGCGGGTTAGGATGTCGTCAAGATTGTCCGGAGACAGTCTGTCCCGATCCTCTCGAAGGCAGATGGAAGACCCCAAGACTTTGGCAAAATCGGGGTTCTCCCGAACAGTCCGATTGTTCTCCAGAGAAGTGATCAGCACTTGGGCGCCACGAGAAGGGGGCCTCACAGGAGGTCGAGAACGACCCCCTTCTGTGCTTGGAGCAACTGGAGGAGGTGGAGCCAACTCTTCCCGTTGAGGAGGAGATCGGACAGCTTCTGTGATCGGTGGCCCCGAATGTCACACCCTACCCCTCTGTAAGGCATAACATGATCCTGTAGTATACTTAATGAATTACTGACTCCGTCTACTGATAACCCATTAAATATACTACAAGGGATTTTAAAAACTTTTCTTACTTCTTTTACAGTGGTGAGCACTATTTACTGGTATTAAAAACCTTTTTGATCTGAAGTGATAGAACTAACACATTTGAATTATTTGGAATTTCTGTAAAAATTTTGGCAGAATGCCATCTGTATTTTGGATAAAACAGTTCTTCAGAAAACCTGTAAAAAGCACTTCAATTATTTTCCAAATCTCAACTCCAACATTTTTCTCAATACAACACATTTCTCAACTCAAATCCATAGTGATTTTTCAAAAGTTGAGATATAGGAAATATAATACAATTTTTACAAGTCAAAATAACTCATAATTATTTTATAACTTCAAGTTACAATTTGAATTTACAACTGCTCAAACCAAAACAATATGTACATACAGTGGTCATACATTACAGTACAAAATGAAAAAAGTGGTATACTCGTTATACCCGAAAAGTCTCTCGCTGGAGGTACTAGCAGCCTAGTCTGCTGCCCTGTCTGTCTGTCTACCTGCGACAGCAATAAAAAGCTATCGCTGAGACAATGTCTCAGTGGTGCACAACATTAACCAAATACAACTTTAAATCACAACTCATAAACCATATAAATAGTGGATACGTAAAACCATAGTTATATTCAAGACAATGAATGTCATAAGGAATTTAAACTCCAATTCACAAATTATCAAAATTCATAATAACACAATTTAGTCAAATAGTTTAAGAATACCGTATTGCAAATCAATAACACAATTCGATCAAATAACTGAAGAATACAGTGTTGCCAATCAATATCACAATTTAAGCCATGACACAATTTTTCCGTACATGCCGTGTTGTACACCACGACAAGACACACTCACCCCAATAATCGAAATCAATGAGGGAGGAAGCTAGCTGAATAATGAGTACTCATCCACACTCACCTCAGACTGGGAAGTCAAAGAGGGAGGAACATAATCATACTCACCCTAGACTGATAAGTCAAAGAGGGAGGAATAATCACACTCACCCCATTAATGGAGGAGGAACATAGTATCAGTGTCATGCCAATTGTGAGTCAAAACAATTCCAAACATTTTATTCAAATGATCCGTAAGAATCCAATAAATTTCCAAAGTTATAATTTCATTCACAAAATGGCAACACAATTCGTAATTCACTTCAATTTCCACAAAAACCATGTACAGTGCTTTTCAATCAATAAGTATCCATTAATATCATTCAAACAATTTTTCACAATTTCAAACCATTCACAATGTTTTCCAATCAATAAGTGTCCATCAAACACATTTCCACAATTTAAAACAATAATATATAAATAGTCAATATTTATTTCAATTGAAAAATTCAAGAGAAATAGTTGTTGTGCACAAACCTCTGATCTTCTGAGTCCGGACTCAGTGTTTCCTTCCCTTTCCCTGAGTCTTTAGTAACTGAGAAACACAATTTGAAGTGTTTCAGTACTAATTTATATTGTCTCTATCGATAATGTTTGGTAATTAATTCACTGAAAGCTATTATTTGCTTAATCACCCAATATATCGACCCTCGATGTGTTCTAGGTAAATTAGGTTTTAGTGTCATTAATATGTCACATTTGATAGGGTTTTAGGGTTGGTACGTTTTACCAAACTCGTTTCCTTGTTTAGTGCATTTTAATGCAACTTGCTGGATTCCGGGATACTAGTTTGACCTAGCCGGACGGCCTAGTTCCCTCGGTTTTCGGGTTTCGGTCGAAACTACAAACTTGTAGATCTATGTCTTATGGACCGCGGTGCAAAATTTCAGGTCATTCCGAGTTAAGTAGACCAAGTTATGGTCATTATACTATTGCTGGTCAAATGGTATCAAATTAGGTCAATTTTAGGTCAATTTGGTCAACTCTGGTTCGGCCAGTTTTTGGACCCGAACTTGTGCAAGATTTCTTACTTGCTTATGGTCATTTCTGGGCTTTTGTGTCTTCATAAGACTTGTAGGTATGGGTCTTAACTATTCATGGTTAAAATTTCAGGTCAATTGGACCTGTTTTGAGTGAGTTATGGCCTAAACACTCACTGCTGCCCAATTGGTCATTCTTCAGGTCCTAATTGCACCTAATCCGAATTGGTCATTTTCTTATGTCACCTTGCAAGCAGAATTTTGGTATGCTTTCTCAATGAAAGTTGGCACATTTTGTGCCTAGTTCCACCTCCAATTGGTCTCATACCAATTGAGGTTACACATTTAAAGTTATAGGCTAAAATGTATACTGCCTTTAGTTACCTTGCTTAAACATACATCAATGACACATTTACCTTGCAATATGTTTACTTCCCTACCAAATCTGTTTTGGTACATTACCAAAACCATATTCCACTTTACATTAACATCACTTTTGGCAAATTACAATTATCCTCAATACACCAATTAACACTCAAATTTACAAAGTCTAAGTACAATCACATATACACCTAACCATTACTCATTCTTACATACACTTTACACAATCAATCTATATACATATCCATCAACCTTAATGTCAATATTTCTGCCAACACCTTCATGAACACATACATTTATCCAAGAATCTCAAGGCTGCCGAAAATGTCCCTCAACATCAAAGTGTCCTACAATTCATCAATTTCCATTCCAAGTGCAAAATCACCATATATATGTGAAATAATTTACTAGGATATTAAATCACCATAATCAACATCATTCCTCATCAAATATATGTACAAATATTTCATCAAATACATAACTCCATGGCTGTCCAAAATGGACATCTCAATAACTCTTCAAACCTAAAAATTTTCTTCACAAAACCACCACCCATAACATGTACACAAAGTTTAACAAAGCCATCTTCAAAAGTGTAAACTTACCTTATGGTTGGAACTTGCCAAACCTTGATTAAACTTCATAAATTTGGTATCAAGATCTTCCTTATGATGTGTAGACAAACTTTCATGAAGGAACCTAAGTGATTGGAGTTGAAATGGAGGGGTGGATCAAGCTTGAGAGCAAATGGCCATGGAGTTTTCTCCTTTCTTCAATTCGGCAATGTTGAGCGAATTGGAGAAGATGAAGATTTCAGCTGCATTATGGACTTACACCTGCCCCATTATGTGTTTATTTTATTCCTTTAGTGGTCCACTTACTCTAATTAATTCATATTATAAGTTAAACTTTCACTTATTCCACATTAAACCCTTAATTCTCACTATTTACTTTAGGTACCACCAAATTAATTTTTCATTTTATTTTCTAAGTGTAATATTATTTATTTTTAATGAACATTTAGGTCAAAAGACAATTCGGGATGTCAAATGACCATAATGCCCCTGTTCGGGTTGCATTCCCGATTTTTCGGTAATACCAGGTTTTGTCTGTTTTTCGATTTCTCACTTTTCTTTGTACTAATTATTTAATTTTTCTTTGATCTTCCTAATGATTTTTATTCTTCAATAAGGGTCTATTTAAGTCCCAAAAATGTTTTCTAGGGTTCCCCGCAGTCCAGGGCTAGTCAACGGTCCACGCCGTGACGTCCCGGTGCGGTCACCCATCGCTAGGGTTTCCGGCTCACTTAACTTGGTTACATTTCTTTGCTATTATTTTTCCTTTATTTTTCTTGTATTTCCTTTTCTTGTATTTCATTATTTTATGTCTCCTCACCCATTTTGAAGTGTGGTTCTAGGCATCCTAGCTGTCCGGACAGCACTGGTCCCCGGGACAGCAGAACGCACTACCGAACATAGGGGTGTTACAATTCTCCCCCCCTTAAATAAATTTCGTCCATGAAATTTTACCCAATAGCTATCTTACAATAGTCATACGTTTATTTTCTCCTTTCTATATGATCGTATAATCTTCTTTTCCTCAAATTTGTATAAGACTTTTAACAATCTAATACAACGTTTAATTTGTTTGTATAATACTAATCTCCTCTTACTATTGTGTTGTCTAATATTTCGGTTCACGTTCCTTCTTGAATGACCCTTGAGGTCATGTTAGAATCATTCATCAGTCATTGGTCCTCTGACCATTCTAGTCCATAGTCTTCCTCACATTCGTAATATTTCTTTGTTATATATGAATCAACTGTTCAAGTCTCTACTTCCATAACTCTTTTTATCTGTCAATATTCTATAACTTACTTCTTTTTGTACTGAACTATAACCTTTCGATATTCTAACTTTTAAGTTTTAGATCCCAAAGTAGGATTTTCAAACTTATTTCTAACAATTAAATTCTGTCCTGGCATAACTATACCAAAATAGATGCCGTTGGTAACTATTCTTAGCTAGGTATACTATCGAGTAGTACGTAGCTCTACACAATAATCTCAAGTCAGTACTGTAATCTGTAGCTTATAGTATAAACATCAAGAACATTGCATAGTTACTACGATACATCCCAATAGATCAAATTTTCCTATCTTTTATCCTTTTTGAATTCACTGATATTCGAATCTTATTCTGATTACAATATCCATTAGCAATTTCTAACAGTAACCTCCTTGCCCTTATCAAGAGCAATTCCATTACTGCATCTTACTTTTATGTCCTCTTGCCTTACATTAAGTAGGCTCACTAATTAGCTTTATAATTTATGGTGTGTTAAAAAATACTTTTTGCCGATAAACTCTTTCAAAACTAATTTCACTTATTATCACAATCCTTATCTTAAGGACTAATCACTAATGCATCAAAATTTATTCCCCTGTAAAGGAATAACAACAGAACATGTAGTTCTAACACTAACATAAAAGTATGCAAACTCCAGGTCAAACAATACATATATATATCTTAGTTGCTAATTGAGAAAGTACCAGCAATAATGTCAAAAGTCTCAGCCTCTTCTCTCTGCCGTATAGCGTATACTCCAGCTGGAGCATCACCCTGTTCTGGCTGATTCACAGTACTCTGACTTCTAGGTGTACTACCCCTACCTCTACCTCTGCCTCTACTAACTGATGGTGAACTATTTGGGGTAGAAACTTGGGTTGATCCCTTTGGTGTAGTAAATGATCCAGAACGACCTGGATTTACACAATCCCTAGCAAAATGGCCAGTCTCTCCACAGTTAAAACATGCTCCTACGGCTCTATAACATACCCCACTATGTGGTTTACCACAAGTTTCACAAAGTCGATCTGACAGCGCATTCCTGGGTTTCTGTTGAGTTTGCTGATCCGATCGAGGTGGTTTCTGTCCAAAAGATCTATCTCTACCGGACTTCTTACTATCTCTGTCGTATCCCCCAAAGTTTTTCCTCTTTCCAGTAGGACCACTAGAACTCTGTTCTGCTGACTTTCCCTCTTTTTCTGTCTTCTCTGATTTCTTTTTCTCAAGAGCCGCTTCAGATTCAATTCTTTCTAATTCTAGTGCTTGAGAAATAAGTTCAGAGAAGTTGTTATGTTTGAATCCGACCACTTGTAATCTGATACTAGGCTTCAAGCCGGTTTCAAACCTCTTACATCTCTCCCTCCTGGTAGAAAGTAGACTTACTGCATAATGGCTCAGGCGGAAAAATTCCCTTTCATATTCAGACATTGATCTGCTCCTGTTTGGACTTAGGAATTCTTGCGACACGGTCTACATAAGCATCGGGGACATATTTTTGCCCGAATTCCTTGAGGAAGTCATTCCATGTTAGCACCGCAGTTCTACGGTGTGGGGAATGGTTTTCCACGATCATAAGCATCCCCTATAGCAAAGATCTTGAGTATTCAAATCTAAGCTCCTGCATGCGGTGCGGTTTCTTGAATACCCTATCCATCCTTTCTAACCAGCATTACGCCTCTAGAGGATCTACTGTCCCCTTGAACTCTGTAGCCCCATATTTCATCAATTTGTCATATTGTCTAGCAGAAGACTGTGGTTGTACCACTGGTGTCTGTATTGGGACTTGAGTAGGCACATTACCATCCATTTGTTGGAACATTGCGCTGTCACGAGCTGTCAGTAGCGAGCAGACTGCGGTGCTGGTGTCTTCTGAACCACTAACATTATGTAGGCCTGGGGCATCCCCTTGCACCTCAGCCTCAATAGATTGATCGACTGAACGATCACCCTCTTCCATATTCAATGCGAGGATTTTAGATTTCCTGAACAAATAACACGAGGAGATTTCCTCCCATTAGTGCATATTTATAATGTAATGTACTGTATGTATCAAACAATGATATTGAGCAGTTGTACTATGAAGAAAGAATATTCAAATAACATGTGAAAACAGAATTTAAAAGCTTTGCTCTGATACCACTAAAACATCTCACACCCTACCCCTCTGTAAGGCATAACATGATCCAGTAGTATACCTAATGAATTACCGACTCCGTCAAATGATAACCCATTAAATATACTACAAGGGATTTTAAAAACTTTTCTTACTTCTTTTACAGTGGTGAGCACTATTTACAGGTATTAAAAACCTTTTTGATATGAAGTGATAGAACTAACACATTTGAATTATTTGGAATTTCTGTAAAAATTTTGGCAGAATGCCATCTGTATTTTGGATAAAACAGTTCTTCAGAAAACCTGTAAAAAGCACTTCAATTATTTTCCAAATCTCAACTCCAACATTTTTCTCAATACAACATATTTCTCAACTCAAATCCACAGTGATTTTTCAAAAGTTGAGATATAGGAAATATAATATAATTTTTACAAGTCAAAATAACTCATAATTATTTTACAACTTCAATTTACAATTTGAATTTACAACTGCTCAAACCAAAACAATATGTACATACAGTGGTCATACATTACAGTACAAAATGCAAAAAGCGGTATACACGTTATACCCGAAAAATCTCTCGCTGGAGGTACTAGCAGCCTAGTCTGCTGCCCTGTCTATCTGTCTACCTGCGACAGCAATAAAAAGCTATCGCTGAGACAATGTCTCAATGGTGCACAACATTAACCAAATACAACTTTAAATCACAACTCATAAACCATATAAATAGTGGATACGTAAAACCATAGTTATATTCAAGACAATGAATGTCATAAGGAATTTAAACTCCAATTCACAAATTATCAAAATTCATAATAACACAATTTAGTCAAATAGTTTAAGAATACCGTATTGCAAATCAATAACACAATTCGATCAAATAACTGAAGAATATAGTGTTGCCAATCAATATCACAATTTAAGCCATGACACAATTTTTTCGTACATGCTGTGTTGTACACCACGACAAGACACACTCACCCCAATAATCGAAATCAATAAGGGAGGAAGCTAGCTGAATAATGAGTACTCATCCACACTCACCTTAGACTGGGAAGTCAAAGAGGGAGGAACATAATCATACTCACCCTAGACTGATAAGTCAAAGAGGGAGGAATAATCACACTCACCTCATTAATGGAGGAGGAACATAGTATCAGTGTCATGCCAATTGTGAGTCAAAACAATTCCAAACATTTTATTCAAATGATCCGTAAGAATCCAATAAATTTCCAAAGTTATAATTTCATTCACAAAATGGCAACACAATTCGTAATTCACTTCAATTTCCACAAAAACCATTTAAAGTGCTTTTCAATCAATAAGTATCCATCAATATCATTCAAACAATTTTTCACATTTTCAAACCATTCACAATGTTTTTCAATCAATAAGTGTCCATCAAACACATTTCCACAATTTAAAACAATAATATACAAATAGTCAATATTTATTTCAATTGAAAAATTCAAGAGAAATAGTTGTTGCGCACAAACCTCTGATGACTGTCTTCCTGGTCTGGACTCAGTGTTTCCTTCCCTTTCCCTGAGTCGTTAGTAACTGAGAAATACAATTCGAAGTGTTTCAGTACTAATTTATATTGTCTCTATCGATAATGTTTGGTAATTAATTCACTGAAAGCTATTATTTGCTTAATCACCCAATATATCGACCCTCGATGTGTTCTAGGTAAATTAGGTTTTAGTGTCATTAATATGTCACATTTGATAGGGTTTTAGGGTTGGTACGTTTTACCAAACTCGTTTCCTTGTTTAGTGCATTTTAATGCAACTTGCTGGATTCCGGGATACTAGTTTGACCTAGCCGGACGGCCTAGTTCCCTCAGTTTTCGGCTTTCGATCGAAACTACAAACTTGTAGATCTATGTCTTATGGACCGCGGTGCAAAATTTCAGGTCATTCCGAGTTAAGTAGACCAAGTTATGGTCATTATACTATTGCTGGTCAAATGGTATCAAATTAGGTCAATTTTAGGTCAATTTGGTCAACTCTGGTTCGGCCAGTTTTTGGACCCGAACTTGTGCAAGATTTTTTACTTGCTTATGGTCATTTCTGGGCTTTGGTGTCTTCATAATACTTGTAGGTATGGGTCTTAACTATTCATGGTTAAAATTTCAGGTCAATTGGACCTGTTTTGAGTGAGTTATGGCCTAAACACTCACTGCTGCCCAATTGGTCATTCTTCAGGTCCTAATTGCACCTAATCCGAATTGGTCATTTTCTTATGTCACCTTGCAAGCAGAATTTTGGTATGCTTTCTCAATGAAAGTTGGCACATTTTGTGCCTAGTTCCACCTCCAATTGGTCTCATACCAATTGAGGTTACACATTTAAAGTTATAGGCTAAAATGTATACTGCCTTTAGTTACCTTGCTTAAACATACATCAATGACACATTTACCTTGCAATATGTTTACTTCCCTACCAAATCTGTTTTGGTACATTACCAAAACCATATTCCACTTTACATTAACATCACTTTGGGCAGATTACAATTATCCTCAATACACCAATTAACACTCAAATTTACAAAGTCTAAGTACAATCACATATACACCTAACCATTACTCATTCTTACATACACTTTACACAATCAATCTATATACATATCCATCAACCTTAATGTCAATATTTCTGCCAACACCTTCATGAACACATACATTTATCCAAGAATCTCAAGGCTGCCGAAAATGTCCCTCAACACCAAAGTGTCCTACAATTCATCAATTTCCATTCCAAGTGCAAAATCACCATATATATGTGAAATAATTTACTAGGATATTAAATCACCATAATCAACATCATTCCTCATCAAATATATGTACAAATATTTCATCAAATACATAACTCCATGGCTGTCCAAAATGGACATCTCAATAACTCTTCAAACCTAAAAATTTTCTTCACAAAACCACCACCCATAACATGTACACAAAGTTTAACAAAGCCATCTTCAAAAGTGTAAACTTACCTTATGGTTGGAACTTGCCAAACCTTGATTAAACTTCTTAAATTTTGTATTAAGCTCTTCCTTATGATGTGTAGACAAACTTTCATGAAGGAACCTAAGTGATTGGAGTTGAAATGGATGGGTGGATCAAGCTTGAGAGCAAATAGCCATGGAGTTTTCTCCTTTCTTCAATTCGGCAATGTTGAGAGAATTGGAGAAGATGAAGATTTCAGCTGCATTATGGACTTACACCTGCCCCATTATGTGTTTATTTTATTCCTTTAGTGGTCCACTTACTCTAATTAATTCATATTATAAGTTAAACTTTCACTTATTCCACATTAAACCCTTAATTCTCACTATTTACTTTAGGTACCACCAAATTAATTTTTCATTTTATTTTCTAAGTGTAATATTATTTATTTTTAATGGACATTTAGGTCAAAAGACAATTCGGGATGTGAAATGACCATAATGCCCCTGTTCGGGTTGCATTCCCGATTTTTCGGTAATATCGGGTTTTGTCTGTTTTTCGATTTCTCACTTTTCTTTGTACTAATTATTTAATTTTTCTTTGATCTTACTAATGATATTTATTCTTCAATAAGGGTCTATTTAAGTCCCAAAAATGTTTTCCAGGGTTCCCCGCAGTCCAGGGCTAGTCAACGGTCCACGCCGTGACTTCCCAGTGCGGTCACCCATCTCTAGGGTTTCCGGCTCACTTAACTTGGTTACATTTCTTTGCTATTATTTTTTCTTTGTTTTTCTTGTATTTCCTTTTCCTGTATTTCATTATTTTATGTCTCCTCACCCATTTTGAAGTGTGGTTCTAGGCATCCTAGCTGTCCGGACAGCACTGGTCACCGGGACAGCAGAACGCACTACCGAACATAGGGGTGTTACACCGAAGGTCGGGGCGGGTCCCCTTGCATCTCCCCAGGTTCATGGCCGGGTGTTTGAAGTAGTGTCGAACGCTTCATGTCCTTTATTTTCCGGGAAATCTCTTTTTCTTTCTTCCGCTTCCTGGAACCCTCACCACCCGCCATACCTACACAAAAAAGAGGTCAGTGAGATCGCTAAGGTCCAAAGATCTGAGAAATAGAAAATACCGATGGCGAGATCAGAGAGCTGAAGCCCGTGACTTTCGCCCGTGATTAACTCCATCGTCCAATGATGCAGCTCGGCAGTTACCGCATCTAAACAGGAGTACTTTTGAGTAGCCGTCTGATTCTTCAGTTCCATCGCTATTACGCTTTCCTCCTTATTCAGGGTAATACGCTTCGGAATCAAGGGCCCCTGGTGCCACCAGCTACGGGGGAAGTCCTCAAAGCAGGTCAGATTTTTGCTCCTCAGAATGAAGAAGCGGTTCTTCCAATTCTTAAGGGAGGAGGGCAGATCGGTAAAGAGCCCACAATGAGGCTTCGCCTGAAAGAACCAGTGCTCGTCGTCCTTCCGGCAAGTTAGCCTGTGCAGTTCGGTGAACACCTTAGCCGTAGGTCTGATTCCCTTAGCTCGGCACAGGCCTCGGAAGGCTACCAAGATCCGCCATGAGTTAGGGTGAATTTGGGCAATGCACACTCGGTGAAATTTTAGGACCTCCTTGAAGAAGTCGTCCAGAGGGAACCGAAGACCAGCCTTTAACTGTTCCTCGTATACCATAACCATGTCATTCTCTTCAAAGGAGTGATCGGCTCGGTGATCGCCGTGACACTGGATAAGTTCATATGAATCGGGCTCAATGTTGTACTCCTGGCTAAACGACTGCAGATCGGTTTCTTACAAGATCGACGGCAGCTCGTCCATAGGAAGATTCTCCCTCTCTAAGAAAGGTAAAGGCCTCGATGGTGCGGTTCACCCCCGAGATGGAGCGGAGACCTTAGAAGGTTCTGGTCGTGCGCTTGGCCCAACCACCTCTACTTCATCAGACGACCATGAAACATGGACGAAAGGTGGGCTTGCCGCTCTCTGACCTTCGGCGCCGCTCATTTTTAAGGAAAACAAAGAACTTAAAGCTAAAAGAAGGATTAAAACCCTTATCGGAGCTTGAACGGAGTCGGAAGAGCTTGAAAATCGGGAGAGTTTTGGAATTGCTCGCGAGAGACAGAAAATGGCATAAAGTAAGAAACTGGCTAACCCCTACCCCTATTTATACTCGTCCGAGCATTTAATGCTCACGATGTCCCAGGCAATGCATCGGTTAACGGGATTCACCAGCTGTTCTGACACGTCTCTCGAACACTCTAAGTTCCATAAAGAGAATGGCTAATTAGAGATCGGCATATTAAGATAAATGTTTCGAATTGCAGATCGGTTAAGGGTTGTTCAGTTAGGAACCAGATCGGATAAACACATCAGAGATCGGAAATAATCAATGCAATAATAATAAGATGATAATTGTCTTTTATTTCCAAAAGATCGGATTACATCATTTGGGCGATCTCTAGGGATCGGAATAATAGAGATCGGAAGATGGGAAGATCAGCATGAGAGATCGGAATAGGAGCATGGGAGGGATCGGAAGGCAAAAAGAATAAGACAAATCCCAAATAACCGTCGTCAGAATCAGAGCCGAGGTAGTTAAAGCGTGGCAGACGAGATCTCCACTGCATGCCTAAGAATCGCCGCAATCTTTGGCAGTGCCGGTATGTCATGTGATCCTGTACATCCCAATCTCCACCGTTGATCTCACTTGTAAGGACAAACCCGGAACCCTTGGATCAAGAGAGAAGACGACAAGACCAGCGTCTTTCGCTCTTAGCCCTTAGATCGTTCCGGACAAGAGGATTTGAGACCTTCAGATTGAAAGAAGAAAAGGACAAATATTCTGAAGAATAATCTCAGCCGTTCATTTTGGTTCTCTTTAATTCTCAAGCATCCGATCATGTCCTTCAAAATCCAGACCCTCCATCTCCCTCAAAATAAATCCTGACCCTTCATGGGGAGCACCCGATTCCTATAAATACCTGCTTGAAAGCTGTTCAAGGGGACGGAAGAAAAAGAAAATACAGACAAGAGGCAGTAACTATAGCAGAATAACTCTGAAACTTAATTCAGTTTGTTACTCTGCTATTTTTTTTTTAAGTTTTCGTAGAAAAAACTTTTGAAACTAGTTTTCTGAAGTGTTTTCTTACAAAAGGGATTCTTGAATACTGAAATTTTTTTCATTTTCAGTCCGTTCATTATCCTGTGGCACTCCCACTTTCTATCTTTGTTATCCTTTATTTCCATTATCTAAACTCCACTCAAGCTTGGTTATTTTGACCTGTTTACATTCTAACAAAGAATACTTCATTTCGAGGTGAACCATAGTCCTCCGGCTGCCAACCTGCAATCTTGCTACCTTTTGCGATTCTCTAGTTAGTTCAATAGACTCGACTCACTACAGGTCAGTGTTAATATTGCCATTTTATTAAGTCTGCTTCTCGTTTTACGTATTTCCTTTTGTCCTCTTTTTTATGCCTGTTGTCTTCTTTAAGTTCATGTCATGCTAAAAAAATACAAAGGAAAGATATGCTCTAGTTTACTTCCGTGTTGGCTAACCCACACTTTTGTTAATCTTTATTATTTCTGAACACAAGTCATCTAGCCCCGAGTTACGTAGAAGCAGCTAGACAAAATGTAGGTAACTGTGTTTAAGGTGTCTCTTTGAAAAAGGAGGGTCTAAATAACACGTCAGGGAAATAGCAAAATTGAATCACTAGGCTAATATGGGAGGCGATCCGGCATAATGCCATAAGGCAGAATAAAAATCAAAACTCATATAAGAAAAAGGGTACATATGGGATACTGGTAAAGTGACCTTAGGGGAGGTCAGTAAAATGCAGTTTGGCATCCCTTATTCAGCCACAAAGTACCAACGAGTTAAAAAAAAAAAAAGAGTCTTATTTCGACCTTTGGCACCTTTAAATATTAGATCTCTTAAACTTAGACTCTTATGATACATGGTTGTGTCCAAATTTCGAAGAGGTCGGAAGAGAGTCCTCATCCGTTCCTCAAACAAATTTTTAACAAATAATTTAAATAGAGATCGGAGGAGAGTTCTTATCCGGTCTCCACTCAAAATTTTAATAAATATTAAATAGAGATCGGAGGAGAGTTCTTATCCGGTCTCCACTTAAAAATTTAATAAATATTAAATAGAGATTGGAGGAGAGTTCTTATCCGGTCTCAACTCAAAATTTAAAATAAATACTCAAAAGAGATCGGAGGAGAGTTCTTATCCGGTCTCAACTCAAAAGTAAGATAAATACTAAATAGAGATCGGAGGAGAGTTTTTATCCGGTCTCAATTCAAAATTTAATAAATATTAAATAGAGATCGGAGAAGGGTTCTTATCCGGTCTCAACTCAGAATTTTAATAAATATTAAAAGAGTTCGGAGAAGGGTTCTTATCCAATTCTTAAATTAAAATTTTAATAAAATATTCCTTTCAAATAAAATTAACATACAACAGTAACTCACTAAGGTTGTCTCATTTACTTATGTATATGGGTGATCCAAATTTAGTGAAAAAATTTGGTCAAAAGGATACAACAGTAAATCAAATGTTCCTTTAGTCAAAAGGATTAACATGTCCATTCAAGCCCTCCTAACTAATGCAAAGTTAAATCTACTTACCCTTATTAAGGGACGAGGCGGGATGCCTAACACCTTCCCCACCCGTTTACGGACCCCGAACTTAGAATCTCTGTCTTGAAGTGGTTTCATTTCAATTTATTTTCACAAATGGTTTTCTTTAGTTTCCCTCAAAACTAAGGTGGCAACTCCTCACTCTTTCCCACTTCGGTGAGGGTTCATTCAGGCGACCGCAAAACACCTTGCGACAGAAGCTATATCAGATATAGACTCTTCAAAATGGATTGATGCTATGAAATCCGAGATTGATTCCATGTATAAGAATCAAGTTTGGGATCTTGTTGACCCACCTGAAGGTATTATACCTATAGGGAACAAATGGGTTTTCAAGAAGAAAATTGGTTCTGATGGAAAGGTGGAAACCTATAAGGCAAGGCTAGTAACGAAAGGGTTTTGCCAAAGGCATGGAATCGACTATGAGGAGACTTTCTCGCCTGTTGCCATGCTTAAATCAATTAGGATTTTATTAGCAATAGCTGCATACTATGATTATGAGATTTGGCAGATGGATGTTAAAACAGCTTTTCTCAATGGATAAATTGAAGAAAACATTTTCATGGAACAACCTAGGGGATTTGAATCCCAAGATGGTTCCAAGGTATGCAAGCTAAAGCGATCCATTTATGGGTTGAAACAAGCTTCGAAGAGTTGGAACATCTATTTTGATGAAGCCATTAAATCCTTTGGTTTTATCAAAAATGAGGATGAGCCATGTGTATATAAGAAGGTTAGTGACAGTGCTATCACTTTCCTTGTCTTATATGTGGATGACATATTGTTGATGGGTAATGACACAGGTATGTTGACAACTATAAATGTATGGTTGTCAAATACATTCTCCATGAAAGACTTAGGGGAGGCAACCTATATTCTTGGGATTCGCATCTATAGAGATAGATCGAAAAGAATAATTAGTTTATCCCAAAGACTATACTTGGAAAGGTGTTAAAAAGGTTTAACATGCTTGATTCCAAGAGAGGATTGTTACCAGTGAGACATGGTATCCATCTTTCTAAAGAGATGTCTCCAAAGACACCTGAAGAAAGAGATAAGATGGCCAGGATTCCATATGCTTCGGCTATTGGAAGTTTAATGTATGCAATGTTGTGTATTAGGCCAGATATCGCATATGCTGTTAGTTTGACTAGCAGGTATCAATCCAATCCAGGTTTGGAACACTGGATAGCTGTCAAGAATATTCTTAAGTACTTGAGAAGAACTAAGGATTTATTCTTGATTTATGGAGGTGGAGACTTGCAATTGGATGGTTATAATGATTCTGATTTCCAATTAGATATAGATGATAGAAAGTCTACCTCTGGGTATGTGTTTATTTGTAATGGAGGTGCAGTCAGTTGGAAGAGTTCCAAACAGAGCACGACTGCAGATTCCACTACAGGTCGAGTATATTCTTGCATCGGATCTTTGCAAAGGAAGTCGTTTGGATAAAGAAGTTGGTGTGAGAACTAACGATAGTTCCTTCCATTGAGTCGTGGTTCCACTACACTGTGACAATAATGGAGCAGTCATACAGGCTAAGGAACTAAGGTCTCACCAAAATCCAAACACATAGAAAGGCACTACCACATTATCAGAGATATAGTTGGGCAAGGCGATATAGCCATGCAGAAAAATAACATTAGCTGAAAAATCCAGCTGATCCATTCACTAAGCTTTTGTCACAAGTTCAGTTAGACCGACATCATGAGAAGATGGGTCTAAGGTATTGTAATGAATGGCTCTAGTGCTAGTGGGAGATTGTTAGTAGTATGCCCTAGAGCATATCATTTAGTATGTATCTTGTACATATTTTTATTAATAAAAGGCATTTCCACTTTTCCGTTTAAATAATATATTTATGTGTAATAGAAAAGGTCCATTGATATTTTGTTAGAAATATTATTCTTAAGTTGTTAAGAATATGAGTGACAATATTTCTAGCACGAAGTATCATAAATAGGTTCACAATCGAGGATACTTCATAATAAGGACATGACTTATCCAGAAAGATTGTATTCATGTTTGTTCCTAAGTTATTTATATGAGATATAAATAAGATGGAATGGTGAGTCTCATGCCATATAACAAACATGATAGGCACTTATAAATGATAAGTAGGCCGAACCAGTGACACTTATGACAAGCACATGGAGTTTACTCTTGTCAATGTTTTGTCATAAATCATATCAGTGCATATAATCTTTAGACCTGAGGTAGCACAATTATCTTGTATATAGGTAGTTTGAGTTTGATACTGCTTTCATACTTGTACTATGTATGGGTATATGGGCATGTGTTGGCTCCTACTAGTTATATATGGAGGTAGGTGTTGATCAAGATGGAATCTGTTCCTCTAAGTAAATAGAGATAAAATCCTATGTTCATTTAATTGTTCTTGATGTTTCAAGTTCTGGCGGAGACAGATAGATTTATTGAGAAAGAGTTTCTAATGAGAAAATCTTTTAATCAAGAACTGGAATTAAAAGAGAACATAATATTCATAGCAAATGGAGTTTGACATAAACCATGACTCGGCTTGAGTTGGGATTTTATGAGAGAGATTCTAGTGCATGGTAACATATGATTATAGGTTCATTTAAGGTAAACCTTATTACTAATTGGGTGGCCATGGCATGCTATGCTAGGTGTTAACCATGGTCTATGAGGTTCATAAAATGATTTAGAGAAATCATTTATGGTAAGAAAGAGTTCTGATGATATTAAGAGTTGATATCATGTCTCATTGCCAATTAGTGATGAGCCTAGTAAGTCACACACATACACAAGTTATCACCTAATTAAATATGATTTAATTAATTAATTAAAGAGTTTAATTGATTAATTAAATATGTTTGGTTTGCAATTAGTTCGCAAAGTCCCTAGCATAACTTGAAACCAAATCTAGATTATTGGATGTATAATATAAGTTAAATTTATATTTAAAGTGTTTAAATATGAATTTAATTAATGAGAAATTAATTAATAGAGATTAATTAATTAATTTATATTTGATATAAATTAATTAGAAGAAGAAAAATAATTATTTTGGGTTGAGAACTCAAAATTAAGACACAGGGGCATTTTGGTCATTTTGCAGTGTGACACGTGGCACCATGAGATGGTGACTCATGGCTTAACACATAAGCTTGCCAAATGTTTTTTAATCATGTAAGATGATTAAAATCAAGATTACATATAGGTTTGACACTTGGCACAATGTGATTGGGTCACTTAAACCTAAAGCTAATCAAAGGGTGACATGTGGCAAGGGTTTAATGTGTTAACCTAGCTATTTAAGTGTTGTTATGAGAAAATAAAATACAACCAGCAGCCACACTCCTTGGTCACGCCATTTTGCATCCCTCCCTCTATTCTTCTTCATCTCTCATCAATTCAAAGAGATTAGCCATCAATCTCTTGAATTAAGAACACTAGAAATTGTTTCTAGTGTCCTATTTACATCTCTAATCTCTTAAAAGGCAGAACTTGAATTTCTAATTAATAGAAAAGGCTTTAGAAGCTGTTCAAGGGCTGCCATAGGTGTTCTTGGTGTGGACAAGCTAGAGGGACAACATCTGGTGTCCTGAAGATGAATCTCAAAGGCGCAGACACGCTGCAGTGCATCAAGAGGTTAGTGTAATCATTCTTGATTTAATCTAGGGTTCTAAAATTATTCTGATTAATTTTAAAATCTTAAATGACAAATACAGATCCAAAAACATATTAAAAGAATTTTAATATGTTGTTTATCATTGAAATCAAATAGATAAAAATAAATCTTCCATGATGCATGTGACCCTAGGTGAAAATTTTTGAATTCAATGGTATAAACTTGTGTTTTTCACGCTTCCGTTCCTTCACCAAAACCATTCAATTCTCTACATTATTGGTCAACTTGGACAGAATAAAACCACTTCAAAATACACAAAATGCAGTCACAATTCAAAAAGTTCAATCCCAACAATATATACACATAAATACTTCTAATTATCACACATACTTCCATTAACAATTTGCCTACCTTATCACTATTATCCACACAAATATATGCTGCCATTTTTTATACAATATTTCAACAATATTTCATGAACTTAAACACTTTAATCTTCATCATGAGGCTGCCATAAGTTTACACATACCCATCAACTTCAATTTTCACTTTTCAAGCTTACAAATCAAACTTTACACATGGAATTCAACTTCAATACAATTAAACATTTAAATCAACATCCAAACAACTATTTACATGCAAAAGCAAGCTGTTCATGATGAAGTTTCATGGCTGCCGAAATGGCTCAACTCCAATAATTCATCAAAACTAAAAAATTCTTCTAGAATTCAACTACCCACAACCTTAGTTATACTTTTAATGAAACAAGGATTGAAAATAACCACTTACCTCTTTTGAACTTCTTCAAAACCTCACCAAAATTTATCTTTCTTGCTCCCTTATTGCTACCCAAGGTGTGTAGGCAAAGATTAATGAAGGAAGTTCAAGAATTTAGCTTGAAATGAAGGTGATCTCAAGCTTGCATGGGTGGTTTCCATGGATGAAAGTTGGGACACCATTTTCAGCCATGGGAGAGCTTGGTGAGGATGATGAAGTGAGTGGAGGATTTTGTCCTCATTTTAAGTATTAATGTATCTACTTAGTGCTCCACTAAACCAAGATTAATTATATTATAATATAAGTGTCGACACCATATTTTGGCCGATCCCTAGAATCAATAAAAAATCTTTTCTTTGAACAGCTAATCACGTTTCCGGTCCCTCCTTGATAGGCGGTCACATTTCCGATCTCTCCTCACAGAGAATTGAATCAATGCTAAGTCCTCACATTCATTAAAGCCTCGCCGATCTCTCAAAATCATTTTACCGACCTCTCAAACTCGATGTCGGATTTCCGGACCTGTCAAGAATATTCCTGATCTCTGTTGATGAATAAAATGAACGGGCACTAGATCTTTTCCTACCAGTTTTATTGCCGACCTCCTTTCCGAAAGTTTAAGAGCTAAAGTTTTGATTCGATTCCGATCTTAAGTGTTCGAGTTAAATTTTCGGTCAAGTTCTGTTCAGCATTTCTTCCCTACCGGTCTCATGTTCAAAGTGCTTTCCGATCTCTCATACTTAGATTAATAATCACATTTAGTTTTTGTTTTGCTGTGCTCATACAATCAAATACTCAGACAAATAATGGTTTAAAATTTTCCGATCACAATCATTCATTGAACAAAAGGCATTTCATTTCATGTCATAATTTGTACAAGTTATTCGGCTGGGGGATCACCCCCAGCCTGATCTACATTTGGATCACTCCCTCTCTCCCTCTCACCCTCGGCTTCATCCTCACTGTCTTCATCATTGTCCTCAGGAGCCACCTCGGCCATCCAAGAAAAGTCTTCTTCTGGGTAACGCTCCTGGAGTGCGGCCAAGAGGTCCTTGTGAGCCTTCACATAGGCCTCGGCTATTCCCGTCACCATCTCTTCATCCCTCTCCTTAAGCTCCTTATCTTTCTCCTTAAGCTCCTTATCCTTCGCCTCAAGTTCCTCTATAAGTTGAGCGACACTGGCTTCGTTGGCATGAAGCACTGGACTTCCTTAGAGCACGGTCCCTCTCATCCAAAGCACGATTCTGTTCGCCAACCGGTCTTCATGGAGCTTAGCCCGTCCCTCGACTTGAGATATATAATCCCGGCGGATGAGAGTTGGGATCGGAGGAATCCACCTCTGATTCTTCTTCCGATCTCCTTACCCGGTAGAATCCTCTCGGATCATGGTGCGGTTCACGGACACTCCACGTTTAAGCTCATGGTCCGAGTCAATATGTCGTCGAGACCATTCAGGATAACTGTCCGATCCTCTGAAAGAAGATGGTAGACCCGGGACTTTGGCGAAATCGAGTTCTCCTTGTGATCGGTTATTCCTCAAGCGATCGTCGATGCTTGGCGCCCGAGAAGAGGTCCTCCCAGCAGCTGGAGAAGACCCCCCGTCCCTGCTTGGAACAACTGCAAGCGTCGGAGGCTGCTCCTCCGATCTAGGAGAAGATCGGGTAGCCGGTGGTCGTGGACCGAAGGTTGGGGAGGATCACTTTGTATCTCCCCAGGTTCGTGACCGGGCGTTTGGAGTCGTTCCGAACGCTTTATCTCCTTTATCTTCCGGGAGATCTCTCTCTCCTTCTTCCGTTTCCTTGAACCCTCACCACCCGCCATACCTGCACAAAGAAAAGGTTAGTGAGATCGCTAAGGTCCTGAGATCTGAGGTATAGAAAATACCGATGCCGAGGTTAGAGAGCGGAAGCTCGCGGTCTTGGCCGATGGCGATTGAACAGTCCAATGGTGCAGCTCGGCAGTCACCGAATCCAAACAAGAATACTTTTTAGTGGCAGCCTCACTCTTCAGATCCATCACTATCAAACTTTCCTCTTCGCTCAAGGTAATATGGTTCGGAAGCAAGGGTCCCTGGTACCACCAGCTGCGGGGGAAGTCCTCAAAGCGGCTCGGATCTTTGCTCCTCACAATGAAGAAACGATTCTTCCAGTTCTTAAGAGACGAGGGCAGATCGGAAAAGAGCCCGCAATTAGGCTTCGCCTGAAAGAACCAGTGGTCATCGTCCTTTCGGTGAGTTAGCCGGTGCAGCTTGGCGAACACTTTAGCTGTAGGTCTGATTCCCTTAGCTCGGCATAGACCTCGGAAAGCAACCAAGATCCGCCACGAGTTGGGGTGGATTTGAACAATGGATATTCGGTGAAATTTTAGGACCTCCTTGTAGAAATCGGCTAGAGGGAACCTCAGACCGGCCTTTAACTGTTCTTCATACACCATGACCATGTCATCCTCTTCAAAAGAATGATCGACACGAAGATCGCCATGGCACTTGATCAGCTCATATGAATCAGGACAAATGTTGTATTCTTGAACAAACGATTGCAGATCGGATTCCCGAAGAACCGATGGAAGCTCGTCTATAGGAAGGGTCTCTCTCCTTGAAGAAGGGCGCGTACGCCTTAATGGTACGATCCGGCCAGGCACTGGCGAGAGACCCTAAGGGGTCCAGGTTGCGCTTGGCCCGACTGCCTCTTCTTCATCAGACGATGACCAAGAGAACTCAATGGAAGGAGGGCTCGCCGCTCTCTGACCTTCGGCACCGCTCATTTTCAAGAAAAAACAAAGAACTTAAACTAAAAAGAGGATTAAAGCCCTTACCAGAGTCTAATCGGCGTCGGAGAAACTGGAGAAAATGAGAGAACTTCGAAGCTATGAGCAGGAGACTGAAAATGAAATGAGAGAACAAGCGCTAACCCTCCCCTATTTATACTAGTCCGAGCATTTAATGCTCGCAAGGTTCTAGGCGGCGCATCGATTGGTGAGACTCGACAGCTGTTCTGACACTTCTCTCAAATATCCGAATGTTCAGAGATCGGTTAATTGGAGATCGGCATAATAAGTTAAATATTTTGAATAAAGGATCAGTCAAGTGTCATTCAAGTAAAGAACCAGATCGGATAACCACCTTAGAGATCGAAAAATAATCAATGCAAAAATAATAAGATGATAACTGCAAAATAAAGTCTTTATTTGCAAAAAGATCGGATTACATCATTTGGGCGATCTCGAGGGATCGGATTACAATAAAGGACTAACTACATCATTTGGGTGATCTCTAGAGATCGGATTACACTAACATTGGATCACATCATTTCTGTGATCTCTAGAGACCGGTGAAAAATCCTATCTGAAGAGGCTGATCTAAGGATCAGTTTATAACTGATCCCAAGGATACTCCCAGGAGATCCATGGATCAGTTTATAACTAATTCCAAGGATACTCCCAGGTGATCCAAGGATCAGTTTATAACTGATCCCAAGGATATTGCCGACCGGATGCTTCATCCGCTGTCGGAACACCCAATGTGGATCAGCATCGCTGTCGGAACACTCAATGTGATGAGAAGCCGAATGAACTCAGTTGAGCAACTCGAGATCGGTACAACCAAAGCCCGCAATGCGGATCGGTCAGATCCAGTTCTCTCACCATCGTCAATTAGGACCATCCAATCACCGGGATCGTAAATTTTCAGTCGAGGAATAGGGAATTCCATCGGAAGAGGATCAAAACCACAGTTGTAGCCGGAACTTTCCCCGGAACAGCTAGAACCAAGAAACAAAGAGAAAGAGAGAAAAATCGAATGAAGGAAATGCCACTATCAACAGGGGTATATATAGGGGAAAATGGGCATTTAATGCTGAGCGGAAAACGAAGCGGACGCTTCGAAAATCGAGATATAATTAATGCTTGGACCGAATCCAGACTGATCAAGGGATAAAAGAGATCGGGAGATAGGAGATCAGCATGAGAGATCGGAATAGGAGCTAGGGGATCGGAAGACAAAAAGAATAAGACAAATCCCAATAACCGTCGTCAGAATCAGAGCCGAGGTAGTTAAAGCGTTGCAGACGAGATCTCCACCGCACGCCTAAGAATCGCCCTTAATCTTGACAGTGCGTGGTATGTCATGTGATCTGTACATCCCAATCTCCACCGTTGATCTCACTTGTAAGGATGAATCCGGAACCCTTGGATCAAAAGAGAAGATGACAATACCAGCGTTTTTCACTCTCAGCCCTCAGATCGTTCCGGACAAGAGGATTCAAGACCGTCGGATTAAAAGAGGAAAAGGACAAATACCTTGAGAAGCGATCTCAGCCATTCGTTTTGATTCTCTTTAATTCCTGAACATCCGATCATGTACTTCAAAATCCTGACCCTCCATCTCCCTCAAAATGAATCCTGACCCTTCATGGGGAGCACCCGATTCCTATAAATACCTGCATGAAAAACTGTTCAAGGGACGAAAAAAACGGACAAAAAATATAGGCAAGAGGCTGCTATTATCGTGGAGGAACTCTGAAACTTCATTCAGTTTGTTACTCTGCTGTTTTGTAGTGATTAAAAATACTTTTGAAACTAGTTTTCAGGAGTGTTTTCTTGAAAAGATTTTGAATATTGGAACTCTACATTTCCAGTTTGTTCATTATCTGGTCATACTCTCATCATCTCTGCTTTCCTTTCCGCTGTTCAAGCTCAACTTCCTTTCACCTGGTTCTTACCCGGTTACCTTTTAGCTAAAGCATCTCTCGGTTTCACGACAGACATCAACTCTCAGGCTGATCAATCCGCCATCTTCATCACTGTTTACCACTTCACAGTTATTTCAATATATTTGGCTCCTCACAGGTAAGAGCTCATACTGTTGTTTACGTTTATTTTCCACACTTCCTTTGTTCTTTATACATCTGCAACTTCCTTCAAAGATTATTTTGCACTAGAGAACCTCAAAAGGTGTTATTGTAGGAGTTCATGCTTCTGTTTTATTAAGTGTCCACGTTTATTTTCCGCATTTTCCTTGTTTTCTTACATCTGCGATTTTCTTCAAGTTTACTTTTTGCACGAACGATCCCCAAAGAATGACACTCCTAAATCATTTCTTTAGTGATCAGTTTATTTTTATTAATCTTCATCATTTCTGAAAACCAGTTTTTTTAACTCTTTGTAGTATGTAAATGGTTGGGTAAACGTAGGTAGCTGCAACTTAGAGGTCTCCTTTAAAAAGAGGACCTGAATAACACGTCAGGAAGATAGCCGAACTATTAGGCGGCGTAAGCGACAATTCGACAAAGATGTCATGAAATGGAATAAGACCAAAGTAAGCGAAGCAGTGGATCGGTCATTAATAGATATTGGTAAAATGACTACATGAAAAGGTCGATGAATCAAGTCTAGTGTTCCGTTCAGCCACGGGATATCCATAAACCTTATCCGGCATTTTTGAAGGTCGAATTCTTAGTTTTAGGTTCTTAAGACCCGTAGCGTGGTTAAATTTTTAAAAGTCTTTGTCAGAGTCTCATCAAAATAGAAGAAGTCGGAAGAGTCCTTATCCTATCCTTGCCTAAAAGTTTTAAGTCAACTCTTAAAGGAGATCGGAGGAGGGTTCTTATCCGGTCTCCCTTCAAGATTTTGATAAACATTAAGTAGGGATCGGAAGAGAGTTCTTATCCGGTCTCAACTCAAAACATTAACGAATAACTCTAAAGGAGATCGGAGGAGGGTTCTTATCAGGTCTCCTCTCAAAATACAATAAATAACTTAAAAGAGATCGGAGGAGGATTCTTATCCGGTCTCCCTTCAAAATTTTAATAAACATTAAATAAGGATCGGAGGAGAGTTCTTATCCGGTCTCCACCTCAAATTTTAATAAACATCTGAAAGAGATCGGAGGAGAGTTCTTATCCGGTCTCATCCTCAAAACTTTAAATAAATAACTTAAAAGAGACCGGAGGAGGGTTCTTATCCGGTCTCCCCTCAAAATTTTAATGAACAACTTAAAAAAGATCGGAGGAGAGTTCTTATCCGATTCTCACACCCGTTCACTAAGGTTGTCTCATTTACTTATGTATCTGGGTGATCCAAATTTAGTGAAAAATCAAACATTCCTTCTACCAAAAGGATTAACATTGCCGCCTAAGCCCTTCTAACTATGTTGTTAAGGACGCAGAAGTAAATCTACTTACCCTTATTAAGGGACGAGGTGGGGTGCCTAACACCTTCCCCACCCGTTTACGGACCCCGAACTTAGAATCTCTGTTTTAAAGTGGTTTCATTTTTAATTTAACTTCCCAAATGGTTTTCTTTAGTTTCCCTCAAAACTAAGGTGGCGACTCCTCACTCTTCCCACTTCGGTGAGTGATCGTCAGGCGACATAAAATCCCATTCTGACGGCTTAGCGACTCCACTGGGACTAATATTGACCCAACCCGATCTAGAGGTCCAAAAGTAGGCTTAATTTTTGTCCGATCAAATTATATTTAGAGGGGCTCACTCGGCGATGTCTTATATGCTAATTATACTTGCTCCTAACTATTTTGTTTTGCCAGTTCAATCTCATACAGTGATCTTCATATCAAAGAAAAAGGAAAAAGAAAAAAGGAAAAATAAAATCCCCTGAATTGGGAAGAGGTAAAGTGTCCCTTCACACCTTGAACACTTACACAATGTCCTCACACACTATGGTCCTAACAGGGCTTTCTTACCCTTTTAGGAAAGTAGGAGGGGTCATGTAGCGGTGCAGTGGGTTTTACCCCGTTAGTATCCGTGAAGGCTTCTGCTCAAATTGAAACTCGTTCTATCCATTGTGATACTCGTGGAATTTTCCCGACAATATCATGGGGGTAGAATGGGGCTCTCTCTTGTTCTGATGAGGGGCAATTTGGGAACACGTGGCTATTAGAAAATTAGATCTGAGCTAAACCATCACGATAGTTGAAAGTCGTAGTAAACTACCTCATAAGATAGAACTATCCCAAATAGGTAGCGCTTATCCGGTATCAGGAGTCTCCCTATTATAGGACAAAAGGGACATGTTTACTCTTACCTTGCTCTCTTTTGATTTCCTTTCGTTCATTTTTGTGAGGGTAATCTTGAATTCTACTGAAACACCTACACATTTTCCTACTTTGATAAATGTGTACGTGTCACCCTGTCAACAGTATGATTCAAAATTACCCTAATTTGTCTTACTAACAAATTCTCCATGAGCGTTACCAAATCAAAGGTCTGTAGAAGGATAGGCATCATTTTTATCATGGCATCCTCGAGTCAGTCGGCAGAAAAGGCTCAGAACGCTAGACTTTGGTCCGAATCAGTTCATAGTCCGGTACCCTCGCAAAATGATGCTTCCGAGGCACCTGTTAGCTCGCTACCTTCGCTAGATCTGGACAAAATAGAGGTCAAAATGAACAACCTCGAGGGTATGTCTAATAGATGGAGGTTGCTTCAGGCCAGTCGAGTGCGATTTGAAGAGAAGTACGGAAGGATTGCAACCTTAATGCAAGTCAAGGTCCAAATCTCGGCATTAAAAGCCATGTTGTCGGTTTGGAATCCTAAGTACGGAGTATTCTCTTTCAATGACATTGACACGGTCCCCACTATGGAAGAATATCGAGGCATTCTTTGGGGATCCCATACTCTTTGCGAGCAGGATCTACTTACACCTCGAGCATAGGCGGACACGAAGCGGTTGGCACATATGTTGGGTTCTCCCGGAAGAAGTAAAGTCGAGAAAGCGATCAAAGGGAACACTCATGGATGGTATTGGGCGTACCTTGAGAAGCGGTTAGATCATTACCTCCAAGAGAAAAGCGTGGGATCAAGCTTCCATGGCACTCGCCTTGGGAATCTATGGTGCGATCCTGTTCGGGGCCATTGGGGATCATCACTAGCGTGTGATGGAGGTATTTTGGACGATAGAAAGCGGGGATCAATCCGATACCAGCAATTCTTGCGAAACCTTGTTAACCTAACTACTGCGAACAGCGGAAAGGGTCCATTAAGTGTTGCTCTCGGTTATTATACCTACGGACTATCGACCACATGTGTCACGAGGAGACAAAAGGATTGACTTGGTACCTTGACCAGCCTCCCATTGAGAAGATGACCGGTTAGTGATCGGCCGAAGAATGAAAAAGCGATGGCGGGAGCGGATTACGAGTTTCAATAGCCATGATTCTTGTTGGAGGAAGGCGTGGGCGTCAAGCCAACCCGTCTTGATTAGTACAGGAGGTATTCGATCGGTGTCCCTAATTGGAATAACCGGGTATACAAGTTACACTCCGGCCAGGTAATGAGGCGGTTTGGCTCAACACGATCCATGTTCAACATTAAAAATACCACCAAGGTCACTTCTACCATGAGCTCAAGGAAGAAGAAGGGTTGAAAATGGCTCGCAAGTCACAGGAAAACATCACTCTAATGGAGAAATCACCCGAGGCCGAGTGCCTCGGACGATTACCTTAAATGGAGAAGCGATAGGGACCAGAGCGCTTTACCATAGAATTCAGGGCGACAACCCTCGCCAAGGCGCCCTATTAGAGGAAGGCGATGTCGCTTTGGTTGACTCGCTACAAAAGGCAAATACCGAGAACTCACAATTGCGGGAACAAATAAAGCAGTGAAGGACCAACGAGAAAATTAAGAGGAGGATAAGAAAGCTCGGGGAAGAGGCAAGGGCCGAAAGAATAGGGTTCGAAGAACAAGAGTCTGATGGGAAAAGGAAAGAGACTCTCTCAGTGAGGTTAAAGAGATGAAAGGCGAGAATAGTAAGCAGGAAAGGATGAAGTACCAAGAGGTACTCGTTGAAGAGTATAAACAGGAAAACAAGAAGAAGAAGCTTGAATTAAAAGAGCAGGCACTACTCATCAACGATATCTTGAAAGAGTGTGCTAAAGAGAGAAAAGAAAAAGAAAAACAAGCTGCCCTCTATCAAGGACTGAAAGAAAATGTGGACCAGTTGGAGAAAATGATAGCACAAGGAAAAAAGGAACTATTACCTGAATCCGAATATGCTCTGAAAGTGTTCGATCCTGCCAAACAAGAGGAAAGGTTATACGAGTATCTCGAGAAAATGTCATCTCATTATAAAGAACCTCCCGAGAACCTAGGCGATGTAAAGAATATCTTTGTCACAATTATTGATTAATGAAATGATTTTTGGACCATTGTTTAAGCGGTTGTGAATGAATAATATGACTCCGTAGGAACTCCTCGCTAGGGTTATGTGAAAAATTGAGTGCGCTATATGAGCAGGTATCATAAATGCACATTCAATCCCGTCATTCACGATCGGACTATCAAGCAGCGCCATGATAAAGTTGATGCGGTTATCCTTTTGCGATTCCAACACGGCTCTCAAATGCCCTTTGTATCCTTCGTCCAGACCAGGACTTTTAGTTTCTTTGCAAAACTCAAATTCATTTAAATTTTTTTATCCCTCACAGGAAATCAATATTGATTCAAACAAGGCAAGTCTGACCAAGCACACGATCCAACCCAAGCGAGTGTACTTAACAAGATCTCGAACGAGGAAGATAATGGAAAATCAGGAGCAAGTCACAGAACCTACGAGGGCGGTCTCCGATTTGAAGGATCAGCTTTCTGAAATTATGAGACTAATGAAGGAAATGTCTCAGAGCAAACCTGCTTCAGAACCTAGCCCACCATTACCTCCTCCGCCTCCTACAACAAATGATCCTCAGCAAGCTTCAACCTCTTTTACCTTTCAGTCTCCCATTAGGACCCGACAATCACTTTGTCAATCCGGTGACCATAAATAATGACCCACCTTTTTCCTATTACCCGTAGTCTCAAATGCCGAGCCTCACCATTCAATCCGATCCCTCGATTTACTCCACCCCTCGGCTCGGTTGGAGGAGCATATCATCTGATGGAAGGAGAACATAGGGCGAGAGATAACGAGAAACTATCGGCCCTAGAAGAAAGGCGAGAGCAATAGAGGGCTGAACATGTATGGTTCGATCGATGTGTAAATCGCTTGAGATTGGTGCGGATGTGGTGGTACCACCCAAATTCAAAGTTCGGATTTAAACAAGTACAGGAAACTCGGATCCCGCATCCACGGCAACCTACATTGCCAAAATGCGCTTAACGGAAGGCGATAGACTTCTCATTCACTTCTTTCACGAGAGCCTCTCGGAGGCGGCTACGAGATGGTGCATACAATTGGGCGAGGAGCAAGCTACACTCCTGGAAGGATTTAGCGATACCTTTACGAAGCAATATAAATTCAATTGTGATGCGGCACCCACAAGGAGGGACCTCGGAACACAGTGCAGAAAGGCGGGAAAGTTTCAAGCAGTACGCCCAACGATGGAGGGAGAAGGCTGCAGAAGTATATCCTCCAGTGACCGACAATGAACTTTGCTCCCTATTCATCGAAACATTAAAGGCTCCCTACTTCAACCTGATGATTGGCAATACCTCCAATAGCTTCTCAGATATCATCCAAGCCGGTGAGAGAATTGAAGCTAATCTGAGAATAGGAAGACTACGAGTTGGTGAAAACCACGTGAAGAAGCCCGCCAATTTTGGCAAGAAGAAGGAAGGTGATGTACACTCTGTCACCTGTCCAAATAATTACCCCCAATTTCCCCAAAATAACTACCGGCCATATCCTCCCTCTCAGGGCCCAACTATCGCGAACATCCCACCCCCTTTCCCTAATTATTCACAACCACGCCCTGTCGCCCCACACCAAATTTCCAACCAAGACCACCTCCTCCTCGGCTCAACCACGGCCACCACAAAATAACCCAAGACCTCCAAGGAATCTGATCCACCCCTTCCCCTCCCTCTCGGTGAAATATACCGATACCTTGTCGGTATAAACCAAATCGTGCAGTCCCTTTAGACCCAATCCGGTAGCCATATCCCAGGTGGTATGATGCCACAGCCCGTTGTGAGTATCATGGAGGAGCACAAGGGCATTCAACTGACAACTGCGGGGCACTCAGAGGGAGAGTGCACGCTTTAATCCGGAACGGGTGGTTGAAGATTGAGGGGAATGGTTCCCTCCCCAATGTCACCTCAAATCCTTTGCCTAACCATAATGCGGGTAGTGGTGTAAATATGATTGAGTCAGGAGAAGGATCGACAGGAAGTGGACAAGTTGGTCCCTTACTTCAAAGAAATTTTTGCCATATCGATGAGAGGGTTATCTTTCCCCTCGGTGCGAGGAGAGTGAGGAAAGTGCGAGTGTCCTTACCATGGAGGCGGTGACCATGAGTGCGAGATTGTGAGGGGTTGGGCAAGAAGTCGAACTTATTGTCTCTCGGGGTTACGAGATACAGACAAAGCTAAAAGCGGAAAAAGGAGTGAACACCACGGATACGGCGAGCGCCTCTACCTCCAAAACCAGAATCACCTTCTCACCCCGGTAGCCTCACCACGATGCTTGATTATTGGACTCCACCTCGGCTCCCCATCACCAACACTCATGCTGTCCCTTGGAACTATAATTTCCAAGTTTTTACTCGAGGGCGTCAAGCGGCACATCCGCTCCTAGCCTTGCCTCACCTCGGCACCACCAAAGCCATGTTTCGCTCCTCACGAGCACTTGGGATGACTTATGCTTTGGACACATGTGACATTACTCCCCAAACAAGTCCCGACTGTTATTGCAATAAAACCCTCTCCACACGAGCAAGAAGTCGAGTTTATAACTTTGAAGTGGGAGGTGTTACGGGAGCGAGGAAGAGAAAGAGAAAGGGAAAGTAAAGATGGGAGAGTCATCAAGAAACACGGAAGAGGAGGTTGAGAAAGCGAGGAAGCGAGCACATTGAGCATAGAGAAGATGAAGAAGCTGTTGCTCCAAATAATGAAGCGAGCGAGTATGATGTGGTGGAGCAGTTGAGAAAGACACGCTTCGGATTTATTTGTTATCGCTGATTTTGAGTTCGGAAGTGCAAGCAAGCCTTACAGAGAATCTGGATCGGGCCTTTGTCAACCACGACATTACTCAGGCGGTTTGAGAAGTTAGTGGGACAAATCGGGCATCGGCTCTGTAGCCTTTTACGAAGAGGAGGTAGACCCTGCAGGCTAAGGGCATAATAAAGATCTGCATGTAAAGGTGAAATGTAAAGGCTGTATAGTGGCCAAGGTCCTCATCGATAACGGATCGACCCTCAATATGCGCCTAGCGTTACCTTGGCTAGATTGCGATTGACCAATCGGACATACGTCAAAGTGCTATGGTGGTGAGAGCTTTTGTGGAACAAGGAGAGAGGTCTTTGGGGACATTGACTTGCCAATCAGGTCGGTGCATGTACTTTCAATATCACGTTTCAAGTGATGAACATTGAGCGACCTACACCATCTTTGTTAGGAGGCCTTGGATCCATTCTGCGAATCTTTGTTCCCGACTTTGCACGGAAGATCAAATACATTAGGGCGGCAAAATCATCACGGTGAGGGGAAGAAGCTATCTGGTCACCAAGCCGCAATCACTTCCCTATGTGGAGCGGTAGAGAATCATTGGAAAGCTCTTTCCGGGCCCTTGAGTTACAAGATCTTGGGAAGGAGGGGCCATGGCTATGGTGGCCAAAGTAATGTCAAGCGGGTATGAAGAAGGTAAGGGCCTAGGCGCCACATTACAAGGAATTGTCGAGCCTATACCGGCCATTCAGAAGATAGGCCGTTATGGTTTGGGGTATGAGGAGGATGCCCTTATGGATGGGCGGTTCCGGATGAGGAAAATGCTTCGGGATCAGAGGTTCGACCAGAAGATGGGAAAGGTGAAAGTAGTCCCGAGAATCACGGAAATCTTCACTAAACCGGTCATTCAACATCCGGCAAGTACAGAAGAATCACCTGATGATCCATCCATAGATGTCATCCAACTGGATTCCTTGTATGAGGCCCTAGTTTCGCCAATGGCTGAAGAGCAGGAGCTTGACAACTGGACAACGGAGGATATCCCTGTACTCAATCTCGAGTAAAGTACCTCTGGTTATCTACACTTGATCACTTTGTCCATGGTGACAAGTGTAATACTGTAAATGGACCTTTTCTTATGGCATTAATGAATTAATAGCGCATTTTTAATCCAATACTCTTTTTCTTTCCTTTTAATTCCATCCTTATAACATGTTCTATTCTTTATTCATTCAGGAACATTCATCAATTAACACCTAATAATCCAATAGACTCAGAAATTCCTCTGGTTAATTTTGAAATCCCCATAACTGCCATTACTTCAAGTGATTCTGAGGAAGACCTTACAGAGGAAAGCAATGAAAAAGATGAACCCTCCCTCGTGCCTTGTGAAGATGAAAGCGCACAATAAACTTAGGCACGGAAGAAGTAAAAGGAACTTAAGGTAGTGGAGAGTGGCGAATTGGGAGATATGATCGATGCAGCAGGAATTTCTCGACATATTCTCATGGAGTTATAATGATATGGTGGGTTTGGACCCTCAGATAGTCACGCACAAAATTCCCTTGATCCCGGGGACAATCCCGGTAAAACAAAAGCTAAGGAGAATGAATCGACACCTTTGCTTAAGGTTGGGGCGAAGTCAAGCGATATGGCCGGGTTCTTAGAAGTGGTCAAATATCCCCAATGGGTGGCTAACGTCGTCCGGTGATGAAGAAAGGCGGGAGAGTCGGGGTGTGCGTTGACTCAGGGATCTTAATAAAGTTAGCTTGAAAAGCGACTTCCCTCTCCCCATATTGATGTGCTAGTTGACAATGCTGCGGGTTTGGGCAGATGTTCGTATATTGATGGGGCATCAGGGTACAATCAGATCCCAATGGACGAGGAAGACAAGGATAAAACTGCTTTTATCACCCAATGGGGTGATACGCTGCTCGGGTCATGCCTTTCGGGTTGAAAAATCAGGGCTACTTACGGTAGCGCAATGGTCACATTATTCCACGATATGATGCATAAAGAAGTGGAGGTATATGTGGATGATATGATCATCAAATCCGGGAGAAGAGAGCCACGTTCGGGTGATAAGGAGGGTGTTTGAAAGACTCGGAAATACGGTTGAAGCTGAACCTGCTAAGTGCATATTCGGAGCTAGATCGGAAAAGCTGTTGGGATTCATAGTAGCGAGAAAGGGATAGAAGTGGATCCGGACAAAGTTCGAGCTATTCAAGAAATGCCGTCCCCAAAAGCGAGAAGGGAGGTGCGATTTTAGGAAAGGTGAACTACATTTCGAGTTTATTTCTAATCTCCTTTGCCAAAGCGAGCCTATTTTGATTACTCGGAAGAACAACCCTACCCAATGGGATTCGGATTGTCAAAAGGCTTTGAGACAATCAAGCGATTTGTCAAATCCACGGTATTGGTCACTTTGTGGCGGCGGGCCTTTGATCTGTGCACTGGCGGTCCAACGAAATTCTATGGGGTGTGTTTTGGGACGACATGATGATCTGGCGAAAAGAGAGGGCCATTTATTACCTGAGCAAGAAGTTCAATGATTGTGAGTCGAGGTATTCTTTCCTAGAAAAGACTTGCTGCGCGTTAGCTTGGACGGCAAATCGCCTTAAGCACTACATGTTGAATCACAAGACATGGCTTATCTCGGGATGGATCCTATCAAATCGTATTTGAAAGCCCGTTCGTGCCGGGGAGGATAGCCAAGTGGCGGTTATACTCTCCCAATATGACATAGTTTATATGACCGGAAGCGGTGAAAGGTAGCGTGATTCTTGACCTCTAGCGAGAAAACCCTATCGGATTATGAAGCTCTAAATTTGAGTTCACGATGAACATATTAATGAGGTAGGCGCAAAGAAGGCGAGCCAACGATGTATGGGAAATGTATTTTGATGGAGCGATCAATTTATCGGAAATGGAATCGGAGTGTACTAGTATCCCGGACGGAAAACATTTCCCGATAGTGCTAAATTGGGGTTTGTTGTACCAACAATGTCGCAGTATGAAGCTTGTGTAATGGGTCTACATGCCGCTATAGAGATGAAAATCAGAAAGTTGGAGGTGTCACGGAGACTCGGCTCACGATAATCTATCAAGTCAAGGAGAATGGCAAACTAAGGATCCCAAGTTGATCCCATATCGAAGTACTTACTGGAGTTGATCAAGAAATTCGAAGAAATCTCTTTCACTCACTGAGTAGAGACAAGAATCAATTTCTGATGCCTTAGCTACTCTATTTGTTATGGCTCAAATCGAAGAAGAGCGACGTTTGAGGCGTTGAAGATTAAGGTAAGGGATGAGCGACCTATTGCTTCATGATTGAAGAAGAGCGACGGAAAGCCTTGGTATCATGACATCACGATCTCTTGTAGAACCAGAGAATTCCCTTAAGGGGCAAGCAAAAATGAAAAGAAGATGATTCGGAGTTTAGCATTAGGGTACTTTCCCAGTGGAGAAACCCTATACAAGAGGAGCCCCAACGGAGAATTGTTGAGATGTGTAGATGCAAAGGAAGCAAAGAAAATCCTTTTGAAACTCATGAGGAAATTGTGCCACTCACGCCAATGGACACATGATGGCGAAGCAAATCATGCGGCGTGGGTATTTTGGATCACAATGGAAAAGGATTGCATCAGTATTTCGGAAGTGCCACAAGTGTCGATTCTGTGAATCAGATAAATGTGCCACCTCACAAGGCTATTCAATCTCGTCTCACCGTGGCCTTTTGCAATGTGGGGCATAGATGTGATTGGTCCCATCAATCCCAAGGCATCCAATGGGCCAGATTCATCCTTGTAGCCATCGACTATTTCTCCAAGTGGGTCGAGGCGACATCCTATGCTCACATCACGAGAACACGTTTCTCAAATTCTTGAAGCAATGTCATCTGCGGCATGGTCTCGAATGAAATTGTCGCGATAATGCCAAGAACTTGAATGGTCAGAAGATTCGGGAATTATGTGACCAATACAAAATCCGACACCTCAATTCCTCCCCATACCGTCCCGGATGAATGGAGCGGTGGAAGGCGCAAACAAAAACCTCAAGAGAATAATCAGGAAAATGACGGTCACATATAGGGGTGGCATGATATGCTTCCTACGCTCTTCACGCATACCGGACTTAGTAAGAACCTCGGCCGGGCAACTCCATACTCAGCGGTCTACGGGATGGAAGCTGTATTGCCTATTGAGGTTGAAATCCGTCCCTAAGGATTTTGAAGGAATCGGGGATCGATGAGTCGAGAATGGATCGATCAAGGTTGGATCGATTGAATTTCTTTGGATGAGAAAAGGTTAACAATGACATGTCACGGACAATTATACGAGAGGAGGATGGCGAGCATTTGATAAAAATGTCGCCCGCAGGAATTCCAACACAGGGACTTAGTTACGAAGAAAGTCTTCTTTGAACCAAAAGCGATCCTCGGGGCAAGTGGTCACCAACATACGAGGACCCTATGCGATTAAGAAGACATTTTCGGAGGAGCCTTGATCTTGACCGCATGGGCGGTGAAGAATTCGAGACCAGTCAATGCGAAACCTTTGTCAAGAGATACTATGCATAAAAGGGAAAGGATGAAAACCCGAAAGGGCATCCAAAAAAAAAAAAAAAAAAAAAAAAAAAAAAAAAAAAACTTCTCGGGGTGAAAACCCAAGAACCAAAGTGGAGAAATAAGGAAGAGGGTATGAAACCACGGATGGAGAGAAAGCTATCGCAACATGAAGCTTGAGAGAACTTGAAATAATGGCGGTTAAAAGACTTCAAAACTAACCATAAGGAATATGTGAGATCTAACCTTATGCCCTTTTCCTTTGAAAGTCTATTCTTTCTAATAAAGTTATACTTCATTCCTTACATTTGTTATTTTCCCCATGCTATCCTTTCTCTTTGTTTAATGCGCTATTAATTAGTTAAAATTTTTGCCATAAGATTTGAATTTGAAAATTGATAACCTCACGTACTTTATTATGAGATTTGCAGGAAATAGCCTTCAAAAAAAAAAAAAAAAAAAAAAAAAAAAAAAAAAAAAAATTATAGAGGTGAAAACCCGAAAGGGCGCTTATGGTCGAATGGACGAAGAGAAAGTGAAAACCCGCAAGGGCGCTTTCCGAAGAATAAGAAGAAAGTCGGGAATGAAAAGGGGCATCCGAAAGAATGAGGTCATAGGTCAGGTCTTGCAACTCCTCCTCCATTAATCATCCGCCTTCGTTATCTTGTTAAGTACACTTCTTCAGGGAAAGAACTTCATGTGTCAGGGTTAGACTCGCCTTGTAAGTTGATTTTGATTTCCTGCAATTTAAATTTCTGTCATCAACCTCTGGTTCCTTGATCCAAGTTGATTTTAATTTCATGCAATTTACATTTCTGTTATCAACCTCTGGATCCTTGATCCAAGTTGATTTTAATTTCATGCAATTCCACCATCAACCTCTGGTTCCTTGATCCAAGTTGATTTTAATTTCATGCAATTTACATTTCTACCATCAACCTCTGGTTCCTTGATCCAAGTTGATTTTAATTTCATGCAATTTACATTTCTGTTATCAACCTCTGGATCCTTGATCCAAGTTGATTTTAATTTCCTGCAAATCCACCATCAACCTCTGGTTCCTTGATCCAAGTTGATTTTAATTTCCTGCAATTTAAATTTCTGCTATCAACCTCTGGTTCCTTGATCCAAGTTGATTTTAATTTCCTGCAATTTACATTTCTGTTATCAACCTCTGGATCCTTGATCAAAGTTGATTTTAATTTCCTGCAAATCCACCATCAACCTCTGGTTCCTTGATCCAAGTTGATTTTAATTTCCTGCAATTTACATTTCTGCTATCAACCTCTGGTTCCTTGATCTAAGTTGATTTTAATTTCATGCAATTTACATTTCTGCTATCAACCTCTGGTTCCTTGATCCAAGTTGATTTTAATGTCATGCAATTTACATTTCTGCTATCAACCTCTGGTTCCTTGATCCAAGTTGATTTTAATGTCATGCAATTTACATTTCTGCTATCAACCTCTGGTTCCTTGATCCAAGTTGATTTTAATGTCATGCAATTTACATTCCTGTTATCAACCTCTGGTTTTTAGATCCAAGTTGATTTTAATTCTCTAGGTCATTAATTTAGGTGTGCTTTAGTTCCCTAATTTCAAATACCTAATCGTCCAAAATATGAGTCGGAATCTTTACATAATTCCTATCGAAATTTTCCTTTAATTGAAATTATGTAAAGAGGGGCATTGTCGACACCATATTTTGGCGATCTAGAATCAATAAAAATCTTTTCTTTGAGCGACTAATCACGTTTAGGTCCCTCCTTGATAGGCGGTCACATTTCCGATCTCTCCTCACGAGAGAATTGAATCAATGCTAAGTCCTCACATTCATTAAAGCCTCGCGATCTCTCAAAATCATTTTACCGACCTCTCAAACCCGATGTCGGATTTAGGACTGTCAAGAATATTCTGATCTCTGTTGATGAATAAAATGAGCGGGCACTAGATCTTTTCCTACGGTTTATTGCCGACCTCCTTTAGAAAGTTTAAGAGCTAAAGTTTTGATTCGATTCCGATCTTAAGTGTTGAGTTAAATTTTCGGTCAAGTTACATTGACATTTCTTCCCTACCGATCTCATGTTCAAAGTGCTTTCCGATCTCTCATACTTAGATTAATAATCACATTTAGTTTTTGTTTCTTTGTGCTCATACAATCAAATACTCGGACAAATAATGGTTTAAAATTTTCCGATCACAATCATTCATTGAACAAAAGGCATTTCATTTCATGTCATAATTTGTACAAGTTATTGGTGAGGATCACCCGGCTGATCTATTTGGATCACTCCCTCTCTCCCTCTCACCCTCGGCTTTATCCTCCTTGTCTTCATCATTGTCCTCGGGAGCCACCTCGGCCATCCAAGAAAAGTCTTCTTAGGTAACGCTCTGGAGTGCGGCCAAGAGGTCCTTGTGAGCCTTCACATAGGCCTCGGCTATTCCGTCACCATCTCTTCATCCCTCTCCTTAAGCTCCTTATCTTTCTCCTTAAGCTCCTTATCCTTCGCCTCAAGTTCCTCTATAAGTTGAGCGACACAGTAACCGTTGGCCATGAAGCACTGGACTTCCTTAAGAGCACGGTCCCTCTCATCCAAAGCACGATTACATTCGGCCACCGGTCTTCATGGAGCTTAGCCCGTCCCTCGACTTGAGATATATAATCCGAGCGGATGAGAGTTGGGATCGGAGGAATCCACCTCTGATTCTTCTTCCGATCTCCTTACCCGGTTTGAATCCTCTCGGATCATGGTGCGGTTCACGGACACTCCACGTTTAAGCTCATGGTCCGAGTCAATATGTCGTCGAGACCATGCAGGATAACTGTCGATCCTCCTGAAAGAAGATGGTAGACCCGGGACTTTGGCGAAATCGAGTTCTCCTTGACAGTCCGGTTATTCCTCAAGCGATCGATCGATGCTTGGCGCCCGAGAAGAGGTCCTCCCGGAAGCTTGAAGACCCCCTTCCTGCTTGGAACAAGCTGCAGCGTCGGAGGCTGCTCCTCCGATCTAGGAGAAGATCGGGTAACCGGTGGTCGGCGGACCGAAGGTTGGGGAGGATCACTTTGTATCTCCCGGGTTCGTGGCCAGGCGTTTGGAGTCGTTCGACGCTTTATCTCCTTTATCTTAGGGAGATCTCTCTCTCCTTCTTCCATTTCCTTGAACCCTCACCACCCGCCATACGCACAAAGAAAAGGTTAGTGAGATCGCTAAGGTCACGAGATCGAGGTATAGAAAATACCGTCCGAGGGTTAGAAGCGGAAGCTTCGCGGTCTTGGCGATGGCGATTGAGCGATCCAATGGTGCGGCTCGGCGATCACGAATCCAAACAAGAATACTTTTTAGTGGCAGCCTCACTCTTGAGATCCATCACTATCAAACTTTCCTCTTCGCTCAAGGTAATATGGTTGGAAGCAAGGGTCCACAGTACCACCAGTGCGAGAAGTCCTCAAAGCGGCTCGGATCTTTGCTCCTCACAATGAAGAAGCGATTCTTCCGGTTCTTAAGAGGCGAGGCGGTCGGAAAAGAGCCGCAATTGAAGCCGCTGAAAGAACCGATGGTCATCGTCCTTTGGTGAGTTAGCGGTGCGGCTTGGCGAACACTTTAGGTTGTAGTCGATTCCCTTAGCTCGGCATAGATCTCGGAAAGCAACCAAGATCCGCCACGAGTTGGGGTGGATTTGAACAATGGATATTCGGTGAAATTTTAGGACCTCCTTGTAGAAATCGGCTAGAGGAACCTCGGCCGGCCTTTAAGCATTCTTCATACACCATGACCATGTCATCCTCTTCAAAAGAATGATCGACACGAAGATCGCCATGGCACTTGATCGACTCATATGAATCGGGACAAATGTTGTATTCTTGAACAAGCGATTGCGGTCGGATTCAGAAGAACCGATGGAAGCTCGTCTATAGGAAGGGTCTCTCTCCTTGAAGAAGGCGCGTGCGCCTTAATGGTACGACCCGACCCGAGGCACAGGCGAGAGACCTAAGGGGTCGAGTTGCGCTCTTGGCCCGGTGCCTCTTCTTCATCGGGCGATGACCAAGAGAACTCAATGGAAGGAGGGCTCGCGCTCTCGACCTTCGGCACCGCTCATTTTCAAGAAAAAACAAAGAACTTAAACTAAAGAGGATTAAAGCCCTTACGAGTCTAATCGCGTCGGGAACTGGAGAAAATGAGAGAACTTGAAGCTATGAGCGGAGGCGAAAATGAAATGAGAGAACAAGCGGCTAACCCTCCCTATTTATACTAGTCAGAGCATTTAATGCTCGCAAGGTTCTAAGCGGCGCATCGATTGGTGAGACTCGGCAATTTGTTACGACACTTCTCTCAAATATCCGAATGTTCAGAGATCGGTTAATTGGAGATCGGCATAATAATTTAAATATTTTGAATAAAGGATCAGTCAAGTGTCATTCAAGTAAAGAACCAGATCGGATAACCACCTTAGAGATCGGAAAATAATCAATGCAAAAATAATAAGATGATAACTGCAAAATAAAGTCTTTATTTGCAAAAAGATCGGATTACATCATTTGGGCGATCTCGAGGGATCGGATTACAATAAAGGACTAACTACATCATTTGGGTGATCTCTAGAGATCGGATTACACTAACATTGGATCACATCATTTCTGTGATCTCTAGAGACCGGTGAAAAATCCTATCTGAAGAGGCTGATCCAAGGATCAGTTTATAACTGATCCCAAGGATACTCCCAGGAGATCCATGGATCAGTTTATAACTAATTCCAAGGATACTCCCAGGTGATCCAAGGATCAGTTTATAACTGATCCCAAGGATATTGCCGACCGGATGCTTCATCCGCTGTCGGAACACCCAATGTGGATCAGCATCGCTGTCGGAACACTCAATGTGATGAGAAGCCGAATGAACTCAGTTGAGCAACTCGAGATCGGTACAACCGAAGCCCGCAATGCGGATCGGTCGAATCGGTTCTCTCACCATCGTCAATTAGGACCATCCAATCAGGGATCGTAAATTTTGATCGAGAATAGGGAATTCCATCGGAAGAGGATCAAAACCACGATTGTAGCGGAACTTTCCCGGAGCAGCTAGAACCAAGAAACAAAGAGAAAGAGAAAAATCGAATGAAGGAAATGCCACTATCAACGAGGTATATATAGGGAAAATGGGCATTTAATCTTTGGCGGAAAGCAAGCGGGACGCTTCGAAAATCGAGATATAATTAATGCTTGGACCGAATCCAGTCTGATAATGGGATAAAAGAGATCGGGAGATAGGAGATCAGCATGAGAGATCGGAATAGGAGCTAGGGGATCGGAAGACAAAAAGACTAAGACAAATCCCAATAACCGTCGAGAATCGAATCGAGGTAGTTAAAGCGTTGCGACGAGATCTCCACCGCACGCCTAAGAATCGCACTTAATCTTGTGAGTGCGGTATGTCATGTGATCTGTACATCCCAATCTCCACCGTTGATCTCACTTGTAAGGATGAATCGGAACCCTTGGATCAAAAGAGAAGATGACAATACCAGCGTTTTCACTCTCGCCCTCGGATCGTTCGGACAAGAGGATTCAAGACCGTCGGATTAAAAGAGGAAAAGGACAAATACCTTGAAGCGATCTCGACCATTCGTTTTGATTCTCTTTAATTCCTGAACATCCGATCATGTACTTCAAAATCCTGACCCTCCATCTCCCTCAAAATGAATCCTGACCCTTCATGGGGAGCACCCGATTCCTATAAATACCTGCATGAAAAACTGTTCAAGGGACGAAAAAAATGGATAAAAAATATAGGCAAGAGGCTGCTATTATCGTGGAGGAACTCTGAAACTTCATTCAGTTTGTTACTCTGCTGTTTTGTAGTGATTAAAAATACTTTTGAAACTAGTTTTCAGGAGTGTTTTCTTGAAAAGATTTTGAATATTGGAACTCTACATTTCCAGTTTGTTCATTATCTGGTCATACTCTCATCATCTCTGCTTTCCTTTCCGCTGTTCAAGCTCAACTTCCTTTCACCTGGTTCTTACCCGGTTACCTTTTAGCTAAAGCATCTCTCGGTTTCACGACAGACATCAACTCTCAGGCTGATCAATCCGCCATCTTCATCACTGTTTACCACTTCACAGTTATTTCAATATATTTGGTTCCTCACAGGTAAGAGCTCATACTGTCGTTTACGTTTATTTTCCACACTTCCTTTGTTCTTTATACATCTGCAACTTCCTTCAAAGATTATTTTGCACTAGAGAACCTCAAAAGGTGTTATTGTAGGAGTTCATGCTACTGTTTTATTAAGTGTCCACGTTTATTTTCCGCATTTTCCTTGTTTTCTTACATCTGCGATTTTCTTCAAGTTTACTTTTTGCACGAACGATCCCCAAAGAATGACACTCCTAAATCATTTCTTTAGTGATCAGTTTATTTTTATTAATCTTCATCATTTCTGAAAACCAGTTTTTTTTGTTTTTAACTCTTTGTAGTATGTAAATGGTTGCGTAAACGTAAGTATTGCAACTTAGAGGTCTCCTTTAAAGAGGACACGAATAACACGTCGGAAGATAGCCGAACTATTAGGCGGCGTAAGCGACAATTCGACAAAGATGTCATGAAATGGAATAAGACCAAAGTAAGCGAAGCAGTGGATCGGTCATTAATAGATATTGGTAAAATGACTACATGAAAAGGTCGATGAATCAAGTCTAGTGTTCCCCGTTCAGCCACAGGATATCCATAAACCTTATCCCCGGCATTTTTGAAGGTCAGAATTCTTAGTTTTAGGTTCTTAAGACCCGTAGCTGTGGTTAAATTTTTAAAAGTCTTTGTCAGAGTCTCATCAAAATAGAAGGGTCGGAAGAGTCCTTATCCTATCCTTGCCTAAAAGTTTTAAGTCAACTCTTAAAGGAGATCGGAGGAGGGTTCTTATCAGGTCTCCCTTCAAGATTTTGATAAACATTAAGTAGGGATCGGAAGAGAGTTCTTATCGGTCTCAACTCAAAACATTAACGAATAACTCTAAAGGAGAACGGAGGAGGGTTCTTATCCGGTCTCCTCTCAAAATTGTAATAAATAACTTAAAAGAGATCGGAGGAGGCTTCTTATCCGGTCACCATTCAAAATTTTAATAAACATTAAATAAGGATCGGAGGAGAGTTCTTATCCGGTCTCCACCTCAAATTTTAATAAACATCTGAAAGAGATCGGAGGAGAGTTCTTATCCGGTCTCATCCTCAAAACTTTAAATAAATAACTTAAAAGAGACCGGAGGAGGGTTCTTATCCGGTCTCCCCTCAAAATTTTAATGAACAACTTAAAAAAGATCGGAGGAGAGTTCTTATCCGATTCTCACACCCGTTCACTAAGGTTGTCTCATTTACTTATGTATCTGGGTGATCCAAATTTAGTGAAACATCAAACATTCCTTCTACCAAAAGGATTAACATTACCGCCTAAGCCCTTCTAACTAATTTGTAAAGGACGCAGAATTAAATCTACTTACCCTTATTAAGGGACGAGGTGGGGTGCCTAACACCTTCCCCACCCGTTTACGGACCCCGAACTTAGAATCTCTGTTTTAAAGTGGTTTCATTTTTAATTTAACTTCCCAAATGGTTTTCTTTAGTTTCCCTCAAAACTAAGGTGGCGACTCCTCACTCTTTCCCACTTCGGTGAGTGATCGTCCGGGCGACCGCAAAATCCCATTGCGACAGCTTGGCGACTCCACTGGGGACTAATATTGACCCAACCCCCAGTCTAGAGGTCCAAAAGTAGGCTTAATTTTTGTCCGATCAAATTATATTTAGAGGGGCTCACTCGGCGATGTCTTATATGCTAATTATTATTGCTACTAACTATTTTGTTTTGCCTGTTCTATCTCCTACAGTGCTCTTCATTTCAAAGAAAAAGGAAAAAGAAAAATGGAAAAATAAAATCCCCCTGAATTGGGAAGAGGTAAAAGTGTCCCTTCACACACTGAACACTTACACAATGTCCTCACACACTATGGTCCTAACCCGGGCTTTCTTACCCTTTTAGGAAAGTAGGAGGGGGTCATGTAGCGGTGCCCGTGGGTTTTACCCCGTTAGTATCCGTGAAGGCTTCTGCTCAAATTGAAACTCGTTCTATCCATTGTGATACTCGTGGAATTTTCCCGACAATATCATGGGGGTAGAATGGGGCTCTACTGTTTACAGTAGGGGCAATTTGGGAACCTGTGGCTATTAGAAAATTAGATCCTGAGCTAAACCATCACGATAGTTGAAAGCTGTAGTAAACTACCTCATAAGATAGAACTATCCCAAATAGGTAGCGCTTATCCGGTATCAGGAGTCTCCCTATTATAGGACAAAAGGGACATGTTTACTCTTACCTTGCTCTCTTTTGATTTCCTTTCGTTCATTTTTGTGAGGGTAATCTTGAATTCTACTGAAACACCTACACATTTTCCTACTTTGATAAATGTGTACGTGTCACCCTGTCAACAGTATGATTCAAAATTACCCTAATTTGTCTTACTAACAAATTCTCCCGCAGGCGTTACCAAATCAAAGGTCTGTAGAAGGATAGGCATCATTTTTATCATGGCATCCTCGAGTCAGTCGGCAGAAAAGGCTCAGAACGCTAGACTTTGGTCCGAATCAGTTCATAGTCCGGTACCCTCGCAAAATGATGCTTCCGAGGCACCTGTTAGCTCGCTACCTTCGCTAGATCTGGACAAAATAGAGGTCAAAATGAACAACCTCGAGGGTATGTCTAATAGATGGAGGTTGCTTCCCGACCAGGTCGAGGTACAGTTTGAAGAGAAGTACGGAAGGATTGCAACCTTAATGCAAGTCAAGGTCCAAATCTCGGCATTAAAAGCCATGTTGTCGGTTTGGAATCCTAAGTACGGAGTATTCTCTTTCAATGACATTGACACGGTCCCCACTATGGAAGAATATCAGGCATTGCTGGGGATCCCATACTCTTTGCAGAACCGGATCTACTTACACCTCGAGCATAGGCAGACCTGGAAACGGTTGGCACATATGTTGGGTTCTCCCCCAGAAGAAGTAAAGTCCAGAGAAACAGTCAAAGGGAACACTCATGGATGGTATTGGACGTACCTTGAGAAGCGGTTAGATCATTACCTCCAAGAGAAACAGTGGGATCAAGCTTCCATGGCACTCGCCTTGGGAATCTATGGTCTGATCCTGTTCCCGGGGCCATTGGGGATCATCACTAGCAGCGCAGTGGAGGTATTTTGGACAGTAGAAAGGCAGGGGATCAATCCGATACCAGCAATTCTTGCCGAAACCTTGTTAACCCTAACTTACTGCAGGCAACAGGGGAAAGGGTCCATTAAGTGTTGCTCTCAGTTATTATACCTCTGGACTATCAGCCACATGTGTCCTGAGGAGACAAAAGGATTGACTTGGTACCTTGACCAGCCTCCCATTGAGAAGATGACCCGGTTAGTGATCAGCCCGAAGAATGAAAAACGATGGCGGAACGGATTCTCGAGTTTCAATAGCCATGATTCTCGTTGGAGGAAGTCGTGGACGTCAAGCCAACCCGTCTTGATTGGTACAGAGGTATTCGGTGTCCCTAATTGGAATAACCGGCATACAAGTTACACTCCAAAGATCGTAATGAGGCAGTTTGGCTCAACACAGTCCATGTTCAACATTAAAAAATACCACCAAGGTCACTTCTACCATGAGCTCAAGGAAGAAGAAGGGTTGAAAATGGCTCGCAAGTCCTGGGAAAACATCACTCTAATGGAGAAATCACCCAGAGGCCCGAGTGCCTCGGACGATTACCTTAAATGGAGAACTGATAGGGACCAAGAACGCTCTACCATAGAATTCAAGGACGACAACCCTCGCCAAGACGCCCTATTAGAGGAAGCTGATAATTGCCTGGTTGACTCGCTACAAAAGGCAAATACCGAGAACTCACAATTGCAGGAACAAATAAAACAGCTGAAGGACCAACAGCAGAAAATTAAGAGGAGGATAAGAAAGCTCAGGGAAGAGGCAAGGGCCGAAAGAATAGGGTTCGAAGAACAAGAGGTACAGTGGGAAAAGGAAAGAGACTCTCTCCAAGCTGAGGTTAAAGAGATGAAAGGGCAGAATAGTAAGCTTCAGGAAAGGATGAAGTACCAAGAGGTGCTCGTTTAAGAGTATAAACAGGAAAACAAGAAGAAGAAGCTTGAATTAAAAGAACAGGCACTACTCATCAACGATATCTTGAAAGAGTGTGCTAAAGAGAGAAAAGAAAAAGAAAAACAAGCTGCCCTCTATCAAGGACTGAAAGAAAATGTGGACCAGTTGGAGAAAATGATAGCACAAGGAAAAAAGGAACTATTACCTGAATCCGAATATGCTCTGAAAGTGTTCGATCCTGCCAAACAAGAGGAAAGGTTATACGAGTATCTCAGAAAATGTCATCTCATTATAAAGAACCTCCCAGAACCTAGGCCGATGTAAAGAATATGCACATTTAATTATTCAGTTAATGAAATGATTTTTGGACCATTGTTTAAGCAGATTTGTGAATGAATAATATGACTCCCGTAGGAACTCCCTCGCTAGGGTTATGTGAAAAATTGAGTGCGCTATATGAACAGGTATCATAAATGCACATTCAATCCCGTCATTCACAGTCAGACTATCAAACGACGCCATGATAAAGTTGATGCGGTTATCCTTTTGCAGATTCCAACCTGGCTCTCAAATGCCATCAGATCCTTCGTCTGCATCAGACTTTTAGTTTCTTTGCAAAACTCAAATTCATTTAAATTTTTTTATCCTCACAGAAATCAATATTGATTCAAACAAGGCAAGTCGACCAAGCACACGATCCAACCCAAGCGAGTGTACTTAACAAGATCTCGAACGAGGAAGATAATGGAAAATCAGAGCAAGTACGTAACCTACAGGACAGGTCTCCGATTTGAAGGATCACTTTACAAATTATGAGACTAATGAAGGAAATGTCTCGTAACAAACCTACTTGTAACCTAGCCCACCATTACCTCCTCCGCCTCCTACAACAAATGATCCTCGCAAGCTTCAACCTCTTTTACCTTTCGCCTCCCATTCGGACCGACAATCATCACAATCCGGTGACCATAAATAATGACCCACCTTTTTCCTATTACCCTGCCTCAAATGCCGAGCCTCACCATTCAATCCCGATCCTCCGCCATTTCCACCCTCGGCTCCCGCTGGAGGAGCATATCATACTGATGGAAGGAGAACATAGGGCGAGAGATAACGAGAAACTATCGCCCTAGAAGAAAGATCGAGAGCAATAGAGGGGCTGAACATGTATGGTTCGATCAATGTGTCGCCACCGAGATTGGTGCGGATGTGGTGGTACCACCCAAATTCAAAGTTCCGATTTCGACAAGTACACCGGAAACTCGGATCCTCAGATCCACCGGCAACCTACATTGCCAAAATGTCCGCTTTAACGGAAGACGATAGACTTCTCATTCACTTCTTTCACGAGAGCCTCTCGAGCAGCCTCGAGATGGTGCATACAATTGACAGAGCAAGCTACACTCGGAAGGATTTAGCCGATACCTTTCAAGCAATATAAATTCAATTGTGATGCGGCACCCACAAGGAGGGACCTCTGAACCTGTACGTAAAGACCGGAAAGTTTCAAGCAAGACGCCCAACGATGGAGGGAGAAGGTCGCAGTATATATCCTCCAAAGGACCGACAATGAACTTTGCTCCTATTCATCAAACATTAAAGGCTCCCTACTTCAACTTCGATGATTGGCAATACTCCAATAGCTTCTCGATATCATCCAAGCGGTGAGAGAATTGAAGCTAACTGAGAATAGGAAGACTACAGGAGTTGGTGAAAACCCCGTGAAGAAGCCCGCCAATTTTGGCAAGAAGAAGGAAGGTGATGTACACTCATCACTGTCCAAATAATTACCCCAATTTCCCCAAAATAACTACCGGCCATATCCTCCTCTCGTGGGCCCAACTATCGCGAACATCCCACCCCTTTCCCTAATTATTCACAACCACGCCCACAATACGCCCCACCGCAAATTTCCAACCAAGACCACCTCCTCCTCCCCTCAACCACGCCACCACAAAATAACCCAAGACCTCCAAGGAATCTCGATCCACCCCTTCCTCCTCTCGGTGAAATATACCGATACCTTGTCGGTATAAACCAAATCGCATACCCCTTTAGACCCAATCCAGCCGCCATATCCCAGGTGGTATGATGCCACAGCCCGTTGTGAGTATCATGGAGGAGCACAAGGGCATTCAACTGACAACTGCGGGGCACTCAGAGGGAGAGTGCACGCTTTAATCCGGAACGGGTGGTTGAAGATTGAGGGGAATGGTTCCCTCCCCAATGTCACCTCAAATCCACTGCCTAACCATAATGCGGGTAGTGGTGTAAATATGATTGAGTCCGAGGGAGAAGGATCGACACCGGAAGTGGACAAGTTGGTCCCTTACTTCAAAGAAATTTTTGCCATATCAGTAAGAGAGGGTTATCTTTCCCCTCAGGTAGCAGGAGCTGAGGAAAGTGCGAGGTGTCCTTACCATGGAGGGGCAGCTGACCATGAGTCATGATTGTGAGGGGTCTGTGCAAGAAGTCCAGAACTTATTGTCTCTCGTGGTTCCGAGATACTGCACAAAGCTAAAAACGGAAAAGGAGTGAACACCACCGATACGGCGTAACGCCTCTACCTCCAAAACCAGAATCACCTTCTCACCCCCAGTAGCCTCACCACCAGTAACAGTTATTCAGACTCCACCTCAGCTCCCCATCACCAACACTCATGCTGTCCCTTGGAACTATAATTTCCAAGTTTTTACTCAGGGAGCGTCAAGCAGCACATCCGCTCCTAGCCTTGCCTCACCTCCGGCACCACCAAAGCCATGTTTCGCTCCTCACGAGCACTTCAGGATGACTTATGCTTGGACTCAAAGAAGATACTCCCAAACAAGTCCTCACTGTTATTGCAATAAAACCCTCTCCACCTGAGCAAGAAGTCGAGTTTATAACCTGAAGTGGGAGGTGTTACGGGAACGAGGAAAGAGAAAAGAGAAAAGGGAAAGTAAAGATGGGAGAGTCATCAAGAAACACGGAAGAGGAGGTTGAGAAAGCAGGGGAAGCAGAGCCTGTTGAGCATAGAGAAGATGAAGAACTGTTGCTCCAAATAATGAAGCAGAGCGAGTATGACGTGGTGGAACAGTTGAGAAAGACACCCGCTCGGATTTCATTGTTATCGCTGATTTTGAGTTCGAAGTGCACCGACAAGCCTTACAGAGAATCTCGGATCAGCCTTTGTCAACCCCGACATTACTCCGGCGCTTTGAGAAGTTAGTGGACAAATCCAGCATCCACTGTAGCCTTTTCTCAAGAGGAGGTAGACCTCGCAGCTTAGGGCATAATAAAGCTCTGCATGTAACGGTGAAATGTAAAGGTCAGATAGTGGCCAAGGTCCTCATCGATAACGGATCACCTCAATGTATTGCCTAGCGTTACCTTGGCTAGATTGCCGCTGACCAATCGGACATACGCCAAAGTGCTATGGTGGTGAGAGCTTTTGACGGAACAAGGAGAGAGGTGCTGGGGGACATTGACTTGCCAATCCAGGTCGGTGCATGTACTTTCAATATCACGTTTCAAGTGATGAACATTGAGCCAGCCTACACCATGCTGTTAGGGAGGCCTTGGATCCATTCTGCGAATGCTGTTCCTTCGACTTTGCACCAGAAGATCAAATACATTAAGGACGGCAAAATCATCACGGTGAGGGGGGAAGAAGCTATACTGGTCACCAAGCCGCAATCACTTCCCTATGTGGAAGCGGCCGAGGAATCGCTGGAAAGCTCTTTCCAGGCCCTTGAGTTACAAGATACTGGGAAGGAGGGGGCCATGGCTATGGTGGCCAAAGTAATGTCAAGAAGCGGGTATGAAGAAGGTAAGGGCCTAGGCGCCGCACTGCAAGGAATCGTCGAACCTATACCGGCCATTCAGAAGATAGGCCGTTATGGTTTGGGGTATGAGGAGGATGCCCTTATGGATGGGCGGTTCCGGATGAGGAAAATGCTTCGGGATCAGAGGTTCGACCAGAAGATGGGAAAGGTGAAAGTAGTCCCGAGAATCACGGAAATCTTCACTAAACCGGTCATTCAACATCCGGCAAGTACAGAAGAATCACTTGATGATCCATCCATAGATGTCATCCAACTGGATTCCTTGTATGAGGCCCTAGTTTCGCCAATGGCTGAAGAGCAGGAGCTTGACAACTGGACAACGGAGGATATCCCTGTACTCAATCTCGAGTAAAGTACCTCTGGTTATCTACACTTGATCACTTTGTCCATGGTGACAAGTGTAATACTGTAAATGGACCTTTTCTTATGGCATTAATGAATTAATAGCGCATTTTTAATCCAATACTCTTTTTCTTTCCTTTTAATTCCATCCTTATAACATGTTCTATTCTTTATTCATTCAGGAACATTCATCAATTAACACCTAATAATCCAATAGACTCAGAAATTCCTCTGGTTAATTTTGAAATCCCCATAACTGCCATTACTTCAAGTGATTCTGAGGAAGACCTTACAGAGGAAAGCAATGAAAAAGATGAACCCTCCCTCGTGCCTTGTGAAGATGAAACGCGCACAATAAACTTAGGCACGGAAGAAGTAAAAAGGGAACTTAAGGTAGTGGAGAGTGACGAATTGGGAGATATGATCGATCTGCTTAAGGAATTTCTCGACATATTCTCATGGAGTTATGATGATATGGTGGGTTTGGACCCTCAGATAGTAACGCACAAAATTCCCTTGATCCCGGGGACAATCCCGGTAAAACAAAAGCTAAGGAGAATGAATCCCGACACACTGCTTAAGGTTCGGGACGAAGTCAAGAAACAGTATGACGCCGGGTTCTTAGAAGTGGTCAAATATCCCCAATGGGTGGCTAACGTCGTCCCGGTGATGAAGAAAGACGGGAGAGTCAGGGTGTGCGTTGACTACCGGGATCTTAATAAAGTTAGCTTGAAAGACGACTTCCCTCTCCCCCATATTGATGTGCTAGTTGACAATGCTGCGGGTTTGGGCAGATGTTCGTATATTGATGGGGCATCAGGGTACAATCAGATCCCAATGGACGAGGAAGACAAGGATAAAACTGCTTTTATCACCCAATGGGGGGTATTCTGCTATCGGGTCATGCCTTTCGGGTTGAAAAATGCCGGGGCTACTTACCAGTGCGCAATGGTCACATTATTCCACGATATGATGCATAAAGAAGTGGAGGTATATGTGGATGATATGATCATCAAATCCCGGGGAGAAGAGAGCCACGTTCAGGTGATAAGGAGGGTGTTTGAAAGACTCAGGAAATACCAGTTGAAGCTGAACCCTGCTAAGTGCATATTCGGAGCTAGATCGGGAAAACTGTTGGGATTCATAGTAAGCGAGAAAGGGATAGAAGTGGATCCAGACAAAGTTCGAGCTATTCAAGAAATGCCGTCCCCAAAAACAGAAAGGGAGGTGCGCAGTTTTCTGGGAAAGCTGAACTACATTTCGAGGTTTATTTCTAATCTCACTGCCAAAGCCGAGCCTATTTTCAGATTACTCCGGAAGAACAACCCTACCCAATGGGATTCGGATTGTCAAAAGGCTTTCGAGACAATCAAGCAGTATTTGTCAAATCCACCAGTATTGGTCCCGCCTGTGGCAGGCAGGCCTTTGATCCTGTACCTGGCAGTCCAACAGAATTCTATGGGGTGTGTTTTGGGACAGCATGATGATACCGGCCGAAAAGAGAGGGCCATTTATTACCTGAGCAAGAAGTTCAATGATTGTGAGTCGAGGTATTCTTTCCTAGAAAAGACTTGCTGCGCGTTAGCTTGGACGGCAAATCGCCTTAAGCACTACATGTTGAATCACAAGACATGGCTTATCTCCAGGATGGATCCTATCAAATACGTATTTGAAAGCCCGTTCGTGCCAGGGAGGATAGCCAAGTGGCAGGTTATACTCTCCCAATATGACATAGTTTATATGACCCGGAAAGCGGTGAAAGGTAGCGTGATTGCTGACCTCCTAGCAGAAAACCCTATCCCGGATTATGAAGCTCTAAATTTCGAGTTCCCTGATGAACATATTAATGAGGTAGACTGCAAAGAAGACGAGCCAACCGATGTATGGGAAATGTATTTTGATGGAGCAGTCAATTTATCAGGAAATGGAATCGAGTCGCATTACTAGTATCCCCGGACGGAAAACATTTCCCGATAGCTGCTAAATTGGGGTTTGACTGTACCAACAATGTCGCAGAGTATGAAGCTTGTGTAATGGGTCTACATGCCGCTATAGAGATGAAAATCAGAAAGTTGGAGGTGTACGGAGACTCGGCTCTGATAATCTATCAAGTCAAGGGAGAATGGCAAACTAAGGATCCCAAGTTGATCCCATATCAGAAGTACTTACTGGAGTTGATCAAGAAATTCGAAGAAATCTCTTTCACTCACCTGAGTAGAGACAAGAATCAATTTGCTGATGCCTTAGCTACTCTAGCTGTTATGGCTCAAATCGAAGAAGGGCAGACGTTTCAGACGTTGAAGATTAAGGTAAGGGATGAGCCAGCCTATTGCTTCATGATTGAAGAAGAGCCCGACGGAAAGCCTTGGTATCATGACATCCCGATCATCAGAGAACCAGAGAATTCCTTCAGGCAAGCAAAAATGAAAAGAAGATGATTCGAGGTTAGCATTAGGGTACTTTCCCTGGAGAAACCCTATACAAGAGGAGCCCCAACGGAGAATTGTTGAGATGTGTAGATGCAAAGGAAGCAAAGAAAATCCTTTTGAAACTCATGAGGGAAATTGTGCCACTCACGCCAATGGACACATGATGGCGAAGCAAATCATGCGACGTGGGTATTTTTGGATCACAATGGAAAAGGATTGCATCGAGTATTTCCGGAAGTGTCACAAGTGTCAGATTTACGCAGATCCGATAAATGTGCCACCTCACAAGTCGCTCAATCTCGTCTCACCGTGGCCTTTTGCAATGTGGGGCATAGATGTGATTGGTCCCATCAATCCCAAGGCATCCAATGGGCACAGATTCATCCTTGTAGCCATCGACTATTTCTCCAAGTGGGTCGAGGCGACATCCTATGCTCACATCACGCAGAACACGTTTCTCAAATTCTTCAGAAGCAATGTCATCTGCCGGCATGGTCTCCCGAATGAAATTGTCACTGATAATGCCAAGAACTTGAATGGTCCGAAGATTCAGGAATTATGTGACCAATACAAAATCCGACACCTCAATTCCTCCCCATACCGTCCCCAGATGAATGGAGCGGTGGAAGCTGCAAACAAAAACCTCAAGAGAATAATCCGGAAAATGACGGTCACATATAGGGACTGGCATGATATGCTTCCCTACGCTCTTCACGCATACCGGACTTCCGTAAGAACCTCGACCGGGGCAACTCCATACTCACTGGTCTACGGGATGGAAGCTGTATTGCCTATTGAGGTTGAAATCCCGTCCCTAAGGATTTTGAAGGAATCAGGGATCGATGAGTCAGAATGGATCCAGTCAAGGTTGGATCAGTTGAATTTGCTGGATGAGAAAAGGTTAACAGCAGCATGTCACGGACAATTATACCAGAGGAGGATGGCCCGAGCATTTGATAAAAATGTACGCCCACGGGAATTCCAACCTGGGGACTTAGTTCTGAAGAAAGTGCTGCTGAACCAAAACGATCCTCGGGGCAAGTGGTCACCAACATACGAGGGACCCTATGCAGTTAAGAAGACATTTTCCGGAGGAGCCTTGATCTTGACCCGCATGGACGGTGAAGAATTCCCGAGACCAGTCAATGCCGACACTGTCAAGAGATACTATGCATAAAAAGGGGAAAGGATGAAAACCCGAAAGGGCATCCAAAAAAAAAATAAAAAAAAATAAAAAAAAAAATAAAAAAAAAAAAAAAAAACTTCTTGGGGTGAAAACCCAAAAGGGCGTCCCAAGAACCAAAGTGGAGAAATAAGGAAGAGGGTATGAAACCACGGATGGAGAGGAAACTGTCGCAACATGAAGCTTCAGAGAACTTGAAATAATGGCAGTTAAAAGACTTCAAAACTAACCATAAGGAATATGTGAGATCTAACCTTATGCCCTTTTCCTTTGAAAGTCTATTCTTTCTAATAAAGTTATACTTCATTCCTTCTGTTGTTATTTTCCCCATGCTATCCTTTCTCTTTGTTTAATGCGCTATTAATTAGTTAAAATTTTTGCCATAAAATTTGAATTTGAAAATTGATAACCTCACGTACTTTATTATGAGATTTGCAGGAAATAGCCTTAAAAAAAAAAAAAAAAAAAAAAAACTTCTAGAGGTGAAAACCCGAAAGGGCGCTTCTGGTCGAATGGACGAAGAGAAAGTGAAAACCCGCAAGGGCGCTTTCCGAAGAATAAGAAGAAAGTCGGGAATGAAAAGGGGCATCCGAAAGAATGAGGTCATAGGTCAGGTCTTGCAACTCCTCCTCCATTAATCATCCGCCTTCGTTATCTTGTTAAGTACACTTCTTCAGGGAAAGAACTTCATGTGTCAGGGTTAGACTCGCCTTGTAAGTTGATTTTGATTTCCTGCAATTTAAATTTCTGTCATCAACCTCTGGTTCCTTGATCCAAGTTGATTTTAATTTCATGCAATTTACATTTCTGTTATCAACCTCTGGATCCTTGATCCAAGTTGATTTTAATTTCATGCAATTCCACCATCAACCTCTGGTTCCTTGATCCAAGTTGATTTTAATTTCATGCAATTTACATTTCTACCATCAACCTCTGGTTCCTTGATCCAAGTTGATTTTAATTTCATGCAATTTACATTTCTGTTATCAACCTCTGGATCCTTGATCCAAGTTGATTTTAATTTCCTGCAAATCCACCATCAACCTCTGGTTCCTTGATCCAAGTTGATTTTAATTTCCTGCAATTTAAATTTCTGCTATCAACCTCTGGTTCCTTGATCCAAGTTGATTTTAATTTCCTGCAATTTACATTTCTGTTATCAACCTCTGGATCCTTGATCCAAGTTGATTTTAATTTCCTGCAAATCCACCATCAACCTCTGGTTCCTTGATCCAAGTTGATTTTAATTTCCTGCAATTTACATTTCTGCTATCAACCTCTGGTTCCTTGATCTAAGTTGATTTTAATTTCATGCAATTTACATTTCTGCTATCAACCTCTGGTTCCTTGATCCAAGTTGATTTTAATGTCATGCAATTTACATTTCTGCTATCAACCTCTGGTTCCTTGATCCAAGTTGATTTTAATGTCATGCAATTTACATTTCTGCTATCAACCTCTGGTTCCTTGATCCAAGTTGATTTTAATGTCATGCAATTTACATTCCTGTTATCAACCTCTGGTTTTTAGATCCAAGTTGATTTTAATTCTCTAGGTCATTAATTTAGGTGTGCTTTAGTTCCCTAATTTCAAATACCTAATCGTCCAAAATATGAGTCGGAATCTTTACATAATTCCTATACGGAAATTTTTCCTTTAATTGAAATTATGTAAAGAGGGGCAGCTGTCGACACCATATTTTGGCCGATCCCTAGAATCAATAAAAAATCTTTTCTTTGAACAGCTAATCACGTTTCCGGTCCCTCCTTGATAGGCGGTCACATTTCCGATCTCTCCTCACAGAGAATTGAATCAATGCTAAGTCCTCACATTCATTAAAGCCTCGCCGATCTCTCAAAATCATTTTACCGACCTCTCAAACCCGATGTCGGATTTCCGGACCTGTCAAGAATATTCCTGATCTCTGTTGATGAATAAAATGAACGGGCACTAGATCTTTTCCTACCAGTTTTATTGCCGACCTCCTTTCCGAAAGTTTAAGAGCTAAAGTTTTGATTCGATTCCGATCTTAAGTGTTCAAGTTAAATTTTCGGTCAAGTTCTGTTCAGCATTTCTTCCCTACCGATCTCATGTTCAAAGTGCTTTCCGATCTCTCATACTTAGATTAATAATCATATTTAGTTTTTGTTTTGCTGTGCTCATACAATCAAATACTCAGACAAATAATGGTTTAAAATTTTCCGATCACAATCATTCATTGAACAAAAGGCATTTCATTTCATGTCATAATTTGTACAAGTTATTCGTCTGGGGGATCACCCCACTGATCTACATTTGATCACTCCTCTCTCCCTCTCACCCTCGGCTTCATCCTCACTGTCTTCATCATTGTCCTCAGGAGCCACCTCGGCCATCCAAGAAAAGTCTTCTTCTGGGTAACGCTCCTGGAGTGCGGCCAAGAGGTCCTTGTGAGCCTTCACATAGGCCTCGGCTATTCCCGTCACCATCTCTTCATCCCTCTCCTTAAGCTCCTTATCTTTCTCCTTAAGCTCCTTATCCTTCGCCTCAAGTTCCTCTATAAGTTGAGCGACTGAGCGACCGTTGGCATGAAGCACTGGACTTCCTTAAGAGCACGGTCCCTCTCATCCAAAGCACGATTCTGTTCGGCCAACCGGTCTTCATGGAGCTTAGCCCGTCCCTCGACTTGAGATATATAATCCCGAGCGGATGAGAGTTGGGATCGGAGGGAATCCACCTCCTGATTCTTCTTCCCGATCTCCTTACCCAGGCGCTGAATCCTCTCCCGGATCATGGTCTGGTTCACCAGACACTCCACGTTTAAGCTCATGGTCCGAGTCAATATGTCGTCGAGACCATTCAGGATAGCTGTCCCGATCCTCTGAAAGAAGATGGTAGACCCGGTGACTTTGGCGAAATCAGAGTTCTCCTTGACAGTCCGGTTATTCCTCAAGCAGTCGATCAGTACTTGAGCGCCCCGAGAAGAGGTCCTCCCAGAAGCTTGAGAAGACCCCCCTTCCCTGCTTGGAACAATCGCAGCGTCGGAGGTCGCTCCTCCGATCTAGGAGAAGATCGGGTAGCTTCAGTGGTCATGACCCAAGGTTGGGGAGGATCACTTTGTATCTCCCGTGTTCGTGATCGGCGTTTGGAGTCGTTCAACGCTTTATCTCCTTTATCTTCCGAGATCTCTCTCTCCTTCTTACGCTTTCCTTGAACCTCACCACCCGCCATACCGCACAAAGAAAAGGTTAGTGAGATCGCTAAGGTCCCGAGATCCGAGGTATAGAAAATACCGATGCCGAGGTTAGAGAGCGGAAGCTCGCGGTCTTGGCCATGGAGCGCTTGAATGATCCAATGGTGCGGCTACAGCCACCGAATCCAAACAAGAATACTTTTTAGTGGCAGCCTCACTCTTGAGATCCATCACTATCAAACTTTCCTCTTCGCTCAAGGTAATATGGTTCGAAGCAAGGGTCCCCGTACCACCACCGCTGGGAAGTCCTCAAAGCGGCTCGGATCTTTGCTCCTCACAATGAAGAAACGATTCTTCCAGTTCTAAGAGACGAGGCGGATCGAAAAGAGCCCGCAATTAGGCTTCGCCTGAAAGAACCAGTGGTCATCGTCCTTTCGGTGAGTTAGCCGGTGCAGCTTGGCGAACACTTTAGCTGTAGGTCTGATTCCCTTAGCTCGGCATAGACCTCGGAAAGCAACCAAGATCCGCCACGAGTTGGGGTGGATTTGAACAATGGATATTCGTGAAATTTTAGGACCTCCTTGTAGAAATCGGCTAGAGGGAACCTCGGATCGCCTTTAATCGTTTCTTCGTACACCATGACCATGTCATCCTCTTCAAAAGAATGATCGACACGAAGATCGCCATGGCACTTGATCAGCTCATATGAATCAGGACAAATGTTGTATTCTTGAACAAACGATTGCAGATCGGATTCCCGAAGAACCGATGGAAGCTCGTCTATAGGAAGGGTCTCTCTCCTTGAAGAAGGGCGCAGACGCCTTAATGGTACGACCCGACCCGACTGGAGCAGACCCTAAGGGGTCCAGTTGCGCGCTATTCGATCGCCTCTTCTTCATCGACGATGACCAAGAGAACTCAATGGAAGGAGGGCTCGCCGCTCTCGACCTTCAGACCGCTCATTTTCAAGAAAAAACAAAGAACTTAAACTAAAAAGAGGATTAAAGCCCTTACCAGAGTCTAATCGGCGTCGGAGAAACTGGAGAAAATGAGAGAACTTCGAAGCTATGAGCAGGAGACTGAAAATGAAATGAGAGAACAACTGGCTAACCCTCCCCTATTTATACTAGTCCGAGCATTTAATGCTCGCAAGGTTCTAGGCGGCGCATCGATTGGTGAGACTCGACAGCTGTTCTGACACTTCTCTCAAATATCCGAATGTTCAGAGATCGGTTAATTGGAGATCGGCATAATAAGTTAAATATTTTGAATAAAGGATCAGTCAAGTGTCATTCAAGTAAAGAACCAGATCGGATAACCACCTTAGAGATCGGAAAATAATCAATGCAAAAATAATAAGATGATAACTGCAAAATAAAGTCTTTATTTGCAAAAAGATCGGATTACATCATTTGGGCGATCTCGAGGGATCGGATTACAATAAAGGACTAACTACATCATTTGGGTGATCTCTAGAGATCGGATTACACTAACATTGGATCACATCATTTCTGTGATCTCTAGAGACCGGTGAAAAATCCTATCTGAAGAGGCTGATCTAAGGATCAGTTTATAACTGATCCCAAGGATACTCCCAGGAGATCCATGGATCAGTTTATAACTAATTCCAAGGATACTCCCAGGTGTTCCAAGGATCAGTTTATAACTGATCCCAAGGATATTGCCGACCGGATGCTTCATCCGCTGTCGGAACACCCAATGTGGATCAGCATCGCTGTCGGAACACTCAATGTGATGAGAAGCCGAATGAACTCAGTTGAGCAACTCGAGATCGGTACAACCAAAGCCCGCAATGCGGATCGGTCAGATCCAGTTCTCTCACCATCGTCAATTAGGACCATCCAATCACCGGGATCGTAAATTTTCAGTCGAGGAATAGGGAATTCCATCGGAAGAGGATCAAAACCACAGTTGTAGCCGGAACTTTCCCCGGAACAGCTAGAACCAAGAAACAAAGAGAAAGAGAGAAAAATCGAATGAAGGAAATGCCACTATCAACAGGGGTATATATAGGGGAAAATGGGCATTTAATGTCGAAGGAAAACGAAGCGGACGCTTCGAAAATCGAGATATAATTAATGCTTGGACCGAATCCAGACTGATCAAGGGATAAAAGAGATCGGGAGATAGGAGATCAGCATGAGAGATCGGAATAGGAGCTAGGGGATCGGAAGACAAAAAGAATAAGACAAATCCCAATAACCGTCGTCATATTAAGAGCCGAGGTAGTTAAAGCTTTGCGCATTTAGATCTCCACCGCACGCCTAAGAATCGCCCGCAATGCCGACAGTGCCGTGGTATGTCATGACGATCCAGACATCCCAATCTCCACCGTGGATCTCACTTGTAAGGATGAATCCGGAACCCTTGGATCAAAAGAGAAGATGACAATACCAGCGTTTTTCACTCTCAGCCCTCAGATCGTTCCGGACAAGAGGATTCAAGACCGTCGGATTAAAAGAGGAAAAGGACAAATACCTTGAGAAGCGATCTCAGCCATTCGCTTTGATTCTCTTTAATTCCCGAACATCCGATCATGTACTTCAAAATCGACCCTCCATCTCCTCAAAATGAATCCCGACCCTTCATGGGGAGCACCGATTCCTATAAATACTGCATGAAAACTGCTCAAGGGACGAAAAAACGGACAAAAATATAGGCAAGAGGTCGCTATTATCGTGGAGGAACTCTGAAACTTCATTCATTTGTTACTCATTGCTTTTGTAGTGATTAAAAATACTTTTGAAACTAGTTTTGGAGTGTTTTCTTGAAAAGATTTTGAATATTGGAACTCTACATTTCCAGTTTGTTCATTATCTGGTCATACTCTCATCATCTCTGCTTTCCTTTCCGCTGTTCAAGCTCAACTTCCTTTCACCTGGTTCTTACCCGGTTACCTTTTAGCTAAAGCATATCTCGGTTTCACGACAGACATCAACTCTCAGGCTGATCAATCCGCCATCTTCATCACTGTTTACCACTTCACAGTTATTTCAATATATTTGGTTCCTCACAGGTAAGAGCTCATACTGTCGTTTACGTTTATTTTCCACACTTCCTTTGTTCTTTATACATCTGCAACTTCCTTCAAAGATTATTTTGCACTAGAGAACCTCAAAAGGTGTTATTGTAGGAGTTCATGCTACTGTTTTATTAAGTGTCCACGTTTATTTTCCGCATTTTCCTTGTTTTCTTACATCTGCGATTTTCTTCAAGTTTACTTTTTGCACGAACGATCCCCAAAGAATGACACTCCTAAATCATTTCTTTAGTGATCAGTTTATTTTTATTAATCTTCATCATTTCTGAAAACCAGTTTTTTTTGTTTTTAACTCTTTGTAGTATGTAAATGGTTGGGTAAACGTAAGTAGCTGCAACTTAGAGGTCTCCTTTAAAAAGAGGACCTGAATAACACGTCAGGAAGATAGCCGAACTATTAGGCCGACGTAAACAGCAATTCGACAAAGATGTCATGAAATGGAATAAGACCAAAGTAAACGAAACAGAGTGGATCGGTCATTAATAGATATTGGTAAAATGACTACATGAAAAGGTCAGTGAATCAAGTCTAGTGTTCCCCGTTCAGCCACAGGATATCCATAAACCTTATCCCCGGCATTTTTGAAGGTCAGAATTCTTAGTTTTAGGTTCTTAAGACCCGTAGCTGTGGTTAAATTTTTAAAAGTCTTTGTCCGAGTCTCATCAAAATAGAAGGGGTCGGAAGAGTCCTTATCCTATCCTTGCCTAAAAGTTTTAAGTCAACTCTTAAAGGAGATCGGAGGAGGGTTCTTATCCGGTCTCCCTTCAAGATTTTGATAAACATTAAGTAGGGATCGGAAGAGAGTTCTTATCCGGTCTCAACTCAAAACATTAACGAATAACTCTAAAGGAGATCGGAGGAGGGTTCTTATCCGGTCTCCTCTCAAAATTTTAATAAATAACTTAAAAGAGATCGGAGGAGGATTCTTATCCGGTCTCCCTTCAAAATTTTAATAAACATTAAATAAGGATCGGAGGAGAGTTCTTATCCGGTCTCCACCTCAAATTTTAATAAACATCTGAAAGAGATCGGAGGAGAGTTCTTATCCGGTCTCATCCTCAAAACTTTAAATAAATAACTTAAAAGAGACCGGAGGAGGGTTCTTATCCGGTCTCCCCTCAAAATTTTAATGAACAACTTAAAAAAGATCGGAGGAGAGTTCTTATCCGATTCTCACACCCGTTCACTAAGGTTGTCTCATTTACTTATGTATCTGGGTGATCCAAATTTAGTGAAAAATCAAACATTCCTTCTACCAAAAGGATTAACATTGCCGCCTAAGCCCTTCTAACTAATTTGTAAAGGACGCAGAATTAAATCTACTTACCCTTATTAAGGGACGAGGTGGGGTGCCTAACACCTTCCCCACCCGTTTACGGACCCCGAACTTAGAATCTCTGTTTTAAAGTGGTTTCATTTTTAATTTAACTTCCCAAATGGTTTTCTTTAGTTTCCCTCAAAACTAAGGTGGCGACTCCTCACTCTTTCCCACTTCGGTGAGTGATCGTCCGGGCGACCGCAAAATCCCATTGCGACAATAAGGTTTGAAAAATTGCAATTTTAACCTTAATTTCTCTTAATTTACATTTTATCTTTAATTCCATTTTTTATTTGATTTTTCCCAAACGTAATACCATTTATTTTTCATTGACATTTAGGTCAAAAGCCAACTCTATATGTCAAATGACCACAATGCCCCTATTCGGGTTGTATTCTTGATTTTTCGGTAATACTGATTTTTGTCGATTTCTCTATTTCTCGTTTTTCTTTATACTAATTAATTAATTTTTCTTTGATATTTCTAATGAAATTTATACTTCAATAAGTCTTTAATTATGTCTTGAAACTAAATTTTGAGGGTTCCTTGTAGTCTTGGGGTCGGCTATTGCCTGCGCCGTAACTTTCCTTGTGGTTACCCATCGCTACGGTGCTGGCTTGTTTTACTTAGTTTCATTTCATTGCTATTATTTTTCCTTTGTTTTTCTTGTATTTTCCTTTCTTGTATTTCATTATTTTATGTCTCCTCACTAACATTTAAATGTAGTTCTAGGCATTCTAACTATCCGGACAGACACTGGTCACCAGAACCGTAGAACGCACTACTGAACATAGGGGTGTTACATCATTAGCTAGCTAGCCCTTCCCTCATTAATAACGGTTAGTGAGGTTGAGATTGCTTTGTCGTGGTGTACAACACGGCACTGATCGTGAAATTTTGTGTTATGGCCTAAACTGTGTGTTGATGTTGGCAACACTAATGCTTTGTGAATTGCGATTTATGAAGTGTGATTTCTCATTTGAAATGTTATTCCAATAAATGGCCTTTATGGACTTAGAACTATTGTGAAGTTTTCATGCTTAAGAAAAATGTGATTTATTATGCTTTGATAAATTGTGTTTTACCTTAAGTTTTAAAGTTATTAGTTGTGCACCACTGAGTGATATACTCAGCGATAACTTCTTTATATTGTCGCAAGTAAGGGAAAGGAGAAGGCTGCCAAGTGAGAGACTTAAAATCAGCATTTTGGTATTGTTTGTAGGTATTTATGTTAGGTATATCCTTGTGATTCCTTTGGATGTATTTTGTACCTATATGTATGGATGTACGGACATTGAGCAGTTTGTATTTAAAAGCATTGCATTGCTATCACATTTTGAGTTTGTAACTATTTTGTATTTTACTTTGAGACTTATGAAAATGTAACTTTTGCAATATTTAGTCTATCATTATTTTCAATGAATGTTTATATAGAATTTTAACTATTCTCATGCAGTTTTCCGCAAAAGAATTGATAAGATAAAAAGCTATGGTTTGTTTTAAAATGTGACACCCCTTACCCGTCTACAGTGTAGCCGAGCAAGCTATGCCACACGGTGTACCGGCACATTCTAATATACCTTAATTAATTTATACCATGCTTGTGAATATAACTTATGAAATATAATTTATTTTAGCCATTTATCAAAAGTATTATTTATTTGAGGTTCCGAAGATTTTAAAGAAAATCCGGCAGAGTACCGGCTAAAAATGGAGAAAACAGTTCTTCGGAACCTGTTAAAAACACTTCCAATATTTGTATTCCATCATCTCAAACTCCAATATCCAAAATCTCAACAATATTTCTCAATTTCAGTTCTCAATAACCTTGTCATTTCTCAAACATCCATTTCTCATAATACTCATATACAAGCAATAAATAAATGCTCAAATTTTGCATTCATAGTTACTGTTCATCCATTTCAGTTACTGTCCATTTCAGTTACTGTTCATTTAGTCAATTCTGCAGAATCAGTTGCAGGGTATCCGGATTGGGGCCAAGTTTTGGTCCTCTTGATTTGGTCTTTTGGGCATGGTTTCTTCAGAAAAAATGTGCCATTATAAGCCTAGTTTCATGTACAATTGGCCAAACACCAATTGGATCAACACAGCCAATGTTATGGCTGTGTAATTGGACTGGATTCTCAGTCCCCATTCTGCTGTCTTTAGGCAGCATAGTCATTCTCTTTGCCAAGCCATTTTTCAGTCCAATTTATGGTCAACATACCTCAAATGGTCACTAATTGACCATTAAAATGTTTTCTAACCATTTCATAAGCCAAATCAATTTTCACTCCCCAAAACCCTAGCTTCACATTATGTTTTCTACAAAATGCCTTAGTTAGCATACCAACTTATTATTCTTATGTTTATAACCTTCCAACATGATTCTAGTTCACTTCAAGCTCATCAAAAACACTCCTTCCTATTCTTTCACTAGGGCAGCTGAAATTCATGTACACATACACATGAATTTTGTTCATTTAAATGACATTTTCTTACTAAATTCAAGTTCCAATTCATGAAATTAAAGAGTTTTAGGTATATAGTGCACTAACCTTGAATAGGGCAGATTTTTCCCAACTCAAAACTTCACTTTCCTTCACTTTCTAGGCTGTCAAAAGGTTGTTTAAGGTGTGGGGTAAAATTTTAATGAGGAGAGGTTAGGGTTTAGTGGTGGAAACAAAGGAGAAATTAAGCTTGCTTGAGTGAACATCAATGGAGGGAGGAAGGAAGGGATTTCGGCTAGTTGTCCAAGGGAAGAAGATGAATTTGTTTTCTTCAATTTTCAGCCTCTTTATTTTGTTTTAAGTGAATTAGTTGTAAGGTGATTGGTGGACCATTATAAATGACATCATAGTGATGTCATTATTGCATTATTTTGCATTTTCTTTTCTTTCCTCCACTACTTATCTTCAATTTAATTTCGAGTAATGTTTATCCATATTTTATGTCATATTAATTTTTTACTCAATGGAACAAGTTGGCCAAAAATCACCTCTGAAGGCGAAATGACCAAAATGCCCTCCGTTTGGCTGAGCGGGTCAAAATTGTCTGTACCGATTGAAAAATTTTTCTAGGTATTTTCTTGGCATTCTAATGCCATGGGAACTTCAATGACCCTTCTCTGGAGTCCCAAAAATTATTTTATAATTTTTCCCCCGGGTCTAGGGCTCCTCGTTGCGAGAACCGCAACTTTCCTCTGGTTATCCATCGCTAGGGCATCGGCTCGTTTAACTTGGTTGTATTTTATTTCTAAAATTTTTAATAAATTTTTCTTATTAATATTTGGGTTAATTATGGTTCCTAACTTTAGTTTAAATATTTTTTCGGACGTTCTAGCTGTCCGGACCGACACCGGTCACCGGAACAGTAGAATGTACGGAGTTGGTACAGGGAGGGTGTTACAACTCTTCCCCTCTAATTTAAATTTCGTCCTCGAAATTTACGATGCTAAGCAGTTGAGGGAACTGTTGCCTCATCGTCTCTTCACTTTCCCAAGTTGCCTCCTCGGTGTTGTGGTGCCTCCAAAGCACTTTCACCAATGGAATTTGCTTGTTTCTCAACTCTTTCACTTCCCGAGCCAAGATCCGTAGAGGTTCTTCTTCGTATGTCAAATCCGGCTGTATTTCAATTTCTTCTCTGGAGATGACATGTGAAGGATCTGAGCGGTATCTTCTGAGCATAGACACGTGGAACACATTGTGGATCTTGTCCAGCTCTCGTGGTAAAGCTAGCCTATAGGCCACTAGACCCACACGTTCAATGACTTCATGTGGGCCAATGAACCTAGGGCTTAACTTACCTTTCCTTCCAAACCTCAATACTTTCTTCCATTGTGACACCTTGAGGAACACTTTGTCGCCAACCACATATTCTATTTCTTTTCTCTTCAAGTCGGCATAGGATTTACATGCATGCGAGGCAACCTTGAGATTGGCTTTGATTAGTTTTACCTTTTCCTCAGTCTGTTTCACCAGGTCTGGCCCCACCAGTTTGTCTTCGCCCAATTCAGTCCAGCACACTAGAGTTCTACATTTTCTCCTATACAGTGCTTCATATGGGGCCATTTGGATGCTAGCTTGGTAGCTATTGTTGTATGCAAATTCTGCCAGTGGGAGGTATCTATCCCAACTTCCCTCAAACTCAATGACACAACTCCTCAGCATATCCTCAAGGACCTGACATATATTTCATGTTATTGTTATCATTTCAGTTCAATAGTTGTATTAATTCAATTGATTCAATTGTTTACCTGGATTACTCTTTCTGATTGCCCATCCGTCTGAGGATGGAAAGCTGTGCTGAAGTGGAGATGTGTACCCAAGGATTCATGCAACTTCTTCCAGAATCTTGATATAAACCTTGGGTCTCCATCAGATATGATGGAAAGTGGAATTCCATGAAGTCTAACTATCTCACTGATATACAATTCTGCTAACTTCTCCAGTGAGTAGTCAGTCCTAACTGGCAGAAAGTGTGCTGACTTGGTCAATCTATCCACTATTACCCATGCTGCATCATGTTTCTTCCGGGTGAGAGGTAGACCACTTACAAAATCCATGGTGACCCGATCCGATTTCCATTCAGGTATGCGTATAGGTTGTAGCAAACCCGATGGAACTTGATGTTCTGCCTTGACTTGCTGACATGTCAAGCATTTAGTCACATAGTCAGCTATGTCTTTCTTCATACCAGGTCACCAATACTGAAACTTCAGATCATGATACATCTTTGTACTTCCTGGGTGCATATCATATACACTAGTGTGTGCCTCTTTTAGAATATTGACCTTCAATTCCCCATCATCTGGTACACACAGTCTTCCTTTGTAATACAGACACCCATTTACCTTCACCTCATAATCAGTTACTTTTCCTTCTGGGATTTTGCTCATAATGGCCGTTAATTTTCCATCTGCCATTTGCCCATCCAAAATCTGTTGTAGCAGGTTTGGCCTCACTTGCAACTAAGCCAAAATAGCTCCATCCCGAATCAAAGTTACACGGGCATTCAATGATCTCAAAGCTGTGATAGACTTTCTGCTCAAAGCATCAGCAACTACATTTGCCTTCCCAGGATGGTAGTCAATTACACAGTCATAATCCTTCAGGAACTCAATCCATCGCCTCTGTCTAAGGTTGAGCTCCTTTTGGGTTGGCAAATATTTCAGGCTTTTGTGGTCTGTGTAAATGTAGCACTTTTCACCATACAAGTAATGCCTCCATATCTTCAGTGCGAAGATAATTGCTGCAAGTTCTAGATCATGGGTAGGGTAGTTCTGTTCATGTGGTCTTAGCTGTTTGGAAGCATAAGCGACCACCTTCCCCTCTTGCATCAATACACACCCTAACCCATTATGAGAGGCATCACTGTAGACCACGAAGTCCTTTCCTGACACTGGCTGTGTTAACACTGGTGCCTCTGTTAACATAGCCTTCAACTTCTCAAAACTGGTCTGACACTTGTCATTCCAGTCAAATCTGACATTCTTGTGTAACAACTTGGTCATTGGAGCAGCTATTAAGGAAAATCCCTTTACAAATCTTACGTAATACCCGGCTAGCCCCAAGAAGCTTCGACCTCGGTTGTATTCTGGGAGGCTTCCATTCCATCACTGCTTCTATTTTCTTGGGATCCACCCTAATCCCATCAGCTGACACTATGTGTCCAAGGAATGCAATCTCATTCAGCCAAAAGTCACACTTGGACAACTTAGCATACAGCTTCTTTTCTGTCAGGGTTTGCAGAACAATCCTCAAATGCTCATCATGTTCTTCACTGCTCTTAGAATACACCAAAATATCATCAATAAAGACCACTACAAACCGATCTAAGTATGGATGGAAGATACGGTTCATAAGGTCCATGAATGCCGCTGGTGCATTTGTTAGGCCAAAGGGCATCACCAGAAACTCATAATGCCCATATCGGGTCCTGAATGCAGTCTTGGGCACATCTACATCCTTCACCCTCAACTGATGATACCCTGATCTGAGATCAATCTTAGAAAATACTCCTGCTCCCTTCAGCTGATCAAACAGATCATCAATTCTAGGCAACGGATATTTGTTCTTCACAGTCACTTTATTCAACTGCCGGTAATCAATGCAAAGCCTCAAAGTCCCATCCTTCTTCTTCACAAACAGCACTGGAGCTCCCCATGGTGACACACTGGGGCGTATGAACCCCTTATCAAGCAACTCTTGCAACTGAGTCTTCAACTCCCTCAATTCAGTGGGTGCCATCCTATAAGGAGCAATGGAAATGGGTGCTGTACCCGGCAGTGTCTCAATAGCAAATTCAACTTCCCTTTCTGGTGGCAAACCAGGCAACTCTTCAGGAAATACCTCTGGGAAGTCTCTTACTGTGGGTATGTCACTCAAGTTTGGCTTAGCCTGCCTAGTATCCACCACATGTGCTAGGTAGGCTTCACAGCCTTTTCTCATCATTCTTCTTGCAACTGTGGCTGAGATGACATTGGACAAGAAATCTGTCCTTTCACCCACAACTGTGATCTCATTACCCTCAGAAGTTTTCAAAGAAATTCTCTTCAATTTGCAATCAACTATTGCCTGATGACGTGACAACCAGTCCATTCCCAATATCACGTCAAACTCATGGAAGGGCAACTCAATTAGGTCTGCCAAGAATTCATACCCCTGAATCCTTAACGGGCAACCCTTGTATACTTTGTTCACTACCACATTGTGGCCCAATGGATTAGTGACCAGAATGTCTTGGTCACTCTCCCCTACTAGTATCCCCCTTTCTACGGGTAAGTTGATGCAAATGTAGGAATGAGTGGATCCTGGATCCACTAATGCATGCACAGGTGTAGTGTAGAGGAGAAACGTACTCACGATGACGTCAGGGCATCTTGCTCCTCCCGAGCTCTCGGGGCATAATTTCTTCTTTGGTGGTGCTGTCGGGCCTCTCTGGCTCAGATCTGAGCCTGCGTGATGGTCCAATGACCTCAGTTTGCAGATTTTCTACCTCTCTATGGTGCAGGCAGTGCATGCGCTTGTGTTGGAGCATTTGTAGTAGTTCTGCGTGGGCGGTTCCTTAGCGATGCTCTGTTGACCCACACCTCAGCGAGCACGATTACTCTCCAACACTCCCCCTTGTGCCATTTCAGACAGTGTGGACACGCAGATGTTGCTGGGGCTGGTCCCCTGAACCCCATCCCTGGAGAGCTACCCACTGATGGTGTGGACTGACCTCTCCTAGGGGTATACTGTGGCCTGGGCCCCTGAGATTGACCCTGACCTTGTGGCTGAGCTGAACTCTATGCAGGTGGACCCTTAAACTTCTTCCCAAATGCAGGAGCTGAACTAGACTGACCTGGGCCCCTCTTCTATTGTCTCTCTCTTCTAGTCTGCTCACTGATTCTTACTTTTTCAACTTTTATTGCAGCTTCCACTAACTTGGTAAATTCTGTGATTCCTAAAGCAGTGAGCTGGATCTTGATGTTGTCATTTAGTCCCTTTTCAAATCTCTTACACCTTTCAGCTTCATTAGGGACTATCTCCCTTCCGTAGCGGCTTAATCGAACAAATTCCTTCTCATATTAGGCCACTGACAGTTGTCTCTGCCTCAGGTTAATAAACTCTCTTCTTCTCTCTTCCAGGTATACAGTACCCACATATTTCTTCTTGAATTCAGAGAGAAAGAAGTCCCAAATTCTGACTTACGGCTGCACTTCACTGGACACAGTGTCCCACCACTCATATGCATCGTCTTGCAGCAAAGATATGGCAGCTTCCAGGTTTTGCTCTGGAGTGCAGTGGAGTTGTTTTAGGACTCTGCCTGTTCTATTCAACCAATTCTCGGCTGCAACAGAGTCATCTTCTCTCTTGCCATAGAAGTCCACAGCTCCAAACTTTCTTAGTCTTTCCAGGTGTGATTTCTGCTGTGGAGCTGGTGGTGGTGGTGGTGGTGCTAGCATTACCCTAGCCATTTGTCTAAAGAAGTCGGCCATTTGTTGGAACATGGCCTGTGGAGGCTGAGCAGGCTCTGCTTGAGCTGGCGGAGCAGATTCTCTCCTACCCCCAGTCTCAGCTGCTGCAGGTGGAGCATGACTCTCCACTTCCTCCTCAACAGCTCTCTGAGATGAAGGGTCCATATCCTATTCAAAATAACAAAAACAAACAGATCTGCATTAGTATCACCTCGACTCTTACAAATGCAATGCATGGTATGGACTCAATCTAGGCCCAGAAACGCCTAAACCGATGCTCTGATACCACTAAATGTGACACCCCTTACCCGTCTACAGTGTAGCCGAGCAAGCTATGCCACACGGTGTACCGGCACATTCTAATATACCTTAATTAATTTATACCATGCTTGTGAATATAACTTATGAAATATAATTTATTTTAGCCATTTATCAAAAGTATTATTTATTTGAGGTTCCGAAGATTTTAAAGAAAATCCGGTGAGTCTGGCTAAAAATGGAGAAAGCAGTTCTTGAACTGTTAAAAACACTTCCAATATTTGTATTCCATCATCTCAAACTCCAATATCCAAAATCTCAACAATATTTCTCAATTTCAGTTCTCAATAACCTTGTCATTTCTCAAACATCCATTTCTCATAATACTCATATACAAGCAATAAATAAATGCTCAAATTTTGCATTCATAGTCATAACTTTCATTATTTACATGAACATCAAAATGTATTACATAAGTTCAAATACATATGAGAAAGTAAAAATTTGCTACAAAATATCAAAATGACACCTAGTGTCTTACCAATGCACTGCAGAAGTTGAGGTGACAAGGACAGCGTGCGAGCTGCGGGATGGACTCACCCGATGGTCTCTGGGCTCACGATCGGGATCTCCAGTACCTACGCGTGGCAAAAGCAACGCGCTAAGTAATAATGCTTAGTGGTGCAATAATATAATAAAAGAAAATAGCAAGAAAATAAATGTGTATAGAATGTGTATGCTTTCTTTGTTTGGTGTTGGTATATTCATTTTTTTTTCATTAACTTTGTTCACTTTTATTCATTTGGATGCCCCAAGTAACCTACACTAGACAACTGGACTGGATAACGGGTAAACTGGCACTGGGTACCTAGTACCTCGGGCCGTCACACCATCGGTCACATATGCATCTCCCGGTGTGTAACAGAATAGCTAACAAGCTGTAAATAATATCAGGCACAAGGCCAAGTCTCAAAACAAAGTCAGAATGGCTAAAAGCCATGAAATCACAGAATGGCATATCGCCATGTGCAGTACTGCTAACTGAACCCTATTGGCATGCCAAACTATCCAAACCAATCTTGTTAGGTATACTAGGGCATTCGATACTTTAAAATTCTTCAATCTTTGAATTTCAAGTTTCGGTGTCACTATTCACCTCTTTGGTCAACTAAAATATTGACTTTTAGGTAGAAATTAGGTACATTGGTTTTGGCACTCCCAACATACCACATTTTGCTGTTTACACTTGTTGGGATTGGTCACATTTACCATTTCTAACTTAAAACCAAGAGGGCAGAAAATTTCAGTTTTTGAGCCTAAGTTTACTGTTCCATTACACACTGTTACAGTGGGAATTTGAAGAAATGACAAACATGAAAGTTGTTCCTTATTTTGTCTAGTTGAATTTCTTTTTTTGAATCACTCAATTTGGAGTTTTGTAGCTCCAGATATGGCTCAAAAACCACAGATGGCCGGATTGCCAATCTGCAGAGTTGACCATATCTACAGTAACATGAACAGTGATTGTGATTGCATTTTTGAATTGGTTCTGGCCATAATTTGGGGTAGGTTTCTTCATGAAAGTTGTTTCTATATGACTTAACTTGTTGCTGTAAAACTTTCAGGTCAAGTGACCATATCTACAGTGAGTTATGGCCAAATACTGTTCATTTGGTCAATTCTGCAGAATCAGTTGCAGGGTATCCAGATTGGGGCCAAGTTTTGGTCCTCTTGCTTTGGTCTTTTGGGCATGGTTTCTTCAGCAAAAACGTGCCATTATAAGCCTAGTTTCATGTCCAATTGGCCAAACACCAATTGGATCAACACAGCCAAAGTTATGGCTGTGTAATTGGACTGGATTCTCAGTCCCCATTCTGCTGTCTTTAGGCAGCATAGTCATTCTCTTTGCCAAGCCATTTTTCAGTCCAATTTATGGTCAACATACCTCAAATGGTCACTAATTGACCATTAAAATGTTTTCTAACCATTTCATAAGCCAAATCAATTTTCACTCCCCAAAACCCTAGCTTCACATTATGTTTTCTACAAAATGCCTTAGTTAGCATACCAACTTATTATTCTTATGTTTATAACCTACCAACATGATTCTAGTTCACTTCAAGCTCATAAAAAACACTCCTTCCTATTCTTTCACTAGGGCAGCCGAAATTCATGTACACGTACACATGAATTTTGTTCATTTAAATGACATTTTCTTACTAAATTCAAGTTCCAATTCATGAAATTAAAGAGTTTTAGGTATATAGTGCACTAACCTTGAATAGGGCAGATTTTTCCCAACTCAAAACTTCACTTTCCTTCACTTTCTAGGCTTCCAAAAGGTTGTTTAAGGTGTGGGGTAAAATTTTAATGAAGAGACGTTAGGGTTTAGTGGTGGAAACAAAGGAGAAATTAAGCTTGCTTGAGTTAACATCAATGGAGGGAGGAAGGATGGGAATTCGGCTGTTGTCCAAGGGAAGAAGATGAATTTGTTTTCTTCAATTTTCAGCCTCTTTATTTTGTTTTAAGTGAATTAGTTGTAAGGTGATTGGTGGACCATTTTAAATGACATCATAGTGATGTCATTATTGCATTATTTTGCATTTTCTTTTCTTTCCTCCACTACTTATCTTCAATTTAATTTCTAGAAATGTTTATCCATATTTTATGTCATATTAATTATTTACTCAACTGGACAAGTTGCCCAAAAATCACCTCTGAAGGCGAAATGACCAAAATGCCCTCCGTTTGGCTGAACGGGTCAAAATTGTCTGTACCGATTGAAAAATTTTTCTAGGTATTTTCTTGGCATTCTAATGCCATGGGAACTTCAATGACCCTTCTCTGGAGTCCCAAAAATTATTTTATAATTTTTCCCCTGGGTCTAGGGCTCCTCGTTGCGAGAACCGCAACTTTCCTCTGGTTACCCATCGCTAGGGCACCGGCTCGTTTAACTTGGTTGTATTTTATTTCTAAAATTTTTACTAAATTTTTCTTATTAATATTTGGGTTAATTATGGTTCCTGACTTTAGTTTAAATATTTTTCCGGACGTTCTAGCTGTCCGGACCGACACCGGTCACCGGAACAGTAGAATGTACGGAGTTGGTACAGGGAGGGTGTTACATAAAATCCTTTGTAGCATAACTAATGGGTTATCGGTAGGTGGAGTTTGGTAATTCATTAGGTATGCTATGGGAACATGTCGTGCCTTACATGGGATAAGGTGTGACAGTAAATGACCAAAATGCCCTCTGTTTGGCTTAATAGACTAAAATTGTCTATACTGATTGAAAATTTTTTCTAAGCATTTTCTTGGCATTCTAATGCTATAGAACCCTCAATGACTCTTCTCTAGAGTCCCAAAAATTATTTTATGAATTTTCCCCCAGGTAGAGGGCTCCTAGTTACGAGGACCGCAACATCCCACTAGGTTACCCATCATTAGGGCACCAGCTCATTTAACATGGTTGTATTTTATTTCTAAAATTTTTCCTAAATTTTTCTTATTAATATATGTGTTAATTGTGATTCCTCACTTTAGTTTAAATATTTTTCTAGAAGTTCTAGCTGTCCGGACCGATACTGGTCACCGGAATAGTAGAATGTATGGAGTTGCTACAGGGAGGGTGTTACAACTCTTCTCCTCTAATTTAAATTTCGTCCTCGAAATTTACCTGATGCAAACAGTTGAGGGAACTGTTGCCTCATCGTCTCTTCACATTCCCAAGTTGCCTCCTCGGTGTTGTGGTGCCTCCAAAGCAGTTTCACTAGTAGAATCTGCTTATTCCTTAACTCTTTCACTTCCCGAGCCAGGATCCATATGGGCTCTTCTTCATAAGTCAAATCCGGTTGTACTTCAATTTCTTCCATGGAGATGACATGTGAAGGATCTGAGCGGTATCTTCTTAGCATAGATACGTGGAACACATTATGGATCTTGTCTAGCTCTGGTGGTAAAGCTAGCCTGTAGGCCATTGGACCCACACGTTCAATAACTTCATATGGGCCAATAAACCTAGGGCTTAACTTACCTTTTATTCCAAACCTTAGTACCTTCTTCCACGTTGACACCTTGAGGAACACTTTGTCGCCAACCACATATTCTATTTCTTGTCTCTTCAGGTCAACAAAAGATTTTTGTTTGTCTGAGGCAACATTTAGATTGGCTTTGATTAGTTTTACTTTCTCCTCAGTCTGTTTCACCAGGTCTGGCCCTGCCAGTTTGTCTTCGCCCAATTTAGTCTAGCATAGTGGAGTTCTATATTTTCTCCCATATAGTGCTTCATACGGGGCCATTTGGATGCTAGCTTGGTAGCTATTGTTGTATGCAAATTCTGCTAGTAGGAGGTATCTATCCGAACTTCCTTCAAACTCAATGACACAACTCCTCAGCATATCCTTAAGGACCTAACATATATTTCATGTTATTATTATCATTTCATTTCAATATTTGTATTAGTTCAATTGGTTTCAATTGTTTACCTGGATTACTCTTTCTGATTGCCCATCCATCCGAGGATGGAAAGTTGGGCTGAAGTGGAGTTGTGTACCCAAGGATTCATGCAACTTCTTCCAAAATCTCGATGTAAACCTTGGGTCTCGATCAGAGATGATGGAAAGTGGAATTCCATGCAGTCTAACTATCTCACTGATATATAATTCTACTAACTTCTCCAGTGAGTAGTCAGTCCTAACTTGCAGAAAGTGTGCTGACTTCGTTAATCTATCTACTATCACCCATACTGCATCATGCTTCCTCTGGGTGAGAGGTAGACCACTTACAAAATCCATAGTGACCCGATCCCATTTCCATTTAGGTATGCATGTAGGCTGTAGCAAACTCGATGAAACTTAATGTTCTGCCTTGACTTGCTGACATGTCAAGCATTTAGTCACATAGTCAGCTATGTCCTTCTTCATACCAGGCCACCAATACTAAAGCTTTAGATCATGATACATTTTTGTACTTCCTGGGTGCATAGCATAAACATTGGTGTGCCTCTTTCAGAATACTAGCTTTCAATTCCCCATCATCTGGTACACATACTCTTCCTTTGTAATAGAGACACCCATCTGCTTTCACCTTATAGTCAGTTGTCTTCTGAGATTTTACTCAAAATACCTTTAGCTTCTCATCTGGCTTCTGCCCATCTAAAATCTGCTGTAGCGGGTTTGGCCTCACTTGCAACTCAGCCAAAATAGCTCCATCTCGAGCCAAGGATAGACAGGCATTCAATGATCTCAAAGCTGTGATGGATTTTCTGCTCAAAGCATCCGCAACTACATTTGCCTTCCGAGGATGGTAGTCAATTACACAATCATAGTCCTTCAAGAACTCAATCCATCGCCTCTGTCTAAGGTTGAGCTCCTTCTGGGTTGGCAAGTATTTCAGACTTTTGTGGTCTGTATAAATGTAACACTTTTCACCATACAAGTAGTGCCTCCATATCTTCAGTGCAAAGATAATTGCTGCAAGTTCTAGATCATGGGTAGGGTAATTCAGTTCATGTGTCCTTAGCTGCCTAGAAGCATAAGTGACTACCTTCCCGTCTTGCATCAATACACACCCTAACCCATTATGAGAGGCATCACTGTAGGCCACAAAGTCCTTTCCCAATACTGGCTGTGTTAATACTGGTGCCTCTGTCAACATAACCTTTAACTTCTCAAAACTGGCCTGACACTTGTCATTCCAATCAAATATGACATTCTTGTGCAACAACTTGGTCATTGGAGCAGCTATTAAGGAAAATCCCTTCACAAATCTTCCATAATACCCAATTAGCCCTAAGAAACTTCTGACCTCAGTTGTATTTCTGGGAGGCTTCCATTCCATCACTACTTCTATTTTCTTGTGATCCATTCTAATCCCATTTGCTGACACTATGTGTCCAAGGAATGCAATCTCATTTAACTAGAAGTCACACTTGGACAACTTAGCATACAGCTTCTTTTCTCTCAGGCTTTGCAGAATAATCCTCAAATGCTCATCATGTTCTTCCCTAGTATTGGAATACACCAAAATATCATCAATAAAGATCACTACAAACCGATCTAGGTATGGATGGAAGATACAGTTCATAAGGTCCATGAATACTGCTGGTGCATTTGTTAGGCCAAAGGACATCACCAGGAACTCATAGTGCCCATACCGGGTCCTGAATGCAGTTTTTGGCACATCTGAATCCTTCACCCTCAACTGATGATACCCTGATCTGAGATCAATTTTGGAAAATACTCCTGCTCCCTTCAACTGATCAAACAGATCATCAATTATAGGCAATAGATATTTGTTCTTCACTATCACTTTATTCAACTGCCAGTAATCGATACACAACCTCAAAGTCCCATCCTTCTTCTTCACAAACAGCACTGGAGCTCCCCATGGTGACACACTGAGGTGTATGAACCCCTTATCCAGTAACTCCTGTAATTGGATTTTCAGTTCCTTCAATTCTATGGGTGCCATCCTATAAGGAGCAATAGAGATTGGTGTTGTACCTGGCAGTATCTCAATAGCAAATTCAACTTCCCTTTCTGGTGGCAAACCAAGCCATTCTTTAAGGAACACATCTGGGAAGTCTCTTACTGTGGGTATGTCACACAGATCTGGCTTAGCCTGCTTAGTGTCCACCACATGCGCTAGGTAGGCGTCACAGCCTTTTCTCATTAGTTTTCTTGCCACTGTGGCTGAGATGACATTGGATAAGAAATCTGTCCTTTCTGCCACAACTGTAATCTCATTACCCTCAGAAGTTTTTAAGGAAATTCTCTTCAGTTTACAATCAACCATTACCTAATGACGTGACAACTAGTCCATTCCCAAAGTCACGTCAAACCCATGGAAAGGCAACTCGATCAGGTCTGTCAAGAATTCATACCCCTGAGTCCTTAACGGGCAACCTTTGTACACCTTGTTCACCACTACACTATGGCCCAATGGATTAGTAACCAGGATGTCTTGGTCACTCTCCCCTACTAGTATCCCATTTTCTACAGGTAGGTTGATGCAAATGTATGAATGAGTGGACCCTGGTTCCACCAATGCATGCACAGATGTATTGTAGAGGGAGAACGTACCCCTGATGACGTCTGGGGCATCTTGCTCCTCCTGAGCTCTTGTAGCATAGGCTTTGGCAGGTGCTCTGACCTCTGGCCTTTCTGCTGGCTCAGATGCAGGTCTCTGTAATGGTCCCACTGCCTTAGATTTGCCAGATTTCCTACCCTTTTGTGGTGCAAGAGCAGGTCTGTCTACTTGTGTTAGAGCAACTGTAGCAGTTCTGTGTGGACAGTTCCTTAACTGATGCTCTGTTGACCTACACCTTAAGCAGGCACTCATTACTCTCTAACACTGCCCCTTATGCCACTTCAAACAATGCAGACATGCAGAAGATGCTGGGGCTAGTCCCCTGAACCCTGTCCCTGGAGAGCTACCCAGTGATGGTGTGCACTGACCTCTCTTAGGGGTAAACTATGGGCTGGGCCCCTAGGACTGACCCTGACCTTGAGGTTGTCCTGAACTCTGTGCAGGTGGAACTTTGAGCTTCTTTCCTGGTACAGGAGATGAGCTAGACTAACCCTGGCCCCTTTTTTGCTGTCTCTCCCTTCTAGTCTGCTCACTTATTCTTACTCTCTCAACTTTTAATGCAGCTTCCACTAACTTGGTGAAGTCTGTGATTCCTAAAGCATTAATCATGATCTTTATATTGTTATTTAATCCCTCTTCAAATCTTTTACACCTCTCAACTTCATTAGGAACTATCTCCCTTCCATAACGACTCAGTCTGACAAATTCCTTTTCATACTCTACCACTGTTAGCTGTCTCTGCCTCTGGTTAATGAACTCTCTTCTTCTCTCTTCTAGGTATATACTACCCATATACTTCTTCTTGAATTCTGAGAGGAAGAAGTCCTAAGTTATTAATTCTGGTTGCACTTCACTAGACACTGTATCTCACCATTAGTAGGCATCATCTTGTAACAGAGATATAACAGCTTCTAGGTTTTGCTCTAGAGTATAGTGGAGTTATTTTCAAACCCTTCCTGTTCTGTTCAACCAATTTTCGGCTACAACAGAATCATCTTCTCTCTTGCCAAAGAAATCCACTGCTCCAAATTTTTTTAATCTTTCCAGATGTGATTTCTGTTGTGGAGGTGGTGGTGGTGGTGGCATTACCCCAGCCATTTGTTTGAAAAACTTGGCCATTTGTTGAAACATGGCCTGTGAAGGCTAAGCAGGCTCTGCTGGAGCTGGTGGAGCAGGTTCTCCCCTACCCCCAATCTCAGCTACTGCAGGTGGAGCATAACTTTTAACTTCCTCCTCAACTGCCCTCTGAGATGTGGGGTCCATATCCTAATCAAAATAACAAAGACAACATATCTGCATTAGTGTCACCTAGACTCTTACAAATGCAATGCATGGTATGGACTCGATCTAGACCCAGAAACGCCTAAACCGTGATCTGATACCACTAAATGTGATACCCCTTACCCGTCTACAGTATAGCCGAGTAAGATATGCCACACCGTGTACCGGAACACCCTATTTTTATTTCAATTATTTTTATTTTTTCCTTATTTATTTTTTTCATAGTTATGAGGTACAATTTGTGAAATGTCATTCATTTAAGTCATTTATGGAAACATAAATTCATTTGCGGTTCCGCAAAATTTATAGAAAATCCGACAAAGTACCGGCTAAAAATGGAGAAAACAGTTCTTTGAAACCTGTGAAAAATACTTCCAATATGTTTTTAATCATTCCCAAACACTATTTCATCAACAAAGTCTTAATATTTTTCAACAACAATTCCATTTCTCATTCATTCATTCCTCATGATATTCATATATAAGTCATAAATAAATACTCAATTTTCCATTCATAAACACAATTTCCACTATTTACATTAATACCAAAATACATTACATAAGTCTCAATTACACATGAGAAAATAAAAGTTAATTACAATATACCAAAATGAAACCTAGTGTCCTACCAATGCACTGAAAACGATGAGGTAACACGGACACTGTGCAGAACTGCAGATGGTCTCACCTTGTCTGTGGTCTACCAGGCTCTCTATCGGTCTCTCCAGAACCTTTGTGTGGCAAAAAGCAACGCGCTAAGTAATAATGCTTAGTGGTGCCAATAATAAAATAAAAAGAAATAACAGAAAATAAATATGCAGTGAATGTTCTAATGTCTTATGTAGAAAATTTTTCGATAATTAATTATTGTGTTATTTGTTTTGTACTTGTTATATTCATTATTTCATTAAATTTATCCACTTTCATTTTTGCTTGCCCAAGTAACCTATACTGAATGATTGGACTGGATAAACAGGTAAACTGGCATTGGGTATCAAGAACCATGGACCGTCACGCCATCGGTCACATATGTATCTCTCGGTGTGCAACAGAACAGCTAATAAGCTGTAATAACATTAGGCCCAAGGCCAAGTATCAACACAATGTCAGAATGGCTAAAAGCCATGAAATCACAGAATGGCATAATGCCATGTGCAGTACTACTAACTGAACCCTATTGGCATGCCAATCTATCCAAACCAATCTTACTAGGTGTACTAGGGCATGTTACACTTTTAAATTTTACAATTCTTGAAATTTAAGTTTAGGTGTTACTATTCATTTTATTAGTCAACTAAAATATTGACTTTTGTATAGACAATAGGTACATTGGTTCTAATACTCCCAACATATCACATTTTGCATTCTAAAGTTGTTGGTATTGGTTACCAATACCATTTCTAAGCTTGGTGTTAGTTATTCAAAATTTTCAGATTTGAAGCACTAAGTTTACTATTCCATTGGTCATTTGTACAATAAGAATTTGGCAAAGTTGTCTTCATGAAAGTTATTCCTTATTATGTCTAGTTACATTTCTTTTGTTCAATCACTCCATTTGGAGTTTTTTAGCTCAAGTTATGGCCTAAACACCATAACTGGCCAGATTGCAATCTTTCCAGCTTTTCTGGACAGAACCAAATCTATAGTATTTTTTACACTGAGTGTAGGTCAGTTTTTAAATATGTTATAGTCAAAATTGGGGTTTTATTTCTTCATGAAAGTTGTAGGTCTATGTCTTAGCTTTTTGCTGGTAAAAGTTCAGGTCAATTAGACCTTTCTACTCTAAGTTATGACCAAATGAATGAACACTATTCATTTGGTCATTTTGTTCAAGCAGAATGCAAGTCACCCCGATTAGGGTAATTTTTAGGTTAACTTGGTTTGGTTTTCTATGCAAGGTTTCTTCACCAAAATTGTGCCATTATTTGTCTAGTTTCATGTCCAATTTGCCTTGCACCAATTGAACCTCTACAACTCCATTTATAGCTGCCCAAACCTACTGGACTCAAATCCAGTCCTGCAGGTCACCAAGGGCAGCATACCAAATTTCAACTCCAACATCCTTCTCACTTCAATTCCTTCTCTCACACATTCAAATGGTCACCAATTGACCATTACAAGGTTAACATACCATTGCATGAGCAAACCCTAATGGTGTTCAAATGTCCAATTTTTCATGTTCATACATGCCTAATCTTTGCATTTCACTTACATAACTATGTTCAATCACTCATCTACTACCAAGGCTGCTCATAACCACTTTGATATCAAGCAAAATCATCAAACCCTAACCTACCCTAGTTGTCAAAATTTTTAGGGTGCACACACACACTCTTTTATTTTGTTTTCTTACATTTCCTACTTACTTCATTCCATTAAACATGAACTTAATTAAAAATAGGAAAAGTTTGGACACTAACCTTGCTGGAGCTGAATTTCAAGCTAAGCAAACTTGCTTTTTCCTTCCTCTTTTGGCTGCCTAGAGGATTTTCAAGTTGCAAGATCAATTTTTTTGTGAAGCTATGTAGTGGTTTCAAGGTGAGATGAGGTGAGGTTAGGAGCTTTGGTGAGCTTTCATGGAGGTTTGGGTGCAAGGAGAGGTTTTGGCTGGTTTTGGGGTGGGTGTGGCTGATAACTTTTTTTTGTTTATTCTTATCTCTTTTTATTTGTTTTAAGTGGGCTTGGTTAATTGTAATTGGTGGTAAATGTTTAATGACATCATAGTGATGTTATAATTAGCCTTTTATCTCATTTTTTCTTATTTTCTTCTCTACTCATTTTTAATTTAATTTTTAGTAATATTTATTCATATTTTGTGTCATGATAATTATTTACTTAACTGGACAAGTTGGCCAAAAATCATCTCTGAATATGAAATGACCAAAATGCCCTCCGTTTGGCTTAACAGACCAAAATTGTCTATACCGATTGAAAAAAAATTTTAAGCATTTTATTGGCATTCTAATGCCATAGAACCCTCAATAACTCTTCTCTGGAGTCCCAAAAATTATTTTATGAATTTTTCCCTGGGTCTAGGGCTCCTAGTTGTGAGGAGCACAACTTCCCACTGGGTTACCAATCAGTAGGGCACCGGCTCATTTAACTTGGTTGTATTTTATTTCTAAAATTTTTCTTAAATTTTACTTATTAATATTTTAGTTAATTATGATTCTTCACTTTAGTTTAAATATTTTTTCACATGTTCTGGCTGTCCAGACTGACACGGGTCACCGGAACAGTAGATTTTACGGAGTTGCTATAGGGAGGGTGTTACAATGAGAACTTAAATGAAAAAAGAATTTTATTTTAAGTTTGGAATGGTTCTAATAATATTAAGGAGTTAATATTATTCTCATTGCCAATTAGTAATGAACCTAGTAAGTCACACACATAAGAGTACCATGATCAAAGCAAAATTAATTTGATTAATTAATTAGATGGTTTAATTAATTAATTAATTAATTAATTAATTTAGCTTGTAGTTAGATCACAAAGTTCGTAATATGACTTGAAACTAAATTTACTAATGAAAGTGTTCAAGTTAATATTTAAAGTGTTTAAATATAAACTTGAAAAATCAAGCATATGAAAAATTATATTTAAAAAAAGAAATCAAATTTTGACTAGTTTGACTAAGTCAAAATTTGACAATTTGACCATTTTGACTTTGTAAAAAATGGGAGGTAAAATGTTAATTAATTAATGGTTAATTAATTGGCCATTTAATATTTAAAATACTAATTAATTAAGTTTAATTTTCTTAATTAAAATTAAAAGCGTGACAAATGGACCAATTAGAGTTAGAAAAGTCATTTGGTCTTTAAATCAAAAGTTAACACTTGTCATCTTAATTTTAATTAAAGAGAATTAACTTAAATATAAAGGAGAAAGAAAATAGATAATTATCTATCTTTTTCCTCCTTTGGCTGCCCACCTCTCTCTCTCTCTAAGTTTAAGTTTCTTCCATCTTCCTTACTTGAAATTCAAGAGAAAGAAGTGTTGTTGATCTTGAATAATGTCTTGAGAAAGTGTTTCTCACTACTTCTTTTCAATCGAACCTAAAAGAAACACACTCCCTTGATTCTCCCATCTTGGCCAAATTTTAAGGAAGACGAAGGAGAGGTTATTGGTTGATTGAAGCTTGCTTTGATCAAGTGCTTGTGTAGACAAGCTAGAGAGTCAACACTTAGTGGCTTCACTACCCAGTTTGGAGGTGGAATTTTGATTCTACACCCATTTGGGTGAGTTTTCCCCAAAACCCTAACTTATAGGAATTTAGGAGTTTTGTTTCCGAATAGCTAATTAGGCATGTTAGCAATTGATTATGACCAAAACTATATATTTTTTTAATAGTATAAAGTGTATATGCATGTTGCATGAAACTTAGGGTTATAAATTTTAAAATTGCTAACTTTGCATCTTAAGGCTTGTTTTGGTGCATTTTTCTTTCAAGATAAGCTAGAAAAGCTTTGAGGAGACCCATTTCCTCTCTCCTCATTTCTCTCTCCTTTAGCTGCCATTTTAGCTCCCACATGTCATAATGATAACTCGAAAGTAGAGAGATTGAATGATTGTCACAACTTATCCCGTGTAAGGCATGACATGTTCCCATAGCACTTAATGAATTACCGAACTACACCTACCAATAACCCATTAAATATGTTATAAGGGATTTTGAACAAATCATAGCTTTTTTATCTTATCATTATTTTTGGGGAAAACTGCATCGTGATAGTTAAAACTTTAGCAAAACCGAAATATATAACCTATTGAAAGCATAATATAAGTCAAGTCAAAGATTTTCTTTAATCCATTTCAACAATATAAAATTTTTACATTTATATTAGTCTTGGAAGGGAATACAAATATTTACAAACTCACAATGTTATAGCAATGTAATGCTTTTTAATACAAACTGCTCAATGTCCGTACTTCTATACATATAGCTACAAAATACATCAAAATAAAATTACAGGGGTATACCTACTATATGTACCCACAGTGAATGCAAAATGCTACTTCCAAGTCTTTTACTCGATAGCCTTCTCCTTTCCCTTACCTGCGACAGCATAAATAAGCTGTCCCTGAGTATATCACTTAGTGGTGCACAACTAATAACTTTAACACTTAAAATAAATCACAACTTGTCAAAAACATAATAAATCATATTTACCATAAGCATGAAAACATTGCAATAGTTCTAAGTCCATAGAAACTATTTATTGAAATCACCTTTTAAATGAGAAATCATACTTCACAAATCATAATTCACAAAGCATAAGTGTTGCCAACATCAACACACAGTTTAAGCCATAACATAAAATTTCACGTTCAATGCCGTGTTGTACATCACGATAAAGTAAATCAACCTCACTAACTGTTATTAATGAGGGAAATGCTAGCTAGCTAATGAGCACTCATATAATCTCACCCCACTAACTGTTATTAATGGGGGACATAATTATAATCAAATATCAAACCCCAAGTAGCCGTTACTACTGGGGAGTTCTGAAAGGGATTGTTATGCTAACTGTGGTTTTAAAACAATTTAAAAAAATTTCTCAATCAACAATCACTTTTGAAAACTAATAGACACATTCAAATCATCATAAAACCCATATAGAGGTGACAACACACAAATTTCTCAAATGCAAAAGAAAAACCATATCTCATTCAAGATAAACTCATTCAAATAAACTCATTCAAATCAATTTACATGGTTAAAATAAAAAAAAAAAAGTTTAGTTGTGCACAAACCTTCAATAATTTTCCTTTCTCGTTACTTACTTCTCCTTGTCCGCCCCAACTTATTTTTCTACAGAAAATACACAAATAGAATATGTCAATACTCATCTCAATTGCTGCCAAGTGCTCATTACATGAATGTCTAATGCATCCCAGTTAGCTTTGTAAATTTTAAAGAGTTTTGGATTTTGGACAGCTTGGTTCACTAATATTTGAGCCCAATTTTTACCTAGTTCCCATCATAATTTGGTGAGGTGTTCTTCATGAAAACTGTTCCCCTAGGTCTCAAATTTATTTTCCTTTTTGAATCACCTAATTTGGAGTTCTATAGCTCAAGTTATGATTAAATCAATAGTTACTATTCACATGGGCAAATTCTGGCAGATTTGTTAACCCAAATTTGCTTAGTAATTTGATTAAGTTAAGTTCATAATTTGGCCTTAAGTTCTTCCTATGAAATGTTCTACTATGTTTCAGGTTTCCAGTAGTTCAAGAATCACCTAAATTAGAGTTTTCAAGAGTGAGTTATGATAATTCAAAATTTACTTTTCACGTGGTCACACTGCCAGTGTCCAGAATTCCACCTCCAGGTTCAAGGCTCATTTAGGGTAGCTTATGGCCATTTTATGTGCAGGGTATCTTCATAAAAATTCTAGCCCTATGTCTTAAGTTTCATTTCTAATTAGTTTCACACTAATTGGAGTTGTGTACCTCAACTTATGAGTTGCCAAGCACACTAGACTCAGTGTCCAAAAAATTCAGTAACTCCCCATTTCAATTCCCTTAACTCCTCCCACCAAACAAGTCTAATACATGGTCAAATTATCTCAAATGATCACTAATTGACCTTAACTACCTCATTAGAGTATCATATCAACAATTTCCAAATTTTCATGCCCAACTCCAACTTCCATAATCACATCTCATGCAACTTATACCAAATCAACATATACACATCTAATATCATTTCTAAGCAATTTTAATATCAATTACTCATCATACTCTCATACATCAAGACTACCAAATTTTACCTTCCCTAAATACCTATCATTTTCTCAAATTTTCTTGGAAATTCAACTCAATTCCCCATGCTTTAAAAGATGGAAGAAGAGAGCTAAGTACAACTTGCACTAACCAACACCAAATCAAATTTAATTCACCCTAAATGACTATAATTTGACATTAATACATCCTTAGCACTTCACTTTCCAAAATCTTAAATTTTCCAAAACCCTAGTTTGCAATTTCTCCGATCCCTGTGTCTTAATTTTGAGTTCTTAACCCAAAATAATTATTTTTTCTTCTTCTAATTTATATCAAATATAAATAAATTAATTAATCTCTATTAATTAATTTCTCATTAATTAAATTCATATTTAAACACTTTAAATATAAATTTAACTTATACTATACATCCAATAATCTAGATTTGGTTTCAAGTCATGCTAGGGACTTTGCAATTTAATTGCAAACCAAACCTATTTAATTAATCCGTTAAACTCTTTAATTAATAAATTAAATCATATTTAAATAGGTGATAACTTGTGTATGTGTGTGACTTACTAGGCTCATCACTAATTGGCAATGACACATGATATCAACTCTTAATATCATCAGAACTCTTTCTTACCATAAATGATTTCTCTAAATCATTTTATGCACCTCATACACCATGGTTAACACCTAGCATAGCATGCCATGGCCACCCAATTAGTAATAAGGTTTACCTTAAATGAACCTATAATCATATGTTACCATGCACTAGAATCTCTCTGTTACAAAATCCCAACTCAGGCTGGAGTCATGGTTTATGTTAAACTCCATTTGCTATGAATATTATGTTCTCTTTTAATTCCAGTTCTTCATTAAAAAGATTTTCTCATCAGAAACTCTTTTCTGAATAAATCTATCTGTCCTGGCCAGGAACTTGAAACATCAAGAACAATTAAATGAACATAGGATTTTATCTCTATTTACTTAGAGGAACAGATTCCATCTTGATCAACACCTACCTCCATATATAACTAGTAGGAGCCAACAGATGCCCATATACCCATACATAGTACAAGTATGAAAGCAGCATCAAACTCAAACTACCTATATACAAGATAACTGTGCTATCTCAGGTCTAAAGATTATATGCACTGATATGATTTATGATAAAACATTGACAAGAGTAAACTCTATGTGCTTGTCATAAGTGTCACTGGTTCGGCCTACTTATCATTTATAAGTGCCTATCATGTTTGTTATATGGCATGAGACTCACCATTCCATGTTATTTATATCTCATATAAATAACTTGGGAACAAATATGAATACATTCTTTCTGGATAAGTCATGTCCTTATTATGAAGTATCCTCGATTGTGAACCTATTTATGATACTTTGTGCTAGAAATATTGTCAGTCATATTCTTAACAAATTAAAGATAATATTTCTAACAAAATATCAATGGACCTTTTCTATTACACATAAATATATTATGTAAACGGAAAAGTGAAAATGCCTTTTATTAATAAAAATATGTACAAGATACATACTAAATGATATGCTCTAGGGTATACTACTAACAATCTCCCACTAGCACTAGAGCCATTCATTACAATATCTTAGACCTATCTTATCATGATGTCGGTCCAACTGAGTCTGTGACATAGGCTTAGCGAATGGATTAGCTGGATTTTCAGCTGATGCTATTTTCTGCATGGCTACATCACCTCGCCCAACTATTTCTCTGATAATGTGGTCGCGCCTTTCTATGTGTTTGGATTTCTGGTGAGACCTTGGTTCCTTAGCTTATATGACTGCTCCATTGTTGTCACAGTGTAGTGGAACTGCTGACTCAATGGACAGAACTACTGGAAGTTCTATCACGAACTTCTTTATCCAAACAGCTTCCTTTGCAGCATCTGATGCAGCAATATACTCAGTCTCTGTAGTGGAATCTATAGTCGTGCTCTGTTTGGAACTCTTCCAACTGACTGCACCTCCATTACAAATGAACACATATCCAGAGGTAGACTTTCTATCATCGATATCTGATTGGAAATTAGAATCAGTATAACCATCCAATTGCAAGTCTCCACCTCCATAAATCAAGAATAAATCCTTAGTTCTTCTCAAGTACTTAAGGATATTCTTAACAGCTATCCAATGTTCCAAACTTGGATTGGATTGATACTTGCTAGTCAAACTAACAGCATATGCGATATCCGGTCTAGTACACAACATTGCATCCATTAAACTTCCAATAGCCGAATCATATGGAATCTTGGCCATCTTATCTCTTTCTTTAGGTGTCTTTAGAGACATCTCTTTAGAAAGAGGGATACCATGTCTTACTGGTAACAATCCTCTCTTGGAATCAAGCATGTTAAACCTCTTTAACACCTTTTCCAAGTATAGACTTTGGGATAAACCAATTATTCTTTTCGCTCTATCTCTGTATATGTGAATCCCAAGAATATAGGTTGCCTCCCCTAAGTCTTTCATGGAGAATGTATTTGACAACCATACCTTTATAGTTGTCAACATACCTGTGTCATTACCCATCAACAGTATGTTATCCACATATAAGACAAGGAAAGTGATAGCACTGTTACTAACCTTCTTATATACACATGGCTCATCCTCATTTTTGATAAAACCAAAGGATTTAATGGCTTCATCAAAACTGATGTTCTAACTCCTCGAAGCTTGTTTCAACCGATAAATGGATCGCTTTAGCTTGCATACCTTGGAACCGTCTTGGGATTCAAAACCCCTAGGTTGTTCCATGAAAATTTTTTCTTCAATGTATCCATTGAGAAAAGCTGTTTTGACATCCATCTGCCAAATCTCATAATCATAGTATGCAACTATTGCTAATAAAATCCTAATTGATTTAAGCATAGCAACAGGTAAGAAAGTCTCCTCATAGTCGACTCTTTGCCTTTGGCGAAACCCTTTCGCTACTAGCCTTACCTTATAGGTCTCTACCTTTCCATCAGAACCAATTTTCTTTTTGAAAAACCATTTGTTCCCTATAGGTACAATACCTTAAGGTGGGTCAACAAGATCCCAAACTTGATTCTTATACATGGAATCAATCTCGGATTTCATAGCATCAATCCATTTTGAAGAGTATATATCTGATATAGCTTCTTCATAGGTAAGTGGATCATCTCCATGATCTACTTCTTCATGAGAAGACAACTCTTGTTCTTCTTCAAGAAGAAAATCATATCTCACTGGTGGGTGAGATACCCTGGTTGTTCTAGGAGGAACAGCTGTAGATGTTTCATTAACGGGTATAGGTTGACTAGATGAATTTATATCCATATGATCTATTGGTTGGTTAGAATTCTCCAATTCTAACTCTATTTGCTTTCATTTGCCTCCTTCTTGAACAAACTATTGTTCAAGAAATGTGGCATCTCTACTTATCACAACCTTTTGTGAAGTAGGCAAACAAAAATAATATCCAAAACTATCTTTTGGATCTAAAACTATCTTTTGGATATCCAACAAATCGACCTTTTTCTGATCTGGTCTCCAATTTATCAGTGTTCAGCTTCTTGGTTTTCTTCCATGCCATATCTTAACATGCTTAAGACTTGGTTTTCTTCCATGCCATATCTCATAAGGTGTGGAAGAAACTGATTTTGATGGAATCCTATTCAGAATACACAAAGCTGATTCTAATGCAAATCCCCAAAAGAAGATTGGCATATCAGTATAGCTCATCATACTACGTACCATATCCAATAGGGTACGATTTCTCCTTTCAGATACACCATTCAGCTGTGGTGTTCCTAGAGGAGTCAGCTTAGAAACAATGCCATGCTCTCTCAAGTATTCATCAAATTCAGTACTCAAATATTCACCTCCACGATCTGATCGAAGAGCTTTAATACTCTTTCCTGTTTGATTTTCTACTTCAGATTTAAATTCTTTAAACTTTTCAAAGGATTCATGTTTGTATTTCATCAAATACAAATACCCAAATCTTGATTTATCATCAGTAAAGGTAATAAAATAATGAAAGCCCCCCCTAGCCATTTCTTTAAATGGACCACATACATCACTTTGTATTAGCTCCAAAATATTTTCAGCTCTTTGCCCTTGTCCAACAAAGGGTGATCTAGTCATTTTGCCCTGAAGGGAAGATTCATAAGTTGGAGTAGGCTCAGAGCCCAATGAGGATAGAATCCCCATTTTCTCTAGTTTTGCAATCCTATCTTCTGCAACATGACATAACCTTAAGTGCCAAATATATTTTGAACTTGAGTTGGTTTTCACCATGGCATTGCATTCTTTTAAATCACTTGCATTCAATTTGTGTTTGTCATTATTATCTAAATAATAAAGACCATCATTCATATAACTCGAACCAACATATTTATTTCCAAAATAAATATTGCAAACATCATTTGTGAACTGAAATTCATAGCCATTTCTAGTCAAACTAGATATAGAAATGATGTTCTTAAAAGCATCAGGTACATATAAAATATTATCCAAACACAAAACACATCCAAACATGTAAAAAGATTTAGATCCTATGGCTAAAGCTTCAACAGTTGAGCCATTGCCAATCCGGACTCTAATATCTTGAGAACGCAAGCTGCTACTATTTGCTAGTTCCTACATATCATTAGAAATGTGAGAACTGGCACCAGTATCTAAAACCCAAGCTGTAGATGAACTATGAGTATCATCAGAGGAAAAGATCAGATTGATCAGAGATAGACTCAAGGCTACATCAGACCGTTAGAAGTCCTATGTTGATCTAAAGAGAAGAGATATTGAATATGCAGTGGGTGATAAGGTATTCCTCAAAGTTTCTCCCTGGAAGAGGATTATGAGATTTGGCAGAAAGGGGAAACTGAGTCCTCGTTTCATCGGACCATATGAGGTTCTGGAAAGAGTGGGTCCTCTAGCATATCGGTTGGCATTATCTCCGGAGTTAGCAAAGATACACAGTGTCTTCCATGTGTCCATGTTAAGGAGGTACAGATCTGACCCATCTCATGTGCTATCAGTTGAAGAGATTGAGGTAAATCTAGAACTTTAATATGAGAAAGAACCCATAGAAATTCTGGCTTATGAGGTGAAGTAGCTAAGGAACAAACAGATACACCTGGTTAAAGTGCTGTGGAACCATCATTTAGGCCAGGAAGCTACTTGGGAACATGAAGAGGATATGAGGAGACAGCACCCACAGTTGCTTAGAGACTAATGTCAGGTAAAATTTTGAGACAAAATTTATTTTATGAGGGGGAGAATTGTAACACCCCTAAGTTCGGTAGTGCGTTTTACAGTTCCGATGACCAGTGTTGTCCGGACAGCAAGGATGCCTAGAACTACACTTTGATATGAGTGAGGAGACATAAAATAATGAAATACAAGAAAAGAAAATACAAGAAAAACAAAGGGAAAATAATAGCAATGAAATGTAACCAAGTTAAACGAGCCGAGAACCCTAGCGATGGGTGACCGCACCGAGAAGTCATGGCATGGACCGTTGACTAGCCCTGGACAGCGGAGAACCCTGAAAAATATTTTTAGGGCTTAAATAAATGTCTATTGAAGTATAAATGCCATTAGAAATATCAAAGAAAAATTAATTAATTAGTAAAAAGAAAAGTGAGAAATCGAAAAAAGGACAAAATCCGATGTTACTGAAAAATCGGGAATGCAACCCGAACAGGGGCATTGTGGTCATTTGACACCTAGAGTTGTCTTTTGACCTAAATGTCCATTAAAAATACATGATATTACACTTGGAAAATATAATGAAAAATTAAATTAGTGGTACATAATGTAAATAGCCAAAAATGGAGAGTTAAATGTGGGAAAATGAAAGTTAAGATTAAATTAATATTAGATTAAGCTTAGTGCTCCACTCACCTATCAAAGTGGACCACTAACTCACCATTTGGACAGCAGATTCAACTTCATCTTCAAGCTCCCAAACTCAGCCGAAAATGGTGAAAAGAAGTGCACCATTGCCGTCCACCTTGAATGCTCCATGCATGTGAGATTCAAGCTTCTTTCCCTCCACTTTCCTTCATTAAAAGTTGTCCATACACCTTGGGAAGTGGATAGGCAACAAGAAGACCAAGTTTTGGAGAGATTTTGAAGAGTTTCCAAAGTGGTAAGTTTGTGTTTTTGATTATTGCTTCATTAAAGTTTGTAAGGATGTTATGGGCACTTGAATTATGGAGAGATTTTTGAGGTTTGATGTTTAAAGGGAGATGTGTATTTTTGGCAGCCATGGAAACTCCTTGAGGACAGTTTATTCTTGCTTGTAAATGGTGTATTAAAGGGTTGATTTAATGTTTATGTGTGTTGGAATTAATTTGGGTGATGCATACTTAATATATGTGAATGTCTACTTGAATTTGGGAGCTTGAAAATTAATGGACTGTAATGTATGAATCGGCAGCCTGGTTATGTGAACCATAAAGATGTCATTTCATGTTTGGTTTATAGAATATTAATGTTGAATTGTCATAGTTGTTATGGCAGCTTGGGTATATGTATGATGGTGTGAGGTTGGACATGTAAATGAGCTAGGTTAAATGATTGAATTGTTGTAATTTGAGCTTGAAAAATTTTGTGCTAAATGGTGCATATTGAGGGTGATTGTAAACTTCCAAAATGACCAACAATATGTTGTAAATTATGTTTAGGTTATGGTACAAACCATAATTGGCATGAATGTGTAGTTTGGTAATTGTTAAAAGTGTCCTTTGATGAGTAATGAACAAAATGCAAAGGGTAGTTTACGTTTTGGACCTAGAACCTTAAGTGTGTGGCTCCAATTGGTATGAAACCAATTGGAGGTCAAACTAGGCACAAAATGTGCCAATTTTCATGAAGGAAGCTTACCAAAATTCTGCTTGTAAGGTAACTTGAAAAGTGACCAAATCCGGATTAGTGCAATTAAGGCCTGAAAATTGACCATTTGGGCAGCAGTTAGTGTTTTGGCTATAACTCACTCAAAACAGGTCCAATTGACCTAAAATTTTGACCATGAATAGCTAAGACCTATATCTACAAGTCTTATGAAGAAACCAAAGCCCCAGAAATGACCATAAGCAAGTCAAACAGCTTGCACAAGTTTGGGTCCAAAAACTGGCCGAACCTAAAATGACCTAAAGTGACCAATTTTGATGCATTTTGACCAGCAATAGTCAAATGACTATAACTTGGTCTACATAACTAAGAATGACCTTAAATTTTGCCCCGCGTGCAATAAGACATAGATCTACAAGTTTGTAGTTTCGACCGAAACCCGAAAACCGAGGGAACTAGGTAGTCCGGCTAGGTCAAACTAGTATCCTAGAATCTAGCAAATTGCAATAAAATGCAAAATACATGGAAATGAATTGGGTAACATATGCCAACCCTAAAAGGCTACAAATGTGACATATTAGTAACATTAAAAGCTAATTTGCCTAGAATGCATCGAGGGCCGATATATTAGGTTGACTAAGCAAATAATAGAATTCAGTGAATTAATTATCAAGCATTATCGTTAGAGACAATTTAAATGAGTACTGAAACACTTCAAATTGTGTTTCTCAGTTAGCAAAGACTCAGGGAAAGGGAAGGAAACACTGAGTCAAGGCCAGGAGACAATTATCAGAGGTTTGTGCACAACATCTATCTCTTTTGAATTTTTCAATTGAAATGAATTATGACTATTTGTTCATTATTGTTTTAAATTGTGGAAATGTGTTTGAATGGATACTTACTGCTTGAAAAACATTGTAAATGGTTTGAAGCTGTGAAAAATTGATTGAATGATATTGATGGATACTTATTGATTTGAAAGCATTGGAAATGGTTTGAAATCATAGCTATCATGTATATTGATTGTATTCCTCGCTAGCTTGTCTAGTGGGACGAATTGAATTCCCTCTCTGGCTGAAGTGTTGAGGTGTGTGCCTGTTGAGGACGAATAGAACGAGTACTCATATTATTGCTAGCTAGCTATGTTATTCCTCATTAGCCATCAGCTTTTGGGACGAATTGAATACCTCATTAGCCATCTGCTTTTGGGACGAATTGAACTTTGGAACATGATTAAGCTGTGTGTGATTTATTGATATGTATTGTGAGATTGTGAAATGGAGTTTAAATTCCTATTGACATTCACTGTCTTTTAAATTTAAATATGTTTTGATTATTGAGATTTATTGTGATATTGTGAAATGGAGTTTAAATTCTTTATGACATTCATTGCCTTGAATTTAACTATGATTTTACGTATCCACTATTTATATGATTTATGATTTGTGACTTAAAGTTGTATTTGGTTAATGTTGTGCACCACTGAGACATTATCTGAGCGATAGCTTTTTATTGCTGTCGCAGGTAGACAGACGGACAGGGAAGCAGACTAGGCTGCTAGTGCATTCAATGAGAGATTACCGGGTATATTGAGTATACCATATTTTGCATTTTGTATTATAATGTATGTACACTGCATGTATATAGTGTTCTTAGTTTTGAGCAGTTGTAATTTAAAATTGTACATTGAAGTTGTAAAAATAAATTATGAGTTATTTTGGTTTGTAAAATTTGTACTGTATTTCTTTTATCTCAGCCTTTGAAAAATTATTGTGGATTTGACTTGAGAAACATATTGTGTTGAATTATGTTGGAGTTTGAGATTGAGAAATAATTTTGAAGTACTTTTTACAGGTTTTTGAAGAACTGTTTTATCCAAAATACAGATGGCACTCTGCCAAAATTTTTACAGAAATTACTAATAATACAAATGTGTTAGCTGTTTCACTTCAGTTCAAAAAACTTTTTAACACCTGTAAATAGTGCTCACCACTGTAAAAAGAAGTAAGAAAAGTTTTAAAATCCCTTATAGTGTCTTTAACGGGTTATCAGTAGATGAAGTTGGTAATTCATTAGGTATACTACGGGATCATGTTATGCCTTATAGAGAGGTAGGGTGTGACATGTTTTAGTGGTATCAGAGCTAGTTTTTAAATTCTGTTTTCACCTGTTACTTGAATATTCTTTCTTCATAGTACAACTGCTCAATATCATTGTTTGATACATACAGTACATTACATTATAAATATGCACTAACAGTAGGAAATCTCCTTGTGTTATTTGTTCAGGAGGTCTAAGATCCTCGCATTGACTATGGAAGAGGGTGATCATTCAGTCGATCAATATATAGAGGTTGAGGTGCAAGGGGATGCTGACCCTACACAATGTCGATGGTTCAAAGAAGACTAGCCCCCAGTCTGCGATTTCTGCTCGATTCGCTCGTGAGATGGCTACAATGTTCCAACAAATGGCTAGCATTGTGCCTACTCAAGTCCCAATACAGACACCAGTGGTACAACCACAGTCTTCTGCTAGACAGTATGACAAATTGATGAAATATGAAGCTACAGAGTTCAAGGGGATAGTAGATCCTCTAGAGGCAGAATAGAGGTTAGAGAGGATGGATAGGGTATTCAAGAAGCTACATTGTACAGAGGAGCTTAGATTTGAATACTCAGTATCTCTGCTACAGGGGGATGCTTATGACTGGTGGAAAACCATTCCCCATAGTCTGGTAGAACCTGCAGTGCTAACATGGAATGACTTTCTCAAGGAATTCAGACAAAAATATGTCCATGATGCTTATGTAGACCATAAGCTACAAGAGTTCCTAAGTCTAAAACAGGGGAATAGATCAGTGGCTGGATATGAAAGGGAATTTTCTTGCCTGAGCCATTATGCAGTAAGTCTACTTGCTACCAGCAGGGAGAGATATAAGAGGTTTAAAACCAGCTTGAAGCCCATTATCAGATTATAAGTGGTCAGATTCAAACACACTAACTTCTCTAAACTTATTTCTCAAGCCCTAGAGTTAGAAAGAATTAAATCTGAAGCAGCTTCTGAGAAAAAGAAATCAGGGAAGACAGAGAAAGAGGGAAAATCAGTAGAACAGAGTCCTAGTGGTCATACTAGAAAGAGGAAGAACCATGGGGGACACAGCAGAGGTGGTAAGAAGTCTGGTAGGGGAAGATATTCAGGACAAAAACCTCCTTTATCTGGTCAATAGAGTACCAGAGGTTCCTACCCTCCCCGCCAATGTGAAACTTGTGGAAGAAATCATGGTGGGATATGCTATAAGGCTATTGGAGCCTGTTATAACTATGGAGGCACAGGACACTTTGCCAAGGACTGCACCAGTAGTCGTAGAGTTGGACCACCTCCTACTACTGCAGAAGGGTTAGTTCAGAGCCCTGTCACCAGAAGTTCACAACCACCCAGCAGAGGTAGAGGTAGGGGTAGAGGTAGCCCAGCAGGTAGCCAAGGCACAGTGAAACAATCAGAGCAAGACAGTGCTCCAGTCAGAATCTATGCAATGAGACAGAGAGAAGAGGCCGAGACATCTGATGTTGTGGCTGGTACCTTCTCAACTTTTAATCAAGATGTGTTTGTATTATTTGATCCGGGTTCTACCCATTCTTATGTGAGTGCTAGCATCATTGATTGTATTGCTGTTCCATGTACAAAAATGGACTTTGAGGTGCTAGTAACAAGTCCTTTAGGACAGGAGGTCAGGGTTAATATAATGTATAGGGATTATCCTTTGGTGATCCAAGGACACACTTTTCTGTCTGATTTCATTGAAATGCCCTTCGGAGATTATGATATCATCTTGGGCATGGATTGGTTAGCCAGGCATCATGCCATGATTGACTGTAGGCTAAAGACAGTCACTTTTGGTCTCCCTCAGTATAGTGATGTGGTAATACATGGGGAGAGACAGCTATTGCCATCAAACATTATTTCGACTGCACTAGCCAGAAAAATGATCAGAAAGGGGTGTGAAGCATACTTGGCACATTTGGTAGACACCCAAGTGGAGAGTCCAGCATTGAAAGGCATCCCTACAGTATATGATTTTCTAGATGTGTTTCCTGATGAATTGTCAGGATTACCACCGAAAAGAGAAGTGCAGTTTGAAATTAATGTTATGCCTGGTGTGGATCCAATCTCCATAACACCATACAAAATGGCACCAGCAGAATTGAAGGAGTTCAAGATACAGTTGCAAGAACTACTTGAAAAGGGCTTTATCTGCCCTAGTGTGTCACTTTGGGGAGCGCCAGTATTGTTTATTAAGAAGAAGGATGGCACTCTTCACTTATGTATTGACTACCGGCAGTTGAATAAGGTGACAATAAAGAACAGATATCCATTGCCTCTCATTGATGATCTGTTTGATCAGTTGAAGGGTGCAGCTATATTCTCCAAAATTGATTTGCGATCTGGTTATTATCAGTTGAAGGTGCAAGAGCAGAGTATTCCAAAAACTGCTTTCAGAACTCGGTACGGCCACTATGAGTTTCTAGTAATGCCATTCGGGTTAACAAATGCTCCAGTTGCTTTTATGGATCTGATGAACAATATCCTCAGACCATATCTCAATCAATTTGTGGTGGTGTTTATTAATGACATTTTGATATATTCGAGGAATACAAAGGAGCATGACAGACATCTGTGAATTGTACTGTAGACTTTAAGGGAGAAACAGCTATACGCCAAATTGTCGAAATGTGAATTTTAGCTGAGAGAAATCTCCTTCTTAAGACATGTTGTGTCAGCCGAAGGGATTAAGGTAGATTCCAGCAAGGTAGAAGCTATCCTTAATTGGAAGCCGCCCAAGAATATCACAGAAATTCATAGTTTTCTGGGTTTAGCTAGATATTACCGTCGGTTTGTGAAAGGGTTTTCTATGTTATCTTCTCCACTGACCAAGCTGCTTTGGAAAGATGTAAAATTTCAGTGGACAGATAAATGCCAGCAAAGTTTTGATGAGTTGAAGAGGTGTTTGACTAAAGCTCCAGTCCTCACTTTACCTGCTCTAGGTAAAGAATACACAGTTTATAGTGATGCTTCTCACAATGGGTTCGGCTGTGTACTGATGCAAGATCGGAATGTCATTGCTTATGCATCACGCCAGCTGAAACCGCATGAGAGGAACTACCCAACACATGATTTGGAGCTAGCAACTATTGTTTTTACTCTGAAGATCTGGAGACACTATTTGTATGGGGAGAAATGCTACATTTACACAGATCACAAGAGCTTGAAGTACTTAAGCACCTATAAGGAATTGAATTTGAGGCAGAGGAGTTGGTTAGAACTCATTAAAGATTATGATTGCTTAATAGACTATCAGCCAAGGAAAGCAAATGTGGTGGCTGACGCCTTAAGTCGCAAGACTATGGCAAGTCTCAGAGTTTCTCCTTTGTCCATGGTATATGAATTGAAAGCACAGCATGCAAGTTTAGAGATTGATGAGGGACAGACAGTAGTTGCATGGCATGTATAGCCAGTGTTGATTGATCAGATCAGAATGGCTGCTCAGAGTGATGTTAAATATCAGAAGCTACAGAAAGAAGTCCTGCAGGGCAACAAACCTGAATTTTCTGTGAAACATGATGGTTTATTGCTACATCAGGGCAGAATGTGCGTTCCTAATGATGCTGAATTAAGACAGATCATTATGAAGGAAGCACATGAGTCTCCTTTTGCTATGCACCCTATGAAGGAACGGAAGCGTGAAAAACACAAGATTATAGCATTGAATTCAAAAATTTTCACCTAGGGTCACATGCACCATGCAAGATTTATTTTTTATCTATTTGATTTCAATGATAAACAACATATTAAAACTCTTTTAATATGTTTTTGGATCTGTATTTGCCATTTAAGATTTTAAAATTAATCAGATTAATTTTAGAACCCTAGATTAAATCAAGAACGATTACACTAACCTCTTGATGCACTGCAGCGTGTCTGCGCCTTTGAGATTCGTCTTCAGGACACCAAATGTTGTCCCTCTAGCTTGTCCACACCAAGAACACCTATGGCAGCCCTTGAACAACCTCTAAATCTTTTTCTATTAATTAGAAATTCAAGTTCTGCCTTTTAAGAGATTAGAGATGTAAAGAGGACACTAGAAACAATTTCTAGTGTTCTTAATTCAAGAGATTGATGGCTAATCTCTTTGAATTGATGAGAGATGAAGAAGAATAGCTGGAGAGCCTCAAAATGGCGTGAAAAATGAGAGGAGAGGCTACTGGTTATTTTTTCTTTTCATAACCACACTTAAATAGCTAGGTTAACACATTAAACCCTAGCCACATGTCACCTTTTGATTAGCTCTAGGTTTAAGTGACCCAATCACATTGTGCCAAGTGTCAAACCTATATTCAATCTTGATTTTAATCATCTTACATGATTAAAAAAAAAGCATTTGGCAAGCTTATGTGTAATCCCATGTGTCACCATCTCATGGTGCCACGTGTCACACAGTGAAATGACCAAAATGCCCCTGTGTCTTAATTTTGAGTTCTTAACCTAAAATAATTATTTTCTTCTTCTAATTAATTTATATCAAATATAAATTAATTAATTAATCTCTATTAATTAATTTCTCATCAATTAAATTCATATTTAAACACTTTAATATAAATTTAATTTATACTACACATCCAATAATCTAGATTTGGTTTCAAGTCATGCTAGGGACTTTGCAATTTAATTGCAAACCAAACCTATTTAATTAATCAATTAAACTCTTTAATTAATTAATTAAATCATATTTAAATAGGTGATAACTTGTGTATGTGTGTGACTTACTAGGCTCATCACTAATTGGCAATGAGACATGATATCAACTCTTAATATCATCAGAACTCTTTCTTACCATAAATGATTTCTCTAAATCATTTTATGAACCTCATAGACCATGGTTAACACCTAGCATAGCATGCCATGGCCACCCAATTAGTAATAAGATTTACCTTAAATGAACCTATAATCATATGTTACCATGCACTAGAATCTCTCTGTTACAAAATCCCAACTCAAGCTGGAGTCATGGTTTATGTCAAACTCCTTTTGCTATGAATATTATGTTCTCTTTTAATTCCAGTTCTTGATTAAAAAGATTTTTCTCATCAGAAACTCTTTTCTGAATAAATCTATCTGTCCTGGCCAGGAACTTGAAACATCAAGAACATTTAAATAAACATAGGATTTTATCTCTATTTACTTAGAGGAACATATTCCATCTTGATCAACACCTATCTCCATATATAACTAGTAGGAGCCAACACATGCCCATATACCCATACATAGTATAAGTATGAAAGCAATATCAAACCCAAACTACCTACATACAAGATAACTGTGCTATCTCAGGTCTAAAGATTATATGCACTGATATGATTTATGACAAAACATTGACAAGAGTAAACTCCATGTGCTTCTCATAAGTGTCACTGGTTCGGCCTACTTATCATTTATAAGTGCCTATCATGTTTGTTATATGGCATGAGACTCACCATTCCATCTTATTTATATCTCCTATAAATAACTTGGGAACAAACATGAATACAATCTTTCTGGATAAGTCATGTCCTTATTATGAAGTATCCTCGATTGTGAACCTATTTATGATACTTCGTGCTAGAAATATTGTCACTCATATTCTTAACAACTTAAGAATAATATTTCTAACAAAATGTCAATGGACCTTTTCTATTACACATAAATATATTATGTAAACGGAAAAGTGGAAATGCCTTTTATTAATAAAATTATGTACAAGATACATACTAAATGATATGCTCTAGGGCATACTACTAACATCCTAGTAGAACTAAAATGTACAGAGGGCTGAAAGAGCATTACTGGTGGATGGGTATGAAGAGAGATATAGTTGAATTTGTTTCCAAGTGCCTAATTTGTCAGCAAGTAAAGGCAGAACATCAAGTTCCAGCTAGTTTGTTACATCCATTGCCAGTACCAGAGTGGAAATGGGAGCGGATAACTATGGATTTTGTTACGGGATTTCTAAGGACACAGAATAGTCATGATGCAGTATGGGTTATAGTTGACAGATTGACTAAGTCTGCTCACTTTTTGCCAGTTCGGATGGACTATAGCCTAGAAAGATTGGCCAGATTATACATATATGAGTTTGAAAACTACATGGAGTGCCAATATCAATTGTGTCTGACAGAGATCCTAGGTTCACTTCTAGATTCTAGGGTAGTCTTCAGAGAGCCCTAGGAACTAGATTAAACTTCAGCACAGCATTCCACCCACAGACAGATGGCCAGTCTGAAAAGGTAATTCAGATATTGGAGGATATGCTATGGGCTTGTGTGATTGAGTTTGAAGGTAGTTGGGATACACATTTTCCTTTGATTGAGTTTGCTTATAACAACAGCTACCAATCAAGCATTGGGATGCCTCCATACGAAGCTTTGTACGGCAGAAAGTGCAGAACTCCCTTATGTTGGGATGAAGTAGGTGAAAGGTAGATGATTGGGCCAGAAATTATTCAGCAGACAGAGGAAAAGATCAGATTGATCAGAGATAGACTCAAGGCTGCATCAGACCGTCAGAAGTCCTATGTTGATCTGAAGAGAAGAGATATGGAATATGCAGTGGGTGATAAGGTATTCCTTAAAGTTTCTCCCTGGAAGAGGATTATGAGATTTGGCAGAAAGGGGAAATTGAGTCCTCATTTCATCAGACCATATGAGGTTCTAGAAAGAGTGAGTCCTCTAGCATATCGGTTGGCATTACCTCCGAAGTTAGCAAGGATACACAATGTCTTCCATGTGTCCATGTTAAGGAGGTACAGATCTGACCCATCTCATGTGCTATCAGTTAAAGAGATTGAGGTAAATCTAGACCTCTCATATGAGGAAGAACCCATAGAAATTCTGGCTTTTGAGGTGAAGCAGCTAAGGAACAAACAGATACACCTGGTTAAAGTGCTGTGGAACCATCATTTAGGCCAGGAAGCTACTTGGGAACGTAAAGAGGATATGAGGAGACAGCACCCACAGCTGTTTAGAGGCTAATGTCAAGTAAAATTTCGAGACGAAATTTATTTTAAGGTGGGGGGGGGGGGAGAATTGTAACACCCCTAAGTTCGGTAGTGCGTTCTACTGTTCCGATGACCAGTGTTGTCCGGACAGCTAGGATGCCTAGAACTACACTTCGATATGAGTGAGGAGACATAAAATAATGAAATACAAGAAAAGAAAATACAAGAAAAACAAAGAAAAAATAATAACAAGGAAATATAACCAAGTTAAATGAGCCGAGAACCCTAGCGATGGGTGATCGCACGGGGAAGTCACGGTGTGGACCGTTGACTAGCCCTGGACCGCGGAGAACCCTGGAAAATATTTTTAGGACTTAAATAAATGTCTATTGAAGTATAAATGCCATTAGAAATATCAAAAAAAAAAATTAATTAGTACAAAGAAAAGTGAGAAATCAAAAAATGGACAAAACTCGGTCTTACTGAAAAATTGAGAATGCAACCCGAATAGGGGCATTGTGGTCATTTGACACCCCGAGTTGTCTTTTGACCTAAATTTCCATTAAAAATACATAATATTACACTTGGAAAATATAATGAAAAATTAAATTAGTGGTACATAATGTAAATAGCCAAAAATGGAGAGTTAAACGTGGGAAAATGAAAGTTAAGATTAAACTAATATTAGATTAAGCTTAGTGCTCCACTCACCCATCAAAGTGGACCACTGACTCACCATTTGGACAGCAGATTCAACTTCATTTTCAATCTCCCAAACTCAGCCGAAAATGGTGAAAAGAAGTGCACCATTGTCGTCCACCTTGAATGCTCCATGCATGTGAGATTCAAGCTTCTTTCGTTCCACTTTCCTTCATTAAAAGTTGTCCATACACCTTGGGCAATAGATAAGCAACAAGAAGACCAAGTTTTGGAGAGATTTTGAAGAGTTTCCAAAGTGGTAAGTTTGTGTTTTTTATTATTGCTTCATTAAAGTTTGTAGGGATGTTATGGGGGCTTGAATTATGGAGAGATTTTTGAGGTTTGATGTTTAAAGGGAGATGTGTATTTTTGGCAGCCATGGAAACTCCTTGAGGACAGTTTATTCTTGCTTGTAAATGGTAGATTAAAGGGTTAATTTAATGTTTATGTGTGTAGGAATCAATTTGGGTGATGTATACTTAATATATGTGAATGTGTACTTGAATTTGGGAGCTTGGAAATTAATGGACTGTAATGTATGAATCGGCAGCGTGGTTTGGTGAACCATAAAGATGTTATTTCATGTTTGGTTTATGGAATATTAATGTTGAATTGTGATAGTTGTTATGGCAGCTTGGGTATATGTATGATGGTGTGAGGTTGGACATGTAAATGAGCTAGGTTAAATGATTGAATTGTTGTAATTTGAGCTTAAAAAATTCTGTGCTAAATGGTGCATATTGAGGGTGATTGTAAGCTTCCAAAATGACCAGCAATATGTTGTGAATTATGTTTAGGTTATGGTACAAACCAGAATTGGCATGAATGTGTAGTGTGGTAATTGTTAAAAGTGTCCTTTGATGAGTAATGAACAAAATGCAATAGGGTTGTTTATGTTTTGGATCTAGAACCTTAAGTGTGTGGCTCCAATTGGTATGAAACCAATTGGAGGTGAAACTAGGCACAAAATGTGCCAACTTTCATGAAGGAAGCTTACCAAAATTCTGCTTGTAAGGTAACTTGAAAAGTGACCAAATCCGGATTAGTGCAATTAAGGCCTGAAAATTGACCATTTGGGCAGCAGTTAGTTTTTTTGCCATAACTCACTCACAACAGGTCCAATTGACCTGACATTTTGACCATGAATAGTTAAGACCGATATCTATAAGTCTTATGAAGACACCAAAGCCCAAAAATGATCATAAGCAAGTCAAACAGCTTGCACAAATTCGGGTCCAGAAACTGGCCGAACCTAAAATGACCTAAAGTGACCAATTTTGATGCATTTTGACCAGCAATAGTAAAATGACCATAACTTGGTCTACATAACTAAGAATGACCTCAAATTTTGCCCCGTGTGCAATAAGACATAGATCTACAAGTTTGTAGTTTCGACCGAAAGCTGAAAACTGAGGGAACTAGGTCGTCCGGCTAGGTCAAACTAGTATCTCGGAATCCAGTAAATTACAATAAAATGCAAAATACATGGAAATGAAATGGGTAACATGTGCCAACCCTAAAAGGCTACAAATATGACATATTAGTAACATTAAAATCTAATTTACCTAGAATGCATCGAGGGTCGACATATTAGGTTGACTAAGCAAATAATAGAATTCAGTGAATTAATTATCAAGCATTATCGTTAGAGACAATTTAAATGATTACTGAAACACTTCAAATTGTGTTTCTCAGTTAGCAAAGACTCAGGGAAATGGAAGGAAACACTGAGTCAAGGCCAGGAGACAATTATCAGAGGTTTGTGCACAACATCTATTTCTTTTGAATTTTTCAATTGAAATGAATTATGACTATTTGTACGTTATTGTTTTAAATCGTGGAAATGTGTTTGAATGGATACTTACTGCTTGAAAAACATTGTAAATGATTTGAAGCTGTGAAAAATTGTTTGAATGATATTGATGGATACTTATTGATTTAAAAGCATTGGAAATGGTTTGAAACCACAGCTATCATATATATTGATTGTATTCCTCGCTAGCTTATCTAGTGGGACGAATTGAATTCCCTCTCTAGCTGAAGTGTTGAGGTGTGTGCCTATTGAGGACGAATAGAATGAGTACTCATATTATTGCTAGCTAGCTATGTTATTCCTCATTAGCCATCAGCTTTTGGGACGAATTGAATATCTCATTAGCAATCGGCTTTTGGGACGAATTGAACTTTGGAACATGATTAAGCTGTGTGTGATTTATTGATATGTATTATGAGATTGTGGAATGGAGTTTAAATTCTTATTGACATTCATTGTCTTTTAAACTTAACTATGTTTCGATTGTTGAGATTTATTGTGATATTGTGAAATGGAGTTTAAATTCTTTATGATATTCATTGTCTTGAATTTAACTATGGTCTTACGTATCCACTATTTATATGATTTATGATTTGTGATTTAAAGTTGTATTTGGTTATTGAGACATTATCTCAGCGATAGCTTTTTATTACTGTCGCAGGTAAACAGACAGACAGGGCAGCAGACTAGGCTGCTAGTGCTTTCAGCGAGAGATTACCGGGTATATTGAGTATACCATATTTTGCATTTTGTGTTGTAATGTATGTATACTGTATGTATATAATGTTCTTGGTTTTGAGTAGTTTTAATTTAATATTGTACATTGAAGTTGTAAAAATAAATTATGAGTTATTTTGATTTGTAAAATTTGTATTGTATTTCTTTTATCTCAGCCTTTGAAAAATTATTGTGGATTTGAGTTGAGAAACATATTGTGTTGAATTATGTTGGAGTTTGAGATTGAGAAATATATTTGAAGTACCTTTTATAGGTTTTTGATGAACTGTTTTATCCAAAATACAGATGGCACTCTGCCAAAATTTTTACAGAAATTACTAATAATTCAAATGTGTTAGCTGTTTCACTTCAGTTCAATAAACTTTTTAACACCTGTAAATAGTGCTCACCGCTGTAAAAAGAAGTAATAAAATTTTTAAAATCCCTTGTAGCGTATTTAATGGGTTATCAGTAGATGAAGTTGGTAATTCATTAGGTATACTACGGGATCATGTTATGCCTTACAGAGGGGTAGGGTGTGACATATCTTATCTTACTTTATTCTTTTAATAATTTTTTCTCATTATATTTTAATATCAATTATTTTTCTAAGGAGAAACCAGTAAGTTTCCCCTATTTTATTTCACATTAGCGTATTTTACTATTTACCTACTTGGAATTCAACAATATTTTCAAAATAAAATCTCATAATCATCTCATAATCATCTCATATTTCAATATCATCCATGTATTTCAATTCTGACATTCATTTCCATTCACTTTCATTCATACTCCATTCACATATCAAAATTCTCATATTTCTATTAATTTATATGATTTACAACTAGTTGCATAAAGTTCATACTTTAAATGATATACAAATTAATTATAATTTCATAATTTATATTAAAACATATAATTCATGGGCCCTATCTACATGCATAGCTGAGGAGGTGACAACTTGAACACTTCTGACACTTCTATAGATCTGGACTTCAAAGTCCCAGTCCAATATCCACTGGGTTTTGCCTTCAGTACCTGTGCGAAGGAAACAAATCCATCACGCTAAGCATTTCTGCTTAGTGGTGTAATAATATAATAAGAAAATAATATATATAAATAAAGAAAGAAATGGATCATAATTTGGTCAACTATCCATCGTTCTAATTTTTTCCTCTTCAGAAGCGTTTAATTCTTAAATTCACGGTACCATCCCCAAAAATTCCAAGAAATTAAGTTATATCTCTATTGCAAATCTTTTTATCATTTCTTTTAATATTTTCTAGGTTATCGCAGATTATTTCATAATAATTAAATTTTAATATTGTTCCAATTCATTTCAATTCTTTATACTAAATAACTAATCTAATTTATTTTAGATATTCTTGCTCTTTTATTTAATTGATAATATTTTCAGTTGCTATTATTCTTAACTCATTTCAATACATTTCACTACCCAAGTAACCTATGACAGGCTCACTAAACTAGATAACGGGTCGTTAGCACTAAACATCACGGTGCATCGGGCTGTCATACCATAGGATGCGGAACGTTAACTACGTATGCAGTCAATATGGCTAAAAAGCCATGATAACACATAATCGGGCATAAAAGCCATGAGTGCAGCATAAAGCCATGAGTGCGGGCATAAAGCCATGAATACAGGCATAAAGCCTTACGCAGTACTGCTAAAACAATACCCTATTGGGATGCCAATCTATCCAATCTGACATACATGTCTAGGTAATACAAGGGCACTTAATATCATTAAATATTAATATATTGTGTTTTATGACTTTATTATTTCTTGACAAATTCCATAATTTACACATTCATTTGATCATTCATATAATCACAATTCTCATCAATTATACTTATGTCCCATTATACTCAAAGTATATTTCCTTTCTCCAATAATGAGAATTACTATCTCATTTGTACATTAATATAATTAATTTATATAGTTCACTATTTATCAATCTCACTATCTATTTATCACTTATAATTTCTTATCTAATTTATTACACCAATTTACAGGTACCTAGTGTAACAGCCCGATCCTTCTCTAGTTAGTATTGTTCGCTTTGGCTTATGGGCCTCACGGATTTGTCCCTTGGGAGGTTTCATTCCCAAAAGCGCACTGACCAGGTGAGGAAGGCTCCCACATATATGGCCCAAATCTTTTCTTCCCGTTTCCGATGTGGGACACGAAGTTTCCACCCGGTCGTGCTGGTTGAACAAGCATGTCCTAACCCCATCCACAGGTCATGACAAGCCCACCGGACTTCCGCACAGTGCGTCCTCGCACCACACCTTTGTACTAGAGGAGTCGGCTCGATACCAAATTGTAACAGCCCGATCCTTCTCTAGTTAGTATTGTCTGCTTTGGCCTATGGGCCTCACGGATTTGTGCCTTGGGAGGTTTCATTCCCAAAAGCGCGCTGACTAGGTGAGGAAGGCTCCCACATATATGGCCCAAATCTTTTCTTCCCGTTTCCGATGTGGGACACGAAGTTTCCACCCCAGTGCGTAACTGGTTGAACAAGCATGTCCCAACCCCATCCCTGGGTCATGACACCTAGATTTAAGCAAATTTCATTTATACGTACCTAGATTCAAGTAAATTTCATTTATAGTCATTTGTGAATCACAATTCAAATTAAATTAACAATATCCCCTAAATTCTATTTGTGATGAGAATACAAACCACTTCTGCACATTTACATAATTTAAACCTTCAATAAATCATTTAATTGGGGTACCTTTCACTCCATTAATTTTGGTTGTTACTATTCACTTGGTCATTCCTACATAAAAGTTGACTTTTTAATTCATAATAGATTTGTTAAACCTATGTTCACCAAGATACTATATTTCACATTTTATTTTTGTTGGCATTGATTTTCAATACCATTTCAAAGCATATTTTATGTTATTCAAAATTTTCAGATTTCATACCTTAAGTTTATTATTTCATTGGTCATTGTTACATTTGAAATTTGAAAAACTTTTCTTCATCAAAGTTGTTCCTTTATGTGTCTTCTTTAATTTTCTTTTTGATTCACTCCATTTAGAGTTTTGTAGTTCAAGTTATGGTTAATTTACCATAACTAGCCGGATTGGTCTTTACCCAGATTTTTTGAGCAAATTTGGTTCTGCCAGATTTGGTGTCCTAACTTGGACTAGCAATTTGAATTGGTTAGGTTCAGAATTTGAGTTTGTGTTCTTCATGAAAGTTGTTCTAAATTGTATAATATTTCCATTGATATAAAATTCAGATCATTTGGATATTTCTACACTGAGTTATGGCCAAATGAACAAACACTGTTCATTTAGTCACTTTTCCAGGGCAGTATGTGTGTTACCAGGATTAGGTTAATTTTTAAGGCAACTTAAGTTAGTTTTTTGAGCAGGGTCTCTACATAAAAAATGTGAAATTATGTCCTAAGTTTCATATCTAATTAGCCTCATACCAATTGGAGCAACCGAACTCTACTTATGGTCACATTTATGTGCTAGACTCAAAGTCTAGAAAATCCTGCATGAACACAACACTTCCAATACCTCCATTCCACACTACTATCAACTTTAATCACATTCAATACACTTCAAATAGTCCACAATTACTCTCAACATAATCAATTTATCAAAAATTTAGCAAATCCTCAATTTTCTCCTCAAAACCCTAGCTCCACATTCAAGATTCATGCCACACATACCAATTAAACATACTAGCCATAATTATCATCCTATTCAAGCAATTTATCAAGTTTATTTGTAACAAAACCCTTCAAATCCTACTCCTACACAAGCTGGCCAAAATTTGTGTCTTTAATTTCATGCATGAATATCAACTTTTCCCTTGTAATTCATGCAAACTTAACCATAATTTCAACTTTAGAAAAGAAAATAGGAGTGAGACTAGCACTAACCTTGTGAGCAGAATTTTCTCTTTGCTAATCTTAAATTTTCCTTTACTTTCTTAGCTTTTCTTGGTAGCCAATCACCCTAACAAGGTCCAAAATCAAATTTTTATACTTGGAGATAGATAAAATAGTGAGAGATTTGAGGAAGAATTGAGGTTTGGAAGCATAATAATGGAGGTTCTCTTTGGGGTTGTCTCGGCCAAGGGGGAATAATGAAGAAGATGCAGAAATAATGAAGAAGATGCAGAAATTTGATTTTAGTTTATGTCTTTTTAATTGTCTTATAAGTATTTGTCTAAATATAATTGGTGAGAAATTTTAATGACGTAATAATGATGACATCATTATATTTTCCATTTCATTTTTATTTTTTTTTCTTTTTTCTTTATTTACTCATATTTTTAATTAAATTTTTAACAATATTTATTCATATTTTAGGACATTAACCTCACTCATTTAAATGGACAAGTTGGTCAAAAATCATCTCTGAAGGTGAAATGATCAAAATGCTCTTCGTTTAGCTTATTGAGCTAAAATTGTCTGTACTGATTGAATAAATTTTCTTAACATTTTCTTGGAATTATAATGCCATCGAAAACTTAATAACTTTTCTCTGGAGTCCCAAAAATTATTTCACGGAATTCCCCTCAGGTTTAGGGTTACTAGCTGTAAAGAAAGCAACTTCTCGTTAAGATCACTCATCACCGGGGCACCGGCTCATTTAACTTTGTTGTATTTCATTTTTAAAATTTTTTCTAAATTTTTCCTTACTATTATTTGGGTTATTTATGACTCCTCACTCTAGTATACATATAGTTCCAGTCATTCTAGCTGTCCAGACAGATATTGGTCACCGGAATAGTCGAATGCACGGACTAGCTAAAGTGAGGGTGTTACACTACCGAATATAGGGGTGTTACAAGGGAAGAAGTTGAGTTGATTTATGTGATTTTGTCTCTATTTAATCTCTTCTTATCCCTTTTTAATTGGTTGTTCAATTTCAATTGGTTAGAATTTTTAATGATGGCGTTATGACATCATGCTTAGGTAATAAATGTTATTTCTTTTCTTTTCATTTCTTCTCCCACTTCTATTGCATTTTCATGATTTTAATTTATTTTATGTATTTTAATCTTTCTCATTTTGATTGAAATTTAGGTCAAAATTCATCACTAAAGGTGAAATGACCAAATTCCCTTTACCGATTGGCTATTTTCTTGAATTTTTTTTGGCATTTTTAATGTTATTTAATCTTCATAAAAACTTTAATTTAGTTCCAATACTTATCTTACAGGGTTTTCCTATGGGTTTGGGGTTGGCAACTGTCTTCACAGTCGTTTCCCAGTATAGTCACCCATCGCCGTGACCCCGGCTCGTTTAACCGAGTTGTACTTCGCTTCTTTTACTTTTCTTTAATTTTACTTAGTCTTTATTCAGTCAATTTATGTTTCCTCACTCTAGTTTGAGTGTAGTTCCAAACATCCTAGCTGTTCGAATAGAAATTAGTCATCGAAACAGTCGAACGTATAGACTACCTAAAGTTAGGGCACTATAATTCTACCCCTCTAAATAAAATTTCATCCTCAAAATTTACCCAGTTTAAATAGTCAAGGAACTGCTATCTCCTTGTTTCTCCACTTTTCATGTTATAATACTTCACTTTCTCCTTAATCTATCTTACTTAATCTAGCTCTACATGTTTATCTTTAACCTTTTCCCTTTGCTCCCTCTGTCCTATGATTTTTCCATAGAATTTTCAAACTCATTTCTAGTAATAGAACTCTGTTGTGGCATAACTATACCAAAGCAGAGACCATATGCAAATATCCTCATCTCGATGGACTATCAGAAATACGTAGCTCTACACAATAGTCTCATGTCGGTACTGTAATCTGCAACTTACAGTACAAATATCGAGAACATTATGTAGTTACAGCGGTATATCCCAATAGATCAGATTTTTCCTATACTTATCCTTTTCGAATTTATGAATTTTTGTGGATAGGAATCCATACCTTAACCTAAAATAACCAAAGAAAATAGATCTGCATTAGTGTCACCTCGACTCCTGAATAAAGGCTCATACATGTTATGTACACTATATCTTTCTATCTACCTATGCCTATGAACGCCTAAACATTTACTCTGATACCAATAAATGTAACACCCCTCACCTATCTATAGTATAGTCGAGCAAGGTGTGCTACATTCAGTACCGGAGCACCCTATCCTGTCTTATTATGTACAATATTAATTTAATTGTCTAATTAATTATATTATCTTACGTGTAGAAATTTTCTTTTTTCTTTTATTACATCTTATTTTTGTGGAGACACGGACAGAGTCTCGACTGTTTTATTAGTACATGGCGGGATCTATGATTTACCTGTTCAAATCCCACATTCATATTATTTTCCATAAACCATGTCATGTCATTATAATACTTATAATCGTTCCAAATAAATAAAATACTTCATTACATTCATATAATATCAAGTACAATATTTATAATTTTTATTTACAGTCACAAAATAATTTACATCATCTAAATTACATATAATAACCAAAACATAAGATTTAACTATACATGAGCCCTACCAAAATAACAGTATGAGGTGACAACCTACACTGCAGCAGATATGATTAAAGCCTTGTATAAGCACTACTGCGGCTGCTGGTGGTCTCCTGTACCTACGCGATGGAAAAATTAATGCGCTAAGCATTTCTGCTTAGTGGTGCAATAATTTGAAATAAAAATAATAAAATAATTGAAATAATTATCCATATACAATTTACTAAATTTTTAGATTAATTACATATTTATGAAACTTTGGGAGTAACAAATTATCGGGATCTTTTTATTCGTATTTTTCATATTCAGTATTATTAAATCTATGACAGTGATCTCTTCATGTACTTATTTAAATTTAAAATGTATTACTAATATCTGGGCCCAAGTAACCTATGACAGATTATAAAGACTAGATACACGGGAGTATACCAGTTAAACATCCGTATGTCTAACATGTACACATCTGTCATGTTAGGTATAAGGCCAGCGGGCAAACATAAAGCTAGAAATAAAATTAGGCACAATGGCCAATGGGCAGGTATAAAGCCTATAGAACAATCATATCAGATATATATTGTCTATCAATGATTATTCCTGTGGGCAGTACTACAATCTGTAGTCCCTAATTGGTATACCAATTGATCCAAACTATATAAATAAATGTAGGTATACTTTGGGCAAAATAGTATTATTTAGCACTTATAATTTTATTATTTCAAGCTATGTACCATTAAGGGTTTATAACATGTTATTTTTTTATTTCATGTACTATCTATGCTTTACACCATTTTCATGTCATTATAATGGGAACATAGGTCCCAAGTATACATTCATGTAACTTAAGTATTTATCACTCTCATTATTTTATGTCATGTACTGTACATATTTATAGTATTGTTATTTCATATATGATGGAAACATAGGTTCTAAGTGTATTTTCATATGACTTATGTGTTTAGCAAACCATTTAGGTGATTTACATTTTATGTATCAAATGATTTCATGAACCTTTCTTTAGGTTCAGAACTGGTGCCTTAAATTTATCTATCAAATTGGCCAAGATGTGGCCACTGTTTGGCTACACTTCCATCATGGAAGTTGTTCTTCTATGTCAGATCTTTGTTTTTGTTTTTAAATCATGTTATTTGGAGTTTTAGAACTCAAGTTATGGTTAAAAAACCAAAACTGGTTCATTAACTCATTTTGATTCTAGAATCAGGCAGATTCTGGACTTAATATTTCCCTAATTATTTTGATATGTTACAGCCAGTTTTAGGCCTAATATTCTTCATAGAAGTTGTTACTTTATGTCTTATGATCACTCAAAATTTTGTATTACAATTTTTTAAGCTTTGTAGAATTAATTATGGCAAATTAACTAGCTTGGACTTCGGTACCCTATGTCTACGGGATTCCAAGTTCAGGTCAGTGGCTTTGACTCCCATTTTAGGGTTCTTACACTACAAATTTGAGGCAAGTTTCCAAATCAAAGTTGGAGCCCTGTCTCTTAGATTTCCAGAACAGTTTGGCTCATCCCATTTGGGATTTCCTAGTGAAAGTTATATAGTATAAACACTATTATGGGGGTCATGTGGTGGTTGAGGCAAATTCCAAGATTTGTTGTACTGATTTGTTCTAACAATTTGACTTAGTTTCCTTGGGTTATGGGTTCTGGTCAAAACACCAATATTGTAGATCTGTGTCTTTAAAAATTTTAGCAGTGGTTTCATTGCATTTGTAATTTTGTGGACCAAGTTATGGCCTTTTTGCCAAAACTGGTCGGGTATGTCTAAGTTCAGAATTTCTAGTTAGTGTTAGTAGTATGCCCTATAGTATATCATTTAGTATGTATCTTGTACATATTTTTATTAATAAAAGGCATTTCCACTTTTCCGTTTACATAATATATTTATGTGTAATAGAAAAGGTCCATTGATATTTTGTTAGAAATATTATTCTTAAGTTGTTAAGAATATGAGTGACAATATTTCTAGCACAAAGTATCATAAATAGGTTCACAATCGAGGATACTTCATAATAAGGACATGACCTATCCAGAAAGATTGTATTCATGTTTGTTACCAAGTTATTTGTATGAGATATAAATAAGATGGAATGGTGAGTCTCATGCCATATGACAAACATGATAGGCACTTATAAATGATAAGTAGGCCGAACCAGCGACACTTATGACAAGCACATGGAGTTTACTCTTGTCAATGTTTTGTCATAAATCATATCAGTGCATATAATTTTTAGACCTGAGATAGCACAGTTATCTTGTATATAGGTAGTTTGAGTTTGATACTGCTTTCATACTTCTACTATGTATGGGTATATGAGCATGTGTTGGCTCCTACTAGTTATATATGGAGGTAGGTGTTGATCAAGATGGAATCTGTTCCTCTAAGTAAATAGAGATAAAATCCTATGTTCATTTAATTGTTCTTGATGTTTCAAGTTCCTGGCCAGGACGGATAGATTTATTCAGAAAAGAGTTTCTTATGAGAAAATCTTTTAATCAAGAATTGGAATTAAAAGAGAACATAATATTCATAGCAAATGGAGTTTGACATAAACCATGACTCCAGCTTGAGTTGGGATTTTGTAACAGAGAGATTCTAGTGCATGGTAACATATGATTATAGGTTCATTTAAGGTAAACCTTATTACTAATTGGGTGGCCATGGCATGCTATTCTAGGTGTTAACCATGGTCTATGAGGTGCATAAAATGATTTAAAGAAATCATTTATGGTAAGAAAGAGTTCTGATGATATTAAGAGTTGATATCATGTCTCATTGCCAATTAGTGATGAGCCTAGTAAGTCACACACATACACAAGTTATCACCTATTTAAATATGATTTAATTAATTAATTAAAGAGTTTAATTGATTAATTAAATAGGTTCGGTTTGCAATTAAATTGCAAAGTCCCTAGCATGACTTGAAACCAAATCTAGATTATTGGATGTGTAGTATAAATTAAATTTATATTTAAAGTGTATAAATATGAAATTAATTAATGAGAAATTAATTAATAGAGATTAATTAATTAATTTATATTTGACATAAATTAATTAGAAGAAGAAAAATAATTATTTTGGGTTAAGAACTCAAAATTAAGACACAGGGGCATTTTGGTCATTTTACAGTGTGACACGTGGCACCATGAGATGGTGACACATGGGATTACACATAAGCTTGCCAAATGTTTTTTAATCATGTAAGATGATTAAAATCTAGATTAAATATAGGTTTGACACTTGGCACAATGTGATTGGGTCACTTAAACCTAGAGCTAATCAAAGGGTGACATGTGGCAAGGGTTTAATGTGTTAACCTAGCTATTTAGGTGTGGTTATGAAAAGAAAAATAACCAGCAGCCACTCCTCTCCTTTGTCACGCCACTTTGAGGCTTTTCATCTGTTCTTCTTCATCTCTCATCAATTCAAAGAGATTAGCCATCAATCTCTTGCATTAAGAACACTAGAAATTATTTCTAGTGTCCTGTTTACATCTCTAATCTCTTAAAAGGTAGAACTTGAATTTCTAATTAATAGAAAAAGCTTTAGAAGCTATTCAAGGGCTGCCATAGGTGTTCTTGGTGTGGACAAGCTAGAGGGACAACATCTGGTGTCCTGAAGACAAATCTCAAAGGCGCAGACACGCTGCAGTGCAATCGTTCTTGATTAGCAATAGCTGCATACTATGATTATGAGATTTGGCAGATGGATGTCAAAACAGCTTTTCTCAATGGAGACATTAAAGAAAACATTTTCATGGAACAACCTAGGGGTTTTGAATCCCATGATGGTTCCAAGGTATGCAAGCTAAAGCAATCCATTTATGGGTTGAAACAAGCTTCGAGGAGTTGGAACATCCGTTTTTGATGAAGCCATTAAATCCTTTGGTTTTATCAAAAATGAGGATGAGCCATGTGTATATAAGAAGGTTACTGACAGTGCTATCACTTTCCTTGTCTTATATGTGGATGACATACTGGTAATGGGTAATGACACAGGTATGTTGACGACTATAAAGGTATGGTTGTCAAATACATTCTCCATGAAAGACTTAGGGGAGGCAACCTATATTCTTGGGATTCGCATCTATAGAGATAGAGCAAAAAGAATAATTGGTTTATCTCAAAGTCTATACTTGGAAAAGGTGTTAAAGAGGTTTAACATGCTTGATTCCAAGAGAGGATTGTTACTAGTGAGACATGGTATCCACCTTTCTAAAGAGATGTCTCCAAAGACACCTGAAGAAAGAGATAAGATGGCCAGGATTCCATATGCTTCGGCTATTGGAAGTTTAATGTATGCAATGTTGTGTACTAGGCCGGATATCGCATATGCTGTTAGTTTGACTAGTAGGTATCAATCCAATCCAGGTTTGGAACACTGAATAGCTGTCAAGAATATCCTTAAGTACTTGAGAAGAACTAAGGATTTATTCTTGATTTATGGAGGTGGAGACTTGCAATTGGATGGTTATACTGATTGCAATTGGATGATTTATTTAGAAAAGAGTTTCTTATGAGAAAATCTTTTAATCAAGAACTGGAATTAAAAGAGAACATAATATTCATAGCAAATGGAGTTTGACATAAACCATGACTCCAGCTTGAGTTGGGATTTTATAACAGAGAGATTCTAGTGCATGGTAACATATGATTATAGGTTCATTTAAGGTAAACCTTATTACTAATTGGGTGGCCATGGCATGCTATTCTAGGTGTTAACCATGGTCTATGAGGTGCATAAAATGATTTAGAGAAACCATTTATGGTAAGAAAGAGTTCTGATGATATTAAGAGTTGATATCATGTCTCATTGCCAATTAGTGATGAGCCTAGTAAGTCACACACATACACAAGTTATCACCTATTTAAATATGATTTAATTAATTAATTAAAGAGTTTAATTGATTAATTAAATAGGTTTGGTTTGCAATTAAATTGCAAAGTCCCTAGCATGACTTGAAATCAAATCTAGATTATTGGATGTGTAGTATAAATTAAATTTATATTTAAAGTGTTTAAATATGAATTTAATTAATGAGAAATTAATTAATAGAGATTAATTAATTAATTTATATTTGATATAAATTAATTAGAAGAAGAAAAATAATTATTTTGGGTTAAGAACTCAAAATTAAGACACAGGGGCATTTTTGTCATTTCACAGTGTGACACGTGGCACCATGAGATGGTGACACATGGGATTACACATAAGCGTGCCAAATGTTTTTTAATCATGTAAGATGATTAAAATCAAGATTAAATATAGGTTTGACACTTGGCACAATGTGATTGGGTCACTTAAACCTAGTGCTAATCAAAGGGTGACATGTGGCAAGGGTTTAATGTGTTAACCTAGCTATTTAAGTGTGGTTATGAAAAGAAAAATAACCAGCAGCCACTCCTCTCCTTTGTCATGCCACTTTGAGGCTTTTCATCTATTCTTCTTCATCTCTCATCAATTCAAAGAGATTAGCCATCAATCTCTTGAATTAAGAACACTAGAAATTGTTTCTAGTGTCCTGTTTATATCTCTAATCTCTTAAAAGGCAGAACTTGAATTTCTAATTAATAGAAAAAGCTTTAGAAGCTGTTCAAGGGCTGCCATAGGTGTTCTTGGTGTGGACAAGCTAGAGGGACAACATCTGGTATCCTGAAGATGAATCTCAAAGGCGCAGACACATTGCGATTGCATCAAGAGGTTAGTGTAATCGTTCTTGATTTAATCTAGGGTTCTAAAATTAATCTGATTAATTTTAAAATCTTAAATGGCAAATACAGATCCAAAAACATATTAAAAGAGTTTTAATATGTTATTTATCATTGAAATCAAATAGATAAGAATAAATCTTGCATGATGCGTGTGACCCTTGGTGAAAATTTTTGAATTCAATGGTATGAACTTGTGTTTTTCACGCTTCCGTTCCTTCAGTTAGTTTGGTTCTAGATAGTTTTTTTAACCAACTTGTGCTAATAATTTGACTTGGTTAGAGGCAAATCTGGGTTCTGTAATCCGTATGAAAAATGTGTTCCTATGTCTAACCTTTCCAATGGTATAAAAATCATGTCATTCTGACCTTTTTAGAGGAAGTTATGGCCAAATGAACACATTTGGTCATTTTTCTGGGTTCAGTGTATGGTCAGCCGAATTCAAGTAGGATTTAGGTCAATTTGTGGACAAAATTTGGGCATGGTTTCTTCATGAAAAATGTGGCAAATTGTCTTAGGTTTCATTTACAATTGGCCTCACACAAATTGGAGCACCACAATTCAAGTTATGGCAGTTCAAACATGCTAGACCCATAGGTCCAGAATTCCTGTATGAAAAATTAACACTCCCAATTCAATTTCTCCCAACTCCCAAACTTCAATTGACATTTATAGCACTTCTACTGATCAACAAATCTTCTTAACGAGATCAAATTCCAGCCATGCACAAGGTTCTCAAAGTTAGGTCAAAATCCTAACTCAACATTACTCAATTCATACAAGTACATACCAAACTAATATCCAATCAATTTGTCTATCACATGTGCTCATAAACAACTCTATTAAACAATTGATTCAATCAAAATCATCAAATCCTAACTCTTTTAATGGTTGCTAAAAATTAGGGTTACCATTTTATTCTTGATTTTCCTTTGATTTCATAAAATTTCAACTCATTTTAACTAAAAATCAAAGTTTAATGAAGGAGGGAAGCATAATAGTGCACTAACCTCTTTGGACACTTCTTGGACTTCTGAAAACTCTAATTTTTCTTAACTTCTTGGCTGCCACAATTTTTCTTATGGTGTGGGGATAATTTTTAATGGAGGAAACTCTCTCTTAGAGAATTCGGCCACGGTGGAAGACAAAGGAAGAAGATGAGTTGATTTATGTGATTTTGTCTCTATTTAATCTCTTCTTATTTCTTTTTAAATAGTTGTTCAATTTCAATTTGTTAGAATTTTTAATGATGTCATTATGACATCATGCTTAGGTAATAGATGTTATTTCTTATCTTTTCCCATTTCTATTGCATTTTCATGGTTTTAATTTATTTTAAGTGTTTTAATCTCTCTCATTTTGATTGACATTTAGGTCAAAATTCATCACTGAGAGTGAAATGATCCAAATGCCCTTCATTATGCTTGTCAGGTTATAAATTCCCTTTACCGACTGGCTAATTTCTTGAATTTTCTTTGGCATTTTTAATGTCATTTAATCTTCATAAAACCTTCAATTTAGTTCCAATATTTATCTAACAGGGTTTCCCTATGGGTCTGGGGTCTGCAACTATCTTCACAGTCACTTTCTAGTACGATCACCCATCGCCGTGACTCTGGCTCGTTTAAACGAGTTGTACTTCACTTCTTTTACTTTTCTTTAATTTTACTTAGTCTTTATTCAATCAATTTACATTTCCTCACTCTAGTTTGAGTGTAGTTTCAGACATCATGGCTATTCAAACAAATATTAGTCGTCGAAATAATAGAACATATGGACTATTTAAAGTGAGGGTGTTACAAATATCACCTCTAATCACTTTATTGCTCCTCCCTTGATCCTTGCTATCTTGGATAGAGTTTCCATCTTGAAGAAACTCAATAAATTCTGATCATAAATCACATTTATGCCATGTTTATGACATGAAAACATGAACTTATGCTTGCTAAACTCAAGTTTTCCCCTTACTTTTAGTTTTTCCCCAACTTGGTTACTTGGTAACCTTCCTAATCCTTGAAATTTCTTGCTCACAAAAGGTGCTCTCTCTAAATTAAAGTTTAATTTGGCTATTTGAAGTGATAGAAATTGAGAATTGGGTGGGAAATCAAGCTTAAAAGAAATAAAAATGGTGGAAGAGGAAGGGAATGGAGTTCAGCCAAGGGTGAAGAAGAAGATGAAGATGACAAATTGTCTTAATTATTAGATATTTATATTTTTTTAAATCCCTAATGGCAAACTTGTATATATTTGGAATGGCAAACTTGTAAATATATTGAAATCTCTAATCATTAGGTTTGACTAATTAATTAATTAGGTTAAATTTTTCTAACCATGGTTAATTAAATTAATTTCACTTTATTAACTTAATTAATCTCATTCTTTTATCAACATTTGACTTTTAAATCAAATTGACCAATCTTGCTCTTACCGGGTTTCTATTTATCTTTTCCATAATGCCCGATAAGTCCCTAACTTCGTTTTTCACTTTAGTTTTTACTCTACTTATTTAAATTTATTTCTTTTCATTTTTTTTGACTCATTAATTCATATTAATACTTCAATTAGGCCTTAATTAACAATCTTACAAGGTCCTACATGAATTAGAGTAGCAACCAGACCCATAGTCACTTCTTAGTGGAGTTATCCATCACTGGGACTTGTGCTCATTTAACTGATTTATACTTCACTTCTTTCATTTTTTCTTCAGCCTTACTTGATCTTTATTAATTTAAATTAAGACTTCTTACATAAATTTAAGGGTAGTTTTAGACATCCCAGCCGTCTGAACAGATGTTGGTCACTGGAACAGTAGAATGTATGGAGCTACCTAAAATGGGGTGTTATAGGGTTCTCATGGGAATTAGTTGTATCTGTTATAACCACTTCATAACTTTTATAAACTACTGCCAGTCTCTTATGTATAACTAGCAGATAGCAACTTTGATTGATGAATCAGCACTTTCATTCTTCTATAACACACTTCTTCATTTTCAATATAGTATCAGAGCAAATTTTCATGATTCTTGTTCTTCTTTGTTCTTCGCGAAACCCTAAACTTCTTCAAAGGTTACAAATTCATATCAAGTTTCTGCAATTGCTAATCAAATTATTGATCCTTCTAGCCTATACTTCCTTCATCCAAATGAGAATCCAGCATTGGTGTTAGTCTCTCTGCTTTCATAGGATCAAATTACCATTTATAGTGATGCGTGTCGAATCCACAAGAAATTAAATTAATTGAAATCACCAAGTATCAAATATTTTCTGTAGTAAGTGGTGAATCCAGGTCGAACCCTAGAGATTGAATTATTAAATTTTGTGAGCTTGTGTAATGGAAAAAAAAGAAACAAAAGTTGGGGGGGGGGGGGGTTAATTCACAATCCAAAGAAGAAATAAAAAATTCAAAATTAAGATTTAAAAATAAGAAACTTTCCAATTAAACAAACTTCAGTCCAAGGTAATTCGCATTCCAATGCATTAATTTGATCGTAGACAAAAGCAACACAATTATATCTTATTGAATACTTAACGTAGATTTACCAAAAAGCAAGGTAAACCCCTGACTTCCCTATACTCATCAATTCGAGCCCAGCACTCTTATTGACTCTAATTATTAACTGAGTTGGTATTAAGCAATCCTCATCAAATTAATAACTTCTTTAAGAAAATGAAGTAGTTAAGCTGAACAACAATTTATGAAGCATAAATCATTTAATCCACCCTATTGTTTCCTTAGGTTATTATTGAAACTTGGATCATAATCAATAAAACCTAATTGCTACTCATGTTCAATCTTACACAACAATTATGGATTATGAAGATGAACTAGCAATTGATCAAATCAAATAATTAACTAATAGGCCTTTTTATGAAATCATTCAATAGATCAAAAACAATTAAATCAGAAAACAATAGATATTCAAAAAGATGTTAATTAAATTAAGAACCTGGTCTCACAAATCATACATAAGAACTTGAATCCCTTGAACTGAATTAAAAACTTAGCCACTCATGTTCATGGATTTCAGAAAAAATAAAGAAAGATAAAGAAGAAATCTAAAAAGAAAGAATAGAGAACGAATGTGTTCTATGGAGAACAACGGTCTGAATTGGGATGCTCTTAGCTGCTGCCCAAAGATGTATTTATAGTCAAAAACCTAACCCCAAAGATAGGAACCAAACTAGGAAAAGTTTTGAAATTCAAAATGCAGATTTTCAGCCTGCATTCACGTCTCTGGAATCAAGGCCGATTTTCAGTGACTTTTTTTCCGAATCTGCCTCTACCCTCTTCAAGAAAGTTGTAGCCCTATTTCTTAGCTTTCCAACGGGTACTAATTCGACTAAATCCAAGGTCTACAGCCTAAGTTATGGACCAAAAACTAGGACTGGTTCAGATAGACGGTCCAGCCCATAGTGACGACTTCATAGCCATTTTTTACAATTAAAATAGCCTCATCTCGCATCTAGCCCTTCATAGAAGTTGTAGAGGTGGCTCTTAAGGTTCAATTGGGCTTAGGCTTGCTTCATTTGGACATCTGAAACTCTAGATACAAAACAAATACGAAAACTAGTTGTGGCACATCAAGTCTGGGCTTTTTCAATAGATCCATAGCTCATTTTGTCAACCTTGGAGATTGATTTAGGCTTTGGTCCCTCTTTATCATTTGTAGTGCTCTATCTTAGCTTTTCAATGGATTAAACAGCACTCAATTTAGAGGCCCACAACTTTAGAAACACCTGAAAAATACAGCAAAGGTCAAACGCTTAAACTTTCTCCATTTAACACTATTATTCCACAACTATCTAAAAATATGTCTAAATGATAAATATATTTTAACCAACTGAATTAAACATAAAAGCACACTAAAAACACTAAATGTGATGAGAGTAAAATTAATAAATTATGCACTTATCACATAGGTAAGCGCCATGAAAATGGCACTTCTCTCTAGAATAAGCTATGTTTCATTAATGGTTCAATTCCTCAACATGTTATCATAAATCCTTTATATTCATCATGGGAAAGGTACAACACCATGGTGCTTTCTTAGATCACAAGATCTTTATCACCAATAATTGCACAAAGTATAATCTGGATAGAAAAATCATGTGATGTGTGGAATGATCTTTAGGATCCTTTTTTCTCAAGGTGACATACTTTGAATCTTAAAATTACATGAGGAAATATATGCCTTCAAACAAGTTGAACTTTTAGTTATAGAGTACTTTATTAAGTTAAAAATTCTTTAGGATGAATTGGTTAATTTCAGACTAATTCCTAATTTTTCTTGTGCAATTCCCTATTCATGTGGTGTAATGGTAACTGTAAGAACCTACCAACACACTGATTATGTAATTCATTTCCTAAAAGAGTTGAATGATAAATTTGTAACTGTCAAATCTCAAATTATGCTTATTAGGCCCCTACCTTCCATCAATAAGGATTTCTCCTTAGTGATTTAACAAGAGATGTGACACCCCTTACCCATCTACAGTGTAACCGAGTAAGGTGTGCCACATTCGGTGCTGGAGCACCCTATGTTGTCTTGTCATGTTCATTATTAAATTTTATTCATGTGTGGAAATTTTTTTTTTCACAATATATTTTATTGGAGACTCGGACAGAGCCTCCTCTGTTTTATTAGCATATGGCGGGTTCCACTATTTACCTGTTAACCTAATCATATTCCATTCATTTTCTTATACGTCATATCATTCACAAATTCTTATATAATTTCAAGAAAATGCTATTTATTTCATTCACATAAAAAGTCATACACAATAATTTACAATTTTATTTACAACCCAAAATATAATTACATTCTGTTTATGTACAATAATAAAAAAATACAGAATCTAATATATGGGCCCTACCAATAAAATACAGACTACTGAGGTGACTCTGGAAGGTGGTAGATCTGGTCAGAACTACATCAGAGCCCTACTGCGGCTGTGACTGGTCTCCAGTACCTACTCAATGGAAAGCCAACGCGCTAAGCAAATTGCTTAGTAGTTCAAATTTAAAATAAAAATAATTAAATGGCCAAGAATAACTAAGTTATATATATTTACATGTATTTTGGGTCATTCATATATTTAATAAACTTTGGGAATAGTTAAATCTATCAGGATCTTCTATATTTATTCCTTTCATATTTTGTCTAATTAAATTTCTATTAGTGCCCAAGTTACCTATAACAGATTATAAAAGGCTAGATACCCGGGAGTATTGTAACACCCCTATGTTCGGTAGTACGTTCTACTGTTCCAGTGACCAGTGTTATTCGGATAGCTAGGATGCCCAAAACTACACTTAAAAATTGATAGGAGACATAAAATAATGAAATACAAGAAAATAAAATACAAGAAAAACGAAAGAAAAATAATAGCAATGAAATATAACCAAGTTAAACAAGCCGAGAACCCTAGCGATGGGTGACCGCACTGGGAAGTCGTGGCGTGAACCATTGACCAGCCCTGGATCGCGGGAAACCCTAAAAAATATTTTTATGACTTAAATAAATGTCTATTGAAGAATAAATACCATTAGAAAAATCAAAGAAAAATTAATTAATTAGTACAAAAAAAAAAGTGAGAAATCGAAAAACGGACAAAATTCGGTGTTACCAAAAAATTGAGAATGCAACCCGAACAAGGGCATTGTGGTCATTTGACACCCGGAGTTGTCTTTTGACCTAAATTTCCATTAAAAATAAATGATATTACACTTGGAAAATGTCATGAAAAATTAAATTGATGGTACATAGTTTAAATAGCAAAAATTAGGAGCTTAATGTGAGACTTTAGAAATTTAAGATTAAATAAACATTAAATCTCACTTAGTGCTCCACTAACTCACCTAAGTGGACCACTACATCTTCATTTTGGACAGATTTTCATCTTCTTCAACCTTCCCAAAGAGCTGCCGAAACCAAGAAGAAAGAACCTCCATGGCCGCATTGTTTAGAAGCTTCATGCAAGCATGATCCTGTTAGTAGTATGCCCTAGAGCATATCATTTAGTATGTATCTTGTACATATTTTATTAATAAAAGGCATTTCCACTTTTCCGTTTACATAATATATTTATGTGTAATAGAAAAGGTCCATTGATATTTTGTTAAAAATATTATTCTTAAGTTGTTAAGAATATGAGTGACAATATTTCTAGTACAAAGTATCATAAATAGGTTCACAATCGAGGATATTTCATAATAAGGACATGACTTATCTAGAAAGATTGTAACACCCTCACTGTAGCAACTCCGTACATTCTACTGTTCCGGTGACCGGTGTCGGTCCGGACAGCTAGAACGTCCGGAAAAATATTTAAACTAAAGTCAGGAATCATAATTAATTCAAATATTAACAAGAAAAATTTAGTAAAAATTTTAGAAATAAAATACAACCAAGTTAAACGAGCCGGTGCCCAAGCGATGGGTAACCAGAGGTAAGTTGCGGTTCTCGCAACGAGGAGCCCTAAACCCGGAGAAAAATTCATAAAATAATTTTTGGGACTCCAGAGAAGGGTCATTGAGGTTCCTATGGCATTAGAATGCCAAGAAAATAATTAGAAAAATTTTTCAATCGGTACAGACAATTTTGACCCGTTAAGCCAAACGGAGGGCATTTTGGTCATTTCGCCTTCAGAGGTGATTTTTGGCCGACTTGTCCAGTTAAGTAAATAATTATAATGATCTAAAATATGAATAAATATTGCTAAAAATTGAATTGAAAATGAGTAGAGAAAAGAAGAAAAGAAAATGAAGGAAAATGCTTAATTATGACATATGATGATGTCATTTAAAAGCCCCCTCCAATCACCATTTGACAAACCAATAAAAAGAGATAAAAATAACTTAAAATGAGATAAAAAAACAAAGGAAACCAGCAGTTTCCTTCTTCATACGGGCTGGAATAAGAGAGAAAGAGAGAAAAGGAAAAGAAAGAAATAAAGGAAGAAGGAGAAGGAGATGAATAGTAGCAGAAAAAGGGGTTCAGCAGGGCAGCATGTTTCTCTTCCGTCCAGGTGAGTTTGGCTCAACATTTATGGCTGATTTTTTGATATGTTTGAGGTATGTATGTGTGGAAGTTATAGTTAAAATTTGGTGATTGTTCAACGGTTGGATTTGGAGAAATATATTGTTGAACACAGGCTGTCTGTAGGTTGAATTCTGAATTTTGGCTACTGAAATTTGAGAAAAATAAATAGTTACGATGCTTATAAAATTATGAAATTTGGTACAAATGATATTTGGGATGTTGAGGCTGCTGGGTTAAAATTTGGTGAATTTTAGACTTGTGGTTTATGAGATATAAATTGTTTTGCATGAGCTGTCTGAGTAAGACTGATTTCTGCAACAATTCAGATTTTGAAGGGTTGAATGAATGTTTTGATATCTCAAGATATAGAGATTATTTGATGCTAAAATTTTTACTGATATTGTATAGGGATGTCTAGAATATATGGTTAAAATTTGGGATTTATCTAACGGTTAGATCATTATATATAAATTTGAATGCACAAGCTGCTAGATTGGGTATTAATGGGTGGTTGTGGATTTAAGATTTATGATAGGAGTTTAGTCCAATTTAAGGGGAAATGATGTTGAATTTTTATTGGATATTTAATTTAGGAAAGTGAAGTTATAATTGATTATGATTATTATGATTCTAGGGTAAATCTTGAAGAATAACAAGCTCAAGGTTGGTTTCAAAAAGGTTAGTGCACTATATACCTAAAACTCTTTAATTTCATGAATTGGAACTTGAATTTAGTAAGAAAATGTAATTTAAATGAACAAAATTCATGTGTATGTGTACATGAGTTTTGGCTGCCCTAGTGAAGGAATAGGAAGGAGTGTTTTTGATGAGCTTGAAGTGAACTAGAATCATGTAGGAAGTTTATAAACATAAGAATAATAAGTTGGTATGCTAACTAAGGCATTTTGTAGAAAACCTAATGTGAAGCTAGGGTTTTGGGGAGTGAAAATTGACTTGGCTTAGGAAATTGTTAGAGCACATTTTAATGGTCAATTAGTGACCATTTTAGGTAAGTTGACCATAAAATGGACTGAAAAACAAGATTGCAAAGTGAAGTTGCAGGCTGCCCTAGGACAGCAGCAGAGGGACTGAAAATTCAGTCCACTTGCACCGCCATAACTTGGGCTGTATTGGTCCAATTGGTGTTTGGCCAATTGGACATGAAACTAGGCTTATAATGGCACATTTTTGCTGAAGAAACCATGCCCAAAAGACCAAAGCAAGATGACCAAAACTTGGCCCCAATCCGGATACCCTACAAACAGCCCCTGCAGAAATGACCAAATGAACAGTAATTTGGCCATAACTCACTGTAGATATGGTCAATTGACCTGAAATTTTTATAGCAACAAGATATGATATAGAAAAACAACTTTCATGAAGAACATTACCCCAAATTATGCCATTAACCCATTCAAATTATTGGGCAAAGTTAAGTTATGAAACCTGCAACTCTGCAGATTTTCACTTGAGCAGTAATGTTTGGATGGCTATAACTCTCTCTAGAAAACTCGGATTTAGGCGATTCTTGAACCGATGGAAACCTAAGGCATAGTAGAACATTTCATATGAAGAAAGTTAGACCAAATTATGAACTTAACTTGGTCAAATTACTGACCAAAACTGGACCAAAATCTGCCAAAACCCAAAATTTCAGCAGGAACAGTACACGTGAACAGTAAACTTATTTTGGCTATAACTTGAGCTACAAAACTCCAAATGGAGTGATTCAAAAAAAGAAATTCAACTAGACAAAATAAGGAACATTTTCTATTAAGGAAGTTTTGTCAAATTCCAACAGTAAATCGACCAATGAAACAGTGCAACTTCGGAGCACCAAAACCGAAAATTGGCAATTTTGCCAAAATGACCTAAGCTTTGTGAAAGTGACCAAAACCAACAAGTTTTAAATGAAAAATGTAGTATGTTTGAAGTGCCAAAGTCAATGTACATATTTTCTATGCAAAAGTCAACATTTTAGTTGACTAATGAAGTGAATAGTGACATGAAAACTTGAAATAAGCTTGGAAATGGATTTGGTAATTGATTCCAACAAGTTTTAAATGCAAAATGTGGTGCATCGAGAGTGTTAAAACCAATGTACCTATTGTCTATGCAAAAGTCAACATTTTTATTGACCAATGAGGTGAATAGTGACACCAAAACTTGAAATTCAAAATTTGAAATTAGAAATGCATATAGGGGACTTTAAATTGCAATTGGCAATTAATACTAGTAAATGTAAAACTCAAAATGTGGGATCTTGGTGTAATTAGAATTAATATATCCACTAAGTATGAAAAAGTCAGCATTTTGGTTGACTAGTAAGGTGAATAGTAATCAAAATGATTAGTAAATTAAGATAAAAACCTAGAACCAATTCTAAGCTTAAATGCTTAGAATTGTATGACTAATGTAGACTATGCATCCTAGTCAAAATTGTTAAAAAGGAATTAAGGCCATAAATTTGAAATCCATGAAATGTTTATGGATTACTTGAAACATGAAAAATAAGTCACCTAATTGATGTGAATAGATAGTTAGGGCTTATATGCCCATCACAAATGGAATTCATAAAATATTAGTAACTCAACTTGAAATATAAAATTTGTAATTACATAAGTAGATTCTTGAATGTATAAATGAGAAAGGAAAAATGTTTTGAATACAATGGTACATGTGAACCATTGTTTAGAATTGTGATCAATATGAATAACATAATGAATGGATAAATAAACCATATTAATGTATGAATGAGACATTAGTTCTCATTATTGTAAAGAGGAGAAGTATTTTGAGTACAATGGTATAAAAGAATAATTGATGTGAATTGTGATCATATAAATGATCAAATGAATGTATGAATTATGATTGAAATTTATCATGAAATAATGAAGTCATAAAGCACAATATATTAACATTTTAAAATATCAAATGCCCTAGTATACCTAACAAGATTGGTTTGGATAGTTTGGCATGCCAATAGGGTATTGTTTTAGCAGTACTGCGAAAGGCTTTATGCCTGTATTCATGGCTTTATGCCATATTCATGGCTTTTATGCCCGATTTCATGGCTTTTATGCCCGATTATGTGATATCATGGCTTTTTAGCCATACTGACTGGATACATGGTAGACGTTCTGCGTCCCATGGTATGACGGCCCGAGGCACCGCGGTGTCGGTGCCAACGACCCGTTATCGATCCAAATGCCTAGTATAGGTTACTTGGGCAGTCAATTAAAGTATTATTCAATTCAGGCAGCTAAGTTAAGTTAAGTATAATGAAAATCCAGTACAATTAAATTAAGTATTGAATGAATAAGCAAAAGAGATTAGCAAAAGAAACATAACAAAAATATAAATTGCAGGACCGTACAGACTTAAAATACAATACAGATAGAATAAATTATATACCTGCTAGTATTACTGAAAAGTTATAAACTAAGCACTTCCAAAGAGGAACAAACTAGTATATAAGATCGTTGATACTAGAAATACCATACCAAATTAAATTGATTCTTGAGTATCTGAATTATCATTTATTTCTTTCTTTACTTGTATATATTATTTTTGGTTATATTATTGCGCCACTAAGCAGAAATGCTTAGCGCGATGGAATTGCTTCCTCGCGCAGGTACTTAAGGTAAAAGCAGATGGTATCGATTGAGATTTTTGGAGTCGATCTGCGAGTGTCGGAAGAGTTCAAGATTGTCACCTCCTCAAAGAATGCATGTAGATAGGGCTCATTTTATACATGTTATGTATATTGTTCATTCCTAGCACATTGTAAATTATTTGTATATCTTGTACAAAATAAACTCATGTAATTAACCTATGAATTATGGAAGCTATTCAAAGTAAGTATTTTAGTATGTGAATTGAATTTGAGTTATAATGAGATTATACTTGTGAATATTGAGATATTGAAAATCTAATGAGATTTCTGAGAAATCTGGATACTGTATTGAGATACATTATGTTTGAAAATTTTTGAGACTATTAAGTTTGAGAAATTGAGTATATATTGAAATTGTCTTTGGCAGGTTCAGAAGAACTGTTAGTCCAAATTCCAGCCGACACTTTGTCGGATTATCGTTAAAATTTTTGAAATTTCCAATTTAGTTAGATTTTGATAAAAGTAAAAATAGCCTAAATCTTCAATAAATTTTTTGAATAAATAAATCAAGAACTGTAATGAAATCAGATAAAATAGAGTGCTCCAGCACACTGAGTGGCATAACTTGCTCGGCTATACTGTAGTCGGGTAAGGGGTGTCACAAAGATTGTATTCATGTTTGTTCCCAAGTTATTTATATGAGATATAAACAAGATGGAATGGTGAGTCTCATGCCATATAACAAATATGAGAGGCACTTATAAATGATAAGTAGGCCGAACCAGTGACACTTATGACAAGCACAAGGAGTTTACTCTTGTCAATGTTTTGTCATAAATCATATTAGTGCATATAATCTTTAGACCTGAGATAGCACAGTTTTCTTGTATATAGGTAGTTTGAGTTTGATACTGCTTTCATACTTGTACTATGTATGGGTATATGGGCATGTGTTGGCTCCTACTAGTTATATATGAAGGTAGGTGTTGATCAAGATGGAATCTGTTCCTCTAAGTAAATAGAGATAAAATCCTATGTTCATTTAATTGTTCTTGATGTTTCAAGTTCCTGGCCAGGACAGATAGATTTATACAGAAAAGAGTTTCTGATGAGAAAATCTTTTTAATCAAGAACTGGAATTAAAAGAGAACATAATATTCATAGCAAATGGAGTTTGACATAAACCATGACTCCAGCTTGAGTTGGGATTTTGTAATAGAGAGATTCTAGTGCATGGTAACATATGATTATAGGTTCATTTAAGGTAAACCTTATTACTAATTGGGTAGCCATGGCATGCTATGCTAGGTGTTAACCATGGTCTATGAGGTTCATAAAATGATTTAGAGAAATCATTTATGGTAAGAAAGAGTTCTGATGATATTAAGAGTTGATATCATGTCTCATTGCAAATTAGTGATGAGCCTAGAAAGTCACACACATACACAAGTTATCACCTATTTAAATATGATTTAATTAATTAATTAAAGAGTTTAATTGATTAATTAAATAGGTTTGGTTTGCAATTAAATTGCAAGGTCCCTAGCATGACTTGAAACCAAATCTAGATTATTGGATGTATAGTATAAATTAAATTTATATTTAAAGTGTTTAAATATGAATTTAATTAATGAGAAATTAATTAATAGAGAATAATTAATTAATTTATATTTGATATAAATTAATTAGAAGAAGAAAAATAATTATTTTGGGTTAGGAACTCAAAATTAAGACACAGGGGCATTTAGGTCATTTCACAGTGTGACATGTGGCACCATGAGATGGTGACACATGGGATTACACATAAACTTGCCAAATGTTTTTTTTTTTAATCATGTCAAATGATTAAAATCAAGATTAAATATAGGTTTGACACTTGGCACAATGTGATTGGGTCACTTAAACCTAGAGCTAATCAAAGGGTGACATGTGGCAAGGGTTTAATATGTTAACCTAGGTATTTAAGTGTGGTTATGAAACGAAAAAATAACCAGCAACCACTCCTCTCCTTTGCCACGCCACTTTGAGGCTTTTCATCTTTTCTTCTTCATCTCTCATCAATTCAAAGAGATTAGCCATCAATCTCTTGAATTAAGAACACTAGAAATTGTTTCTAGTGTCCTGTTTACATCTCTAATTTCTTAAAAGGTAGAACTTGAATTTCTAATTAATAGAAAAAGCTTTAGAAGCTGTTCAAGGGCTGCCATAGGTGTTCTTGGTGTGGACAAGCTAGACGGACAACAGCTGGTGTCGTGAAGACGAATCTCAAAGGCACAGACACGCTGCAGTGCATCAAGAGGTTAGTATAATTGTAACATCCTCATTTTCGTAGTCCGTACATTCTACTGTTCCGACGACTAATGGCTGCCCGGAAAGTCGGAATGTTTGGAACTACAATTCAGTGATAATGAATAGACATATAATGATGAAATAAATAAGAAGAAAATACAAGAAAAATCAAAGACAAATGAAAGAGAGAAAATGAAGCTAAGTTAAACGAGCCGACACCGCAGCGATGGGTGACCGCACTGGGAAGGCCGTTGCCGATCCCAGGACTGCGGGGAACCCTCAAAATTTAATTCCGGGACGTAAGTAAAGGTCTATTGAAATATAATTGACACTAGAATTAGTAAAGAAAATTTAATAAATTAGTACAAAGAAAAATGAAAAATCAAGAAATAGACAAAAATCGATATTACCGAAAAATCGAAAATATAACCCGAAGTGGCGCATTTTGGTCATTTGACACCTAGAGTTGCCTTTTGACCTGTCCATTAAAAATAAATGATATTACACTTAGAAAATGTCATAAAAAATTAAATTGTGATACATTATAAGAATAGTGAAAGAAATGGGGCATAAAATCTAATTTATGAAACTTTGAATAATTAACATTAAAATTCAAGTTAGTGCTCCACTAACTCTTAATTTGGGACACTTAAATATTCCTTTGTGACAGCAGAACCATCATCTTCCACCTTGAGAAATAACCAGCCAAGAGAAATGAAGTTCACCATGAAAATCACCATGGATGCCCCATATGCAACCTCCATGGGTGCATGATCAAGCCTCCATTTCTACTTAGTTCCTTCATTAAAGCTTGCACACACACCTTGGACAGTATGTTGGAAGCAAAAAGAAGAGGATTTGATGAAGTTTTGGTGAAGCTCAAAAAAAGGTTAGTGCTAGTTTTTCATCCCTTGCTTCATTAAAGTTTGTATTAAGGTTGAGATGAGTTGGATGGTGAAGAAATTTGAAGGATTCGATGAGTTATTGATATATTTAATTTTGGACAGCCATGAAAGTTTATTGTAGTTGAGTTTTTCTTACCTCTAATGGATGGAAATTTAGGTTGATTAACTTAAATGGAAGTGGTAGGTAAGTTAATATCCAATAATGTGCATGTTAGTGCTTGAATTAAGGGTTTGAATATGGGTCTTCATGCTTTGGCAAACTGCCATGTTTGTCAGCCTATTAAATCATGAATTTGTATGTGAATATGTAGTTTATTAATGAAATATGATAGTATTAAATTGTGGGCAATATGTGTAAGTGATATTGAAGTATGATTATGTTGAAGTGTATGTGTAATATTGACATTGACATATGTTGAATTTTGGTGGAAGTGAATGTTGAACTTAATGGTGAATTGTGTGCATTGAGCACTTGAATATTCTGCCCAAAATTGTTGCTTGAATTGTTTACAATATATATATGGAAGTGTTATTGATTCAATATTGAAGTAATTAGGAGGAGAAGGAATATCAAATTGGAAGTGTATGTGCTTTGTGCAGGTTGTGTATTGAAGGTAATACCTAAATTAGGCCATAAGTGCCAAACTGTGAACCCAATTGGTATGAGGCCAATGGGAGGTGAAACTAGACACCAAATAGGCCAACTTTCATGTAGAAATGTTGCCAAAATTCTGCCTAGAAAATTACCTTAAAAATGACCAAATCCAGAATAGCAATCTTGCAACCCAGATTTTTGACCATATGAATAGTAGTTCTTGGGATGACTATAACTCACTCAAAACAGGTCCAATTGACCTAAAATTTTTCCCATGGTTAGCTTAGACATAGATCTACAATTCTTATGAAGACACCAAAGCCCAGAAATGGCCACAACTAAGTCAAATGGCTTGCACAAGTTCGGGTACAAAAACTGCCAAACCAAAAGTGACCTAAAATTGACCAAATTTTGCACTAAAGGTGCAATCTGTCCAGCATTAGTAAATTGACCATATCTTGGTCTATACAACTCATAATGACCTGAAATTTTGCCCCGAGTGCAATAAGACATAGAGCTACAATTTTGCTTCTTTGACCAGAAGCTAAAAACCAAGGGAAATAGGACTTTAAGCTAGACCAATCTAGCACACTAAAATTGCAAATTGGTAATTACATAAAATGATGCTTGAAGTGATTTAGCAATGAATGCCAACTTGTGAAGAGGATAAATTGCATTATATTGACAACATATTGAATTGTAAATTGTGACATGTTGATGCTAGAATCAACTTATCCATGATGCATAAAAAGGTCAATAATTTTATTGACTAGTGAAAGGCATAAAGATGCATAAACCCTATGAATAAAGAATTAAATATGTAACATTGTAATATGCCCTAATTTGCCTAGTTGACTAGGTTGGATAGGTTGGCATGCCAATAGGATTCTGACAGATGTTCTGTAAATGACTTTACGTCATATTGTGTTTTATGGCTTATTATGCCATACTATGATTTTAATAGCCTATGGCTATACAGATTGTGTTATCATACTCGACTTAATGCCTGATTGATTATATGCCTTTTTAGCCATACTGTTTGCACACCTGGAGATACTTTGTGACCGATAGTGTGATGGCCCGAGGTATTAGGTACCCAGTGCTAGTATATTCATTTATCCAGTCTGGTCAGTGTATAGGCTATATGGGCAGTCAATTAAAACATTATTCAATTCAGGCAGTTAAGTTAAGTTAAGTATACGAAAATTTCAGTACAATTAAATTAAGCATTAAATGAACTGAGTAAAAGAGATTAGTAACAGAAACATAACAAAGATACAATTTGCAGAACTTTAGAGACTTAAAATACAATACAGTTAGAAGAATTGATTCCTGGATATCCGAATTATGAGTTATTTCTTTCTTTATTTGTATATATTATTTCTTGTTATACTATTGCATCACTAAGCAGAAATACTTAGCGCGATGGAATTGCTTCCTCGCGCACGTATTGAAGGTAAAACCAATAGACTGTCGACTGAGATTTTTGGAGTTCAGATCTGCAGAAGTATCAGAAGAGTTCAAGATTGTCACCTCCTCAGCAATGCATGTAAATAGGGCTCATAATTGTACATATTATGTATTTTGTTCATTCTAAGTATATTGTAATTTCATTTGTATATCCTGTACTTGACAAATTTATGTACTTAATTGAAAAATTATATAAGTTAATGAAATGTAAGAATTCTGATGTCTGAATTGATTGTCTAATCATAATGATTCTGAAATGAGATTGAGTTTGTAACACCCCTAAGTTCGGTAGTGCGTTCTGCTGTTCCGGTGACCAGTGCTGTCCGGACAGCTAGGATGCCTAGAACCACACCTTGATATGAGAGAGGAGACATAAATAATGAAATACAAGAAAAGAAAATACAAGAAAAACAAAGGAAAAATCATAGCAAAGAAATGTAACCGAATAAGTGAGCCGGGAAACCTAGCGATGGGTGACCGCACCGGGAAGTCACGGCGTGGACCGTTGGATCTGCCTCGGATCATGGAACCCTGGAAAACATTTTTAGGACATAAATAGACCCTTATTGAAGTATAAATCTCATTAGAAAGATTAATGAAAAATTAAATAATTAGTACAAAGAAAAGTGAGAAATCGAAAAACAGACAAAACCAGGTACTGAAAAATCTGAATGCCACCTGAACAGGGGCATTATGGTCATTTGACATCCCGAAGTGTCTTTTGACCTAAATGTCCATTAAAAATAAATAATATTACACTTAGAAAATGAAATGAAAAATTAATTTGGTGGTACATAAAGTAAATAGCCAAAAATGGAGTGAAAAATGTGTAAATAACACATTTAAGCATTATTATATAATTAAATGAGTAAGTGGACCACTAAAGGATTAAATTAAACATCAAATGTGGCTGATGTAAGTCCACTAAACCCATCAGAATGTTCATCTTCCTCATTTCATAAACATTGCCGAATTGAAGAAAATGGGAACCACCATGGCCATTTTTCATGCAAGCTCATCTAACCACTCATTTCACTTCTAATCACTTGAGTTCCTTCATAAAAAATGGTCTACACATCACAAGGAAGATATTGATACCAAATTTGAGAAGTTTGGTGAAGGTTTAGCAAGTTACAATCAAAGGTAAGTTTACATTTTTGAGAATTCCTTTGTTAAACTTTATGTTCATGTAATGGGTGTTAGTTTGGTGAAGGAAATTTTAAAGTTTAAATAGTTATTGAGATAGCCATTTTTGGACAGCCATGGGGTCACGCATTTAATGATTTATTATGCATATAATTGATAAGAAATAATGTTGATCTTGGTGATTTAATATCCTAGTGAATTATTTCACATATATATGGTGATTTATGCACCTGGATGGGAATTGGTAAATTGTAGGGCACTTTGATGTTGAAGGACAATTTTCGGCAGCTTGGGAACACTTGAGTAAATGTATGTATTCATGGAAGTGTAGGCAGAATATTGACCTAGAAGGATTGATGGATATGTATGTAGATTGATATTGTAAAGTGTATGTAAGATTTGTAATGGTTAGGTGTGTATGTAATGGTACTTAGAATTTGTAAATGTGAATTATATTTGGTGTGTTGAGGGTAATTGTAATCTGCCCAAAGTAATGTTAATGTAAAGTAGAATATGCTTTTGGTAATGTACCAAAACAGATTGGTAGGGAAGTGAACAAATTGCAAGGTAAATGTGTGTGATTGATGTGTGTTAAGCAAAGTAACCAAGGGCAGTGTACATTTTAGCTAATAAGTTTAAATGTGTAACCTCAATTGGTATGAGACCAATTGGAGGTGGAACTAGGCACAAAATGTGCCAACTTTCATTGAGAAAACATACCAAAATTCTGCTTGCAAGGTGACCTAAGAAAATGACCAATTCGGATTAGGTGCAATTAGGACCTGAAAAATGACCAATTGGGCAGCAGTGAGTAGTTAGGCCATAACTCACTCAAAACAGGTCCAATTGACCTGAAATTTTAACCATGAATAGTTAAGACCCATACCTACAAGTCTTATGAAGACACTAAAGCCCAGAAATGACCATAAGCAAGTCAAACAACTTGCACAAGTTCGGGTCCAAAAACTGGCCGAACCAGAGTTGACCAAATTGACCCAAAATTGACCTAATTTGATACCAATTGACCAGCAATAGTGTAATGACCATAACTTGGTCTACTTAACTCGGATTGACCTAAAAGTTTGCACCGCGGTCCATAAGACCTAGATCTACAAGTTTGTAGTTTTGACCGAGACCCAAAAACCGAGGGAACTAGATCGTCCGGCTAGGTCAAACCAGTGTCCCAGAATCCAGCAATTTGCATTAAAATGCACTAAACAAGAAAATGACTTTGGTAAAACGTACCAAACCTAAAACCCTATCGAATGTGACATATTAACGATACTAAAACCTAATTTACCTAAAACGCAACGAGGGTCGGTATATTAGATGATTAAGTGAATAATTGAGTTCAGTGCATTATTTACCAAACACCATCGATAGAGACAGTTTAATTTAGTACTGAAACACTTCAAATTGTGTTTCTCAGTTAACAAGGACTCAGAAAAGGAAGGAAACACGACTCGGACTGGGGGCAGTCATCGAGGTTTGTGCACACAGGCTATTTCTTTTGAATTTTCAATTGAAATAAATTATGACTATTTGTATATTATTGTTTTAAATTGTGGAAATGTGTTTGGTGGACACTTATTGATTGAAAAACATTGTGAATGGTTTGAAACTGTGAAAAATTGTTTGAATGATATTGATGGATACTTATTGATTGAAAAGCCGTAAATGGTTTTGTGAAAATTGAAGTGAATTACGAATTGTGTTGCCATTTTGTGAATGAAATTATAACTTTGGAAATTTATTGGATTCTTACGGATCATTTGAATAAAATGTTTGGAATTGTTTTGACTCACAATTGGCATGACACGGATATTATGTTCCTCCTCCATTACTGGGGTGAGTGCGATTATTCCTCCCTCTTTGACTTATCGATGCAGGGTGAGTATGATTATGTTCCTCCCTCTTTGACTTCGACCGAGGTGAGTATGGATGAGTACTCATTAGATAGCTAGCTTCCTCCCTCATTGATTTCAATTATTGGGGTGAGTATGTCTTGTCGTGGTGTACAACACGGCATATATGGAAAAAAATTGTGTCATGACCTAAATTGTGTTATTGATTGGCAACATTGTATTGTTCAATTATTTGATTGAATGGTGTTATTGATTTGCAAAACGATATTATTCCGTTATTTGATCAATTGTGTTATTGATTTGCAAAACGATATTATTCAGTTATTTGATCAATTGTGTTATTGATTTGCAAAACGATATTATTCAGTTATTTGATTGAATTGTGTTATTGATTTGCAAAACGATATTATTCAGTTATTTGATCGAATTGTGTTATTGATTTGCAAAAATGTATTATTCAGTTATTTGATCAAATTGTGCATGAATTGGCAATACGGTATTCTTAAACTATTTGACTAAATTGTGTTATTATGAATTTTGATAATTTGTGAATTGGAGTTTAAATTCCTTATGACATTCATTGTCTTGAATTTAACTATGGTTTTAAGTATCCACTATTGATATGATTTATGAATTGTGAATTAAAATTGTATTTGGTTAATGTTGTGCACCTCTGAGACATTGTCTCAGCGATAGCTTTATTCTTTGTGCGGTAGAGAGGCAGATAGAGGCGTGAGACTAGGCCGCTAATACATCCATGAGGGATTACAGTATAATGAGTATACCAATATTTTGCATTTTGTCTTGTAATGTATGACCTTTGTATGTACATTTTGTTTTTTTTTTTTAGCATTTGTAAATTCAAATTGTACATTGAAGTTGTAAATTTATTATGAGTTATTTGACTTATAAAAATTGTATTATATTTCCTTATCTCAGACTTTGAAAAATTTCTATGGAATTGAGTTGAGAAATGTGTTGTATTGAGAAAAATGTTGGAGTTGAGATTTGGAAAATAATTGAAGTGCTTTTTACAGGTTTTCTGAAGAACTGTTTTGTCCAAAATACAAATGGCACATTGCCAAAATTTTCTGAGATATTCCAAATAAATCAAATGAGTTAGTTGTTTCACTTGATTCACCAAAGTCTTTAACACTGTAAATAGTGCTCACCACTGTAAAAGAAGTAAGAAAAGTTTTAAAATCCCTTGTAGTGTATTTAATGGGTTATCGATGAAGCGGAGTTGGTAATTCATCAGGTATACTACGGGATCATGTCATGCCTTACAGAGGGGTAGGGTGTGACATGTTTTAGTGGTATCAGAGCAAAGTTTTTAAATTCTGTTTTCACTTGTTACTTGAATATTCTTTCTTCACAGTACAACTGCTCAATATCATTGTTTGATACATACAGTACATTACATTATAAATATGCACTAACGGGAGGAAATCTCCTTGTATTATTGTACAGGAGGTCTAAAATCCTCGAATTGACTATGGAAGAGGGTGATCGTTCTGTCGATCAATCGATAGAGGCTGAGGTGCAAGGGATGCCCCATGCCTACATAATGTCGGTGGTTCAAGAGCACCGGCCCTGCGATACGCGATTCTACCTTTCGATTAAGCTCGTGACGGTGCAATGTTCCAACAAATGGATGGTAATGTGCCTACTCAAGCCCCAATCTGAGACTCGATGGTACAACCACAGTCTTCTACTAGACAATATGACAAATTGATGAAGTATGGGGCTACTGAGTTTAAGGTGACTGTAGATCCTGTAGAAGCTGAACAATGGTTAGAGAGGATGGATAGGGTATTCAAGAAGTGCATTATGCAGGAAGAGCTCGGATTTGAGTACTCGGTATCCTTACTATAGGAGATGCTTATGGTGGTGGAAAACCATTCCCACGATGCAGTAGAACCATGATGCTAACATGGAATGACTTCCTCGGGAATTCAGTGAAATATGTCACGATGCTTATGTAGACCAGAAGCTGCAAGAGTTCCTAAGTCTGAAACAGGGGGGCCGATCAGTGGCTGAGTATGAAATAGAATTTTTCCGCCTAAGCCATTATGCAGTAAGTCTACTTTCTACCAGTAGGGAGAGATGTAAGAGGTTTGAAACCGGCTTGAAGCCTAGTATCAGATTACAAGTGGTCGGATTCAAACATAACAACTTCTCTGAACTTATTTCTCAAGCACTAGAATTAGAAAGAATTGAATCTGAAGCGGCTCTTGAGAAAAAGAAATCGGAAGAAGCGAGAAAAAGAGGAAAGTCAGTGACAGAGTTCTAGTGGTCCTACTGGAAAGAGGAAAAACTTTGGGGGATACGACAGAGATAGTAAGAAGTCCGGTAGAGATAGATCTTTTGGACAGAAACCACCTTGATCCGATCAGCAAACTCAACAGAAACCTAGAAATGCGCTGTCAGATCGACTCTGTGAAACTTGTGGTAAACCACATAGTGAGGTATGCTATAGAGCCGTAGGAGCATGTTTTAACTGTGGTGAGACTGGCCATTTTGCTAGGGATTGTGTAAATCCAGGTCGTTCTGGATCATTTACTACACCAAAGGGATCAACCCAAGTTTCTACCCCAAAGAGTTCACCATCAGTTAGTAGAGGCAAAGGTAGAGGTAGGGGTAGTACACCTAGAAGTCAGACTACTGTGAATCAGCCAAAACAGGGTGATGCTTCAACTAGAGTATACGCTATACGACAGAAAACAGACTGAGACTTTTGACATCATTGCTGGTACTTTCTCAATTAGCAACTAAGATATATATATGTATTGTTTGACACAGGTTTGCATACTTTTATGTTAGTGTTAGAACTACATGTTCTGTTGTTATTCCTTTACAGGGGAATAAATTTTGATGCATTAGTGATTAGTCCTTGAGATAAGGATTGTGATAATAAGTGAAATTACTTTTGAAAGAGTTTATCGGCGAAAAGTATTTTCTAACACACCATAAATTATAAAGCTAATTGGCGAGCCTACTTAATGTAAGGCAAGAGGACGTAAAAGTAAGATGCAGTAATGGAATTGCTCTAGATGAGGCCAAGGAGGTTACTGTTAGAAATTGCTAATGGATATTGTAATCAGAATAAGATTCGAATATCAGTGAATTCAAAAAGAATAAAAGATAACAAAGTTTGATCTATTGGGATGTATCGTAGTAACTATGCAATGTTCTTGATGTTTATACTGTAAGCTGTAGATTACAGTACTGACTTGAGATTATTGTGTAGAGCTACGTACTACTCGATAGTACACCTAGATAAGAATAGTTGCCAAAGGCATCTGTTTTGGTATAGTTATGCCATGACAGAATTTAATTGTTAGAAATAAGTTTGAAAATCCTACTTAGGGATCTAAAACTCAAAAGTTAAAATATCGAAAGGTTATAGTTCAGTACAAAAGGAAGTAAATTATAGAATATTGACAGATAAAAAGAGTTATGAAAGTAGAGAATTGAACAGTTGATTCATGTGTAACAAAGAAATATTACAAATGTGAGGAAGACTATGGACTAGAATGGTCAGAGGACCAATGACTGATGAATGATTCTAACATGACCTCAAGGGTCATTCAAGGAGCAACGTGAACCAAAATATTAGACAGCATAATAGTAAGAGGAGATTGGTGTTATCCAAACAAATTAAACATTGTATTAGATTGTTAAAAGTCTTACGATCATATAGAAAGGAGAAATAAACGTATGACTATTGTAAGATGGCTACTGGGTAAAAATTTCGTGGACGAAATTTATTTAAGGGGGGGAGAATTGTAACACCCCTAAGTTCGGTAGTGCATTCTGCTGTTCCGGTGACCAGTGCTGTCCGGACAGCTAGGATGCCTAGAACCACACCTTGATATGAGAGAGGAGACAAAAATAATGAAATACAAGAAAAGAAAATACAAGAAAAACAAAGGAAAAATCATAGCAAAGAAATGTAACCGAATAAGTGAGCCGGGAAACCTAGCGATGGGTGATCAGACCTGAAGTCACAGCGTGGACCGTTGATCTGCCCTCGGATCATGGGAACCACGAAAACATTTTTAGGACATAAATAGACCCTTATTGAAGTATAAATCTCATTAGAAAGATTAAAGAAAAATTAAATAATTAGTACAAAGAAAAGTGAGAAATCGAAAAACAGACAAAACTCGGTAATACCGAAAAATCGGGAATGCCACCTGAACAGGGGCATTATGGTCATTTGACATCCCGAAGTGTCTTTTGACCTAAATTTCCATTAAAAATAAATAATATTACACTTAGAAAATGAAATGAAAAATTAATTTGGTGGTACATAAAGTAAATAGCCAAAAATGGAGTGAAAAATGTGTAAATAACACATTTAAGCATTATTATATAATTAAATGAGTAAGTGGACCACTAAAGGATTAAATTAAACATAAAATGTGGCTGATGTAAGTCCACTAAACCCATCAGAATGTTCATCTTCCTCATTTCATAAACATTGCCGAATTGAAGAAAATGGGAACCACCATGGCCATTTTTCATGCAAGCTCATCTAACCACTCATTTCACTTCTAATCACTTGAGTTCCTTCATCAAAAATGGTCTACACATCACAAGGAAGATATTGATACCAAATTTGAGAAGTTTGGTGAAGGTTTAGCAAGTTACAATCAAAGGTAAGTTTACATTTTTGAGAATTCCTTTGTTAAACTTTATGTTCATGTAATGGGTGTTAGTTTGGTGAAGGAAATTTTAAAGTTTAAATAGTTATTGAGATAGCCATTTTTGGACAGCCATGGGGTCACGCATTTAATGATTTATTATGCATATAATTGATGAGAAATAATGTTGATCTTGGTGATTTAATATCCTAGTGAATTATTTCACATATATATGGTGATTTATGCACTTGGATGGGAATTGGTAAATTGTAGGGCACTTTGATGTTGAAGGACAATTTTCGGCAGCTTGGGAACACTTGAGTAAATATATGTATTCATGGAAGTGTAGGCAGAATATTGACCTAGAAGGATTGATGGATATGTATGTAGATTGATATTGTAAAGTGTATGTAAGATTTGTAATGGTTAGGTGTGTATGTAATGGTACTTAGAATTTGTAAATGTGAATTATATTTGGTGTGTTGAGGGTAATTGTAATCTGCCCAAAGTAATGTTAATGTAAAGTAGAATATGCTTTTGGTAATGTACCAAAACAGATTGGTAGGGAAGTGAACAAATTGCAAGGTAAATGTGTGTGATTGATGTGTGTTAAGCAAAGTAACCAAGGGCAGTGTACATTTTAGCTAATAAGTTTAAATGTGTAACCTCAATTGGTATGAGACCAATTGGAGGTGGAACTAGGCACAAAATGTGCCAATTTTCATTGAGAAAACATACCAAAATTCTGCTTGCAAGGTGACCTAAGAAAATGACCAATTCGGATTAGGTGCAATTAGGACCTGAAAAATGACCAATTGGGCAGCAGTGAGTGTTTAGGCCATAACTCACTCAAAACAGGTCCAATTGACCTGAAATTTTAACCATGAATAGTTAAGACCCATACCTACAAGTCTTATGAAGACACCAAAGCCCAGAAATGACCATAAGCAAGTCAAACAACTTGCACAATTTCGGGTCCAAAAACTGGCCGAACCAGAGTTGACCAAATTGACCCAAAATTAACCTAATTTGATACCAATTGACCAGCAATAGTGTAATGACCATAACTTGGTCTACTTAAGTCGGATTGACCTAAAATTTTGCACCGCGGTCCATAAGACCTAGATCTACAAGTTTGTAGTTTCGATCGAGACCCGAAAACCGAGGGAACTAGATCGTCCGGCTAGGTCAAACCAGTGTCCCGGAATCCAGCAATTTGCATTAAAATGCACTAAACAAGAAAATGACTTGGTAAAACGTACCAAACCTAAAACCCTATCGAATGTGACATATTAACGACACTAAAACCTAATTTACCTAAAACGCAACGAGGGTCGGTATATTAGGTGATTAAGTGAATAATTGAGTTCAGTGCATTATTTACCAAGCACCATCGATAGAGACAGTTTAATTTAGTACTGAAACACTTCAAATTATGTTTCTCAGTTAACAAGGACTCAGCAAAAGGGAAGGAAACACTGAGTCCGACTGTGGGGACAACATCGAGGTTTGTGCACAACGGCTATTTTTTTTGAATTTTTCAATTGAAATAAATTATGACTATTTGTATATTATTGTTTTAAATTGTGGAAATGTGTTTGGTGGACACTTATTGATTGAAAAACATTGTGAATGGTTTGAAACTGTGAAAAATTGTTTGAATGATATTGATGGATACTTATTGATTGAAAAGCACTGTAAATGGTTTTTGTGGAAATTGAAGTGAATTACGAATTGTGTTGCCATTTTGTGAATGAAATTATAACTTTGGAAATTTATTGGATTCTTACGGATCATTTGAATAAAATGTTTGGAATTGTTTTGACTCACAATTGGCATGACACGGATATTATGTTCCTCCTCCATTAATGGGGTGAGTGTGATTATTGCTCCCTCTTTGACTTATCAGTCTGGGGTGAGTATGATTATGTTCCTCCCTCTTTGACTTCCCAGTCTGAGGTGAGTATGGATGAGTACTCATTAGATAGCTAGCTTCCTCCCTCATTGATTTCAATTATTGGGGTGAGTATGTCTTGTCGTGGTGTACAACACGGCATATATGGAAAAAAATTGTGTCATGACCTAAATTGTGTTATTGATTGGCAACATTGTATTGTTCAATTATTTAATCGAATGGTGTTATTGATTTGCAAAATGATATTATTCTGTTATTTGATCAATTGTGTTATTGATTTGCAAAACGATATTATTCAGTTATTTGATCAATTGTGTTATTGATTTGCAAAACGATATTATTCAGTTATTTGATTGAATTGTGTTATTGATTTGCAAAACGATATTATTCAGTTATTTGATCGAATTGTGTTATTGATTTGCAAAAATGTATTATTCAGTTATTTGATCAAATTGTGCATGAATTGGCAATACGGTATTCTTAAACTATTTGACTAAATTGTGTTATTATGAATTTTGATAATTTGTGAATTGGAGTTTAAATTCCTTATGACATTCATTGTCTTGAATTTAACTATGGTTTTAAGTATCCACTATTGATATGATTTATGAATTGTGAATTAAAATTGTATTTGGTTAATGTTATGCACCACTGAGACATTGTCTCAAATGATAGCTTTTCTTTGCCGCAGTAGAGAGACAGGCAGGCAGACTAGGCCGCTAATACATCCAAAGGAGGGATTACCTGGTATAATGAGTATACCAATATTTTGCATTTTGTACTGTAATGTATGACACTGTATGTACATTTTGTTTTTGGTTTTGAGCAGTTGTAAATTCAAATTGTACATTGAAGTTGTAAATTTATTATGAGTTATTTGACTTATAAAAATTGTATTATATTTCCTTATCTCAGACTTTGAAAAATTTCTATGGAATTGAGTTGAGAAATGTGTTGTATTGAGAAAAATGTTGGAGTTGAGATTTGGAAAATAATTGAAGTGCTTTTTACAGGTTTTCTGAAGAACTGTTTTCTCCAAAATACAAATGGCACCTTGCCAAAATTTTTACAGATATTCCAAATAAATCAAATGAGTTAGTTGTTTCACTTCAGTTCACCAAAGTCTTTAACACCTGTAAATAGTGCTCACCACTGTAAAAGAAGTAAGAAAAGTTTTTAAAATCCCTTATAGTGTATTTAATGGGTTATCAGTAGACGGAGTTGGTAATTCATCAGGTATACTACGGGATCATGTTATGCCTTACAGAGGGGTAGGGTGTGACAGAGTTTAAGAAATTTTGGGAAATTGATGAGATATTATTGAGATAAATTGAGCTATGAATTTGAATATGCTGTGAACTGTCTTTGGCAGGTTCAGAAGAACTGTTAGTCCAAATTACAGCCGACACTTTGTCGGATTATCGTTAAAATTTTTGAAATTTCCAAATTAGTTAGATTTTGATAAAAGTAAAAAAAAAAAAAAAAAAAAAAAAAAAAGCCTAAACCTTAAATAAAGTTTTTGAATAAATAAATCAAGAACTGTAATGAAATGAGTTAAGATCAGGTGCTCCGGCACTCTGTGTAACACACTTTGTTTGGCTACACTATAGATGAGTGAGGGGTGTTACATTTAGTGGTATCAGAGCACAGTTTAGGCGTGTAACACCCTCCCGGTAACAACTCCGTACATTCTACTGTTCTGGTGATCGGTGTCAGTCCGGACAGCTAGAACGTCCGGAAAAATAATTAAAATTAAGTGAGGGACCATAATTAACTCAAATATTAATAAGAAAAATTTAGTAAAAATTTTAGAAATAAAATACAACCAAGTCAAACGAGTCGATGCCCAAGCGATGGGTAACCGGAGGGAAGTTGCGGTTCTCGCAACGAGGAGCCTTAGACCCTGGGGAAAAATTATAAAATAATTTTTGGGACTCTAGAGAAGGGTTATTGAGGTTCCCATGGCATTAGAATGCCAAGAAAATACCTAGAAAAATTTTTCAATCGGTACAGACAATTTTGACCCGTTAAGCCAAACGGAGGGCATTTTGGTCATTTCGCCTTCAGAGGTGATTTTTGGCCGACTTGTCCAGTTGAGTAAATAATTAATATGACATAAAATATGAAGAAACATTACTAGAAATTAAATTGAAAATGAGTAGTGGAGGAAAGGAAAGAAAATGAGGAAAAAGCTTATTTATGACATCATGGTGATGTCATTAAGGAAATTTTGACCAATCACAACTAAGCCATTATTTCACTAACTATTAAAAGAGATAAAAGAAGACCAAAATAAGAAAAATTCCAGCAGCCACCACTCCCACAAAAACACACCCGTAGCTCTCCATTTTCCATAACCATTCCACCATGAAAGCTCCACCAAAGCTCCCTTTCTCTCTTTGTTTCACTACTAAACCTTAAACACTCTTCACTAAAACTTGTCCCCACACCTTAAACAACCTTTTGGCAGCCAAGAAGGAGAAAGAAATTGAAGTTTGGGGCTTGGAAAAATTCTGCCACTTGAGGTTAGTGCATCTATATCTTAAAAATTCATTATTTTCATGGTTTAGGACTTAAAACTAGTAAGAATTGTAATTTAAATGAACCAAAAACCTATGTGTATGACATCTTGAATTTCGGCTGCCCTAGCTATGGAATAGAAGGGAGTGTTTTTATGAGCTTGAAGTGAACTAGAGTTATGTTGGAAGGTTATAAACACAAGAATAATGGATTAAAAGTTAACTAAGATAACTTGTATAAAACATGAATTTGAATTAGGGTTTTGTGAGCAAAATGTAAACTTGGTTTAGGAAATTATTAGAGAGCATTTTAATGGTCAATTAGTGACCATTTTAGGTAAGTTGACCATTAAATGGACTGAAAAATAGGACTGCAAAGTGAGGTTGCAGGCTGCCCTAGGACAGCAGCAAATGGACTGAAATTTCAGTCCAATTACAAAGCCATAACTTTGGCTGTGTTAGTCCAATTGGTGTTTGGCCAATTGGACATGAAACTAGGCTTATAATGGCACATTTTTGCTGAAGAAACCATGCCCAAAAGACCAAAGCAAGAGGACGAAAACTTGGCCCCAATCCGGACACTCTGCAACAGCCCCTGCAGAATTGACCAAATGAACAGTAACTGTTCATTTGGCCATAACTCACTGTAGATTTGGTCAATTGACCTCAAATGTTTACAGCAACAAGTTAAGTCATAGATAAACAACTTTCATGAAGGAACCTATGCCAAATTATGGCCAGAACCCATCCAACCAAGTGACTCTAGTTACTGTTTCTGTTACTGTAGATATTGTGAATTCAGCAGATTGGCAATCCGCCCAGCTGTGGTTTTTGAGCCATATCTGGAGCTACAAAACTCTGAATGGAGTGATTCAAAAAAGGAAATTCAACTAGACAAAATAAGGAACAACTTTCATGTTTTACATTTCTTCAAATTTCTACAGTAACAGTGTCCAATGGAATAGAGAATTTGACTCACCAAAACTGAAAATTTTGCTTGTGTTAGTTTAAACTTTGAAATGGTATAAATGCTTAATGCCAACAAGTTTGGAATGCCAAATGTGGTATGTAGGGAGTGCCAAAGTCAATGTACATATTTTTATTCTAAAAGTCAACATTTTTGTTGACCAATAAGATGAATAGTGACACTAAAAATTTGAAATTCACAAATTCAAGAATTGAAAAGTTTCAAATGCCCTAGTATACCTAACATGATTGGTTTGGATAGTTTGGCATGCCAATAGGGTTCAGTTAGCAGTACTGCACATGGCAATATGCCATTCTGTGATTTTATGGCTTTTGGCCATTCTGACTTTGTATTGAGCTTTGGCCTTGTGCCTGATATATTTGACAAATTGTTAGCCGCTCACACACCGAGATGCATATGTGACCGATGGTGTGACGGCCCGAGGTACTTGATACCCAGTGCCAGTTTACCCGTTATCCAGTCCAGTCGTCTAGTGTAGGTTACTTGGGCAACCAAATGAATGAAAGTGAACAAAGTTACTGAATTAATGTATATATAACCATACTAAACAAATGAATCATACACATTCACTATATATTCATTTTCTTGCTATTTTCTTTTATTATATTATTGCACCACTAAGCATTATTGCTTAGCGCGTTGCTTTTGCCACGCGTAGGTACTGGAGATCTCGATCGTGAGCCCAGTAGACCGCAGACTAGGTGAGTTCATCCTGCAGATCTACACAGTGTCCGTGTCACCTCACTACCTGCAGTGCATTGGTAGGGCACTAGGTGTCATTTTGTCATTTTGTAATTAAATTTTTATTTTCTCATATGTATTTGGGATTATGTAATGTATTTTGAGGTTCATGTAAATAATAAAGATTTATGGTTATGTATGGAAGTAATTTGAGCTTTTAATTATTATTTATATATATATGAGAACCTTGAGAAATGGATGTTTGAGAAATGAAAAGGCTATTGAGAACTGAAATTGAGAAATATTGTTGAGTTTTTGATATTAAGACTCTGTTGATGAATTGAAGTTGGGTTTGTTTGAAAATTATTTGGAAGTGTTTTCACAGGTTCCGAAGAACGGTTTTCTCCATTTTTAGCCGGTACTCTGCCGGATTTTCTTTAAAATTTTCGGAACCTTGTGGCATGATATAAATTAATTAAGGAATATTAGAGTGTGCCGGTACACCTTGTGGCATTACTTACTCGGGTATACTGTACACGGGTAAAGGGTGTCACATTTAGTGGTATCAGAGCACGGTTTAGGCGTTTTTAGGCCTAGATTGAGTCCATACCATGCATTGCATTTGTAAGAGTCGAGGTGACACTAACGCAGATCTGTTTATCTTTCTTATTTTGAATAGGATATGGATCCTTCATCTTAGAGAGCCGTTGAGGAGGAAGTGGAGAGTCATGCTCCACCTGCAGCAGCTGAGACTGGGGGCATGAGAGAATCTGCTCCACCAGCTCAAGCAGAGCCTGCTCAGCCTCCACAAGCCATGTTTCAACAAATGGCCGACTTCTTCAGACAAATGGTCAGGGTAATGCCAGCACCACCACCACCACCACCAGCTCCACAGCAGAAATCACACCTGGAAAGACTAAGAAAGTTTGGAGCTGTGGACTTCTATGGCAAGAGAAAAGATGACTCTGTTGTAGCCGAGAATTGGTTGAACAGAACAGGCAGAGTCCTAAAACAACTCCACTGCACTCCAGAGCAAAACCTGGAAGCTGCCATATCTTTTCTGCAAGACGATGCATATGAGTGGTGGGACACTGTGTCCAGTGAAGTGCAGCCAGAAGCTGTAACTTGGGACTTCTTTCTCTCTGAATTCAAGAAGAAATATGTGGGTACTGTATACCTGGAAGAGAAAAGAAGAGAGTTTATTAACCTGAGGCAGAGACAGCTGTCAGTGGCCGAATATGAGAAGGAATTCATAAGATTAAGCCACTATGGAAGGGAGATAGTCCCTAATGAAGTTGAAAGGTGTAAGAGATTCGAAGAGGGACTAAATGACAACATCAAGATCCAGCTCACTGCCTTGGGAATCACAGAATTTACCAAGTTAGTGGAAGCTGCAATAAAGGTTGAAAAAGTAAGAATCAGTGAGCGCACTGAAGGGAGAGACAAAGAAGAGGGACCGGTCGGTCTAGCTCGGCTCCTGCATTTGGGAAGAAGTTCAAGGGTCCCCGCACGCAGTTCAGCTCACCACGTGGTCGTGGTCACCTCGGGGGCCCAGTGCCACGCTCACCCCTAGGAGAGGTCACCCACACCATCGCAAGGCTCTCGAGGATGGGGTCCAGGGGACCAGCCCCAACACCTTCTGCATGTCCGCATTGCCTGAAATGGCACAAGGGGGAATGTTGGAGAGTAACTGGTGCCTGCTTGAGGTGTGGGTCGACAGAGCATCAGTTGAAGAACTGTCCACGCAGAACTACTACAGCTGCTCCAACACAAGCAGACAGACCTGCTCCTGCACCACCAAGGGGTAGAAGGTCTGGTAAATCCGAAGCTGTGGGACCATCTCAGAGGCCTACATCTGAGCCAGCAGAGAGGCTAGATAATAGACCACCTGCTAGAAATTATGCCTTGAAAGCTCAGGAGGAGCAAGATGCCCCGGACGTCATCAGGGGTACGTTCTTCCTCTACACTACGCCTGTGCATGCATTGGTGGATCCAGGATCCACTCATTCCTATATTTGCATCAACTTACCGTAGAAAGGGGGATACTAGTAGGGGAGAGTGACCAAGACATTCTGGTCACTAATCCATTGGGCCACAGTGTAGTGGTGAATAAAGTATACAAGGGTTGCCCGTTAAGGATTCAAGGGTATGAATTCTCGGCAGACCTAATTGAGTTGCCGTTCCACGAGTTTGATGTGATTTTGGGAATGGACTTGTTGTCACGTCATCAAGCAATAGTTGATTGCAAATTGAAGAGGATTTCTCTAAAAACTTCTGAGGGTAATGAGATCACTGTTGTGGGGGAAAGGACAGATTTTTTGTCCAATGTTATCTCAGCCACAGTTGCAAGAAGAATGATGAGAAAAGGCTGTGAAGCCTACCTAGCACATGTGGTGGATACTAGGCAGGCTAACCCAAACCTGAGTGACATACCCACAGTAAAGGACTTCCCAGAGCTATTTCCTGAAGAATTGCCTGGTTTGCCACCAGAAAGGGAAGTCGAATTTGCTATTGAGACACTGCCGGGTACAGCACCCATTTCCATTGCTCCTTATAGGATGGCACCCACTGAATTGAGGTAGTTGAAGACTCAGTTGCAAGAGTTGCTTGATAAGGGGTTCATAAGCCCCAGTGTGTCACCATGGGGAGCTCCAGTGCTGTTTGTGAAAAAGAAGGATGGGACTTTGATGCTTTGCATTGATTACCGGCAGTTGAATAAAGTGACTATGAAGAATAAATATCCGTTGCCTAGAATTGATGATCTGTTTGATCAGATGAAGGGAGCAGGAGTATTTTCTAAGATTGATCTCAAATCAGGGTATCATCAGTTGAGGGTGAAGGATGTAGATGTGCCCAAGACTGCATTCAGGACTCGATACGGGCATTATGAGTTTCTGGTGATGCCCTTTGGCCTAACAAATGCACCAGCGGCATTCATGGACCTTATGAACCGTATCTTCCATCCATACCTTGATCGGTTCGTAGTGGTTTTTATTGATGATATTCTGGTGCACTCCAAAACCAGGGAAGAACATGATGAACATTTGCGGATTGTTCTGCAAACCCTGCGGGAAAAGAAGTTGTATGCTAAGTTGTCCAAGTGTGACTTTTGGCTGAATGAGATTGCATTCCTTGGACACGTAGTGTCAGCTGATGGGATTAGGGTGGATCCCAAGAAAATAGAAGCAGTAATGGAATGGAAGCCTCCCAGAAATACAACTGAGGTCAGAAGCTTCTTGGGGCTAGCTGGGTATTACAGAAGATTTGTGAAGGGATTTTCCCTAATAGCTGCTCCAATGACCAAGTTGTTACACAAGAATGTCAGATTTGACTGGAATGACAAGTGTCAGACCAGTTTTGAGAAGTTGAAGGCTATGTTGACAGAGGCACCCATGTTAACACAGCCAGTGTCAGGAAAGGACTTCGTGGTCTACAGTGATGCCTCTCATAATGGGTTAGGGTGTGTATTGATGCAAGAGGGGAAGGTGGTCGCCTATGCTTCCAGGCAGTTAAGGCCACATGAACAGAACTACCCTACCCATGATCTAGAGCTTGCAGCAATTATCTTCGTGACCGAAGATATGGAGGCATTACTTGTATGGTGAAAAGTGCTACATTTACACAGACCACAAGAGTCTAAAATATTTGCCAACTCAGAGGGAGCTCAACCTTAGATAGAGGCGATGGATTGAGTTCCTGAAGGACTATGATTGTGTGATTGACTATCATCCTGGGAAGGCAAATGTAGTTGCTGATGCTTTGAGCAGAAAGTCCATCACAGCTTTGAGATCATTGAATGCCCGTCTAACTTTGATTCGAGATGGAACTATTTTGGCTGAGTTGCAAGTGAGGCCAAACTCACAAAGAGATTTTGGATGGGCAAATGGCAGATGGAAAATTAATGGCCATTATGAGCAAAATCCCAGAAGGAAAAGCAACTGATTATGAGGTGAAGGTAAATGGGTGTCTGTATTACAAAGGAAGACTGTGTGTACCAGATGATGGGGAATTGAAGGTCAATATTCTAAAAGAGGCACACACTAGTGTATATGCTATGCACCCAGGAAGTACAAAGATGTATCATGATCTAAAGCTTCAGTATTGGTGGCCTGGTATGAAGAAAGACATAGCTGATTATGTGACTAAATGCTTGACATGTCAGCAAGTCAAGGCAGAACATCAAGTTCCATCAGGTTTGCTACAGCCTATACGCATACCTGAATGGAAATGGGATCGGGTCACCATGGATTTTGTAAGTGGTCTACCTCTCACCCTAAGAAACATGATGCGATGGGTGATAGTTGATAGATTGACAAAGTCAGTACACTTTCTGCCAGTTAGGACTGACTACTCACTGGAGAAGTTAGCAGAATTGTATATCAGTGAGATAGTTAGACTACATGGAATTCCACTTTCCATCATATCTGATCGAGACCCAAGGTTTACATCGAGATTCTGGAAGAAGTTGCATGAGTCCTTGGGTACACAACTCCATTTCAGCACAGCTTTCCATCCTCAGACGGATGGGCAATCAGAAAGAGTAATCCAGGTCCTTGAGGATATGCTGAGGAGTTGTGTCATTGAGTTTGAGGGAAGTTGGGATAGATACCTCCCACTGGCAGAATTTGCATACAACAATAGCTACCAAGCTAGTATCCAAATGGCCCCGTATGAAGCGCTGTATGGGAGAAAATGTAGAACTCCAGTGTGCTGGACTGAATTGGGTGAAGACAAACTGGTAGGGCCAGACCTGGTGAAACAGGCTGAGGAGAAGGTGAAATCAATCAAAGCCAACTTAAAGGTTGCCTCAGACATACATAAATCTTATGCCGACCTTAAGAGGAAAGAAATAGAATATGGGGTTGGCGACAAAGTGTTCCTCAAGGTGTCACTATGGAAGAAGGTATTGAGGTTTGGAAGGAAAGGTAAGTTGAGCCCTAGGTTCATTGGCCCATATGAAATCATCGAACCTGTGGGTCCAGTGGCCTATAGGCTAGCTTTACCACCAGAGTTGGACAAGATCCACAATGTGTTCCACGTGTCTATGCTCAGAAGATACTGCTCAGATCCTTCACATGTCATCTCCAGAGAAGAAATTGAAATACAGCCGGATTTGACATACGAAGAAGAACCTCTACGGATCTTTGCTCGGGAAGTGAAAGAGTTGAGAAACAAGCAAATTCCATTGGTGAAAGTGCTTTGGAGGCACCACAACACCGAGGAGGCAACTTGGGAAAGTGAAGAGACGATGAGGCAACAGTTCCCTCAACTGTTTGCATCAGGTAAATTTCGAGGACGAAATTTAAATTAGAGGGGAAGAGTTGTAACACCCTCCCGGTAACAACTCCGTACATTCTACTGTTCTGGTGACCGGTGTCGGTCCGGACAGCTAGAACGTCCGGAAAAATAATTAAAATTAAGTGAGGGACCATAATTAACTCAAATATTAATAAGAAAAATTTAGCAAAAATTTTAGAAATAAAATACAACCAAGTCAAACGAGTCGATGCCCAAGCGATGGGTAACCGGAGGGAAGTTGCGGTTCTCGCAACGAGGAGCCTTAGACCCTGGGGAAAAATTATAAAATAATTTTTGGGACTCCAGAGAAGGGTTATTGAGGTTCCCATGGCATTAGAATGCCAAGAAAATACCTAGAAAAATTTTTCAATCGGTACAGACAATTTTGACCCGTTAAGCCAAACGGAGGGCATTTTGGTCATTTCGCCTTCAGAGGTGATTTTTGGCCGACTTGTCCAGTTGAGTAAATAATTAATATGACATAAAATATGAAGAAACATTACTAGAAATTAAATTGAAAATGAGTAGTGGAGGAAAAGAAAGAAAATGAGGAAAAAGCTTATTTATGACATCATGGTGATGTCATTAAGGAAATTTTGACCAATCACAACTAAACCATTATTTGACTAACTATTAAAAGAGATAAAAGAAGACCAAAATAAGAAAAATTCCAGCAGCCACCACTCCCACAAAAACACACCCGTAGCTCTCCATTTTCCATAACCATTTCACCATGAAAGCTCCACCAAAGCTCCCTTTCTCTCTTTGTTTCACTACTAAACCTTAAACACTCTTCACTAAAACTTGTCCCCACACCTTAAACAACCTTTTGGCAGCCAAGAAGGAGAAAGAAATTGAAGTTTGGGGCTTGGAAAAATTCTGCCACTTGAGGTTAGTGCATCTATATCTTAAAAACTCATTATTTTCATGGTTTAGGACTTGAAACTAGTAAGAATTGTAATTTAAATGAACCAAAAACCTATGTGTATGACATCTTGAATTTCGGCTGCCCTAGCTATGGAATAGAAGAGAGTGTTTTTATGAGCTTGAAGTGAACTAGAGTTATGTTGGAAGGTTATAAACACAAGAATAATGGATTAAAAGTTAACTAAGATAACTTGTATAAAACATGAATTTGAATTAGGGTTTTGTGAGCAAAATGTAAACTTGGTTTAGGAAATTATTAGAGAGCATTTTAATGGTCAATTAGTGACCATTTTAGGTAAGTTGACCATTAAATGGACTGAAAAATAGGATTGCAAAGTGAGGTTGCAGGCTGCCCTAGGATAGCAGCAAATGGACTGAAATTTCAGTCCAATTACAAAGCCATAACTTTGGCTGTGTTAGTCCAATTGGTGTTTGGCCAATTGGACATGAAACTAGGCTTATAATGGCACATTTTTTCTGAAGAAACCATGCCCAAAAGACCAAAGCAAGAGGACCAAAACTTAGCCCCAATCCGGACACTCTGCAACAGCCCCTGCAGAATTGACTAAATGAACAGTATTTGGCCATAACTCACTGTAGATTTGGTCAATTGACCTGAAATTTTTACAGCAACAAGTTAAGACATAGACAAACAACTTTCTTGAAGGAACCTACCCCAAATTATGGCCATAACCCATCCAACCAAGTGACTCTAGATACTGTTCCTGTTACTGTAGATATGGTCAATTCTGCAGATTGGCAATCCGGCCAGCTGTGGTTTTTGAGCCATATCTGGAGCTACAAAAATCCAAATGGAGTGATTCAAAAAAGGAAATTCAACTAGACAAAATAAGGAACAACTTTCATGTTTTACATTTCTTCAAATTTCTACAGTAACAGTGTCTAATGGAACAGTGAATTTGACTCACCAAAACTGAAAATTCTGCTTGTGTTAGTTTAAACTTTGAAATGGTATAAATGCTTAATGCCAACAAGTTTGGAATGCCAAATGTGGTATGTAGGGAGTGCCAAAGTCAATGTACATATTTTTATTCTAAAAGTCAACATTTTTATTGACCAATAAGATGAATAGTGACACTAAAAATTTGAAATTCACAAATTGAAGAATTTAAAAGTTTCAAATGCCCTAGTATACCTAACATGATTGGTTTGGATAGTTTGGCATGCCAATAGGGTTCAGTTAGCAGTACTGTACATGGCAATATGCCATTCTGTGATTTTATGGCTTTTAGCCATTCTGACTTTGTATTGAGCTTTGGCCTTGTGCCTGATATATTTACAGCTTGTTAGCTGCTCTGTTGCACACCGGGAGATACATATGTGACCGATGGTGTGACGGCCCGAGGTACTTGATACCCAGTGCCAGTTTACCCGTTATCCAGTCCAGTCGTCTATTGTAGGTTACTTGGGCAACCAAATGAGTGAAAGTGAACAAAGTTACTGAATTAATGTATATATAACCATACTAAATAAATGAATCATACACATTCACTATATATTCGTTTTCTTGCTATTTTCTTTTATTATATTATTGCACCACTAAGCATTATTGCTTAGCGCGTTGCTGTTGCCATGCGTAGGTACTGGAGATCCGGATCATGAGCCCAGTAGACCGCAGACTGGGTGAGTTCATCCTGCAGATCTGCACAGTGTCCGTGTCACCTCACTACCTGCAGTGCATTGGTAGGGCACTAGGTGTCATTTTGTCATTTTGTAATTAAATTTTTATTTTCTCATATGTATTTGGGATTATGTAATGTATTTTGAGGTTCATGTAAATAATAAAGATTTATGATTATGTATGGAAGTAATTTGAGCTTTTAATTGTTATTTATATATATATGAGAACCCTGAGAAATGGATGTTTGAGAAATGAAAAGGCTATTGAGAATTGAAATTGAGAAATATTGTTGAGTTTTTGATATTGAGACTCTGTTGATGAATTGAAGTTGGGTTTGTTTGAAAATTATTTGGAAGTGTTTTCACAGGTTCCGAAGAACGGTTTTCTCCATTTTTAGCCGGTACTACGCCGGATTTTCTTTAAAATTTTCAGAACCTTAAATGAATAATACTTTTGATAAATGGCTTAAATAAATTGTATTTCATAAATTATATGCAAAAGCATGATATAAATTAATTAAGGAATATTAGAGTGTGCCGGTACACCTTGTGGCATTACTTACTCGGGTATACTGTACACGGGTAAGGGGTGTCACAAGGCGTTCCTAGGCACAGATAAGTAGAAAGAACTACTGTGCATGCATGCATTGCATTCAGAAGAGTCGAGGTGACACTATGCAGATCTGTTTACTTTTGATTATTCAAGGTTAAGATATGGACTTAGAGCGGTAGAGGGCATTAGAAAAAGAGATAGAAAACCTAGTTCATGAGGTTATAACGTAATAACTACATAATGTTCTTGATGTTTGTATTGTAAGCTGCGGATTACAGTACCGACCTGAGATTATTGTGTAGAGCTACGTGCTTCCTCGTGGTAGAATAAAATAAGAATATTTGTAAGTAATCTATAATTTAATACATTTATGCCCAAATAGAGCATTATTACGGGAAATAAATGGTCAAATTCTAGTTAAAAATTTAAAACTTCAGAACTAGCCTATCGAAAGACTACACTTTTAAGGTAGCTAGAGTCAGTGACTCGGTTACACTAATGTGAACTACAATTACCACAAAAATTGCTATAAGCTTTGAGAATTCAGTATGGCTATAGATTAGAAAGAACACCTTGAGGATGAAGATATTTGGACATAGATGTGGAGTCTTATCAGTATTTTAATATTTTTGACAGAAAGGAATGATGTAAGTATTTGAGAATAAATTTAAAAATTGTATTGATGCTCTCTCCGGAAGCAAGAATAGATACTTTCCATTAATGGAGTTTGTGTATAGTGATATTTATTAAATAAGCATGAAGATACCAAGGTATAAGGTCTTGTATGAGATAAATGCAGAATACCTAGACAAAGGGTAATTTAACAGAGTTGGAATTAGTAAAAGAGACAGAAGGACTGGTAAAGAATCCTAGTATGAGAGATCAAGAAACTAATGAATAATAGAATTTCATGAGTAGGAATACTAAAGGCAGAGGAAAACAATGATGGAAAAGTGAATAAAATTATGAGACAATGATAAGCTCAGTTGTTTGAATCAAATGAATTTCGAGGATGAAATTCCTTTTTAGAGGGGAAGAGTTGTAACATCCTCATTTTCGTAGTCCGTACATTATACTGTTCCGACGACTAATGTCTGCCCGGAAAGTCGAAATGTCTGAAACTACACTTCGGTGATAATGAATAGAGATATAATGATGAAATAAATAAGAAGAAAATACAAGAAAAATCAAAGACAAATGAAAGAGAGAAAATGAAGCTAAGTTAAACGAGCCGACACCGCAGCGATGGGTGACCGCGATGGGAAGGCCGTTGCCGACCCCAGGACCACGGGGAACCCTCAAAATTTAATTCCGGGACGTAAGTAAAGGTCTATTGAAATATAATTGACACTAGAATTATTAAAGAAAAATTAATAAATTAGTACAAAGAAAAACGAAAAATTAAGAAATAGACAAAAATCGATATTATCGAAAAATCAAAAAATCAAGTTAAGATCAGGTGCTCCAGCACTCCGTGTAACACACTTTGTTTGGCCACACTGTAGACGAGTGAGGGGTGTTACAGTAATCGTTCTTGATTTAATCTAGGGTTCTAAAGTTAATCTGATTAATTTTAAAATCTTAAATGGCGAATACAGATCCAAAAACATATTAAAAGAGTTTTAATATGTTGTTTATCATTGAAATCAAATAGATAAAAATAGATCTTGCATGATGCATGTGACCCTAGGTGAAAATTTTTGAATTCAATGGTATAAACTTGTGTTTTTCACGCTTCCGTTCCTTCAATTGGTATCAGAGCCACTATATTTGCCATTTAGATTGTTGATTATATGATTTAATTGTGTGATTTGATCATGAGATGATTGATCCATTGCTGGTTGCAATTGATGTGTGGCGGCACACATGGTGAAGCCACCATTGGTGGCGGCAACAATGGTTCTTCAAGGTGGCACAAGGTTTGCCTTTTAATTTACAATTGTTGTATGATCTAAAAGCTCATCCTATGTCTAATTAAATTATTTAATTAGAATTTTAATCACACAATTAAATTATGATTTAAATCAGAATTTTAAAAATTGTTTGAATGTGATTCAAACTTGAATTTTAAAAGTTGTTTGAATGTGATTCAAATCTGAATTTTTAAAGTTGTTTGAATCATATTTAAATCTGATTTTTTAAAATTGATTGAATAAAATTCAGATCTAATTTCTTAAAAAATGTTTGAATGTGATTCAAATCTGATTTTTTATAAAATGTTTGAATGTGATTCAAATCTGAATTTTTAAAGTTGTTTGAATGTAATTCAAATTTGAATTTTTAAATTTGTTTGAATGAGATTCAAATCTGAATTTTTAAATTTATTTGAATCATATTCAAATCTAGATTTTTAAGTTGAATATGAGATATTCAATTTAATTTAAGTATGTATGTTTTATTTAATTGTTAAATAGTGATATGCATGATGGATGATCATGGACTATAAAAGATCAATGTGATTTGATTTATTTCTTTTATATTTCTTTGGGATTGTAAATTAATTAATTTATTTTAATTTATTTTGGGCATGTATTATTAAGTTTGTAATAATTTTTGGGTTGTAATTTCATTTATTTAAGTTCTTGTAAATTCGCCTTGGTAGGCCAAGGATTACTATGTAATATTGGATTGCAAGAAGTTCAAGGAGATCAAGAGCATTGGTGGGACCAGGGGGAGGAATTCAAGATCAAGTGTTGATTATGTACTCTTTCAGCAACTCTTGTAAAATGAATGAATGAATGAAATGCACCTAGGAATGCCCTGATTCAATTCTTGGTGGCTCAGAATTGAATACCTTAGAAAGTCCATGATCATACCATATTTATTGCTTATCCATGAATGCATGAGATGTATGGGAATGTATGCTATTATGTGATATATGCATGCTAATTGGATAATGTGCAAAGTGAGACCTTAATAGTAATTAGAATGACCATAAAATCTTCTAAACAAATGATTAAGTTGGATATGCTATAATTAAAGTAATTATAACATAGGCCCTCCATTGGGGCAATTATTTTAAGAAATTTTAAATAGCTGCATAAGATGCAATTAATTTAAGAGATTTTCTTAAGAATAATTGTTAAGCATGAGATGTTGTAAATATGTAAATGGTTTAGTGGCCAATATTGGATGTACCTGAGGACATTAAAATTATTTGCATAATTACAGGCTCAATGGGATCAACTTAACTAATGCAAGATAAGTCAATAATGGATGTACCTGAGATTTTGAGCATTAGGGGCTAGGTAAAGGATTGAACCTCACATGAGATATGATGGGCAAGGAGTTGCTCACTTATAGTTTATTGTAATTCCAATAATGGATGTACCTGAGGATGATCAATAGAATTATAAGAATTCAATCACCCACTAGAAATCCATCCAGCTAGGATTTTTGTTTTCTACTTTGGAAGTGTAGGATTCGCTAAGTTAGTTGGAGGACCAATTTGATTAAAAGACCATAATCATTTTGGTTAATTACATGATACATTTACTAATTAATGTGGTTATTTTCTGCAGTTAATTTTCTGATAAAAATGAGCACAAAACAACCACCACCATCCAATATCCTTGAAAGCATACTTGATCACAATAGGTTGACAGGACCTAATCTGTCTGATTGGCTAAGAAATTTGAAACTTGTCCTGAACCTTGAACATATAGGATATGTTCTAGATTCAAATGTTCCTGGTCCCTTACCTCCAGAGGCCACACAAGAGGAACATGAAACTTTGGATAAGTTGAAGGAGCATGATATGAGAGCTAAGTGTTACATGCTTGCTTCCATGAGTAATGAGTTACAGAAGCAACATGAGAACATGCAGAGTGCGAGTGAGATCCTCCTTCACCTACAAGAGTTGTATGGTGAGCAAAGCAAGAATGCTAGGTATGAGATATCTAGACAGCTATTCCGTATGAGGATGTCTGAGGGACAGAATGTTGAGGATCATGTCCACAAGATGATTCAGCTGATTGAGCAGTTGGAATATCTTGACTTCAACATGGATTTCCAACTACAGACGGATTTGATCCTGCAGTCCCTTCCTGAGTCTTTTGGGAATTTTGTGACAAATTTCCATATGACTAAACAGGAATGCACCTTAGCTGGTTTACTCAACATGCTGGTTATTGCCCAAAAGAATATGCCAGGAAATAAAAGAAAAGAGGTAGTTTTGGTTGCATCTTCTTCTGCTGTAAAGTCCAATAAGAAGAAGGGCAATAAGAAAAAGAAACCTCAGATTCCTGGTCCTTCCAAGAAAATAGATAAACAGAAAAGGAAGACTAAAGCTGATGGAGGCAAAGGAAAGTGTTTCCACTGCTAAAAGGATGGGCACTGGAAAAGGAATTGCCCAGAGTATCTTGCTTCTCTGAAGGACAAGAAGGATACACCTTCGGAAGGTATGTCCATATCTTGTTATTTAGATTCTGATGATACTCATAGTTCATCTACAGCTTGGGTTTGAGATACTGGTGCCAGTTCTCACATTTCTAATGATATGCAGGAACTAGCAAACAGTAGTAGCTTGCGTTCTCAAGATATTAGAGTCCGGATTGGCAATGGCTCAACTGTTGAAGCTTTAGCCATGGGATCTAAATCTTTTTATATGTTTGGACATATTTTGTGTTTAGATAATATTTTATATGTACCTAATGCTTTTAAGAACATCATTTCTATATCTAGTTTGACTAGAAATGGCTATGAATTTCAGTTCACAGATGATGTTTGTAATATTTATTTTGGAAATAAATATGTTGGTTCAGGTTATATGAATGATGGTCTTTATTATTTGGATAATAATAACAAACACAAATTGAATGCAAGTGATCTAAAAGAATGCAATGCCATGGTGAAAATCAACTCAAGTTCAAAATATATTAGGCACTTAAGGTTATGTCATGTTGCAGAAGATAGGATTGCAAAACTGGAGAAAATGGGGATTCTATCCTCATTGGGCTCTGAGCCTACTCCAACTTGTGAATCTTGCCTTCAGGGCAAAATGACTAGATCACCCTTTGTTGGACAAGGGCTAAGAGCTGAAAATATTTTGGAGCTAATACATAGTGATGTATGTGGTCCACTTAAAGAAGTGACTAGAGTGGGGTTTTCATTATTTTATTACCTTTACTGATGATAAATCAAGGTTTGGGTATTTGTATTTGATGAAATACAGATATGAATCTTTTGAAAAGTTCAAAGAATTTAAATCTGAAGTAAAAAATCAAACAGGAAAGAGTATTAAAGCTCTTCGATCAGATCGTGGAGGTGAATATTTGAGTACTGAATTTGATGAATACTTGAGAGAGCATGGCATTGTTTCTCAGCTGATTCCTCCAGGAACGCCACAACTGAATGGTGTATCTGAAAGGAGAAATCGTACCCTATTGGATATGGTACGTAGTATGATGAGCTATACTGATATGCCAATCTTCTTTTGGGGATTTGCATTAGAATCAACTTTGTGTATTTTGAATAGGATTCCATCAAAATCAGTTTCTTCCACACCTTATGAGATATGGAATGGAAGAAAACCAAGTCTTAAGCATGTTAAGATTTGGGGTTGTCCAGCTTATATCAAAAAGTTGAACACTGATAAATTGGAGACCAGATCAGAAAAAGATCGATTTGTTGGATATCCAAAAGATAGTTTTGGATATTATTTTTATTTGCCTACTTCACAAAAGGTTGTGATAAGTAGAGATGCCACATTTCTTGAACAACAGTTTGTTCAAAAAGGAGGCAAAGGAAGGCAAATAGAGTTAGAATTGGAGAATTCTGACCAACCAACAAATCAAATGGATATAGATCCATCTAGTCAATCTATACTCGTTGATGAAACATCTACAGCTATTCCTCGTAGAACAACCAGGGTATCTCACCCACCAGTGAGATATGGTTTTCTTCATGAAGAAGAACAAGAGCTGTCTATTCCATGAAGTTCGAGATTGATTCCATGTATAAGAATCAAGTTTGGGATCTTGTTGACCCACCTAAAGGTATTGTACCTATAGGGAACAAATGGGTTTTCAAGAAGAAAATTGGTTCTGATGAAAAGGTAAAGACCTATAAGGCAAGGCTAGTAGCGAAAGGGTTTCGCCAAAGGCAAGGAATCGACTATGAGGAGACTTTCTCGCCTGTTGGCATGCTTAAATCAATTAGGATTTTATTAGCAATAGCTGCATACTATGATTATGAGATTTGGCAGATGGATGTCAAAACAGCTTTTCTCAATGGATACATTGAAGAAAACATTTTCATGGAACAACCTAGGGGTTTTGAATCCCATGATGGTTCCAAGGTATGCAAGCTAAAGCGATCCATTTATGGGTTGAAACAAGCTTCGAGGAGTTGGAACATCCATTTTGATGAAGCCATTAAATCCTTTGGTTTTATCAAAAATGAGGATGACCATGTGTATATAAGAAGGTTAGTGACAGTGCTATCACTTTCCTTGTGTTATATGTGGATGACATGTTGTTGATGGGTAATGACACAGGTATGTTGACAACTATAAAGGTATGGTTGTCAAATGCATTCTCCATGAAAGACTTAGGGGAGGCAACCTATATTCTTGGGATTCGCATCTATAGAGATAGAGCGAAAAGAATAATTGATTTATCCCAAAGTCTATATTTGGAAAAGGTGTTAAAGAGGTTTAACATCCTTGATTCCAAGAGAGGATTGTTACCAGTGAGACATGATATCCACCTTTCTAAAGAGATGTCTCCAAAGACACCTGGAGAAAGAGATAAGATGGCCAGGATTCCATATGCTTTGGCTATTGGAAGTTTAATGTATGCAATGTTGTGTACTAGGTCGGATATCGCATATGCTATTAGTTTGACAAGCAGGTATCAATCCAATCCAGGTTTGGAACACTGGATAGCTGTCAAGAATATCCTTAAGTACTTGAGATGAACTAAGGATTTATTCTTGATTTATGGAGGTGGAGACTTGCAATTGGATGGTTATACTGATTCTGATTTCCAATCAGATATCGATGATAGAAAGTCTACCTCTGGATATGTGTTCATTTGTAATGGAGGTGCAGTCAGTTGGAAGAGTTCCAAACAGAGCACAACTGCAGATTCCACTACGTAAGTCGAGTATATTCTTTGCATCGAATCTTTGCAAAGGAAGTCGTTTGGATAAAGAAGTTCGTGATGAACTTATAGTAGTTCCTTCCATTGAGTCGCTAGTTCCACTACAATCGTGACAACAATGGAGCGATCATCTGAGCTAAGGAACTAAGGTCTCACCAAAATCCAAACCCATAGAAAGGCACTACCACGTTATCAGAGAAATAGTTGGGCAAGGCGATGTAGCCATGCAGAAAATAGCATCAGCTGAAAATCCAGCTGATCCATTCACTAAGCCTATGTCACAGACTCAGTTAGACCGACATCTTGAGAAGATAGGTCTAAGATATTGTAATGAATGGCTCTAGTGCTAGTGGGAGATTGTTAGTAGTATGCCCTAGAGCATATCATTTAGTATGTATCTTGTATATATTTTATTAATAAAAGGCATTTCCACTTTTCCGTTTACATAATATATTTATGTGTAATAGAAAAGGTCCATTGATATTTTGTTAGAAATATTATTCTTAAGTTGTTAAGAATATGAGTGATAATATTTCTAGTACAACGTATCATAAATAGGTTCACAATCGAGGATACTTCATAATAAGGACATGACTTATCCAGAAAGATTGTATTCATGTTTGTTCCCAAGTTATTTATATGAGATATAAATAAGATGGAATGGTGAGTCTCATGCCATATAACAAATATGATAGGCACTTATAAATGATAAGTAGGCCGAACCAATGACACTTATGACAAGCACATGGAGTTTACTCTTGTCAATGTTTTGTCATAAATCATATCAATGCATATAATCTTTAGACCTGAGATAGCACAGTTTTCTTGTATATAGGTAGTTTGAGTTTGATACTGCTTTCATACTTGTACTATGTATGGGTATATGGGCATGTGTTGGCTCCTACTAGTTATATATGGAGGTAGGTGTTGATCAAGATGGAATCTGTTCCTCTAAGTAAATAGAGATAAAATCCTATGTTCATTTAATTGTTCTTGATGTTTCAAGTTCTTGGCCAGGACAGATAGATTTATACAGAAAAGAGTTTCTGATGAGAAAATCTTTTTAATCAAGAACTGGAATTAAAAGAGAACATAATATTCATAGCAAATGGAGTTTGACATAAACCATGACTCCAGCTTGAGTTGGGATTTTATAATAGAGAGATTCTAGTACATGGTAACATATGATTATAGGTTCATTTAAGGTAAACCTTATTACTAATTGGGTGGCCATGGCAGGCTATGCTAGGTGTTAAACATGGTCTATGAGGTTCATAAAATGATTTAGAGAAATCATTTATGGTAAGAAAGAGTTTTGATGATATTAAGAGTTGATATCATGTCTCATTGCAAGTTAGTGATGAGCCTAGTAAGTCACACACATACACAAGTTATCACCTATTTAAATATGATTTAATTAATTAATTAAAGAGTTTAATTGATTAATTAAATAGGTTTGGTTTGTAATTAAATTGCAAGGTCCCTAGCATGACTTGAAACCAAATCTAGATTATTGGATGTATAGTATAAATTAAATTTATATTTAAAGTGTTTAAATATGAATTTAATTAATGAGAAATTAATTAATAGAGATTAATTAATTTATTTATATTTGATATAAATTAATTAGAAGAAGAAAAATAATTATTTTAGGTTAGGAACTCAAAATTAAGACACAGGGGCATTTTGGTCATTTCACAGTGTGACACGTGGCACCATGAGATGGTGACACATGGGATTACACATAAACATGCCAAAGGTTTTTTTTTTTTTAATCATGTCAGATGATTAAAATCAAGATTAAATATAGGTTTGACACTTGGCACAATGTGATTGGGTCACTTAAACTTAGAGCTAATCAAAGGGTGACATGTGGCAAGGGTTTAATGTGTTAACCTAGCTATTTAAGTGTGGTTATGAAAAGAAAAAATAACCAGCAACCACTCCTCTCCTTTGTCACGCCACTTTGAGGCTTTTTCATCTATTCTTCTTCATCTCTCATCAATTCAAAGAGATTAGCCATCAATCTCTTGAATTAAGAACACTAGAAATTGTTTCTAGTGTCCTGTTTACATCTCTAATCTCTTAAAAGGCAGAACTTGAATTTCTAATTAATAGAAAAAGCTTTAGAAGCTGTTCAAGGGCTGCCATAGGTGTTCTTGGTGTGGACAAGCTAGATGGACAACATCTGGTGTCCTGAAGATGAATCTCAATGGCACGCATATCGCAAAGTGCATCAAGAGGTTAGTGTAATTGTTCTTGATTTAATCTAGGGTTCTAAAATTAATCTGATTAATTTTAAAATCTTAAATGGCAAATACAGATCCAAAAACATATTAAAAGAGTTTTAATATGTTGTTTATCATTGAAATCAAATAGATAAAAATAAATCTTTCATGATGCATGTGACCCTAGGTGAAAAATTTTGAATTCAATGGTATAAACTTGTGTTTTTCACGCTTCCGTTCCTTCAGATCCAACCATGGAAACTTCAAGCATCTTTCATTAAAAGTTGTCCATACACGTTGGGCAGTAGATAGGCAGCAAGAAGATCAAGTTTAGTCAAGGTTTTGAAGAGTTTCCAAAGTGATAAGTAGGTATTTTTTATGCTTGCTTCATTAAAGTTTGTGTGGATGTTATGGGTAGTTGAATTGTGGAAAGATTTTTTAAGTTTGATGTTTTAAGGGAGATGTATATTTTTGGCAGCCATGGAAACTCCATAAGTATAATTTATCCTTGCATGTAAATGGTAGATTAATTTGTTGATTAAGTGTTTATGTGTGTAGGAATAAATTGGGTGATGTATATTAGATGTATGTGAATGTACACTTGATTTTGGAAGCTTGGAAGTTAATTGAGAGATATGTATGAATCGGCAATCTGAAGAGTGGACCAAAAAAATGTTATTTCATGATTTGGTTATGGAATATTATTGTTGAATTATGGTACTTTGTAACACCCCTCACCCGACTACAGTGTAGCCGAGCAAAGTGTGCTACATTCGGTGCCGGAGCACCCTATCTTATCTTACTTTATTCCTTTCATATTTTGATCTCGATATATTTTAATATTAATAAATTTTTCGACGGAGAAACCAGCGGAGTTTCCCCTATTTTATTACCAGTTGACGTATTTTATTATTTACCTGTTTGAAAGTTTCAATAATATTTTACAAATAAAATCTCATCAATTATTTTCATAACCATCTCATAATTCACATCTCATTCATATATCTCAGTTTCATATTCATTTCCATGCATTATCTATATATTTCAAATCTGTCTTCGAATCCATATAATCTCATTCATGCTCAAATCACATAAGTAAAATTTTCAAATTTCTTTAATTTACATAATTTCATAATTTACATGATATATAAATTAATTACATATGAAAAAGCTAATTTATTAAATTACATTACATTTCTATTAATTACCTGCTCATAATCTACATTATAATACAATATCTAGCATTTCATACTAAATACAAAATATGATCTATATGGGTCCTATCTACATGCATTGCTGAGGAGGTGACAACCTTGAATACTCCAGCCACTTCTGCAGATCTGGACTCCAAAAATCTTAGTCAAAGTACCTGCGCGAGGAAACAAATCCATCGCGCTAAGCATTGCTGCTTAGTGGTGCAATAATAGAACAAGAAAATAAAATTTACAAATAAAGAAAGAACGAAGCATAATTTGAATATTTAAGAATCAATTTAATTTAATACAATGTGTTTAATATTAATTATCTTTTGTTCTCATTTGTTTCGCTTTGAAAGCGTTTAATTCCGAAATTCACAGGGATAATGTACAACATACAGAATTAATAAAAATACTCAGTTTATATTTATATGGCAATAGAAGGTACATTTAAAATATTTAGTTAAGTTATACTTATTTTTACAACTCTTTTATCATTTTACTTAACAATTTTTATGTGGTTTGGATAATTTCATAATTGTAACTAATTCTTTTGAAGTCTTATTAACTTATTTATTTGATTTTTAATATTTTTAATTACTAATAGTCTTAATTTATTTTAATAAATTACACTGCCCAAGTAACCTACAACAGGCTGACTAAACTGGATAACGGGTCGTTGGCTCTGGACACCGCGGTGCCTCAGGCCGTCATACCATGGGACGCAGAACGTCAACCACGTATGCAGTTAGTATGGCTAAAAAGCCATGATATCACATAATCGGGCATAAAAGCCATGAATACAGGCATAACAGCCATGAATACGGGCATAGAGCTATGAATATAGGCATAAAGCCTTTTGCAGTACTGCTAAAACAATACCCTATTGGCATGCCAAACTATCCAATCTGACACACATGTCTTGGCAATACAAGGGCACATAATATCATTAAACATTAATATATTGTGTTTTATGACTTCATTATTTCATAATAAATTTCAATTATAATTCATACATTCATTTGATCATTTATATGATCACAATTCACATCAATTATCCTTTTTATACCATTGTACTCAAAATACTTCTCCTTTCTACAATAATGAGAACTAATGTCTCATTCATACATTAATATGGTTCACATGTACCATTGTATTCAAAACATTTTTCCTTTTCTCATTTATACATTCAAGAATCTACTTATGTAATTGCAAATTTTATATTTCAAGTTGAGTTACTAATATTTTATGAATTCCATTTGTGATGGGCATATAAGCCCTAACTATCTATTTACATCAATTAGATGACTTATTTTTCATGTTTCCAATAATCCATGAAAATTTCATGGACTTCAAATTTATGCTCTTAATTTCCTTTTAACAATTTTGACTAAGATGCATAGTCCACATTTGTCATACCATTTTAAGCTTAGAATTGGTTCTAGGTCTTCATCTTAATTTGCTAATTATTTTGACTACTATTCACATTACTAGTCAACCAAAATGTTGACTTTTTCTACTTAATGGATATATTAGTTCTAATTACACCAAGATCCCACATTTTGAGTTTTACATTTGCTAGTATTAATTGCCAATTGCAATTTAAAGTCCCTTAGATGCATTTCTAATTTCACATTTTAAATTTCAATTTTTGGTGTCACTATTCATCTCATTGGTCAACAAAAATGTTGACTTTTGGATGGAAAATAGGTACATTGGTTTTAACACTCCCAATGCACCACATTTTACATTTAAAACTTGTTGGAATTGAGCACCCATACCATTTCTAAACTTAAAACCAAGAGGGCAGAATTTTCAGTTTTTGAAGCCCAACTTTACTGTTCCATTAAGCACTGTTGCAGTGGGAATTTGAGGAAATGGTAAACATGAAAGTTGTTCCTTATTTTGTCTAGTTGAATTTCCTTTTTTTGAATCACTCCATTTAGAGTTTTGTAGCTCCAGATATGGTCCAAAAACCACAGCTGGCCGGATTTCAATTCTGTAGAATTTACCAAATCTACAGTACCATGAACAGTGACTGTGACTGCCATTTGAGTTAGGTTCTGGTCATAATTTGGAGTAGGTTTCTTCATGAAAATTGTTTGTCTATGTCTTAACCTGTTGCTGTAAAAATTTCAGGTCAATTGACCATTTCTACAGTGAGTTATTGCCAAATGAACAGTTACTGTTCATTTGGTCATTCTGCAGAATTGGCTTGCAGGGTACCCGGATTGGGGCCAACTTTTGGTCCACTTGATTTGGTCTTCTGGGCATGGTTTCTTCAGCAAAAATGTGTCATTATAAGTCTAGTTTCATGTCCAATTGGCCAAATACCAATTGGACCTACACAGCCAAAGATATGGCAGTCCAAACAGGCTAGACTCACAGCCTCCTCACATCGTCACTAGGCAGCATGCCCATTTCAGTTTGCCATGCAATAGTTCACTCCTAATTATGGTCAACTTACCCCAAATGGTCACTAATTGACCATTAGAATGTTCTTTAACAATTTCCTAAGAAAAGTCAAATTTTCACTCCCAAACCCTAGCTCAAAGTCAAGGTTTTCACAAATTTCCTTAGTTAACTCTTTCATTCCCTATATATATATATATATATATATATATATATATATATATACGCTTTAAACATAATCTCTAATTCACTCTAAGTCCATTACAACAATCAAACTCATTCCTTCCTTAGGGCTGCCGAAATTCATGGTATACATACACATGAATTCTTTTCATTTAATTTACAAATTCTTGTTCACTTTAAGTCCTTAACATGGAATGAAAGGGATTTAGGTATAAATATGCACTAACCTTTTTGAAACCAACCTTGAGCTTGTTATTCTTCAAGATTTCTCCTAGAATCATAATAATCATAATCAATTATAACTTCACTTTCCTAAATTAAATATCCAATAAAAATTCAACAGCATTTCTCCTTAAATTGGACCAAACTCCTATCATAAATCTTAAATCCACAACCACCCATTAATACCCAATCTGGCAGCTTGTGCATTCAAATTTATATATAATGATCTAACCGTTAGATAAATCCCAAATTTTAACCATATATTCAAGACATCACTATACAATATCAGTAAAAATTTTAGCATCAAATAATCTCTATATCATGAGATATCAAATCATTCATTCAACCCTTCAAAATCTGAATTTTTGCAGAAATCAGTCTGACTCAGACAGCTCATGTAAAACAATTTATATCTCATAAACCACAAGTCTAAAATTCACCAAATTTTAACCCAGCAGCCTCAACATCCAAAGTATCATTTGTACCAAATTTCATAATTTTATAAGCATCTTAACTATTTATTTTTCTCAAATTTCAGTAGCCAAAATTCAGAATTCAACCTACAGATAGCCTGTGTTCAACAATATATTTCTCCAAATCCAACCGTTGAACAATCACCAAATTGTAACCATAACTTCCACACATACATACCTCAAACATATCCAAAAATCAGCCGTAGATGTTCAGCTAAACTCACCTGGACGGAAGAGAAAGATGCTGCCCTGCTGAACCCCTATTTCCTCTACTGTTCATCTCCTTCTCCTTCTTCCTTTCTTTCTTTCTTTCTCTTTCTTTCTTATTCCAGCCTGTATGAAGAAGGAAACTGCTGGTTTCCTTTGTTTTTTTTTATCTCATTTTAAGTCATTTTTATCTCTTTTTATTGGTTTGTCAAATGGTGATTGGAGGGGGCTTTTAAATGACATCATCGTATGTCATAATTAAGCATTTTCCTTCATTTTCTTTTCTTCTTTTCTCTACTCATTTTCAACTCAATTTTTAGTAATGTTTATTCATATTTTATGTCATATTAATTATTTACTCAACTGGACAAGTCAGCCAAAAATCGTCTCTGAAGGCGAAATGACCAAAATGCCCTCCGTTTGGCTTAACGGGTCAAAATTGTCTGTACCGATTGAAAAATTTTTCTAAATATTTTCTTGGCATTCTAATGCCATAGGAACCTCAATGACCCTTCTCTGGAGTCCCAAAAATTATTTTATGAATTTTTTTCCCCGGGTCTAGGGCTCCTCGTTGCGAGAACCGCAACTTCACTCTGGTTACCCATCGCTTGGGCACCGGCTCGTTTAACTTGGTTGTATTTTATTTCAAAAATTTTTCCTAAATTTTTCTTATTAATATTTGAGTTAATTATGGTTCCTGACTTTAGTTTAAATATTTTTTCGGACGTTCTAGCTGTCCGGACCGACACCGATCACCGGAACAGTAGAATTACGGAGTTGCTACCGAGAGGGTGTTACATACTTGTTATGGCAGCTTGTGTATGTGTATAAGGGTTAGAGTTTGGACATGTAAATGAGCTAGGTTATGTGATTAAATTATTGTAATTTGAACTTGGTAAATTCTGTACTATAAGGTGCATATTGAGTGTGATTACAAGCTGCCAAAAAAACCAACAATGTGAAGTAAAATGTGTTTAGGTTATGGTACAAAACAGAAATGGCATGAATGTGTAACTTGGTAATGTTAAATGTGTCCTTTGATGAGTGATGGACAATGTGCAATAGGGCAGTGTGTGTTTTGCCTTAGAACCTTAAGCGTGTGCCTCCAATTGGTATGAGACCAATTGGAGGTGAAACTAGGCAGAAAAAGTGCCAACTTTCATGCAGGAAGCTTACCAAAATTCTACTTAGAAGGTAACTTGAAAAATGACAAAATCCGGATTAGTGCATTTAAGGCCTGAAAATTGACCATTTGGGCAGCAATTAGTGTTTTGGCCATAACTCAATCAAAACAGGTCCAATTGACTTGAAATGTTTACCATGAATAGTTGAGACATATGTCTACAAGTCTTATGAAGACACCAAAGCCCATAAATGACCAGAACCAAGCCAAATAGCTTGCACAAATTCAGGTCCAAAAACTGGCCGAACCTAAAATGACCTAAAGTGACCAATTTTGGTACATTCTGACCAGCAATAGTAAAATGACTATAACTTGGTCTATTAAACTCAGAATGACCTGAAATTTTGCCCCGTGTGCAATAAGACATAGATCTACAAGTTTGTAGTTTTGATTGAAACCTGAAAACTGAGGGAACTAGGTCATCCGGCTAGGTCAAATTAGCATACTGAAATCCAGCAAATTACAATAAAATGCAATATACATGAAAATGAATTTGGTAACATGTACCAATACTAAAAGGCTACAAATCTGACATATTGGTAACATTAAAACCTAATTCACCTAGACTGCATCGAGGGTCGACATCTTAGGTTGACTAAGGAAATAATAGAATTTAATAAATTAATTATTAAGCTTTATCCTTAGAGACAGTTTAAATGAGTACTGAAAGACTTCAAATTGTGTTTCTCAGTTAGCAAAGACTCAGGGAAAGGGAAGGAAACACTAAGTCAGAGCCAAGAGACAGTTATCAGAGGTTTGTGCACAACGTTTATTTCTTTTGAATTTTTCAATTGAAATAAATTATGACTATTTGTATATTATTGTTTTAAATTGTGGAAATGTGTTTGAATGGATACTTATTGCTTGAAAAGCATTGTAAATGGTTTGAAACTGTGAAAAATTTTTTGAATGATATTTGATGGATACTTATTGATTGAAAAGCATTGTAAATGGTTTGAAACCACAGCTATCATGTATATTGATTGAATTCCTCTCTAGCTTGTCTAGTGGAACGAATTGAATTCCCTCTCTGGCTGAAGTGTTGAGGTGTGTGCCTGTTGAGGATGAATAGAATGAATACTCATAATTTTGCTAGCTAGCTATGTTATTCCTCATTAGCCATTGGCTTTTGGGACGAATTGAATTCCTCATTAGCTATTGGCTGTTTGGGACGAATTTAACTTTGGAACATGATTAAGCTGTGTGTGATTTATTGATATGTATTGTGAGATTGTGAAATGGAGTTTAAATTCTTATTGACATTCAATGTTTTTTGAATTTAACCATGTTTTGATTTATTGAGATTTATTGTGATATTGTGAAAGGGAGTTTAAATTCTTTATGACATTCATTGTCTTTGAATTTAACTATGGTTTTAAGTATCCACTATTTATATGACTGATGATTTGTGATTTAAAGTTGTATTTGATTAATGTTGTGCACCACTGAGACAATGGCTCAGCGATAGCCTTTCATTGCTGTTGCAAGTAGACAGACTGACAAGGCAGCAGACTAGGTTGCTAGTGCATTCAGTGAGAGATCATCGGGTATATTGAGTATACCATATTTTGCATTTTGTATTGTAATGTATGTTCATTGTATGTATATAGTGTTCTTGGTTTTGAGCAGTTGTAAAATAAAATTGTACATTGAAGTTGTAAAATAAATTGTAAATTATTTTGGCTTGTAAAATTTGTACTATATTTCTTTTATCTCAGCCTTTGGAAATATTGAAAAATTATTGTGGATTTGAGTTGAGAAACATATTGAGTTGACTAAATGATGGAGTTTGAGATTAAGAAATATATTTGAAGTGCTTTTTATAGGTTTTTGAAGAACTGTTTTATTCAAAATACAGATGGCACTCCGCCAAAATTTTTACAAAAATTCCTAATAATTCAAATGTGTTAGTTGTTTCCCTTCAGTTCAAAATTTTTTTTAACACCTGTAAATAGTGCTCACCACTGTTAAAAGAAGTAAGAAAAGTTTTAAAATCCCTTATAGTGTATTTAATGGGTTATCAGTAAACAAAGTTGGTAATTCATTAGGTATACTACGGGATCATGTTATGCCTTACAGAGGGGTAGGGTGTGACAAGTATACCAGTCAGACATCTGTATGTCTATCAAGCATACATTGGTCATGTCAAGCACAAGGCCAGCAGGCAGGCATAAAGCCAAAAATGATAATAGGCACTATGGCCAACGGGCAGGCATAAAGCCAGTATAACAACCATCTCAGACATTTGTTGTCTGTCAATGATCATTCATGTGAATAGTACTGCAATCTGTAGTCCCTAATTGGTATCCAAGCGATATACATAAGTCTAGGTTTACATTGGGCAATTTAAACATTATTACTTAATTTTTTGAACTTATTTTTTCATGTCATGTATCATTATATAGTGGGAAGGTAGATCCCACTTACACTTTCATGTAGTTTATGCATTAGGCAATTTATTAAGGTTAAGTCCCTACCATAAAATAAATTATTTCATGAACCTTTCTTTAGGTTCAGTTTCAGTGTCTTAATTTTAACTATCAATTTGATCAATTTGTGGCCACTGTTTGGCCAAACTTCCTTCATGGAAGTTGTTCTTCTATGTCTTGTCATTGTTTTACCTTTTGAATCATGTTATTTGGAGTTTTAGAACTCAAGTTATGGTCAAACAACCATAACTAGTTCATTTCCAAATTCTGGTTTCATAACTAGGCAGCTTTTGGACTTAGAATTTACCTAATTAATTGAATATGTTGCAGCCACTTTTAAGCCTAGTGTTCTCCATATAAATTTTTTTTCCTAAGTCTTATGGTCTCCATAGAAATTGCAATTTTTCAAGTTTTGTAGAATTAATTATACCCAAATAACTAGCCTAGACTCGTGTACCCTGTGCCAACAGGATTCCTGTAACACCCTCCCGGTAACCACTCCGTACATCCTATTGTTCTGGTGACCGGTGTCGGTCCGGACAGCTAGAACATTCGGAAAAATATTTAAACTAAAGTCAGGAACCATAATTAACTCAAATATTAATAAGAAAAATTTAGTAAAAATTTTAGAAATAAAATACAACCAAGTTAAACGAGCCGGTGCCCTAGCGATGGGTAACCAGAGGTAAGTTGCGGTTCTCGCAACGAGGAGCCCTAAACCCGGGGGAAAAATTATAAAAAAAATTTTGGGACTCCAGAGAAGGGTTATTGAGGTTCCCATGGCATTAGAATGCCAAGAAAATACCTAGAAAATTTTTTCAATCGGTACAGACAATTTTGACCCGTTCAGCCAAACGGAGGGCATTTTGGTCATTTCGCCTTCAGAGGTGATTTTTGGCCGACTTGTCCAGTTGAGTAAATAAATAATATGACATAAAATATGAAGAAACATTACTAAAAATGAAATTGGAAATGAGTAGTGAAAGAAAAGAAAAGAAAATGCAAAATAATGCAAATAATGACATAGTATGATGTCATTTAAAATTACCAACCAATCACCATTAAGCAACTATTTGACTAACAAATAAAAGAGGTTAAAAGAAGACCAAAATAACAAAAAAATGTAGCAGCCATCCCTCCTTTCCCATTGCAGCCGAAATCCCTTCACCATGCTCCTCCATTTTTGGTTCTTGAAAGCTTCAAATTTCCATGCTTCCTCACCCTAAAACCCATAAGTCCCTTCATCAAAAATTAATCCCACACCTAGACAAAGCTTTTGGAAGGCAAGAAAAGGAAGAAAAGTGATGTTTTGAGTTGGGAAAAATCTGCCCTATTCAAGGTTAGTGCACATATATACTTAAATCTCCTTTATTCCATGTTAAAGCCTTAAAGTGAGCAAGAATTTGTCACTTAAATGAATGAAATTTATGCTTATGCATGCCTTGAATTTCGGCAGCCCTAAGGAAGGAACAATAAGGGAGTGTTTTGATGGTTTTAATGGACTTAGCATGAATTGGAGATTATGTTTAAGCTATATATCTACACAGATGTTGAACTAGTGTGCTAATTGAGGTTTATGGGTAAATTGCATTGGACATTAGGGTTTTGAGGAATAAAAAATTAACTTGGCTTATCAAACTGTTAAAGAACACTCTAATGGTCAATAAGTGACCATTTGAGGTATGTTGACCACAATTTGGACTGAAAAATGGTATGGCAAAGTCAAGGTGTGAGCTGCCCTAGGACAGCAGCAAATGGACTGAAATTTCAGTCCAATTACATAGCCATAACTTTGGCTGTGTTAGTCCAATTGGTGTTTGGCCAATTGGACATGAAACTAGGCTTATAATGGCACATTTTTGCTGAAGAAACCATGCCCAGAAGACCAAAGCAAGAGGACCAAAACTTGGCCCCAATCCGGATACCCTGAAACTGATTCTGCAGAATTGACCAAATGAACAGTAACTGTTCATTTGGCCATAACTCACTGTAGATTTGGTCAATTAACCTGAAATTTTTACAGCAACAAGTTAAGACATAGACAAACAACTTTCATGAAGAAACCTACCCCAAATTATGGCCAGAACCTAACCCAAATGGCAGTGGCAGTCACTGTTCATGTTACTGTAGATATGGTAATTTCTGCAGAATGGTAATCCGGCCAGCTGTGGTTTTTGGACCATATCTGGACTAAAAAACTCCAAATGGAGTGATTCAAAAAAGGAAATTCAACTAGACAAAATAAGGAACAACTTTCATGTTTTACATTTCTTCAAATTCCAACAGAAACAGTGTCCAATGGAACAGTGAAGTTGACTCACAAAAACTGAAAATTCTGCTTGTGTTGGTTTAAACTTTGAAATGGTATAAATGCTTAATGCCAACAAGTTTGGAATGCCAAATGTGGTATGTTGGGAGTGCCGAAGTCAATGTACATATTTTTATTCAAAAAGTCAACATTTTGTTGACCAATAAGATGAATAGTGACACTAAAAATTTGAAATTCACAAATTGAAGAATTTAAAAGTTTCAAATGCCCTAGTATACCTAACAAGATTGGTTTGGATAGTTTGGCATGCCAATAGGGTTCAGTTAGCAGTACTGCACATGGCAATATGCCATTCTGTGATTTCATGGCTTCTAGCCATTCTGACTTTGTATTGAGACTTGGCCTTATGCCTGATATTATTTACAGCTTGTTAGCTGTTCTGTTGCACACCGGGAGATGCATATGTGACCGATGGTGTGACGGCCTGAGGTACTAGGTACGCAATGCCAGTTTACCCGTTATCCAGTCCAGTCATCTAGTGTAGGTTTACTTGGGGCAACCAAATGAATAAAAGTGAACAACGTTAACGAAATAATGGTTATACCAATACCAAACAAAGAAAGCATACACATTCTATACACATTCATTTTCTTGCTATTTTCTTCTATTATATTATTGCACCACTAAGCATTATTGCTTAGCGCGTTGCTTTTGCCACGCGTAGGTACTGGAGATCCCGATCGTGAGCCCAGTAGACCACAGACTGGGTGAGTCCATCCTGCAGTTTTGCACAGTGTCCATGTCACCTCGTCACCTGCAGTGCTTTGGTAGGACACTAGATGTCATTTTGTCATTTTGTAATTAAATTTTTATTTTCTCATATGTATTTGGGATTTATGTAATGTATTTTGAGGTTCATGTAAATAATAAAGATTTATGGTTATGTATGGAAGTAATTTGAGTATTTAATTGTTGTTTATATATGAGAACCCTGAGAAAGGGATGTTTGAGAAATGAAAAGGTTGTTGAGACCTGAAATTGAAAAATTGTTGAGATCTTGATATTGAGTTTTGTGATGATATTGGAGTTGGGAATGAATGAATTTGTTTATTGGATGTGTTTTTAACAGGTTCCGAAGAACTTTTTTCTCCATTTTTAGCCGGTACTCCGCCGGATTTTCTATAAAATTTTCGGAACCTCAAATAAATAAAAATTTTGCTAAATGGCTTAAATAAAGTATATTTCATAAATTATATGCAAAAGCATGATATAAATTAATTAAGGTATATTAGAGTGTGCCGGTACACCGTGTGGCAGTACTTACTTGGGTATACTGTACACGGGTAAGGGGTGTCACAATTCCATTTCAGACCAGTGGCTTTGACTCAACTTTTAGGGTTCTTACATTCATAATTTAAGGAAAGTGTCTAAAACAAAGTTAGAGCCCTATTTCCTAGGTTTCCAGAACAGTATAGCTCATCCCAATTGGAGTTTCCTAGTGGGAGATATAACTAAAAGACTGTTTCTGGGGTCAACTGGTCACTTGGGCAATTTCTAAAATTTGCACACTAATTTGACCTAGCGAATTGACCTAGTTCGCTTGATTTTTGGGTTTTGGTCAAAACACCAATGTTGTAGACCTATGTATTATAGAAATTTTTCCACTGGTTTCATTGTATTTGGATTTTTTTAGACCAAGTTATGGTCATTTTGCCAAAACTGATCGGGTAGGCCTATGTCCAGTAAATTCTGGGCAGGATGGTTTTGGACAGTTTTATGACCTAAATTTTGCTGGCAATTTGGTTTGGTTAGAGGCATTTATGGGTTCTGTGTTCTTCATGGAAGTTGTACTCCTATGTTTAAGCTTTCCAATGATATAAAAATCAGGTCATTTGGACCTTTCTAGAGGGAGTTATGGCCAAATGAACATTTTCATTTGGCCATTTTTCTGGGTTCAGGATTTGGTAATCCGGATTCAAAGAGTAATTAGGTCAATTTATGGAAACAATTTGGGCATGGTTTCTTCATGAAAAATAGAGTATTTTGGCCCTAGTTTCATTTCTAATTTGCCTCATGCCAATTGGAGCAACACAAATTCAGTTATGGGTCAAAAACCACACTAGACTCAAAGAGTCCCAAACCTACAAGGAAAATGTACACTCCCAATTCATCTCCTCCATTCTCCCAAACTTCAATTTGGCATTCATAGCACTTCTAAAGGTCAACAATCAATCTCAAAAATGCCAATTTCAAGTAATCACATGAATCCCCAATTAATGATCACAAACCCTAATTTCATTTATCCAATTTGTGTAAAACTCAATTCATTCACTTCTAAAGCATATCAACTTATCAAACATCATCATTGAACCAATTTTCATCCATTAAAAAATCAAACCTTAAGGAATTTCATGGCTACCAAAAATAAAAGTATTCATTTCCTTAGCAATTTCTTTCAATTCAATGAATTTCTAACCTAATTTGGCATGCTTACTACACCTAAAGGTGGAAGGAGAAGTTATAGTGCACTAACCTTTTGTGACCCAACTTCAAGCTTCCCAAAACTTCAAATTTTCTACTTCTTGTTGCTACTAGTAGATTCTCCAAGGCTTAAAATTGAGTTTTAATGAAGGGACTAAGAAATTTTATGGTGAGAATTGGTGGAATTTGAAGCTTAGAAGGAAGAGCATCAATGGAGGAAGTGAAGAGTATGGCTCGGCCAACTCTTGAAGAAGAAGAAGAAAATGATTTTTAATGAAATTTTGTCTCTATTTAAGTCTCTCTTTATCTCTTATGATGGTTGTCAAATTTCCATTGGTCACAATTTTTAATTAAATTCATTTTATGACATCATAATAGCTTATGTCATAAATAAATTTCCTTTTCTTTTCTTATTTCCTCTTTTTCTTTATTTTCTCATTTCCATACATAAATTCATAATTTTAATTTACTTTAATTATTTTATTCTCTCTCATTTTAATTGAAATTTAGGTCAAAATTCAACTCTGAGGTTAAAATGACTAAAATGCCCTCGTTACGCTTATTGAGTTATTTTTATCTGTATCAATTAACAAATTTTCTTGAATTTTTTTAAACATTTTTAATGTCATTTATACCTCAGTAAACCTTCAATTAAGTCCCAAAAATTATTTCCTAGGGTTCCTCATGGGTCTGGGGTCAGCAATTGTCTTCGTAGTCGTTTTCCAGTACGGTCACCCATCGTCGTGACTCCAGCTCCTTTAACTCATTAACATTTCATTTCTTATATTTTTCCTTAACTTTTCTTAACCTTTATTTCATCATTTTATGTTTCCTCACCCTAGTTTAACTGTAGTTCCATACATTCTGGCTGTCCGAATAGACGTTAGTCATCGGAATAGTAAAATGTACAGACTACCTAGAGTGAGGGCATTACAAGAGAGGTGTAATATCCACCATTTTTCGATGTTAGGATATTTGTCCTTGATGGAATATTCTAGTAAAAAGCAAAACTTTACTAACAAGGGAGTGACAGTAAGATGTGAAAATATGTTCATGTATGTGGGTTTAAAAATTTCAAAATGTATTTAAGAATAAAAAATGTTTTAAAGGTTTTATTTCTAAAAAGTTTTTAAGTAAGTATTTCTAGCAAAAGAAGTTTCAACAGTTGAAGTCCTCTTCTCTTGCCTAAAAGCTCTTTTGGACATAATAGGCTCCGGTAACCAAAAGCTAAACTTTTGACAGCCGAAAATTCCTCGATAGAGAGGGTATAAAAAGGGTTTAAAGCTTATTTTGCTGCTAAAACACTTAGGGTTTTCTTCTTTCCTCTCTCCCTCTCTCTCTTTATTTTAGGGCATACAAGGTGCTCTTTAAAGAGATTTCCTTGGGTTTTGAAGACCTAGATGTAGTTTCTTCCATTTGAAAGTGTGGAAGAGTAGATTCAAGCTTTGAAGTTTTGGTTTTCTCATCTCCACACTCTAAGAAAAGAGGTAAACTTTTTTTTTCCTTGATCTAATGGGATGAGGGATTAAATTTTTATAACTTTAATTTCATGAAAATTTATTTTAAGTTAAGTTTTTGGGGAAATTTATGCAGGTTAGGATTAGGTTTTTGTGATCTTCTATTGAAGTTGCATGTTTTATGGTTAGAATAATTGTGTTTAAGTGATATGGGCCTTAAATAGCTAGTTTCCCTTACTGAATTTGAAAAAATCCATGTATATGCTAAGTTGGGTTTCGAGGAGACCTATAATTTGAGTTTTTGAATAATGTATGTGTGTATTATGCATGTTTTCAAGTTGGTTTAGGCCCCAAAGATGTGTATATGTGATGGGATTATGTTTTGGAATTTAGAAATGAGTTTGGGTGCTGATGGGAGAAGGAATTTGTAGGTTTTTGACTTGGGAATTCTAGAAATTCCTAGGTTCCACTATCAAAAGCTAGAGGTTCGGCAGTCGAAGCATGCAGTTTCCATGAAAATCTAGAAAAATTTCTAGGTTCGATAGTCGAAGTCTAGGAGTTCGACAACCTAAGTCAACACTGGACAAAAGTGTTATCCGAAGCCTAAGATTTTTACAGCTGAAGTGGGTTCTACCTGACTTTTTCTCTCTTTTTTTCTAAGGTTTCAAAACATGGTTTCATAGTTCCTAAGGACCTAAAATAGGATATTTATGATATGTATAGATTTTTAAAAACTTGTATAACACTATAGGGTTTGATTTTATAGAATTGGGCTTAAGGGACTTGGAAAGTTAAGGATCCGAGGATAGCTTCTATTCGAGTAAGGTGGTTAATAGGCTACAAGAGGTGAGTAACTCTAATCTTAATAAAATGCAAATTATTTACAGGTAATTAATGAGCATCCTAATGCATCATGTCATATTTATTTAGGATATATGAATCTAGAATATGAAGATGTTGCATAATTACATAATTTGTTATTGGTGCATGGATGGATGTTGGATGATCCACTGACTCCCCCAATATTATGACTATGTAACATTACAAATATTATGGATCCATAAGTAAATCCTATGAGGAGATCATTAAGTTGCCTTTCATGGGAGATTTGTAAGTTGCCCCAGGATGCATGACACAGGTCAAGTTTTAAAGGAAAGTTTGATAATATCCATCTTATGTGAAGTGGTTGTGATGTGAAAATCCACATGAATGATGTATTGCACATGTGTGAATAGATGATATGATTAAGGATGGCTAGTTTACTCATTGAGCTTGTGTAAGCTTACTCCCTTCCCCTAACCCTCAGGTGTAGGGTTGTAGGACTAGAAGAGTTACTTGAAGAGAGAGCATTAGGGGTGGCCTTACCCTTTCTTTATGTATGGTGTATGGGTAGATGGATATGTAATTTATGAATGGATAGTGTTGTGCTGGTGATTAAAGGAATTGGAAATATGCAAATTTTTTTTAGTATGATGATGTCTATGTTATGTTAACCCTTTTGAGGGTATGCATGTTAAACCATTGCACTTTGGATGTGACACCCCTCACCGATCTACAATGTTGGCAGGGAGTGTCACATTCGGTGCTGGAGCACCCTATCTTATCCTATCATGTTCATTGTTAATTTTAAACTTTATAGAAAATATGTGGAAAATTTTTTTATCACAATTTATCTCTGTGAAAACCCGGGCAGAGCTTCCTCTGTTTTATTGGCATCTGGCGGGTTCCAATAGTTACCTGTTAAAACAATTTCATATCATATATGTTCTATTCATCTTGTCATATAACATATCTTTTCTTACTCATGCAATTTCAAGTGAATATACTTTTCATTCATTCATTCATATGGGAATTTATATGCAGAAGTTCATAACTTTATTTATAACCCAAAATATATTTACAATTTTTATTTACATCACAAACTAGTAATTACATCATGATTATACACAATGAACCAAAATACTAGTCTATACATGGGCCCTACCAAAATATAAAAGACGAGTGAGGTAACTCTAGACAGTGGCAGATCTGGTCGGAGCTCTGTCCGAACACTACTATGGTGGTTGTTGCTGTGGTGGCTGTTGATCTCTAGTACCTACGCAATGGAAAATCCAACGCGCTAAGCAAATTGCTTAGTGGTGTATAATATTAAAGCATAATAACTAAATGATTTAAAATGACAATAATATATGTAATTTTATAATTCTAGGTCAATTGCATATTTTATAGCACTTTGGAATAAATATATTTATCAGGATCTTATCTATGCATATATTTCATTTTCAGTCTCCTTAAACTCATATAAGTGAAATTTTCATCAATTCTAAGTCATTTATAAACTTCTTACACTTTGGGAAGAGTTAAATTTAACAGTATCTTTTCTGTTCATTTCTTATATAGTCTAAGTCATTTATGACTTTTCTGTACTTTGGAAATAAATTAATTATCAGTATCTTTTCTGTGTATTAATTTCATTCGCTGGCTTTTTAAACTCATATTAGAGTTTTGGGAATCATATCAGCGTATTTTATGTCATATCGGTGTATTTCATGTCATATCTGTATATTTGTGCCCAAGTAACCTATAATAAACTATAATGTTAGATACACGGGAGTATATGGGTTAGATAGCCATATGTCTACCTTGTATACATCTGTCAGGCATGAGGCCAGCTATCAGGCTCGAGGTTAGAAATAAGGTTAGGCACAATGGCCAATGAGTAGGCATATAGCCTGTAGAACAATTATAACAAACATATATTATCAGTTCATGATTTGCTCTGTAAGCAGTACTACTATCTGTAGTCCCTAATTGGTATATCAATTGATCCAACTATATAAATATAAGCCTAGGTTTACTATGGGTAATTTAGTACTATTAAGCACTTATAGTTTTATTATTTCATGCTATATACTATTAAGGGTTCATAACATATTGTTATTTCACTTCGTGTACTATCTATGCTTTATACCATTTTCATGTCATTATAATGGGAACATAGGTCCTAAGTATATATTCATATAACTTATTTATTTATCACTCTCATTATTTTATGTTATGTAGTATTCATATTCATAGTATTTTTATTTCATATATGATGGAAACATAGGTTCCAAGTGTGTTTTCATATGACTTATGTGTTTAACAAACCATTTAGGTAATTTACATTTTATGTATTAACTAATTTCACGTCACCTTATAGTGTGAAAGTAGGTCCCACATATCTTTTTTATGTAATTTAGCATGTAGTGACTTATTAGGGATAAGTCAATAATTTATTTCAAGAACACTACTTTAGGTTCAGCTTTTTTGTCTTATTTTTGCATACAAATTGAATAAATTATGACTACTATTTGGCCACACTTCCTTAATGGAAGTTGGTCCTCTTATGTCTTGTCTTTATTTTCCTTTTTAAATCATGTCTTTTGGGCTTATAGAACTCAAGTTATGGTTAAGTAATCATAATTGGTTCATTTCCAGATTTTGATTCCTTAACTAGGCAGCTTTTGGACTTAAACTTTACCTAACTAATGGAACATGTTGCAGTCACTTTTAGGCATAGTTATCTTCTTAGAAATTGTTTCCCTATATCTCATGATCATTGAGAAATTTGAATCACAATTTTTCAAGTTTTGTGAAATTATTTATGCCCAAATAATTGACTTGGACTCATATACCCTGTGACAACAGGTGTTCAGTTCAGGTCATTGACTACATGTCACTTTTTGAGGTTCTTAAATTCATAATTTAAGGAAGGTTTCTAAAACAAGGTTGTACCCCTGTCTCTTAGGTTTCTGGAAAGTTATTGATCATCCCAATTGGATTTTTCTAGTGGAAGTTATGACTAAAAGACTTTTCTAGGGTCAAGTGAAGTTTGGTCAGATTCTAGGTTTTGATGCAGTGACTTGTTCTAACTATTTAACCTAGTTCTCTTGATTTATGAGTTTTGGTCAAAATACCAATTTGTAGGTCTGTGTCTTGTGGGAATTTTGCCATTACTTTCATTACATTTGAATTTTTGTAGACCAAGTTATGGCCATGTTGCCAAAACTAGTCAGGTAAGGTTATGTCCAGCAGTTTCTGAATAACCTAATTCTGGATAGTTTTGTGACCCAACTTGGGCCAGCAATTTGGTTAGGTTTTAGGCATTTTTGGGTCCTGTGGTCTTCATGAAAATTGTAGCCCTATGTCTAAGCTTTCCAATAGTATAAATTTCAGGTCATTTGGACCTATTTTGAGTGAGTTATGGCAAAAAGACTGATTACTGTTTATATGGTTAAATTCTGGGTTCACATTTTAGGCAATCCAGATTTGGTTACTTTGTAAGTCACTTTCTAGGTAGAATTTTGGCATGACCTCTACATGAAAATTGGCCTATTATAGGTCATATTTGACCTGAAATTGGCCTCATACCAATTGGGATCACACAATTTCATTTATAGCCTAAAATGTATACTGCCCTAAACAAACACAACCTGCATTGAAAATTGGCACTTATAATGGACATTATTCACATTGCAATTTGGTCAATTGTCTAACAACAACTCAATGTAATCAAATAGCCAGCAACAAATCAATTCCATTAAATCAAATGTCCAAAAACAATTCAATTTTTTCAATATTCAGCAATAACACATTTACTCAATTCAATTAGGTCAAGTGTCCAACAATTTATACAATTCTGAAATCACCAATTCCAAACCCAATTCAATTGGTCAAAATCACTAATAAACAATCATTAATTCATTAATCAACATTAATACACATAAAATCAAGGCTCTCCTAAGTACATCAAGGCTGCCCAATTGTACATATACTCCAAACTTTCAAATTCAATTCACAATCCTCTTCAAAGTATCCATTTCACATTGTCAATCTCAAATGTACACTTGTAATTAAATTCTAATACTTATAATCACATTAATTAACATCATTAATCAACAATTATATGCACAAATTAATCCATATCCAAGCTTATCAAGGTTGCCAATTTGACAATTATACAAATTTTCCATACTTCTTTCAAAAACCTCATTCAAATTCCCAATCTCAACTTACACATGAAATCAATTTGCCCAAACGTCTAATTACCTCAATCAATATCATTACCCATCCATTACATATCAAAATAAATTAAAGTCCCTTAATTCCCATGGCTGCTGATTTTATGGCTCCCTAATACTCAACCATTTCCTCAATTTTTTTTTTTAGCAAATCAACTCATCTCAACCTTAATACAAAGTTTAATGAAGCAAGGGATGAAAAACTAGCACTAACCTTTTTTGAGCTTGACAAAAAATTCACCAAAAATCTTCCTTTTTGTTCCTTATAAGCTGCCCAAGGTGTGCAGACAAGATTTAGTGAAAGACTATATAAGGATCAAAGCATGGATCATAGAGGAATGGAGCTTGGTCATGGACGGCCATGGAGGAAGCTTGGGAGAATTTTCAATTCGGCAAGAAGAATGGAGAAGATGAAAGTGATCAAATGGCAGTCCACTTTGTCCTTAAGTACCTTGTATATGTAAACAATCGTCCACTAACTTAGCTTTAATAATATAAAAATCAATGTTTTAAAAATTCTACTTAACCCCACTTAACTTCCCTTAATTACACTACCTAAAATTTTATATTTTCATGGGATTTTTACATAATTTTCTAAATTTTAATAATATCACTCCTTTTTAATGGACTTTTTGGTCAAAAGTCAACTTTAGGTGTCAAATGACTAAAATGCCCCTCTTCGGGTCATAGTCCAAATTTTTTGAAATTACCGATCAAATTCCCGATCGGATGGTTCCTTAAATTTTTACGCTATCTATTTTATTTTTTTATTTTCACTTTTACCAATTAATTAAAATTTCCTTGACATTTTTGGTGCCATTTACACCTCAGTCAATTTTTAATTAAACCCTGGAAATTATTTCCTTCATTTTTTCTTGTATTTTTTGTAACACCCCTATGTTCGGTAGTGCGTTCTACTGTTCTGGTGATAGTGTATGTCCAGACAGCTAGGATGCTTGGAATTATATTTAAATATTAGTATAGAGATTTAAGGTATTGAAATACAATAAAGGAAAATACAAGAAAAATAAAGGAAAAATAATAACAATGAAATGTAACCAAGTTAAACAAGCCAGCACCGTAGCGATAGGTGACCACACGAGGAAGGTACGGCGCAGGCAATAGCCGGCCCCAGGATGCAAGGAACCCTTGAAATTTAGTTTCAAGACATAATTAAAGACTTATTGAAGTATAAATGTCATTAGAAATATCAAAGAAAAATTAATTAATTAGTAAAAAGAAAAATGAGAAATCGAGAAAACGACAAAACTCGGTGTTACAGAAAAATCGGGAATACAACCCGAATAGGGGCATTGTGGTCACTTGACATCTAGAGTTGACTTTTGACCTTACTGTCCATTAAAAATAAGTAGTATTACACTTTGAAAATATCATGAAAAATAAAAATGTGGTACATTATTTAAACAGTGAAAGAAATGAGGCAAATGTGCAAATTATGGAACTTTAACTAATTAAATCATTAATTTATGGTTAGTGCTCCACTAAATGGGATTAGTGGACATATAAAACCAAGTGGACAGCGTGCAAATTCACTTTCTTCCTTATTTTTTTCACTTTGCCGAATTACTTTCTCAAGTTCTTCCATGGCTAAATGTTCTTCCAAGCTTCCTCCATGGCCATTCATGCATAAGCTCAAATCTACCATGATTCAAGCCATATTTATTCAAACTCCCTTCATTAAAAGTGGTCTTCACACCATGGGCAGCATGTGGGCAGCAAAAAAGAGAGGAAATTCCATGGATTTGTGAAGCTCAAGTTGAGGTTAGTGCTTAATCTTTCCATTTACCTTCAATAATCCTTGTGTTGAGCTTTGGGTAAGTTGAATTGCTAAGAAAAATTAAGGAAATGATGAGTATTGCTGAACCTTAATTTTGGCAGCCATGGAAATGCAGGGTTAGTGACTTATTCTTATATGTATTGGATGGGAATTAAGGTTGATTAACTCAAATAAAAGTTATAGTAGGTTAATGTCTAAGTATGTGCATGTTAGTACTTGAATTAAGGGTTTGAAATGGGACCTTGATGCTTTGGCAAACTACCATGTTTGGTAGCCTATAATATCATGAATTTGTGTGTGAATATAAAGTTTATTAATGAAATATGATAGTGTTAAATTGTGGACAACATGTGTAAGTGATATTGAAGTATGAGTATATTGAAGTGTATGTGTAATATTGATATTGAGAAATGTTGAATTTTGGTGAAAGTGAATATTGAGCTTGAATGGTGAATTGTGTGCATTGAGCACTTGAGTTTTCTGCCCAATATGCTTGCTACAATTGTGTACAATATATATATATATATATTGTAGTGCCATTGATTGAATATTGAAGTAATGATGAGGAGAAGGAATATCAAATTGGAAGTGTAAGTGTTTTGTGCAGGTTGTGTATTGATGGCAGTACCTAGATTAGGTCATAAGTGCCAAACTATGAACCCAATTGGTATGAGGCCAATGGAGGGTGAAACTAGACACCAAATAGGCCAACTTTCATGTAGAAATGTTACCTAAATTCTGCCTAGAAGGTGACTTGAAAAATGACCAAATGCGGATTAGTGACTTGAAAGCCTGAAAATTGACAATTTGAGCAGTAGTTAGTGTTTTGACCATAACATACTCAAATTAACCTAACATTTTTACTATGAATAGTTTATACATAGATCTACAATTCTTATGAAGACACCAAAGCCCATAAATGGCCAGAACCAAGCAAAATAGCTTGCACATGTAACACCCCTATGTTCGGTAGTGCGTTCTACTATTCCGGTAACCAGTGTTGTCCGGATAGCTAGGATGCCTAGAACTACACTTCGATATGAGTGAGAAGACATAAAATAATGAAATACAAGAGAAGAAAACACAAGAAAAATAAGGAAAAAATAATAGGAAAGAAATGTAACCAAGTTAAGCGAGCCGAGAACCCTAGTGATGGGTGACCGCACCGGGAAGTCACGACGTGGACCGTTGACTAGCCCTGGACCACGGAGAACCCTGGAAAATATTTTTAGAAATTAAATAGACCCCTATTGAAGTATAAATATCATTAGAAATATTAAATAAAAATTAAATAATTAGTACAAAGAAAAGTGGGAAATCGAAAAACGGATAAAACTCGGTGTTACCGAAAAATCAGGAATGCAACCCGAACTGGGGCATTGCGGTCATTTGACACCCCGAGTTGTCTTTTGACCTAAAATTCCATTAAAAATAAATAATATTACACTTGGAAAATATAATAAAAAATTAATTTAGGGGTACCTAATATAAATAGCAAAAATGGAGTTCAAATTAGGTAATTAACATATTTAAACATATAAAATAATTGATTTTATGTAAGTGGAGCACTATGGGGATTAAATAAATATTATGTGGGACACTTAAGAGCTAAAATGGGCAGAATATTTCATCTTCTTCAACCTTTCAAAAGGGCAGCCGAAACCAAGAATGGAGTTCCTCCATGGATGCATGGGTTAGAGCTTCATGCAAGCTTGATCTAAGCCACTTTCCATGCACCTTCCTTCATTAAAGTTAATCCTCACACCATGGGCAGTAGATAGGCAACAAGAAAGCAAAGTTTTGGAGAGGTTTTGAAGAATTTCCAAAGTGGTAAGTTTGTATTTTTGGGTTATTGCTTCATTAAGTTTGTAAGGATGTTATGGGTGTTTGATTTATGAAGAAATTTTTGAGGTTTGATGTTGAATGTGAATGTGTACTTTTGGCAGCCATGGAAACACCTTGAAGGCAGTTTATTTGTGCTTGTAAATGGTGAATTAAATGATTGATTAAATGTATATTGTGTAGGAAATTGTTTGGGTAATGTACACTTAGTATATGTAAATGTAAAATGAAATTTAAAGCTTGGAAAGTAATGGAATGTAAGTGTACCATTGTGGCAGTTTGCTAACTCTTGAGGAATACTGGAATTCATGCTTGGTTTATGGAATAATGATGTTAAAATGTGTTGGTTGTTATGGCAGTTTGAGTGTATGTATGGTGGTGTGAAGTGGGACATGTAAATGAGCATGAATTGGTGATTGAATTGTTGTAAATTGAGTTGGACAAATTCTGCACTTGTTGGTGCACATTGAATGTAATTGCAAGCTGCCAAAATGACCTATAATGTGTTATAAATTATGTTTAGGTTGTGGTACAACCAGAATTGGTTTGAATGTTAAGTTTGGTGAGTGTTAAAAGTGATGCTTGAAGTGTATGCAAGAATTTCAATAAGGCAGTTTGTGTTTTAGGCCTATAACTTTAAGTGTGTGGCTCTAATTGGTATGAGACCAATTGGAGGTGAAACTAGGCACAAAATGTGCCAACTTTCATGCAGGAAGCTTGCCAACATTCTACTTGCAAGGTAGCTTGAAAAATGACCAAATCCGGATTAAGTGCAAATGAGGCCTGAAAATTGACCATTTGGGCAGCAGTTAGTGTTTAGGCCATAACTCACTCAAAACAGGTCCAATTGACCTGAAATTTTAACCATGAATAGTTAAGACCCATATCTACAAGTCTTATGAAGGAACCAAAGCCCATAAATGACCATAAGCAAGTCAAACAGCTTTCACAAATTCGGATCCAAAAACTGGCCGAACCTAAAATGACCTAAAATGACCTAAAGTGACCAATTTTAGTGCAAGTTGATCAGCAATAGTAAAATGGCTATAACTTGGTCTACATAACTCAGAATGACCTGAAATTTTTCCCCGCGTTCCATAAGACATAGGTCTACAAGTTTATAGTTTTGACTAAAACCCAAAAACCGACGGAACTAGGTCGTCCGGCTAGGTCAAACTAGTATCCCGGAATCCAGCAAATTGCAAGAAAATGCAAGATACATGGAAATGAATTTGGTAACATGTACCAACCCTAAAAGACTATTGAATGTGACATATTAGTGACATTAAAACTGAATTTACCTAGAACGCATCGAGGGTCGACATATTAGGTTGACTAAGGAAATAATAGAATTCGACAAGTTAATTACTGAACCTTATTCTTAGAGACAGTTTAAATGAGTACTGAAACACTTCAAATTGTGTTTCTCAGTTAGCAAAGACTCAGGGAAGGGGAAGGAAACACTGAGTCAGAGCCAAGAAACAGTTATCAGAGGTTTGTGCACAGCTAGTTTTTAACTGATTTTGTTTTGAATATTTCATATGATTAAATGACATAATTTTCTTATGTATTATGTTTAACAAGCATTGGATTTGATTCAATGATTACTGAAATTGTTATAGTATGTATGAATTTAGCTTTGTGAAATGGTATTTCCACAAGTATTAAGCATTGTTATGGATTAAATAATTATGTTTTGGAAAATTGTGGTAGAACATGTTTTGAATTGTGATGGTAATTTTCATGGAAAAATACAAATTTATGATTTGAATTGTGATGAGCATAAAAATTATTGGATATTGGAATTGACTTTGAATCGAATTGTATTATGATTTATGCTCACTGAAAGGATTGTGATATTGTTTTATATCTCACTATAGATGCTTGACTAGGTTATTACCCGTCTCTCTCATTTGTTGAGAAGACAATGGAGTTAGTTGTGTTTTGATTACTATGGTACGTGCACAGGCTTAGATTTTCCTCTGATTTGAGGTTAGATCTAAGTTTATTTTATTGTTATGGCCCTTGTGGAAGATTCATTATTGTGATGGTACTGTGCACGATGATTCGACCTCCCCGACCATAGGGAGTTAGAATCTGATTCAACCTACCCGAACATAAGGAGTTAGAATCACATCGAATATGGCCCTTTCGGATTAGTCTTGCATAGTTAGTGAGATAAAGAATGATTTTTGAGATACAGAATGATTTTTGAGATACCGAATGGCTTTTGAATGGTCAAGAATTGTGATTTCAATTATGATTTATGTATAATTGATTTTATTGGAATTACCTAAATGGTTAGTTATGATTTGATAAATTGAATTTCATGATCGAAGTCATTTTATACAAATGATTTACATTATTGGCAATGAATATTTTGAGTTTTAGAATTTGATGAGTATTCAGATTTCCAAATTATTTACTGTAAATTTTGTCAATTTATAATGTACTATGTTTTAAATTATAGTTGTGCACCACTGAGTTCACCACTCAGCGATAGCTTTGTATGCTGTCGCAGGTAAGAAGAGCATAAAGCAGTGAGTAAGTTTCTTTGAAGACACTTTCAGTTCAGCTCCAGGTATATTATAGGTATACCCATGTACATAGGTTTTGATGTATGCATGTAATAATATGTATGTAAATTATTTGAGCAGTTGTATAAAAACTCTTGTGAAACATTTTGGTATGTAATTAAATGTAAATTATTGTAAATATAAATTTGAGATTTCATTTACTTGAATAGTTTTGTATTATAAATTTTGAGTATTGTAATCAATGAAATGTTTCTTTATGATGAGATTAGTTTGAAAATGAATTGATTGTTTATTGAGAATTGAATTGTGAATTGAAATGAAGTTATTGAAGTTGTATTTGAGAAAACATATTGGGAGCATTTTCTTTTGCAGGATTGAAGAATTGTTTTCTCAAAATACAGCCGGCACTTTGCCGAAATTTTCAAAAAAATTTTATAACACCAGATTTTAATCGATAATTTAAATTTCACGAAAATTATTTTAAAATCCCTTGTAGTATATCTAATGGGTTATCAGTAGGCGAAGTACGGTAATTCATTAGGTGTACTACGGGATCATGTTACATCTTACAAGGGAGTAGGGTGTGACAGCACAAGTTCAGGTACCAAAACTGGCTGAACCAAAAGTGACCTAAAAAAGACTTAAGCCTACTATTTTAGTGCATTCTGTCTAGCATTGGTAAATTGACCATATCTTGGTCTACACAACTCAGAATGACCTCAAATTTTGCCCCGCGTGCAATAAGACATAGACCTACAAGTTTGTAGTTTGGACCGAAAGCCGAGGGAACTAGGTCGTCCGGCTAGGTAAAAATAGTACACCGAAATCCGGTAAATTGTAATAAAATGCAATACACTTGGAAATGAAATTGGTAACATATACCAACACTAAAGGGCTATAAAATGTGACATATTGGTAACATTAGAATTGACTCACTTAGAGTGCATCAAGGGTCAACATTATAAGTTGACTAATGAAATGAATTGAAGGGAATAGTACCAAGAAAATTTAAATATTGGATTTTATTGTTAGCAACAAATTCATTGAGTACTGAAACACTTTAAATTATGTGTTTCAGTTGAAAAGGATATTGAGAAGTATAAGGAACACTGAGTTAGGGCCAAGAGGCATTTATCAGAGGTCTGTGCACAATACTTTTTATATTCACTGCTTTTACCAGAAAATTTATTTGGAGAAATGAGTTATGAATAATTTTTTATTGTTTTGACTTGGGAATTTTATTCGGAAATTATTGTGTTGCCTACTTTGCAAATGGAAATTTTGAAATAAAATATGATTTGTGGTTTGTATGAAATATTTAAATATTGTGATTTGAAATTATTTTGATTCACACTTGACATGACAATATTACTATGTTCCTCCTCCATTTATGGGGTGAGTGTGATTATATTCCTCCCTCTTTGACTTGTCAGTCTGAGGTGAGTGTGGATGATTACTCATTATCTAGCTAGCTTCCTCCCTCATTGATTTCGATTAGTGAGGTGAGTGTGCCTTGTTGTGATGTACACACGGCATGTTCAGAAAATTTGTGTCATGACCTAAGTTGTGTTATTGATTGGTAACACTGTGTTATTCAATTGTTTGATCAAATTTGTGTTATATGAACTTTGACAAAATTGTGAATTGTTTGGATTGTAAATTGTCAATAAAGTATTATATACCGCATTGTAAATTGTTATTGTGCACCACTGAGTAAATTTTACTCAGCGATAGCTTTTTCATTGCTGTCGCAAGTAGAAAGATGGACAGAGCAGCAGAGTAGGATGCTTGTACCACATTTTGAGATTTCGCCGGGTATATCGAGTATACCATATTGTATAGTTTTTGTTGTAGTGTATATGCACTGTATGTATATATTGTACTTAGTCTTGAGCAGTTGTAAACTAAAATTGTAAACTATTTGGCCTGTAAAAGTATTGTGATAAATTTATCTTATCTCAGTTTTTTGGAAACACTGGAAATTTGATTGTTGAACTGAGTTGATAATGTTGAGAAATTTATTCTGTTGAACAAATTATTGGAGTTTGGGATTGAGGAATTATATATTTGAAGTGCTTTTTATAGGTTTTTAAAGAACTATTTAATTCAAAATACAGATGGCACTCTTCCAAAATTTTTACAGAAATTGTTAATACTTCAAATGTGTTATTTGGTTTCACTTCAGTTAAAAAAAAAAAATTTAACACCTATCAATAGTGCTCATCACTATAAAAAGAAGTAAGAAAAGTTTTAAAGTCCCTTGTAGTTTATTTAATGGGTTATCAGTAGATGAAGTTGGTAATTCATTAGGTATACTACGGGATCATGTTATGCCTTATGGAGGGGTAGGGTGTGACATGTTTTGTGGTATCAGAGCAATGATTTTAAAGTAAATTTCGAACTGTGAATTTGAAATCTTTTTATGGATAACTATAACTGCTCAAATGTTTGATACATAGAGTACATTTACATCATAAATATGAACTAACGGAGAGAAATCTCCTTGTGTTGGTCATACAGGAATAGAAAATCCTGTGAAAAGATATGGAAGAGAAGAATGAGATAATAGAACAGTCTGTGATGGCAAAAGTACAAGTTGAGGCCCTAGCTCCACAAAGTGTCGAAGGCCTGACTGTACCAGTTTTACCGGTACAAATTACTGCACAAATGGCCCAATAAATGGCCACTTTCTTTCAACAAATGGCTGATAATCTATCAGCCCAAGCCCAAGTACAAACCCAACCCCCATAAGGGCAGTGTGAAATAGAGAAGAGGGAGACACCTATGGGTCAGAGCTCGAACAGTAATTTGGGGAAGAGAAAAGAATTTAAGGAATCCCAAGCTCAGGAATATGACAGAGGCGGATCATCAGGGGAATAAATTTTGATGCATTAGTGATTAGTCCTTTAAGATAAGGAATATGATAATAAGTGAAATTAGTTTTGGAAGAGTTTATCAACGAAAAGTATTTTCTAAAACACCATAAATTATAAAGCTAAACTGCAAGGCTACTTAATGTAAGGCAAGAGGACGTAAAAGTAAGTTACAGTAATAGAATTGCTCTAGATGAGGGCAAAGATGTTACTGTTAGTAATTTTCAGTGGATATTGTAATCAGAATAAGTTTTGGATATTAGTGAATTCGAAAAGGATAAAAGATAGGAAAGTTTGACCTATTGAAATGTATCTGTGACACCCCTTACCCGTCTATAGTATATTCGAGTAAGATATGTCACACGGTGTACCGGAACACTCTATTTTATCTTAATCATTTTTATTCTTCCTTAATTAATTTTTATCATAGTTTTGAATATAACTTGTGAAATATAATTCATTTAAGTCATTTATTGAAATTATAATTTATTTGAGGTTCCGAAAATTTTATAGAAAATCCGGCAGAGTACCGGCTAAAAATGGAGAAAAAAGTTCTTCGGAACCTGTTAAAAACACTTCCAATAATCATTTCCAACAATCCCAACTCCATTTCATCAACAAAATCTCAATATGTTTTTCAACAACATTTCCATTTCTCAATCATTCATCTCATATGATAATCATGTAAAAGTCATAAATAAATATTCACTTTTTTATTCACAAACACAATATCTACTATTTACATTAATACCAAAATACATTACATAAGTTTCAATTACATATGAGATAATAAAAGTTAATTATAAAATATCAAAATAAAACCTAGTGTCCTACCAATGCACTGATGACGGTGAGGTATCACGGACTGGAGGTCTCACCTAGTTTATGATCTACTGAGCTCTCGGTCAGTATCTCCAGAACCTACGCGTGGCAAAAGCAACGCGCTAAGCAATAATGCTTAGCGGTGCCAATAATAAAATAAAAAGAAATAACAGAAAATAAATATGCAGTGAGTGTATCGATGTCTTATTGCAAATAAATTTTCGATGAGTATTTGTAGTCTTAATTATTTTGTACTTTTTATATTCATTATTTCATTAAATTTATCCACTTTCATTTTTGGTTGCCCAAGTAACCTATCTTTGACGATCGGATGGATAAGCGGATAAGCGCCTTTGGGTATCAAGTACCTCGGGCCGTCACACCATCGGTCACATATGTGTCTCCCGGTGTGCAACAGAACAGCTAATAAGCTGTAATAATATTAGGCACAAGGCCAAGTATCAACATAATGTCAGAATGACTAAAAGCCATGAAATCACAGAATCGCATAATGCCATGTGCAGTACTGTTAACTAAACCCTATTGGCATGCTAAATAATCCAAACAAATCTTGTTAGGTATACTAGGGCATTTTACACTTTTGAATTTTTTTCAATTTTTGAATTTCAAGTTTTGGTGTTACTATTCCCTTCATTAGTCAACAAAAATGTTGACTTTTGCATAGAAAATAGGTACATTGGTTTTAACACTCCCAACATACCACATTTTGCATTCAAAATTTGTTGGTATTGGTTACCAATACCATTTCTAAGCTTAAAATTAATGGAGCAGAATTTTCAGTTTTCAAACCCTATCTTTACTGTTCCATTAGTTACTGTTGCAGTGGGAATTTGGGAAAATGATAAGCATGAAAGTTGTTCCTTATTTTGTCTAGTTGAATTTCTTTTTTTTAATCATTCCATTTAGAGTTTTGTAGCTCAAGTTATGGTCCAAAAACCACAACTGGCCGGATTAGAATTTTTCTGGACTGACCATATCTATAGTGCAGTGAACAGTGACTGCAACTCCCTTGTTGGATAGGTTCTGATCATAATTTGGGGTGGGTTTCTTTATGAAAGTTGTTGGTCTATATCTTACTTGTTGCTGGTAAAATTTCAGGTCAATTGGGCCGTTCTACACTGTGTTATGGCCAAATGAACACTGTTTATTTGGTCATTCTGCAAAAACAGATTGCAGGACACCCGGATTGGGGTAAGTTTTTGGTTCACTTGGTTTGGTCTTATGGGCATGGTTTCTTCACCAAAGTTGTGACATTATGTGTCTAGTTTCATGTCCAAATGGCCAAACACCAATTGAACCTCTACAATTCAAGTTATGGCTGCCCAAACTTGCTGGACTCATGTCCAATTCTGCAGGTCACCTAGGGCAGCCACACTAAACCTAAATCCTATCACTAAACACACTTCATTTCTTGTTTACCAATAGCCAAATGGTCATTAATTGACCATTAAAACTTTAGTTTATGTACATTTTCATCCACCACTAAAATTAAATTTCAAAACCCTAACCCTAATTGACCAAGCCTCTAATTAATGCATCTTACTCCTAATTTGCTATGCTAATCATATAATTTATAAGAGGGCAGCTAATATGTCACTTTAAACCAAAGAATTCTCCTAACTCTAACTCATGTCAAGGCTGCCAAAATTTCATGGAATATAACCATGCTTCATTAATTCAATTTTTATCAAATTTTCAACTTAACTTAGCTCAAACTCATGATTAGAAAGATGTAAAAACAAAGAACATGACACTAACCTTAGTAGGGCAGAATTTTCTTTTGTTAATTCTTCACTTTCTTTTATTTTCTTGGCTGCTAAACACCTTCCCAAGTGGTGTAGATAAATTTTAATTAAGGTATCTTAGGGTTTTAAGTGAGATTTGGGTGGGTTATAAAGCTTTGGTAAGCTTTCTATGGTGGAATGGGTATGGAGTTTGAGAGCTACGGGTGAATTTTGTGAAGGTGATGGCTTCTGGATTTTTATGAGCTTTTGCTGTATTCTTGTCCACATTTTATTAGTTAATTTAAATGTTGATTAATGTGATTGGCGGGTAAGTGTTTAATGACATCATATGATGTCATAATTGGTATTTTCTTCCATTTTTTTCCTTCTCTTCTCTACTCATTTTCAATTTAATTTTTAGCAATATTTATTCATTTTTAAGATCATAATAATTATTTACTTAACTGGACAAGTCGGCCAAAAATCGTCTCTGAAGGCGAAATGACCAAAATGCCCTCCGTTTGGCTTAACGGGTCAAAATTGTCTGTACCGATTGAAAATTTTTTCTAAATATTTTCTTGGCATTCTAATGCCATAGGAACCTCAATGACTCTTCTCTGGAGTCTCAAAAATTATTTTATGATTTTTCCCCTGGGTTTAGGGCTCCTAGTTGCGAGAACCGCAACTTCTCACTAGGTTACCCATCACTTGGGCACCGGCTCATTTGACTTGGTTGTATTTTATTTCTAAAATTTTTTCTAAATTTTTTCTTATTAATATTTGAGTTAATTATGGTTCCTCACTTTAGTTTAAATATTTTTCCAGACATTCTAGCTGTCCAGACCGACACCGATTATCAGAACAGTAGAATGTATGGAATTGCTACCTGGAGGGTGTTACAATTCTTCCCCTCTAATTTAAATTTCGTCCTCGAAATTTACCTAATGCAAACAGTTGAGGGAACTGTTGCCTCATCGTCTCTTCACTTTCCCAAGTTACCTCCTCGGTGTTGTGGTGCCTCCAAAGCACTTTCACCAGTGGAATCTGCTTATTTCTCAACTCTTTCACTTCCCGAGCCAGGATCCGTATGGGTTCTTCTTCATATGTCAAATCCGGTTGTACTTCAATTTCTTCCATGGAGATGACATGTGAAGGATCTGAGCGATATCTTCTTAACATAGATACGTGGAACACATTGTGGATTTTGTCCAGCTCTGGTGGTAAAGCTAGCCTATAGGCCACTGGACCCACACGTTCAATGATTTCATATGGGCCAATAAACCTAGGGCTTAACTTACCTTTTCTTCCAAACCTCAGTACTTTCTTCCACGGTGACACCTTGAGGAACACTTTGTCGCCAACCGTATATTCTATTTCTTTTCTCTTCAGATCGGCATAAGATTTCTGTCTATCTGAGGCAACCTTCAGATTGGCTTTGATTAGTTTTACCTTCTCCTTAGTCTGTTTCACCATACAGTGCTTTATACGGGGCCATTTGGATACTAGCTTGGTAGCTATTGTTGTATGCAAATTCTGCCAATGGGAGGTATCTATCCCAACTTCCCTCAAACTCAATGACACAACTCCTCAGTATATCCTCAAGGACCTGACATATATTTCACATTATTATTACCATTTCGGTTCAATATATGTATTAGTTTAATTGGTTTCAATTGTTTACCTGGATTACTCTTTCTGATTGCCCATCCGTCTGAGGATGGAAAGCTGTGCTGAAGTAGAGTTGTGTACCCAAGGACTCATGCAACTTCTTCCAAAATCTCGATGTAAACCTTGGGTCTCGATCAGATATGATGGAAAGTGGAATTCCATGCATTCTAGCTATCTCACTGATATACAATTCTGCTAACTTTTCCAGTGAGTAGTCAGTCCTAACTGGTAGAAAGTGTGCTGACTTCGTCAATCTATCTACTATCACCCATACTACATCATGTTTCATCTGGGTGAGAGGTAGACCACTTATAAAATCCATGGTCACCGGATCCCATTTCCATTCAGGTATGCGTATAGGCTGTAGCAAACCTGATGGAACTTGCTATTCTGCCTTAACTTGCTGACATGTCAAGCATTTAGTCACATAGTCAGCTATGTCCTTCTTCATACCAGGCCACCAATACTGAAGCTTCAGATCATGATACATTTTTGTACTTCCTCGGTGCATAACATACACACTGGCATGTGCCTCTTTCACAATACTGGCTTTTAATTCCCCATTATCTGGTACACATACTCTTCCTTTGTAGTACAGACACCCATCTGCTTTCACCTCATAGTCAGTTGCTTTTCCCTCTGAGATTTTGCTCATAATAGCCATTAACTTTTCATCTGCCTTTTGCCCATCTAACTCACTTGCAACTCAGCCAAAATAGCTCCATCTCGAACCAAAGATAGACGGGCATTCAATGATCTCAAAGCTATGATGGATTTTCTGCTCAAAGCATCAGCAACTACATTTGCCTTCCTAGGATGGTAGTCAATTACACAATCATAGTCCTTCAGGAACTCAATCCATCGCCTCTGTCTAAGGTTGAGCTCCTTTTGGGCTGGCAAGTTTTTCAAGCTTTTGTGGTCTGTGTAAATGTAGCACTTTTCACCATACAAGTAATGCCTCCATATCTTCAGTGCGAAGATAATTGCTGCAAGCTCTAGATCATGGGTAGGGTAATTCTGTTCATGTGACCTTAGCTGTCTGGAAGCATAAGCGATCACCTTTCCCTCTTGCATCAATACACGCCCTAACCCATTATGAGAGGCATCACTATTGACCACAAAGTCCTTTCCCGACACTGGCTGTGTTAATACTGGTGCCTCAATTAACATAGCCTTCAACTTCTCAAAACTGGTCTGATGCTTGTCATTCTAGTTAAATCTGACATTCTTGTGTAACAACTTGGTCATTGGAGCAGCTATTAAGGAAAATCCCTTCACAAATCTTCTGTAATACCCAGCTAGCCCCAAAAAACTCCTGACCTCAGTTGTATTCCTGGGAGGCTTCCATTCCATCACTGCTTCTATTTTCTTGGGATCCACCATAATCCCATCAGCTGACACTATGTGTCTAAGGAATGCAATCTCATTCAACCAGAAGTCACACTTGGACAACTTAGCATACAACTTCGTTTCTCTCAGGGTTTGCAGAACAATCCTCAAATGTTCATCATGTTCTTCCCTGGTCTTGGAATACACCAAAATATCATCAATAAAGACCACTACGAACCGATCTAGGTATGGATGGAATATACGGTTCATAAGGTCCATGAATGCTGCTGGTGCATTTGTTAGGCCAAAGGGCATCACCAGAAACTCATAATGCCTATACCGAGTCATGAATGCAGTCTTTGGCACATCTACATCCCTCACCCTCAACTGATGATACCCCAATCTGAGATCAATTTTTGAAAATACTCCTACTCCCTTTAACTAATCAAACAGATCATCAATTCTAGGCAACGGATACTTATTCTTCACTGTCACTTTATTCAACTGCCGGTAATCAATGCATAACCTTAAGGTCCCATCTTTCTTTTTCATAAAGAGCACTGGAGCTCCCCATGGTGACACACTGGGGCGTATGAACCCCTTATCTAGTAACTCTTGTAACTGGATTTTTAGTTCCTTCAATTCTGTGGGTGCCATCCTATAAGGAGCAATAGAGATTGGTACTGTACCCGGCAGTACCTTAATAGCAAATTCAACTTCTCTTTCTGGTGGCAAACCAGGCAATTCTTAAGTGAACACATCTGGGAAGTCTTTTGCTGTGGGTATGTCACTCAGGTTTGGCTTAACTTGCCTAGTATCAACTACGTGTGCTAGGTAAGCTTTACAGCCTTTTCTCATTAGTTTTCTTGCAGCTGTGGCTGAGATAACATTGGACAGGAAATCTGTCCTTTCACCCATAACAGTGATCTCATTACCCTCAGAAGTTTTCAGAGAAATTCTCTTCAATTTACAATCAACCATTGCCTGATGACGTGACAAGCAGTCCATTCCCAAAATCATGTCAAACTCATGGAAAGGCAACTCAATCAGATCTGCCAAGAATTCATACCCCTGAATCCTTAATGGGCAACCCTTGTATACTTTATTCACCACTACACTGTAGCCCAATGGATTAGTGACCAAAATGTCTTGGTTGCTCTCCCCTACTAATATCCCCCTTTTTATAGGTAAGTTGATGCAGATGTATGAATGAGTGGATCTTGGATCCACCAATGCATGCACAGATATATTGTAGAGGGAGAACGTACCCTTGATGATGTCTGTGGCATCTTGCTCCTCCTGAGCTCTCATTGCATATGCTCTGGCAGGTGGTCTGCCCTCAGGCCTCTCTGCTGGCTCAGATGCAGGCCTCTGTGATGGTCCCACTGCCTCAGATTTGCCAGATTTCCTACCCCTTTGTGGTGCAGGAGTAGGTCTGTCTACTTGTGTTGGAGTAGCTATAGTAGTTCTACGTGGACAGTTCCTCAGCTGATGCTCTGTCGACACACACCTTAAGCAGGCACCAATCGCTCTCCAACACTCCCCTTTATGCCACTTCAGGCAATGTGGACATGGAGAAGATGTTGGGGCTGATCCCCTGAACCCCATCCCTGGAGAGCTGCTCACTGATGGTGTGGACTGACCTCTCCTAGGGGTAAACTGTGGCCTGGGCCCCTGAGACTGACCCTGACCTTGTGATTGACTTGAACTCTGTGCAGGTGGACCCTTGAACTTCTTCCCAGATGCAGGAGATGAACTAGACTGACCTGGGCCCCTCTTCTGCTGTCTCTCTCTTTTGGTCTGCTCACTTATTCTTACTTTTTCAACTTTTATTTTAGCTTCCACTAACTTGGTGAACTCGGTGATTCCCAAGGCAGTGATCATGATCTTTATGTTGTCATTTAATCCCTCTTCAAATCTCTTACACCTTTCGGCCTCATTAGGGACTATCTCCCTTCCGTAGCGGCTCAATCTGACGAATTCCTTTTCATACTCGGCTACCGTTAGCTGTCTCTATCTCAGGTTAATGAACTCTCTTCTTCTCTCTTCTAGGTATACACTACCCACATATTTCTTCTTTAATTCGAAGAGGAAGAAGTCCTAAGTTATTACTTCTGGCTGCACTTCACTGGACACCGTATCCCACCATTCATATGCATCATCTTGCAATAAAGATACAGCAGCTTCTAGATTTTGCTCTGGAGTGCAGTGGAGTTGTTTTAAAACCACACATTACATTCAACCAATTTTTGGCTGTAACAGAATCATCTTCTCTCTTGCCAAAGAAGTCCACTGCTCCAAATTTTCTTAGTCTTTCCAAGTGTGATTTCTGCTGTGGAGGTGGTGGTGGTGCTGGCATTACCCCAGCCATTTGTTTGAAGAATTCAGCCATTTGCTGGAACATGGCCTGTGGAGGCTGAGCAGGCTTTGCTTGAGCTGGTGGAGCAAGTTCTCCCCTACCCCCAGTCTCAGCTGCTGCAGGTGGAGCATGACTCTCCACTTCCTCCTCAACTGCCCTCTAAGATGTAGGGTCCATATCCTATTCAAAATAAAAAAGACAAACATATCTGCATTAGTGTCACCTCAACGCTTACAAATGCAATGCATGGTATGGACTCAATCTAGGCCCAGAAACGCCTAAACCATGCTCTGATACCACTAAATGTGACACCCCTTACCTGTCTACAGTATATCCGAGTAAGATATGTCACGCAGTGTATCGGAACACTCTATTTTATCTTAATCATTTTTATTCTTCCTTAATTAATTTTTATCATAGTTTTGAATATAACTTGTGAAATATAATTCATTTAAGTCATTTATTGAAATTATAATTTATTTGAGGTTCCGAAAATTTTATAGAAAATCCGGCAGAGTACCGGCTAAAAATGAAGAAAACAGTTCTTCGGAACCTGTTAAAAACACTTCCAATAATCATTTACAACAATCCCAACTCCATTTCATCAACAAAATCTCAATATGTTTTTCAACAAAATTTCCATTTCTCAATCATTCATCTCATATGATAATCATGTAAAAGTCATAAATAAATATTCACTTTTTCATTCACAAACACAATATCTATTATTTACATTAATATCAAAATACATTAAATAAGTTTCAATTACATATGAGAAAATAAAAGTTAATTACAAAATATCAAAATAAAACCTAGTGTCTTACCAATGCACTGATGACGGTGAGGTGACACGGACACTATGCAGAGCTGCAGGAGGTCTCACCCAGTCTATGGTCTACTGGGCTCTCGGTCAGTATCTCCAGAACCTACGCGTGGCAAAAGCAACGCGCTAAGCAATAATGCTTAATGGTGCCAATAATAAAATATAAAGAAATAACAGAAAATAAATATGCAGTGAATGTATCGATGTCTTATTGCAAATAAATTTTCGATGAGTATTTGTAGTCTTACTTATTTTGTACTTGTTATATTCATTATTTCATTAAATTTATCCACTTTCATTTTTGGTTGCCCAAGTAACCTATCTTTGGGCAGGAATTTGGATAAGCAGTAAGCGCCTTTGGGTATCAAGTACCTCGGGCCGTCACACCATCGGTCACATATGTGTCTCCCGGTGTGCAACAAAACAGCTAATAAGCTGTAATAACATTAGGCACAAGGCCAAGTATCAACATAATGTCAGAATGACTAAAAGCCATGAAATCACAGAATGGCATAATGCCATGTGCAGTACTGTTAACTGAACCCTATTGGCATGCCAAACAATCCAAACCAATCTTGTTAGGTATACTAGGGCATTTTACACTTTTGAATTTTTTTCAATTTTTGAATTTCAAGTTTTGGTGTTACTATTCCCTTCATTAGTCAACAAAAATATTGACTTTTGCATAGAAAATAGGTACATTGGTTTTAACACTCCCAACATACCACATTTTGCATTCAAAATTTGTTGGTATTGGTTACCAATACCATTTCTAAGCTTAAAAGTAATGGAGCAGAATTTTCAGTTTTTATACCCTATCTTTACTGTTCCATTAGTTACTGTTGCAGTGGGAATTTGGGAAAATGATAAACTTGAAATTGTTCCTTATTTTGTCTAGTTGAATTTCTTTTTTTAATCAATCCATTTGGAGTTTTGTAGCTCAAGTTATGGTCCAAAAACCACAACTGGCCGGATTGAAATTTTTCTGGACTGACCATATCTACAGTGCAATGAACAGTGACTGTAACTCCCTCATTGGATAGGTTCTGATCATAATAAAAGTTGTTGGTCTATATCTTAGCCTGTTGCTGATAAAATTTCATGTCAATTGGGCCATTCTACACTGAGTTATGGCCAAATGAACAATCACTGTTCATTTGGTCATTCTGCAGAAACAGATTGCAGGACACTCGGATTGGGTCAAGTTTTTGGTCCACTTGGTTTGGTCTTATGGGTATGGTTTCTTCACCAAAGTTGTGCTATTATGTGTCTAGTTTCATGTACAATTAGCCAAATACCAATTGAACCTCTACAATTAAAGTTATGGCTGCCCAAACCTGCTGGACTTATGTCCAATTCTGCAGGTCACCCAGGGCAGCCACACTAAACCTAAATCCTATCACTAAACACACTTCATTTATTGTTTACCAATAGCCAAATGGTCATTAATTGACCATTAAAACTTTAGTTTATGTCCATTTTCATCCACCACTACAATTAAATTTCAAAACCCTAACCCTGATTGACCAAGCCTCCAATTCATGCATCTTACTCCTAATTTGCTATACTAATCATATAATTTATAAGAGGGGCAGCTAATATGTCACTTTAAACCAAAGAATTCTCCTAACTCTAACTCATGTCAAGGCTGCCAAAATTTCATGGAATATAACCATGCTTCATTAATTCAATTTTTATCAAATTTTCAACTTAACTTAGCTCAAATTCATGATTAGAAAAATGTAAAAGCAAAGAATATGGCACTAACCTTAGTAGGGCAGAATTTTCTCTTGTTAATTCTTCACTTTCTTTTGTTTTCTTGGCTGCCAAACACCTTCCCAAGTGGTGTAGATAAATTTTAATGAAGGTATCTTAGGGTTTTAAGTGAGATTTGGGTGGGTTATAAAGCTTTGGTAAGCTTTATATGGTGGAATGGGTATGGAGTTTGAGATCTACGGGTGAGTTTTGTGAAGGTGATGGATGCTGGATTTTTATGAGCTTTTGCTGTATTCTTGTCCATATTTTATTAGTTAATTTAAGTGTTGATTAATGTGATTGGCGGGTAAGTGTTTAATGACATCATATGATGTCATAATTGGTATTTTCTTCTATTTTTTTTTCTTCTCTTCTCTACTCATTTTCAGTTTAATTTTTAGCAATATTTATTTATATTTTAGATCATAATAATTATTTACTTAACTGGACAAGTCGGCCAAAAATCGCCTCTGAAGGCGAAATGACCAAAATGCCCTCCGTTTGGCTTAACGGGTCAAAATTGTCTGTACCGATTGAAAAATTTTTATAAATATTTTCTTGGCATTCTAATGCCATAGGAACCTCAATGACCCTTCTCTGGAGTCTCAAAAATTATTTTATGATTTTTTCCCTGGGTTTAGGGCTCCTAGTTGCGAGAACCGCAACTTCTCACTAGGTTACCCATCACTTGGGCACCAGCTCATTTAACTTGGTTGTATTTTATTTCTGAAATTTTTTCTAAATTTTTTTTATTAATATTTGAGTTAATTATGGTTCCTCACTTTAGTTTAAATATTTTTTCCAGACGTTCTAGCTGTCCGGACCGACACCGATCACCGGAACAGTAGAATGTATGGAATTGCTACCGGGAGGGTGTTACAGTATCGTAGTAACTATGCAATGTTCTTGATGTTTATACTGTAAGCTGCAGATTACAGTACTGACTTGAGATTATTATGTAGAGCTACGTACTACCCGATAGTGCACTAAGATGAGAATAGTTGCCAACGGCATCTACTTTGGTATAGTTATGCCAGGACAAATTTTATTGTTGGAAATGAGTTTGGAAATCCTACTTAGGGATTTATAACTCAAAGGTTAGAATATCGAAAGGTTATAGTTTAGTACAAAAAGAAGTAAGTTATAGAATATTAATAGATAAAAAGAGTTATGGAAGTAAAAATTTGAACAGTTGATTCAAATATAACAAAGAAATGTTATGAATGTGAGTAAGATTGTTTACTAGAATGGTCAAAGGACCCATGATTAGATAAATAATTTTAAGATGACCTCAATGGTCTTTCAAAAAGGGAACATGAATCGAAATATTAGACGAAACGATAGTAAGAAAAGATTAGTGCTACATAAACAAAGTAAGTGTTATATTAGATTGTTAAAAGTTTTACACAAATTCAGAGGAAAGAAGATTATACGATCATATAGAAAGGAGAAAATAAATGTGTGCATATTGTAAGATGGCTATTGGATAAAATTTATCGAACAAAATTTATTTTAAGGAGGAGAGAATTGTAACACCCCTATGTTCGATAGTGCATTTTACTATTCCGGTGACAGTGTCTGTCCGAACAGCTAGGATGCTTGGAATTATATTTAAATATTAGTGTGGAGATATAAGGTAGTGAAATACAATAGAGGAAAATACAAGAAAAATAAAGGAAAAATAATAACAATGAAATGTAACCAAGTTAAACAAGCTAGCACCGCAGCGATGGGTGATCGCAAGGGGAAGCTATGGCACAGGCAATAGCCGACCCCATGACTGCAAGGAACCCTCAAAATTTAGTTTCAAGACATAATTAAAGACTTATTGAAGTATAAATGTCATTAGCAATATCAAAGAAAAATTAATTAATTAGTACAAAGAAAAACGAGAAATTGAGAAAACGACAAAACTCGGTGTTACCGAAAAATCGGGAATACAACCCGAATAGGGGCATTGTGGTCATTTGACACCTAGAGTTGACTTTTGACCTCAATGTCCATTAAAAATAAGTGGTATTACACTTTGAAAATATCTTGAAAAATAAAAATATCGTACATTATTTAAATAGTGTGTATGGAACTTTAACTAATTAAATCATTAATTTATGGTTAGTGCTCCACTAAGTGGGATTAGTTGACATATAAAACCAAGTGGACAGCATACAAATTCACTTTCTTCCTCATTTTTTTTCACTTTGCTGAATTACTTTCTGAAGTTATTCCATGGCCAAATGTTCTTCCAAGCTTCCTCTATGGCCATTCATGCATAAGCTCAAATCTACCATGATTCAAGCCATATTTCTTTAAACTCCCTTCATTAAAAGTGGTCTTCACACCATGGGCAGTATGTGGGCAGCAAAAAAGAGAGGAAATTCCATGGATTTGTGAAGCTCAAGTTGAGGTTAGTGCTTAATCTTTCCATTTACCTTCAATAATCCATGTGTTGAGCTTTGGGTAATTTGAATTGCTAAGAAAAATTGAGGAAATGATGAGTATTGGTGAACCTTTATTTTGGCAGCCATGGAAATGCAGGGTTAGTGACTTATTCTTATATGTATTGGATGGGAATTAAGGTTGATTAACTCAAACAAAAGTTGTAGTAGGTTAATGTCCAAGTATGTGCATGTTAGTGCTTGAATTAAGGGTTTGAAATGGGACCTTGATGCTTTGGCAAACTGCCATGTTTGGCAGCCTATAATATCATGAATTTGTGTGTGAATATAAAGTTTATTAATGAAATATGATAGTGTTAAATTGTGGGCAGCATGTGCAAGTGATATTGAAGTATGAGTATATTGAAGTGTATGTGTAATATTGATATTGAGAAATGTTGAATTTTGGTGGAAGTGAATGTTGAGCTTGAATGGTGAATTGTGTGCATTGAGAACTTGAGTTTTCTACCTAATATGCTTGCTGGAATTGTGTACAATATATATATGGAAGTGCCATTGATTGAATATTGAAGTAATGAGGAGGAGAAGGAATATTAAACTGGAAGTGTAAGTGTTTTGTTCAGGTTGTGTATTGATGGCAGTACCTAAATTAGGTCATAAGTGCCAAACTGTGAACCCAAGTGGTATGAGGCCAATGGAGGGTGAAACTAGACACCAAATAGGCCAACTTTCATGGAGAAATATTACCTAAATTCTGCCTAGAAGGTGACTTGAAAAATGATCAAATCTGGATTAGTGACTTGAAAGCCTGAAAATTGACAATTTGAGCAGTAGTTAGTTTTTTGACCATAACTTACTCAAAATAGGTCCAATTGACCTGAATTTTTACCATGAATAGTTTATACATATATCTACAATTCCTATGAAGACACCAAAGTCCAGAAATGGCCATAACTAAGCCAAATAGCTTGCACAAGTTCAGATACCAAAACTAGCCGAACCAAAAGTGACCTAAAAATGACCTAAGCCTACCATTTTAGTGCATTCTATCCAGCATTGGTAAATTGACCATATCTTGGTATACACAACTCAGAATGACCTGAAATTTTGCCCTGTGTGCAATAAGACATAGACCTACAGGTTTGTACTTTCGACCAAAACTCGAAAACCGAGGGAACTAGGTCGTCCGGCAAAGTCAAAATAGTACACTGAAATATGGTAAATTGCAATAAAATGCAATACACTTAGAAATGAATTTGGTAACATATACCAACACTAAAGGGCTAGAAAATGTGACATATTGGTAACATTAGAATTGACTCACTTAGAATGCATTAAGCGTCAACTTTATAGGTTGACTAATGAAATGAATTGAAGGGAATAGTACCAAGAAAATTTAAATATTGGATTTTATTAGTAGAAACAAATTCCTTGAGTACTAAAACACTTTAAATTGTGTGTTTCAGCCGAAAAGGATATTGAGAAGGATAAGGGACACTGAGTTAGGGCCAAGAGGCATTTATCAGAGGTCTGTGCACAATACTTTTTATGTTCACTGCTTTTACCAGAAAATTTATTTGGAAAAATGAGTTATGAATAATTTTTTATTGTTTTGACTTGGGAATTTTATTTGGAAATTATTGTGTTGCCTACTTTGCAAATGGAAATTTTGAGATAAAATATGATTTGTGGTTTTTATGCAATACTTAAATATTGTGATTTGGAATTGTTTTGATTCACACTTGGCATGACAATATTACTATGTTCCTTCTCTATTTATGGGGTGAGTATGATTATATTCCTCCCTCTTTGACTTGTCAATCTGAGGTGAGTGTGGATGAGTACTCATTATCTAGCTAGCTTCCTCCCTCATTGATTTCAATTAGTGGGGTGAGTGTGCCTTGTCGTGATGTACACACGGCATGTTCGAAAAATTTGTGTCATGACCTAAGTTGTGTTTTTAATTGGCAACACTGTGTTATTCAATTGTTTAATCAAATTTGTGTTATATGAACTTTGACAAAATTGTGAATTGTTTGGATTGTAAATTTTCAATAAAAGTTTTATATACCGCATTTTAAATTGTTATTGTGCACCACTGAATAAATTTTACTCAGCGATAGCTTTTTCATTCTTGTCATGGTAGCAGGATGGATGAGCGTGAGTAGGCTGTTTGTACCACATTTTGAGATTTCGCCGGGTTTATCGAGTATACCATATTGTATAGTTTTTGTTGTAATGTATAGGCACTGTATGTATATATTGTACTTAGTCTTGAGCAGTTGTAAACTAAAATTGTAAACTATTTGGCCTATAAAAGTATTGTGATAAATTTATCTTATCTCATTTTTTTGGGAACACTGGAAAATTGATTGTTGAACTGAGTTGATAATGTTGAGAAATTTATTAAACTCAACTCAACTCAACTCAACTAAGCCTTTATCCCAAAAATTTGGGGTCGGCTATATGGATTCGCTTTTTCCACTCTGAACGATTTTGGGTTAAATCCTCAGAAATGTGTAATGCTTCTAAGTCATGCTGTACTACTCTCCTCCAAGTCAATTTAGGTCTACCCCTTTTTTTCTTTCTATCCTCTAGCCTAATGTGCTCTACTTGTCTAACTGGAGCCTCCGTACGTCTACGCTTCACATGACCAAACCACCTCAATCTCCCTTCTCTCAACTTATCTTCAATTGGCACCACTCCTACCTTTTCTCTAATACTTTCATTACGGACTTTATCTAGTCTAGTATGACCACTCATCCACCTTAACATTCTCATCTCTGCAACTCTTATCTTAGATGCATACGACTCTTTCAGTGCCCAACACTCACTACCATATAGCATAGTCGGTCGTATGGCTGTACGGTAAAATTTTCCTTTTAATTTATTGGGAATCTTACGATCACATAAAACTCCCGTGGCACGTCTCCACTTCAACCATCCGGCTTTAATCCTATGACTAACATCCTCCTCACATCCCCATCTACTTGAAGGATGAGCCTAGATATTTAAAGTGATTACTTTGGGACAGTGCCACTCCATTCAAACTAACTCCTTCCCTATCACTAGTTTGGCCTTCACCGAACTTGCAATGCATGTATTGTCTTCGTTCTACTTAACTTAAAACCCTTTGACTCTAGAGTACTTCTCCAAAGTTCTAGCTTCCTATTGACTCCTTCTCGTGTCTCATCTATCGAACAATATCATCCGCAAACATCATGCACCAAGGAATACTCTCTTGTATATGTTTCAGTTCATCTAAAACTAATGTAAAAGGTAAGGGCTTATGGCTGATCCTTGGTGTAATCCAATTGAGATCGGAAAATCTCTTGTGTCCCCTCCTTTGCGCACAATAGTAGTTGCTCCTTCATACATATCTTTCAATACTTGTATGTACCTAATAGATACCCTCTTTTGTTCTAACGCATTCCACAAGACCTCTCTTGGAACACTATCATAAGCCTTCTCCAAATCAATAAAACCATGTGTAGATCTTTCTTCCCATCTCTATATTTCTCCATCAAGCTTCTAATGAGAAAGATCGCTTCCATAGTTGAACGACCAGGCATGAAACCAAATTGATTGAGAGAGATAGAAGTATCATGACGTAGTCGATGCTCCACAACTCTCTCCCACAACTTCATAGTATGGCTCATGAGTTTAATTCCCCTATAGTTTGAGCAACTCTGTATGTCTCCCTTATTTTTAAAAATAGGTACTAAAATACTCTTCCTCCATTCATCAGGCATTTTCTTTGAGTTTAGAATCTTATTAAATAATTTAGTTAACCATGCCACTCCCATATCTCCCAAATACTTCCACACTTCAATTGGTATTTCATCGGGTCCACAGGCTTTACTTACTTTCATTCTCTTAAGTGCTTCCTTTACTTCTAAAGATCTAATCCTTCTAGTATAATTTACATTCTTTTCTATTGTTCTATAATCTATATTCAAGCTATTTCCATTTTGACTATTATTAAAGAGATCATTAAAATAATTTCTCCATCTTTCTTTAATGTCCTCATCTTTCACCAACACTTTCCTTCTTTATCCTTAATGCACCTAACTTGATTGAGATCTTGACATTTCCTTTCTCTACTCCTTGCTAATCTATAAATATCTTTCTCCCCTTCTTTAGTTCCAAGTTTCTCATATAACTTTTCAAAGGCCTGTGCTCTTGCTTGGCTAATCGCCTTTTGCCTCTTTCTTTGCTATCTTGTACTGTTCATATGCCTCATTATTATCACATTTAGGTAATTTCTTATACCATTCCCTTTTTCTCTTCACTGCCTTTCGTACTTCCTCATTCCACCACCATCTCTCTTTTGAGGGTGGTCCATGTCCTTTAGACTCCCCAAGTACTTTTCTAGCTACTTCTCTAATCTTTGATGCCATCTGTATTCACATATCATTGGCCTCCATATCCATCTTCCATACTTCAGACTCAAGAAGCTCATTTTTGAACTTCACTTGCTTTACTCCTTTGAACTCCCACCACTTTGTTCGAGCTACACTATTTCTTCTGACCTTACTTGAATTGTTCCTAAACTTGACATCCAAGACCACCAACCTATGTTGACTTGTTAAAGCCTCTCCTGGAATGACCTTGCAATCCTTGCATAGAGCTCTATTTGTCTTCTGGTTAAGAGCAAGTCGATTTAGCTTCTATGTTGCCCACTTTTGAAAGTCACTAAATGTGACTCTCTTTTTATAAAGTAGGTATTTGCTAGTATTAGGTCGTATGCCATAGCAAAATCCAGGATGCTTTTTCCTTCCTCATTTCGACTGCCAAAACCAAAACCTCCATGAACATTCTCATAACCTTGCCTATCACTTCCTACATGTCCATTCAAATCTCCACCAATGAAAACATTCTCTTCATTCGGTATGCTTTGCATTAAATCATCCATATCTTCCCAAAACCTTTGTTTACTCTCCTTTGTCTAGTCCTATTTGTGGGGCATAAGCACTAACTATATTTATTGTTTCTCCGTCTAGTACTAGCTTTACTAGTATAATTCTATCTCCTACTCTTTTCACAACTACTACTGCGTCTTTCAATGTCCTGTCTATGATTATACCCACTCCGTTCTTGTTTCTCTCCTTTCCGGTAAACCACAATTTGTAACCTGAATTACCCACTTCCTTACTTTTCTCTCCTACCCATTTAGTCTCCTGAATGCAAGCAATATTCACCCTTCTCCTTTCCAAGGTATCCACAAGCTCCATTAATTTTCCTGTAAGTGATCCAACATTCCAAGTACCAACCCTGATCCTTCTCCTATCCTGCTCCTTCCTAATTGGTCTCCTTCTATGATATCTTCTATTATTTTCTATGTCTATCTTGTGTTCTGTTCCACTATTTGTTCTATTATCTGTCCTATGGACTAACTTCTTTACCCACACCCGTCCATGATGTGGGAACCCTTGCTCACTTAACACCACACCAGGGCGCCGGCATGGCGTGTCGCTTTCGGTGAACGCCCTACACCCTTGCATATTTATCACTACACCCGGGCTCCGATGTAGCGCATCGTTAGTAGAGGACGCCCCAACGTTTATATCATTTGAATCCATATCATAGGGTGTGACGAAATTTTTACGCTGGTTGTCACCTACCGCAACCCTCCTCCTTTATCCGGGCTTGGGACCGGCTAAGCGCAAATTATTGGAGTTTGGGATTGAGGAATTATATATTTGAAGTGCTTTTTACAGGTTTTTGAAGAACTATTTTATTCAAAATACAGATGGCACTCTGCCAAAATTTTTACAAAAATTGTTAATACTTCAAATGTGTTATTTGGTTTCACTTCAGTTAAAAAAAAAAAAAACAATTCAACACCTGTCAATAGTGCTCACCACTATAAAAAGAAGTAAGAAAAGTTTTAAAATCCCTTGTAGTATATTTAATGATTTATCAGTAGACAAAGTTGGTAATTCATTAGGTATACTACAGGATCATGTTATGCCTTACGGAGGGGTAGGGTGTGACATTTTCTCGTCATTTGTTTCTTCATTTTTTGTGTCCTTACTATCATTTAGATGTAGCTCCCGGCATTCTGACCGTTCAAGCAGACTTTAGTCGTCAAAGCAGTAGAATGTATGGACTACCTATGGTGAGGGTGTTACATTGGATTTTATGTATGTTAAGGTTCAAATTATGAACCATTATCATGTTCTGGATGTTTATGTATGGATGAAAAGACTAAGGTGTAATGACTTGAAGTGTTCTTGAATGGTGAGATGTAGGAATGTATTTATGTTTCTCAGGTTTTAGGCTTCCTATGGATTCTGGTAGCCTTTGGTTAACCCAATCCCTAGTGCTAGTATTCACACCCTACCCCTCTGTAAGGCATAACATGATCCCGTAGTATACCTAATGAATTACGAACTCCGTCTACTGATAACCCATTAAATACGCTACAAGGGATTTTAAAAACTTTTCTTACTTTTTCTATAGTGGTGAGCACTATTTACAGGTGTTAAAAACTTTTTTTTAACTGAAGTGATAGAACTGACACATTTGAATTATTTGGAGTTTCTATAAAAATTTTGGTAGAGTGCCATCTGTATTTTGGATAAAACAATTCTTTAGAAAACCTGTAAAAAGCACTTCAATAGATTTCCAAATCTCAACTCCAACATATTTCTCAACACAACCCATTTCTCAATTCAAATCCACAGTGATTTTTCAAAGACTGAGGTAAAAGAAATATAATACAATTTTTACAAGCCAAAATAACTTATAATTATTTTACAACTTCAATGTACAATTTTTATTTACAACTGCCCAAAACCAACAACAATATGTACATACGGTGAACATACATTACATTACAAAATACAAACTATTGGTATACTCATTATACCCGGTAGTCTCTCGCTGGAGGTACTAGCAGCCTAGTCATTGCCTAATGTCATACGTCTATCTGCATGACAATAAAAAGCTATCACTGAGACAATGTCTCAGTGCTGCACAACATTAACTAAATACAAATTTAAATCACAATTCATAATTCAAATAAATAGTGGATACTTAAAAACCATAGTTAAATTCAAGACAATACTGTCATAAGGAATTTAACACAATATCACAATAAATCTCAGTAATCAAAACATAGTTAAATTCAAAAGACAGTAAATGTCAATAAGAATTTAAACTTCATTTCACAAATTATCAAATCGCATAACAACACAATTTAGTCGAATAATTTAAGAATACAGTGTTGCCAATTCATTCACAACTTAAACCATGACACAAATTTCCGATTAATGGTGCGTTGTACACCAAGACAAAGCAATCACAACCACACTAATCGAAATCAATGAGGAAGGGAGCTAGCTATATAATGAGTACTCATCCGATCACCTCAACTGGTAAACCAGAGAGGGAGAAAAATAAACGATCACGACTCCATAAATGGAGAAGGAAAATAAACGATCACAACCCCATAAATGGAGAAGGAATGATATGATACTGTCATGCTAAGTGTGAACACAAAATCAATTCCAAACATTTTATTCAAATGATTCGTGAGAATCCAATAAATTTCCAAAGTTATAATTTCATTCACAAAATGGCAACACAATTCATAATTATCATTAATTTCCACAAAAACCATTTACAGTGCTTTTCAATCAATAGTATCCATCAAATCATTTACAATGCTTTTCAAGCAATAAATATCCATTCAAACACATTTCCACAATTTGAAACAATAATGTACAAATAGTCATAATTCATTTCAATTGAAAAATTCAAAAGAAATACTGTTATGCACAAACACAATTTAAATCAATAACATACAATTAATCATATGAAATCTTATTCAGAGTAAAATCAGTTGAAAACTAGTTGTGCACAAACCTCTGATGACTGTCTCCTGGTCTGCACTCAGTCTTTCCTTCCCTTTTCCTGAGTCTTTGGTAACTGAGAAACACAATTTGAAGTGTTTCAGTACTAAATTAAATTGTCTCTAACGATAATGTTCGATAAGTAATTCACTGAAGGCTATTATTTGCTTAATCACCTAATATACCGACCTTCGATGCGTTTTAGGTAAATTAGGTTTTTGTGTCATTAATATGTCACATTCGATAGGGTTTTAGGGTTGGTACGTTTTACCAAACTCATTTCCTTGTTTAGTGCATTTTAATGCAACTTGCTGGATTCCGGGACACTAGTTTGACCTAGTCGGACGACCTAGTTCCCTCTGTTTTCGGGTTTCGGTCAAAACTAAAAACTTGTAGATCTATGTCTTATTGCACGCGGGGCAAAATTTCAGGTCATTCTGAGTTATGTAGAACAAGTTATGGTCATTTTACTATTGCTTGTCAAATGGCATCAAATTTGCTCACTTTAGGTCAATTTTGGTCAACTTTGGTTTGGCCAGTTTTTGGACCCGAAATTGTGCAAGCTTTTTAACTTGCTTATGGTCATTTATGGGTTTTTGTGTCTTCATAAGACTTGTAGGTATGGGTCTTAACTATTCATTGTTAAATTTTCAGGTCAATTGGACCTGTTTTGAGTGAGTTATGGCCTAAACACTAACTACTTGTCAATTGGTCAGTTTTCAGGTTTCAATTGCACTTAATCCGAATTGGTCATTTTTCATGTCACCTTGCAAGCAGAATTTTGGTATGCTTTCTCAATGAAAGTTGGCACATTTTGGGCCTAGTTTCACCTCCAATTGGTCTCATACCAATTGAGGTTACACATTTAAAGTTATTGGCTAAAATGTATACTGCCCTTAATTACCTTACTTATACATGTATCCATTAGACATTTAATTGCTATATGTCCACTTCCCTTACCAATTCTGTTTTGGTACATTACCAAAACTACATACCTCTTCACTTTAAAGTCACTTTGGGCAAATTACACACATCCTCAATACACCAAATAAACTCAAATTTACAAAGTCTAAGTACAATCACATATACACATAAACATTACTCATTCTTACATACACTTTACACAACCAATCTATATACATATCCATCAATCCTCAATGTCAATATTTTGCCAATACCTTTATGAACTCATACATTTATCAAAGTGTCCCAAGGCTGCCGCAAAGCTTCACCATGCCAAAGTGTCCATAATTCGTCAATTTCAATCCCCATTGTACAATCACCACATATACATGGAATTTAACTACTAGGACTTTAAATCACCCTATTCATCATAATTTCTCATCAAATATATGTAAAATAAATCATCAAATACACAACTCCATGGCTTTCCAAACTGGATATATCAAGAAATCTTCAAACTTGAAAATTTTCTTCACAAAGCTCACACCCATAACATGTACACAAAGTTTGACAAAGCAACATTCAAAAATGTAAATTTACCTATAGTTGGAGCTTGCTAAACCTTGATTAAACTTCTTAATTTTGGTATCAAGCTGTTCCTTATGATGTGTAGACAATCTTTAATGAAGAATTCTAAGTGATTGGAGGTGAAATGGAGAGGTTAGGTGAAGCTTAAAGAAAACGGCAATGGAGGTTTATCCTTCTTTTCAATTCGGCATGGATGAGGAACCTTGAAGAAATGAGTTTGCAGATTGTATATTAGGTATACACCTGCCCCATTATGTTTTTATTTTATTCCTTTAGTGGCCCACTCACTCAATTAATCATATAATATGTTAAAGGTGTTATTTACACCATTTTCACTCCACTTTTGGCTATTTACTTTAGGTACCACGAAATTAATTTTTCATTTTATTTTCTAAGTGTAATATTATTTATTTTTAATGGACATTTAGGTCAAAAGACAATTCGGGATGTTAAATGACCATAATGCCCCTGTTCGGGTTGCATTCCCGATTTTTTAGTAACACCGGGTTTTGTCTGTTTTTCGATTTCTCACTTTTCTTTGTACTAATTATTTAATTTTTCTTTGATCTTTCTAATGATATTTATTCTTCAATAAGGGTCTATTTAAGTCCTAAAAATGTTTTCCAGGGTTCCCCGCAGTCCAGGGCTAGTCAACGGTCCTCGCCGTGACTTCCCGGTGTGGTCCCCCATCGCTAGGGTTCTCGGCTAGCTTAACTTGGTTACATTTCTTTGCTATTATTTTTCCTTTGTTTTTCTTGTATTTTCTTTTCTTGTATTTCATTATTTTATGGCTTCTCATTCATATCGAAGTGTAGTTCTAGGCATCCTAGCTGTCCGGACAACACTAGTTAACGGAACAGTAGAACGCACTACCGAACTTAGGGGTGTTACAATTCTCCCCCCCTTAAATAAATTTCGTCCACAAAATTTAACCCAATAGCCATCTTACAATAGTCATACGTTTATTTTCTCCTTTCTATATGATCGTATAATCTTTTTTTTTTCTCAAATTTGTATAAGACTTTTAACAATCTAATACAATGTTTAATTTGTTTGGATAACACCAATCTCCTCTTACTATTATGATGTCTAATATTTCGGTTCATGTTGCTTCTTGAATGACCCTTGAGGTCATGTTAGAATCATTCATCAGTCATTGGTCCTCTGACCATTCTGGTCCATAGTCTTCCTCACATTCGTAATATTTCTTTGTTATATATGAATCAACTGTTCAAATCTCTACTTCCATAACTCCTTTTATCTGTCAATATTTTATAACTTACTTTCTTTTGTACCGAACTATAACCTTTCGATATTCTAACTTTTGAGTTTTAGATCCCTAAGTAGGATTTTCAAACTTATTTCTAACAATTAAAGTATGTCCTGGCATAACTATACAAAAACAGATGCCGTTGGCAACTATCCTCATCTAGGTGTACTATCAGGTAGTACTTAGCTCTACACAATAATCTCAAGTTAGTACTATAATCCGCAGTTTATAGTATAAACAATCAAGAACACTGCATAGTTACTACAATACATCCCAATAGATTCAACTATCCTATCCTTTATCCTTTTCGAATTCACTGATATCCGAACTTATGCTGATTACAATATCCATTAACAATTACTAACAATAACATCTCTGCCTTCATTTAGAGCAATTCTATTACTGTAACTTACTTTTACATCCTTTTGCTTTACATTAAATATGCTCGCCAATTAGCTTTATAATTTATGGTGTGTCAGGAAATACTTTTCGCCGATGAACTCTTCCAAAACTAATTTCACTTATTATCACAATCCCTATCCTAAAGGACTAATCACTAATGTATCAAAATTTATTTCCCTGACCTCCTGTCCTAGCGGACTTGTTACTAGCACCTCAAAGTCCATTTTTGTACATGGAACAGCAATGCAATCAATAATGCTAGCACTCACATAAGAATGGGTAGAACCCGGATCAAATAACACAAACACATCTTGGTTAAAAGTTGAGAAGGTACCAGCCACAACATCAGATGTCTCGGCCTCTTCCCTCTATCTCATTGCATAGACTCTGACCGGAGCACTGTCTTGCTCTGAATGTTTCATTGTACCTTGGCTGCCTGCTGGGCTACCTCTACCCCTGCCTCTACCTCTACTGGGTGGTTGTGAGCTTTTGGTGACAGGGCTCTGAACTGACTGTTCTGCAGTAGTAGGAGGTCGACTACTGGTGCAGTCCTTGGCAAAATGTCCTGTGCCTCCACAGTTATAACAGGCTCCAATAGCCTTATAGCATATCTCACCATGATATCTTCCACAATTTTCACATTGGCGGGAATGGTAGGAACCTTCAGTACTCTGCTGACCAGATAGAGGAGGTTTCTGTCCTGAATGTCTTCCCCTACCAGACTTCCTGCCACCTCTGCTGTGTCCCTCATAGTTCTTCCTCTTTCCAGTAGGACCACTGAAACTCTGTTCTACTAATTTTCCCTCTTTCTCTGTCTTCTCTGATTCCTTTTTCTCAGGAGCAGCTTCAGACTCAATTCTTTCTAACTCTAGGGCTTGAGAAACAAGTTCAGAGAAGTTAGTGTGTTTGAAACCGACTACTTGTAATCTGATACTAGGCTTTAAGCCAGTTTCAAACCTCTTGCATCTCTCCCTGCTGGTAGCAAGTAAACTTACTGCATAATGGCTCAGGCGGGAAAATTCTCTTTCATACTCAGCCATTGATCTGCTCCCCTGTTTCAGACTTAGGAATTCTTATAGCTTCTGGTCTACATAAGCATCAGGGACATATTTCTGTCTCAATTCCCTGAGAAAGTCATTCCATGTTAGCACTACAGGTTCTACTAGACTGTGGGGAATGGTTTTCCGCCAGTCATAAGCATCTCCTTGTAACAAAGATACAGAGTATTCAAATCTGAGCTCCTCCATGCAATGCAATTTCTTGAATACCCTATCCATCCTTTCTAACCACTGTTCAGCTTCTAGAGGATCTACTGTCCCCTTAAACTCTGTAGCCCCATATTTCATCAATTTATCATAATGCCTAGTAGGAGACTGTGGTTGTACCACTGGTGTCTGTATTGGGACTTGAGTAGGTATATTACCAGCCATTTTTTGAAACATTGCAGCCATCTCACGAGCGAATCGAGCAGAAATCATGATCTGCAGGTCAAAATTGAACCACTGACATTATGTAGGCCTGGGGCATCCCCTTGCACCTCAGCCTCAATAGATTGATCGACTGAATGATCACCCTCTTCTATAGTCAATGCAAGGATTTTAGATCTCCCGAACCAATAACACAAGGAGATTTCCTCCCGTTAGTGCATATTTATAATGTAATGTACTGTATGTATCAAACAATGATATTGAGTAGTTGTACTATGAAGAAAGAATATTCAAGTAATAGGTGAAAACAGAATTTAAAAACTTTGCTCTGATACCACTTTAACATGTCACACCCTACCCCTCTGTAAGGCATAACATGATCCCGTAGTATACCTAATGAATTACCAACTCCGTCTACTGATAACCCATTAAATACACTACAAGGGATTTTAAAAACTTTTCTTACTTCTTCTATAGTGGTGAGCACTATTTACAGGTGTTAAAAACTTTTTTTTAACTGAAGTGATAGAACTGACACATTTGAATTATTTGGAGTTTCTGTAAAAATTTTGGCAGAATGCCATCTGTATTTTGGATAAAACAGTTCTTCAGAAAACCTGTAAAAAGCACTTCAATAGATTTCCAAATCTCAACTCCAACATATTTCTCAACACAACCCATTTCTCAATTCAAATCCACAGTGATTTTTCAAAGACTGAGGTAAAAGAAATATAATACAATTTTTACAAGCCAAAATAACTCATAATTATTTTGCAACTTCAATGTACAATTTTTATTTACAATTGCTCAAAACCAAAAACAATATGTACATATAGTGAACATACATTACATTACAAAATACAAACTATTGGTATACTCATTATACCCGGTAGTCTCTTGCTGGAGGTACTAGCAGCCTAGTCTCACAGACTGTCTGTCTCTACTGCGACAAAGAATAAAGCTATCATTTGAGACAATGTCTCAGTGCTGCACAACATTAACTAAATACAAATTTAAATCACAATTCATAATTCAAATAAATAGTGGATACTTAAAAACCATAGTTAAATTCAAGACAATACTGTCATAAGGAATTTAACACAATATCACAATAAATCTCAGTAATCAAAACATAGTTAAATTCAAAAGACAGTAAATGTCAATAAGAATTTAAACTTCATTTCACAAATTATCAAATCGCATAACAACACAATTTAGTCGAATAATTTAAGAATACAGTGTTGCCAATTCATTCACAACTTAAGCCATGACACAAATTTTCGATCAATGCCGCGTAGTACACCACGACAAAGCAATCACAACCCCACTAATCGAAATCAATGAGGAAGGGAGCTAGCTATATAATGAGTACTCATCCGATCACCTCAACTGGTAAACCAGAGAGGGAGAAAAATAAACGATCACGACTCCATAAATGGAGAAGGAAAATAAACGATCACAACCCCATAAATGGAGAAGGAATGATATGGTATTGTCATGCTAAGTGTGAACACAAAATCAATTCCAAACATTTTATTCAAATGATTCGTGAGAATCCAATAAATTTCCAAAGTTATAATTTCATTCACAAAATGGCAACACAATTCATAATTATCTTTAATTTTCACAAAAACCATTTACAGTGCTTTTCAATCAATAGTATCCATCAAATCATTTACAATGCTTTTCAAGCAATAAATATCCATTCAAATACATTTCCACAATTTGAAAAAATAATGTACAAATAGTCATAATTCATTTCAATTGAAAAATTCAAAAGAAATACTGTTGTGCACAAACACAATTTAAATCAATAACATACAATTAATCATATGAAATCTTATTCATAGTAAAATCAGTTGAAAACTAGTTGTGCACAAACCTCTGATGACTGTCTCCTGGTCTGGACTCAATGTTTCCTTCCCTTTTCCTGAGTCTTTGGTAACTGAGAAACACAATTTGAAGTGTTTCAGTAGTAGATTAAATTGTCTCTAACGATAATGTTCGATAAGTAATTTACTGAAGGCTATTATTTGCTTAATCACCTAATATACCGACCTTCGATGCGTTTTAGGTAAATTAGGTTTTTGTGTCATTAATATGTCACATTCGATAGGGTTTTAGGGTTGGTACGTTTTACCAAACTCATTTCCTTGTTTAGTGCATTTTAATGCAACTTGATGGATTCCGGGACACTAGTTTGACCTAGTCGGACGAACTAGTTCCCTCTGTTTTCGGGTTTCGGTCAAAACTACAAACTTGTAGATCTATGTCTTATTGCACGCGGGGCAAAATTTCAGGTCATTCTGAGTTATGTAGACCAAGTTATGGTCATTTTACTATTGCTTGTCAAATGGCATCAAATTTGGTCACTTTAGGTCAATTTTGGTCAACTTTGGTTCGGCCAGTTTTTGGACCCGAAATTGTGCAAGCTTTTTGACTTGCTTATGGTCATTTATGGGTTTTTGTGTCTTCATAAGACTTGTAGGTATGGGTCTTAACTATTCATGGTTAAAATTTCAGGTCAATTGGACCTGTTTTGAGTGAGTTATGGCCTAAACACTAACTGCTGCTCAATTGGTCAGTTTTCAGGTTTCAATTGCACTTAATCCGAATTGGTCATTTTTCATGTCACCTTGCAAGTAGAATTTTGGTATGCTTTCTTAATGAAAGTTGGCACATTTTGTGCCTAGTTTCACCTCCAATTGGTCTCATACCAATTGAGGTTACACATTTATAGTTATAGGCTAAAATGTATACTGCCCTTAATTACCTTACTTATACATGTATCCATTACACATTTAATTGCTATATGTCCACTTCCCTTACCAATTCTGTTTTGGTACATTACCAAAACCACATACCTCTTCACTTTAAAGTCACTTTGGGCAGATTACACACATCCTCAATACACCAAATAAACTCAAATTTACAAATTCTAAGTACAATCACATATACACATAAACATTACTCATTCTTACATACACTTTACACAACCAATCTATATACATATCCATCAATCCTCAATGTCAATATTCTGCCAATACCTTCATGAACTCATACATTTATCAAAGTGTCCCAAGGCTGCCGCAAAGCTTCACCATGCCAAAGTGTCCATAATTCGTCAACTTCAATCCCCATTGTACAATCACCACATATACATTGAATTTAACTACTAGGACATTAAATCACCCTATTCATCATAATTTCTCATCAAATATATGTAAAATAAATCATCAAATACACAACTCCATGGCTGTCCAAACTGGATATATCAAGAACTCTTCAAACTTGAAAATTTTCTTCACAAAGCACACACCCATAACATGTACACAAAGTTTAACAAAGCAACAGTAAAAAATGTAAACTTACCTATAGTTGGAGCTTGCTAAACCTTGATTAAACTTCTTGATTTTGGTATCAAGCTCTTCCTTATGATGTGTAGACAATCTTTAATGAAGAATTCTAAGTGATTGGAGGTGAAATGGAGAGGTTAGGTGAAGCTTAAAGAAAACGGCAATGGAGGTTTACCCTTCTCTTCAATTCGGCATGGATGAGGAACCTTGAAGAAATGAGTTTGCAGATTGTATATTAGGTATACACCTGCCCCATTATGTTTTTATTTTATTCCTTTAGTGGCCCACTCACTCAATTAATCATATAATATGTTAAAGGTGTTATTTACACCATTTTCACTATACTTTTGGCTATTTATTTAGGTACCACCAAATTAATTTTTCATTTTATTTTCTAAGTGTAATATTATTTATTTTTAATGGAAATTTAGGTCAAAAGACAATTCGGGATGTCAAATGACCATAATGCCCCTGTTCGGGTTGCATTCCCGATTTTTCAGTAACACCTGGTTTTATTTGTTTTTCGATTTCTCACTTTTCTTTGTACTAATTATTTAATTTTTCTTTGATCTTTCTAATGACATTTATTCTTCAATAAGGGTCTATTTAAGTCCTAAAAATGTTTTCCAGGGTTCCTCGCAGTCCAGGGCTAGTCAACGGTCCACGCCGTGACTTCCCGGTGCGGTCCCCCATCGCTAGGGTTCTTGGCTCGCTTAACTTGGTTACATTTCTTTGCTATTATTTTTCCTTTGTTTTTCTTGTATTTTCTTTTCTTGTATTTCATTATTTTATGTCTTCTCATTCATATCGAAGTGTAGTTCTAGGCATCCTAGCTGTCCGGACAACACTGGTCACCGGAACAGTAGAACGCACTACCGAACTTAGGGGTGTTACACTAGTAATGGCCCTTAGTTTGGGTCATTACAAGAGGCATATGGTTAATGATCTCAATCCCAAGGTGTTTGTTAATAAGTATGTTCCAAATTCAAGCACTTACAAGAACTCTAACACATTTGCACATTGCAGAGGATAGTTCATGATACTAATAAGGGCTATTCATCTAATAATACCAAAATCTGTACCTATTGTGTGAAGCCAAGGCACACTGTTAATACTTGTTACCGGAAACATAGTTTTCCGCTTGGTTATATATTTCAAATCTCATATACTTCAGTGAATGCTTCCATTGTTGATGTTGATACAATTAATCATGAGATTGATATTCCATAAGGAAATCATAACAATTGTGGTTTGTTTTTTACTCCAGATCATTATCATAAGTTGCTAGCATTAATCCAACATCCTTAACCCTAAACTTCATATTTGTCCAATTAGTCTCACACTAATACCTTGATAGCAAGTTCTTCACCAGGCAATCACTTTACTCTAACTTGTCATTCCTAGCCTAATAGGTGGATTCTTGATACTGAAGCAACACATTTGATTTTCACTTTTTTCTTTTACAATATAAAGGAAAATAACACCAACTTTTATAACACTCCCAAATGGTAATCGATTAATGCTGACTTTTCTGGAACCATTCATTTTTCTTAAACTTTATTTCTAGTAGATGTTCTTTATATTCTTGATTTTATTCTTAATTTTATATCAGTTATTAAACTAACCTCTCTCCTTCACTGTTGCATGATTTTTCTACATAATCACTGTTTCATTTAGGACCTGGAAACATGGAAGATGATTAGTTCAACTAAAGTCATTAAAGGCTTATGTGTTATGATATATCCTACAATCTAGGCTGCTTTACTCATCAACACCATAACAAAAGCTTCCCCCTCCACTAATAAATCCATACATGCATCCTGGTTTTATCTTTGGCATTTTAAACTTAGACACTTGTCAAAGTCGAGATTTGATATTCTTCATAGAAATTTTCCTTCAATTTCTTGCAATAAAATTTTTTCAAAGTTGTGATATCTGTATTTTCGCAAAACAAAGAAATTTAACTTACTCTATAAGTGTTATCAAATCCAATAAAGTTTTTGATCTCATTCATCTTGGTATTTAGGGCCCTTTTTCAATTGCTTTTGTTCATTGTCAAAAATATTTTTTAACCATAATTGATGATTTTTTAAGGCATACCTTGGATAGCTTTACTAAAATATAAATAAAAAACTACACCTTTGATCCTATCATTTCTTGCCCTCGTTGAAAATCAATCAGATACAATAGTAAAGCTTATTTGGTTTGATGATGAACCTAAATTTTCCATACTAACTCTTTATAATTCAAAGGTGTAACGATCGGGCTCTAACCACTAGAGGAATTGTCCGCTTTGGCCATAAGCCTCATGGTTTTGTCCCATAGGTGGAATGGAGAACTTCCCAGGAGGTCACCCATCCTAGGATTTCTCTCAAGCGAGCACACTTAACCCTGGAGTTCTTCCAACTCTCCAGGCTATTCCACCAATAGGCGCCTCTAGTGATTAGTTCCCCCATCTTATATATCATTACTTTTTGAACCTAAGACCATCTCCATGCTTTGTCAATGTGGGATTTGCCTAAGGGACCTTTCTCCCCCCCCTTTCGGGACTCAGCGTCGTCACTGAGGTTTGCCCCACCATTGCCCAAGAGGACACGCGAGTGGCTCTGATACCAATTGTAACGATCGAGCTATAGCCACTAGAGGAATTGTCCGCTTTAGCCATAAGCCTCATGGTTTTGTGCCATAGGTGGAATGGAGAACTTCCCAAGAGGTCACCCATCGTAGGATTTCTCTCAAGCGAGCATGCTTAACCCTGGAGTTCTTCCAACTCTCCAGGCCATTCCACCTATGGGACAAAACTATGAGGCTTATGGCCAAAGCGGACAATTCCTCTAGTGGTTAGAGCCTGATCGTTACAAAAGGGTATAAATAACCTATACTAAAACATTAGAAGTGTAACCCCATCACTTTAGGTAGTCCATACATTCTACTATTCTGATGACTAATGTCTGTTCGGACAGTCAGGATGTCTGGAACTACACTTAAACTAGAGTGAGGAGACGTAAATTGATGAAATTTAAACTAAGAAAAATTAGAAAAAAAAATAACAGAAATGGAATGTAAAAGGTTAAATGAGCCGGGATTCCTAGCGATGGGTGACCTTAATGGAATGTGACTGTGAAGACAGTTATCGACCCTAGACCCATGAGGAACCCTATGAAATAATTTTTGAGACTCCAGTGAAGAATTATTGAGGCTTGGATGGCAATAGAATGCTAAGACAATGCTAAAAAAAAATTTTAAAATCGATACAGACTAATATAACCCGATAAGCATAACGAAGGGCATTTTGGTCATTTCAACCCTCGAGTTGAATTTTGACCTAAATGTCAATTAAATTGAAAAAGATTAAAACACATAAAATAAATTAAAAAGTGAAATTATGTATAGAAATGGGAAAAGAAAAGAAAAGAAAAGAGATAAAATTTATGATGTAAGCACGATGTAAGCATGACATAATTAAAAATATTAAGCCAATTAAACTTAGACATACATATATATATATATATATATATATATATATATATATATATATATATATATATATATAAGACAATTTTAATTAATTCATTCTTATCTCATTTTTGGTCTTCTTCTTCCTTTCTCACTTCATGGCCGAACCTCCATTCAGCAAGAGCTCCCACTATATTCTTGATTTTAAAGCTTAAACTCCTCTCTCTCCATCCACTAAAATGCCTAAGGTCCTTCTACAACACCCCTACATTTGGTAGTGCGTTCTACTATTTCGTTGACAGTGTCTGTCCGTGTAACACCCCAATGTTCGGTAGTGCGTTCTACTGTTCCGGTGACCAGTGTTGTCCGGACAGCTAGGATGCCTAGAATTACACTTCGATATGTGTGAGGAGACATAAAATAATGAAATACAAGAAAAGAAAATACAAAAAAAACAAAAGAAAAATAATAGTAAAGAAATGCAATCAAGTTAAGCGAGCCGAGAACCCTAGCGATGGGTGACCGCACCGGGAAGTCACGGCGTGGACCGTTGACTAGCCCTGGACTGCGGGGAACCCTGGAAAATATTTTTAGGACTCAAATAAATATTTATTGAATTATAAATATCATTAGAAATATCAAAGAAAAATTAAATAATTAGTACAAAGAAAAGTGAGAAATTGAAAAATAGACAAAATCCGGTGTTACCGAAAAATCGGGAATGCAACCCGAACAGGGGCATTGTGGTCATTTGACACCGCGAGTTGTCTTTTGACCTAAATTTCCATTAAAAATAAATAATATTACACTTGAAAAATATAATGAAAAATTAAATTTGGGGTACCTAATGTAAATAGCCAAAAGTGGAGAGTAAATGGAGTAATTAACACATTTAACACATAATATTAATTAAATAAAGTTAGTGGAGAGTTAGTGGGAGTTATCTGCCCTAAGTGGACAGTCACATCACTCAACATCTTCATCGTCCTCAATTCATTCACCATTGTCGAAAATTCAAAAGTTTCAAACCTCCCATGGCCACCCCATTTGCATGACTTCTTACACCCATTTCAAGCTACACTTTGTTTACTTGACTTCATTAAAGTTTATCCCCACATCACAAGGAAGAGTTTGATAGCAATTTCAAGAAGTTTTGGTGAAGATTTGAGAAGTCTCATCCATAGGTAAGTTTGAGTTTTTGGTTGTTGCTTTGTTAAAGTTTGTAAGGGTGTTATGGGTGTTTGATTTATGAAGAAATTTTTGAGGTTTGATGTTGAATGGGAATATGTACTTTTGGCAGTCATGGAAACACCTTGTAGGCAGTTTATTTGTGCTTGTAAATGGTGAATTAAATGATTGATTAAATGTATATTGTGTAGGAAATTGTTTGGGTGATGTATACTTAGTATATGTAAATGTGAAATGAAATTTAAAGCTTGGAAATTAATGGAATGTAAATGTACCATTGTGGCAGTTTGTTAACTCTTGAAGAATGCTGGAATTCATGCTTGGTTTATGGAATAATGATGTTAAAATGTGTTGGTTGTTATGGCAGTTTGAGTGCATGAATGATTGTGTGAAGTTGGACAGATAAATGAGCATGAATTGGTGATTGAATTGTTGTAAATTGAGTTGGACAAATTCTGCACTTGTACGTGCACATTGAATGTAATTGTAAGCTGCCAAAATGACCTATAATATATTGTAAATTATGTTTAGGTTGTGGTACAACCATAATTGGTTTGAATGTTGAGTTTGGTAAGTGTTAAAAGTGATCCTTGATGTGTATGCAAGAAATGCAATAAGGCAGTTTGTGTTTTAGGCCTATAACTTTAAGTGTGTGGCTCCAATTGGTATGAGTCCAATTGGAGGTGAAACTAGGCGCAAAATGTGACAACTTTCATGAAGGAAGCATACCAAAATTCTGCTTGCAAGGTAGCTTGAAAAATGACCAAATCCGGATTAAGTGCAAATGAGGCCTGAAAATTGACCATTTGGGCAGCAGCTAGTGTTTAGGCCATAACTCACTCAAAACAGATCCAATTGACCTGAAATTTTAACCATAGATAGTTAAGACCCATATCTACAAGTCTTATGAAGACACTAAAGCCCAAAAATAACCATAAGCAAGTCAAACAGCTTGCACAAGTTCGGGTCCAAAAACTGGCCAAACCTAAAATGACCTAAGGTGACCTAAAATGACCAATTTTGATGCAATTTGACCAGCAATAGTAAAATGACCATAACTTGGTCTACATAACTCAGAATGACCTAAAATTTTGCCCTGCGTTCCATAAGACATAGATCTACAAGTTTGTAGTTTTGACCGAAACCCAAAAACCGAGGGAACTATGTCGTCTGGCTAGGTCAAACTAGTATCCCGGAATCCAGCAAATTGCAAGAAAACGCAAAATACATAGAAATGAATTTGGTAACATGTACCAACCCTAAAATACTATCGAATGTGACATATTATTAACATTAAAACCTAATTTACCTAGAATGCATCGAGGGTCAACATATTAGGTTGACTAAGCAAATATTAGAATTCAGTGAATTACTTATCAAGCATTATCGTTAGAGACAGTTTAAATGAATACTGAAACACTTCAAATTGTATTTCTCAGTTAGCAAAGACTCAGGAAAAGAGAACGAAACACTGAGTCAAGACCAGGAGACAATTATCAGAGGTTTGTGCACAACAGTTATTTCTTTTGAATTATTTTCAATTGAAATAAATTATGACTATTTGTATATTATTGTTTTAAATTGTGAAACTGTGAAAAATTGTTTGAATGATATTTGATGGATACTTATTGATTGAAAAGCACTGTAAATGGTTTGAAACCACAGCTATCATGTACATTGATTGTATTCCTCGCTAGCTTGTCTAGTGGGATGAATTGAATTCCCTCTCTGGCTGAAGTGTTGAGGTGTGTGCCTATTGAGGACGAATAGAATGAGTACTCATATTTTTGCTAGCTAGCTATGTTATTCCTCATTAGCCATCGGCTTGTGGGATGAATTGAACTTTGGAACATGATTTTAAGCTGTGTGAGATTTATTGATACGTATTGTAAAATTGTGAAATAGAATTTAAATTCTTATTGACATTCACTGTCTTTTGAATTTAACTATGTTTTGATTACTGAGATTTATTGTGATATTGTGTTAAATTCCTTTTGACATTCATTGTCTTGAATTTAACTATGATTTTACATAGCCATCATTTAAGTGATTTATGAATTGTGATTTAAAGTTGTATTTGGTTAATCTTGTGCACCACTGAGACATTATCTCAGCGATAGCTTTTCATTGCTGTCGCAGGTAGACAGACAAACAGGGCAGCAGACTAGGCTACTAGTACATCCAGTGAGAGATTATCGGGTATAATGAGTATACCACATTTTGCATTTTGTACTGTATTGTATGACCACTGTATGTACATATTATTCTTGGTTTTGAGCAGTTGTAAATTCAAATTGTACATTGAAGTTGTAAAGTAAATTATTAGTTATTTTGACTTGTAAAAATTGTATTGTATTTCTTGTATCTCAGTCTTTAAAAAATTACTGTGGATTTGAGTTGAGAAATATGTTGTGTTGAGAAAAATGTTGGAGTTGAGGTTTGGAAATATATTGAAGTGCTTTTTACAGGTTTTCTGAAGAACTGTTTTATCCAAAATACAGATGGCACTCTGCCAAAACTTTTACAGAAATTACTAATAGTCCAAATGATTTAGCTGTTTCACTTCAGTTCACAAAGGTTTTTAACACCTTTAAATAGTGCTCACCATTGTAAAAGAAGTAAGAAAAGTTTTTAAAATCCCTTGTAGTGTATTTAATGGGTTATCAGTAGACGGAGTTGGTAATTCGTTAGGTATACTACGGGATCATGTTATGCCTTACAGAGGGGTAGGGTGTGACAGTCCGGACAGTTAGGATGCCTAGAACTAAATTTAAATGATAGTGATGAGACATAAAATAATGAAATGCAAGAAAGAAAAAATACAAGAAAAACAAAGGAAAAATAATAGCAATGAAATGAAAATAAGTTAAATGAGCCAAAAACCATAGCGATGGGTGACCGCACTGGGAAGTTGCGGCGTGGATCGTTGACGAGCCCTAGACTGTGGGAAACCATGAAAAATATTTTTAAGACTTAAATAAACATCTATTGAAGTATAAATGTAATTAAAAATATCAAAGAAAAATTAATTAATTAGTATAAAGAAAAACGAGAAATCGAGAAAACGACAAAACTCGGTGTTACCGAAAAATTGGGAATGCAACCCGAACAGGGGCATTGTGGTCATTTGACACCCCGAGTGGACTTTTGACTTAAATGTCCATGAAAAATAAGTAATATTAAATTTTGAAAATCACATGAAAAATGAAATTATGTATAAAAATGTAATTAGGGAAAAATTAGAGGTGCTAAGTGGAAATATTAAAACTTGATTATTTAATTAATTACACTAAGGATGAGTGGAGGTATAAAAGCACTAAGGGACATGTGTATGTCCACTAAGCACTTCATCTTCAATCTTCATCTTCTCCATGCCGAAGTGAGTTCCTTTAAATCCTCCATGGCCGAAATTGTAAAAGCTTCCTAACCTCCACCATTTTCAACTCAAACACCAAAGCTCACTTCACTAATTTTGATCCTCACACTATGGGCAGTAAATAGGCAGTAAGAAAGTTAAGTTTTGATGAGGTTTTGAAGAACTTCAAAAGTGGTAAGTGAGTGTTTTCAATTATTGTTTCATTAAAAGTGTAACCAAGGTTATGGGTAATTGATTTATGGAAGAATTTGTGAAATTTGATGAATTAATGGAGATGTACATTTTGGTAGCCATGGAAATTCAATATGAATAGCTTGTTCTTGCATGTAAATATTGGTTTGAATGATGATTTAAATGTTTGATTATATTGTAGTTGAATTCCATGTGTAAGGTTTGATTTGTAAGCTTGAAAATTGCAAATGGAGGTTGATGGGTATGTGTAAACTTGTGGCAGCCTCATGAAGAAGATTGAAGTGTTTAAGTTTCATGGAATGGTTTTTTGAATTATGCAACTTATGGTGGCAGCATGTGTGTGTGTTTAATTGTTAGGGTTTAGACATGGAAATGAGGTATGTTCATGTGGTTGAATTGTTGTAAATGGGACTTTGGAAAATTCTGTATTATAGTGTGTATGTTGAGAGTGGTTACAAGCTGCCAAAATGACCAAAAATGTGAATTAAAATGTGTTAATGGTATGGTACAACCAGAATTGGCATGGAAGAGTTAACTTGGTAAGTGTCGAATGTGTAATTGGTAAAGGATGAACAATGTGTAGTAGGGCAGTGTATGTTTTGGCTTAGAACCTTAAGTGTGTGACTCCAATTGGTATGAGACCAATTGGAGGTGAAACTAGGCACAAAATGTGCCAACTTTCATGAAGAAAGCTTACCTAAATTCTGCCTAGAACGTGACTTGAAAAATGACCAAATCTGGATTAATGACTTGAAAGCCTGAAAATTGACCATTTAGGCAGCAGTTAGTGTTTTGACCATAACTCACTCAAAACAGGTCCAATTGACCTAAAATTTTACCATCAATAGTTTAGACATATATCTACAATTCTTATGAAGAAACCAAAGCCCATAAAAGGCAAGAACCAAGCCAAATAGCTTACATAAGTTTGGGTATAAAAACTGGCCGAATCAAAAGTGACCTAAAAATGACCTAAGCCTACCATTTTAGTGTATTTTGTCCAGCATTGGTAAATTGACCATATCTTGGTCTACACAACTCAAAATGATCTGAAATTTTGCCCCGCGTGCAATAAGACATAGACCTACAAGTTTGTAGTTTGGACCGAAACTCGAAAACCTAGGGAACTAGGTCGCCCGGCTAGGTCAAAATAGTACATCGAAATCCGGTGAATTGCAATAAAATGCAATACACTTGAAAATGAATTTGGTAACATATACCAACACTAAAGGGCTATAAAATGTGACATATTGGTAACATTGGAATTGACTCACTTAGAGTGCATCAAGGGTCAACATTATAAGTTGACTAATGAAATGAATTGAAGGGAATAGTACCAAGAAAATTTAGATATTGGATTTTTTGGTTGGAAACAAATTCATTGAGTACTGAAACACTTTAAATTGTATGTTTCAGTTGATAAGGATATTGAGAAGCATAAAGAACATTGAGTCAAGGCCTAGGCGCGACTCAAATCAGGTTTTTGCACAACTAGTTTTTAACTGATTTTGTTCTGAATATTTCATATGATTAAATGACGTATTTTTCTTATGTATTATGTTTAACAAGCATTGGATTTAATTTAATGATTATTGAAATTGTTATAGTATGTATGAATTTAGCTTTGTAAAATGGTATTTCCACAAATATTAAGCATTGTTATGAATTGACTAAATTTTGTTTTTGGAAAATTATGATAGAACATGTTTTGAATTGTGATGGGCAATTTGCATGGAAAAATGCAAATTTATGATTTGAATTGTGATGAGCGTAAAAATTATTGGATATTGGAATTGACTTTGAATCGAATTGTATTGTGATTTATCTCACTAAAAGGATTGTGATATTGTTTTATATCTCACTATAGATGCTTGACTAGGTTATTACTCGTCTCTCTCATATGTTGAGAAGACAATGGAGTTAGTTGTGTTTTGATTACCATGGTACGTGCACAGGCTTAGATTCTTCTCTTGTTAGAGGTTAGATCTAAGTTTTTTATCTTATAGCCCTTTCGAAAGATTCATTATTGTGATGTGTACTGTGCACGATGATTCGACCTCCCCGACCATAGGGAGTTAGAATCTGATTCAACCTTAAATGTTTATGTATAATTCATTTTGTTGGAATTACCTTAAATGTTTGGTTGTGATTTGATAAATTAAATTTCGCAATCAAAGTCATTTCATACAAATGATTTATGTTATTGACAATGAATATTTTGAGTTTTGGAAATTAATGGGTATCCAGATTTCCAAATTATTTGCTGTAATTTTTATTAAGGTATATTGTAATATGTTTTAAATTATAGTTGTGCACCACTGAGTTCACCACTCAGCGATAGCTTTGTATGTTGTCGCAGGTGAAAAGAGCATAGAGCAATTGAGTAAGCTTCTTTGAAGAGACATTCAGATCAGCTCCAGGTATACCCATGTACACAGGTTTTGATGTATGCATGTAATAATATGTATGTAAATTATTTGAGCAGTTATATAAAAACTCTTGCAAAATATTTTGGTATGTAATTAAATGTAAATTATTATAAATGTAAATTTGAGGTTTCATTTACCTGAATAGTTTTGTAATATTAATTTTTGAGTCTTGTAATCAATGAAATGTTTCTTTTATGATGAGGTTGGTTTGAAAATGAAATGATTGATTATTGCGATTGAATTGTGAGATGAAATGAGGTTTCTTGGAGTTGTATTTGAGAAAACATATTGGGAGTGTTTTCTTTTTCAGGTTTGAAGAACTGTTTTCTCAAAACACAGCCGACATTTTACCGAAATTTTGAAAAAAAAATTTTAACACCAGATTTTAATCAATGATTTAAATTTCATGAAAATTGTTTTAAAATCCCTTGTAGTATATCTAATGGGTTATCGGTAGGCGAAGTACGGTAATTCATTAGGTGTACTATGGGATCATGTCATATCTTACGAGGGAGTAGGGTGTGACACCTTCATTAAAAATTGTCCCCACACCATAAGAAAGCTCTAGAAATTTTAGAGTTTTCCCAAGTCCAAGAGGTTGATCAAAGAGGTTAGTGCAAGATTACTCTTCGTCTCTTCTTTAAGTATGTTAATCATGCCTAAGGGAGTAGAAATTGAATGAAATTGAAAAGAATTATTGACTAAATGCATGACCCAAATTTTGGCCAACCTAGGGAAGTGAGGGATATTGAATTTAATTGAATTAAAATTTCAATCCTAGCTTAAATAACATGAAAGATATGATATATATGCTTAATTGTATGTGGTAAGTATGAATTGAGGAATTTGAGTTAGGGTTTGACCTAACTATTGGGGATTTTGTGCTATGCTTGAAATTGACCTTATTGATATGGATTGTTAATCAATGGAAGTGCCATGTATGCCAAATTGTAGTTTGGGAGATTGGAGGAAATTGAATTGGGAGTGTACTTTTCATGCAGATTGTGGGACTCATTGAGTCTAGTGTGGTTTTTGATCTATAATTGAATTTATGTTGCTCCAATTGGTATGAGGCCAATTGGAGATGAAACTAGGACTAAAATACTCCATTTTTCATGAAGAAAGTATGTCCAAATTCTATCCATAAATTGACCTAATTACTGTTTGAATCCAGCTTACCAAATCCTGAACCCAAAGAAAATGAACAAATAAACAGTACATATTGATTTGGCCATAACTCCCTCTAGAAAAGTCCAAATGACTTGATTTTTATACCATTGTAAAGGGTAGACATAGGAGTACAACTTTTATGAAGAACACAGAACCTAGAAATGCCTCTAACCAAACCAAATTGTTAGCAAAAATTAGGTCACAAAACTGTCTAGAACCAAAATGCCTAAAATTTTCTAGACATAGGCCTATCCGACTAGTTTTGGAAAAAAGGCCATAACTTGGTCTAAAAAAATCCAAATGCAATGAAACCAGCGGAAAAATTTTCATAAGACATAAATCTACATTATTGGTATTTTGACCAAAACCCAGAAACTAAGGGAATTCGGTCAATTGGCTAGGTCAATTTAGTATTCAAATTATGGAAATTGCCTAAGTGACCACTTGACCCCATAATAGTCTTTTAGTCATATCTCCCACTAAGAAACTCCAATTGGGATGAGCTATTTGCTAGTTTTTCAACCACCGCAAGTGCACAGATCGCTAATAAGTAATAAAGTAATGAGTGAAGTATTGTTCCCACTAGGAATTTAATTAGCAAGTACCAGGTTACATGACAATTTCGACTGTTTAGGCTATCGAATATAGATGGAGAATGAGTTAAACCTATTTTAGATGCTAAAAGTAATATTTGAATTAAACTATTTATAAAAGCAATCCTAGAATTAAAATTTCACACTGTAACCTTATTATGGATTTTAATCTTATCTATTCATCGGATTGTGAGTAATTGCTTTGATGGAAATTAATCCTAGGATATCCTAAGTCCTGTCTCAAGGCATTCAAGGTGTATTTTAATTAACCTAAACCTTACTTTCATGGTGATTAAATTAATTAAAATCCTTTAAGATCTATAATTAATTTTGGAACTTCACAAAGGCATCAGCCTATCTCTAGGTTAGATTTCCTAAGTTCAAGATCTCGATTTTCTAATATTAATCTTCATCTTTCAGTCCTTCAATTAATATCTGCAATCAATACTAAGTGGGTACCAACACATAGCATGCATTAAGACCACAAGAAATTGAATCAAAGAACCAAACTCAAATCTAATAAATAAAACTCAATATTTATTCATAATAACAATTGCAAATGCTACTCTGCTAACTCCATAATAAAGGAATTACTCACTCATGGTGAGTTCAACAAACATGGAGAAAATAAAATAAAAGAATATAAAGAGTATGTTTAGAGAAATATTACAAAAGAACTGAAAAGGAATGATTACAGTCTTGATCCTTGTGGAATTTCGACTGAGGATTTCCCTTCTGTGCTGATGCTCTACTCGTCAAGATAGCTGTGGAGGATGCAAGTATGAAAAATGAAAATCTGTCTAAAGAACTCCGAAAAGCTCTGTAAAAAGGTTGAACTGAAAAGAAGAGCTCTTCTGTTGTCATTTTCAGCTTCTATTTATAATAGCTGGTCTAGGGTTAGGTCTTTAGAATCCCAAAAGCATTAGGAGTTTGTTTGGAGTGTGTGAACAAGAGTTGGAATTCAGATTAGAAAACTGGTTGTGGCACACGGCCTGTGTGTCACTATGTGGCCCAGGGCTGTGTAACTTATTAGAGCCGAATGGTTGCATCTTACATTGGCACAGGAGTTTACACGGGTCTGCGCTGGGTACACGAGTCTAGTTACACGGCCTGTGTTTTTCTGTTTTTGGATAATTTTTCAAGCTTGTGCTCGGTAGATACTTACACGTGTCTCCATAGCTTACGCGGGTCTAATTACATGACCCGTGTACTTTTGCTTCTTCTTTGGCTCTCTGACTTTCTTCTGGTAGTAGGTTACATGGGTCTGTGGCTTTGCTTACACGACCCATGTACCTTGTATCAGTAGTTTTTCTCAATCCTTTGACCTTTCCAAGTTTCCTTCTGCACTCCTATGCCCTAGAACTTTACCCAAATAGTTGAAATGATGTAGAAAACATGGAATTTAGAGCTTGGCAATGGAATTTACTGAAGTTAATGAAATTAATGGTTATGCATAAGATTACTAATCTAAATGCTATGAAATATTATGCAAATATACTTAAAAACATCTATATAATACAAGTGTATCAAATACCCCCGAACTCAAACTCTTGCTTTTCCTCAAGCAAATCAAAACTCTTTTTAGAACACTTTTTAGGGGAAAACTTAGAAACATAATCATAAACTTAATATGCACACAATTGAACTCTTTCAACTTCCATACCAATTCCCTTCCTTCAAGGCACAAGGGCTTCAATAGCTGCCTGCTTAAACCTTCACATTTTTCATGGAGTTTTAACTAGTTATTCCTCTATGCAAGGCTATTAATAAGTCACAAATAACTTATTTTATTAGGATAGACTTGAGAAACACTTACTCCCCCAAATTTGCCTCTATTATGGATAATTGTGATGGAGTATTCAAATTCCAACTTCATATGCATATCTCAATTTCCTATCCCCACTAATATAGCATACACTTTTCAAAAGATCAAAAGGTCTTTAAAGGGTTGTAATGGGGCTAAAGGATAATGACTTGGTTGCCAATGAAAGGTTTTTAGGGAATACAAATATAAGGATAGCATGTATGCATAAAATATCAAGTATACTAAGTTTATTCACTGATTTTGTATGAAGAGGAAGGGTTTTTGGTTTTTCATAATGCCAAGCATGCTTCCATGATACTTATCTTGGGACCTTTTTTTTTTTTCCTTTTATCCTCTCCCCCAAACTCATTGCTTTTGCTAGGTTGGAATCGAAAATTTTTCTTTGATTTCAATTGCACACTTGCACTCTTTCATGAGTTCTACATCCTCTCTTCATTTTCCCTTTTCTACACTTAAGATACTTTCAACTTATGCATTTAGCTTCCTCAAAAGGGTATGGTAGGTGTTTAGGCTAGAGGCTAGGTAAATAATATTAATAAACAATAAATTTTAAGGGATTGATATAGGTTTCAAATTAGGTAAAAGGGATATATATTTTAATTAAGGTTGGCTAAGGCTTAGTGAGGTTATATAAAAAAAATGCCTTAATCATCTCTTAATCGAGCATATATCCTTGATAGGTCTAAGAGATATGTTATAGAGCTAGTGAGGCATTTTTAAATTTGCTTGTATTTCAAAAAATTTCTCCTTACTCTGCAAGTTTAATGTGACAAATTAATAGTTATGAAGGGGTTTAACTAGCCTTGCTCCACTAAGGTGAATAAGTTGTTTTTTAGATAAAGATTAAAGCCTTTTTGCCTATCTAGATACATTCATTCCTCATCCCAAGGAGTCCAATTATTAGCTCATTAAATTTTGAGGTTATAGTTCTAAGTTAAATGCTATGACATGGATATAATTAAGCAATGATATGATATGGATATAATTAAGCAATGCAATGCATGAAATGCATCAGTACCCCCAAATTCAAATGTGGCATTGTCCTCAATGTCAAGCACAATATGCAAAATTAAAGCAGAGCACATAGAATTACCAATTATGAAATATTTGATGAGGATTGATTAATACCAATTCAGTTAATAATTAGAGTCAACAAGAGTGCTGGGCTCAAATTGATGAGTATAGGGAAGTTAGGGATTTTACTTCGCTGTTTGGTAAATCTACATTAAATATTCAATAAGAGATAATTGTATTTCTTTTGTCTATGATCGAATCAATGCATTGGAATGCGAATTACCTTGGACTGAAGTTTGTCTAATTCGAGAGTTTCTTATTTAATTTTAGATCTTAATTTTAAATTTTTTATTTATTCATTGGATTGTGAATTACTCTCCCCCCCCCAATCTTTATTTCTTTTTTCCAGTACACAAGTGCATGAAATTTAATAATTCAGTCTCTAGGATTCGACCTGGATTTACCACTTACTGCAGAAAATATTTCTTGATGGCTGTCAAATCCACCAGAAATTAAATTAACTGAAATTACCAGTAATGAAATATTTTCTGCAATAAGTGGTAAGTTCAGGTTAAACCCTAGAGACTGAATTACTAAATTTCGTGCACTTGTGTAATGGAAAAAGAAACAAAGGTTGGGGGGGGGGGGTGTAACACCCCTATGTTCGATAGTGCGTTCTACTGTTCCAGTGACCAGTGTTTGCCAGGACAGCTAGGATGCCTAGAACTATATCTAAATGTTAGTGAGGAGACATAAAATAACAAAGTACAAGAAAGGAAAACACAAAAAAAAACAAAGGAAAAATAATAGCAATGAAATGAAACCAAGTTAAATGAGCTAGCACCGCAGCGATGGGTGCCGCACGGGGAAGTTACGACGCAGGCAATAGCTGATCCCAGGACTGTAGGAAACCCTCGAAATTTAGTTTCGAGACATAATTAAAGACTTATTGAAGTATAAATGTCATTAGAAATATCAAAGAAAAATTAATTAATTAGTACAAGGAAAAAACGAGAAATCGAGAAACCGACAAAAATCGGTGTTACTGAAAAATCGGGAATACAACCCGAATAGGGGTATTTTGGTAAAATGACACCCCGAGTTGTCTTTTGACCTAAATGTACATTAAAAATAAATGATATTAAACTTTGAAAATGTCATAAAAAATTAAATTGTGGTACATAAATTAAATAGTCAAAGAAATGAGGTAAATGTGGGAATTTTGAAACTTTGAATAAATAAACCATTTCCTAAAGTTAGTGGTCCACTAAGTTACATTGTGGGACACCTTATTAAGCATTTGGGTAGGTTAAACTTCATCTTCAACCTTCAGAAACCACACCAGGTGAAACTCTCCCAAGGTCCATCCATGGCCGCCCACATGCAAGGTACACTCCACCTATGTTCAAGCCAAATTTCTTCTACCTGTTGTCGCAATGGGATTTTGCGGTCGCCCGGACGATCACTCACCGAAGTGGGAAAAAGTGAGGAGTCGCCACCTTAGTTTTGAGGGAAACTAAAGAAAACCATTTGAGAAGTTAAATTAAAAATGAAACCACTTCAAAACAGAGATTCTAAGTTCGGGGTCCGTAAACGGGTGGGGAAGGTGTTAGGCACCCCACCTCGTCCCTTAATAAGGGTAAGTAGATTTAATTCTGCGTCCTTTACAAATTAGTTAGAAGGGCTTAGGCGGCAATGTTAATCCTTTTCGTAGAAGGAATGTTTGATTTTCCACTAAATTTGGATCACCCAGATACATAAGTAAATGAGACAACCTTAGTGAACGGGTGTGAGAATCGGATAAGAACTCTCCTCCGATCTTTTTTAAGTTGTTCATTAAAATTTGAGGGGAGACCGGATAAGAACCCTCCTCCGGTCTCTTTTAAGTTATTTATTTGAAGTTTTGAGGATGAGACCGGATAAGAACTCTCCTCCGATCTCTTTCAGATGTTTATTAAAATTTGAGGTTGAGACCGGATAAGAACTCTCCTCCGATCCCTATTTAATGTTTATTAAAATTTTGAAGGGAGACCGGATAAGAATCCTCCTCCGATCTCTTTTAAGTTATTTATTAAAATTTTGGGAGGAGACGGATAAGAACCCTCCACAGATCTCCTTTAGAGTTATTCGTTAAAGTTTTGAGTTGAGACCGGATAAGAACTCTCTTCCGATCCCTACTTAATGTTTATCAAAATTTTGAAAGGAGACCGGATAAGAACCCTCCTCCGATCTCCTTTAAGAGTTGACTTAAAACTTTTAGGCAAGGATAGGATAAGGACTCTTCCCCTTCTATTTTGATGAGACTCGGACAAAGACTTTTCCGACCTTTAAAAATTCAACCACAGCTACGGGTCTTAAGAACCTAAAACTAAGAATTCTGACCTTCAAAAATGCCGGGGATAAGGTTTATGGATATCCTGTGGCTGAACGGGGAACACTAGACTTGATTCACTGACCTTTTCATGTAGTCATTTTACCAATATCTATTAATGACCGATCCACTCTGTTTCGTTTACTTTGGTCTTATTCCATTTCATGACATCTTTGTCGAATTAATATTTACGTCGGCCTAATAGTTCGGCTATCTTCCTGACGTGTTATTCAGGTCCTCTTTTTAAAGGAGACCTCTAAGTTGCAGCTACCTACGTTTACCCAACCATTTACATACTACAAAGAGTTAGAAAACTGGTTTTCAGAAATGACGGAGATCAATAAAATGAACTGATCACTAAAAAATGATTTGAGAGTGACTTTCTTTGGGATTGCTTGTGCAGAAATGGTCTAGATGTAAGAAGAACAAGGAAAATGCGGGAAATAAACGTAGGCGCTTAATAAAACAGTAACATGAACTCTTATAACAATATTTTCTCTTAGGTTCTCTTGTACAAAATACCCTTGAAGAAAGTTGCAGATGTATGAAGAACAAAGGAAGTGCAGGAAACAAACGTAAATAGTAGTGTGAACTCTTACCTGTGAGGAGCCAAATATATTGAAATAACTGTGAAGTGGTAAACAGTGATGGCGGATTGATCAGCCTGAGAGTTGATGTCTGTCGTGAAACCGAGAGATACTTTAGCTAAAAGGTAACAGGGTAAGTAACAGGTGAAAGGAAGTTGAGCTTGTACAGAGTACAGGAAAGAAGAGATGATGAGAGTATGACGGATAATGAACAAACTGGAAATGTAGAGTTCCAATATTCAAAATCTTTTCAAGAAAACACTCCGAAAACTAGTTCCAAAAGTATTTTTAATCACTACAAAGCAATGAGTAACAAACTTAATGAAGTTTCAGAGTTCCTCCTCGATTATAGCGACCTCTTGCCTATATTTTGTCCCCCTTGAACAGCTTTTTCATGCGGTATTTATAGGAATCGGGTGCTCCCATGAAGGGTCGGGATTCATTTTGAGGAGATGGAGGGTCGATTTTGAAGTACATGATCGGATGTTCAGAATTAAAGAGAATCAAAACGAATGGTGAGATCGCTTCTCAAAGTATTTGTCCTTTTCCTCTTTTAATCCGACGGTCTTGAATCCTCTTGTCCGAACGATCGAGGTGAGAGTGAAAACGCTGGTATTATCATCTTCTCTTTTGATCCAAGGGTTCGGATTCATCCTTACAAGTGAGATCAACGGTGGAGATTGGGATGTCTGGATGTCATGACATACCCGCACACTGTCGGCATTGCGGGCGATTCTTAGGCGTGCGGTGGAGATCTCGTGCCACGCTTTAACTACCTCGGCTCGATTCTCGGCGGTTATTGGAATAAGTCTTATTCTTTTTGTCTTCCGAACCCTCCCCTAGCTCCTATTCCGATCTCTCATGCTGATCTCCTATCTCCCGATCCCTGTTATCCCTTGATCAGTCAGGATTCGGTCCAAGCAATAATTACATCTCGATTTTGAGCGTCGCCGTTTTCCTTCGACATTAAATGCCCATTTTCCCCTATATATACCCCTGTTGATAGTGGCATTTCCTTCATTCGATTTTTCTCTTTTTCTCCTTGTTTCTTGGTTCTAGCTGTTCCGGGGAAAGTTCCGGCAACAACTGTGGTTTTGATCCTCTTCCGATGGAATTCCCTATTCTTCGACTGAAAATTTACGACCCCGGTGATGGCTTCCTCAAGTTCATTCGGCTTTTCTCCACATTGAGTGTTCCGACAGCGGTTTTCTCCCACATTGGGTGTTCCGACAGCGGATTAAGCTTCCGGTCGGCAATATCCTTGGGATCAGTTATAAACTGATCCTTAGATCTCCTGGGAGTATCCTTGGGATTAGTTATAAACTGATCCTTAGATCACCTGGGAGTATCCTTGGGATAAGTTATAAACTGATCCTTAGATCAGCCTCTTCAGATAGGATTTTTCACCGGTCTCTAGAGATCGTCCAAATGATGTAATTTTTCAATGTAATCAGATCTCTAGAGATCGGCCACATGATGTAGCTAGACCTTTATTGTAATCCGATCCCTAGAGATCGCCCAAATGATGTAATCCGATCTTTTGAGAATAAAGACTTTATTTTGTCGGTTATCATCTTATTTTTGCATTGATTATTTTCCGATCTCTGATATATTTGTCCGATCTGATTCTTTACCTGAATGACACTTAACTGATTCCTTATTTTAAAATGTTTAACTCATTATGCCGATCTCTGATTAACCGATCTCAGAACATTCGGATGTTTGAGAAAAGTGTCAAAACAGCTGTCCAATCCCACCAATCGATGCGCTGCCTAGAACCTCGCGAGCATTAAATGCTCGGACTAGTATAAATAGGGGCGGGCGGGTTAGCCAGTTGTTCTCTCATTTCGTTTTCAGTCTCCTGCTCATAGCTTCGAAGTTCTCTCATTTTCTCCAGTTTCTCCGACGCCGATTAGACTCTGGTAAGGACTTTGATCTTCTTTTTTTGTTTAAGTTCTTTGTTTCTTTTGAAAATGAGCGGTGCCGAAGGTCAGAGAGCGGCGAGCCCTCCTTCCATTGAGTTCTCTTGGTCATCGTCTGATGAAGAAGAGGCAGTCGGGCCAAGCGCGCAACCTGGACCCCTTAGGGTCCCTGCTCCAGGTCAGGGGCGGGTCGTACCATTAAGGCGTACGCGCCCTTCTTCAAGGAGAGAGACCCTTCCCATAGACGAGCTTCCGTCGGTTCTTCGAGAATCCGCTCTGCAGTCGTTTGTTCAAGAATACAATATTTGTCCTGATTCGTTCGAGCTAATCAAGTGCCATGGCGACCTTCGTGTCGATCACTTCTTTGAAGAGAGCAGCGGTTATGGTGTATGAGGAGCGATTAAAGGCCGTGCCGAGGTTCCCTCTAGACGATTTCTATAAGGAAGTCCTAAAACTTCACCGAGCATCCATTGTTCAAATTCACCCCAACTCGTGGCGGATCTTGGTAGCTTTCCGAGGTCTATGCCGAGCTAAGGGAATCAGACCTACGGCTAAAGTGTTCGCCAAGCTGCACCCGCTAACTCACCGAAAGGACGATGACCACTGGTTCTTTCAGGCAAAGCCTAATTGCGGGCTCTTTTCTGATCTGCCCTCGTCTCTTAAGAACTGGAAGAATCGTTTCTTCATTGTGAGGAGCAAAGATCCGAGCCGCTTTGAGGACTTCCCCCGCAGCTGGTGGTACCAGGGACCCTTGCTCCCGAACCATATTACCCTGAGCGAAGAGGAAAATTTGATAGTGATGGATCTGAAGAGTGAGGCTGCCACTAAAAAGTATTCTTGTTTGGATTCGGTGACTGCCGAGCTGCACCATTGGACTGTTCAGCTGCTCACTGGCCAAGACCGCGAACTTCCGCTCTCTAACCTCGGCATCGGTATTTTCTATACCTCAGATCTCAGGACCTTAGCGATCTCACTAACCTTTTCTTTGTGCAGGTATGGCGGGTGGTGAGGGTTCAAGGAAACGGAAGAAGGAGAGAGATCTCCCGGAAGATAAAGGAGATAAAGCGTTCGGAACGACTCCAAACGCCCGGTCACGAACCTGGGGAGATACAAAGTGATCCTCCCCAACCTTCGGGTCCGCCGACCACTGAAGCTACCCGATCTCCTCCTAGATCGGAGGAGCAGCCTCCGACTCTTGCAGTTGTTCCAAGCAGGGAAGGGGGGCCTACTCAAGCTTCTGGGAGGACCTCTTCTCGGGGCGCTCAAGTACTGATCGACTGCTTGAGGAATAATCGGACCGTCAAGGAGAACTCTGATTTCGCCAAAGTCCTGGGGTCTACCATCTTCTTTCCGGAGGATCGGGACAGGCTATCCCAGAATGGTCTCGACGACATATTGACTCGGACCATGAGCTTAAACGTGGAGTGTCTGGTGAACCAGACCATGATCCGGGAAAGGATTCAGCGCCTGGGTAAGGAGATCGGGAAGAAGAATCAGGAGGTGGATTCCCTCCGATCCCAACTCTCATCCGCTCGGGATTATATATCTCAAGTCGAGGGACGGGCAAAGCTCCATGAAGACCGGTTGGCCGAACAGAATCGTGTTTTGGATGAGAGGGACCGTGCTCTTAAGGAAGTCCAGGTGCTTCACGCCAACGAAGCCGCTCAGGTCGCTCAACTTATAGAGGAACTTGAGGCGAAGGATAAGGAGCTTAAGGAGAAAGACAAGGAGCTTAAGGAGAGGGATGAGGAGATGGTGACGGGAATAGCCGAGGCCTATGTGAAGGCTCACAAGGATCTCTTGGCCGCACTCCAGGAGCGTTACCCAGAAGAAGACTTTTCTTGGATGGCCGATGTGGCTCCTGAGGACAATGATGAAGACAGTGAGGATGAAGCCGAGGGTGAGAGGGAGAGAGGGAGTGATCCAAATGTAGATCAGGCTGGGGGTGATCCCCCAGCCGAATAACTTGTACAAATTATGACATGAAATGAAATGCCTTTTGTTCAATGAATGATTGTGATCGGAAAATTTTAAACCATTGTTTGTCTGAGTATTTGATTGTATGAGCACAACAAAACAAAAACTAAATGTGATTATTAATCTAAGTATGAGAGATCGGAAAGCACTTTGAACATGAGATCGGTAGGGAAGAAATGCTGAACAGAACTTGACTGAAAATTTAACTCGAACACTTAAGATCGGAATCGAACCAAAACTTTAGCTCTTAGACTTTCGGAAAGGAAGTCAGCAGTAAAACTGGTAGGAAAAGATCTAGTGCCAGTTCATTTTATTCATCAACAGAGATCAGGAATATACTGGACGGGTCCGGAAATTCGACAACGGGTTTGAAAGGTCGGTAGAGATCGGCTGAGTTTTAAGGGATGCTAGGACTTAGCATTGATTCAAGTCTTTGTGAGGAGAGATCGGAAATGTGACCGCCTATCAAGGAGGGACCGGAAACGTGATTAGCTGTTCAAAGAAGAATTTTTATTGATTCTAGGGATCGACCAAAATATGGTGTCGACAGCTGCCCCTCTTTACATAATTTCTATTAAAGGAAAGATTTCCGTATAGGAATTATGTAAAGAATCCGACTCATATTTTGGACGATTAGGTATTTGAAATTAGGGAACTAAAGCACACCTAAGTTAATGACCTAGAAAATTAAAATCAACTTGGATCTAGAAACCAGAGGTTGATAACAGGAATGTAAATTGCATGACATTAAAATCAACTTAGATCAAGGAACCAGAGGTTGATAACAGAAATTTAAATTGCATGAAATTAAAATCAACTTAGATCAAGGAACCAGAGGTTGATAGCAGAAATTTAAATTGCAGGAAATTAAAATCAACTTGGATCAAGGATCCAGAGGTTGATGGTGGAATTGCAGGAAATTAAAATCAACTTGGATCAAGGATCCAGAGGTTGATGGTGGAATTGCAGGAAATTAAAATCAACTTGGATCAAGGATCCAGAGGTTGATGGTGGAATTGCAGGAAATTAAAATCAACTTGGATCAAGGAACCAGAGGTTGATGGTGGAATTGCAGGAAATTAAAATCAACTTGGATCAAGGATCCAAAGGTTGATGGTGGAATTGCAGGAAATTAAAATCAACTTGGATCAAGGAACCAGAGGTTGATAGCAGAAATTTAAATTGCAGGAAATTAAAATCAACTTGGATCAAGGATCCAGAGGTTGATGGTGGAATTGCAGGAAATTAAAATCAACTTACAAGGCGAGTCTAACCCTGACACATGAAGTTCTTTCCCTGAAGAAGTGTACTTAACAAGACAATGAAGGCGGATGATTAATGGAGGAGGAGTTGCAAGACCTGACCTATGATCTCGTTCTTTCGGATGCCCTTTTTTCATTCCCGACTTTCTTCTTACTCTACGGAAATCGCCCTTACAGGTTTTCACTTTCTCTTCGTCCATTCGACCAGAAGCGCCCTTTCGGGTTTTCACCTCTAGAAGGATTTTTTTTTTTTTTTTTTTTTTTTTTTTTTGAAGGCTATTTCCTGCAAATCTCATAATAAAGTACGTGAGGTTATCAATTTTCAAATTCAAATCTTATGGCAAAAATTTTAACTAATTAGTAGCGCATTAAACAAAGAGAAAGGATAGCAAAAAGTGAGTAGGTAGAAAAATAAGAGCAGAAGGAACAAGGTATAACTTTATTATGGTCTTAGAAAAGCGAAGATAAACTTTCAAAGGGAAAGGGCATAAGGTTAGATCTCACATATTCCTTATGGTTAGTTTTGAAGTCTTTTAACTGCCATTATTTCGATTCTTCTGAAGCCTTATGCCGTAACGGTCTCTTCTCTATCCGTGGTTGCATGCCCCTTTCCTTATTTCTCTGCTTCGGTTCTTGGGACGCCCTTTTGGGTTTTCTCCCCAAGAAGGTTTTTTTTTTTTTTTTTTTTTTTTTTTGTTTTTTTTTTTTTTTTTTTGAATGCCCTTTCGGGTTTTCATCCTTTCTCCTCCTTAAGCATAGTATCTCTTGACAGTGTCGGCATTGACTGGTCTCGGGAATTCTTCACCGTCTATGTGGGTCGAGATCAAGGCTCCTCCGGAAAATGTCTTTTTAACCACATAGGGTCCCTCATAGGTTGGTGACCACTTGCCCCGGGGGTCGTTTTGGTTCAGCAGCACTTTCTTCAGTACTAGGTTCCCGGGTTGGAATTCACGTGTGCGTACATTTTTATCAAATGCCCTGGCCATTCTTCTCTGGTATAATTGTCCGTGACATGCTGCTGTTAACCTTTTCTCATCCAAAGAAATTCAATCGATCCAACCTTGATCGATCCATTCGACTCATCGATCCTCGATTCCTTCAAAATCCTTAGGACGGATTTCAACCTCAATAGGCAATACTGCTTCCATCCCGTAGACCGGTGAGTATGGAGTTGCCTCGGCCGAGGTTCTTACTAAGTCCGGTATGCGTGAAGAGCGTAGGGAAGCATATCATGCCAATCCCTATATGTGACCGTCATTTTCCGGATTATTCTCTTGAGGTTTTTGTTTGCAGCTTCCACCGCTCCATTCATCTGGGGACGGTATGGGGAGGAATTGAGGTGTCGGATTTTGTATTGGTCACATAATTCCTGAATCTTCGGACCATTCAAGTTCTTGGCATTATCAGTGACAATTTCATTCGGTAGACCATGCCGGCAGATGATATTGTTTTTGAAGAATTTGAGAAACGTGTTCTGCGTGATGTGAGCATAGGATGTCGCCTCGACCCACTTGGAGAAATAGTCGATGGCTACAAGGATGAATCTGTGCCCATTGGATGCCTTGGGATTGATGGGACCAATCACATCTATGCCCCACATTGCAAAAGGCCACGGTGAGACGAGGTTGAACAGCTTGTGAGGTGGCACATTTATCGGATCTGTGTAAATCTGACACTTGTGGCACTTCCGGAAATACTCGATGCAATCCTTTTCCATTGTGGTCCAAAAATACCCACGTCGCATGATTTTCTTCGTCATCATATGACCATTGGCGTGAGTGGCACAATTTCCCTCATGAGTTTCAAAGAGGATTCTCTTTGCTTCTTTTGCATCTACGCATCTCGCAGAATTCGTTGAGCTTCTTTTGTATAGGGTTTCTCCACCGGAAAGTACCCTAATGCTAACCTCCGAATCATCTTCTTTTCATTTTTGCTTGCCCTCAAGGGAATTCTGCGTTCTACAAGAGACTAGGATGTCATGATACCAAGGCTTTCCGTCGCTCTTCTTCAATCATGAAGCAATAGGTGGCTCATCCCTTACCTTAATCTTCAACGTCAAACGTCGCTCTTCTTCGATTTGAGCCATAACGGCTAGAGTAGCTAAGGCATCAAGAAATTGATTCTTGTCTCTACTGTGTGAGTGAAAGAGATTTCTTCGAATTTCTTGATCAACTCCAGTAAGTACTTCTGATATGGGATCAACTTGGGATCCTTAGTTTGCCATTCTCCCTTGACTTGATAGATTATCAGAGCCGAGTCTCCGTACACCTCCAACTTTCTGATTTTCATCTCTATAGCGGCATGTAGACCCATTACACAAGCTTCATACTCATGACATTGTTGGTACAGTCAAACCCCAATTTAGCAGCTATCGGGAAATGTTTTCCGTCCGGGGATACTAGTACAGCTCCGATTCCATTTCCTGATAAATTGACTGCTCCATCAAAATACATTTCCCATACATCGGTTGGCTCGTCTTCTTTGCAGTCTACCTCATTAATATGTTCATCAGGGAACTCGAAATTCAGAGCTTCATAATCCTGGATAGGGTTTTCTGCTAGGAGGTCAGCAATCACGCTACCTTTCACCGCTTTTCGGGTCATGTAGACTATGTCGTATTGGGAGAGTATAACCTGCCACTTGGCTATCCTTCCCGGCACGAATGGGCTTTCAAATACGTATCTGATAGGATCCATCCTGGAGATAAGCCATGTCTTGTGATTCAACATATAGTGCTTGAGGCGATTTGTCATTCCATGCTAACGCTGCAGCAAGTCTTTTCTAAGAAGGAGTACCTTGACTCACAATCATTGAACTTCTTGCTCGTGTAATAAATGGCCCTCTTTTACGGAATTATCATGCTGCCCCAAAACACACCCCATAGAATTCTCGTTGGACTGCCAGTGCATGGATTAAAGGCCTTCCCGCCATGTGGGACCAATCGTGGATTTGACAAATCGCTTGATTGTCTCAAAGCCTTTTGACAATCCGAATCCCATTGGGTAGGGTTGTTCTTCCGAGTAATCAAAAATAGGCTCACTTTGGCGGTGAGATTAGAAATAAACCTCAAATGTAGTTCAACTTTCCTAAAATCGCACCTCCCTTTCTCGCTTTTTGGGGACGGCATTTCTTGAATAGCTCGAACTTTGTCTGGGTCCACTTCTATCCCTTTCTCGCTTACTATGAATCCCAACAATTTTCCCGATCTAGCTCCGAATATGCACTTAGCAGGGTTCAGCTTCAACTGATATTTCCTAAGCCTTTCAAACACCCTCCTTATCACCTGAACGTGGCTCTCCTCTCCCCGAGATTTGATGATCATATCATCCACATACACCTCCACTTCTTTATGCATCATATCGTGGAATAATGTGACCATTGCGCTACCGGTAAGTAGCCCCGGCATTCTTCAACCCAAGGGCATGACCCGATAGCGTATCACCCCATTGGGTGATAAAAGCAGTTTTATCCTTGTCTTCCTTGTCCATCGGAATCTGATTGTACCCTGATGCCCCATCAATACACGAACATCTGCCCAAACCCGCGGCATTGTCAACTAGCACATCAATGTGGGGGAGAGGGAAATCGTCTTTCAAACTAGCTTTATTAAGATCCCGGTAGTCAACGCACACCCTGACTCTCCCGTCTTTCTTCATTACCGGGACGACGTTAGCCACCCATTGGGGGTATTTGACCACTTCTAAGAACCCGGCGTCATACTGTTTCTTGACTTCATCCCGAACCTTGAGCAGTGTATCGGGATTCATTCTCCTCAGTTTCTGCTTCACCGGGATCGTTCCTGGAATTAAAGGAATCTTGTGCGTCACTATCTGAGGGTCCAAACCGACCATATCATCATAGCTCCATGAGAATACGTCGAGAAATTCCTTAAGCAGATCGATCATATCTCCCAATTCGTCACTCTCCACTACCTTAAGTTCCCTTTTTACTTCTTCCGTGCCTAAGTTTATTGTGCGCGTTTCATCTTCACAAGGCACGAGGGAGGGTTCATCTTTTTCATTGCTTTCCTCTGTAAGGTCTTCCTCAGAATCACTTGAAGTAATGGCAGTTATGGGGATTTCAAAATTAACCAGAGGAATTTCTGAGTCTATTGGATTATTAGGTGTTAATTGATGAATGTTCCTGAATGAATAAAGAATAGAACATGTTATAAGGATGGAATTAAAAGGGAAAGGAAGAGAGTATTGGATTTAAGATGTGCTATCAATTCATTAATATTAATGCCATAAGAAAAAGTCCATTTACAGTATTACACTTGTCACCATGGACAAAGTGATCAAGTGTAGATAACCAGAGGTACTTTACTCGAGATTGAGTACAGGGATATCCTCCGTTGTCCAGTTGTCAAGCTCCTGCTCCTCAGCCATTGGCGAAACTAGGGCCTCATACAAGGAATCCAGTTGGATGACATCTATGGATAGATCATCAGGTGATTCTTCTGTACTTGCCGGATGTTGGATGACCGGTTTGGCGAAGATCTCCGTAATTCTCGGGACTATTTTCATTTTTCCCGTCCCCTGGTCAAACCTCTGATCCCGAAGCATCCTCCTCATCCAGAATCGCCCATCCACGAGGGCATCCTCCTCATACCCCAAACCAGAACGGCCTATTTTCTGAATGGCCGGTATAGGCTCGACAATCCCTTGTAATGTGGCGCCTAGGCCTTTACCCTCTTCATACCCGCTTCTTGACCTTACTTTGGCCACCATAGCCATGGCCCCCTCCTTCCCAGTATCTTGCAATTCAAGGGCCTGGAAAGAACTTTCCAATGACTCTCTTTGCTTCCACATAAGGGAGTGATTGCGGCTTGGTGACCAGTATGGCCTCTTCGCCCCTCACCGTGATGATTTTGCCGTCCTTAATGTATTTGATCTTCTGGTGCGAAGTCGAAGGAACAGCATTCGCAGAATGGATCCACGGCCTCCCCAACAACATAGTGTAAGCCGGCTCAATGTTCATCACTTGAAACGTGATATTGAAAGTACATGCACCGACCTGGATTGGCAAGTCAATGTCTCCCAGTACCTCTCTCCTGGTACCGTCAAAGGCTCTTACCACCATTGCACTTTGACGTATATTCGATTGGTCAACCGGTAGCCTGGCTAAGGTCACACTGGGCAATACATTGAGGGCCGATCCGTTATCGATGAGGACCTTGGCCACTATACAGCCTTTACATTTCACCGTTACATGCAGAGCTTTATTGTGCCCTAAGCCTGCGGGATCTACCTCTTCTTCAGAAAAGGCTACAGAGCTGGATGCCTGGATTTGTCCTACTATTTTCTCAAACTGCCCCGGAGTAATGTCGGGGTTCACAAAGGCTTGATCCAGGATTCTTTGTAAGGCTTGTCGGTGGACTTCCGAGCTCAGGATCAATGATAACAGTGATATTCGGGCGGGGGTTTTCCTCAACTGCTCCACTACGTCATACTCGCTCTGTTTCATTATTTGGAGCAGCAGCTCCTCCTCTTCTCTATGCTCAACAGGCTCTGCTTCCCCTGCCTTCTCAACCTCCTCTTCCGTGTTTTTTGACGACTCTCCCATTTTTACTTTCCCTTTCCTCTTCTCTCTTTCTTCGTTCCCGTAACACCTTCCACTTCGAGTTATAAACTCGACTTCTTGTTCAGGTGGAGAGGATCTTGTTGCAATAACGGGCCGAGAACTGGTTTGGGGAGTGATGTTGCTGGTAGGTCCATCATAAGTCATCCTGAAATGCTCGTGAGGAGCAAAACATGGTTTTGGTGGTGCCGGAGGCGAGGCCAGGCTAGGAGCGGATGTGCTGCTTGACGCTCCCTGAGTAAAAACTTGGAAATTGTAGTTCCAAGGGACAGCATGAGTGTTGGTGATGGGGAGCTGAGGTGGAGTTCGATAACTGCACGGCGGTGAGGCTACCGGGGTGAGAAGGTGATTCGGGTTTGGAGGTAGAGGTATTCTGGTCAGTATCTTGTGGTGTTCACTTCCTTCCGTCTTTGACCTCTTCCGACATCTCGTAACCTTAAAAGACAATAAGTTAGGACCTCTTGCCTGAACCCTCACAATCTCGCACTCGTGGTCATTGCCGCTCCGTGATAAGGACACCCCGTATCCTCCTCAGCTCCCGCTACCTGAGGGCAAAGGTAACCTTCCCTCGTTGCTATAGCAAAAATCTCCTCAAAGTAAGGAACCAGCTTATCCACTTCAGGTGTTGATCCCTCTCCTTTAGACTCAATCATATTTACACCACTACCCACATTATGGTTGGGCAGTGGATTTGAGGTGACATTGGGGAGGGAACCATTCCCCTCAATCTTCAACCACCCGTTCCGGATTAAAGCGTGCACTCTCCCTCTGAGTGCCCCGCAGTTGTCGGTTGAATGCCCTTGTGCCCCTCCATGGTACTCACACCGGGCAGTGGCATCATACCACCTAGGATACGGCGGCTGGATTGGGTCCAAGGGGACTGGAACGATTTGGTTTATACCGACAAGGTATCGGTATATTTCACTGAGAGGGAGGGGAAGGGGTGGATCAGGATTCCTTGGAGGTCTTGGGTTATTTTGTGGTGGCCGTGGTTGAGCTGGAGGAGGAGGTGGTCTTGGTTGGAAATTTGCAGGTGGGGCGTATTGTGGGCGTGGTTGTGAATAATTAGGGAAAGGGGGTGGAATGTTCGCGATAGTTGGGCCATGAGAGGGAGGATATGGCCGGTAGTTATTTTGGGGGAATTGGGGAAAATTATTCTGTCTAGTGATGGAATGCACATCACTCTCCTTTTTCTTGCCAAAATTGGCAGTCTTTTTCACAGGGTTCTCAGTTAACTCCTGTAGCCTTCCTATTCTCAGATTAGCTTCAATTCTCTCACCGGCTTGGATGATATCTGAGAAACTGTTGGAGGTATTTCCAATCATCAGGTTGAAGTAGGGAGCCTTCAATGTTTCGATGAATAGGAGCGAGTTCATTGTCGGTCACGGAGGATATACTTCGAGCCTTCTCCCTCCATCGTTGGGCATACCGCTTGAAACTTTCCGGTCTTTCATGCAGTTCGGAGATCCCTCCTTGTGGGTGCCGCATCACAATTGAATTTATACTGCTTTAGAAAGGTATCGGCTAAATCCTTCCAGGAGTGCAGCTTGCTCCTGTCCAATTGTATGCACCATCTCAGAGCTGCTCCGGAGAGGCTCTCGTGAAAGAAGTGAATGAGAAGTCTATCGTCTTCCGTTAAGGCAGACATTTTGGCAATGTAGGTTGCCAGGTGGATCTGAGGATCCGAGTTTCGGTGTACTTGTGAAATCAGGAATCTTGAATTTGGGTGGTACCACCACATCTGGCACCAATCTCAGTGACGACACATCGACTGAGCCATACATGTTCAACCCTTCTATTGCTCTCAATCTTTCTTCTAGGGCAGATAGTTTCTCGTTTTCTCTCGCCCTATGTTCTCCTTCCACCGCATGATACACTCCTCCAACCGGGAGCTGAGGGGTGGAGTAAACTGGAGGGATCGGGATTGAAGGATGAGGCTCGGCATTTGAGACAGCCGCGTAATAGGAAAAAGGTGGGTCATTATTTATGGTCACCGGATTGTGATGTTGTCGGTCGGAATGGGAGACGAAAGGTAAAAGAGGTTGAAGCTTCTTGAGGATCATTTGTTGTAGGAGGCGGAGGAGGTAATGGTGGGCTAGGTTCTGAAGCAGGTTTGTTCTGAGACATTTCCTTCATTAGTCTCATAATTTCAGAAAGCTGATCTTTCAACTCGGAGACCTGCCCCTGTAGGTTCTGTACTTGCTCCTGATTTTCCATTATCTTCCTTGTTCGAGATCTTGTTAAGTACACTCGCTTAGGTTGAACCGTGTGTTTGGTCAGACTTGCCTTGTTTGAATCAATATTGATTTCCTGTGAGGATAAAAAAATTTAAATGAATTTGAGTTTTGCAAAAAAACTAAAAGTCTGGTGCAGACGAAGGATACTGATGGCATTTGAGAGCGAGTTGGAATCTACAAAGGATAATCGCCTCGGCTTTATCATGGCATCGTTCGATAGTCGGCCAGTGAATGACGGATTGAATGCGCATTTATGATACTGTCCATATGGCGCATTTCAATTTTCACATAACCCTAGCGAGGAAATTCCTACTGAGTCATACTATTCATTCACAAATTTTCTTTGAACAATGGTTCAAAAATCACTTCATTAGCTGAGTAATTTGCACATCGTATTTTTTACATTGGCCTAGGCTCTGGAAAATTCTTTATAATAAGATGACATTTTCTGAGATACTCATATAACCTTTCTTCTTGCTTGGCGGTCGAACACTTTGAGCATACTCGGATTGAGTAATAGTTCCTTTTTCCTGTGCTATCATCTTCTCCAAGCTGGTCCACATTTTCTTTGAGTCCTTGATAGAGGCAGCTTGTTTTCTTTCTCTTTCCTTTCTTTAGCACATTCTTTCAAGATGTCGTTGATGAGGAGTGCTGTTCTTTTAATTCAAGCTTCTTCTTCTTGTTTTCCTGTTTATACTCTTCAACGAGTACCTCTTGGTACTTCATCCTTTCTGAAGCTTACTATTCTGCCCTTTCATTTCTTTGACCTCAGCTTGGAGAGAGTTTCTTTCTTTTTCCCACTGTACCTCTTGCTCTTCGAACCCTATCCTTTCGGCCCTTGCCTCTTCCTTGAGCTTTCTTACCCTTCTCTTAAGTTTCTGCTGTTGGTCCTCCAATTGTGTCATTCGTTCTTGCAGCTTTGAGTATTCGGTATTTGACTTTTGTAGCGAGTCAACCAGGCGATTATTAGATTCCTATAAGAGGGCGGATAGGCGAGGGTTGTATTCGTTGAATTATATGTTAGAGCGTTCTTGGTCCCTATCAGCTCTCCATTTAAGGTAATCGTCCGAGGCACTCGGGCCTTTGGGTGATCTCTCCATTAGAGTGATGTTTTCCCAGGACTTGCGAGCCATTTTCAACCCTTCTTCTTCCTTGAGCTCATGGTAGAAGTGACCTTGGTGGTATTCTTTAATGTTGAACATGGTGTGTTGAGCCAAAGCGCCTCATTACGGTCTTTGGAGTGTAACTTGTATACCAGGTTATTCCAATTATGGACACCGACTGAATAACTCCTGTAACAATCAAGACGGGTTGGCTTGGCGTCCACGACTTCCTCCAACGGTAATCATGGCTATTGAAACTCGAGAATCCGTTCCGCCATCGTTTTCATTCTTCGGGCTGATCACTAACCGGGTCATCTTCTCAATGGGAGGCTGGTCAAGGTACCAAGTCAATCCTTTTGTCTCCACAGGACACATGTGACTGATAGTCCAGAGGTATAATAACTGAGAGCAACACTTAATGGACCCTTTCCCCTGTTGTCTGCAGTAGTTAGGGTTAACAAGGTTTCGCAAGGATTGCGGTATCGGATTGATCCCCGCCTTTCTATTGTCCAAAATACCTCCACCGATCGCTAGTGATGATCCCCAATGGCCCCGGAGCAGGATCATACCATAGATTCCCAAGGCGAGTGCCATGGAAGCTTGATCCCACGCTTCTCTTGGAGGTAATGATCTAACCGCTTCTCAAGGTACGCCCAATACCATCCATGCGTGTTCCTTTGATCGCTCGACTTCACTTCTTCCGGGAGAGAACCCAACATATGTGCCAACCGCTTTCGTGTCCGCCTATGCTCGAGGTGTAAGTAGATCCGATTCTCGCAATGAGTATGGGATCCCGGAATGCCCGATATTCCTCCATAGCGGGGGCCGTATCAATGTCATTGAAAGAGAACACTCCGTACTTAGGATTCCAAACCGTCAACATGGCTTTTAATGCAGGGATTTGGACCTTGACTTGCATTAAGGTTGCAATCCTTCCGTACTTCTCTTCAAACTGTACCTTGACCTGGTCGGGAAGCAACCTCCATCTATTAGACATACCCTCGAGGTTGTTCATTTTGACCTCTATTTTGTCCAGATCTAGCGAAGGTAGCGAGCTAACAGGTGCCTCGGAAGCATCATTTTGCGAGGGTACCGGACTATGAACTGATTCGGACCAAAGTTTAGCATTCTGAACCTTTTCTGCCGACTGACTCGAGGATGCCATGATAAAAAATGATGCCTATCCTTTTCTGCACTCGGTTTGGTAACGCTCATGGAGAATTTGTTAGTAAGACAAATTAGGGTAATTTTGAATCATACTGTTGACAGGGTAACACGTACACATTTATCAAAGTAGGAAAATGTGTAGGCGTTTTAGTAGGATTCAAAATTACCCTGAAAAGAAATAAACAAAAGGAAATTAAAGCAGAATAGGGTAAGAGTAAGTATGCCCCTTTTGTCCTATAGTAGGGAGACTCCTAACACCGGGTAAGCGCTACCTATCTGGATAGTTCTATCTTATGAGGCAGTTTACTACGGCTTTCAGCTATCGTGACGGTTTAGCTCAGGATCTAATTTTTCTAATAGCCACAGGTTCCCAAATTGCCCCTACTGTAAACAGTAGAGCCCCATTCTACCCCCATGATATTGTCGGGAAAATTCCACGGGTATCACGGTAAATAGAACGAGTTTCAATTTGAGCAGAAGCCTTCACGGATACTAACTGGGTAAAACACAATGTCACCGCTACATGACTCCCTCCTACTTTCCTAAAAGGGTAAGAAAGCCCGGGTTAGGACCATAGTGTGTGAGGACATTGTGTGAGTGTTCAGTGTGTGAAGGGACACCTTTACCTCTTCCCAATTCAGGGGGATTTTATTTTTCCATTTTTTTCCTTTTTTCTTTTTCGAAATGAAGAGCACTGTAAGAGATAGAACAGGCAAAACAAAATAGTTAGTAGCAATAATAATTAGCATATGAGACATTGCCGAGTGAGCCCTCTAAATATAATTTGATCGGACAAAAATTAAGCCTACTTTTGGGCCTCTGACTGGGTTGGGTCCCTAGACGTCCCAGTGGAGTCGCTAAGTCGTCAGAATGGGATTTTATGGTCGCCTGTACGATCACTCACCGAATTGGGAAAAAGTGATGATTCGCCAACTTATTTTTGAGGGAAACTAAAGATAACCATTTTAGAAGTTAAATTAAAAATGAAACCACTTCAAAACAGAGATTCTAAGTTCGGGTCCAGAACGGGTGGGGAAGGTGTTAGGCACCCCACCTCGTCCCTTAATAAGGGTAAGTAGATTTAATTCTCGTCCTTTACAAATTATTTAGAATGGCTTATGCGGCAATGTTAATCCTTTTGGTAGAAGGAATGTTTGATTTTTCACTAAATTTGGATCACCCGATACATAAGTAAATGAGACAACCTTAGTGAACGGTGTGAGAATCGGATAAGAACTCTCCTCCGATCTTTTTTAAGTTGTTCATTAAAATTTGAGGGGAGACCGGATAAGAACCCTCCTCCGGTCTCTTTTAAGTTATTTATTTGAAGTTTTGAGGATGAGACCGGATAAGAACTCTCCTCCGATCTCTTTCAGATGTTTATTAAAATTTGAGGTTGAGACCGGATAAGAACTCTCCTCCGATCCCTATTTAATGTTTATTAAAATTTTGAAGGGAGACCGGATAAGAATCCTCCTCCGATCTCTTTTAAGTTATTTATTAAAATTTTGGGAGGAGACCGGATAAGAACCCTCCTCCGATCTCCTTTAGAGTTATTCGTTAATGTTTTGAGTTGAGACCGGATAAGAACTCTCTTCCGATCCCTACTTAATGTTTATCAAAATTTTGAAGGGAGACCGGATAAGAACCTCCTCCGATCTCCTTTAAGAGTAGACTTAAAACTTTTAGCCAATCAAAGGCTAAGGAATCTTCAGACACCTTCTATTTTGATGAGACTCGGACAAAGACTTTTCCGACCTTTAAAAATTCAACCACGCCTACGGGTCTTAAGAACCTAAAACTAAGAATTCGACCTTCAAAAATGCCGGGATAAGGTTTATGGATATCCCGTGGCTGAGCACGGGAACACTAGACTTGATTCATCGACCTTTTCATGTAATCATTTTACCAATATCTATTAATGACCGATCCACTGCTTTCGTTTACTTTGGTCTTATTCCATTTCATGACATCTTTGTCGAATCATTTCACGTCGCCTAATAGTTCGGCTATCTTCCCGACGTGTTATTCGTGTCCTCTTTTAAAGGAGACCTCTAAGTTGCACTACCTACGTTTACCCAACCATTTACATACTACAAAGAGTTAGAAAACTGGTTTTGAAATGACGGAGATCAATAAAATGAACTGATCACTAAAAAAATGATTTGAGAGTGACTTTCTTTGGGATTGCTTGTGCAGAAATGGTCTAGATGTAAGAAGAACAAGGAAAATGCGGGAAATAAACGTAGGCGCTTAATAAAACAGTAACATGAACTCTTATAACAATATTTTCTCTTAGGTTCTCTTGTACAAAATACCCTTGAAGAAAGTTGCAGATGTATGAAGAACAAAGGAAGTGCAGGAAACAAACGTAAACAGTAGTGTGAACTCTTACCTGTGAGGAGCCAAATATATTGAAATAACTGTGAAGTGGTAAACAGTGATGGCGGATTGATCAGCCTGAGAGTTGATGTCTGTCGTGAAACCGAGAGATACTTTAGCTAAAAGGTAACCGGGTAAGAACCAGGTGAAAGGAAGTTGAGCTTGAACAGAGGAAAGGAAAGCAGAGATGATGAGAGTATGACCAGATAATGAACAAACTGGAAATGTAGAGTTCCAATATTCAAAATCTTTTTCAAGAAAACACTCCTGAAAACTAGTTCCAAAAGTATTTTTAATCACTACAAAACAGCAGAGTAACAAACTGAATGAAGTTTCAGAGTTCCTCCACGATAATAGCAGCCTCTTGCCTATATTTTTGTCCCCCCTTGAACAGTTTTTCATGCAGGTATTTATAGGAATCGGGTGCTCCCCATGAAGGGTCAGGATTCATTTTGAGGGAGATGGAGGGTCAGGATTTTGAAGTACATGATCGGATGTTCAGGAATTAAAGAGAATCAAAACGAATGGCTGAGATCGCTTCTCAAAGTATTTGTCCTTTTCCTCTTTTAATCCGACGGTCTTGAATCCTCTTGTCCGGAACGATCTGAGGGCTGAGAGTGAAAAACGCTGGTATTATCATCTTCTCTTTTGATCCAAGGGTTCCGGATTCATCCTTACAAGTGAGATCAACGGTGGAGATTGGGATGTACAGGATGTCATGACATACCACGCACTGCAAAGATTATGGCGATTCTTAGGCGTGCGGTGGAGATCTCGTCGCCACGCTTTAACTACCTCTACCGATTCTCGATTTACGGTTATTGGAATTTGTCTTATTCTTTTTGTCTTCCGATCCTCCCTAGCTCCTATTCCGATCTCTCATGCTGATCTCCTATCTCCGATCCCTTTATCCCTTGATCATGCCGATTCGGTCCAAGCATTAATTACATCTCGATTTTCAAGTGTCCGCCGATTTCCGCCAAACATTAAATGCCCATTTTCCCTATATATACCTCGTTGATAGTGGCATTTCCTTCATTCGATTTTTCTTTTTCTCCTTGTTTCTTGGTTCTAGCTGCTCCGGGAAAGTTCCGCAACAACTGTGGTTTTGATCCTCTTCCGATGGAATTCCCTATTCTTCGACTGAAAATTTACGACCCCGGTGATGGCTTCCTCAAGTTCATTCGGCTTTTCTCCACATTGAGTGTTCCGACAGCGGTTTTCTCCCACATTGGGTGTTCCGACAGCGGATTAAGCTTCCGGTCGGCAATATCCTTGGGATCAGTTATAAACTGATCCTTAGATCACCTGGGAGTATCCTTGGGATTAGTTATAAACTGATCCTTAGATCACCTGGGAGTATCCTTGGGATCAGTTATAAACTGATCCTTAGATCAGCCTCTTCAGATAGGATTTTTCACCGGTCTCTAGAGATCGTCCAAATGATGTAATTTTTCAATGTAATCAGATCTCTAGAGATCGGCCACATGATGTAGCTAGACCTTTATTGTAATCCGATCCCTAGAGATCGCCCAAATGATGTAATCCGATCTTTTGAGAATAAAGACTTTATTTTGTCGGTTATCATCTTATTTTTGCATTGATTATTTTCCGATCTCTGATATATTTGTCCGATCTGATTCTTTACCTGAATGACACTTAACTGATTCCTTATTTTAAAATGTTTAACTCATTATGCCGATCTCTGATTAACCGATCTCAGAACATTCGGATGTTTGAGAAAAGTGTCTAACAAATTTGTCCAATCCCACCAATCGATGCGCCATTTAGAACCTCGCGAGCATTAAATGCTCGGACTAGTATAAATAGGGGCGGGCGGGTTAGCCAGTTGTTCTCTCATTTCATTTTCAGTCTCCTGCTCATAGCTTCGAAGTTCTCTCATTTTCTCCAGTTTCTCCGACGCCGATTAGACTCTGGTAAGGACTTTGATCTTCTTTTTTTGTTTAAGTTCTTTGTTTCTTTTGAAAATGAGCGGTGCCGAAGGTCAGAGAGCGGCGAGCCCTCCTTCCATTGAGTTCTCTTGGTCATCGTCTGATGAAGAAGAGGCGATCGACCAAGCGCAACTGGACCCCTTAGGATCCCTGCTCCAGGTCAGGGGGGGGTCGTACGATTAAGGCGTACGCGCCCTTCTTCAAGGAGAGAGACCCTTCCAATAGAAGAGCTTCCGTCGGTTCTTCGAGAATCCGCTCTGCGATGCTTGTTCAAGAATACAATATTTGTCCTGATTCGTTCGAGCTAATCAAGTGCCATGGCGACCTTCGTGTCGATCACTTCTTTGAAGAGAACGACAGGGTTATGGTGTATGAGGAACAGTTAAAGGCCGGTCTGAGGTTCCCTCTAGACGATTTCTATAAGGAAGTCCTAAAACTTCACCGAGCATCCATTGTTCAAATTCACCCCAACTCGTGGCGGATCTTGGTAGCTTTCCGAGGTCTATGCCGAGCTAAGGGAATCAGACCTACGGCTAAAGTGTTCGCCAAGCTGCACCGGCTAACTCACCGAAAGGACGATGACCACTGGTTCTTTCAGGCGAAGCCTAATTGCGGGCTCTTTTCCGACCGCCTCGTCTCTTAAGAACTGGAAGAATCGTTTCTTCATTGTGAGGAGCAAAGATCCGAGCCGCTTTGAGGACTTCCCCCGCAGCTGGTGGTACCAGGGACCCTTGCTCCCGAACCATATTACCCTGAGCGAAGAGGAAAATTTGATAGTGATGGATCTGAAGAGTGAGGCTGCCACTAAAAAGTATTCTTGTTTGGATTCGGTGACTGCCGAGCTGCACCATTGGATCGTTTCAATCGCCATCGCCAAGACCGCGAACTTCCGCTCTCTAACCTCGGCATTGGTATTTTCTATACCTCAGATCTCAGGACCTTAGCGATCTCACTAACCTTTTCTTTGTGCAGGTATGGCTGGTGGTGAGGGTTCAAGGAAACGGAAGAAGGAGAGAGAGATCTCCCGGAAGATAAAGGAGATAAAGCGTTGAACGACTCCAAACGCCTGGCCACGAACACGGGAGATACAAAGTGATCCTCCCAACCTTCGGTCCGCCGACCACCGGTTACCCGATCTCCTCCTAGATCGGAGGAGCAGCCTCCGACTCTTGCAGTTGTTCCAAGCAGGAAGGGGGCCTACTCAAGCTCGGGAGGACCTCTTCTCGGGCGCTCAAATCGATCGATCGCTTGAGGAATAATCGGACCGTCAAGGAGAACTCTGATTTCGCCAAAGTCCTGGGGTCTACCATCTTCTGTCCGGAGGATTGGGACAGGCTATCCCAGAATGGTCTCGACGACATATTGACTCGGACCATGAGCTTAAACGTGGAGTGTCCGTGAACTGCACCATGATCCGGAAAGGATTCAGCGCTGGGTAAGGAGATCGGGAAGAAGAATCGGGAGGTGGATTCCCTCCGATCCCAACTCTCATCCGCCGGATTATATATCTCAAGTCGAGGGACGGGCAAAGCTCCATGAAGACCGGTTGGCCGAACAGACTTGTGTTTTGGATGAGAGGGACCGTGCTCTTAAGGAAGTCCAGGTGCTTCACGCCAACGAAGCCGCTCAGGTCGCTCAACTTATAGAGGAACTTGAGGCGAAGGATAAGGAGCTTAAGGAGAAAGACAAGGAGCTTAAGGAGAGGGATGAGGAGATGGTGACGGAATAGCCGAGGCCTATGTGAAGGCTCACAAGGATCTCTTGGCCGCACTCCGGAGCGTTACCTAAGAAGACTTTTCTTGGATGGCCGATGTGGCTCCCGAGGACAATGATGAAGACAGTGAGGATGAAGCCGAGGGTGAGAGGGAGAGAGGGAGTGATCCAATGTAGATCAGTGGGGTGATCCTCACCGAATAACTTGTACAAATTATGACATGAAATGAAATGCCTTTTGTTCAATGAATGATTGTGATCGGAAAATTTTAAACCATTGTTTGTCTGAGTATTTGATTGTATGAGCACAGCAAAACAAAAACTAAATGTGATTATTAATCTAAGTATGAGAGATCGGAAAGCACTTTGAACATGAGATCGGTAGGGAAGAAATGCTGAACAGAACTTGACTGAAAATTTAACTCGAACACTTAAGATCGGAATCGAACCAAAACTTTAGCTCTTAGACTTTCGGAAAGGAAGTCAGCAGTAAAACTGGTAGGAAAAGATCTAGTGCCAGTTCATTTTATTCATCAACAGAGATCAGGAATATACTGGACGGGTCCGGAAATTCGACAACGGGTTTGAAAGGTTGGTAGAGATCGGCTGAGTTTTAAGGGATGCTAGGACTTAGCATTGATTCAAGTCTTTGTGAGGAGAGATCGGAAATGTGACCGCCTATCAAGGAGGGACCGGAAACGTGATTAGCTGTTCAAAGAAGAATTTTTATTGATTCTAGGGATCGACCAAAATATGGTGTCGACACCTGTCTTCATTAAACTTGACCACCACACCTTGGGCAGCACTTAGGGAACAAGAAACATAGGTTTTGGGGGAGTTTTGAGGAAGTCCAAAAGAGGTAAGTGATTTTTTTCAATTCTTGTTTCATTAAAAGTGTAACTAAGGTTGTGGGTAGTTGAATTATGGAAAAAGTTTGAGGTTTGATGAATTATTGGTGATGTACCATTTTGGCAGCCATGAAAGTTAAAATGTTTAACTTTTTGTTTACATGTAAATGATGGGAAGATAGTTTTATTAACTCTAATGGAAGATGTAGTAAGTTAGTATTCAAGGATGTGCATGTTAGTGCTTGAATTAAGGGTTTGAAATGGGACTTTGATGCTTTGGCAAACTGCCATGTTTGGCAGCCTATAACATCATGAATTTGTGTGTGTGAATATGAAGTTTATTAATGAAATATGACAGCATTAAATTGTGCACAACATGTGTAATTGATATTGAGGTATGAGTATATGGAAGTGTATGTGTGATATTGATATTGAGATATGTTGAATTTTGGTGGAAGTGAATGTTGAACTTGAATGGTGTATTGTATGCATTGAACACTTGAGTGTTTTGCCCAATATACTTGCTGGAATTGTGTTTAATATTTGTAGAAGTGCTATGCATGAATAATGAAGTAATTGGGGGGAGAAGGAATGTCAAATTGGAAGTGTAAGTGTCATGTGCAGGTTGTGTATTGATGGCAGTACGTATATTAGGTTATAAGTGAAAAATTGTAGATCCAATTGGTATGAGGCCAATGGAGAGTAAAAATAGACACCAAATAGGCCAACTTTCATGTAGAAATGTTGCCAAAATTCTGCCTAGAAAGTAACTTGAAAAATGAACAAATCCGGATTAGTGACTTCAAAACCTAAAAATTGACCATTTGGGTAGTAGCTAGTGTTTTGGCCATAACTCACTCAAAATAGGTCCACATGACCTGAAATTGTTACCATGAATAGATTATACCTAGAGCTACAACTCTTATGAAGACACCAAAACCCATAAATGATCATAAGCAAGTCAAATAGCTTGCACAAATTCGGGTATAAAAACTGCCAGAACCAGAAATGACCTAAAAATGACGTAAAGTTGCCATTTTAGTGCAATCTGTCCAGCTTTAGTAAATTGACCATATCTTGGTCTATACAGCTCAGAATGACCTGAAATTTTGCCCCGAGTGTAATAAGAAATAGAGCTACAATTTTTCTTCTTTGACCAGATGCTAAAAACCAAGAGAAATAGGACTTTAAGCTAGACCAATCTAACATACAAAAATTGAGAATTTGACATTTACATACAATGATGCTTGAGGTAATTTGGCAATGAATGCCAACTTGTAAAAAGGGTAAATTGCATTATATTGACAACATATTGAATTGTAAATTGTGACATGTTGATGCTAGAATCAACTTATCCATATTACCTAAAAAGGTCAACGTTATAGGTTGACTAATGAAAGGAGTAGTATAAATAAAATTTAATTATGGAACGTTATGATTAGAAACAATTTAACTGAGTACTGAAACACTTTAAATTAAGTGTTTGAGTTGAAAAGAATAATGAAGAGCATAAGGAACATTGAGTCAAGGCCAAGAGGCGACTCATCCGAGGTCTGTGTGTAACACCCCTAAGTTTGGTAGTGCGTTATACTGTTCTGATGACCAGTGTTGTCCGGACAGCTAGAATGCCTAGAACTACACTTCGATATGAGTGAGGAGAGATTAAATAATGAAATACAAGAAAAGAAAATACAAGAAAAATAAAGGAAAAATAATAGTAAAGAAATGCAACTAAGTTAAGCGAGCCGAGAACCCTAGCGATGGGTGACTGCACCGGGAAGTCACGGCGTGGACCGTTGACTAGCCTTGGACCGCGGGGAACCCTGAAAAATATTTTTAGGAGTTAAAGAGAAAACAATTGAAGTAGAAATATCAAAGAAAAATTAAATAATTAGTACAAAGAAAAGCGAGAAATCGAAAAATGGACAAAACTCGGTGTTACCGAAAAATCGAGAATGCAACCCGAACAGGGGCATTGTGGTCATTTGACACCCCGAGTTGTCTTTTGACCTAAATTTCCATTAAAAATAAATAATATTACACTTGGAAAATGTCATGAAAAATTAAATTGGTGGTACCTAATGTAAATAGCAAAAATTGGGAGTTAAATGTGGAAAAATGAAACCTTAGAATAAACAATGATTTAATTCTTACATAGTGGTCCACTAACTCATTTAAGTGGACCACTAAAGCTTCATTTGGGCAGAATATACATCTTCATCTTCAACCTTAGAACCAGCAGAAAATTTGCTCCCAAAAAAACTCCATTGACGCATGGTTGAAGCTCCATGCATATGAGATTCAAGCTTCTTTCCTTCTACCTTCCTTCATCAAAGTTAGTCTACACCACATGGGCAGTAGATTGGCAGCAAGAAGACCAAGTTTTGGTGAAGATTTAAGAAGTCTCATCCATAGGTAAGTTTGAGTTTTTGATTGTTGCTTTGTTAAAGTTTGTAAGGGTGTTATGGGTGTTTGATTTATGGAAAAATTTTTGAGTTTTGATGTTGAATGGGAATGTGCACTTTTGGCAGCCATGGAAACACCTTGAAGGCAGTTTAATTGTTCTTGTAAATGGTTAATTAAATGATTGATTAAATGTATATTGTGGAGGAAATTGTTTGGGTAATGTATACTTAGTATATGTAAATGTAAAATGAGATTTAAAGCTTGGAAAGTAATGGAATGTAAGTGTACCATTGTGGCAGTTTGTTAACTCTTGATGAATGCTGGAATTCATGCTTGGTTTATGGAATAATGATGTTAAAATGTGTTGGTTGTTATGGCAGTTTGAATGTATGTATAGTGGTGTGAAGGTTGGACATGTGAATGAGCTTGGTTATGGAGTTAAATTGTTGTAAATTGAGTTGGGCAAATTCTGCACTTGTTAGTGCACATTGAATGTAATTGTAAGCTGCCAAAATGACCTATAATGTGTTGTGAATTATGCTTAGGTCATGGTACAACCAGAATTAGTTTGAATGTTAAGTTTGGTGAGTGTTAAAAGTGATGTTTGATATGTATGCAAGAATTGCAACAAGGCAGTTTGTATTTTAGGCCTATAACTTTAAGTGTGTGGCTCCAATTGGTATGGACCAATTGGAGGTGAAACTAGGCACAAAATTTGCCTTGCCAAAATTCTGCTTGCAAGGTAGCTTGAAAAATGACCAAATCCGGATTAAGTACAATTGAGACCTGAAAATTGACCATTTGGGCAGCAGTTAGTGTTTAGGCCATAACTCACTCAAAACATGTCCAATTGACCTGAAATTTTAACCATGAGTTTAAGACCCATATCTACAAGTCTTATGAAGACACCAAAGCCCAGAAATGACCATAAGTAAGTCAAACAGCTTGCACAAGTTCGGGTCCAAAAACTGGCCGAACCTAAAATGACCTAAAGTGACCTAAAATGACCAATTTTGGTGCAATTTGACCAGAAATAGTAAAATGACCATAACTTGGCCTACACAACTCAGAATGACCTGAAATTTTCCCTGCGTTCCATAAGACATAGATCTACAAGTTTGTAGTTTTGACCGAAACCTGAAAATCGAGGGAACTAGGTCGTCCGGCTAGGTCAAACTAGTATCCCGGAATCCAGCAAATCGCAAGAAAATGCAGTATACGCGGAAATGAATTTGGTAACATATACCAACCCTAAAAGACTATCGAATGTGACATGTTAGTAACATTAAAACCTAATTTACCTAGAATGCATCGAGGGTCGACATATTAGGTTTATTAAGCAAATAATAGCATTCAGTGAATTATTTATCAAACATTATCGTTAGAGATAGTTTAATTAAGTACTGAAACACTTCAAATTGTGTTTCTCAGTTAGCAAAGACTCAAGGAAGGGGAAGGAAACACTGAGTCAGAGCCAAGAGACAGTTATCAGAGGTTTGTGCATAATAAGTATTTCTTCTGAATTTTTCAATTGAAATAAATTATGATTATTTCTATGTTATTATTTTAAATTGTGTTTGTGCACAATAAGTTTGACTTCTCATTTTCTACTTAAAAATTTAATTCAACATTATAGTTTTAAATTGTATCCGTGCACAATACTTTTATATTCACTGCTTTTACTAGCAAATTTATGTAGAGAAATGAGTTATGAATAAGTTTTGCTTGCTTTGGTTTTGGGAATATTATTTGGAACTTATTGTATTGCCAACTTTGCAAATGGAAATTTTGAGATAAAATGTGATTTATGGTTTTTATGAAATATTGTGATTATGTTCCTCCCTCTTTGACTTGCCAGTCTGAGGTGAGTGTAGATGAGTACTCATTATTCAGCTAACTTCCTCCCTCATTGATTTCGATTATTGGGGTGAGTATGTCTTGTCGTGGTGTACAACACGGCATGTGTGGAAAAAATTGTGTCATGGCCTAAATTATGTTATTGATTGGCAAAACTATATAATTCAGTTATTTGAACAAATGATGTTATTGATTGGTAAAACTGTGTTATTCAGTTATTTGATCGAATTGTGTTATTGATTTGCAAAACGGTATTATTCAATTACTTGATCAAATTTGTGTTAGGTGAATTTTGTAAATTGTGAAATGGAATTGTGAATCATTTGATTTGTGAACTGTCAATAAAAGATTTATATATCGCATTTCAAATTGTTATTGTGCACCACTGAGTAAATTTTACTCAGCGATAGCTTTTCATTGCTGTCGCAGGTAGACAGACTGACAGGGCAGCAGACTAGGCTGCTAGTACATTCAGCGAGAAATCATCGGGTATATTGAGTATACCATATTCTGCATTTTATATTGTAATGTATGTTCACTGTATGTATATAGTGTTCTTGGTTTTGAGCAGTTGTAAATTAAAATTGTAAATTAAAGTTGTAAAATAAATTATGAGTTATTTGGACTTGTAAAAATTGTATTATATTTCTTGTATCTCAGTCTTTGAAAAATTATTGTGGATTTGTGTTGAATTATGCTAGAGTTTGAGATTGAAAAAAATATTGAAGTACTTTTTACAGGTTTTTGAAGAACTGTTTTATCCAAATTACGGAGGGCACTCTGCCAAAATTTTTTTACAGAAATTACTAATAGCCTAAATGTGTTAGTTAATTCACCTCAGTTCGAAAAGGTTTTTAACACCTGTAAATAGTGCTCACCACTGTAAAAGAAGTAAGAAAAGTTTTTGAAAATCCCTTGTAGTGTATTTAATGGGTTATCAGTAGGCGAAGTTGGTAATTCATTAGGTATACTACGGGATCATGTTATGCCTTACAGAGGGGTAGGGTGTGACACTGTGCACAATATTTTTATATTCACTACTTTTACTAGAAATTTTATTTGGAGAAATGAGTTATGAATAATTTTTTATTGTTTTGGCTTTGGGAATTTTATTGGAAATTATTGTGTTGCCTACTTTGTGAATGGAAAATTGACTTTGGAAATGGATTATGTTTGCATAAGATATTTGAATAATATGATTTGAAATTGTTTTTGATTCACACTTGGCATGTCAGTCCCTTACTCTGTTCCTCCTCCACTTGTGGGGTTGAGTTTGATATTTGATTATTTTCCTCCCTCTCTGGCTTGCCAGTCTGAGGTGATTTTGGATGAGTACTCATTAGCTACCTAGCCACCTCTCTCATTGATTTCGATTAGTGGGGTAAGTATGTCTTGTTGTGGTGTACAACATGGCATGTTCAAAATATTTTGTGTCATGACCTAAGTTGTGTTATTGATTGACAACACTATGTTATTCAATTATTTAATCAAATTTGTGTTATATGAGCTTTGAAAATTGTGACATGACATTGTGAATTATTTGAATTGTAAATTGTCAATAAAAGTTTTATATACTGCATTTTAAATTATTATTGTGCACCACTGAGTAAATTTTACTCAGTGATAGCTTTTTCATTGCTGTCGCAGGTAGACAGACGGATAGAGCAGCAGAGTAGGATGCTTGTGCCACATTTTGAGATTTCGCGGGGTATATCGAGTGTACCATATTTTGCAGTTTTTGTGGTAATGTATGTGCACTGTATGTATATATTGTACTTAGTCTTGAGCAGTTGTAAACTAAAATTGTAAATTATTTTGGCCTGTAAAAATATTGTGATATATTTATCTTACCTCGGCTTTTGAAAACACTAGAAATTATTGTTGAATTGAGTTGACAAATATTGAGAAATTTATTGTGTTGAACTACTATTGGAGTTTGGATTGAACAAATTATTGAAAGTGCTTTTTACAGGTTTTTGAAGAACTGCTTTATTAAAAATACAGATGGCACACTGCCAAAATTTTTATAGAAATTACTGATACTCATATTTGTTATTTGGTTTTTACCAACCCAGAAGGAGCTCAACCTTTGACAGAGGAGATGGATTGAGTTCCTGAAGGATTATGACTTTGTAATTGACTACCATCCTGGGAAGGCAAATGTAATTGCTGATGCTTTGAGCAGAAAATCAATCACAGCTTTGAGATCATTGAATGCCCGTCTAACTTTGGTTCGAGATGGAGCTATTTTGGCTGAGTTGCAAGTGAGGCCAAACCTGCTACAGCAAATTTTAGATGGGCAAAAGGCAGATGGAAAGTTAATGGCCATTATGAGCAAAATCTCAGAGGGAAAAGCAACTGACTATGAGGTGAAGGCAGATGGGTGTCTGTATTATAAAGGAAGACTGTGTATACCAGATGATGGGGAATTGAAGGCCAGTATTCTAAAAGAGGCACACACCAGTGTATATGCTATGCACCCAGGAAGTACAAAGATGTATCATGATTTGAAGCTTCAGTATTGGTGGCCTGGTATGAAGAAGGACATAGCTGACTACGTGACTAAATGCTTGACATGTCAGCAAGTCAAGGCAGAACATTAAGTTCCATCGAGTTTGCTACAGCCTATACGCATACCTGAATAGAAATGGGATCGGGTCACCATGGATTTTGTAAGTGGTCTACCTCTCACCCGGAAGAAACATGATGCAATATGGGTGATAGTGGATAGATTGACAAAGTCGAAGACACTTTCTCGCGATTAGGACTGACTACTCACTGGAGAAGTTAGCAGAATCGTATATCAGTGAGATAGTTAGACTGCATGGAATTCCACTTTCCATCATATCTGATCGAGACCCAAGGTTTACATCGAGATTTTGGAAGAAGTTGCATGAATCCTTGGGTACACAACTCCACTTCAGCACAGCTTTCCATCCTCAGACGGATGGGCAATCCGAAAGAGTAATCCAGGTAAACAATTGAAACCAATGGAATTGATACAAATATTAAATTAAAATGATAACAATAACGTGAAATACTTGTCAGGTCCTTGAGGATATGCTGAGAAGTTGTGTCATTGAGTTTGAGAGAAGTTGGGATAGATACCTCCCACTGGCAGAATTTGCATACAATAATAGCTACCAAGCTAGCATCCAAATGGCCCCATATGAAGCACTGTATGGGAGAAATGTAGAACTCCAGTGTGCTGGACTGAATTGGGCAAAGACAAACTAGTAGGGCCAGACCTCGTGAAACAGACTGAGGAGAAAGTGAAACTAATCAAAGCCAATCTGAATGTTTCCTCAGACAGACAGAAATCTTATGCCGACCTGAAGAGGAAAGAAATACAATATGTGGTTGGCGACAAAGGGTTCCTCAAGGTGTCACCGTGGAAGAAGGTATTGAGATTTGGAAGGAAAGGTAAGTTAAGCCCTAGGTTCATTGGCCCATATGAAGTCATTGAACGTATGGGTCCAGTGGACTATAGGCTAGCTTTACCACCAGAGCTGGACAAGATCCACAATGTGTTCCACGTGTGTATGCTCAGAATATACCGCTCAGATCCTTCACATGCCATCTTCAGGGAAGAAATTGAAATACAACTGGATTTGACATATGAAGAAGAACCTCTACGGATCCTAGCTCGGGAAGTAAAAGAATTGAGGAACAAGCAGATTCCACTGGTGAAAGTGCTTTGGAGGCACCACAACACCGAGGAGGCAACTTGGGAAAGTGAAGAAACGATGAGGCAACAGTTCCCTCAACTGTTTGCATCAGGTAAATTTCGAGGACGAAATTTAAATTAGAGGGGAAGAGTTGTAACACCCTCCCGATAGCAATTCCGTACATTCTACTGTTCCGGTGACCGGTGTCGGTCCGGACAGCTAGAACGTCCGGAAAAATATTTAAACTAAAGTGAGGAACCATAATTAACTCAAATATTGATAAGAAAAATTTAGTAAAAATTTTAGAAATAAAATACAAACAAGTTAAACGAGCCGGTGCCCTAGCGATGGGTAACTAGAGGGAAGTTGCTGTTCTCGCAATGAGGAGCCCTAGACCTGGGGAAAAATTCATAAAATAATTTTTGGGACTCCAGAGAAGGGTTATTGAGGTTCCCATGGCATTAGAATGCCAAGAAAACACCTAGAAAAATTTTTCAATCGGTACAGACAATTTTGACCCGTTAAGCCAAACGGAGGGCATTTTGGTCATTTCGCCTTCAGAGGTGTTTTTTGGCCGACTTGTCCAGTCGAGTAAATAATTATTATGACATAAAATATGAATAAACATTACTAGAAATTAAATTGAAAATGAGTAGTGGAGGAAAGAAAAGAAAAATACAATATATGCAATTTATGACATCATTGTGATGTCATTTAAAATTACCAACCAATCACAATTAAGCAACCATTTGACTAACTAATTAAAGAGATAAATAAAGACTAAGGAAGACAAAAAACCAGCAGCCATCCCTCTTTCCTCAAGTGCAGCCGAAACCTTTGATTTCCCTAAACCTCCATTAATCCTTCAACCAAAGCTCAATTTCCTCCTTCATTTCACCCTAAAACCCTAGAGACCTTTCACTAAAATTTATTCTTACACCTTGCAAAATCTTTTGGCAGCCAAGAAGAAGAGAAGAAAGTGAAGAATTTGAGCTTTTGAAAAGCTCCTAAGTGAGGTTAGTGCTATACTTTCACTCTCACTCCTTTAATCCTTGCTAGAGCATCATTTTAAGTTAAGAAATTGTAAGAATTTGAAGTAAATCATATATGTTAGAGTATCTTCAATTTTCGGCAGCCCTAAGGAAGGATGAGTTTGATTGTTTTAATGAATTTAGAGTGGCTAGAAATGATGTTTAAGGTATGAATATGCATGGATGTTGAACTAGTGTGCTAATTGAGGTTTATGGGTAAATTGAATTGGACATTAGGGTTTTGAGAAGTAAAAATTGATTTGGCTTATGAAACTGTTAAAGAACACTCTAATGGTCAATTAGTGACCATTTGAGGTATGTTGACCATAAATTGGACTGAAAAATGGCATGGCAAAGTGGAATGGTAGGCTGCCTAAAGACAATGAGAATGGTGATCGAGATTTCATCCAATTACACACCATAACTTTGTTGTGTTGGTCCAATTGGTGTTTGGCCAATTGGACATGAAACTAGGCTTATAATGGCACATTTTGCTGAAGAAACCATGCCCAAAAGACCAAAGCAAGAGGACCAAAAGTTGGCCCCAATCCGGATACCTCGCAACAAAGATTTGTAGAATGACCAAATGAACGAATCGCTTCATTTGGCCATAACTCACTGTAGGTTTGGTCAATTGACCTGAAATTTTTAAAGCAACAAGTTAAGACATATACAAACAACTTTCATGAAGGAACCTGCCCCAAAATTATGACCAGAACCATTCAAAAATGCAATAACAGTCACTGTTCATGTTACTGTAGATGTGGTAATTTCTGCAGAATGGAAATCCGGCCAGCTGTGGTCTTTGGGCCATATCTGGAGCTACAAAACTCTAAATGGAGTGATTCAAAAAAAGAAATTCAACTAGACAAAATAAGGAACAACTTTCATGTTTGTCATTTCTTCAAATTCTCACTGCAACAGTGCTTAATGGAACAGTAAACATATGTTTCAAAAACTGAAATTTTCTGCCCTCTTGGTTTTAAGTTAGAAATGGTAATGGTGACCAATTCCAACAAGTTTTAAAAGCAAAATGTGGTATGTTGGGAGTGAAAAAACCAATGTACCTAATTTCTACCTAAAAGTCAACATTTTAGTTGACCATGGAGGTGAATAGTAACACCGAAACTTGAAATCCAAAGATTGAAGAATTTTAAAGTATCGAATGCCCTAGTATACCTAACAAGATTGGTTTGGATAGTTTGGCATGCCAATAGGGTTCAGTTAGCAGTACTGTACATGGCAATATGACATTCGGTGATTTTATGGCTTTTAGCCATTCTGACTTTGTATTGAGACTTGGCCTTGTGCCTGATGTTATTACAGCTTATTAGCTGTTCTATTGTACACCGGGAGATGCATATGTGACCGATGGTGTGACGGCCCGAGGTACTAGGTACCCAGTGCCAGTTTACCCGTTATCCAGTCCAGTTGTTTAGTGTAGGTTACTTGGGCAACCAAATGAATGAAAGTGAACAAAGTTAATGAATTAATGTATATACCCATACTAAACAAATGAATCATACACATTCCCTACATATTTGTTTTCTTGCTATTTTCTTTTATTTTATTATTGCACCACTAAGCATTATTGCTTAGCGCGTTGCTTTTGCCACGCGTAGGTACTGGAGATACAGATCGTGAGCCCAGTAGACCACAGACTGGGTGAGTCTATCCTGCAGTTCTGCTCAGTGTTCGTGTCACCTCAACTTCTGTAGTGCATTGGTAGGACAATAGGTGTCATTTTGGCATTCTGTAATTAATTTTGATTTTCTTATATGTAATTAAACTTGTATAATGTATATTAATGTTCGTGTAAATTATGAAAATTGTATTTGTAAATGGAAAAGTAAATGTTTATTTGTGATATATATGTGATCATCACATGTGATGGATGACTGAGAATTGAAGTTGAAATGTTGAGATCTTGATATTGAGTTTTGTGATGATATTGGAGTTGAGAATGAATGAATTTGTTTATTGGAAGTGTTTTTTCACAGGTTCCGAACAACTGTTTTCTCCATTTTTAGCCGGTACTCTACCGGATTTTCTTTAAAAATTTTCGGAACCTCAAATAGTTTATAATTTCAATAAATGACTTAAATGAACTATATTTCACAAATTATATTCAAAACTATGATGAAGATGAATTAAAAAGAATAAAAATGATTGAGATAAGATAGGGTGTTCCGGTACACCGTGTGACATAGCTTCCTCGGATACACTGTAGCTGGGCAAGGGGTGTCACACGTTTATCCAGTCCAGTCATCGTATATAGGTTACTTGGGCAACCAAAAATGAAAGTGGATAAACTTAATGAAATAATAAATATAACAAGTACAAAATAAGTAAGACTACAAATACTCATCGAAAGTTTATTTGCAATAAGGCACCAATACATTCACTACATATTTACTTCCTGTTATTTCTTTTTACTTTATTATTGGCACCACTAAGCATTATTGCTTAGCGCGTTGCTTTTGCCACGCGTAGGTTCTGGAGATACTGACTGAGAGCCCAGTAGACCACAGGCTGGGTGAGACCTCCTGCAGTTCTGCATAGTGTCCGTGTCACCTCACCATCTTCAGTGCATTGGTAGGACACTAGGTTTCATTTTGGTATTTTGTAACTAACTTTTATTTTCTTTTGTGTAATTGAAACTTATGTAATGTATTTTGATGTTCATGTAAATAATGGAAATTGTGTTTGTGAATGGAAAAGTGATTATTTATTTATGACTTTTACATGATTATTACATGAGATGAATGATTGAGAAATGGAAATGTTGTTGAAAAACATATTGAGATTTTGATATTGGAGTTTGAGAATGATTGAATATGATTATTGGAAGTGTTTTTCACAGGTTCTGAAGAACTGTTTTCTCCATTTTTAGCCGGTACTCTGCCGAATTTTCTATAAAAATTTCTGAACCTTAAATAAATTATAATTTCAATAAATGACTTAAATGAATTATATTTCATAAATTATATTCAAAACTATGATAAAAGTAAATTAAGGAAAAATGAAAATGATTGAGATAAAATAGAGTGTTCCGGTACATCGTGTGACATATCTTACTCAGATATACTGTAGACGGGTAAGGGGTGTCACATTTAATGGTATCAGAGCACGGTTTAGGTGTTTCTGGGCCTAGATTGAGTCCATACCATGCATTGCATTTGTAAGAGTCGAGGTGACACTAATGCAGATCTGTTGTCTTCATTAAATAGGATATGGACCCTTCATCTCAGAGAGCAGTTGAGGAAGAAGTGGAGAGTCATGCTCCACCTGTAGCAACTGAGACTGGGGTAGAGAGAACACTGCTCGCCACTCAAGAAGAGCACCTTTCGGCCTCCACAGGCCATGTTCCAGCAAATGGCTGAATTCTTCAGATAAATGGCTGGGGTAATGCCAGCACCACCACCACCACCTCCACAACCAAAATCACACCTGGAAAAATTGAGAAAATTTGGAGCAGTGGACTTCTTTGGCAAGAGAGAAGATGATTCTGTGGCAGCCGAAAATTGGTTGAACAGAACAGTCAGAGTTTTAAAATAACTCCACTGCACTCCAGAGCAAAATCTAGGAGCTGCTGTATCTCTGTTGCAAGATGATGCATATGAATGGTGGGATACGGTGTCCAGTGAAGTACAGCCAGAAGTAATAACTTGGGACTTCTTCCTCTCCGAATTCAAGAAGAAATATGTGGGTAGTGTATACCTAGAAGAGAGAAGAAGAGAGTTCATTAACCTGAGGCAGAGACAGCTGACAGTGGCCGAGTATGAAAAGGAATTTGTCAAGCCGCTATGGAAGGGAGATAGTCCCTAATGAGGCCGAAAGGTGTAAGAGATTTGAAGAGGGATTAAATGACAACATAAAGATCATGATCACTGCCTTGGGAATCACCGACTTCACCAAGTTAGTGGAAGTTGCAATAAAGGTTGAAAAGATTAGAATAAGTGAGCAGACCAGAAGAGAGAGAGCGAGAAGAGGGGCCAGTCGGTCTAATTCATCTCTGTGCACAGGAAGAAGTTCAAGGGTCCACCTGCACAGAGTTCAGGTCAATCACAAGGTCAGGGTCAGTTTCAGGGGCCCAGGCCACAGTTTACCCCTAGGAGAGGTCAGTCCACACCATCAGTGGGCAGCTCTCCAGGGATGGGGTTCAGGGGACCAGCCCCAGCATCTTCTGCATATCCACATTGCCTGAAGTGGCATAAGGGGGAGTGTTAGAGAGTGACTGGTGCCTGCTTAAGGTGTGGGTCGACAGAGCATCAGCTAAGGAATTGTCCACGCAGAACTACTACAGCTGCTCCAACACAAACAAACAGACCTGCTCTTGCACCACAAAAGGGAAGGAAATCTGGCAAATCGGAGGCAGTGGGACCATCACAGAGGCCTGCATCTGAGCCAGCAGAGAGGCCTGAGAGTAGACCACCGGCAAGAGCTTATGCCATTAGAGCTCAGGAGGAGCAAGAAGCCCCGGACGTCATCAGGGGTACGTTCTCCCTCTACACTACATCTGTGCATGCATTGGTGGATCCAGGATCCACTCATTCATACATCTGTATCAACCTACCCGTAGAAAGGGGGATACTAGTAGGGGAGAGTGACCAAGACATTCTGGTCACTAATCCATTGGGCCATAGTGTGTTAGTGAACAAAGTGTACAAGGGTTGCCCGTTAAGGATTCAGGGGTATGAATTCTCGGCAGATCTAATTGAGTTGCCCTTCCACGAGTTTGACGTGATTTTGGGAATGGATTGGTTGTCACGTCATCAGGCAATAGTTGATTGCAAATTGAAGAGAATTTCTCTGAAAACTTTTGAGGGTAATGAAATCACTATTGTGGGTGAAAGGACAGATTTTCTGTCCAATGTTATCTCAGCCACAACTGCAAGAAGAATGATGAGAAAAGGCTGTGAAGCCTACCTAGCACATGTGGTGGATAATAGGCAGGCTAAGCCAAACCTGAGTGATATACCCATAGTAAGAGACTTCCCAGAGGTATTTCCTGAAGAGTTGCCTGGTTTGCCACCAGAAAGGGAAGTTGAATTTGCTATTGAGACACTGCCGGTACAGCACCCATTTCCATTGCTCCTTATAGGATGGCACCCACTGAATTGAGGGAGTTGAAAACTCAGTTGCAATAGTTGCTTGATAAGGGATTCATATGCCCCAGTGTGTCACCATGGGGAGCTCCAGTGCTATTTGTAAAGAAGAAGGATGGGACTTTGAGGCTTTGCATTGATTACCGGCAGTTGAATAAAGTGACTGTGAAGAATAAATATCCATTGCCTAAAATTGATGATCTGTTTGATCAGTTGAAGGGAGCAGGAGTATTTTCAAAAATTGATCTTAGATCAGGGTATCATCAGTTGAGGGTGAAGGATGCAGATGTGCCCAAGACTGCATTCAGGACCCAATATGGGCATTATGAGTTCCTAGTGATGCCCTTTGGCCTAACGAATGCACCAGCAGCATTCATGGACCTTATGAACTGTATCTTCCATCCATACTTAGATCGGTTCGTAGTGGTCTTTATTGATGATATTTTGGTGTATTCCAAGACCAGGGAAGAACATGATGAACATTTGAGGATTATTCTGCAAACCCTGAGAGAAAAGAAGCTGTATGCTAAGTTGTCCAAGTGTGACTTCTGGTTGAATGAGATTGCATTCCTTGGGCACATAGTGTCAGCTGATGGGATTAGAGTGGATCCCAAGAAAATAGAAGCAGTGATGGAATGAAAGCCTCCCAAGAATAGAGCTGAGGTCAGAAGTTTCTCGGGGCTAGCTGGGTATTACAGAAGATTTGTGAAGGGATTTTCCTTAATAGCTGCTCCAATGACCAAGTTATTACACAAGAACGTCAGATTTGACTGGAATGACAAGTGTCAGACCAGTTTTGAGAAGTTGAAGGCTATGTTGACAGAGGCACCAGTGTTAACACAGCCAGTGTTAGGAAAGGACTATGTGGTCTAGAATGATGCCTCTCATAATGGGTTAGGGTGTGTATTGATGCAAGAGGGGAAGGTGATCGCTTATGCTTCCAGGCAACTAAGGCCACATGAACAAAATTACCCTACCCATGATCTAGAGCTTGCAGCAATTATCTTCGCACTGAAGATATGGAGGCATTACTTGTATGGTGAAAAGTGCTACATTTACACAGACCACAAGAGTCTAAAATATTTGCCAACTCAGAAGGAGCTCAACCTTAGACAGAGGCGATGGATTGAGTTCCTGAAGGACTATGATTGTGTAATTGATTACCATCCTGGGAAAGCAAATGTAGTTGCTGATGCTTTAAGCAGAAAATCCATCACAGCTTTGAGATCATTGAATGCCCATCTAACTTTGATTCGAGATGGAGCTATTTTGGCTAAGTTGCAAGTGAGGCCAAACCTGTTATAGCAGATTTTAGATGGGCAAAAGGCAGATAAAAAGTTAATGGCTATTATGAGCAAAATCTCAGAGGGAAAAGCAACTGACTATGAGGTGAAAGCAGATGGGTATCTGTACTACAAAGGAAGACTATGTGTACCAGATGATGGGGAATTGAAGGCCAGTATTCTAAAAGAGGCACATACTAGTGTTTATGCTATGCACCCAGGAAGTATAAAAATGTATCATGATCTGAAACTTCAGTATTGGTGGCCTGGTATGAAGAAGGACATAGCTGACTATGTGACTAAATGCTTGACATGTCAGCAAGTTAAGGCAGAACATCAAGTTCCATCAGGTTTGCTACAGCCTATACGCATACCTGAATGGAAATGGGATCGGGTCACCATGGATTTTGCAAGTCGTCAACCTCTCACCCAGAAGAAACATGATGCAGTATGGGTGATAGTAGATAGATTGACGAAGTCAGCACACTTTTTGCCAGTTAGGACTAACTACTCACTAGAGAAATTAGCAGAATTGTATATAAGTGAGATAGTTAGATTGTATGGAATTCCACTTTCCATTATATCTGATCGAGACCCAAGGTTTACATCGAGATTTTGGAAGAAGTTGCATGAGTCCTTGGGTACACAACTCCACTTCAGCATAGCTTTCCATCCTCAGACGGATGGGCAATTAGAAAGAGTAATCCAGGTAAATAATTAAACCAATTGAATTAATACAAATATTGAACTAAAATGATAATAATAACATGAAATATATGTCAGGTCCTTGAGGATATGCTGAGGAGTTGTGTCATTGAGTTTGAGGGAAGTTGGGATAGATACCTCCCACTGGCAGAATTTGCATACAACAATAGCTACCAAGCTAGCATCCAAATGGCCCCGTATGAAGCACTGTATGGGAGGAAATGTAGAACTCCAGTGTGCTGGACTAAATTGGGCGAAGACAAACTAGTAGGGCCAGACCTGGTGAAACAGACTGAGGAGAAAGTAAAAGTAATCAAAGCCAATCTGAAGGTTGCCTCAGATAGACAGAAATCTTATGCCGACCTGAAGAGAAAAGAAATAGAATATGCGGTTGGCGATATAATGTTCCTCAAGGTGTCACCATGGAAGAAGGTACTGAGGTTTAGAAGAAAAGGTAAGTTGAGCCCTAGGTTCATTGGCCCATATGAAGTCATTGAACGTGTGGGACCAGTAGCCTATAGGCTAGCTTTACCACCAGAGTTGGATAAGATCCACAATGTGTTCCACGTGTCTATGTTAAGAAGATACCTCTCAGATCCTTCACATGTCATCTCTAGGGAAGAAATTGAAGTACAACCGGATTTGATATATGAAGAAGAACCCATACGGATTCTGGCTCGGGAAGTGAAAGAGTTGAGAAATAAGCAGATTCCATTAGTGAAAGTGCTTTGGAGGCACCACAACACCGAGGAGGCAACTTAGGAAAGTGAAGAGACGATGAGGTAACAGTTCCCTCAACTGTTTGCATCAGGTAAATTTCAAGGACGAAATTTAAATTAGAGGGGAAGAGTTGTAACACCCTCCCTATAGCAACTCCATACATTCTACTGTCCCGGTGACCAGTGTCGGTCCGGACAGCTAGAACGTCTGGAAAAATATTTAAACTAAAGTGAGGAACCATAATTAAATCAAATATTAATAAGAAAAATTTAGGAAAAATTTTAGAAATAAAATACAACCAAGTTAAATGAGCCGGTGCCCTAGCGATGGGTAACCTAGTGAGAAGTTGCGGTTCTCACAACTAGGAGCCCTAGACCCGGGAAAAAATTCATAAAATAATTTTTGGGACTCCAAAAATGGTCATTGAGGTTCCTATGGCATTAGAATGCCAAGAAAATATTTAGAAAATTTTTTCAATCGGTACAGACAATTTTGACCCGTTAAGCCAAACGAAGGGCATTTTGGTCATTTCGCCTTCAGAGATGATTTTTGGCCGACTTGTCCAATTAAGTAAATAATTATTATAACATAAAATATGAATAAATATTGCTAAAAAAATTAAATTAATAATGAATAGAAAAGAAAGAAAAAGAAAATGACTTAAATCCCTAATTATGACATCACTATGATGTCATTTAAATGCCCTCCACTAATCACCATTTAACAACACAACTAAAATTCTTTAAAAAGGGAAAAATGACAAATTAAGAAACCAATTTCTGGTTTCTTCTTCTTCATCTAGCCATCACCCTCTCTTCCATCTCCCTCCATAAAAATTTTCTTTCATCACTTCCATTTCCCATGAATTCTCACTACTAAACCCTAGACATCTTTCATTAAAACTTGTCTATACCTCTTGGGAAAGTGTTTGGCAGCCTAGAAAAGGAAGGCAAGTGAAGTTCAAGCTTGGGAAAATTATGCTCAAAAAGGTTAGTGCTTATTTATGCATATATCTCTCTTATTCCATGTTAGGGACTTAAAATGAGTATGAAAGTGTAAATTAAATGAAATAAAACTTATGTGTATGTACACCATGGAATTCGGCAGCCCTAAGGAAGGGATAAGGTTGATTGTTTTGATGGGCTTAGAATGGACTAGAGATGATGTTTAAAGTATATATATATATGGATAATGAATTAGTGTGTTTAACTAAGGTATGTTGTGTGAATTTGAAATGGGGAATTAGGGTTTTGGAGAGAAACTTGGACTTTGCTTATGTAATGGTGAATTAATATTCTATTGGTCAATTAGTGACCATTTGAGGTAAGTTGACCATAATTTGGAGTGAATTATAGCTTGACAAACTGATTTGGTATGCTGCCTATTGAGAGCAGCAGGTGTGGCTGTGAGTCCAGCCTGTTTGGACAGCCATAACTTTGGCTGCATACGTTCAATTGGTGTTTGGCCAATTGGACATGAAACTAGACACATAATGGCACAACGTTGGTGAAGAAACTATGCCCATAAGACCAAACCAAGTGGACCAAAAACTTTCCTCAATCCGGATGTCCTGCAACCAGCTTCTGCAGAATGACCAAATGAACAGTGATTGTTCATTTGGCCATAACTCAGTGTAGAATTGCCCAATTGGCCTGATATTTTACCAGAAACAAGCTGAGATATAGGCCAACAACTTTCATTAAGGAAGCTACCCCAAATTATTACCAGAACCTATTCAACAAGAGAGTGGAATTTACTGTTTACTGCACTGTAGGTATGGTCAGTTCTGAAAATTTTCAATCCGGCCAATTGTGGTTTTTAGACCATAACTTGAGCTACAAAACTCCAAATGGAGTGATTCAAAAAACGAAATTCAACTAGACAAAATAAGGAACAACTTTCATGTTTATCATTTTCCCAAATTCCCATTAGAACAGCAACTAATGGAACAGTAAATTTTGGGTATAAAAACTGAAAATTCTGCTCCATAAATTTTAAGCTTAGAAATGATATTGTTAACCAATACCAACAAATTTTGAATGCAAAATGTGGCATGTTGGGAGTGTTAAAACCAATGTACCTATTTTCTATGCAAAAGTCAACATTTTTGTTGACTAATGAAGGGAATAGTAACACCAAAACTTGAAAATCAAAAATTGAAAGATTCAAAAGTGTCAAATGCCCTAGTATACCTAACAAGATTGGTTTGGATAGTTTGGCATGCCAATAGGGTTCAGTTAGCAGTACTGCACATGGCATTATACCATTCTGTGATTTCATGGCTTTTAGCCATTCTGACATTGTGTTGAGATTTGGCTTTGTGCCTGATGTTATTCTGACTTGTTAGGCTGTTGCATTACTGCCGGGAGATACATATGTGACCGATGGTGTGACGGCCCGAGTACTTGATACCAGTGCGGTTACCGTTTATCGATCGATCGTCCAATATAGGTTACTTGGGCAACCAAAAATGAAAGTGGATAAATTTAATGAAATAATGAATATAACAAGTATAAAATAAGTAAGACTATAAATACTCATTGAAAGTTCATTTGCAATAAGGCACCAATACATTCACTGCATATTTACTTCCTGTTATTTCTTTTTATTTTATTATTGGCACCACTAAGCACTATTGCATAGCGCATTACTTTTGCCACGCGTAGGTTCTGGAGATACTGACCGAGAGCCCAGTAGACCACAGGCTGGGTGAGACCTCCTGCAGTTCTGCATAGTGTCCGTGTCACCTCACCATCTTCAGTGCAGTGGTAGGACACTAGGTTTGTAACACCCCAAAGTTCGGTAGTGCGTTCTACTGCTCCGGTGACCAGTGTTGTCCGGACAGCTAGGATGCCTAGAACTACACTTCAATATGAGTGGGGAAACATAAAATAATGAAATACAAGAAAAGAAAATACAAGAAAAACAAAGGAAAAACAATAGCAAAGAAATGTGATCAAGTTAAGCGAGCCGGGAAACCTAGCGATGGGTGACCGCACCGGGAAGTCACGGCGTGGACCGTTGACTAGCCCTGGACTGCGGGGAACCCTGGAATACATTTTTAGGACTTAAATAGAACCTTATTGAAGAATAAATATCATAAGAAATATCAAAGAAAAATTAAATAAATAGTACAAAGAAAAGTGAGAAATCGAAAAACAGACAAAACCCGGTAATACCGAAAAATAGGGAACGTAATCCGAACAGGGGCATTATGGTCATTTGACATCCCGAATTGTCTTTTGACCTAAATTTCCATTAAAAATAAATAATATTACACTTAGAAAATAAAATGAAAAATTAGTTTAGTGGTATCTAAAGTAAATAGCTAAAATCATGGGTTAAATGTGGAATAAGTGGGAGTTAAGTTTATAAAATGATTAAATTTGTGAGTGGACCACTAATGCATAAATTAAATACATAATAGGGCAGCTGTAACTCCACTAAACCAGCAGAAATAGTCATCTTCTCCAAAACAACCAAAGTTGCCGAATTGAGAGGAAATGAAAAACACCATGGCCATTTTTCATGCAAGCTCTCTTAACCTCCCATTTTCAACTCCAATCCTTTAAGTTCCTTCACAAAAAATGGTCTACACATCACAAGGAAGATATTGATACCAATTTTGAGAAGTTTGGTGAAGGTTTAGCAAGTTACAATTAAAGGTAAGTTTGCATTTTTGAGAATTTCCTTGTTAAACTTTATGTTTATGTTATGGGTGTTAGTTTTGTGAAGGAAATTTTGAAGTTTAAATAGTTATTGAGATAGCCATTTTTGGGCAGCCATGGGGTCACACATTTGATGATTTATTATGCATATAATTGATGAGAAATAATGTTGATCATGGTAAATTAATATCCTAATGAATTGTTTCACATATACATGGTGATTTTGGCACTTGAATGAGAATTGATGGATTGTAGGGCAATGTGGTGTTGAAGGACAATTTTGGCAGCCTTGGAGACACTTGAATAAATGTGTATATTCATGGGAGTGTTGGCAGAATTGTGGCATTAAGGAATGAAGGATATGTGTATAAAATTATTGTGTAAAGTGTATGTGAAAATTAGTGGTGTTTAGGTGTGTATGTGATGGTATTGAGATATTGTAAATGTGAATTATATTTGGTGTGTTGAGGGTAATGGTAATCTGCCCAAAAGTCATGTTGATGTAATGTAGAAAATGCTTTTGGTAATGTACCAAAACAGATTGGTAAGTAAGTAAACAAATTGCAAAGGTAAATGTGTGTTTGAATTGGGATTTGAAAGACATATAGAGGGCAGTGTACATTTTAGCCTATAACTTTAAATGTGTAACCTAAATTGGTATGGAACCAATTCAAGGTGAAACTAGGCACAAAATGTGCCAACTTTCATTGAGAAACCATACCAAAATTCTGCTTGCAAGGTGACCTAAAAAAATGACCAATTCGGATTAGGTGCAATTAGGACCTGAAAAATGACCAATTGGGCAGCAGTGAGTGTTTAGACCATAACTCACTCAAAACAGGTCCAATTGACCTGAAATTTTAACCATGAATAGTTAAGACCCATGCCTACAAGTCTTATGAAGACACCAAAGCCCAGAAATGACCATAAGCAAGTCAAAAAGCTTGCACAAGTTCGGGTCCAAAAACTGGCCGAACCAAAGTTGACCAAATTGACCTAAAATTGACCTAATTTGGTACCATTTGACCAGCAGTAGTATAATGACCATAACTTGGTCTACTTAACTCGGATTGACCTGAAATTTTGCCCCGCGTGCAATAAGACCTAGATCTACAAGTTTGTAGTTTCGACCGAGACCCGAAAATCGAGGGAACTAGATCGTCCGGTTAGGTCAAACCAGTATCCCGGAATCCAGCAATTTGCATTAAAATGCACTAAGCAAGGAAATGACTTTGGTAAAACATACCAAACCTAAAAACCTATCGAATGTGACATATTAACGACACTAAAACCTAATTTACCTAAAACGCAACGAGGGTCGGTATATTAGGTGATTAAGTGAATAATTGAGTTCAGTGCATTATTTACCAAACACCATCGATAGAGACAGTTTAATTTATTACTGAAACACTTCAAATTGTGTTTCTCAGTTAACAAGGACTCAGCAAAAGGGAAAGAAATACTGAGTCAAGTCCATGAGACAAATATCAGAGGTTTGTGCACAACAACTATCTCTTTTGAATTGTTTTCAATTGAAATAAATATTGAATATTTGTACATTATTGTTTTAAATTGTGGAAATGTATTTGAATGAATATTTATTGCTTGAAAAGCATTGTAAATGATTTGAAACTGTGAGAAATTGTTTGAATGACATTGATGGATACTTATTGATTTAAAAGCATTGGAAATGGTTTGAAACCACAGCTATCATGTATATTGATTGTATTCCTCATTAGCTTGTCTAGTGGGACGACTTGAATTCCCTCTCTGGCTGAAGTGTTGAGGTGTGTGCCTGTTGAGGACGAATTGGATGAGTACTCATATTTTTGCTAGGAAGCCATGTTATTCCTCATTAGTCATCGACTTTTGGGACGAATTGAATACCTCATTAGCCATCGGCTTTTGGGACGAATTGAACTATGGATCATGATTAAGCTGTGTGTGATTTATTGATGGTTATTGTGAGATTGTGAAATGGATTTAAACTCTCATTGACATATACTGTCTTTTGAATTCAAACATGATCTGACTTATGGAAATCTATTGTGATATTGAGAAATGGAGTTTAAATTCTTATTGACCTTTATTGTCTTGAATTTGACTATGGTTTTAAGTATCCACTATTTACATGATTTATGAATTGTGATTTAAATTGTATTTGGTTAATGTTGTGCACCACTGAGACATTGTCTCAGCGATAGCTTTTTATTGCTGTCGCAGGTAGAGAGACAGACAGGGCAGCAGACTAGGATGCATATACATCCAATGAGGATTACACGGTATTATGAGTATACCATATTTTGCATTTTGTACTGTAATGTATGACACTGTATGTATATTTTGTTTTTGGTTTTGAGCAGTTGTAAATTCAAATTGTACCTTGAAGTTGTAAATTAATTATGAGTTGTTTGACTTGTAAAAATTGTATTATATTTCCTTATCTCAGACTTTGAAAAATTTCTATGGAATTGAGTTGACAAATTGTTGTGTTGAGAAATGTATTGGAGTTGAGATTTGGAAAATTATTGAAGTGCTTTTTACAGGTTTTCTGAAGAACTGTTTTGTCCAAAATACAGATGGCACTCTGCCAAAATTTTTACAGAAATTCCAAATAAACCAAATGAGTTAGTTGTCTCACTTCAGTTCACCAAAGTTTTTAATACCTGTAAATAGTGCTCACCACTGTAAAAGAAGTAAGAAAAGTTTTTAAAATCCCTTGTAGTATATTTAATGGGTTATCAGCAGACGGAGTTGGTAATTCATTAGTTATACTATGGGGTCATGTTATGCCTTACAGAGGGGTAGGGTGTGACATGTTTTAGTGGTATCAGAGCAAAGTTTTTAAATTCTGTTTTCACCTGTTATTTGATTATTCTTTCTTCATAGTACAACTGCTCAATATCATTGTTTGATACATACAGTACATTACAGTATAAATATGCACTAACGAGAGTAAACATCCTTGTGTTATTTGTTCAGGAAAGCTAAGATCCTCGCATTGAATATGGAAGAGGGTGATCGTTCAATCGATCAGTCTATTGAGGCTGAGGTGCAAGGGGATGCCCCAGGCCTACAAAATGTTAGTGGTTCAAAGACACCGGCTCTGCTGATCTGCGATTTCTGCTCGATTCGCTCGTGAGATGGCTGCAATGTTCCAGCAAATGGCTGGCAATGTGCCTACTCAAGTCCCAACACAGACACGATGGTACAACCACGGTCTCCTACGAGCGATATGACAAATTGATGAAATATGGGGCTCTGAGTTTAAGGGACGATAGATCCTCTAGAAGTGAACAATGGTTAGAGAGGATGGATAGGGTGTTCAAGAAGCTACATTGTGCAGAAGAGCTTAGATTTGAATACTCGGTGTCCTTACTACTGAGGGGATGCTTATGGTGGTGGAAAACCATTCCCCACGATGCAGTAGAGCTGCGGTGCTAACATGGAATGACTTCCTCGAGAATTCAGGCGAAATATATCACGATGCTTATATAGACCGGAAGTGCAAGAGTTCCTAAGTGCAAAGCAGGGGCGGTCGGTGGTGAGTATGAAAGAGAATTTTCCGTCGAGCCATTATGCGAGAAGTTTGCTTGCTACCGAGAGAAAGATGCAAGAGGTTTGAAAGCGGCTTGAAGCCAGTGTCAGTACAAGTGCTCGGCTTCAAACACACTAACTTCTGAACTTGTTTCTCAAGCCCTAGAGTTGGAAAGAGTTGAGTTTGAGACGCTCCGGAGAAAAAGAGATCGAGAGAAGACAGAGAAAGAGGAAAATCAGCAGAGTTCCAGTGGTTATACTGGAAAGAGGAAGAACTATGGGGGACATGGCAGAGGTGGCAAGAAATCTGGTAGGGGAAGACATTCAGGACAGAGACCTCCCCTATCTGGACAGCAGAGTACCAGAGGTTCCTATCCTCCCCGCCAATGTGAAACTTATGGAAAGAATCATGGTGGAATCTGCTACAAGGCTATTGGAGCCTGTTATAACTGTGGAGGCACAGGACACTTTGCCAGGATCGCACCGATGAGTCGCAGAGTTGGACCACCTCCTACTAGTGCAGAAGGGTCGATTGAGCCACTGTCACGAAGCTCACAACCACCTAGCGAGGTAGAGGCGGGGTAGAGGTAACCAGTGACGACCAAGGCACAGTAAAACATTCAGGGCAAGATAGTGCTCCAGTCAGAGTCTATGCCGTGAGACAGAGAGAAGAGGCAGAGACATCTGATGTTGTGGCTGGTACCTTCTCAACTTTTAACCAGAATGTGTTTGTGTTATTTGATCCGGGTTCTACCCATTCTTATGTGAGTGCTAGCATCATTGATTGCATTGCTGTTCCATGTACAAGAATGGACTTTGAGGTGCTAGTAACAAGTCCGTTAGGACAGGAAGTCAGGGTTAATAGGATGTATAGAGATTGTCCTTTGGTGATCCAAGGACACAAATTTCTGTCCGATCTCATTGAAATGCCCTTCAGAGATTATGATATCATCTTGGGCATGGATTGGTTAGCTAGGCATCATGCCATGATTGACTGTAGGCTGAAGACAGTCACTTTTGGCCTTCCTCAGTACAATGATGTGGTAATACATGGGGAAAGACAGTTATTGCCATCAAACATCATTTCGGCTGCACTAGCCAGAAAAATGATCAGAAAGGGGTGTGAAGCATACTTGGCACATGTGGTAGACACCCAAGTGGGGAGTCCAGCGTTGAAGGACATCCCTACAGTACATGACTTTCCAGATGTGTTTCCTGATGAATTGCCAGGATTACCTCGGAAAGAAGTGCAGTTTGAAATTAATGTTATGCCTGGTGTGGATCCAATCTCCATAACGCCATACAGAATGGCACCAGCGGAGTTGAAGGAGTTGAAGATACAGTTGCAAGAATTACTTGAAAAGGGCTTCATCCGCCCTAGTGTGTCACCTTGGGGAGCACCAGTGTTGTTTGTTAAGAAGAAGGATGGTACTCTCCGCTTATGTGTTGACTACCGGCAGTTGAATAAGGTGACAATAAAGAACAGATATCCATTGCCTCGCATTGATGATCTGTTTGATCAATTGAAGGGTGCAGCTGTATTCTCCAAAATTGATTTGCGATCTGGTTACTATCAGTTGAAGGTGCAAGAGCAGAGTATTCCAAAAGCGCTGAGAACTCGATATGGCCACTATGAGTTTCTAGTAATGCCATTCGGGTTAACAAATGCTCGATTGCTTTTATGGATCGATGAACACTATCTTGGACCATATCTTGATCAATTTGTGGTGGTGTTTATTGATGACATTTTGATATATTCAAGGAATGCAGAGGAGCATGATAGACATCGTGGATTGTCTGCAGACTTTAAGGAGAAAGCGATTATACGCCAAATTGTGAAGTGTGAATTTTGGTGAAAGAAATCTCCTTTTTGGGACATGTTGTATCACTGAAGGGATCAAGGTAGATTCGGCAAGGTAGAAGCTATCCTTAATTGGAAGCCGCCAGAACATCACGAGAAATTCGCGATTTTAGGTTTAGCTGGATATTACCGTCGGTTTGTGAAGGGGTTTTCTATGTTATCTTCTCCACTGACCAAACTGCTTCGGAAAGATGTAAAATTTCAGTGGACAAACAAATGTCAGCAGAGTTTTGATGAGTTGAAGAGGTGCTTAACTGAAGCTCCAGTTCTCACTTTACCTACTCCGGGTAAAGAATACACAGTTTATAGTGTTGCTTCTCACAATGGGTTAGGCTGTGTACTGATGCAAGATCGGAATGTCATTGCTTATGCATCACGCCAGCTGAAACCGCATGAGAGGAATTACCCAACACATGATCTGGAGTTAGCAGCTATTGTTTTTGCTCTGAAGATCTGGAGACACTATTTGTATGGGGAGAAATGCTACATTTTCACAGATCACAAGAGCTTGAAGTACTTAGGTACCCAGAAGGAATTGAATTTGAGGCAGAAGAGATGGTTAGAACTCATTAAAGACTATGATTGCTTAATAGACTATCAGCCAGGGAAAGCAAATGTGGTGGCTGACGCCTTAAGTCGCAAGACTATTGCAAGTCTCAGAGTTTCTCCTTTGTCCATGGTATATGAGTTGAAAGCACAGCATGCCAGTTTAGAGATTGATGATGAGGGACAGACAGTAGTTGCATGGCATGTACAGCCAGTGTTGATTGATCAAATCAGAATGGCTGCTCAGAGTGATGAAAAATATCAGAAGCTACTGAAAGAAGTCCAACAGGGCAAGAAACCTGAATTCTCTGTGAGAGATGATGGTTTATTGCTAAATCAGGGTAGAATGTGCGTTCCTAGTGATGTGGAATTGAGACAAATCATTTTGAAGGAAGCACATGAGTCTCCATTTGCTATGCACCCTGGTGGAACTAAAATGTACAGAGGGTTAAAAGAACATTACTGGTGGATGGGCATGAAGAGAGATATAGCTGAATTCGTTTCCAAATGCCTAACTTGTCAGCAAGTAAAGGCAGAACATCAAGTTCCAGTTGGTTTGTTACATCCTTTGTCGATGCAGTGGAAATGGGAACGAATAACTATGGATTTTGTTATAGGACTTCCAAGAACACGAGTAGTCATGATGCGGTATGGGTTATAGTTGTGATTGACCAAGTCTGCTCACTTTTTACGATTCGGATGGACTATAGCACGGAAAGATTGGCGGATTGTACATATATGAGATTGTAAAATTACATGGAGTGCCAGTATCAATTGTGTGCACAGAGATCCTAGGTTCACTTCTAGATTAGGGTAGTCTTGAGAGCCCTAGGAACTAGGCGAACTTGACAAGACAACATTCCACCCAGACATGATGGCGATCCGAGAGGGTTATGCCGATCTTGGAGGATATGCTACGGGCTTGTGTGATTGAATTTGAAGGTAGTTGGGATACACACGTGCCTTTGATTGAGTTTGCTTAGAACAACAGCTACCACTCAAGCATTGGGATGCCTCCATATGAAGCATTGTATGGCGGGAAGTGCGAGAACTCCTTTATGTTGGGATGAAGTAGGTGAAAGGAAGATGATTGGGCGAGAAATTGTCCAGTGACAGAGGAAAAGATCAGAGTGATCGAGAGATAGACTCAAAGTCGCATCGGACCGTCAAAAGTCCTATGTTGATATGAAAAGAAGAGATATTGAGTATGCGATGGGTGATAAGGTATTCCTCAAAGTTTCTCCTTGGAAGAGAATTATGAGATTTGTGAGAGAAAGGAAGCGAGTCCTCGTTTCATCGGACCATATGAAGTTACGGAAAGAGTGGGTCCTTTGGCATATCGGTTGGCATTACCTCGAGCTAGCAAGGATACACGTGTCTTCCATGTGTCCATGTTAAGGAGGTGCAGATCAGACCCATCTCATGTCTTGTCGATTGAAGAGATTGAAGTAAATCCGGACCTTTCATATGAGGAAGAACCCATAAAAATTCGGCATATGAGGTGAAGCGGTGAGGAACAAGCAGATACACTGGTTAAAGTCTTTGTGGAACCATCATTCAGGCCAGGAAGCTACTTGGGAACGTGAAGAGGATATGAGGAGACAGCACCCACAGCTGTTCAGAGACTAATGCCAGGTAAAATTTCGAGACGAAATTTATTTTAAGGGGGAGAGAATTGTAACACCCCAAAGTTCGGTAGTGCGTTCTACTGCTCCGGTGACTAGTGTTGTCCGGACAGCTAGGATGCCTAGAACTACACTTCAATATGAGTGGGGAGACATAAAATAATGAAATACAAGAAAAGAAAATACAAGAAAAACAAAGGAAAAACAATAGCAAAGAAATGTGATCAAGTTAAGCGAGCCGGGAAACCTAGCGATGGGTGATCACTTAGGAAGTCACGGCGTGGACCGTTGACTAACCACAATTTGCGGGAACCACGGAATACATTTTTAGGACTTAAATAAAACCTTATTGAAGAATAAATATCATAAGAAATATCAAAGAAAAATTAAATAAATAGTACAAAGAAAAGTGAGAAATCGAAAAATAGACAAAACCCGGTAATACCGAAAAATCGGGAACGTGACCCGAACAGGGGCATTATGGTCATTTGACATCCCGAATTGTCTTTTGACCTAAATTTCCATTAAAAATAAATAATATTACACTTAGAAAATAAAATGAAAAATTAGTTTAGTGGTACCTAAAGTAAATAGCTAAAATCATGGGTTAAATGTGGAATAAGTGGGAGTTAAGTTTATAAAATGATTAAATTTGTGAGTGGACCACTAATGCATAAATTAAATACATAATAGGGCAGCTGTAACTCCACTAAACAAGCAGAAATAGTCATCTTCTCCAAAACAACCAAAGTTGCCGAATTGAGAGGAAATGAAAAACACCATGGCCATTTTTCATGCAAACTCTCTTAACCTCCCATTTTCAACTCCAATCCTTTAAGTTCCTTCACAAAAAATGGTCTACACATCACAAGGAAGATATTGATACCAATTTTGAGAAGTTTGGTGAAGGTTTAGCAAGTTACAATTAAAGGTAAGTTTGCATTTTTGAGAATTTCCTTGTTAAACTTTATGTTTATGTTATGGGTGTTAGTTTTGTGAAGGAAATTTTGAAGTTTAAATAGTTATTGAGATAGCCATTTTTGGGCAGCCATGGGGTCACACATTTGATGATTTATTATGCATATAATTGATGAGAAATAATGTTGATCATGGTAAATTAATATCCTAATGAATTGTTTCACATATACATGGTGATTTTGGCACTTGAATGAGAATTGATGGATTGTAGGGCAATGTGGTGTTGAAGGACAATTTCGGCAGCCTTGGAGACACTTGAATAAATGTGTATATTCATGGGAGTGTTGGCAGAATTGTGGCATTAAGGAATGAAGGATATGTGTATGAAATTATTGTGTAAAGTGTATGTGAAAATTAGTGGTGTTTAGGTGTGTATGTGATGGTATTGAGATATTGTAAATGTGAATTATATTTGGTGTGTTGAGGGTAATGGTAATCTGCCCAAAAGTCATGTTGATGTAATGTAGAAAATGCTTTTGGTAATGTACCAAAACAGATTGGTAAGTAAGTAAATAAATTGCAAAGGTAAATGTGTGTTTGAATTGGGATTTGAAAGATATATAGAGGGCAGTGTACATTTTAGCCTATAACTTTAAATGTGTAACCTAAATTGGTATGGAACCAATTTAAGGTGAAACTAGGCACAAAATGTGCCAACTTTCATTGAGAAACCATACCAAAATTCTGCTTGCAAGGTGACCTAAAAAAATGACCAATTCGGATTAGGTGCAATTAGGACCTGAAAAATGACCAATTGGGCAGCAGTGAGTGTTTAAACCATAACTCACTCAAAACAGGTCCAATTGACCTGAAATTTTAACCATGAATAGTTAAGACCAATACCTACAAGTCTTATAAAGACACCAAAGCCCAGAAATGACCATAAGCAAGTCAAAAAGCTTGCACAAGTTCGGGTCCAAAAACTTGCCGAACCAAAGTTGACCAAATTGACCTAAAATTGACCTAATTTGGTACCATTTGACCAGCAGTAGTATAATGACCATAACTTGGTCTACTTAACTCGGATTGACCTGAAATTTTGCCCCGCGTGCAATAAGACCTAGATCTACAAGTTTGTAGTTTCGACCGAGACCCGAAAACCGAGGGAACTAGATCGTCTGGTTAGGTCAAACCAGTGTCCCGGAATCCAGCAATTTGCATTAAAATGCACTAAGCAAGGAAATGACTTTGGTAAAACATACCAAACCTAAAAACCTATCGAATGTGACATATTAACGACACTAAAACCTAATTTACCTAAAACGCAACGAGGGTCAGTATATTTGGTGATTAAGTGAATAATTGAGTTCAGTGCATTATTTACCAAACACCATTGATAGAGACAGTTTAATTTAGCACTGAAACACTTCAAATTGTGTTTCTCAGTTAACAAGGACTCAGCAAAAGGGAAAGAAATACTGAGTCAAGTCCAGGAGACAAATATCAGAGGTTTGTGCACAACAACTATCTCTTTTGAATTATTTTCAATTGAAATAAATATTGAATATTTGTACATTATTGTTTTAAATTGTGGAAATGTATTTGAATGAATATTTATTGCTTGAAAAGCATTGTAAATGATTTGAAACTGTGAGAAATTGTTTGAATGACATTGATGGATACTTATTGATTTAAAAGCATTGGAAATGGTTTGAAACCACAGCTATCATGTATATTGATTGTATTCCTCATTAGCTTGTCTAGTGGGATGAATTGAATTCCCTCTCTGGCTGAAGTGTTGAGGTGTGTGCCTGTTGAGGACGAATTGGATGAGTACACATATTTTTGCTAGCTAGCCATGTTATTCCTCATTAGTCATCGACTTTTGGGACGAATTGAATACCTCATTAGCCATCGGCTTTTGGGACGAATTGAACTATGGATCATGATTAAGCTGTGTGTGATTTATTGATGTTTATTGTGAGATTGTGAAATGGATTTAAACTCTCATTGACATATACTGTCTTTTGAATTCAAACATGATCTGACTTATGGAAATCTATTGTGATATTGAGAAATGGAGTTTAAATTCTTATTGACCTTTATTGTCTTGAATTTGACTATGGTTTTAAGTATCCACTATTTACATGATTTATGAATTGTGATTTAAATTGTATTTGGTTAATGTTGTGCACCACTGAGACATTGTCTCAGCGATAGCTTTTTATTGCTGTCGCAGGTAGAGAGACAGACAGGGCAGCAGACTAGGCTGCATATACATCCAGCGAGGGATTACCTGGTATTATGAGTATACCAGTATTTTGCATTTTGTACTGTAATGTATGACACTGTATGTATATTTTGTTTTTGGTTTTGAGCAGTTGTAAATTCAAATTATACCTTGAAGTTGTAAATTAATTATGAGTTGTTTGACTTGTAAAAATTGTATTATATTTCCTTATCTCAGACTTTGAAAATTTTCTATGGAATTGAGTTGACAAATTGTTGTGTTGAGAAATGTATTGGAGTTGAGATTTGGAAAATTATTGAAGTGCTTTTCTGAGTTTTCTGAAGAACTGTTTTGTCCAAAATACAGATGGCACTCTGCCAAAATTTTTACAGAAATTCCAAATAAACCAAATGAGTTAGTTGTCTCACTTCAGTTCACCAAAGTTTTTAATACCTGTAAATAGTGCTCACCACTGTAAAAGAAGTAAGAAAAGTTTTTAAAATCCCCTGTAGTATATTTAATGGGTTATCAGTAGACGGAGTTGGTAATTCATTAGGTATACTACGGGATCATGTTATGCCTTACAGAGGGGTAGGGTGTGACAAGGTTTCATTTTGGTATTTTGTAACTAACTTTTATTTTCTTTTGTGTAATTGAAACTTATGTAATATATTTTGATGTTCATGTAAATAATGGAAATTGTGTTTGTGAATGGAAAAGTGAATTTTTATTTATGACTTTTACATGATTATTACATGAGATGAATGATTGAGAAATGGAAATGTTGTTGAAAAACATATTGGGATTTTGATATTGGAGTTTGAGAATGATTGAATATGATTATTGGAAGTGTTTTTCACAATTTCTGAAGAACTGTTTTCTCCATTTTTAGCTGGTACTCTGTCGGATTTTCTATAAAATTTTCGAAACCTCAAATAAATTATAATTTCAATAAATGACTTAAATGAATTATATTTCATAAATTATATTCAAAACTATGATAAAAGTAAATTAAGGAAAAATGAAAATGATTGAGATAAAATAGAGTGTTCCGGTACACCGTGTGACATATCTTACTCGGATATACTATAGAGGGGTAGGGGGTGTCACACATACAGTGCTTCATACGGAGCCATTTGGATGTTAGCTTGGTAGCTATTGTTGTATGTGAATTTTGCCAATGGGAGGTATATATCCCAACTCCCCTAAAACTCAATGACACAACTCCTTAGCATATCCTCCATGATCTATCACATAATTCACATTGTTACTATCATTTCAATTTATTAATTACGAAAATTCAATTAGTTCTTGGGTTTACCTGGATTACTCATTCTAATTGTCCATCCATTTGGGGACGAAAAGCCGTGCTAAAGCGGAGTTGTGTGCCCAAGGCTTCTTGCAACTTTTTTCTGAATCTCGATGTAAACCTTGGGTCTCGGTCAAATATGATGGAAAGTGGGATTCCATGTAGTCTAACTATCTCACTGATATACAATTCTGTTAGCTTCTCCAATGAGTAGTCAGTCCAAACTAGCAAAAAATGTGTTGACTTTGTCAATCTATCCACTATCACCCACACTGCATCATGCTTCCTTTGGGTGAGAGGTAGACCACTAACAAAATCCATAGTGACCCGGTCCCATTTCCATTAAGGTATGCTTATAGGCTGTAGCAATCCTGATGGAACTTGATGTTCTGCTTTGACTTGCTGACATGTCAAACACTTAGTCACATAGTCAGCTATATCCCTCTTCATACTAGGCCACCAATAATGAGGCTTCAAATCATTATACATTTTTGCGCTCCCCGGGTGCATGGCATAAACACTAGTGTGTGCTTCTTTCAGAATACTAGTCTTCAGTTCTCCATCATCTAGTACACACACTCTTCCTCTATAGTACAGACACCCATCTGCTTTCACCTCATATTCAGTTTCCTTCCCCTCAGGAATTTTTCCCACAATAGCCATTAGTTTTTCATCTGCCCTCTACCCATCTTGCATCTGCTGTAGTAGGGTTGGCCTCACTTGTAACTCAGTCGAAATAGCTCCATATTGAGCTAAGGACAGATAGACATTTAGTGATCTTAAGGCTGTGATGGACTTCCTGCTCAAAGTATCAGCAACTACATTTGCCTTCCTAGGATGATAATCTATCACACAATCATAGTCCTTGAGGAACTCAATCCATCGCCTCTGTCTAAGATTCAGCTCCTTCTGGGTTGGCAAATATTTTAGACTATTGTGGTCTGTATAGATGTAGCATTTTTTACCATATAAATAATGCCTCCATATCTTCAGTGCGAAGATAATTGCTGCTAACTTTAGATCATGAGTCGGGTAGCTCTATTCATGTGGCCTTAACTGCCTGGAAGCATAGGTGACCACTTTCCCCTCTTGCATCAATACACACCCTAGCCCATTATGTGAGGCATCACTGTAGACCATAAAGTCTTTTCCCAACACTGGTTGTGTTAACATTGGTGCTTCTATCAACATAGCCTTCAACCTTTCAAAACTGGCTTGGCACTTGTCATTCCAGCCAAATTTCACATTCTTGTGCAACAACTTAGTCTTTGGAGCAGCTATAAGAGAGAACCCCTTCACAAATCTTCTGTAATACCTAGCTAGCCCCAAGAAACTTCTGACCTCAGTTGTATTTTTGGGAGGCTTCCATTCCATCACTGCTACTATCTTTTTGGGATCCACTCTAATCCCCTCAGCTAATACTACGTGTCTAAGAAAAGAGATCTCACTCATCCAGAAGTCACACTTGGACAACTTAGCATACAGCTTCTTTTCTCGCAGGGTTTGCAGAACAATCCTCAAATGTTCATTATGTTCTTCCCTGGTATTGGAATACACCAGAATATCATCAATGAAGACCACTACAAACTGATCTAAGTATGGATGGAAGATACGGTTCATAAGGTCCATAAATGCTGCTGGTGCATTTGTCAACCCAAACGGCATCACTAAAAATTCATATTGTCCATACCGGGTTCTGAATGCAGTTTTTGACACATCTGCATCCTTTACCCTCAACTGATGATACCCTGATCTGGGATCAATTTTTGAAAATACACCGGCTCCTTTCAACTGATCAAACAGATCATCGATTCTGGGCAATGGATATTTGTTCTTCATAGTTACTTTGTTCAACTGCCGGTAATCAATGCACAATCTCAAAGTTCCATCCTTCTTTTTCACAAACAGCACCGGAGCTCCCCATGGTGACACACTGGGGCGTATGAACCCCTTATCATGCAACTCTTGCAACTGAGTTTTCAACTCCCTCAATTCAGTGGGTGCCATCTTATAAGGAGCAATAAAAATGGGTGCTGTAGTCGGCATTACCTCAATAGCAAACTCTACTTCCCTTTCTAGTGGTAAACCATGCAACTCTTTAGGAAATACATCTGGGAAGTCTCTTACTATGGATATATTACACAGATTTGGCTTAGCTTGCCTAGTATCAACCACGTGTGCTAGGTAAGCTTCACAGCCTTTTCTCATTAATCTTCTTGCAACTGTGGCTGAGATAAAATTGGACAGGAAATCTGTCCTTTCACCCACAACAGTGATCTCATTACCCTCAGAAGTTTTCAGAGAAATCCTCTTCAATTTGCAATCAACTATTGCCTAATGACGTGATAACCAGTCCATTCCCAAAATCACGTCAAACTCGTGGAAGGGCAACTCAATTGGGTCTGCTGAGAATTGATACCCCTGAATCCTCAATGGGCAACCTTTATACACCTTATTCACTACCACACTGTGGCTTAGTGGATTTGTGATCAGAATGTCTTGATCACTCTCCTCTACTGGAACTCCCCTCTTTATGGGTAGTTTGATACAAATGTAGGAATTAGTGGATCCTGGATCCACCATTGCTTGCACAGAAGTGTTGTAGAGGGAAAACATACCCCTGATGACATCTAGGGCATCTTGCTCCTCTTGAGCTCTGATGGCATAGGCCCTGGCTGGTATTCTAGTGTCTGGCCTCTCAGTTGACTTAGATGCAGGCCTCAGTGATGGACCAGCTGCCTCAGGTTCACCGGGCTTCCTACCCCTTTATGGTGCAGGAGCAGGTCTATCAGTTTGTGTCGGAGCAACAGTACTAGTCCTCTTCGGACAATTCTTGATCTGATGTTCTGTCGATCCACACCGTAAGCATGCATAGGTCACTCGCCAACATTCCCCCTTATGCCACTTCTGACAGTACCGACAAGCAGAAGATGCAAGGGCTAGTCCCCTAAACACCATCCCTGGAGAGCTGCCCATTGATAGTGTGGACTGGCCTCTCCTAGGTGTGAACTGTGGTCTGGGCCCCTGAGACTGACCCTAACCCTGTGGTGGTCCTGAACTCTGAGCAGGAGGACCCTTACTCTTCTTACTGGGAGCAGAAAATGTCTTTGGGTGACCTGCACCCTCTTCTGCTATCTTTCCCTTCTATTTTGTTCATTGATTCTGACCGTTTCCACTTTTGATGCTGCATCTACCAGTTTAGCAAAATCCATAATCTCCAGTGCTGTGATCATGACTTTGATGTTGTCATTGAGCCTTCTTCAAACCGTCTACACCTCTCTGCCTCTGTAGGGACTAACTCCCTCCCATATCTGCTCAGTCTAACAAATTCACGCTCATACTCAGCCACTGACAACTGTCTCTGTCTCAGATTGATAAATTCCCTTCTTCGCTCTTCTAAATATACTTTGCTAATATATTTCTTCCTGAACTTTGTAAGGAAGAATTCCCAGGTGATCTATTCAGGTTGCACCTCACTGGTTACTGTGTCCCACCACTGATATGCATCATCCTGAAGTAGGGACACAACACCCACCAAGTTCTGCTCGGGGGTGCAATTTAGTTGTTTCAGCACTCTGATGGTTCTATCCAAGTAATTTTCTGTGACCATGAGATCATCTTCCCTCTTCCCAAAGAAGTCCACAGCCCCATGCTTCCTTAATTTCTCCAAATGAAATTTCTGTGGTACTGGTGGAGGTTGTGGCTATGGTTGTGGAGGTGGAATTGCCCCCATCATTTGCCGATAAAACTCGTTCATTTGTTGAAATAGTGCAAACTGAGGTTGGGCAGGTGCCTCAGCTGCTGGTGGAACGGGTTCTCCCCTGCCCCTAGACTCAGCCCTTGGTGGAGCATGACTCTCCACCTCTTCATCAACTACTCCTTGCGAAGCAAGATCCATATCCTATTCAAAATAAGAAAACAAACAGATCTACATCAGTGTCACCTCAACACTTACAAATGCAATGTAATGGTATGTACTCTATCTAGGCCCAGAAACGCCTAAACCTGGCTCTGATACCACTAAATGTGACACCCCTTACCCGTCTACTGTGTGGCCGGGCAAGTTATGCCACTCAGTGTGCCGAAGCACTAATTTATGTTTCTATTACAATTTATCCCTTTATAATTCATTTATTTTGAATTTTGATAAATCTGAATTTATCCGCAAATTTTATAGAAAATCTGGCTTAGTGCCGGCTGTAAATTGGAAAAACAGTTCTTCTGAACCTGTTTAAAAGCACTTTTAAAATAATTTCCAAATTCAAACTCCATTATACACATTCAAGTCAATCTCAAAATCTCAATCTCGAATCACAATACTATTTTCAAAACTTTTCTGTTCACTTCATCACTTGAAGCATATTCACAATTAATTCTTAACATTTCATTTATCAACATACATTATGCAAAAGATATCAATATTATGAAATTTCATATATTTACATTAATACATAATTATAGGAGTTTAGAGTTACAGTCCAAACTAATACAAAATGCAAAATACAAAAGGGCCACCTATAGTCCTAATGTCTTACCATATGCAGTGTAGATGTGAGGTGACTCCGAACCCCAGATGCAGCTCTAAAGACTCACTCTGTCTGATGTCTGCTGGGCTTCCTAGCTAGGTTTCCAGTACTTGCGCATGGCAAAAGCGACGTACTAAGCAATTCTTCTGAGTGGTGATAATATAAAATAAAATAAAATAGACTAAAATAATTATGCAGAATGAATGATTTCATTTTTAGGTAGACTTAATTTCTGGTATTATTTGTAGTATTATTCACTTAAAATTTGATAAGTTTTATTATCATTGCCCGAGTTGAAGGAACGGAAGCGTGAAAAACACAAGTTTATACCATTGAATTCAAAAATTTTCACCTAGGGTCACATGCATCATGCAAGATTTATTTTTATCTATTTGATTTCAATGATAAACAACATATTAAAACTCTTTTAATATGTTTTTGGATCTATATTTGCCATTTAAGATTTTAAATTAATCAGAATAATTTTAGAACCCTAGATTAAATCAAGAACGATTACACTAACCTCTTGATGCACTACAGCGTGTGTGCGCCTTTGAGATTCGTCTTCAGGACACCAGATGTTATCCCTCTAGCTTGTCCACACCAAGAACACCTATGGCAGCCCTTGAATAGCTTTTAAAGCTTTTTCTATTAATTAGAAATTCAAGTTCTGCCTTTTAAGAGATTAGAGATGTAAACAGGACACTAGAAACAATTTCTAGCATTCTTAATTCAAGAGATTGATGGCTAATCTCTTTGAATTGATGAGAGATAAAGAATAATAGATGAAAAGCCTCATAGTGGATTGACAAAGGAGAAGAGTGGCTGATGGTTGCTTTTCTTTTTCATAACAACACTTAAATAGCTAGGTTAACACATTAAACCCTTGCCACATGTCACCCTTTGATTAGCTCTAGATTTAAGTGACCCAATCACATTGTGCCAAGTGTGAAACCTATATTAAATCTTGATTTTAATCATCTTACATAATTAAAAAACATTTGGAAACCTTATATATAATCCCATGTGTCACCATCTCATGGTGCCACATGTCACACTGTGAAATGACCAAAATGCCCCTGTGTCTTAATTTTGAGTTCTCAACCCAAACTAATTATTTCTCTTCTTCTAATTAATTTATATCAAATATAAATTAATTAATTTCTCATTAATTAAATTCATATTTAAACACTTTAAATATAAATTTAATTTATACTACACATCCAATAATCTAAATTTGGTTTCAAGTCATGCTAGGGACTTTGCAATTTAATTACAAACCAAACCTATTTAATTAATCAATTAAACTCCTTAATTAATTAATTAAATCATATTTAAATAGGTGATAACTTGTGTATGTGTGTGACTTACTAGGCTCATCACTAATTGGCAATGAGACATGATATCAACTCTTAATATCATCAGAACTCTTTCTTACCATAAATGATTTCTCTAAATCATTTTATGCACCTCATAGACCATGGTTAACACCTAGCATAGCATGCCATGGCCACCCAATTAGTAATAAGGTTTACCTTAAATGAACCTATAATCATATGTTACCATGCACTAGAATCTCTCTGTTAGAAAATCCCAACTCAAGCTGGAGTCATGGTTTATGTCAAACTCTATTTGCTATGAATATTATGTTCTCTTTTAATTCCAGTTCTTGATTAAAAGATTTTCTCATCAGAAACTCATTTCTGAATAAATCTATCTGTCCTGGCTAGGAACTAGAAACATCTAGAATAATTAAATGAACATAGGATTTTATCTCTATTTACTTAGATGAACAGATTCCATCTTGATCAACACCTACCTCCATATATAACTAGTAGGAGCCAACACATGCCCATATATCCATACATAGTACAAGTACAAAAGCAGTATCAAACTCAAACTACCTATATACAAGATAACTGTGCTATCTCAGGTCTAGAGATTATATGCACTGATATAATTTATGATAAAACATTGACAAGAGTAAACTCCATGTGCTTGTCATAAGTGTCACTGGTTCGGCCTACTTATTATTTATAAGTGCCTATCATGTTTGTCATATGGCATGAGACTCACCATTCCATCTTATTTATATCTCATATAAATAACTTGGTAACAAACATGAATACAATCTTTCTGGATAAGTCATATCCTTATTATGAAGTATCCTCGATTGTGAACCTATTTATGATACTTTGTGCTAGAAATATTGTCACTCATATTCTTAACAACTTAAGAATAATATTTTTAACAAAATATCAATGGACCTTTTCTATTACACATAAATATATTATGTAAACGGAAAAGTGGAAATGCATTTTATTAATAAAAATATGTACAAGATACATACTAAATGATATGCTCTAGAGCATACTACTAACAATCTCCCACTAGCACTAGAGCCATTCATTACAATATCTTATACCTATCTTTTCAAGATGTCGATCTAACTGAGTCTGTGACATAGGCTTAGTGAATGGATCAGCTGGATTTTCAGCTAATGCTATTTTCTGCATGGCTACATCACCTCGCCCAACTATTTCTCTGATAATGTGGTTGCGCCTTTCTATGTGTTTGGATTTCTGGTGAGACCTTGGTTCCTTAGCCTGTATGACTGCTCCATTGTTGTCACAGTGTAATGGAACTGCTGACTCAATGGAAGGAACTACTGTAAGTTCTGTCATGAACTTTTTAATCCAAACAGCTTCCTTTACAGCATCTAATGCAGCAATATACTCAGCCTCTGTAGTGGAATCTGCAGTCGTGCTCTGTTTGGAACTCTTCCAACTGACTGCACCTCCATTACAAATGAACACATATCCAGTGGTAGACTTTCTATCATCGATATCTGATTGCAAATCAGAATCAGCATAACCATCTAATTGCAAGTCTCCACCTCCATAAATCAAGAATAAATCCTTAGTTCTTCTCAAGTACTTAAGGATATTCTTGACAGTTATCTAGTGTTCCAAACCTGGATTGGATTGATACCTGCTAGTCAAACTAACAGCATATGCGATATCCGGCCTAGTACACAACATTGCATACATTAAACTTCCAATAGCCGAAGCATATGGAATCCTGGCCATCTTATCTCTTTCTTCAGGTGTCTTTGGAGACATCTCTTTAGAAAGGTGGATACCATGTCTCACTGGTAACAATCCTCTCTTAGAATCAAGCATGTTAAACCTCTTTAACACCTTTTCCAAGTATAGACTTTAGGATAAACCAATTATTCTTTTCTCTCTATCTCTATAGATGCGAATCCCAAGAATATAGGTTGCCTCCCCTAAGTCTTTCATGGAGAATGTATTTGACAACCATACCTTTATAGTTGTCAACATTCCTGTGTCATTACCCATCAACAATATGTCATCCACATATAAGACAAGGAAAGTGATAGCACTGTCACTAACCTTCTTATATACACATGGCTCATCCTCATTTTTTATAAAACCAAAGGATTTAATGGCTTCATCAAAACGGATGTTCCAACTCCTCGAAGCTTGTTTCAACCCATAAATGGATCGCTTTAGCTTGCATACCTTGGAACCATCTTGGGATTCAAATCCCCTAGGTTGTTCCAAAAAAATGTTTTCTTCAATGTATCCATTGAGAAAAGCTGTTTTGACATCCATCTGCCAAATCTCATAATCATAGTATGCAGCTATTGCTAATAAAATCCTAATTGATTTAAGCATGGCAACAGGCGAGAAAGTCTCCTCATAGTCGATTCCTTGCCTTTAGCGAAACCCTTTCGCTACTAGCCTTGCCTTATAGGTCTCTACCTTTCCATTAGAACCAATTTTCTTCTTGAAAACCTATTTGTTCCCTATAGGTACAATACCTTCAGGTGGGTCAACAAGATCCCAAACTTGATTCTTATACATGGAATCAATCTCGGTTTTCATAGCATCAATCCATTTTAAAGAGTCTATATCTGATATAGCTTCTTCATAAGTAAGTGGATCATCTCCATGATCTACTTCTTCATGAGTAGACAACTCTTGTTCTTCTTCATGAAGAAAACCATATCTCATTGGTGGGTGAGATACCCTAGTTGTTCTACGAGGAACAACTGTAGATGTTATGGATCTACATCCATCTGATCTGTTGGTTGGTCAGAATTCTCCAATTTTAACTCTATTTGCCTTCCTTTGCCTCCTTCTTGAACAAACTGTTGTTCAAGAAATGTGGCATCTATACTTATCACAACCTTTTGTGAAGTAGGCAAATAAAAATAATATCCAAAACTATCTTTTGGATAGCCAACAAATCGACCTTTTCTCGACCGGTCTCCAATTTATCAGTGTTCAGCTTTTTGATATAAGCTGGACAACCCCAAATCTTAACATGCTTAAGACTTGGTTTTCTTCCATGCCATATCTCATAAGGTATGGAAGAAACTGATTTTGATGGAATCCTATTCAGAATATACAAAGCTGATTCTAATGCAAATCCCCATAAAGAGATTGGCATATCAGTATAGCTCATCATACTACGTACCATATCCAATATAGTACGATTTCTCCTTTCAGATACACCATTCAGTTGTGGCATTCCTAGAGGAGTCAGTTGAGAAACAATGCCATGCTCTCTCAAGTATTCATCAAATTCAGTACTCAAATATTCACCTCCACGATCTAATCGAAGAGCTTTAATACTCTTTCCTGTTTGATTTCTACTTCAGATTTAAATTCTTTGAACTTTTCAAAAGATTCATGTTTGTATTTCACCAAATACAAATACCCAAACCTTGATTTATCATCAGTAAAGGTAATAAAATAATGAAAACCTCCTCTAGCCATTTCTTCAAATGGACCACATACATCACTATGTATTAGCTCTAAAATATTTTCAGCTCTTAGCCCTTTTCCAACAAAGGGTGATCTAGTCATTTTGCCCTGAAGGCAGGATTCACAAGTTGGAGTAGGCTTAGAGACCAATGGGGATAAAATCCCCATTTTCTCCAATTTTGTAATCCTATCTTCTGCAACATGACATAACCTTAAGTGCCAAATATATTTTGAACTTGAGTTGGTTTTCACCATGGCATTGCATTCATTTAGATTGCTATACTCTGGCTAGTGGAAAGATTTTCTTATTGGCAATGGAAACACTTTCCTGTTCGCAGTGGAAACACTTTCCTGTTGGCAGTGGAAACACTTTCCTGTTGGCAGTGGAAACACTTTCCTTTGCCTTTGTCAGCTTTGGTCTTCCTTTTCAGTTTAGCTATTTTCTTGGAAGGACCAGGAATCTGAGGTTTCTTTTTTTTATTGCCCTTCTTCTTGTTAGACTTTCCAGCAGAAGAATATGCAATCAAAGCTACCTCTTTTCCTTTATTGCCCGGCATATTCTTTTGGGCAATAACCAGCATGTTGAGTAAACCAGCTAAGGTGCATTCCTGTTTAGTCATATGGAAATTTGTCACAAAATTCGCAAAAGACTCAAGAAGGGACTGAAGGATCAAATCCGTCTATAGTTGGAAATCCATATTGAAGTCAAGATGTTCCAACTGCTCAATCAGCCGAATCAACTTGTGGACATGATCCCAACATTCTATCCCTCAGACATCCTCATACGGAATAGCTGTCTAGATATCTCATACCTAGCATTCTTGCTGTGCTCACCATATAACTCTTGTAGGTGAAGGAGGATCTCACTCATACTCTGCATGTTCTCATGTTGCTTCTGTAACTCATTACTCATGGAAGCAAGCATGTAACACTTAGCTCTCATATCATGCTCCTTCCACTTGTCCAAGGTTTCATGTTCCTCTTGTGTGGCCTCTGGAGGTAAGGGACCAGAAACATTTGAATCTAGAACATATCCTATATGTTCAAGGTTCAGGACAAGTTTCAAATTTCTTAGCCAGTCAGACAGATTAGGTCCTGTCAACCTATTATGATCAAGTATGCTTGCAAGGATATTAGATGGTGGTGGTTGTTTTGTGCTCATTTTTATCAGAAAATTAACTACTGAAAATAACCAGATTAATTAGTAAATGTATCATGTAATTAACCAAAATGATTATGGTCTTTTAATCAAATTGATCCTCCCACTAACTTAGCGAATCCTACAATTCCAAAGTAGAAAACGGAAATCCTAGTTGGATGGATTTCTAGTGGGTGATTGAATTCTTATAATTCTATTGATCATCCTCAGGTACATCCATTATTGGAATTACAATAGACTATAAGTGAGCAACTCCTTGCCCATCACATCTCATGTGAGGTTCAATCATTTGCCTAGCCCCTAATGCTCAAAATCTCAGGTACATCCATTATTGACTTATCTTGCATTAGTTAAGTTGATCCCATTGAGCCAGTAATTATGCAAATAATTTTAATGTCCTCAGGTACATCCAATATTGGCCACTAAACCATTTACATATTTACAACATCTCATTCTTAACAATTATTCTTAAGAAAATCTCTTAAATTAATTGCATCTTATGCAACCATTTAAAATTTCTTAAAATAATTGCCCCAATTGAGGGCCTATGTTATAATTACTTTAATTATAGCATTTCCAACTTAATCATTTGTTTGGAAGATTTTATAGTCATTCTAATTACTATTAAGGTCTCACTTTACACATTATCCAATTAGCATGCATATACCATTTAATAGCATACATTACCATACATCTCATGCATTCATGGATAAGCAATAAATATGGTATGATCATGGACTTTCTAAGGGATTCAATTCTGAGCTACCAAGAATTGAATCAGGGCATTCCTAGGTGCATTTCATTCATTCATTTATTTTACAAGAGTTGCTGAAGGAGTACATAATCAACACTTGATACTGAATTCCTTCCACTGGTCCCACCAATGCTCTTGACCTCCTTGAACTTCTTGAAATCCAATATTACATGGTAATCCTTGGCATACCAAGGCGAATTTACAAGAACTTAAATAAATGAAATTACAACTCAAAAATTATTACAAACTTAATAATACATGCCCAAAATAAATTAAAATAAATTAAATAATTTACAATCCCAAAGAAACATAAAAGAAATAAATCCAATCACATTGGTCTTTTATAGTCCATGATCATCCATCATGCATATCACTATTTAACAATTAAATAAAACATACATACTTAAATTAAATTGAATATATCATATTCAAGTTAAAAAAAAAAACAGATTTGAATATGATTCAACTAAATTTAAAAATTCAGATTTGAATCTCATTCAAACAAATTTAAAAATTCAGATTTGAATCACATTCAAACAACTTAAAAAATTTAGATTTGAATCACATTCAAACATTTTTTAAAAAATCAGATTTGAATCACATTCAAACATTTTTTAAAAAATCAGATATGAATTTTATTCAATCAATTTTAAAAAATCAGATTTAAATATGATTCAAACAACTTTAAAAATTCAGATTTGAATCACATTCAAACAACTTTTAAAATTCAGATTTGAATCACATTCAAACAATTTTTTAAAATTCTGATTTGAATCATAATTTAATTGTGTGAATAAAATTCTAATTAAACAATTTAATTAGACATAGGATGAGCTTTTAGATTATAAAACAATTGTAAATTAAAAAGCAAACCTTGCGCCACCTTGAAGAACCATTGTTGCCGCTACCAATGGTGGCTTCACCATGTGTGCCGCCACACATCCATTGCAACCAGCAATAGATCAATCATCTCATGATCAAATCACACAATTAAATCATATAATCAACAATCTAAATGGAAAATATAGTGGCTCTGATACCAATTGAAGGAACGAAAGCGTGAAAAACACAAGTTTATACCATTGAATTCAAAAATTTTCACCTAGGGTCACATGCATCATGCAAGATTTATTTTTATCTATTTGATTTCAATGATAAACAACATATTAAAACTCTTTTAATATGTTTTTGGATCTGTATTTGCCATATAAGATTTTAAAATTAATCAGATTAATTTTAGAACCCTAGATTAAATCAAGAACGATTACACTAACCTCTTGATGCCTTCGCAATGTCTGCGCCTTTGAGATTCGTCTTCAGGACACCAGATGTTGTCCCTCTAGCTTGTCCGCACCAAGAACACCTATGGTAGCCCTTGAACAGCTTCTAAAGCTTTTTCTATTAATTAGAAATTCAAGTTCTGCTTTTTAAAAGATTAGAGATGTAAATAGAACACTAGAAACAATTTCTAGCGTTCTTAATTCAAGAGATTGATGGCTAATCTCTTTGAATTGATGAGAGATGAAGAAGAATAGATGAAAAGCCTCAAAGTGGCGTGACAAAGGAGAAGAGTGGCTGCTGGTTGCTTTTCTTTTTCATAACAACACTTAAATAGCTAGCTTAACACATTAAACCCTTGCCACATGTCACCCTTTGATTAGCTCTAGGTTTAAGTGACCCAATCACATTGTGCCAAGTGTCAAACCTATATTTAATATTGTTTTTAATCATCTTACATGATTAAAAAACATTTGGCAAGCTTATGTGTAATCCCATGTGTCACCATCTCATGGGGCCACATGTCACACTGTGAAATGACCAAAATGCCCCTGTGTCTTAATTTTGAGTTCTCAACCCAAAATAATTATTTCTCTTCTTCTAATTAATTTATATCAAATATAAATTAATTAATTAATCTCTATTAATTAATTTCTCATTAATTAAATTCATATTTAAACACTTTAAATATAAATTTAATTTATACTACACATCCAATAATCTAGATTTGGTTTCAAGTCATGCTAGGGACTTCGCAATTTTATTGCAAACCAAACCTATTTAATTAATCAATTAAACTCCTTAATTAATTAGTTAAATCATATTTAAATAGGTGATAACTTGTGTATGTGTGTGACTTACTAGGCTCATCACTAATTGGCAATGAGACATGATATCAACTCTTAATATCATCAGAACTCTTTCTTACCATAATGATTTCTCTAAATCATTTTATGCACCTCATAGGCCATGGTTAACACCTAGCATAGCATGCCATGGCCACCCAATTAGTAATAAGGTTTACCTTAAATGAACCTATAATCATATGTTACCATGCACTAGAATCTCTCTGTTACAAAATCCCAACTCAAGCTGGAGTCATGGTTTATGTCAAACTCCATTTGCTATGAATATTATGTTCACTTTTAATTCCAGTTATTGATTAAAAGATTTTCTCATCAAAAACTCTTTTCTGAATAAATCTATCTGTCCTGGCCATGAACTTGAAACATCAAGAACAATTAAATGAACATAGGTTTTTATCTCTATTTACTTAGAGGAGCAGATTCCATCTTGATCAACACCTACCTCCATATATAACTAGTAGAAGCCAAAACATGCCCATATACCCATATATAGTACAAGTATGAAAGCAGTATCAAACTCAAACTACCTATATACAAGATAACTGTGCTATCTCAGGCCTAAAGATTATATGCACTGATATGATTTATGACAAAACATTAACAATAGTAAACTCCATGTGCTTGTCATAAGTGTCACTGGTTCGGCCTACTTATCAATTATAAGTGCCTATCATATTTTTCATATGGCATGAGACTCACCATTCCATCTTATTTATATCTCATATAAATAACTTGGTAACAAACATGAACACAATCTTTTTGGATAAGTTATGTCCTTATTATGAAGTATCCTCGATTGTGAACCTATTTATGATACTTTGTGCTAGAAATATTATCACTCATATTCTTAACAACTTTAGAATAATATTTCTAAAAAAATATCAATGGACCTTTTCTATTACACATAAATATATTATGTAAACAAAAAAGTGGAAATGCCTTTTATTAATAAAAATATGTACAAGATACATACTAAATGATATGCTCTAGGGCATACTACTCCCATACTAGTTGACTGGACTGGATAAATGAGTAAACTGGCACTGGGTACTAAGTACCTCATACCATCACACCATCGGTCACACTGTGTCTCCCGGTGTGCAACAGAACAGCTAATAAGCTGTAATAATTATTAGAGTTAGAACCTAAGTATATCAACTCAAATAACATAGCCAAAGGCTATTATGTCACAGAATGGCATAGGAGCCATGAAACACAAAATGGCATGAAGCCATATGCAGTACTGCTAACAGAACCCTATTGGCATGCCAAGCTATCCAAACCAATCTTGTTAGGCATACTAGGGCATTTTACACTTTTGAGTTTTACAATTTTTGAATTTCAAGTTTTGGTGTTACTATTTACTTCATTAGTCAACCAAAATGTTGACTTTTGCATAGACAATAGGTACATTGGTTTTAATACTCCCAACATACCACATTTTGCATTCAAAATTTGTTGGTATTGGCTGCCCATACCATTTCTAAGCTTAATGTTAATTGAGCAGAATTTTCAGTTTTCATGCTTCATATTTACTATTCCATTGGTCATTTTTGCAGTGGGAAATTGGCAAAATGATCAACATGAAAGTTGTTCCTTGTCTTGTCTGTTTGAATTTCTTTTTTTGATTCACTCCATTTGGAGTTTTATAGCTCAAGTTATGGTCCAAAAACCACAACTGGCTAGATTGAAATTTTTCTGGACTGACCATATCTATAGTACAATGAATAGTTACTGCAACTCACTTGTTGGATAGGTTCTAGTCATAATTTGGGTTAGGTTTCTTCATGAAAGTTGTTGGTCTATATCTCAGCTTGTTTGTGGTAAAATTGCAGGTCAATTGGACCATTCTACACTAATTTATGGTCAAATGACCAAACACTATTTATTTGGTCATTCTGCATAAACAGACTACAGGTCACCCAGATTAAGGCAAGCTTTTGGTCCACTTCGTTTGCTTTTATGGGAATGGTTTCTTCACCAAAGTTGTGAAATTATGTGTCTAGTTTTATGTCCAATTGGCCTTGCACCAATTGAACCTCTACAATTCATGTTATGGCTGCCCAAACCTGCTGGACTCATATCCAATTCTGCAGGTCACCAAGGGCAGCCACACTAAACCCAAATCCCATCACTAAGCACACTTCATTTTTGATTCAAACCAATCCAAATGGTTACTAATTGACCATTAAAACCTACTTCCAGCATCACATGGTCAAAGTCCCATTTTTCAACCCCAAACCCTAACTCAAACATCACCCCACATGCATTTTCACTTCATTTCATCAATCCACTTAGTAAATACATGTTGTGGGTAGCCATAATAGTCTTTTAACTTCATTAAACTCAACATAGTCAAACCCTAACCATGGCTACCGAAAATCTAGGGTTTACATACAAATGGTGTTCAATAATTTTTCTTTGTAATTTACACTCATTCAAAGTCCTTAACATGAATTTAAAGTAAAATTCATGGTTAGGTCACTAACCTCAAAGGAGTGAGATTTTTCCACTTGCTAAAGCTCTTGTTTTACTCTTCTTTTTGCTCCCAAAATAATCACCAAGGAGTAAGAGCAAGTTTTTGTGTTGACAATTAGGCTTTTTGGTGGAAGAAAGCTAGGGAAAATCAAGCTTGAAAAAGCTTGTTCATGGAGGGTTATGGGGGCATGGGTGACGGCATGAAGGAAGGAGAAAGTAGTGGTTCTGATTTTTTTTTTTTGTTTTCCAGCCCATTTTACCTCTTTTGTAAATGTTTATGCTATGTGTCAAGATTGGGTTGGTTGGGTGAATTTTAATGACATCATGATGATGTCATAAATCCATTTTCTTTCATTTTCTCTCCATTTCTTGTCTATTTAATTGCAATAAAATTTTTAGACAATATTTATTTATATTTTATGTTATATAAATTATTTATTTAGCTGGACAAGTTGACCTAAAAATCATCTCAGAAGACAAAATGACCAAAATGCCCTTCGTTTGGCTTAACGGGACAAAATTGTCTGTACCGATTGAAAAATTTTTTTAAGTATTTTCTTGGCATTTTAATGCCATAAGAACCTCAATGACCCTTCTCTGGAGTCCCAAAAATTATTAATTTTTGGGAAATTTTTTTCTTATTAATATTTGAGTTAATCTTTAGTTCCGTACTTCAGTTTAAATATTTTTCTGAACGTTCTAGCTGTCCGTACCGACACTGGTCACTGGAACAGTAGACTGTACGAACTAGCTGAAATGAGGATGTTAGAAGAGCTTTCCCAAAACCTGATCAAATCATTCCTTTCTTGTTCCCAAAAGCTTCCTTAAGTTGAGTGTGCAAGCTTTAATGAAGAAATTATGGTGAAAGATGGCTTGAAGATGGTTGCATGGTTGTGGAACTCATTTGGCCATGGTGGACTTCAATGGAGTTTCTCTCGGCTGGTTATTTCTCAAGGTTAAAGATGATGGTTTCTGTCCACAAATGACTTGTATAGCTGTCCCAAATTAGGAGTTAGTGGAGCACTAGGTAATGATTAATGGTTAATTAGTTAAAGTTCCATTATTTGCGCATTTAGCTCCATTCTTTTACTATTTACACATTGTATCCTATTTAATTTTTTATGTCATTTCTAAAGTGTAATATCATTTATTTTTAATGGACATTGAGGTCAAAATGCAGCTCTTGGTGTCAAATGACCAAAATGCCCCACTTCGTGTTATATTCCCGATTTTTCGGTAACACCGATTTTTATTTATTTCTCGATTTTTCGTTCTTCTTTGTACTAATTTATTCATTTTTCTTTGATATTTCTAGTGTCAATTACATTTCAATAAACCTTTATTTATGTCTCAAAATTAAATTCCGAGGGTTCCCGGTGATCCTGAGGTCGGTAACGGCCTTCCGGGTGCAGTTACCCTGCAGTGCCGGCTCATTTAACTTAGCTTCATTTTCTCTCTTTCACTTTTCTTTGATTTTTCTTGTATTTTCTTTTTATTTATTTCATCATTATCAGTCTGTTCACTATCACCAAAGTGTAGTTCCAGACATCCTAACTTGCCTGGACTGTTATTTGGCCACTAGATCAACAGAACGTACAGAACACGTACAGTGGAGATGTTAAAACTCTTTCCCTCTAAATAAAAATTTCATCATCGAAATTTACCTGATGTTAAGAGCTGAGGGAACTGTTGTCTCATTGTCTCCTCACTCTCCCATGTTGCCTCTTCCGTGTTGTGGTGTCTCTATAAGATTTTCACTAGTGGAATTGTTTTCTTTCTGAGCTCTTTTACCTCTCGTGCCAAGATTTTAATTGGTTCTACTTCATATGTCAGGTCAGGTTGTACCACAACTTCTTTTGCTGAGATGACATGTGAAGGATCTGATTTGTATCTTCTGAGCATCGAGACATGGAACACATTATGTATCTTGTCCAGCTCAGGTGGTAAGGCTAATGGGTAGGGTACTGGTCCCACACATTCCATAACTTCATATGGGCCAATGAACCTAGGGCTTAATTTTCCTTTTTCCCGAACCTCAACACTTTTTTCCACGATGATACTTTGAGAAATACTTTCTCGCCAACTTCATACTCAATGTCTTTTCTCCTCAAGTCAGCATAAGATTTATGTCGGTCTGAGGCAACTTTCAAATTAGCCTTTATCAGTTTCACCTTTTCCTCTGTCTGTTTTATCAAGTCTGGCCCCACTAGCTTATCTTCACCCAATTCAGTCCAACATACAGGTGTTCTGCATTTTCTCCCATTGAGTGCTTCATAGGGTGCCATTCGTATGCTAGCTTGATAGGTATTATTGTATGCAAATTCTGCCAGTGGAAGGTATCTGTCCCAACTTCCCTCAAACTCATAACACAACTTCTCAGCATATCCTCGAGGACCTATCACATATGTTTGGTTATTATTATCATTATCAGTTTAATCATTGTTTACAATAACTCAATGAGTTTCAGAATTTACCTGGATTATTCTTTCTGACTGTCCATCCGTCTGAGGATGAAAAGCCGTACTAAAATGGAGTTGTGTGCCCAAGGACTCTTGTAATTTCTTCCAAAATCTAGATGTAAACCTCGGGTCTCTATCAGATATAATGGAAAACGAAATTCCATGTAGTCTAACTATCTCACTGATGTACAATTCTGCAAGCTTTTCCAGTGAGTAGTCAGTTCTGACTGGCAAAAAATATGCTGATTTGGTTAACCTATCCACAATCACCCATACTGCATCATGCTTCTTCTGAGTGAGAGGTAGACCACTGACAAAGTCCACAGTGACTCGGTCCCATTTCCATTCAGGTATGTTTATGGGCTATAACAAACCGAATGGAACTTGATGTTCTGCTTTGACTTGCTGACATGTCAAGCATCTAGTTACATAGTCAACTATGTCCTTCTTCATACCTAGCCATCATTATTGGAGTTTTAGGTCATGGTACATTTTTGTGCTTTCTGGGTGCATAGCATACACACTGTTATGTGCTTCTCTCAGAATACTGGTTTTTAATTCTTTATCATTTGGAAGACACAATCTTTCTTTATAGTACAGGCACCCATTTTCTTTCACTTCATATTTAGTTTCCTTCCCTTAGGTGATTTTGCCCATAACAGCCATTAATTTCTCATTTGTCTTCTGCCCATCCTATATCTATTGTGTCACACCCTACCCCTCAGTAAGGCATAACATGATCCCGTAGTATACCTAATGAATTACCAACTCCGTCTACTGATAACCCATTAAATACACTACAAGGGATTTTAAAAACTTTTCTTACTTCTTTTACAGTGGTGAGCACTATTTACAGGTGTTAAAGACTTTGGGGAACTGAGTGAAATAACTAACTCAATTGGTTTATTTGGAATTTCTGTAAAAATTTTGGCAGAGTGCCATCTGTATTTTGGATAAAATAGTTCTTCAGAAAACCTGTAAAAAGTACTTCAATAATTTTCCAAATCTCAACTCCAATACATTTCTCAACACAACAATTTATCAACTCAATTCCATAGAAATTTTTCAAAGTCTGAGATAAGGAAATATAATACAGCTTTTACAAGTCAAAACAGCTCGTAATTATTTTACAACTTCAAGGTACAATTTGAATTTACAACTGCTCAAAACCAAAAACAATATGTACATACAGTGTCATACATTACAGTACAAAATGCAAAATATTGGTATACTCATTATACCAGGTAATCCTCATTGGATGTACCCATGACCTAGTCTGCCGCCTGTCCGTCTCTCTACCTGCGACAGCAATAAAAAGCTATCGCTGAGACAATGTCTCAGTGGTGCACAACATTAACCAAATACAATTTAGATCACAATTCATAAGTCATGTAAATAGTGGATACTTAAAATCATAGTTAAATTCAAGACAATAATGTCAACAAGAATTTAAACTCCATTTGTCAATATCACAATAATTTTCCATAAGTCAGATCATGTTTGAATTCAAAAGACAGTATATGTCAATGAGAGTTTAAATCAATTTCACAATCTCACAATACATAATAATGCAATTTAGTCGAATAATTTAAGAATACAGTGTTGCCAATTCATTCACAACTTAAGCCATGACACAAATTTCCGATCAATGCCGTGTTGTACACCACGACAAAGCAATCACAACCTCACTAATCGAAATCAATGAGGAAGGGGAGCTAGCTATATAATGAGTACTCATCCGATCACCTCAACTGGTAAACCAGAGAGGGAAAAATAAACGATCATGATTCCATAAATGGAGAAGGAAAATAAACGATCACAACCCCATAAATGGAGAAGGAATGATACGATACTGTCATGCTAAGTGTGAACACAAAATCAATTCCAAACATTTTATTCAAATGATTCGTGAGAATCCAATAAATTTCCAAACTCATAGTTTCATTCATAAAATGGCAACCCAATTCATAATTAACTTCAATTTCCACAAAAACCATTTACGATTGCTTTTCAATCAATAAGTTTCCATCAATATCATTCAAACAATTTTTCACAGTTTCAAACCATTCACAATGTTTTTCAATCAATAAGTGTCCACCAAACACATTTCCACAATTTAAAACAATGATATGCAAATAGTCAATATTTATTTCCATTGAAAATAATTCAAAAGAAACAGTTGTTGTGCACAAACACAATTTAAAACAATAATATACAAATATTCAATATTTATTTCAATTGAAAAATTCAAAAGCAATAGCCGTTGTGCACAAACCTCTGATATTTGTCTCCTGGTCTTGACTCAGTATTTCTTTCCCTTTTGCTGAGTCCTTGTTAACTGAGAAACACAATTTGAAGTGTTTCAGTACCAAATTAAACTGTCTCTATCGATGGTGTTTGGTAAATAATGCACTGAACTCAATTATTCACTTAATCACCTAATATACCGACCCTCATTGCGTTTTAGGTAAATTAGGTTTTAGTGTCGTTAATATGTCACATTTGATAGGGTTTTAGGTTTGGTACGTTTTACCAAAGTCATTTCCTTATTTAGTGCATTTTAATGCAAATTGCTGGATTCCGGGACACTGGTTTGACCTAACCGGACGACCTAGTTCCCTCGGTTTTCGGGTCTTGGTCAAAACTACAAACTTGTAGATCTAGGTCTTATGGACCGCGGTACAAAATTTCAGAGCAATCCGAGTTAAGTAGACCGAGTTATGGTCATTATACTATTGCTGGTCAAATGGTACCATTTTAGGTCAATTTTAGGTCAAATTGGTCAATTCTGGTTCGGCCAGTTTTTGGACCCGAACTTGTGCAAGATTTTTGACTTGCTTATGGTCATTTCTGGGCTTTGGTGTCTTCATAAGACTTGTAGGTATGGGCCTTAGCTATTCTTGGTCAAAATTTCAGGTCAATTGGACCTGGTTTGAGTGAGTTATGGCCTAAATACTCACTGCTGCCCAATTGGTCACTTTTCAGGTCCTAATTGCACCTAATCCGAATTGGTCATTTTCTTAGGTCACCTTGCAAGCAGAATTTTGGTATGGTTTCTCAATAAAAGTTGGCACATTTTGTGCCTAGTTTCACCTCAAATTGGTCTCATACAAATTGAGGTTACACATTTAAGGTTATAGGCTAAAATGTACACTGTCCTCACTATGCCTTTCACACCCCACTTCAAACACACATTTAACTTGCAAAGTTTACTTCCATACCCTACCAATCTGTTTTGGTACATTACCAAAAGCATTATCTACTTTACATTAACATTATTTTGGGCAGATTACCATTACCCTCAACACACCAAATATCATTCACAATTACAATTTCTAATTACCATTACGAACACACCTAACCATTACAAATTTTACATACACTTTACAATATCAATCTACATACATCTCATCAACCTTCTAGGTCAATATTCTGCCCACACTTCCTTCAATATATACCATTACTCAAGTGTCCCCAAGCTGCCGCAAACCATTCTTCAACATCAAAGTGCCATCCAATTTACCAATTCCCATCCAAGTGCATAAATCACCATATAAACATGAAATAATTCACTAGGTTACTAATTCATCATGATCAACACCATTTCTCATAAATTATATGCACAAATATCTCATCAAAAACGTGACTCATGGCTGTCCAAAATGAAAACAACAATAACCCTTCAAACTCAAAATTTTCCTTCACCAAACCAACACCCATAACATGAACATAAACTTTAACAAAGAAATTCTCAAAAATGCAAACTTACCTTTAATTGTAACTCGCTAAACCTTCACCAAACTTCTCAAAATTGGTATCAATATCTTCCTTGTGATGTGTAGACCATTTTTCATAAAGCTACTTAAGGGATTGGAGTTGAAATGGAGGAGAAGATGAGATTTGAAGCAAAATGGCTATGGAGTTTTCTTAGGGAGCTTGTTACGGCATTGTTGAAGAACTAAGAGAAAATGAATCTGCAGATGGTATGTTAGGTGTACACCTGCCCCATTAGCTTTAATTTATTCCTTTAGTGGTCCACTTATTTGGATTAAATCATATAATATGTTTACATGTGTTATTTACACATTTTTCACTCCATTTTGGCTATTTGTATTAGGTACCCTCAATTTAATTTTTCATTTTATTTTCTAAGTGTAATATTATTTATTTTTAATGGACATTTAGGTCAAAAGACACTTCGGGATGTCAAATGACCATAATGCCCTTGTTCGGGTTGCATTCCCGATTTTTCGGTATTACCGGGTTTTGTCTATTTTTCGATTTCTCACTTTTCTTTGTACTAATTATTTAATTTCTCCTTGATATTTCTAATGATATTTATACTTCAATAAGGGTCTATTTAAGTCCTAAAAATATTTTCCAGGGTTCCCCGCAGTCCAGGGCTAGTCAACGGTCCACGCCGTGACTTCGATCTGATCACCCATCGTTAGGTTTCCCGGCTCGTTTAACTTGATCACATTTCTTTGCTATCATTTTTCCTTTGTTTTTCTTGTACTTTCCTTTCTTGTATTTCATTATTTTATGTCTCCTCACTCATATCGAAGTACGGTTCTTGGCATCCTAGTTGTCCGGACAACACTAGTCACCGGAGCAGCAGAACGCACTACCGAACTTAGGGGTGTTACATATTGTAATAGATTCAGCTTCACTTGCAACTCAGTCAAAATAACTCCATCATGAGTTAAGGATAGTTGGGCATTCAGAGATCTTAATGCTACAATAGATTTTCTGCTTAAAGCATCAGTGACTACATTTGCCTACCCAGGGTGATAGTAAATCACACAATCATAATCTTTCAAGAATTCAATCCATCGCCTCTGTCTCAAATTAAGTTCCTTCTGGGTTGGCAAATACTTCAGACTCTTATGGTCTTTGTATCTGTAGCATTTTTCTCCATACAAGTAATGCCTCCATATCTTCAATGCAAAGATAATTGCTGCTAACTCTAAATCATGAGTAGGGTAATTCTTTTCATGTGGCCTTAACTGCCTGGAAGCATATGCGACCACTTTTCCTTCTTTCATGAGCACACACCCTAACCCATTGTGTGAGGTATCACTATAGACTACAAAGTCTTTTCTAGACATTGGCTATGTTAACACTGGTGCCTCTGTCAACATGGCCTTTGGCCTCTCAAAACTGCCTTGACACTTGTCATTCCAGTCAAATTTCATATTCTTGTGTAGTAATTTGGTCATTGGAGCAGCTATCAGGGAAAATCCCTTTACAAATCTTCTATAATATCCAGCTAACCCCAAGAAACTTCTGATCTCATTTGTATTTATGGGAGGCTTTCATTCCATCACTGCTTCAATCTTCTTGGGATCCACTCTAATCCCTTCAGCTGATACTACATGTCCAAGGAATGCAATCTCATTCAACCAAAACTCATACTTGGACAATTTAGCATGCGGTTTCTTCTCTTTTAGAGTCTACAGAACAATTCTCAAATGTTCATCATGTTCTGCTTTATCCTTGGAATACACCAGGATGTCATCAAAAAAGACCACTACAAACCGTTCTAAGTATGGATGGAAGAAATGGTTCATAAGGTCCATGAATGCTGCTAGAACGATTGTTAACCCAAATGGCATCACCAGGAATTCATAATGCCCATACTGGGTTCTAAATGCAGTCTTAGGCACATCTGCATCCTTAACCCTTAGCTGATGATACCCCAATATGAGATCAATCTTAGAAAACACACCGGCTCCGTTCAACTGATCAAACAGATCGTCAATTCTAGGCAACAGATACTTGTTCTTCACTGTTACTCTGTTTAACTGCTAGTAGTCAACACATAACCTCAGTGTCCCATCTTTCTTCTTTACTAACAGTACCGGAGCTCCCCACGGTGACACACTGAGGCATATGAACCCCTTGTCTAGCAATTCTTGCAGCTGGATTTTTAACTCTTTCAATTCAGCAGGTGCCATTCTATACGGAACAATTGAAATTGGAGCTGTACTCGGCATAATCTCAATAGCAAATTCAACTTCCTTTTCTGGTGGTAAACTAGGCAATTCCTCAGGAAATACCTCAGAGAAATCCCTTACTGTAGGTATGTCAGAAAAGTTAAGTTTACCCTTCCTAGTGTCAACCACGTGTGCCAGATAGGCTTCACACCCTTTTCTCAACCATCTCCTTGCAACTGTAGCTGAGATGACATTGGACAAGAAATTTGTCCTTTCACCCACAACTGTTATTTCTTCATTCTCAGCAATTTTCAGAGAGATTCTCTTCAATTTACAATCTACTATTGCCTGATGATGGGATAACCAGTCCATTCCCAAAATCACATCAAACTCGTAGAAAGGCAGTTTGATTAAGTCTACTGAGAACTCTTTCCCTTGAATCTTCAACGGACATCCCTTATACACCTTGTTTACTGCCACACTGTGGCCTAGCGGATTTGTGACCAAGATGTCTTGGTCACTTTCCTCTACTGGTATTCCCCTTTCTACTGGTAACTTGATACAAATATATGAATGAGTAGATCCAGGATCCACTAATGCATGCACAAAAGTATTATAGAGGAGAAACGTACCTTTGATAACATCTGGAGCATCCTGTTCCTCCTGTGCCCTTATAGCATAGGCTCTGGCTAGTTTTACGCTTCGCTCTCTCCACGCACTCGACACGGGTTTACGTGAAGTACCGACTGCCTCAGCCTTACCCAGCTTTCTACCCCTTGGAGCTGGAGGGGCAGGCCTATCAATTGATACCAGAGTGGATGTAGTAGTTCTGCGAGGACAATCTCGGACTAGGTGGTCTGTAGATCCACACCGTAAACAAGAACCTATCATCCTCCAACATTCGCCCTTATGCCATTTTTGGTAATGTGGGCAAGCAACAGATACTGTTGGGGCTGGTCCCCTGTACCCTGTCCCTGGAGAGCTAGCCATTGAAGGGGTGGATTGGCCTCTCCTCTGTGCAAATTGAGATTTAAGCCTCTGTGACTGACCTTGACTTGGTGCTCTACTGAAACTCTGAGTAGGTGAACCTCTAAATTTCTTACTAGGGGTAGAAGATGTACCGGTCTGACCCTGACCTCTTTTCTGCTGTCTGTCCCTTCTGTTCTGCTCATTCATTCTAACTTTTTCAACCTTCAGCACAGCTTCTACTAACTTGGCAAACTCTGTAATCCCCAAGGCTGTAATCATTACTTTAATGTTATCATTGAGTCCTTCCTCAAATCTCTTGCATCTCTCTGCCTCATTAGGGAATATTTCCCTCCCATAGTGGTTTAGTCTAACAAATTCTCTTTCATATTCAGCCACTGTTAGCTGTCTCTGGCATAGGGTAATAAACTTCCTTCTCTTCTCTTCCAGGTATACACTACCACATACTTATTTCTGAACTAAGTGAGAAAGAAATCCCAAGTTATCTATTCTGGTGGCACCTCACTAGTTATTGTATCCCACCACTGGTATGCATCATCTTGCAGTAGTGATACAGTAGCTTCTAAATTCTGCTCTGGAGTACAATGAAGTTGTTTCAAAACTCTTCCAATTCTGTCCAACTAGTTTTCAGCTGTGACAGAATCATCTTCCCTTTTGCCCAGAAAATCCACTGCTCCGAACTTCCTGAGTCTCTCCATATGAGATTTTTAATGTGGAGGTGGTGGTGGTGGCATAACTCCTGCCATCTGTTTAAAGAACTCAGCCATTTGTTGAAATGTGGCTGGTGCATTTGGTACTGATGTAGTAGGTTCCCTCCTATCTCCTGGTTCAATCATAGATGGAGCACGACTTTCCACCTCCTCATCGACCGCTCTCTGTGATGTGGAGTCCATATTTTGATCAAAATAACAAAACAAACCAAAAGATATGCGTTAGAGTCATCTTAACACTTACAATGCAATGCATGATATGCAAACTATCTTGGTCCAGAAACGCCTAAACCGTGCTTTGATACCACTAAATGTAACACCCCTCACCCGTATACAGAATAGCCAAGCAAGGCATGCTACACGGCGTGCCAGAACACCTAGTCTATGATTATTTCATTTCCTGAGCTCAATTTGATTTTAAGAAGTCTTTTATGTAATATTCATATCATGCTGATACTATTTTCATACTTTGATAAAATCAATGTTTCAAGATTGGTAATAAAAATTTAGCAAAGGTGCCGTCTGTATTTCGGACAAACTGTCCTTCCAAACCTATTGAAAACAGTTTAATATGATAATATCAAAATCTCAAATATTTCACATTCTCTATTTCTCAGTAAAGTGAATAGACTTTTACAGTCATTAAACAGTTCCATAATACAGTCCATAATAATTCAAATATATCTAAAAAATCTCCATGTTATTTAATATGTACAAAATATTACAAACTTTAGAGCTTTCATAACATTACAAAATACAAGGCCGAATTTAAAAAATACAACAAAAGTACAAAATACAAAATATCCTAAGTCCTACCATGTATGCAATGCAGTGCAGATGACTCTGGACTCCTATGTAGATCTAATGTCTCACCCGGTCGTAGGTCTGCTGAGCTCCCCAGCTATGTCTCCAATACCCATGCGTTACAAAAGCAACGCGTTAAGCAATTTTGCTTTGTGGTGCTAAATATAAAGAAATATACACTAAAATAAAGTAAATAAAATATTTACGAATTTTTTGTGGTACTGTATGTCAGTAGACTGGATTTAGCTATTTGAATTTAATAGTACTTGAATTACTACCCGTGTAGCCTATATACTGACCATACTGGATAAATGGATATACTGGCACTGGGTACCTAGTACCTCAGGCCATCACACCATCGGTCACAATGTATCTCCCAGTGAGCAAATAGTGTGGCTAAAAAGCCATATAGTCAATTTGGCGATAAGCCAAAAATAAATACACAATATGTATAGCCGTAGGCTATTAAAGTTACAGTGCGGCATAATAAGCCGTAAAAACACGGTATGGCATGAAGCCATTTACAGAACAGCTGTCAGAATCCTATTGGCATGCCAACCTATCCAAACTAGTCAACTAGGCAAACTAGGGCACATTATAAATTAATTGTTTAATTCTTCAATTTTTAGAGTTTACTAACTATTATGTAATTCATAAGTCAATGCATATGTTGACCTTTTTATGTACTATGGATAAGTGGTTTCTTGCATCAACATGTGACATATTGTAATTCAATATACTGCAATATAGTGCAATTTACCATTTTTACAAGTTGGCATTCATTGCCAAACTGCTGCAAGCATCATTGTATGTAAATGTCAAATTCTCAATTTTTGGTATGCTAGATTGGTCTAGCTTAAAGTCCTATTTCTCTTGGTTTTTAGCTTCTGGTCAAAGAAGCAAAATTGTAGCTCTATGTCTTGTTGCTCGCGGGGAAAATTTTCAAGTCATTTCGAGTAGTATAGACCAAGATATGGTCAATTTACTAAAGCTAGACAGATTGCACCTTTAGTGCAAAATTTGGTCAATTTTAGGTCACTTTCAGTCCTAGCAGTTTTGGTACCCGAACTTATGCAAGCTATTTGACTTGGTTATGGTCATTTCTAGGCTTTGGTGTCTTCATAAGAATTGTAGCTATATGTCTAAGCTAACCATGGTAAAAATTTCAGGTTAATTGGACCTGTTTTGAGTGAGTTATGGTCATCCTAATGATTACTGTTCATATGGTCAAATATCTGGGTTGCAAGGTTGCTATTCCGGATTTGGTAATTTTTAAGGTCAGTTTCTAGGCAGAATTTTGGCAACATTTCTACATGAAAGTTGGCCTATTTGGTGTCTAGTTTTACCCCCCATTGGCCTCATACCAATTGGGTTCACAGTTTGGCACTTATGACCTAATTTAGGTACTGCCTTCAATACACAACCTGAACAAAGCACATAGACTTCCAATTTGATATTCCTTCTCCTCCTCATTACTTCCATATTCAATGAATGACACTTCCATATATACATTGTACACAATTCCAGCAACAATTTGGGTATAACATTCAAGTGCTCAATGCACACAATTCACCATTAAGTTCAACATTCACTTCCACCAAAATTTAACATATCTCAATGTCAATATTACACATACACTTCCACATAAATCATACTTCAATATCACTTACACATGTTGCCCACAATTTAACACTAGCATATTTCATTAATAAACTATATATTCACACACAAATTCATGATTTAATAGGCTGCCAAACATGGCAGTTTTCCTAAAGCATTAAGGTTCCATTTCACACCCTTAATTCAAGCACTACATGCACATACTTAGATTTTAACTTACTACATTCTCCATTTGAGTTAATCAACCATAATTTCCATCCATTAGAGGTAAGAAAAACTAAAATACAAAACATATTTATGGTTGTCGAAAATGGACCATTTCATTTCTCAAGATTTTCTTCATTTCTTTTCAGCAAAATACTCACCTCAACCTAAACACAAGGTTTACCAAAGCAAGGGAGAGGTTTTGGACACTTACCTCTTGAGAGCTTTCCCAAAACCTGATCAAATCATTCCTTTATTGCTCCCAAAAGCTTCCTTAAGTTGAGTGTGCAAGCTTTAATGAAGAAATTATGGTGAAAGATGGCTTGAAGATGGTTGCATGGTGGTGGAACTCATTTGGCCATGGTGGACTTCAATGGAGTTTCTCTCGGCTGGTTATTCTCAAGGTTGAAGATGATGGTTTCTACCCACAAATAACTTTTATAGCTGTCCCAAATTAGGAGTTAGTGGAGCACTAGGTAATAGTTTAATGGTTAATTAGTTAAAGTTCCATTATTTGCACATTTAGCTCCATTCTTTTACTATTTACACATTGTATGCTATTTTAATTTTTCATGTCATTTATGAAGTGTAATATCATTTATTTTTAATGGAAATTGAGGTCAAAAGGTAGCTCTTGGTGTCAAATGACCAAAATGCCCCACTTCGGATTATATTCCCGATTTTTCGGTAACACCGATTTTTTTTTGTTTCTCGATTTTTCATTTTTTTTAGCACTAATTTATTAATTTTTCTTTGATATTTCTAGTGTAAATTATATTTCAATAAACCTTTATTTATGTCTCAAAATTAAATTCCGAGGGTTCCCCGTGGTCCTGGGGTTGGCAACGGCCTTCCTGGTGCGTTCACCTATCGCTGCGGTGCCGGCTCGTCTAACTTAGCTTTATTTTCTCTCTTTCACTTTTCTTTGATTTTTCTTGTACTTTCTTTTTATTTATTTCATCATTATATATCTGTTCACTATCACCGAAGTGTAGTTCCAGACATCCTGACTTGCCTGGACTGTTATTTGGCCACTGGAGCAACAGAACTTACAGAACACGTACAGTGGGGATGTTACACAGAATGTTACACGGGTGTGTGGTTGTGCTTACATGACTCGTGTACTTTCTATCAACAACGCTTCTCAATCCTTCGTCCTTTTCAAGCTTCCTTCCACACTTCTAATCTCTAGAACTTCACCAAAACCCTGAAAAATACAGAAAGAGTCAGATTAAAGCAAATGCTAAAAATTTCTCCATAAAGATACCCTAGAAACATCAAATGTGATGGAAGTAAAATTAATAAATTATACCCGTGTAACCTTCTGCCAGAAGAAAGCCAGATAGCCAATGGAGAAACAAAAGTACACGGGTCATGTAATTAGACCTGTGTAATCTGCAGGGACCCGTGTAAGTCTCTACTGGGCACAAGCTTGAAGAACCTTATGGGAACAAAAGTACACAGCCCGTGTAACCAGGCCCGTGTAATTGGCGTAGACCCGTGTAAATCTTTGTGCCAATACAAGACTCCGCAGTTCCACTCCAGTAAGTTACACGGCCTTGGGCCATGCAGTGACACATGGGCTATATACTATGCAGCAGCCAGTTTTATAACTCGAATTGCCGCTCTTGTTTTCTGATTCAAATGAGGCTCCTAAAGCCTTTTGGGCTCAAAATGACCAAACCCTAGAGCAACCGTTATAAATAGAAGAGAAAACATCAGAAAGAGGAGGCTCTCTTTTATATTTTGACAATACTTTTGAGGAGTTTTGAAGGAGAGAAATCCACACTCTGCACTCTCTCCAGCCGTCTCGAGGAGAGAAACATCAGTACCAAAAGGAGTTTTCCAGTTGAAGCTCCACATGATCAAAGCTGCAAACTCTCTTCGGCTCCTTTATTTCATCTCCCTAGACAGATTTTTATTTTTTTATTTCTTCTAGATGATTTTCTTTTTATTGTTTTTGCCTTTTATCATGATGTTTGCTGAACTCACCATGAGTGAGTAGTTTTCTTATTCTGGATTTAGAAGAGTAATGCTTGTAATTACTATTATTATGGATGAACACTAAGTTTTATTTATTGGATTTGAGATTCGTTCCTTGATTTAATTTCTTGTGATCATAATGCATGCTATGTGCTGGTACCCACTTAGCCATGATTGTAGATATTAATTAAAGGACTGGAATGTGAAGATTAATATTAGAAAATCAAGATCTTGAACCTATGAATTCTGACCTAGACATGGGCTGATACCTTTATGGAACTTCAAAATGTTAGTAGTATGGCCTAGAGCATATCATTTAGTATGTATCTTGTATATATTTTTATTAATAAAAGGCATTTCCACTTTTCCATTTACATAATATATTTATGTGTAATAGAAAAGGTCCATTGATATTTTGTTAGAAATATTATTCTTAAGTTGTTAAGAATATGAGTGACAATATTTCTAGCACAAAGTATCATAAATAGGTTCACAATCGAGGATACTTCATAATAAGGACATGACTTATCCAGAAAGATTGTATTCCTGTTTGTTCCCAAGTTATTTATATGAGATATAAATAAGATGGAATGGTGAGTCTCATGCCATATGACAAACATGATAGGCACTTATAAATGATAAGTAGGCCGAACCAGTGACACTTATGACAAGCACATGGAGTTTACTCATGTCAATGTTTTGTCATAAATCATATCAGTGCATATAATCTTTAGACCTGAGATAGCACAGTTATCTTGTATATAGGTAGTTTGAGTTTGATACTGCTTTCATACTTGTACTGTGTATGGGTATATGGGCATGTGTTGGCTCCTACTAGTTATATATGGTGGTAGGTGTTGATCAAGATGGAATCTGTTCCTCTAAGTAAATAGAGATAAAATCCTATGTTCATTTAATTGTTCTTGATGTTTCAAGTTCCTGGCCAGGACAGATAGATTTATTCATAAAAGAGTTTCTGATGAGAAAATCTTTTTAATCAAGAACTGGAATTAAAAGAGAACATAATATTCATAGCAAATGGAGTTTGACATAAACCATGACTCCAGCTTGAGTTGGGATTTTGTAACATAGAGATTCTAGTGCATGGTAACATATGATTATAGGTTCATTTAAGGTAAACCTTATTACTAATTGGGTGGCCATGGCATGCTATGCTAGGTGTTAACCATGGTCTATGAGGTTCATAAAATGATTTAGAGAAATCATTTATGGTAAGAAAGAGTTCTGATGATATTAAGAGTTAATATCATGTCTCATTGCCAATTAGTGATGAGCCTAGTAAGTCACACACATACATAAGTTATCACCTAATTAAATATGATTTAATTAATTAATTAAAGAGTTTAATTGATTAATTAAATAGGTTTGGTTTGCAATTAAATTGCAAAGTCCCTAGCATGACTTGAAACCAAATCTAGATTATTGGATGTGTAGTATAAATTAAATTTATATTTAAAGTGTTTAAATATGAATTTAATTAATGAGAAATTAATTAATAGAGATTAATTAATTAATTTATATTTGATATAAATTAATTAGAAGAAGAAAAATAATTATTTTGGCTTGAGAACTCAAAATTAAGACATAGGGGCATTTTGGTCATTTTGCAGTGTGACAAGTGACACCATGAGATGGTGACACATGGGATTACACATAAGCTTGCCAAATGTTTTTTTAATCATGTAAGATGATTAAAATCAAGATTAAATATAGGTTTGACACTTGGCACAATGTGATTGGGTCACTTAAACCTAGAGCTAATCAAAGGGTGACATGTGGCAAGGGTTTAATGTGTTAACTTAGCTATTTAAGTGTTGTTATGAGAAAATAAAACACAACCAGCAGCCACACTCCTTTGTCATGCCACTTTGAGGGTTTTTATCTCTTCTTCTTCATCTCTTATCAATTCAAAGAGATTAGCCATCAATCTCTTGAATTAAGAACACTAGAAATTGTTTCTAGTGTCCTGTTTACATCTTTAATCTCTTAAAAGGCAGAACTTGATTTTCTAATTAATAGAAAAAGCTTTAGAAGCTATTCAAGGGCTGCCATAGGTGTTCTTGGTGTGGACAAGCTAGAGGGACAACATCTGGTGTCCTGAAGACGAATCTCAAAGGCGCAGACACGCTGCAGTGCATCAAGAGGTTAGTGTAATCGTTCTTGATTTAATCTAAGGTTCTAAAATTAATCTGATTAATTTTAAAATCTTAAATGGCAAATACAGATCCAAAAAAATATTAAAAGAGTTTTAATATGTTGTTTATCATTGAAATCAAATAGATAAAAATAAATCTTGCATGATGCATGTGACCCTAGATGAAAATTTTTGAATTCAATGGTATAAACTTGTGTTTTTCACGCTTCTGTTCCTTCAATTTGTATCAGAGCCACTATATTTGCCATTTAGATTGATGTTTATATGATTTAATTGTGTGTTTGATCATGAGATCAAGAGTTTATTGCTGGTTGCAAAGTCAAAGTGGCGGCACAAATGATGAACACCATGGTGTGCATGGTTGATGCATCACAGTGGTGTGCAAAGGTAAATGGATGGTGAATGTGCAATTGTTGTATGATTTAAGATCCATTTTATGTCTAATTAAATTGTTTAATTAGAATTTTTATCACACAATTAAATTATGATTCAAATTAGAATTTTAAAAATTGTTTGAATGTGATTCAAATCTGAATTTTAAAAGTTGTTTGAATGTGATTCAAATCTGAATTTTTTAAAGTTGTTTGAATCATATTTAAATCTGATTTTTTAAAATTGATTGAATAAAATTCAGATCTGATTTTTTAAAAAATATTTGAATGTGATTCAAATCTGATTTTTTAAAAAATGTTTGAATGTGATTCAAATCTGAATTTTTAAAGTTGTTTGAATGTGATTCAAATCTGAATTTTTAAATTTGTTTGAATGAGATTCAAATCTGAATTTTTAAATTTATTTGAATCATATTCAAATCTGGATTTTTAAGTTGAATATGAGATATTCAATTTAATTTAAGTATGTATGTTTTATTTAATTGTTAAATAGTGATATGCATGATGGATGATCATGGACTATAAAAGACCAATGTGATTGGATTTATTTCTTTTATGCTTCTTTGGGATTGTAAATTAATTAATTTATTTTAATTTATTTTGGGCATGTATTATTAAGTTTGTAATAATTTTTGGGTTGTAATTTCATTTATTTAAGTTCTTGTAAATTCGCCTTGGTATGCCAAGGATTACCATGTAATATTGGATTGCAAGAAGTTCAAGGAGGTCAAGAGCATTGGTGGGACCAGTGGGAGAAATTCAAGATCAAGTGTTGATTATGTACTCCTTCAGCAACTCTTGTAAAATGAATGAATGAAATGCACCTAGGGATGCCCTGATTCAATTCTTGGTGGCTCAGAATTGAATCCCTTAGAAAGTCCATGATCATACCATATTTACTGCTTATCCATGAATGCATGAGATGTATGGGAATGTATGCAATTATATGATATATGCATGCTAAATGGATAATGTGCAAAGTGAGACCTTAATAGTAATTAGAATGACCATAAAATCTTCCAAACAAATGATTAAGTTGGAAATGCTATAATTAAAGTAATTATAACATAGGCCCTCCATTGGGGCAATTATTTTAAGAAATTTTAAATAGTTGCATAAGATGCAATTTGTTTAAGAGATTTTCTTAAGAATAATTGTTAAGCATGAGATGTTGTAAATATGTAAATGGTTTGGTGGCTAATATTGGATGTACCTGAGGACATTAAAATTATTTGCATAATTACTGGCTCAATGGGATCAACTTAACTAATGCAAGATAAGTCAATAATGGATGTACCTGAGATTTTGAGTATTAGGGGCTAGGTAAAGGATTGAACATCACATGAGATGTGATGGGCAAAGAGTTGCTCACTTATAGTTTATTGTAATTCCAATAATGGATGTACCTGAGGATGATCAATAGAATTATAAGAATTCAATCACCCACTAGAAATCCATCCAACTAGGATTTCCATTTTCTACTTTGGAAGTGTAGGATTCGCTAAGTTAGTGGGAGGACCAATTTGATTAAAAGACCATAATCATATTTGGTTAATTACATGATACATTTACTAATTAATCTGGTTATTTCTGCAATTAATTTTCTGATAATAATGAGCACAGAACAACCACCACCATCCAATATCCTTGCAAGCATACTTGATCACAATAGGTTGATAGGACCTAATCTGTCTGATTGGCTAAGAAATTTGAAACTTGTCCTGAACCTTGAACATATAGGATATGTTCTAGATTCAAATGTTCCTGGTCCCTTACCTCCAGAGGCCACACAAGAGGAACATGAAACTTTGGACAAGTGGAAGGAGCATGATATGAGAGCTAAGTGTTACATACTTGTTTCCATGAGTAATAAGTTACGGAAGCAACATGAGAACATGCAGAGTGCGAGTGAGATCCTCCTTCACCTACAAGAGTTGTATGGTGAGCACAGCAGGAATGCTAGGTATGAGATATCTAGGCAGCTGTTCCGCATGAGGATGTCTGAGGGACAGAATGTTGGGGATCATGTCCTATAAGATGATTCGGCTGATTGAGCAGTTGGAATATCTTGACTTCAACATGGATTTCCAACTACAGACGGATTTGATCCTTCAGTCCCTTCCTGAGTCTTTTGGGAATTTTGTGACAAATTTCCATATGACTAAACAGGAATGCACCTTAGCTGGTTTACTCAACATGCTGGTTATTGCCCAAAAGAATATGCCAGGAAATAAAGGAAAAGAGGTAGCTTTGGTTGCATCTTCTTCTGCTAGAAAGTCCAACAAGAAGAAGGGCAATAAGAAAAAGAAACCTCAGATTCCTGGTCCTTCTAAGAAAATAGCTAAACAGAAAAGGAAGACTAAAGCTGATGAAGGTAAAGGAAAGTGTTTCCACTGCCAACAGGAAAGTGTTTCCATTGCCAACAGGAAAGTGTTTCCATTACCAGTAAGAAAGTGTTTCCACTGGCCAGAGTATAGCAATCTAAATGAAAGCAATGCCGTGGTGAAAAACAACTCAAGTTCAAAATATATTTGGCACTTAAGGTTATGTCATGTTGCAGAAGATAGGATTACAAAATTGGAGAAAATGGGGATTCTATCCTTATTGGACTCTGAGCCTACTCCAACTTGTGAATCTTGCCTTCAGGGCAAAATGACTAGATCACCCTTTGTTGGACAAGGGCTAAGAGCTGAAAATATTTTAGAACTAATACATAGTGATGTATGTGGTCCATTTAAAGAAATGGCTAGAGGGGGCTTTCATTATTTTATTACCTTTACTGATGATAAATCAAGGTTTGTGTATTTGTATTTGATGAAATACAAACATGAATCTTTTGAAAAGTTCAAAGAATTTAAATCTGAAGTAGAAAATCAAACAGGAAAGAGTATTAAAGCTCTTCGATCAGATCGTGGAGCTAAATATTTGAGTACTGAATTTGATGAATACTTGAGAGAGCATGGCATTGTTTCTCAGCTGACTCCTCCAGGAACGCCACAACTGAATGGTGTATCTGAAAGGAGAAATCGTACCCTATTGGATATGGTACGTAGTATGATGAGCTATACTGATATGCCAATCTCCTTTTGGGGATTTGCATTAGAATCAGCTTTGTATATTCTGAATAGGATTCCATCAAAATCAGTTTCTTCCACACCTTATGAGATATGGCATGGAAGAAAACCAAGTCTTAAGCATGTTAAGATTTGGGGTTGTCCAGCTTATATCAAAAAGCTGAACACTGATAAATTGGAGACCAGATCAGAAAAAAGTCGATTTGTTGGATATCCAAAAGATAGTTTTAGATATTATTTTATTTGCCTACTTCACAAAAGTTGTGATAAGTAGAGATGCCACATTTCTAGAACAATAATTTGTCCAAGAAGGAGGCAAAGGAAGCCAAATAGAGTTAGAATTGGAGAATTCTGACCAACCAACAGATCAGATGGATATAGATCCATCTAGTCAACCTATACCCGTTGATGAAACATCTACAGCTGTTCCTCGTAGAACAACCAGGGTATCTCACCCACCAGTGAGATATGGTTTTCTTCATGAAGAAGAACAAGAGTTGTCAACTCATGAAGAAGTAGATCATGGAGATGATCCACTTGCCTATGAAGAAGCTATATCAGATATAGACTCTTCAAAATGGATTGATGCTATGAAATCCGAGATTGATTCCATGTATAAGAATCAAGTTTGGGATCTTGTTGACCCACCTGAAGGTATTGTACCTATAGGGAACAAATGGGTTTTCAAGAAGAAAATTGGTTCTGATGGAAAGGTAGAGACCTATAAAGCAAGGCTAGTAGCGAAAGGGTTTTGCCAAAGGCAAGGAATCGACTATGAGGAGACTTTCTCGCCTGTTGCAATGCTTAAATCAATTAGGATTTTATTAGCAATAGCTGCGTACTATGATTATGAGATTTGGCAGATGGATGTCAAAGCAGCTTTTCTCAATGGATACATTGAAGAAAACATTTTCATGGAACAACCTAAGGGTTTTGAATCCCAAAATGGTTCCAAGGTATGCAAGCTAAAGCGATCCATTTATGGGTTGAAACAAGCTTCGAGGAGTTGGAACATCCGTTTTGATGAAGCCATTAAATCCTTTGGTTTTATCAAAAATGAGGATGAGCCATGTGTATATAAGAAGGTTAGTGATAGTGCTATCACTTTCCTTGTCTTATATGTGGATGACATATTGTTCATGGGTAATGACACAGGTATGTTGACGACTATAAAAGTATGGTTGTCAAATACATTCTCCATGAAAAACTTAGGGGAGGCAACCTATATTCTTGGGATTCGCATCTATAGAGATAAAGCGAAACGAATAATTGGTTTATCCTAAAGTCTATACTTGGAAAAGGTGTTAAAGAGGTTTAACATGCTTGATTCTAAGAGAGGATTGTTACCAGTGAGACATGGTATCCATCTTTCTAAAGAGATGTCTCCAGAGACACCTGAAGAAAGAGATAAGATGGCCAGGATTCCATATGCTTCGGCTATTGGAAGTATAATGTATGCAATGTTGTGTACTAGGCCGGATATCGCATATGCTGTTAGTTTGACTAGCAGGTATCAATCCAATCCAGGTTTGGAACACTGGATAGCTGTCAAGAATATCCTTAAGTACTTGAGAAGAACTAAGGATTTATTCTTGATTTATGGAGGTGGAGACTTGCAATTGGATGGTTATACTGATTCTGATTTCCAATCAGATATTGATGATAGAAAGTCTACCTCTGGATATGTGTTCATTTGTAATGGAGGTGCAGTCAGTTGGAAGAGTTCCAAACAGAGCACGACTGCAGATTCCACTATAGAGGCTGAGTATATTGTTGCATCAGATGCTATAAAGGAAGCTATTTGGATAAAGAAGTTCGTGACAGAACTTACAGTAGTTCCTTCCATTGAGTCAGCAGTTCCACTACACTGTGACAACAATGGAGTAGTCATACAGGCTAAGGAACTAAGGTCTCACCCAAAATCCAAACACATAGAAAGGCACTACCACATTATCAGACATATAGTTGGGCAAAGGCGATATAGCCATGCAGAAAAATAACATCAGCTGAAAAAATTCAGCTGATCCATGCACTAAGCCTTTGTCACAAGCTCTCTTAGACTGACATCTTGAGAAGATGGGTCTAAGGTATTGTAATGAATGGCTCTAGTGCTAGTGGGAGATTGTTAGTAGTATGCCCTAGAGCATATCATTTAGTATGTATCTTGTATATATTTTTATTAATAAAAGGCATTTCCACTTTTCCGTTTACATAATATATTTATGTGTAATAGAAAAGGTCCATTGATATTTTGTTAGAAATATTATTCTTAAGTTGTTAAGAATATGAGTGACAATATTTCTAGCACAAAGTATCATAAATAGGTTCACAATCGAGGATACTTCATAATAAGGACATGACTTATCCAGAAAGATTGTATTCATGTTTGTTCCCAAGTTATTTATATGAGATATAAATAAGATGGAATGGTGAGTCTCATGCCATATGACAAACATGATAGGCACTTATAAATGATAAGTAGGTCAACCGGTGACACTTATGACAAGCACATGGAGTTTACTCTTGTCAATGTTTTGTCATAAATCATATCGATGCATATAATCTTTAGACTGAGATAGCACTTATCTTGTATATAGGTAGTTTGAGTTTGATCTCGCTTTCATACTTGTACTGTGTATGGGTATATGGGCATGTGTTGGCTCCTACTAGTTATATATGGAGGTAGGTATTGATCAAGATGGAATCTGTTCCTCTAAGTAAATAGAGATAAAATCCTATGTTCATTTAATTGTTCTTGATGTTTCAAGTTCCTGGCCAGGACAGATAGATTTATTCAGAAAAGAGTTTCTGATGAGAAAATCTTTTTAATCAAGAACTGGAATTAAAAGAGAACATAATACTCATAGCAAATGGAGTTTGACATAAACCATGACTCCAGCTTGAGTTGGGATTTTGTAACATAGAGATTCTAGTGCATGGTAACATATGATTATAGGTTCATTTAAGGTAAACCTTATTACTAATTGGGTGGCCATGGCATGCTATGCTAGGTGTTAACCATGGTCTATGAGGTTCATAAAATGATTTAGAGAAATCATTTATGGTAAGAAAGAGTTCTGATGATATTAAGAGTTAATATCATGTCTCATTGCCAATTAGTGATGAGCCTAGTAAGTCACACACATACATAAGTTATCACCTAATTAAATATGATTTAATTAATTAATTAAAGAGTTTAATTGATTAATTAAATAGGTTTGGTTTGCAATTAAATTGCAAAGTCCCTAGCATGACTTGAAACCAAATCTAGATTATTGGATGTGTAGTATAAATTAAATTTATATTTAAAGTGTTTAAATATGAATTTAATTAATGAGAAATTAATTAATAGAGATTAATTAATTAATTTATATTTGATATAAATTAATTAGAAGAAGAAAAATAATTATTTTGGGTTGAGAACTCAAAATTAAGACATAGGGGCATTTTGGTCATTTTGCAGTGTGACAAGTGACACCATGAGATGGTGACACATGGGATTACACATAAGCTTGCCAAATGTTTTTTTAATCATGTAAGATGATTAAAATCAAGATTAAATATAGGTTTGACACTTGGCACAATATGATTGGGTCACTTAAACCTAGAGCTAATCAAAGGGTGACATGTGGCAAGGGTTTAATGTGTTAACTTAGCTATTTAAGTGTTGTTATGAGAAAATAAAACACAACCAGCAGCCACACTCCTTTGTCACGCCACTTTGAGGGTTTTTATCTCTTCTTCTTCATCTCTTATCAATTCAAAGAGATTAGCCATCAATCTCTTGAATTAAGAACACTAGAAATTGTTTCTAGTGTCCTGTTTACATCTTTAATCTCTTAAAAGGCAGAACTTGATTTTCTAATTAATAGAAAAAGCTTTAGAAGCTATTCAAGGGCTGCCATAGGTGTTCTTGGTGTGGACAAGCTAGAGGACAACATCCGTGTCCTCAAGACGAATCTCAAAGGTGCGGACACTGCAATTGCATCAAGAGGTTAGTGTAATCGTTCTTGATTTAATCTAGGGTTCTAAAATTAATCTGATTAATTTTAAAATCTTAAATGGCAAATACAGATCCAAAAACATATTAAAAGAGTTTTAATATGTTGTTTATCATTGAAATCAAATAGATAAAAATAAATCTTGCATGATGCATGTGACCCTAGATGAAAATTTTTGAATTCAATGGTATAAACTTGTGTTTTTCACGCTTCCGTTCCTTCACAAAATTGGTCAAAGATCTTAAAGGATTTTAATTAATTTGATCATGATGAAAGTTGGGTTTGAGTTAATTAGAATACACCCTAGGTGCCTTGAGAGAGGATTTAGGATAACTTAGGACTGATTTCCATAAAGGAAAACGATCCTCAATTTAGTAAATAAATGAGATAACATCCCTAGTAATATTCAAGTGTGAAATCTTAATTCCAGAATTGTTTCAAATAAATCATTTTGTTTTAAGTTTACCATTCTAGTGTTTAAGGTTAATAAACTTCATTCTGTCACACCTTACCCCTCTGTAAGGCATAACATGATCCCGTAGAATACCTAATGAACTATCGAACTTCCCCTACCGATAACTCATTAAGTACCCCACAAGGGATTTTAAACAATTTTCTTACTTTTGACAAGTGGTGAGCATTTTCTAATAGGTATTTAAAACATGTAATTAAGTGGAAAGCTAGTTCGAAATTTTGGCACATTTTATTTTTCTGCAAATTTTATAAAAATTTTGACAGAGTTCTGTCTGTATTTTGAGAAACCAGTTCTTCAAATACCTGTAAAAAGCACTTTTAAAAGTTTTTCTCAACCACTACTTCGATTTCACAATCAAACTCAATCAATTTCACAATCATTTCAATAAATTTCTCAAGTTCAAAATTCAATAGTCCTCAAGGTACAGTCAATCAGTTTTATACATTCATATTTCTTTAAAGAAAAACAATTTATGTATACATCATACAAAAATTTACATTAAGAAAATCCAAAAAAGTTTATTACAAATTTTATACAGATTTTGTGCAAGCTGCTCAAAACCCATCTTCACATGTCCATACATTTCTGTGCATTACATACATAAAAATAAATATTTATGATCAGGGTATAAATTATACCCGATAGCTTCAAAGCAGAACGATCCTCAATCCTCAGCAGCTCAGTCTGCTGCTCCTCTAGTCTCTGTAGCTGCGACAGCAATAGAAGCTATCGCTGAGTACTAGGACTCAGTGGTGCACAACATACTAAAATAATCTTTATGCAAAACTTAAATCACATTTATTCAAAAATTTGGCTGAACATGAGAATTAAGTACAAATCACGCATTGTGAGATTTTAAATGCAAACCAAGTTCATTTCAAAATATCAAAACACATTTCATAAAACCCACAGTTAGATCATGCCATTCGAAACAAATAGAATCTCAATAGCCAGAGGCTAAGAGAAATCACATCACAAGGCTAGCTAGCTCAAATATATGGATATCCATTCACATCCTCTTCTACTAGCACACCTCAACACTTCTCCAGAGAAGGAATCAAAATTCGAAACTAATTACCCCCACTAGTCGTGCTAGTGAGGTGTTCAAATATATGGTCATGACATTGTGGTTTCAAAACTTATCTTATCAATTTGCTAAACATTGCCATTTCAAATATACACAATAACTTTCACAGTTTAAATTAAAACATCATAAATCATGTCACAAATAAACTTTCAACAATTCCAAATCACAAGTAAAATACATATTTCGTTCACTTTATCAATGAATTTTAAAGCATGGAGATGTTGTGCACAAACCTCAAATGAGTCGCCTTTAGCCTCGACTCGGTTCCTCGGGTTCCTTCCCGATATTCTTTTCAACTGAAACACACAATTTTACAATGTTTCAGTACTAGAACTTAACATAAATCCAACATAAATTTAGCTTCACTTATACCTAGCTCTAACGTGCTAATTTCGACGTTCTTTAAATTTTGTGTTTCGGGTTACTATTCACTACACTATTCAAATCAAATAGTTGTCTTTCTAAGGCTTAATAGGTATGGAAACTCCAACTTCACCCACATACCACATTTGGTCATTAAACTTGTTGGTTTTGGTCATTTTCTTAAAGCTTAGGTCATTTTGGCAAAATTGCCAATTTTGGTTTTGGTGCTCTTAGTTGCACTATTCCATTGGTCAATCTAATGTTGGAATTTGGCAAAACTTCCTTCATAGAAAATGTTCCTTATTATCTTAAGTGTATTCTCATTTTTGGATCACCCCAATTGGAGTTTTGTAGCTCAAGTTATAGGCAAAATAAGATTACTGTTTACGTGGACTGTTCATACTGAGATTTTGGTTCTGGCAGATTTTTGGTCCAATTTTGTTCAGTAATTTGATCAAGTTAAGTTCATAATTTGGCATAACTTTCTTCACATAAAATGTTCTACTATGTCTTAGGTTTCCATCGATTCAAGAATCGCCTAAATCTGAGTTTCCTAGAGAGAGTTATAGCCCTTCAAACATTACTGCTCAAATGGAATTCTATAGAATCGCAGTTACAGTAACTCAACTTTGCTCAACAATTTGAATGGGTTAATGGAATAATTTGGGTTGGTGTTCTTCATGAAAGTTTTAGATCTATATCTTCTCTAATTTCTGGTAAAATTTCAGGTCATTTTGACTTCCTAGCTCGAGTTATGACCAAATGAGCGATCGCTCATTTGGTCGATTTGATGGCAGCCTGCTCTTATTTCACTTTGGTCAATTGGTTCACCCAGTTTTAGTCAGTTTTTGGGCATGGTTCCTTAATGAAAATTGTGTCATTTTATGTCTATTTTCATCTCCAATTGGTGGCATATCAATTGGACTTGTAAAATTTGAGTTTTGGTCCTTCAAAGTGGATTTGGTCATGCTGCCAGCAGCATGACCATTTGACCTACGAATTTGGTTTTCATTCCAACAATTCCCACACCTCTCTTTTGGTCATTATTGACCATTTTTCATCTCATAATAGACCAAAGTCATCATTTAAGCATTTCTCTAAAATTTGGTTCACAGCCCTAGCATTCAAACCCTAACTCATACATTTCATGCAATTAACTACATCTAATGGTTTTAATGCTAATCATTCAACTAAGTATGGTTCCCAAACTCATTCAAACCCATTAAATTCATGCAATTCATACTCCCTTAGGCTGGCTGAAAATTCACTAACAGTCCTTCCCCCATATTTTCACTTCATTTAATGAATTCTAAGCTCATTTTAAGTAATAAGCATGCACTTAAAATAGAAATTGAAGGTTAAAATACCAACCTTAGGTGAAGCCTTTGATCTTCACTTTTTTTTCCAACTTCACACTTTTTCTTTCCTTTATTCTTCCTTTCTATACTCTTCAAGATGCAAGAATGAAGTTTTTAGGTGGGAGTTATGTTGATTGGGTAAAGAAAATTAAGCTTAATATAAGCTTAAGGAAAGATTTTTCATGGGAGCTTATGGAGGTGATGGGGTGGCAAACAAGGGAGAAGAAGAAGACTTTTCTATTTTTTTTTTTTTTGTTTTATTTTCTTTAATCTTATCCCCTTTTGAAGACCAAAAATCCCAATTTAATAAAATAAGTTAATTAATCTTTTATGACATCATTCATGATGTCATCACCTTTAACTTTTCTAATTTCTTTCTTTTTTTTTATTTATTTTTTTCTATTAGTTCTTTAATTTAATTCTCGATTCCGAAATTTTCTTTTCTCCGTTTTTATTTGTGATTAGGTCGAGTCACTCTGGGTCAATTGACCAAATTGCCCCTCGCCGGTTCATTCTGGTTTGTAAATAATCCAATATTTTTTCCGGCTCCCTGACCTAATTATTTGACTGGCTTAACAGTTCTTTTTTGTGATTTTCTCTTTTCCACTATGTTCATAAGGGTCCTAAGGACCGCGGCGTCACTTTTTATGGTTCTAAATTTGAGTTTAAAATGACTTCGCAGTCATTCCCAAGGAGGTCACTCATCGCTGTGACTCTCGGCTCGTTTAACCTCTTATGTTCTGTTATTCTTATTTATAGTTAACTAATTAAACATTACTAATTATTTGTGTTTATGGCTTCTCAAGTTGTCTTAAGTGTGGCTCTAATCTCCTTAATTGTCCGGACCGACACCGGTCACCGGAACAGTGAAATCTACCAGGCTATGCAAATGGGGTGTTACACATTCCCTAAGTATTTGATAGCCTAGACAGTCAAGATTACTGTGTAGATTGGTACTTACTAATCAAATTCCTTGTGGGAATGACACTCTACTCATCACTTTATTACTTGTTTGCGATCCGTGTACTTTCGGGGTTGTAAAACCAGTGAAACAAGTTTTTGGCACCGTTGCCGAGGATTTTTGGCTTTAGTAATATCAAGCGATAGGCAATTTAGCTGATTTAGGCAATTATATTTATTATCTAATTTTATTTTACTGGTTGTATTTCTCTTCTTTTCTCTCAGGTGCCCGATCTGGTATATGACCAGAACAAGGCTAGAAGAAGAAATTTTGGACTGTGATCCGAAGATAGACAGAACTCTGAGAGCCATAAGGAGGGAAAGGAAACCTGAAGAGCATGGTCAAGGAGATCCTGAAATTCTAACCATGGCCGATAATAATGACAGACTAAGACTCTTGAGAGATTAAGGAGCTCCATTTGTCCAAGGATTTTAACCCAGTGTCACTAGACCCACAGTGGAAGCCAACAACTTTGAATTGAAACCAGCATGGCTCCAAATGATTCAACAAACCCAGTTTGCAAGTTCACCAACAGAAGACCCACACTATCATCTCTAGTGCTTTCTTGCCCTATGTGACACATTTAAGATGAATGGAGTTCCTGATTAAGCAATAACACTCAGAGCATTCCCATTCTCCCTTCGGGAAAGAGCAAGGAAGTGGTTACTTTCTCAGCCGACTGGAATGTTCACCACTTGGGAAAACCTCTCTCAAGCATTTCTAGCAAGGTATATTCCACCTGCAAATACTGTAAAACTGAGGCTTGAGCTCAACACCTTCAGACTAAAGGAAGGAGAATTACTCTATGACGCATGGGAAAGATATAAAGACCTGTAGAGGGAATGTCCACACCATGGCATAGAGGATTGGCTATTAGTGCAAAATTTCTATAATGGGTTACTACCCTCTACAAGGAGCATAGTTGATTCAGTTGCAGAAGGTGATCTAATTGAGAAAATAGTGACACAAGCACTTGAACTTCTAAAAAGGGTTACATACCATAATTATGAGTGGTCAAATGAAAGAGGAAATCCAAGGAGAACTGTAAGGGTCCTGGAAGTAGACACCCTAAGTATGATAAATGCTCAATTTGATCAGCTCACAAAGAGACTCGAAAGAATGCAAGCCAACGTAGTTGGTACAAACAGTCAACGTGAGGACAGCTATGGAGGAGGATACATGAGTTCAGAGTATAGCAATTTTAATGAAACCTCCACAGAACAGATGAACTATGTGAATAATGGAGGAAACTTCAACCAGAGGCAAACCAACAATCCATATTCAAATACTTACAACCCTGGATGGAGAAACCACCCAAATTTCTCATGGTCCAATCAGCACAACTAGCCAATAAACAAGTAACAAGGGTACAAACCACCAGCACCCCATGGATTTTAGAACAGAGGTCAAAACTTTGCACAGCATCACTACCTCTCCAACCTCAATAACCTGAACTGAAGATGACCATGGAAACCATGATGGAAGGATTCCTAGCAGCCCAACAACAACAAAATCAATTGATTAAACAACTGACTTCCAGAATGGACCAACTTGGCACTCATAACAAGATGCTAGAGAATCAAATCGCTCAGTAAGCAAGTTCTTCAAGTAAGGCTACTAGCAAACTGCCTAGCCAACTAGAAATTGAAAGAGCAAAAGCATGAAAAATATTAGTTTAGATAATTGAATTCAAAATTTTTCTTCTAGGGTCTCATGCATCATGCAAGATTCATTATGTACCTATTTGATTTCAATGTTCAATATCATATTAAAACACTTTTAATATGTTTTTGGATCTACATTTTCCATTTAAGATTTTAGAATTAACAGATTAATTCATTAGAACTCTATATTAAACCAAGAACATGTGCACTAACCTTTTGATACACTGTAGTTGTGTTTGGTACCTTTGGGATGCACCTAGGACACCAGATGTTGTCCCTCTAGCTTGTCCACACCAAGATCACCAATGTCTGCCCCTTGAACAGCTTCTCAAGCCTTTTCAATCAATTAGAAATTGAGGTTTTGCCTTTTAAAGAGGTTACAGATGTATATTGGACACTAGAAACGATTTCTAGCAATTTTAATTCAAAAGAATGTTGGCAATTCTCTTTGAATTGATAAGAGATGAAGAATAAGAGAAGAAAAGGGATGAGAGGTGGCGACACCTTTTGATAAAAAATCAGAATGCTTGTTTTGTTCTTTCCTCCTTTCCCTTATATAGATAGGTCAACACTTAAAACCCTTACCACATGTCATCTTCTGATTAGCTCAGAATTTTAATTGACCTAATCACATTAAGCCAAGTGTCAAAGCTAGATTTAATCTTGACTTTGATCATCTTACATGATTAGAAGACAAATGGCAAGCTTATGTGTAGTGCCATGTGTCACCATTTCATGGTGCCACATGACACCCTCTGAAATGACCAAATTACCCTTGTGTCTTAATTTTGAGTTCTCAACCCAAAATAATTATTTTTCTTCTTCTAATCAATTTATATCAAATATAAATTAATTAATTAAACTCAATTAATTAATTTCTCATAATTAAATTCATATTTAAACACTTTAAATATAAATTTAACTTATACTATGCATCCAATAACCTAGATTTGGTTTCAAGCCATACTAGGGACTTTACAATCTAATTGCAAACCAAAACCTATTTAATTAATTAATTAAACTCTTTAACTAATTAATTAAATCATATTTAACTTGGTGATTACTTATGTATATGTGTGACTCACTAGGCTCATCACTAATTGGCAATGAGCTATGATATTAACTCTTAATATTATTAGAATACTTTCTTACCATAAATGATTTCTCTAAATTATTTTAGGCATCTCATAGACCATGGTTAACACCTAGCATAGCATGCCATGGCCACCCAATTAGTAATAAGGAATACCTTAAATGAACCTTTTATCATATATTACCATGCATTAGAATCTCTCTGTTATAAAATCCCAATTCGAGCTGGAGTCATAGTTTATGTCAAACTCCATTTGCTATGAATATTATATTCTCTTTCAATTCTAGTTCTTTATTAAAAAGATTTTCTCATCATAAACTTTTTTCTGATTAAATCTATCTGTCATGGCCAAGAACTTAAAACATCAAGAACAATTAAATGAATATAGGATTTTATCCCTATTTACTTAGGATAACAGATTCCATCTTGAACAACACCTACCTCCATTTATAACTAGTAGGAGACAACACATGCCCATATACCCATACACAGTATAAGTATGAAAGCAGTGTCAAACTCAAACCACCTCTATACAAGATAACTGTGCTATCTCAGGTCTAAAGATTATATGCACTGATATGATTTATGACAATGCATTGACAAGAGTAAACTCCATGTGCTTGTCATAAATGTCACTGGTTCGGCCTACTTATCATGTATAAGTGCCTATCATGTTTGTTATATGGCATGAGACTCAACATTCCATCTTATTTATATCTCATATAGATACATTTGGAACAAACATGAATACAATCTTTCTAGATAAGTCATGTCCTATGTGAAGTATCCTCAATTGTGAACCAATTTATGATACTTTGTGCTAGGAATACTGTCACTCATATTCTTAACAACTTAAGAATAGAATTTCTAACAAAATATCAATAGACATTTTCTATTACACGTAAATATATAATATAAATGGAAAAGTGAAAACGCCTTTATTAATAAAACATGCATAAGATACATACTAAATGATATACTCTAGGGAATACTACTAACAATCTCCCACTAGTACTAGAGCCATTCATTACAATATCTTAGAACCATCTTCTCAAGATGTCGGTCAAGCTGAGTTTGTGACATAGGCTTATTGAATGGATCAGCTAGATTTTTATATGATGCTATTTTTTGCATGGCTACATCGCCTCGCCTAACTATTTCTCTGATAATGTGGTAGCGCCTTTCTATGTGTTTGGACTTCTGGTGAGACCGAGGTTCGTTAGCCTGTATGACTTCTCCATTGTTCTCATAGTAGAGTAGAACTGCTGACTCAATGGAACGAACTACTGCAAGTTCTATCACGAACTTCTTTATCCAAACAGCTTCCTTTGCAGCATCTGATGCAGCAATACACTCAGCCTCTGTAGTGAAATCAGTAGTCGTACTCTGTTTGGAACTCTTCCAATTGACTCCACCTCCATTACAAATGAACACATATCCAAAGGTAGACTTTCTATCATCGATATCTGATTGGAAATCAGAATCAGTATAACCATCTAGTTGTAAGTCACCACCTCCATATATCAAGCATAAATCTTTAGTTCTTCTCAAGTACTTAAGGATATTCTTGATAGTTATCCAATGTTCAAAACCTAGATTGGATTCATACCTACTAGTCAAACTAACAGCATATGCAATATTCGGCCTAGCACACAACATTGTATACATCAAACTTCCAATGGCCGAAGCATATGGAATCCTGGCCATTTTATCTCTTTCTTCAGGTGTCTTTGGAGACATCTCTTTAAAAAGGTGGATACCATGTCTCACTGGTAACAATCCTCTCTTGGAATCAAGTATGTTAAACCTCTTTAACACCTTTTCCAAGTATAGACTTTAGGATAAACCAACTATTATTTTTGCTCTATCTCTATAAATGCGAATTCCAAGAATATAGGTTGCCTCCCCTAAGTCTTTCATGGAGAATGTAATTGACAACCATACCTTTACAATTGTCAACATACCTATGTCATTACCTATCAATAGAATATCATCCACATATAAGACAAGGAAAGTGATAGCACTATCACTAACCTTCTTATATACATATGGCTCATCCTCATTTTTGATAAAACCAAATGACTTAATGGCTTCATCAAAACGGATATTCCAACTCCTCGAAGCTTGTTTCAACCCATAAATGGATCGCTTTAGCATAAATACCTTGGAACCATCATGGGATTCAAAACACCTAGGTTATTCTATGAAAATGTTTTCTTTCATGTATCCAATGAGAAAAGCTATTTTGACATCCATATGCCAAATCTCATAATCATAGTATGCAGCTATTGCTAATAGAATCCTAATTGATTTAAGCATGGCAATAGGTGAAAAAGTCTCCTCATAGTCGATTCCTTGCCTTTAGCAAAACCCTTTCGCTACTAGCCTTGCTTTATAGGTCTCTACCTTTCCATTAGAACCAATTTTCTTCTTAAAATCCCATTTGTTCCCTATAGGTACGATACCTTCAGGAGGGTCAACAAGATCCCAAACTTTATTCCTATATGTGGAATCAATCTCGGATTTCATAGCATCAATCCATTTTGAATAATTTATATCTGATATAGCCTCTTCATAGGTAAGTGGATCATCTCCATGATCTACTTCTTCATGAGTAGACAACTCTTGTTTTTCTTTATGAAGAAAACCATATCTCACTGGTGGGTGAGAAATCCTAGTTGATCTGCGAGGAATTATAGCAGATGTTTCATTAACAAATGTAGGTTGACTAGATGGATCTATATCTATCTGATTTGTTAGTTGGTCAGAATTCTCCAATTCTAACTCTATTTGCCTTCCTTTGCTTCCTTCTTGAACAAACTGTTGTTCAATAAATGTGGCATCTCTACTTACCACAACCTTTTGTGATGTAGGCAAATAAAAATAATATCCAAAACTCTCTTTTGGATATCCAACAAATTGACCCTTTTCTGATATGGTTTTCAATTTATCAGTGTTCAGCTTTTTAATATAAGCTGGATAACCCCAAATCTTAACATGCTTAAGACTTAGTTTTTTTCCATGCCATATTTCATAAGGTGTGGAAGATATTGATTTTGATGGAATCCTATTCAGGACATGCAAAGCTGATTCTAATGCAAATCCTCAAAAGGAGATTGGCATATTAGTATAGCTCATCATACTACGTACCATATCCAATAGGGTACAATTTCTTCTTTTAGATACACCATTTAGCTGTGGTGTTCTTGGAGGAGTCAGCTGGGAAATAATGCCGTGCTCTTTCAAGTATTCATCAAATTCAATACTCAAGTATTCACCTCCACGATCTGATCGAAGAGCTTTAATACTTTTTCCTGTTTGATTTTCTACTTCAGATTTAAATTCTTTAAACTTTTCAAAGGATTTTTGTTTGTATTTTATCAAATACAAACACCCAAACCTTTATTTATCATCAGTAAAGGTAATAAATTAATGAAAACTGCCTCTAGCCATTTCTTTAAATGGACCACATACATCATTATGTATTAGCTCCAAAATATTTTCAGCTCTTAGCCCTTATCCAATAAAGGGTGATCTGGTCATTTTGCCTTGAAGGCAGGATTCACAAGTTGGAGTAGGTTCAGAATCCAATGAGGATAGAATCTCCATTTTCTCCAGTTTTGCAATCCTATCTTCTGCAACATGACCTAACCTTAAGTGCCAAATATATTTTGAACTTGAGTTGATTTTCATCATGGCATTGCATTCATTTAGATCACTTGCATTCAATTTTTGTTTATCATTTTTATCCAAATAATAAAAACCATCATGCATATAACCAAGCCAACATATTTATTTCCAAAATAAATATTGCAAACATCATCTGTGAACTAAAATTCATAACCATCTCTAGTCAAACTAGATATCGAAATGATGTTCTTAAAAGCATCAGGTACATATAAGATATTATTCAAACATAACACATGCCCAGACATGTAAAAAGATTTAGATCCTATGGCTAAAGCTTCAATAGTTGAGCCATCGCCAATCCGGGGTCTAACATCTCGAGAACACAAGCTGCTCCTGTTTACTAGTTCCAGCATATCATAAGAAATGTGAGAACTGGCACCAGTATCTAAAACCCAAGCTGTAGATGAACTATGAGTATCATCAGAATCTAAATAATAAGATATGGACTACCTTCCGAAGGTGTATCCTTCTTGTCCTTCAGTGAAGCAAGATACCCTGGGCAGTTCCTTTTCCAGCGCCCATTCTACTGGCAGCGGAAACACTTTCCTTTGCCTCCATCAGCTTTAGTCTTCCCTTTCTTATCACACCCTACCCCTCAGTAAGATGTAACATGATCCCATAGTACATCTAATGAATCACCGTACATTGTCTACCGGTAACCCATTAAATATATTACAAGGGATTTTAAAATAATTTTCTTACTTTTAGAAGGTGGAGAGCACTTTTGATAGGAATTAAAAACTTTTACTTGAAGTTTAAAGAATAGTTAAAATTTTTGTACATTTTTATTTTTAAACAAATTTTGGAAAATTTTAGACAGAATGCCGTCTATATTTGGGAAAAATAGTTCTTCAAACACCTGTAAAAGCACTTCCAATAATTCATTTCATTAAAATCAACCACTTCCACAACACAAATCAACATCATTTCTCTCAACTCTATAATTCAAAACAATGCTCAATTCAGTTGTCTTCAAAAATAATATTAAATGACTTCATTCATATTCCACTAAAGAAAAATTAATTTACATTCATTACAAAACTCAAAAATAAGTTTAAACATTATAATAATTTGCATTTCATTACATACCAAAATAATATTACAAAAGTTTTATACATTTACTCAAATAATTTACACACATATATTTACATGCATAATCAAAATTTAATATACAAGGGTATACTTATAATATACTCGAGGCTAATCACAAGCACTCTTCAAGGTGCAACTGTAGGAATCTCACTCAACTGCTCTATCTCTACTCTCACCTGCGACAGTATAGAAAGCTATCGCTGAGTGGTGAACTTAGTGGTACACAACTATAATTAAAATGTAATACAATCAATATATATTGATAATAATTATAGTAAAAATTTTGGAATCTCGAAACTTAACCAATTTCCAAATGTCAAAATTTTCATTGCCAATAATAATAGTCACTTGTTAAAATAACCTTGATCAAAATTTCAATTTGTTAAATCACAACTGAATAATAAAAATAATTCCTGCCATTATGGAAATAAACAATTATTTTAACAAAATCATTTGTGCACAATCTCATTTAAAATCACAATTTCTTATCAATCAAAACCCATTCTTTATCTCACTAACTATGCAAGACTAATTTGAATGGGCCATATTCGAGGTGATTCTAACTCCCTATGGTCGGGGAGGTCGAATCATTATGCACAGTACACAACACAATAATGCAACTTCCAATGGGTCCATAACAAATACTTAGATCTAACCTGTAATAAGAGGAGGATCTAAGCCTGTGCACATACCATGATATTCAAAACAAAACAAAGCTAACTCCATTGTCTCATCAACATATGATATGGAGATGGGTAATAACCTAGTCAAGCATCTATAGTGAGATGTAAAACCATATCATGCATTTCTTTGTCCTTTTGTGACCATAAATCACAACACAATATTAATTCAAGATCAATTCCAATATTCCATAATTTTTTTATGCTCATCACAATCCAAAACAAAATTTTGTATTTTGTTCATGCAAATTGCTCGTCATAATTCAAAATATAATTTATCCAGTCCAAAACAATATTCAATAATTGTTGAAATAATATTTTACAAAACTAAATTCATGCTTGCTATACCAATTTCAATAATCATTGTAATAAATTCCATAATTAATAAATATAGTGCATAAGGAAAAATAAAATCATTTAATTACATAAAATATTCGAAACAAATTCAATTAAAAACTAGTTATGCACAAACCTCTTTTGTCAACTCAATTTACTCAACTTTTATTTCTCCTTCGAAGATCCCTTTCCAACTAAAACACATAAATTCAAAGTGCTTCAGTATCCATTTCTAATACTTAAATTCCAACACTTTCTTTAGAGACTTGTCCTACCTATTACGGTTTATAATTTCAGGTCTTTTAAATTTTTGTTTATGGTGGCACTCTTCATGTACTATTCAAGTCAAAATATTGACTTTTCTATAGTTAATAGGTTTATTACTTCTAATTGCAACCATATACCACATTTTGAGTGTCAATTTTGTTGGCATTGGTTGCCAATTCAATTCCTAAGTCTCCTAAGAGACATTACAATTTTTCAATTTTGGTCCCCTGTTTTCCACTATTCCATTGGTTTGGTTACTGTGAGAATTTGGCTAAGTGTCCTTCATCAAAGTTGTTCCTTATTGTCTTACCTTTAATTCCCTTTTTGAATCACTCCATTTGGAGTTTTGTAGCCCAAGTTGTGGCTATTTGAACATGGCTAGCAAGATTTGGTGTTACCCAGAATTCTGGGCACTTTTTGGATATTGGCAATATTTGTACACTGATTGCAGGTGACTTTTTGGACAGGTTATGGTCAAAATTTGGGTTTGTTTTCTTAATGAAAGTTGTAGGGCTATGTCTCAGCTGTCTATTGGTATAAAATTCAGGTCATTTGGACCTTCTTAGACCAAGTTATGGTCATTTACGTAACTATTGTTCATTTGGTCATTTTTGTACAGGGCAGATTGCCCAATTCCGAATTTGGCCTAATTGTTCACTAAGTTATGGTCATTTTATGGGTATGATTCCTAAATGAAAAATGGTCCATTTTGTGTCTAGTTTCATTCCCAATTAGCCTCACACCAATTGGGTTGGTAAATTTTCAATTTTAGTCCCTGAAAGGGACCTACGTCAAGCTGTCTGCATACTGACCCTTACCAATCCGAATTGTAACTTGGTTCTAACAATTCACACATATCACAAATGGTTACACTTGACTATTTCTCAACTCAAGTAAGGTCAATGCCATCAATTAACCAATTCTCCTTTTTTTTTTCCTAAAACCCTAAGGGTCAAGAATCCTAATTTTTTCAAGTGTTTTAATTTATGCAATTAAGGTATCTAAACATTCTCTATAGACTTAATTAGGCTTACATACATAATTAATTGAACTAAAATACTTCAACCTCTCCTAACATCATGGCTGCCAAATTTTCTGCTCATCATGCATGCAAGATTATTTTCATTTTCTTCACAATTTCCATGCTTCTCAACTCAATTTCAAGTAGTATTTAAAGATTTAAAACCAATTTATACATACCTTGATTTATGGATTCTCTAATTCTCTAAGTCTCCTTCTTTTCTTCTTCTTTTAGTTACTAATCACTTCACCAAGGTCTAAAATCAAACTTTAATGTTGGAGGTTAGGGTTTTTATGGTGAGGAAGGGAGGAGAAATCAAGCTTTTAAGGGTTAAAAATGGTGGAATTGTGAGAGAATTAGAGAGAAAGAGAGTGGAGGCATATGAAGAAGAAGAAGGCTAAAAATAGTTTTTCTTTTCTTTTTTTTCTTAGGCATTTTATGTCTTTAAAAATGGTTTTGACTTGATCAATTTAGGTAGGAAAATTAAAAATGTATTTTGACATCATTCATGATGTCATCCAATGATGTAAGCATGATGTAATAAACTTTTTCCTTTTTCTTTTTCTTTTGCATTTATTTTTTCATTGGTTCTTTAATTTAATTCTTGATTTTAAAATTTTCTTTTCTCTGATTTTATTAGACAGTTAGGTCAGGAGTCAACTTTAGGGGTGAATTAACCAGATTGCCCCTCGCTGGTTCAATCCGATTTACAAGTTTTTCGATATTTCTTCCGGATCTCTGACCTAATTATTTGACCTGCTTAACAACTCTTTTTCATGATTTTCTCTTTTCCACTATGTTCGTAATAGTCCTAAGGATCACGGCGTTGCATTTTTCGGTTCAGAATTCAGGTTATAATTAACCTCGCAGTTATTTCTCGGGAAGGTATCCCATCGCTGTGACTCCCAGCTCATTTAACTTTTTATACTTTGTTTTTCTTCTCTATACATAACTATTTGGCAATTACTAATTATTTGTATTCAGAGCTTATCTAGGTGTCTTAGATGTGATTATAATTCCCTTAATTGTCCAGACCGACACTAGTCACCGGAACAGTAAAATATACCAGGCTATGCAAATAGGGGTGTTACAATTCTCCCTCTCTTAAAATAAATTTCGTCTCGAAATTTTACCTAGTATCAGTCTTTGAACAGCTGTAGTTGTTGTCTCCTCATGTCCTCTTCATGCTCTAAGTAGCTTCTTGGCCCAAATGATGGTTCCACAGCACTTTAACCAATACTATTTACTCATCGATTGCTCACCTCGTGTGCTAAGTTTCTTATGAGCTTCTACCATATGTTAGAATCAAATTCATTTTAATTTTAGAGGTAAGCAAATCTGTATGCTAGTGGATCCACTTTTTCTAGGACTTCGTATGATCCTATGGGTGATAACTTAGTTTTAATCTTTTCTTATCAAATCTCTTGATCATTTGATGCAACCTTCAGTTTAGTTTGGAATATTTTAGTCTTTTCTTGCTGTTGTTTTAGCAATTACTTTCCTTTGTAGTCTTCTCTTTTTTTTTTTTTTAAATGACCTTGTTGGTCATATATGAACTGCTTATCTCTTTATTGGCCATAGGTCCATAACCATTATCTTACCATTTCTATTTATGACCAAGGCCTATGTGCCATTTTGCACTATCTTGTTTGCTTTTGTTTAACTTATTTCTTTCTTGATAAAATAGTTTGGGATATCGTTATGCGTCTTAAGTAGGTTGTTTGCCCTGGTGGTAATTCCTCATCTAGTGTTTTTCTCATTTATTACTGCTCTATTTGTTTCTTTTTTCATCCCACAACTTAACTTTAATTATTTTATTCCTCAATCTTATCTTCTTTCTTAACTTGACTGTCGAGTCGTGATTTAGCACCTCTTATCATCCCTAATAAATTCGCTATACTTCAATATTACTTTGATTTGGTCCTCTGATCATTCTAGTCAACACTTTAACTACTATTCATAATGTTTCTTTATTACATTTGCACCAACTATTCTAGTTTTTACTTCTATATTTTCTTTTATCTACTGATATCCTATAGCTTATTTTTTGTTGGTTTGCAATCATTACCCTTTTTTTTATTGAACCATAAACAATTCTTTAACCTCAAGAAGGGAGTCTGTCAGACTCTCCTTTTTCCCATACTATTCAAAACTTTCGCATTAATCTTAATCTAGTCCTTATGATTCGCACAATAAAATTGTGCTCTTCCTAAAGAATACCTGACCAACTAGTTCCTATCGAATTACTATTATTAGTAGAACATTATTTCTTAACTGTTTTATAAGTTATAATTATCATCCATAGCATCCTATCTCTTCCAGGGGAAAAAAATTATATTTTGTTTCTTACTGCTACACAAATAGAATATTGTTCCTTACTAAACTTTGAGCAAAATATCCATTGCACACCAAAACAACTATAAACCCCATATCGGAGACTGGATGACTTTAGCCCTATAGGTGTTATTTTTAAATTTTGACCATACTAAAATCTCTAGTCCCATAATAATTCCTGATGTACTGTAATTCGTGCTAGGGTAACAGAGTCATTAACTCTCACTACCTTGCAACCATGATCTTTTGATATTCTAATTATAGAGTTTTAAATCTCGAATTAGGATTTTTAAACTCAGTTCTAGTAATAAAACTCTATTTTGGTATACTTGTACCAAAGCGAAAGCCATTTGTAACTATTCTTATCCTTGTGTACTATTGGGTAGTACGTAGCTCTACACAATAAATCTCAATTCAATACTGTAATCTACAGCTTACAGTACAAACATTAAGATTATTGCATAATTACTACGATACATCCCAATAGATCAAACTTCTCTGTATCTTATTTCTTTGAAATCCATTAATATCTTAAACTTATTTTGATTATGGTACCCACTGACATCTATCAGTAGTAATACCCTTACCTGCATCTAAGGTAGCCATATTACTATAACTTACTTTTAGGTCCTCTTGCCTTACCTAATTAGGCTTACTAATTAGCTTTATAATTTATCGTAGTCTAGGAGATGCCTCTCACTAGAAACTTTTCCAAAATTAATTCTAATCACGCTTATTATCGTAATTCTTATCCTAAAAGACTAATCACTAACACATAAATATCTATCTTCATGCAAGGGAATAGCAGTAGAACATATAATTTTAACATTAGCATATAAATAAGTAGAGCCGGAATCAAATAGTACATAATTATTCCTTTCAGAAGTTAAGTACATACTGGCAACTACATCTGAAGTCTCTGCTTCTTCCCCTCAATGCATGGCATTCCATCTTTTTAGTCTATTCCTCTGCAAGGGTTGGTCCATTGTGCTAGGATTACCTGAAGTGCTATCTCTACTTCTGCCTATGCCCCTACTGACTATTAATGAGCCTCTAAAATCAGAACCTTGGACTGATTCCTCTGGTGTAGTATGTGGCATAAATCGACGTGCGTTAGTACAATCTCTAGCATAATGCTCAATTCCACCACAATTGAAGCACACTCTAGCAACCTTATAGCAAATACCCTCGTGTAACTTGCCACATACCTCACAGACACGGATATGTTAGGAACTTCTAAATCTTTGCCGACAGGTTCTCGATTGCTTCCACCCTGAAGATCTGCCTCTGTCATATCTATAAATTTAGGGTTCCTCAAATTCTTTTCTTTTCCCCAATTGACTATTAGAGTTCTGACCCATAGATTTCTCACTCTTTTCTATTTCATACTGCCCTTGTGGGGGTTGAGTCTGCACTTGGGCTTGAGCTTTGGTTTGAGCTTGGGCTGACAAACTATCAGCCATTTGTTGAAAGAAGGTGGCCATTTATTGTGCCACTTGTGTAGTGATTTGTACCGGTGGAATTGGTACAGTCGAGCCTTCGACACTCCAAGGAGCGGAGGCCTCCTCTTGTGCCTCAACCGTATCTGATTATTCTACTGGTTTATTCCCCTCTTCCATTTCTATTTAGAAAATTTTCTTTTCTCGAGATAACCTGCACAAGGAGATTTCTCTCCATTAATTCATATTTATGATGCAATTGTACTATATGTATCAAATTTTTGACCAGTTGTATGCACCGACAAAATATTTCAAATTCACAGTTCAAAATTTACTTTAAAACCATTGCTCTGATACCACTAAACATGTCACACCCTACCCCTCAGTAAGATGTAACATGATCTCGTAGTACATCTAATGAATCACCGTACTTCGCCTACTGGCAACCCATTAAATATACTACAAGGGATTTTAAAATAATTTTCCTACTTTTCGAAGGTGGCGAGCACTTTTGGTAGGAATTAAAAACTTTTACTTGAAGTTTAAAGACTAGTTAAAATTTTTGTACATTTTTATTTTTACATAAATTTTGAAAAATTTTCGGCAGAGTGCCGTCTATATTTGGGGAAAATAGTTCTTCAAACACCTGTAAAAACACTTCCAATAATTCATTTCATCAAAATCAACCACTTCCACAACACAAACCAACATCATTTCTCCTAACTCCATAATTCAAAACAATTCCCAATTCAATTATCTTCAAAAATAATATTAAATGACTTTATTTATATTCCACTAAAGAAAAATTAATTTACATTCTTTACAAAACTCAAAAATAAGTTTAAACATTACAATAATTTACATTTCATTACATAACAAAATAATATTACAAAAGTTTTATACATCTACTCAAATAATTTACACACATATATTTATATGCATAATCAAAATTTAATATACAAGGGTATATCTATAATATACCCGAGGCTAATCACAAGCAGTATTCAAGGTGCAGCTGCAGGAATATCACTCAACTGCTCTATCTCTACTCTCACTTGCGATAGCATACAAAGCTATCGCTGAGTGGTGAACTCAGTGGTGCACAACTATAATTTAAAATGTAATAGAATATATATTAACAACAATTATACTAAAAATTTTGGAATCTCGAAACTTAACCAATTTCCAAATGTCAAAATTTTCATTGCCAATAATAATAGTCACTCGTTAAAATAATCTTGATCAAAATTTCAATTTGTCAAATCACAATTGAACAATAAAAATAATTCCTACCATTATGGAAATAAACAATTATTTTAACAAAATCATTTGTGCGCAATCTTATTTAAAATCACAATTTCTTATCAACCAAAACCCATTATTTATCTCACTAACTATGTAGGATTAATCCGAAAGGGCCATCTTCGGGGTGATTCTAACTCCTTATAGTCGGAGAGGTCGAATCATCGTGCACAGTACACAACACAATAATGCAACTTCCGATGGGTCCATAACAAATACTTAGATCTAACGTCTAATAAGAGGAGGATCTAAGCCTGTGCACATACCCTGGTATTGAAAACAAAACAAAGCTAACTCCATTGTCTCATCAACATATGATATAGAGACGAGTAATAACCTAGTCAAGCATCTATAGTGAGATATAAAATCATATCATGCATTTCTTTGTCTTTTTTGTGAGCATAAATCACAACACAATATTAACTCAAGATCAATTCCAATATTCCATAATTTTTTTATGCTCATCGCAATCCAAAACAAAATTTTGTATTTTATTCATGCAAATTGCCCGTCACAATTCAAAACATAATTTATCCAGTCTAAAACAATATTCAATAATCGTTGAAATAATATTTCACAAAACTAAATCCATGCTTGCTATACCAATTTCAATAATCATTGCAATAAATTCCGTAATTGATAAACATAGTGCATAAGGAAAAATAAAATCATTTAATTACATAAAATATTCAAAACAAATTCAATTAAAAACTAGTTGTGCACAAACCTCTTTTGTCGGCTCAATTTACTCAACTTTCATTTCTCCTTCGAAGATCCCTTTCCAACTGAAGCACATAAATTTAAAGTGCTTCAGTATCCATTTCTAATACTTAAATTCCAACACTTTCTTTGCAGACTTATCCTACTTATTACGGTTTATAATTTCGGGTGTTTCACATTTTTGTGTATGGTGGCACTATTCATGGCACTATTAAAGTTCAAATGTTGACTTTTCTATACTTAATAGGTTTATTAGTTCTAATTGCACCGATATACCACATTTTGGGTGTCAATTTTGTTGGCATTGGTTGCCAATTCAATTCCTAAGTCTCCTAAGAGAAATTACAATTTTTTAGTTTTGGCCGCCTGTTTTCCACTGTTCCATTACTCTGGTTACTGTGAGAATTTGGCTAAGTGTCCTTCATCAAATTTGTTCCTTATTGTGTTAGCTTTAATTCCCCTTTTGCATCACTCCATTTGGAATTTCGTAGCCCAAGTTGTGGCCATTTGAATATGACTGGCCAGATTTGGTGTTACCCAGAATTCTGGGCACTTTCTGGATATTGGCAATTTTTGTACACTGATTGCAAATGACTTTTTGGAGAGGTTATGGTCAAAATTTGGGTTTGTTTTCTTCATAAAAGTTGTAGGGCTATGTCTCAGGTTTCTATCGATATAAAATTCAGGCCATTTGGACCTTCCTAGACCAAGTTATGGTCATTTATGTAACTACTATTCATTTGGTCATTTTTGCACAGGGCAGTGTGCCCAATTCCTGATTTGGCCTAATTGTTCACTAAGTTTTAGTCATTTTATGGGTATGATTTCTAAATGAAAAATGGTCCATTTTGTTTCTAGTTTCATTCCCAATTCACCTCACACCAATTGGGTTGGTAAATTTTTAGTTTTGATACCTGAAAGAGACCTAGGTCAAGCTATCAGCATACTGACCATAACCAATTCGAATTGTAACTTGGTTGTAACAATTCACACATGCCACAAATGGTCACAATTGACCATTTCTCAACTCAAGTAAGGTCAATGGCATCAACTAACCAATTCTCTAATTTTTTTTTTCCAAAACCCTAAGGGTCAAGAACCCTAATTTTTCTAAGTGTTTCAATTTATGCAATTAAGGCATCTAAACATTCTCTACACACTTAATTAGGCTTATATACATAATTAATTGAACTAAAACACTTCAACCTCTCTTAACATCATGGCTGCCAAATTTTCTACTCATCATGCATGCAAGATTATTTTCATTTTCTTCACATTTTCCATGCATATCAACTCAATTTCTTGTAGTATTTAAAGATTTAAAACCAATTTATACATACCTTGATTTATGGATTCTCTAATTCTCCAAGTCTCCTTCTTTTCTTCTTCTTTTAGTTACTAATCACTCCACCAAGGTCTAAAATCAAACTTTAATATTGGAGGTTAGGGTTTTTATGGTGAGGAAGGGAGTAGAAATCAAGCTTTTAAGGGTTAAAAATGGTGGAATTGTGAGAGAATTAGAGAGAAAGATAGTGGCGGCATATGAAGAAGAAGAAGACTAAAAATAGTTTTTCTTTTCTTTTTTTTTAGGTATTTTATGTCTTTAAAAATGCTTTTAACTTGGTCAATTTAGGTTTAAAAATTAAAATTTTATTTTGACATCATTCATGATGTCATCCAATGATGTAAGCTTGATGTAATAAACTTTTTCCTTTTTGTTTTTTCTTTTGCATTTATTTTTTTCATTAGTTCTTCAATTTAATTCTTGATTCCGAAATTTTTTTTTCTCTAATTTTATTAGACAATTAGGTTAGGAGTCAGCTTTAGGGGTGAATTGATCAAATTGCCCCTCTCTGATTCAATCTAGTTTGCAAGTTATTCGATATTTCTTCTGGGTCCCTGACCTAATTATTTGACCTGCTGAACAACTTTTTTCATGATTTTCTCTTTTTCACTTTGTTCGCAATAGTCCTAAGGACTGCGGTGCCACATTTTCTAGTTCAGAATTCGGGTTACGATTGACCTCGCAGCTATTTCCCGAGAAGGTCACCCATCGCTGTGACTCCTGGCTCATTTAACTTTTTATGCTTTGTTTTTCTTCTTTATACTTAACTATTCGACAATTACTAATTATTTGTATTTAGAGCTTATCTAGGTATTTTAGATGTGATTCTAATTTCCTTAATTGTCCAGACCGACACGGGTCACTGAAATAGTAAAATATACCAGGCTATGCAAATAGGGGTGTTACATTTCTATTTAGCTATCTTCTTGGAATGACAAGGAATTTGAGGTTTCTTTTTCTTATTGCCCTTCTTCTTGTTGGACTTTCCATCAGAAGAAGATGCAATCAAAGCTACCTCTTTTCCTTTATTGCCCGGCATATTCTTTTGGGCAATAACCAGCATGTTGAGTAAATCAGCCAAGGTGCATTCCTGTTTAGTCATATGGAAATTTGTCACAAAATTCTCAAATGACTTAGGAAGGGATTGAAGGATCAAATTCGTTTGCAGTTGGAAATCCATGTTAAAGTCAAGATGTTTCAACTACTCACTCAGCCGAATCATCTTGTGGACATGATCCCCAACATTCTGTCCCTCAGACATCCTCATGCGAAATAGCTGTCTAGATATCTCATACCTAGCATTCCTACTGTGCTCACCATATAACTCTTGTAGGTGAAGAAGGATCTCACTCGCACTCTACGTGTTCGCATGCTGCTTCTAAAACTCATTACTCATAGAAGCAAACATGTAACACTTGGCTCTCATATCATGCTCCTTCCACTTGTCCAAAGTTTCATGTTCCTCTTGAGTGGTCTCTGGAGGTAAAGGGCTAGGAACATTTGAGTCTAGAACATTTCTTATATGTTCAAGATTTAGGACAAGTTTCAAATTTCTTAGCCAATCAGAGAGGTTAGGTGCTGCCAACCTATTGTGATCAAATATGCTTACAAGGATATTGGATGGTGGTGGTTGTTGTGTGCTAATTATTATCAGAAAATTAACTGCAGAAAATAACCATATTAATTAGTAAATGTATCATGTATTTAACCAAAATGATTATGGTTTTTTAATCAAATTGGTCCTCCCACTAACTTAGTGAATCCTACACTTCCAAAGTAGAAAACGGAAATCCTAGTTGGATGGATTTCTAGTGGGTGATTGAATTCTTATAATCCTATTGATCATCCTCAGGTACATCCATTATTAGAATTACAATAAAATATAAGTGAGCAACTCCTTGCCCATCACATCTCATGTGAGGTTCAGTCCTTTACCTAGCCCCTAATGCTTAAAATCTCAGGTACATCCATTATTGACTTATCTTGCATTAGTAAAGCTGATCCCATTGAGCCAGTAAACATGCAAATAATTTTAATTTCCTCAGGCACATCCATTATTGGGCACCAAACCATTTACACATTTACAACATCTTATGCTTAACAATTATTCTTAAAAAAAATCTCTTAAATTAATTACATCATATGCAAGTATTTAAAATTTCTTAAAATAATTGCCTCAATGGAGGGCCCATGTTATAATTACTTTAATTATATCATTTCCAACTTAATCATTTGTTTGGAAGATTTTGTGGTCATCCTAATTACTATTATAATCTCACTTTGCACATTATCTATTTAGCATGCATATATCATATACTTGCATACAATCTCATACATCTCATGCATTAATGGATAAACAATAAATATGGTATGATCATGGACTTTCTAAGGGATTCAATTCTGAGCCACCAAGAATTGAATCAAGGCATTCCTAGGTGCATTTCATTCATTCATATTACAAGAGTTGCTGAAGGAGGACATAATCAACACTTGATCTTGAATTCCTTCCTCTGGTCCCACCAATGCTCTTGACCTCCTTGATCTTCTTACAATCCAATTACATAGTAATCCTTGGCACACCAAGGCGAATTTACAAGAATTAACTAAATGAAATTACAACCCAAAAAATATTACAACCTTTATAATACATGTAACACCCCTATATTCGGTAGTGCGTTCTACTATTCCGATGACCAGTGTCTGTCCGGACAGCTAGAATGCCTGGAACTATACTTAAATGTGTTAGTAGTATGCCCTAGAGCATATCATTTGGTATGTATCTTGTACATTTAATAATAAAAGGCATTTTCACTTTTCCATTTACATAATATATTTATGTGTAATAGAAAAAGGTCCATTGATATTTTGTTTGAAATTCTATTCTTAAGTTGTTAATAATATGAGTGACAGTATTTATAGCACAAAGTATCATAAATAGGTTCACAATCGAGGATACTTCACAATAAAGACATGACTTTTCTAGAAAGATTATTATTATGTTTGTTCCCAAGTTATTTATATGAGATGTAAATAAGATGGAATGGTGAGTCTCATGCCATATAACAAACATGATAGGCACTTATACATGATAAGTAGGTCGAAACAATGACATTTATGACAAGCACATGGAGTTTACTCTTGTCAATGTATTGTCATAAATCATATCAGTGCATATAATCTTTAGACATGAGATAGCACAGTTATCTTGTATATAGGTGGTTTGAGTTTGATACTGCTTTCATACTTGTACTGTGTATGGGTATATGGACATGTGTTGGCTCCTACTAGTTATATATGGAGGTAGGTCTTGATCAAGATGGAATCTGTTTCTCTAAGTAAATAGGGATAAAATCCTATGTTAATTTCATTATTCTTGATGTTTCAAGTTCCTGGCCAGGACAGATAGATTTATTCAGAAAAGAGTTTCTTATGAGAAAATCTTTTTAATCAAGAACTGGAATTAAAAGAGAACATAATATTCATAGCAAATGGGGTTTGACATAAACCATGACTCCAGCTTGAGTTGGGATTTTGTAACAGAGAGATTCTAGTGCATGGTAATATATGATTGTAGGTTCATTTAAGATAAACCTTTTTACTAATTGGGTGGCCATAGTATGCTATGCTAGGTTTTAACCATGGTCTATGAGGTGCATAAAATGATTTAGAGAAATTATTTATGGTAAGAAAGAGTTCTGATGATATTAAGAGTTGATATCATGTCTCATTGCCAATTAGTGATGAGCATAGCAAGTCTCACACATACACAAGTAATCATCAAATTAAATATGATTTAATTAATTAATTAAAAAGTTTAATTGATTAATTAAATAGGTTTAGTTTGCAATTAGATTGCAAAGTCCCTAGCATGGCTTGAAACCAAATCTAGGTTATTAGATGTATAGTATAAGTTAAATTTATATTTAAAGTGTTTAAATATGAATTTAATTAATGAGAAATTAATTAATTTATATTTGATATAAATTGATTAGAAGAAGAGAAATAATTATTTTAGATTGAGAACTCAAAATTAATACACAGGGGTATTTTGGTCATTTCACAGGGTGAAATATGGCACCGTGAGATGGTGACACATGGCACTACACATAAGCTTACCATATGTCTTTTAATCATGTAAGATGATTAAAGTCAAGAATAAATATAGGTTTAACACTTAGCACAATGTGATTGGGTCAATTAAACCTAGAGCCAATCAGAAGGTGACATGTGGCAAGGGTTTTAAGTGATGACCTAGCTATATAGGGGAAATAATGAAAAGAAAAATACCTAGCTACTATTTATTTCATTGGTGCCAACCCAAAGCACCTCTCCCTTTCATCTTCTTCATCTCTCATCAATTCAAAGAGATTTCCCAACAATCTCTTGAATTAAAAATACTAGAAATCGTTTCTAGTGTCCTGTTTACATCTGTAATATCTCAGAAGGCAAAACCTGATTTTCTAATTTATTGGAAAAGCTTTAGAAGCTATTCAAGGGGCTGTCATTGGTGATCTTGATGTGGACAAGCTAGAAGGACAACATCTGGTGTCCTAGGCGCATCCTAAAGGTGCCAAACACACTGCAGTGCATCAAACAGGTTAGTGCACTTGTTTTTGATCTAATCCAGGGTTCTAATGAATTAATCTGTTAATTCTAAAATCTTAAATGGAAAATGTAGATCCAAAAATATATTGAAAGAGTTTTAATATGCTGTTTATCATTGAAATCAAATAGATAAAAATAAATCTTGCATGATGCATGTGACCCTAGAAGAAAAATTTTGAATTTCAATGATATAAACTTGTGTTTTTCATGCTTTCGCTCCTTCAATTGGTATCAGAGCCACTATATTTGCCATTTAGATTCTTGATTATATGATTTAATTGTGTGGTTTGATCATGAGATGATAGATCCGTTGCTGGTTGCAATGATAAATGTGGCGACTTGATAAAGACTCCATATGTGTGCATGGTTTGAGCACTTCTTATGGTGCGCATTGTTTGGGCAATGTTTGTGCAGTTGATGTATGATCTAATGCTCATAATTATGTCTATTTTATGTCTAATTAAATTGTTTAATTAGAGTTTTAAATCACACAATTAAATTTTGATTCAAATCAGAATTTTAAAAGTTGTTTGAATGTGATTCAAATCTGAATTTTTGAAGTTGTTTGAATGTGATTCTAATATGAATTTTTAAAGGTTGTTTAAATGTGATTCAAATATGAATTTTAAAAGTTGTTTGAATATGATTCAAATCTGAATTTTTAATGTTTTTTGAATGTGATTCAAATCTGAATTTTTAAAAGTTGTTTGAATGTGATTCAAATATGATTTTTTAAAGTTGTTTGAATGTGATTAAAATCTGAATTTTTTAATTTGTTTGAATATGATTTAAATCTGAATTTTTAAATTTGTTTGAATCATATTCAAATCAGGATTTTTAAGTTGAATATGAGATATTCAATTTAATTTAAGTATGTATGTTTTATTTAATTATTAAATAGTAATATGTATGATGGATGATCATGGACTATAAAAGACCAATGTGATTGGATTTATTTCTTTTATGTTTCTTTAGGTTGTAAATTAATTAATTTATTTTGGGCATGTATTATTAAGGTTGTAATAATTTTTGGATTGTAATTTCATTTATTTAGTTCTTGTAAATTCGCCTTAGTATGCCAAGGATTACTATGAAATTGGATTGCAAGAAGAAGAAGGAGGTCAAGAGCATTGGTGGGACCAGTAGGAGGAATTCAATATCAAGTGTTGATTATGTACTCCTTCAGCAACTCTTGTAATATGAATGAATGAAATGCACCTAGGAATGCCTTGATTCAATTCTTGGTGGCTCAGAATTGAATCCCTTAGAAAGTCCATGATCATACCATATTTACTGTTTATCCATGAATGCATGAGATGTATGGGAATGTATGCAAGAATATGATATATGCATGCTAAATGGATAATGTGCAAAGTGAGACCTTAATAGTAATTAGGACGACCATAAAATCTTCCAAACAAATTCTTAAGTTGGAAATGGTATAATTAAAGTAATTTTAATGTGGGCCCTCCATTGAGGCAATTATTTTAAGAAATTTTAAATACTTGCATAAGATGCAATTAATTTAAGAGATTTTCTTAAGAATAATTATAAAACATAAGATGTTGCAAATATGTAAATGGTTTGGTGGCCAATATTGGATGTACCTGAGGACATTAAAATTATTTGCATAATTACTGGCTCAATGGGATCAACTTAACTAATGTAAGATAAGTCAATAATGGATGTATCTGAGATTTTGAGCATTAGGGGCTAAGTAAAGTATTGAACCTCACATGAGATGTGATGAATAAGAAGTTGCTCACTTATATTTTATTGTAATTCCAATAATGGATGTACCTCAGGATGATCAATAGAATTATAAGAATTCAATCACCCACTATAAATCCATCCAACTAGGATTTCCGTTTTCTACTTTGGAAGTGTAGGATTCGCTAAGTTAGTGGGAGGACCAATTTGATTAAAAGACCATAATCATTTTGTTTAAGTACATGATACATTTACTAATCTGGTTATTTTCTGCAGTTAATTTTCTAATAATAATGAGCATAGAATAAGCACCACCATCCAATATTCTTGCAAGCATACTTGATCGCAATAGGTTAACAGGACCTAATCTGTCTGATTGGCTAAGAAATTTGAAACTTGTCCTGAAGCTTGAACATATAGGATATGTTTTAGACTCAAATGTTTATGATCCCTTACCTCCAGAGGCCTCTCAAGAGGAACATGAAACTTTGGACAAGTGGAAGGAGCATGATATGAGAGCTAAGTGTTACATGCTTACTTTCATGAGTAATGAGTTATAGAAGCAGCATGAGAACATGCAGAGTGCGAGTGAGATCCTCCTTCACCTACAAGAGTTGTATGGTGAGCACAGTAGGAATGCTAGGTATGAGATATCTAGACAACTATTCCGCATGAGGATGTCTAAGGGACAGAATGTTGGGGATTATGACCACAAGATGATTTGGCTGATTAAGCAGCTGGAACATCTTGACTTTAACATGGATTTCCAATTGCAGATGGATTTGATCCTTCAGTCCCTTCCTGAGTCTTTTGGGAATTTTGTGATAAATTTCCATATGACTAAACAAGAATGCACCCTAGCTGGTTTACTCAACATGCCGGTTATTGCCCAAAAGAATATGCCAGGCAATAAAGGAAAAGAAGTAATTTTGATTGCATCATCTTCTGCTGGAAAGTCCAATAAGAAAAAGGGCAATTAGAAAAAGAAACCTCAAGTTCCAGGATCTTCCAAGAAAATAGCTAAACCAAAAAGGAAGACTAAAGCTGATGGAGGCAAAGGAAAGTGTTTCCACTGCCAGAAGGATGGGCACTGAAAAGGGAATTGCCCAGAGTATAGCAATCTAAAAGAATGCAATGCCATGGTGAAAGGCAATTCAAGTTCAAAATATATTTGGCACTTAAGGTTATGTCATGTTGCAGAAGATAGGATTGCAAAACTGGAGAAAATGGGGATTCTATCCTCATTGGGCTCTGAAACTACTCCAACTTGTGAATCTTACCTTTAGGGCAAAATGACTAAATCACCTTTTGTAGGACAAGGGATAAGAGCTGAAAATATTTTGGAGCTAATACATAGTGATGTATGTGGTCCATTTAAAGAAATGGCTAGAGGTGGTTTTCATTACTTTATTACCTTTACTGATGATAAATCAAGGTTTGGGTATTTGTATTTGATGAAATATATACATGAATCCTTTGAAAAGTTCAACGAAGATAAATCTGAAGTAAAAAATCAAACAAGAAAGAGTATTAAAGCTCTTTGATCAGATTGTGGGGGTGAATACTTAAGTACTGAATTTGATGAATACTTGAGAGAGCACGGCATTGTTTCCCAGCTGACTCCTCTAGGAACACCACAGGTGAATGGTGTATCTGAAAGGAGAAATCGTACCCTATTGGATATGGTACGTAGTATGATGAGCTATACTGATATGCCAATCTCCTTTTGGGGATTTGCCTTAGATTCAACTTTGCATATTCTGAATAGGATTCTATCAAAATCAGTATCTTCCACACCTTATGAGATATGGCATGGAAGAAAACCAAGTCTTAAGCATGTTAAGATTTGGGGTTGTCCAACTTATATCAAAAAGCTGAACACTAATAAATTGAAAACTAGATCAGAAAAGGGTCGATTGCCAATCTCCTTTTGGGGATTTGCCTTAGAATCAACTTTGCATATTCTGAATAGGATTCTATCAAAATCAGTATCTTCCACACCTTATGAGATATGGCATGGAAGAAAACCAAGTCTTAAGCATGTTAAGATTTGGGGTTATCCAACTTATATCAAAAAGCTGAACACTAATAAATTGAAAACTAGATCAGAAAAGGGTCGATTTGTTGGAAATCCAAAAGATAGTTTTGGATATTATTTTTATTTGCCTACATCACAAAAGGTTGTGGTAAGTAGAGATGCCACATTTCTTGAACAACAGTTTGTTCAAGAAGGAGGCAAAGGAAGGCAAATAGAGTTAGAATTGGAGAATTCTGACCAATCAACAGATCAGATAGATATAGATCCATCTAGTCAACCTACACCTATTGATGAAACATCTACAGCTGTTCCTCGTAGAACAACCAGGGTATCTCACCCACCAATGAGATATGGTTTCCTTCATGAAGTAGAACAAGAGTTGTCTACTCATGAAGAAGTAGATCATGGAGATGATCCACTTACCTATGAAGAAGCTATATCAGATATAGACTCTTCAAAATGGATTGATGCTATGAAATCCGAGATTGATTCCATGTATAAGAATCAAGTTTGGGATCTTGTTGACCCACCTGAAGGTATTGTACCTATAGGAAACAAATGGGTTTTTAAGAAGAAAAGTGGCTCTGATGGAAAGGTAGAGACCTATAAGGCGAGGCTAGTAGCGAAAGGGTTTCACCAAAGGCAGGAAATCAACTAAGAGGAGACTTTCTCGCCTGTTGCCATGCTTAAATCAATTAGGATTCTATTAGCAATAGCTGCATACTATGATTATGAGATTTGGCATGTCACACCTTACTCCTCTGTAAGGCATAACATGATCCCATAGAATACCTAATGAACTACCGAACTTCACCTACCGATAACTCATTAAGTACCCTACAACTGATTTTAAAACAATTTTCCTATTTTTGATAAGTGGTGAGCATTTTCTAATAAGTATTTAAAACATTTAGTTAAAATTAAAACTAGTTAATATTTTTAGTCCATTTTAGTTTTCCGCAAATTTTATAAAAATTTTGACAGAGTTCTGTCTGTATTTTGAGAAACCATTTCTTTAAATACCAGTAAAAAGCACTTCTAAAAATGTTTTCTCAACAACTACAATTTCACAATCAAACTCAATCCATTTCAACAACTCCACAATCATTTCAATCAATTTCTCAAGTTCAAAATTCAATAATTCTCAAAATACTAACAATACGTTTCATTCAAATTAAATGAAATAGTTCCATTCATATTTCATTAGAGACAAAACAATTTATATATATATATATACATCATTACAAAATTTACATCAAAGAAAATTCAAACTAAACTTTTTTATTACAAACTTTGTACAAGCTACTCAAGAAATATTTACATCAAAAGAAATATTTACAATTAGGGTATAAATTATACCCGATAACTTCAAGTTGAATGTTCTTTAATCCTTAGCAGCTCAGTCTACTGCTCCTCTAGTCTCTGTATCTGCGACAACAATAAAAGCTATCGCTGAGTACTAGGACTCAGTGGTGCACAACATATTAAAATAATCTTTATGCAAAACTTAAATCACATTTGTTTAAAAAGATTTGACTAAACATGAGCATTAAACACAAAACATGAATTATGAGATTTTAATGCAAACCAAGTTCATTTCAAAGTATCAAAACACATTTCATGAAACCCACAGTTAGATCATGCCATTCGAAACAAATAGAATCTCAATAGCCAGAGGCTAAAGAGAAATCACATGACAAGGCTAGCTAGCTCAAATATATGGATATCCATTCACATCCTCTTCTACTGGCACACCTCAACACTTCTCTAGAGAAAGAATCAAAATTCGAAACTAATTACCCCCACTAGTCGTGCTAGAGAGGTGTTCAAATATATGGTAATGACATTGTGGTTTCAAAACTTATCTTAACAATTTGCTAAACATTGTCATTTCAAATATACATAATAACATTTCAACAATTTAGATCAAACATCATAAGAATGTCATAATCCAATATTTCACATTATTCAAAACAGTATGCAAAAGATGATTATAAAAAGTATACGTTGTGCGCAAACCTCAAGCGAGTCGCCTCTTGGCCTTAACTCGGTTCCTTGGGTTCTTTTGTAACACCCCTAAGTTCGGTAGTGCGTTCTGCTGCTCCGGTGACCAGTGTTATCCGGACAGCTAGGATGCCTAGAACCGTACTTCAATATGAGTGAGGAGACATAAAATAATGAAATACAAGAAAAGAAAAACAAAGGAAAAATCATAGCAAAGAAATGTAACCGAGTAAGTGAGCCGGGAAACCTAGCGATGGGTGACCGCACCGGGAAGTCACGGCGTGGACCGTTGACTAGCCCTGGACTGCGGGGAACCCTGGGAAACATTTTTAGGACTTAAATAGACCATTGTTGAAGAGTTACTATAATTAGAAAGATCAAAGAAAAATTAAAAAATTATAACAAAGAAAAGTGAGAAATCGAAAACAGACAAAATACGATTGTTACTGAAAAATCGAAAACCACGAACAGGGGCATTATGGTCATTCGACATCCCGAAGTGTCTTTTGACCTAAATGTCCATTAAAAATAAATAGTATTACACTTAGAAAATGAAATGAAAAATTAATTTGGTGGTACCTAAAATAAATAGTGGAAATAATGGGTTAAATGTGGATTATGGGAAAGTTAAGTTTATAATATGAATTATTTTACTTAGTGGAGCACTAAGGGATTAATTTATCATTGAATTATGGCTGATATGGTCCACTCACCATCTGAAATCCATCTTCATCATATTCTCTCAAAAATGGCCGAATTGAAGAACACAAAGAACTCCATGGGCGTTTGCATGCAAGCTTAATCCACCCTCCATTTTCAACTCCATTCACTTAGCTTCTTTCATGAAAAATGGTCTACACACCACAAGGAAGATATTGATACCAATTTTGGGAAGTTTAAGCAAGGTTTAACAAGCTCCAAGCATAAGGTAAGTTCATAATTTTGAGAATTTCTTTGTTAAAGTTTATGTGCATGTTATGGGTATTAGTTTGGTGAAGGAAAATTTTGAGTTTGATGGGTTATTGTTGTTGTCATTTTGGACAGCCATGGTCACGTTTTTGATGAGGAAATTGTGCATATAATTGTTGAGAAATAATGTTGTTCATGGTGATTTAGTAACCTAGTGATTTAATGCATGTATATATGGTGAATTATACACTTTGATGGAAATTAACTTATGGTACGGCAATGTGATGTTGATGAGTGATTTGTGGCAGCTTGTGGACACTTGAGAAAGGGTGTATATTGAAGGAAGTGTGGGCAGCATATTGACCTAGAAGGATTGATGTTAAGTATGTAAATTAAAGTTGTAAAGTGTATGTAATGTTTGTAGTGTTTAGGTGTAATTGTAATGGTACTTAGAATTGTGATTGTGAATGATAATTGGTGTGTTGATGGTGATTGGAATCTGCCCAAAATAATGCTAATGTAATGTAGTAAATGTTGTTGGTAATGTGCCAAAACAGTTTGGTAGGGTATGGAAGTAAACCTTGCAAGGTAAATAATGTGTTTGAAGTTGGGGTGTGTAATGCATATTAAGGGCAGTGTATATTTTGGCCTATAACCTTGAATGTGTAACCTTAATTAGTATGAGACCAATTTGAGGTGAAACTAGGCACAAAATGTGCCAACTTTCATTGAGAAACCATGCCAAAATTCTGCTTGCAAGGTGACCTAAAAATTTGACCAATTCGGATTAGATGCAATTAGGACCTGAAAAATGACCAATTGGGCAGCAGTGAGTGTTTAGGCCATAACTCACTCAAACCAGGTCCAATTTACCTGAAATTTTGACCAAGAATAGTTAAGACCCATACCTACAAGTCTTATGAAGACACCAAAGCCCAGAAATGACCATAAGCAAGTCAAACAACTTGCACAAGTTCGGGTCCAAAACTGGCCGAACCAGAATTGACCACTTTGACCTAAAATTGACCTAAAATGGTACCATTTGACCAGCAATAGTGTAATGACCATAACTTGGTCTACTTAACTCGGATTGACCTGAAATTTTGCACGCGTGCAATAAGACCTAGATCTACAAGTTTGTAGTTTCGACTGAGACCCAAAACCGAGGGAACTAGATCGTCCGGTTAGGTCAAACCAGTGTTCGGATCCAAAGAATTTGCATTAAAATGCACTAAGCGAGGAAATGACTTTGGTAAAACATACCAAACCTAAAACCCTATCGAGTGTGACATATTAACGACACTAAAACCTAATTTACCTAAAACGCATCGAGGGTCGGTATATTAGGTGATTAAGCGAATAATTGAGTTCAGTGCATTATTTACCAAACCCCATCGATAGAGATAGTTTAATTTGGTACTGAAACACTTAAAATTGTGTTTATAAATTAACAAGGACTCAAAGAAAAGGGAAAGAAATACTGAGTCAAGACCAGGAGACAAATATCAGAGGTTTGTGCACAACAACTGTTTCTTTTGAATTATTTTCAATGGAAATAAATATTGATTATTCGTATATCATTATTTTAAATTGTGGAAATGTGTTTGAGGAATATTTATTGATTGAAAAATATTGTGAATAGTTTGAAACTGTGAAAAACTATTTGAATGACATTGATGGATACTTATTGATTAAAAAGCATTAGAAATGGTTTGAAACCACAGCTATCATGTATATTGATTGTATTCCTCTCTAGCTTGTCTAGTGGGATGAATTGAATTCCCTCTCTGGCTGAAGTGTTGAGGTGTGTGCCTGTTGAGGACGAATAGAATGAGTACTCATATTTTTGCTAGCTAGCCATGTTATTCCTCATTAGTCATCAACTTTTGGGATGAATTGAATACCTCATTAGCCATTGGCTTTTGGGATGAATTGAATTATGGATCATGATTAAGCTGTGTGTGATTTATTGATATGTATTGTGAGATTGTGAAATGGATTTAAACTCTCATTGACATATACTGTCTTTTGAATTCAAACCTGATCTGACTTATGGAAAATTATTGTGATATTGAGAAATGGAGTTTAAATTCTTGTTGACAATTATTGTCTTGAATTTAATTATGATTTTAAGTATCCACTATTTACATGACTTATGAATTGTGATTTAAATTGGATTTGGTTAATGTTGTGCACCACTGAGACATTGTCTCAGCGATAGCTTTTTATTGCTGTCGCAGGTAGAGAGACCGACAGGGCAGCAGACTAGGCTGCATATACATCCGGCAAGGGATTACCGGTATATTGAGTATACCGCTTTTGCTTTTTGTACTGTAATGTATGACACTGTATGTACATATTGTTTTGGTTTTGAGCAGTTGTAAATTAAATTGTACTTGAAGTTGTAAATTAATTATGAGTGTTTTGGATTGTAAAAGTTGTATTATATTTCCTTATCTCAGACTTTGAAAAATTTCTATGGAATTGAGTTGATGAATTGTTGTGTTGAGAAATGTATTGGAGTTGAGATTTGGAAAAAATTATTGAAGTGCTTTTTTACAGGTTTTCTGAAGAACTGTTTTGTCCAAAATACAGATGGCACTTTGCCAAAATTTTTACAGAAATTCCAAATAAACCAAATGAGTTAGTTGTTTCACCTCAGTTCACCAAAGTTTTTAACACCTGTAAATAGTGCTCACCATCAGAAAAGAAGTAAGAAAAGTTTTTAAAATCCCTTGTAGTGTATTTAATGGGTTATCAGTAGACGGAGTTGGTAATTCATTAGGTATACTACGGGATCATGTTATGCCTTACAGAGGGGTAGGGTGTGACATGTTTTAGTGGTATCAGAGCAATGTTTTTAAATTCTGTTTTCACCTGTTATTTGAATGTTCTTTCTGCATAGTACAACTGCTCAATATCATTGTTTGATACATACAGTACATTACAGTATAAATATGCACTAACGAGAGTGAATATTCTTGTGTCATTTGTTCAGGAAAGTTAAAATCCTCGCATTGAATATGGAAGAGGGTGATCGTTCAGTCGATCAGTCTATTGAGGCTGAGGTGCAAGGGGATGCCCCAGGCCTACAAAATGTTAGTGGTTCAAGACACTGCGATCGCAGCATCAGCTCGCTCGGGCCACAGATGGCTGCAATATTCCAACAAATGGCTGGTAATGCACCTACTCAAGTCCCAATACAGACACCAGTGGTACAACCACAGTCTCCTACGAGGCAGTATGATAAATTGATGAAGTATGGGGCTACAGAGTTTAAGGGGACAGTAGATCCTATAGAAGCTGAACAGTGGTTAGAGAGGATGGATAGGGTGTTCAAGAAACTTCATTGTACAGAGGAGCTCAGACTTGAATACTCAGTATCCTTACTACAGGGGGATGCTTATGACTGGTGGAAAACCATTCCCACACCGTAGAACTGCAGGTCGACTGAATGACTTCCTCAGGAATTCGCATGAAATACATCCCTGATGCTTATGTAGACCAGAAGCTACAAGAATTCTTAAGTTTGAAACAGAGGGGCAGATCAGTGGCTGAGTATGAAAGAGAATTTTCCCGCCTTAGCCATTATGCAGTGAGTCTACTCTCTACCAGCAGGGAGAGATGCAAGAGGTTTGAAAGCGGCTTGAAGCCCAGATGTCAGTACAAGTGCTCGGCTTCAAACACTCTAATTTCTCTGTTCTTGTTTCTCAAGCCCTAGAGTTGGAAAGATTTGAGTTTGAGATCGCTTCACGAGAAGAAGAGGTCAGAGAAGACAGAGAAAGAGGGAAAATCAGTAGATCAGAGTTCCAGTGGTCATACTGGAAAGAGGAAGAACTATGGGGGACATGGCAGAGGTGGCAAGAAATCTGGTAGGGGAAGACATTCAGGACAGAGACCTCCCCTATCTGGTCAGCAGAGTACCAGAAGTTCCTACCCTCCCCGCCAATGTGAAACTTGTGGAAAGAATCATGGTGGAATCTGCTACAAGGCTATTGGAGCTGTTATAACGTGGGAGGCACCGGACACTTTGCCAAGGACTGCACCAGTAGTCGCAGAGTTGGACCACCTCCTACTACTGCAGAAGGGTCAGTTCAGAGCCCTGTCACCAGAAGCTCACAACCACCTAGCAGAGGTAGAGGCAGGGGTAGAGGTAACCCAGCAGGCAGCCAAGGCACAGTAAAACATTCAGAACAAGATAGTGCTCCAGTCAGAGTCTATGCCATGAGACAGAGGGAAGAGGCAGAGACATCTGATGTAGTGGCTGGTACCTTCTCAACTTTTAACCAGAATGTGTTTGTGTTATTTGATCCGGGTTCTACCCATTCTTATGTGAGTGCTAGCATCATTGATTGCATTGCTGTTCCATGTACAAAAATGGACTTTGAGGTGCTAGTAACAAGTCCGTTAGGACAGGAAGTCAGGGTTAATAGAATGTATAAAGATTGTCCTTTGGTGATCCAAGGACACACTTTCCTGTCTGATTTCATTGAAATGCCCTTCAGAGATTATGATATCATCTTGGGCATGGATTGGTTAGCTAGGCATCATGCCATGATTGATCAGAGATCAAGATCACTTTTGGTCTCCTCAAGACTGAATGTGGTGATACAATCGGAGAGGCAGCTATTGCCATCCAACATCATTTCGGCTGCACTAGCCAGAAAAATGATCAGAAAAGGGTGTGAAGCATACTTGGCACATGTGGTAGACACCCAAGTGGGGAGTCCAGCATTGAAGGACATCCCTACAGTATATGACTTTCGGATGTGTTTCTGATGAATTGCCGTGGATTACCTCGGAAAGAGAAGTGCGCTTTGAAATTAATGTTACGCTGGTGTGGATCCAATCTCCATAACGCAATACATAATGGCACCAGCAGAGTTGAAGGAGCTGAAGATACAGTTACAAGAATTACTTGAAAAGGGCTTCATCCGCCCTAGTGTGTCACCTTGGGGAGCACCAGTGTTGTTTGTTAAGAAGAAGGATGGTACTCTCCGCTTATGCATTGACTACAGGCAGTTGAATAGGGTGACAATAAAGAACAGATATCCATTGCCTCGCATTGATGATCTGTTCGATCAGTTGAAGGGTGCAAAGATTCTCCAAAATTGATTTGCGATCCGGTTATCATCGGTTGAAGGTGCAAGAGCAGAGTATCCCAAAATCGCCGTAACTCGGTATGGCCACTATGAGTTTCTAGTAATGCCATTCGGGTTAACAAATGCTCCAGCTGCTTTTATGGATCTGATGAACACTATCTTCAGACCATATCTTGATCAATTTGTGGTGGTGTTTATTGATGACATTTTGATATACTCGAGGAGTGCAGAGGAGCATGACAGACATATGCGGATTTGTACTGCAGACTTTAAGGGAGAAACACCAGACGCCAAATTGTCGAAATGTGAATTTTGGTTGAAGGAAATCTCCTTTTGGGACATGTTGTGTCACCTGAAGGGATCAAGGTAGATTCCAAAGAAGGTAGAAGCTATCCTTAATTGGAAACCGCCCAGGAACATCACAGAAATTCGCAGTTTTCTGGGTTTAGCTGGATATTACCGTCGGTTTGTGAAGGGGTTTTCTATGTTATCTTCTCCACTGACCAAGCTGCTTCGGAAAGATGTGAAATTTCAGTGGACTGATAAATGTCAGCAGAGTTTTGATGAGTTGAAGAGGTGCTTAATCAAGCTCCAGTTTCACTTTACCTACTCCGTAAAGAATACACGCTTTATAGTGATGCTTCTCACAATGGGTTAGGCTGTGTACTGATGCAAGATCGGAATGTCATTGCTTATGCATCACGCCAGCTGAAACCGCATGAGAGGAACTACCCAACACATGATCTGGAGTTAGCAGCTATTGTTTTTGCTCTAAAGATCTGGAGACACTATCTGTATGGAGAGAAATGCTACATTTTCACAGATCACAAGAGCTTGAAGTACTTAGGTACCCAGAAGGAATTGAATTTGAGGCAGAGGAGATGGTTAGAACTCATTAAAGATTATGATTGCTTAATAGACTATCAGCCAGGGAAAGCAAATGTGGTGTCTGTCGCCTTATGTCGCAAGACTATGGCAAGTCTCGAGTTTCTCCTTTGTCCATGGTGTATGAATTGAAAGCACAAAGATGCCGCTTTAGAGGTTGATGATGAGGGATGCGGTAGTTGCATGGCATGTACACCAATGTTGATTGATCGATCGTAATGGTCGCAGCAGTGATGAAAATATCGAAGCTACCGAAAGAAGTCCAGCAGGCAAGAAACCTGAATTTTACGTGAGAGATGATGGTTTATTGCTACATCGAGGTAATGTGCTCCTAGTGATGTGGAATTGAGACAGATCATTATGAAGGAAGCACATGAGTCTCCATTTGCTATGCACCACGGTGGAACTAAAATGTACAGAGGGTTGAAAGAGCATTCTCGTGGATGGGCATGAAAAGAGATATAGTGAATTCGTTTCCAAATGCCTAACTTGTCGCAAGTAAAGGCGTAACATCAAGTTCTAGCTGGTTTGTTACATCCTTTGTCGATGCAGTGGAAATGGGAGCGAATAACTATGGATTTTGTTACAGACTTCCAAGGACACAGAGTAGTCATGATGCAAGATGGGTTATAGTTGATGATTGACTAAGTCCGCTCACTTTTGCCGTTCGGATGGACTATAGCACGGAAAGATTGGCCGATTGTACATATATGAGATTGTAAACCGCATGGAGTGCCAGATCAATTGTGTCCGACAGAGATCCTAGGTTCACTTCTAGATTAGGGTAGTCTTGAGAGCCCTAGGAACTAGATTGAACTTCAAAGACAAAGATTCCACCCACGCATGCATGATGGCCACCGAGAGGGTTATTCAGATAATGGAGGATATGCTACGGGCTTGTGTGATTGAATTTGAAGGTAGTTGGGATACACACTTGCCTTTGATTGAGTTTGCTTATAACAACGACTACCAATCAAGCATAGGGATGCCTCCATATGAAGCTTTGTATGGCAGAAAGTGTAGAACTCGCTGATGGTGGGAGGAAGTAGGTGACAGGAAGATGATTGGACCGTAAATTGTCCACAGACAGAGGAAAAGATCGATTGATCGAGATAGACTCAAGGTCGCATCGGACCGCCGTAAGTCCTATGTTGATCCGAAAAGAAGAGATATTGAGTATGCAGTGGGTTATAAGGTATTCATCAAAGTTTATCCTTGGAAGATGATTATGAGATTTGGCGTAAAGGGGGAAAGCGAGTCCTCGTTTCATCGGACCATATGAAGTTCTGGAAAGAGTGGGTCCTTTAGCATACCGGTTGGCATTACCTCCAGAGCTAGCAAGGATACACAGTGTCTTCCATGTGTCCATGTTAAGGAGGTACAGGTCAGACCCATCTCATGTACTAACAGTTGAAGAGATTGAAGTAAATCCAGACCTCTCATATGAGGAAGAACCCATAAAAATTCTGGCATATGAGGTGAAGCAGCTGAGGAACAAACAGATACACCTGGTTAAAGTACTGTGGAACCATCATTCAGGCCAGGAAGCAACTTGGGAACGTGAAGAGGATATGAGGAGACAACACCCACAGCTATTCAGAGACTAATGCCAGGTAAAAATTTCGAGACGAAATTTATTTAAGGGGGGGAGAATTGTAACACCCCTAAGTTCGGTAGTGCGTTCTGCTGTTCCGGTGACCAGTGCTGTCCGGACAGCTAGGATGCCTAGAACCGTACTTCAATATGAGTGAGGAGACATAAAATAATGAAATACAAGAAAAGAAAAACAAAGGAAAAATCATAGCAAAGAAATGTAACCGAGTAAGTGAGCCGGGAAACCTAGCGATGGGTGACCGCACCGGGAAGTCACGGCGTGGACCGTTGACTAGCTCTCGGATCATGGGAACCACGGGAAACATTTTTAGGACTTAAATAGACCATTGTTGAAGAGTAAATATCATTAGAAAGATCAAAGAAAAATTAAATAATTAGTACAAAGAAAAGTGAGAAATCGAAAAACAGACAAAATACGGTGTTACAGAAAAATCGGGAAAACCACCCGAACAGGGGCATTATGGTCATTCGACATCCCGAAGTGTCTTTTGACCTAAATTTCCATTAAAAATAAATAGTATTACACTTAGAAAATGAAATGAAAAATTAATTTGGTGGTACCTAAAATAAATAGTGGAAATAATGGGTTAAATGTGGATTATGGGAAAGTTAAGTTTATAATATGAATTATTTTACTTAGTGGAGCACTAAGGGATTAATTTATCATTGAATTATGGCTGATATGGTCCACTCACCATCTGAAATCCATCTTCCTCATATTCTCTCAAAATGGCCGAATTGAAGAACACAAAGAACTCCATGGGCGTTTGCATGCAAGCTTAATCCACCCTCCATTTTCAACTCCATTCACTTAGCTTCTTTCATGAAAAATGGTCTACACACCACAAGGAAGATATTGATACCAATTTTGGGAAGTTTAAGCAAGGTTTAACAAGCTCCAAGCATAAGGTAAGTTCATAATTTTGAGAATTTCTTTGTTAAAGTTTATGTGCATGTTATGGGTATTAGTTTGGTGAAGGAAAATTTTGAGTTTGATGGGTTATTGTTGTTGTCATTTTGGACAGCCATGGTCACGTTTTTGATGAGGAAATTGTGCATATAATTGTTGAGAAATAATGTTGTTCATGGTGATTTAGTAACCTAGTGATTTAATGCATGTATATATGGTGAATTATACACTTTGATGGAAATTAACTTATGGTACGGCAATGTGATGTTGATGAGTGATTTGTGGCAGCTTGTGGACACTTGAGAAAGGGTGTATATTGAAGGAAGTGTGGGCAGCATATTGACCTAGAAGGATTGATGTTAAGTATGTAAATTAAAGTTGTAAAGTGTATGTAATGTTTGTAGTGTTTAGGTGTAATTGTAATGGTACTTAGAATTGTGATTGTGAATGATAATTGGTGTGTTGATGGTGATTGGAATCTGCCCAAAATAATGCTAATGTAATGTAGTAAATGTTGTTGGTAATGTGCCAAAACAGTTTGGTAGGGTATGGAAGTAAACCTTGCAAGGTAAATAATGTGTTTGAAGTTGGGGTGTGTAATGCATATTAAGGGCAGTGTATATTTTGGCCTATAACCTTGAATGTGTAACCTTAATTAGTATGAGACCAATTTGAGGTGAAACTAGGCACAAAATGTGCCAACTTTCATTGAGAAACCATGCCAAAATTCTGCTTGCAAGGTGACCTAAAAATTTGACCAATTCGGATTAGATGCAATTAGGACCTGAAAAATGACCAATTGGGCAGCAGTGAGTGTTTAGGCCATAACTCACTCAAACCAGGTCCAATTTACCTGAAATTTTGACCAAGAATAGTTAAGACCCATACCTACAAGTCTTATGAAGACACCAAAGCCCAGAAATGACCATAAGCAAGTCAAACAACTTGCACAAGTTCGGGTCCAAAACTGGCCGAACCAGAATTGACCACTTTGACCTAAAATTGACCTAAAATGGTACCATTTGACCAGCAATAGTGTAATGACCATAACTTGGTCTACTTAACTCGGATTGACCTGAAATTTTGCACCGCGTGCAATAAGACCTAGATCTACAAGTTTGTAGTTTCGACCGAGACCCGAAAACCGAGGACACTAGATCGTCCGGTTAGGTCAAACCAGTGTTCCGGAATCCAAAGAATTTGCATTAAAATGCACTAAGCGAGGAAATGACTTTGGTAAAACATACCAAACCTAAAACCCTATCGAGTGTGACATATTAACGACACTAAAACCTAATTTACCTAAAACGCATCGAGGGTCGGTATATTAGGTGATTAAGCGAATAATTGAGTTCAGTGCATTATTTACCAAACCCCATCGATAGAGATAGTTTAATTTGGTACTGAAACACTTCAAATTGTGTTTCTCAGTTAACAAGGACTCAGCAAAAGGGAAAGAAATACTGAGTCAAGACCAGGAGACAAATATCAGAGGTTTGTGCACAACAACTGTTTCTTTTGAATTATTTTCAATGGAAATAAATATTGATTATTCGTATATCATTATTTTAAATTGTGGAAATGTGTTTGAGGAATATTTATTGATTGAAAAATATTGTGAATAGTTTGAAACTGTGAAAAACTATTTGAATGACATTGATGGATACTTATTGATTAAAAAGCATTAGAAATGGTTTGAAACCACAGCTATCATGTATATTGATTGTATTCCTCTCTAGCTTGTCTAGTGGGATGAATTGAATTCCCTCACATGCTGAAGTGTTGAGGTGTGTGCCTGTTGAGGACGAATAGAATGAGTACTCATATTTTTGCTAGCTAGCCATGTTATTCCTCATTAGTCATCGACTTTTGGGATGAATTGAATACCTCATTAGCCATCGGCTTTTGGGATGAATTGAATTATGGATCATGATTAAGCTGTGTGTGATTTATTGATATGTATTGTGAGATTGTGAAATGGATTTAAACTCTCATTGACATATACTGTCTTTTGAATTCAAACCTGATCTGACTTATGGAAAATTATTGTGATATTGAGAAATGGAGTTTAAATTCTTGTTGACAATTATTGTCTTGAATTTAATTATGATTTTAAGTATCCACTATTTACATGACTTATGAATTGTGATTTAAATTGGATTTGGTTAATGTTGTGCACCACTGAGACATTGTCTCAGCGATAGCTTTTTATTGCTGTCGCAGGTAGAGAGACCGACAGGGCAGCAGACTAGGCTGCATATACATCCGGCAAGGGATTACCGGTATATTGAGTATACCGCTTTTGCTTTTGTCTTGTAATGTATGACCTTTGTATGTACATATTGTTTTGGTTTTGAGCAGTTGTAAATTAAATTGTACTTGAAGTTGTAAATTAATTATGAGTGTTTTGGATTGTAAAAGTTGTATTATATTTCCTTATCTCAGACTTTGAAAAATTTCTATGGAATTGAGTTGATGAATTGTTGTGTTGAGAAATGTATTGGAGTTGAGATTTGGAAAAAATTATTGAAGTGCTTTTTTACAGGTTTTCTGAAGAACTGTTTTGTCCAAAATACAGATGGCACTTTGCCAAAATTTTTACAGAAATTCCAAATAAACCAAATGAGTTAGTTGTTTCACCTCAGTTCACCAAAGTTTTTAACACCTGTAAATAGTGCTCACCACTGTAAAAGAAGTAAGAAAAGTTTTTAAAATCCCTTGTAGTGTATTTAATGGGTTATCAGTAGACGGAGTTGGTAATTCATTAGGTATACTACGGGATCATGTTATGCCTTACAGAGGGGTAAGGTGTGACATCTTTCCTGGTATTCTTTTCAACTGAAACACATAATTTTATAATATTTCAGTACCATAATTTAATATAAATCTAAAAATAAATTTAGCCTTATTTTTACGTAGCTCTAACGTGCTAAACTCGACGTTCTCAAAATTTTGTGTTTCGAGCTACTATTCACTATACTATTCAAATCAAGTTGTTGACTTTCTAAGGCTCAATAGGTATGGGAACTCCAACATCACCCACATACCACATTTTGATCACTAAACTTGTTAGTTTTGGTCATTTTCTCAAAACTTAGGTCTTTTAGGCAAAATGGCCAAATTTTCAGTTTTGGTGTCCCTAATTGTACTGTTTCATTGGTCAGTTTACTGTTGGAATTTGGCAAAACTTTCTTCATAGAAAATGTTCCCTATTGTCTTAAGTTTATTCTCCTTTTTGAATCACCCCAATTGAAGTTTTGTAGCTCAAGTTATAAGTAAATTATGTTTACTATTCATGCTGCAGAATTTTGTTCTGGCAGATTATTAATTCCAAATTTGTTCAGCCATTTGATCAAGTTAGGTCCGTAATTTTATAACACCCCTATGTTCAGTAGTGCGTTCTACTGTTGCGGTGACTAGTGTTATCCGGACAGCTAGGATACCTAGAACTACACTTCATTATGAGTGAGGAGATATAAAATAATGAAATACAAGAAGAGAAAACACAAGAAAAACAAAGGAAAAATAATAGCAAAGAAATGTAACCAAGTTAAGCGAGCCGAGAACCCTAGCGATGGGTGACCGCACCGGGAAGTTACGGCGTGGACCGTTGATCGTACTGCGATCATGGAACCCTGGAAAATATTTTTAGGACATAAAGAGACATCAATTGAAGTATAAATATCATTAGAAATATCAAAGAAAAATTAAATAATTAGTACAAAGAAAAGTGAGAAATCGAAAAATGGACAAAACCCGGTGTTACCGAAAAATCGGGAATGTAACCCGAACAAGGGCATTATGGTCATTTGACACCCCGAATTGTCTTTTGACCTAAATACCCATTAAAAATAAATAATATTACACTTAGAAAATAAAATGAAAAATTAGTTTAGTGGTACCTAATGCAAATAGCCAAAAGTGGAGTGAAAATGGTGTAATTAGCACTTTAAGCTTATTATATGATTAATTTGAGTAAGTGGACCACTAAGAATTATAATATGGATTAAATGTAATCATAAGTGGGCAGATTACTCCCACTCAAACTTCATCTTCCTCATTTATTCATCCATTGCCGTAAGGAAGAACTCCTAAAGCCCTTCCATGGCCACCCCATTTGCATGGCTTCATTTCGCCCATTTTCAAGCTAGATTTTGATTACTTGTCTTCATTAAAAATTATCCCCACTTCACAAGGAAGAAGTAGATACCAAAATCAAGAAGTTTAGTGAAGGTTTAGCAAGTCACAACAATAGGTAAGTTTGAGATTTTGAATATTGCTTTGTTAAACTTTGTACACATGTTATGGGTGTGTGCTTTGTGAAGGAATTTTTTTGTTTTGAGAAGTTCTTGATATATCCAGTTTGGACAGCCATGGAGATGTATATTTGATGATTTATTCTTACATTTATTTGATGGGAAATTATGTTGAGTAGGGTGATTAATGTCATAGTAAGTTAATTACATGCATATATGTGGTGATTGTGCAATTGGGATGGATGTTGACGAATTGTGGGACACTTTGGCATTGTAGAGCATTTCGGCAGCTTTGAGACTCCATGATGAATGTATGAATTCATGAAGATATTGGCAAAATTATGACATTGAGGATTGATGGATATGTATATAAATTAGTTATGGAAATTGTATGAAATAATGAGTAGTGTTTATGTGTAATTGTGGTTGTATTTGGACTTTATGAATTAGAGTTTTATTTCGTGTGTTAAGGATGTTTGTAATCTGCCCAAAGTGACTTTAAAGTGAAGTGGTATATGGTTTTGGTAATGTACCAAAACAGAATTGGGTTGAGGAGTGGATTTATGGTAAGGTAAATGTGTAATTGCTACATGTTTAAGCAAGGTAATTAAGGACAGTGTGCATTTTGGCCTATAACTCTAAATGTGTAACTCCAATTGGAGGTGAAACTAGGCACAAAATGTGCCAACTTTCATTGAGAAAGCATACCAAAATTCTGCTTGCAATGTAGCATGAAAAATGACCGGTCCAATTGACCTGAAATTTTAACCATGAATAGTTAAGACCCATACCTACAAGTCTCATGAAGACACCAAAGCCCAGAAATGACCATAAGCAAGTCAAACAGCTTGCACAAGTTCGGGTCCAAAAACTGGCCGAACCAAAGTTTACCAAAATTGACCTAAAATGACCAAATTTGATGCCATTTGACCAGCAATAGTAAAATGACCACAACTTGGTCTACATAACTCATAATGACCTGAAATTTTGCCCCGCGTTTCGTAAGACATAGATCTACAAGTTTGTAGTTTTGACCGAAACCCGAAAACCGAGGATACTAGGTCTTCCGGCTAGGTCAAACTAGTATACCAGAATCCAGCAAGTTGCAATAAAATGCACTAAACAAGGAAATAAAATTGGTAACGTGCACCAACCCTAAAACACTATCGAATGTGACATATTAATAACACTAAAACCTAATTTACCTAGAACGCATCGAGGGTCGGTATATTAGGTGATTAAACAAATAATAGCTTTCAGTGAATTACTTATCAAGCATTATCGATAGAGACAATTTAATTTAGTACTGAAACACTTCAAATTGTGTTTCTCAGTTAGTAAAGACTTAGGGAAAGGGAAGGAAACACTGAGTCCAGACCAGGAGACAGTCATCAGAGGTTTGTGCACAACAACTATTCTTTTGAATTTTTCAATTGAAATGAATTATGACTATTTGTACATTATTGTTCTAAATTGTGGAAATGTGTTTGAATGTATATTTATTGCTTGAAAAGCATTGTAAATGATTTGAAACTGTGAGAAATTATTTTAATGATATTGATGGATACTTATTGATTGAAAAGCATTGGAAATGGTTTGAAACCACAGCTATCATGTATATCGATTGTATTCCTCGCTAGCTTGTCTAGTGGGACGAATTGAATTCCCTCTCTGGCTGAAGTGTTGAGGTGTGTGCCTGTTGAGGACGAATTGGATGAGTACTCATATTTTTTGCTAGCTAGCTATGTTATTCCTCATTAGTCATCGACTTTTGGGACGAATTGAATACCTCATTAGCCATCGGCTTTTGGGACGAATTGAACTTTGGAACATGATTAAGCTGTGTGTGATTTATTGATATGTATTGTGAGATTGTGAAATGAATTTAAACTCTTATTGCATATACTATCTTTTGAATTCAACCATGATCTGACTTATTGAAATTTATTGTGATATTGAGAAATGGAGTTTAAATTCTTGTTGACAATTACTGTCTTGAAATTTACTATGGTTTTAAGTATCCACTATTTATATGATTTATGAATTGTGATTTAAATTATATTTGGTTAATGTTGTGCACCACTGAGACATTGTCTCAGTGACAGTTTTTTATTGCTGTCGCAGGTAGACAGACAGACAGAGCAGCAGACTAGGCTGCTAGTACCTCCAGTGAGAGATTACCGGGTATAATGAGTATACCAACATTTTGCATTTTGTGCTATAATGTATGACCACTGTATGTACATATTATTTTTGGTTTTGAGTAGTTGTAAATTAAAATTGTACATTGAAGTTGTAAAATAATTATGAGTTATTTTGGCTTGTAAAAATTGTATTATATTTCTTGTATCTCAGTCTTTGAAAAATCACTGTGGATTTGAGTTGAGAAATATGTTGTGTTGAGAAATATGTTGGAGTTGAGATTTGAAAAAAAATATTGAAGTGCTTTTTACAGGTTTTCTGAAGAACTGTTTTATCCAAAATACAGATGGCACTCTGCCAAAAATTTTTACAGAAATTCCAAATAATTCAAATGTGTTAGTTCTATCACTTCAGTTCAAAAAGGTTTTTAATACCTGTAAATAGTGCTCACCGCTGTAAAAGAAGTAAGAAAAGTTTTTAAAATCCGTTGTAGTGCATTTAATGGGTTATCAGTAGACGGAGTTGATAATTCATTAGATATACTCTGGGATCATGTTATGCCTTACAAAGGGGTAGGGTGTGACAAATTTGGTCTAACTTTCTTCATATGAAATGTTCTACTATGCCTTAGGTTTCCATCAGTTTAAGAATCACCTAAATCAGAGTTTTCTAGAGAGAGTTATACCATTGAAACTTTAGTGTTCAAATGGCAAATCTGCAGTCTGCAGATTCAGTGACCCAACTTTGCTCAGTAATTTGATTTGGTTAATGGCATAATTTGGGTTTGTGTTCTTCATGAAAGTTTTAGATCTATATCTCATCTAACCACTGGTAAAATTTCAGGTCATTTTGACTTGCCTAGCTCGAGTTATGACCAAATGAACCAACACTGTTCATTTGGTCAGGTTGTGCAGAGGCAGACTGTGATTTCTCAACTTTAGTCAATTTGTTCACTAGGTTTTAGTCACTTTTTGGGCATGTTTCCTAAATGAAAATTGTGTCATTTAGTGTCTATTTTTATCCCCAATTGGTCCCATATCTATTGGACTTGTAAAATTTTATTTTTTGTCCCTCAAAGGAGATTTTGGTCATGCTGCCAGCACATGACCTTATCCAATCCGAATTGACTTTTAATTCCAACACTTCTAACACACCTTATTTGGTCACAAATGACTATTTTTCACTTCACATTAGGTCAAAGACACCATTTACAAGTTTTTCACATTTTTGGTCTCTAAACCCTAATGTCCAAAACCCTAACTTCCATGTTTAGCTTATTTCATGCAACTAAACTATATAAACCTCAATTACACCTTCAATCAAGCTTGCCTACCCTTTTAATTGTATCAAAATCATCAATTTCAAGTTACCTCTAAGCTGGCTGAATTTCACTATATTTCTAAATATGTTGTTTTTATTTTATTTTCATCAATACTAGTTCACTTCAAGTGCAATTTCATGAATATAAGGAGAATTGAGAGGATTCTTGACTAACCTTGAAGGAAGTATTCCCAAAGCTTCAATTTTTTTTTTTTTTATTTTCCTTCAAATTTCTTTCTCAATAGGCTTGCCAAGATCCAAGAACAAGTTTTATTTAGGGAAATTGTGGGATTTATGGGGTTGATTCAAGGTTTAAAAGCTTGAAATTAAGTAGCCATGGAGGATTTAGTGAGAAAAAGGGAGATAGATGAGAAGCTACAGGAAAGAGAAAAAAAAGAAAGAAGAAGAAGATAAAATTTGGCTTTTCAATTTTGTTTTTATTCTTTAATTTGACTTAGTCAATTAGTTAATTAAATTAAAATTAATTATGAAGTCATAATTGCTTCATCATGATGATGTCATCACCTTTTCAACATTTTTTTTCTTTTTTTTTTCTATTAGTTCTTTAATTTAATCCCCAACTCCAAAATTTTCTTTTCTCCGATTTTATTTGACAGTTAGGTCAGGAGTCTGCTCTCGGGGTCAATTGACCAAATTGCCCCTCGCCTGTTCATCCCAGTTTGCAAATAATCCAATATTTCTTTTGGCTCCCTAACCTAATTATTTGACTGGCTTAACAGTTTTTTTTTTTGTGATTTTCTCTTTTCCACTGTGTTCACAAGGGTCCTAAGGACCGCGGCGTCACATTTTAAGGTTCAAAATTTGAGTTTAAAACGACTTCGCAGTCGTTCCCGAAAAGGTCATCCATCGCTGTGACTCTCGGCTCGTTTAACTTCTTATATTCTATTTTTCTTGTTTATACTTAACTAATTGGACATTACTAATTATTTGTGTTTATGGTTTATCTAGTTATCTTAAGTATGGTTCTAATCCCCTTAACTGTCCAGACCGACACCGGTCATCGGAACAGTGAAATATACCAGGTTATACAAATGAGGGTGTTACATGGCAGATGAATGTCAAAATAGCTTTTCTCAATGGATACATTGAAGAAAACATTTTCATGGAACAACCTAGGGGTTTTGAATCCCAAGATGGTTCCAAAGTGCGCAAGCTAAAGCGATCCATTTATGGGTTAAAACAAGCTTCGAGGAGTTGGAACATCCGTTTTGATGAAGCCATTAAGTCATTTGATTTTATCAAAAATGAGGATGAGCCATGTGTATATAAGAAGGTTAGTGATAATCTTGTCACTTTTCTTATATGTGGATAATATTCTGTTGATAGGTAATGACACAAGTATGTTGACAACTATAAAGGAATAGTTGTCAAATACATTCTCCATGAAAGACTTAGGGAAGGCAACCTATATTCTTGGGATTCGCATCTATAGCGATAGAGGGAAAAGAATAATTGGTTTATCCCAAAGTCTATACTTTGAAAGGGTGTTAAAGAGGTTTAACATGCTCGTTTCCAAGAAAGGATTGTTACCAGTGAGACATGGTATCCATCTTTCTAAAGAGATGTCTCCAAAGACACCTGAAGAAAGAGATAAAATGGCCAGGATTCCATATACTTTGGCTATTGGAAGTTTGAAGTATGCAATGCTGTGTATTAGGCCGGATATCGCATATGCTGTTAGTTTAACTAGCAGGTACCAATCCAATCCAGGTTTGGAACGTTGGATAACTGTCAAGAATATCCTTAAGTACTTGAGAATGTCACACCTTACCCCTCTGTAAGGCATAACATGATCCCGTAAAATACCTAATGAACTACCGAACTTCACCTACCGATAACTCATTAAGTACCCTACAAGGGATTTTAAAACAATTTTCTTATTTTTGATAAGTGGTGAGCATTTTCTAATAAGCATTTAAAACATTTAGTTAAAATTAAACTAGTTAATATTTTTTTGTCCATTTTATTTTTCCACAAATTTTATAAAAATTTTGACAGAGTTCCCTCTGTATTTTGAGAAAACAGTTCTTCAAATACCTGTAGAAAGCACTTCTAAAATTTTTTCTCAACAACTACTTCAATTTCATACTCAATCTCAATCAATTTCTCAACAGATTTATCAACTTTCAAATTGTAAATCCACTATCCAATGATCATCAAAATACTAGCAATCCATTTCATTCAAATTCAATAAAATAGTTCCATTCATATTTCATTAGAAATAAAACAATTTATATACATCATTACAAAATTTACATTAAGAGAATTTCAAACTACAATATATATTACAACTTTATACAAATTTTATACAAACTGCTCAAGACCCATTTTTGCATGTCCATACATTTATGTGCAATATATACATCAAAAGAAATATTTATAGTTAGGTTATAAATTATACCTGAAGACTTCAAGCTGAATGATCCTCAATCCTCAGCAGCTCAGTCTGCTGCTCCTCTAGTCTCTAAATCTGCGATAGCAATAAAAGCTATCGCTGAGTACTAGGACTCAGTGGTGCACAACATACTAAAATAATCTTTATGCAGAATATAAATCACATTTATTAAAAAAATTGACTAAACATGAGCATTAAACACAAAACATGAATTATGAAATTTTAATGCAAACCAAGTTCATTTCGAAGTATCAAAACATATTTCATAAAACCCACAGTTAGATCATGCCATTCGAAACAAATAGAATCTCAATAGCCAGAGGCTAAAGAGAAATCACATCACAAGGCTAGCTAGCTCAAATATATGGATATCCATTCACATCCTCTTCTACTGGCACACCTCAACACTTCTCCAGAGAAGGAATCAAAATTCGAAACTAATTACCCCCACTAGTCGTGCTAGTGAGGTGTTCAAATATATGGTCATGACATTGTGGTTTCAAAAGTTATCTTAACAATTTGCTAAACATTGTTATTTCAAATATACATAATAACATTTTAACAATTTAGATCAAACATCATAAGAATGCCATAATCCAATATTTCACATTATTCAAAACAGTATGCAAAAGATGATTATAAAAAGTATACATTGTGCACAAACCTCAAGCGAGTCGCCTCTTGGCCTTGACTCGGTTTCTTGGGTTCCTTCCCGGTATTCTTTTCAACTGAAACACACAATTTTACAATGTTTCAGTACTAGAACTTAACATAAATCCAAAATAAATTTATCCTCATTTTTACATAGCTCTAACGTGCTAAACTCGACATTATCGAAATTTTATGTTTTGGGTTACCATTTACTACACTATTCAAGTCCAATTGTTGACTTTCTAAGGCTTAATAGGTATGGGAACTCCAACTTCACCCACATACCACATTTTGGTCACTAAACTTGTTGGTTTTAGTCATTTTCTCAAAACTTAGGTCTTTTAGGCAAAATTGCCAAATTTTCGATTTTGGAGTCCTAAGTTGCACTGTTTCATTGATCCTTTTACTGTTGGAATTTGGCAAAACTTTCTTCATATAAAATGTTCCCTATTGTCTTAAGTTTATTCTCTTTTTTGAATCACCCCAATTGGAGTTTTATAGCTCAAGTTATCAGCAAATTACATTTACTGCTCATGCTATATAATTTGGTTCTATAAATTTGTTGCTCCAATTTTGTTCAGCAATTTCATCAAGTTCAGTCCATAATTTGGTCCAATCATCTTCATATGAAATGTTATACAATATCTTAGGTTTCCATCGGTTCAAGAATTGCCTAAATTGGAGTTTTCTAGAGAGAGTTATAGCCATTGAAACTTTACTGCTCAACGGTAAATCTGCAGTCTGCAGATTTAGTGACCCAACTTTGCTCAGTAATTTGATTTGGTTAATGGCATAATTTGGGTTTGTGTTCTGCATGAAAGTTTTAGATCTATATCTCATCTAACCACTGGTAATATTTTAGGTCATTTAGACATTCCTAGCTTGACTTATGACCAAATGAACAAACATTATTCATTTGGTCAGTTTGTGCAGTGGCAGCTTGTAATTTTTCAACTTTGATCAATTCGTTCACTAGATTTTAGTCACTATTTGGGCATGCTTCCTAAATGAAAATTGTGTCATTTAGTGTCTATTTTCATCCCCAATTGGTCCCATATCCATTGGATTTGTAAAATTTCATTTTTGATCCCTCAAAGGGAATTTTTCATCTTTGACAAAGACATGACCTTATCCAATCCGAATTGGCTTTTAATTCCAACACTTCTAACACACCTCATTTGGTCACAAATGACCATTTTTCACTTCACATTAGGTCAAAGACACTATTTACAAATTTCTCCAAACTTTTTCCTCAAAACCCTAGGTCTCAAACCCTAACCACTCTAATCCATTGCAATTAACTAATTCAAAGCATATAAACACAATCTTTCAACTTATTCAAGCATCTTAACATGTTTAACTCAATCAAACTCATGCAAATCACTCTCCTCTCCCTGCTGGACGAATTTCAGTTTAGTCCCTCACACATATATTTTTTTTTTTTAATTTTAAGTTTACTTCTATGCTCTTGATGCTATACATACACTAATTAAACTAAAAACTTGAAGTTTGCATTACTTACCTTGTTAGGTGTCTTTGAACTTTCACTTCCTCTCAATTTTCTTCAATTCTTTGATGACCAATCTTCCTCTCAAGTGATTAAATCAGGTTTTTATGAAGTAAGTATGGGATGCTTTGGGGTTTAATGGTGGTTTCAAAGCTTGAAGCAAGCTTTAATGGAGGTTTACAATGGTGAGGGAGAGAGAAACGTAAATGGTGAGGAAGATGAGACTTTTTACTTTTCTTTTTTCTTTTCTTTTCTTTTGTCTTTTATCTCTTTAGGAAGACCAAAAATCTAAATAAATAAATAAATTATTTTCTTTATGCCATCATGCATGAGGTCATGCATGATGTCATCACCTTTTAACTTTTCCATTCTTTTCTTTTTTTTTTCAATTAGTTCTTTAATTTAATTCCCAAATCCAAATTTTTCTTTTCTCCAATTTTAGTTGATAGTTAGGTCAGGAGTCAGCTCTCGGAGTCAATTGACCAAATTGCCCCTCTCCGGTTCATCCCGGTTTGTAAATAATTTAATATTTCTTCCGGCTCCCTGACCAAATTATTTAACTGGCTTAACAGTTCTTTTTCGTGATTTTCTCTTTTCCACCATGTTTATAAGGGTCCTAAGGACTGCAACGTCACTTTTTACGGTTCGAAATTTGAGTTTAAAATGACTTCGCAGTTGTAACACCCCAAAGTTCGGTAGTGCGTTCTGCTGCTCCGGTGACCAGTGTTGTCCGGACAGCTAGGATGCCTAGAACCGTACTTCGATATGAGTGAGGAGACATAAAATAATGAAATACAAGAAAATAAAGTACAAGAAAAACAAAGGAAAAATGATAGCAAAGAAATGTGATCAAGTTAAACGAGCCGAGAAACCTAACGATGGGTGACCGCACTGGGAAGCCACGGCGTGGACCGTTGACTAGCCCTGGACTGCGGGGAACCTTGGAAAACATTTTTTTTGACTTAAATAGAACCTTATTGAAGAATAAATATTATTAGAAAGATCAAAGAAAAATTAAATAATTAGTACAAAGAAAAGTGAGAAATCGAAAAACGGACAAAACCCGGTGTTACCGAAAAATCGGGAATGCAACCCGAACAGGGGCATTATGGTCATTTGACATCCCGAAGTGTCTTTTGACCTAAATGTCCATTAAAAATAAATAATATTACACTTAGAAAATTAAATGAAAAATTAATTTGGTGGTGCCTAAAGTAAATAACAAGAATTAAGGGTTAATGTGTAATAAATGAAAGTTAAACTTATAAAATGCTTTTAATTATGTTAGTGGACCACTAAACATTATATTAAGTATTAAAAAACCAGGTTCCTTCCACTATATCTCTGCATTTATCTTCTTCTTCAATTAAAACTTCATTTGGCCGAATGAAAAGTTCTCCAAGCTTCATCCATGGCCGCCCATACACAAGCCCTCATGCACCATTGATCAAGCCATATTTCCATGCAAGTGTCTTCATTAAACTTAGTCTACACATCATGGGCAGCATGTAGGAAGCAAGAAAGAGAAGTTTTAGTGAAGATTAAGCAAGTCCCAACAATAGGTAAGTTTGAGTTTTTGAATATTTCTTTGATAAACTTTGTATACATGTTATGGGTGTTGGATTTGTGAAGAAAATTTTTGAGTTTGAAGAGTTATTGTTGTGTTCATTTTGGACAGCCATGGAGTCATGTAATTGATGAAATAATTGTGCATATATTTGATGAGAAATGATGTTGATCATGATGATTTAATAACCTAGTGAATTACTTCACATGTTTATATGGTGAATTATGCACTTTGATGAGAATTGGTATATGGGACGGCAATGTGATGTTGAAGAATGGTTGTGGCAGCTTGTGGACACTTGAGTAATGGTGTATATTGAAGGAAGTGTGGGCAGAATATTGACCTAGAAGGATTGATGATATGTATGTAAATTAATGTTGTAAAGTGTATGTAAAGTTTGTAATGTTTAGGTGTGTTTGTAATGGTACTTAGAAATTGTAATTGTGAATGATATTTGGTGTATTAAGGGTGATTGGAATCTGCCCAAAATAATGCTAATGTAATGTAGAAAATGCTTTTGGTAATGTGCCAAAACAGTTTGGTAGGTAAGTAAACAAATGGCAAAGGTAAGTGTGTGTTTGAAGTTGGGGTGTGAAATGCATATTGAGGGCAGTGTATATTTTAGCCTATAACCTTGAATGTGTAACCTCAATTGGTATGAGACCAATTTGAGGTGAAACTAGGCACAAAATGTGCCAACTTTCATTGAGAAACCATGCCAAAATTCTGCTTGCAAGGTGACCTAAAAAAATGACCAATTCGGATTAGGTGCAATTAGGACCTGAAAAATGACCAATTGGGCAGCAGTGAGTGTTTAGGCCATAACTCACTCAAACCAGGTCCAATTGACCTGAAATTTTGACCAAGAATAGTTAAGACCCATACCTACAAGTCTTATGAAGACACCAAAGCCCAGAAATGACCATAAGCAAGTCAAACAACTTGCACAAGTTCGGGTCCAAAAACTGGCCGAAACAGAATTGACCAATTTGACCTAAAATTGACCTAAAATGGTACCATTTGACCAGCAAGAGTGTAATGACCATAACTTGGTCTACTTAACTCGGATTGACCTAAAATTTTGCACCGCGTGCAATAAGACCTAGATCTACAAGTTTGTAGTTTTGACCGAGACCCGAAAACCGAGGGAACTAGATCGTCCGGTTAGGTCAAACCAGTGTTCCGGAATCCAGCAATTTGCATTAAAATGCACTAAGCAAGGAAATGACTTTGGTAAAACATACCAAACCTAAAACCCTATCAAATGTGACATATTAACGACACTAAAACCTAATTTACCTAAAACGCAACGAGGGTCGGTATATTAGGTGATTAAGTGAATAATTGAGTTCAGTGCATTATTTACCAAACACCATCGATAGAGACAGTTTAAATTAGTACTGAAACACTTCAAATTGTGTTTCTCAGTTACCAAAGACTCAGGAAAAGGGAAGGAAACACTGAGTCCAGATCAGGGAGACAGTCATCAGAGGTTTGTGCACAACTAGTTTTTAACTGATTTTGTTTTGAATATTTCATATGATTAAATGATATATTTTTCTTATGAATTATGTTTAACAAGCATTGGATTTAATTCCATGATTATTGAAAATTGTTATTGTATGTATGAATTTGGCTTTGTGAAATGGTATTTCCATAAGTATTAAGCATTGTTATGGATTAAGTAAATTATGTTTTGGAAAATTGTGATAGAATATGTTTTGAATTGTGATGGTAATATTCATGGAAAAAATGAAAACTTTATTATTTGAATTGTGATGAGCATAAAAATTATTGGATATTGGAATTGACTTTGAATCGAATTATATTGTGATTTATGCTCGCTAAAAGGATTGTGATATTGTTTTATATCTCACTATAGATGCTTGACTAGGTTATTACCCGTCTCTCTCATTTGTTGAGAAGACAATGGAGTGAGTTGTGTTTTGATTACCATGGTACGTGCACAGGCTTAGATTCTCCTCTGATTTGAGGTTAGATCTAAGTTTATTTTATCGTTATGGCCCTTACGGAAGATTCATTATTGTGATGGTACTGTGCACGATGATTCGACCTCCCCGACCATAGGGAGTTAGAATCAGATTCGACCTCCCCGACCATAGGGAGTTAGAATCACATCGAATATGGCCCTTTCGGATTAGTCTTGCATAGTTAGTGAAATAAAGATTGATTTTTGAGATACAACATGGTTTTTGAGATGCATAATGACTTTTGAGATACAGTATGATTTTTGAGATACAAAATGATTTTGAGATACAGAATGGCTTTTGAATGGTAAGGAATGGTGATTTCAATTATAGTTTGTGTGTAATTGATTTTGTTGGAATTACTTAAATGGATAGTCAACATTTGATAAATTGAATTTTGTGCTCCAAGTTATTTATACAAATGATCTACATTATTGGCAATGAATATTTTGAGTTGTGAAATTTGATCAGTATTCAGATTCTTAAATTATTTACTGTAAAATTTGTCAATGTATATTGTACTATGTTTTAAATTATAGTTGTGCACCACTGAGTTCACCACTCAGCGATAGCTTTGTATGCTGTCGCAGGTAAGCAGAGCATAGAGCAGTGATTAAGTTGCTTTGAGGATACATTCAGATAAGCTCCAGGTATATCATAGATATACCCATGTACATAGGTTTTGATGTAAGCATGTAATAATATGTATGTAAATTATTTGAGCAGTTGTATAGAAACTCTTGTAAAATATTTTGGTATGTAATTAAATGTAAATTATCGTGAATGTAAATCTGAGATTTCATTTACTTAAATAGTTTTGTATTATATTTCTTGTATCTCAGTCTTTGAAAAATCACTATGGATTTGAGTTGAGAAATATATTGGAGTTGAGATTTGCAAATACATATTGAAGTGCTTTTTACAGGTTTTCTGAAGAACTGTTTTATCCAAAATACAGATGGCACTCTGCCAAAATTTTTACAGAAACTTCAATTAAGTCAAATGTGTCAGTTTTATCACTTCAGTTCAAAAAGGTTTTTAACACCTGTAAATAGTGCTCACCACTGTAAAAGAAGTAAGAAAAGTTTTAAAAATCCCTTGTAGTGTATTTAATGGGTTATCAGTAGACGGAGTTGGTAATTCATTAGGTATACTACGGGATCATGTTATGCCTTACAGAGGGGTAGGGTGTGACAGCAGTCATTCCCGAGAAGGTCACCCATCGCTGTGACTCTCGGCTCATTTAACTTCTTCTGTTCTGTTTTTCTTATTTATACTCAACTAATTGAACATTACAAATTATTTTTGTTTATGGCTTCTCTAGTTGTCTTAAGTGTGGTTCTAATTTCCTTAATTGTCCGGACCGAGAACGGTCACCGGAACAGTGAAATATACCATGCTATGCAAATAGGGGTGTTACAGAGAAGAACTAAGGATTTGTTCTTAATATATGGAGGTGGTGACTTGCAATTGGATGATCATACTAATTCTGATTCCAATCAAATATCGATGATAGAAAGTCTACATCTGGGTGTGTGTTCATTTGTAATGGAAGTGCAGTCAGTTGGAACAGTTTCAAATAGGGTATGACTGTAGATTCCACTACCGAGGCTGAGTATTTTGCTGCATCAGATGTTTTAAAAGAAGCTGTTTGGATAAAAGGAACCTCGGTCTCATTAGAAATCTAAACACATAGAAAGGCGTTATCACATTATCAGAGAGATAGTTGAGCAAGGTGATATAGCCATGCAGAAATAGCATTAGCTGAAAAATCTAGCTGATCCATTCACTAAGCCTTTGTCACAAGCACAGTTAGACCGACATCTTGAGAAGATGGGTTTAAGGTATTGTAATGAATGGCTCTAGTGCTAATGGGAGATTGTTAGTAGTATGCCCTAGAGCATATCATTTAGTATGTATCTTGTACATGTTTTTTTTAACAAAAGGCATTTTCACTTTTCTATTTACATAATATATTTATGTGTAATAGAAAAGGTCCATTGATATTTTGTTAGAAATTCTATTCTTAAGTTGTTAAGAATATGAATGACAGTATTTCTAGCACAAAGTATCATAAATAGGTTGACAATTGAGGATACTTTACAATAAGGACATGACTTATCCAGAAAGATTGTAATCATGTTTGTTCCCAAGTTATTTATATGAGATGTAAATAAGATGGAATGGTGAGTCTCATGCTATATAACAAACATGATAGGCACTTATACATGATAAGTAGGTCGAACCAGTGACATTTATGAGAAGTACATGGAGTTTACTCTTGCCAATGTATTGTCATAAATCATATCAGTGCATATAATCTTTAGACATGAGATAGCACAGTTATCTTGTATATAGGTGGTTTGAGTTTGATACTGCTTTCATACTTGTACTGTGTATGGGTATATGGGCATGTGTTGGCTCCTACTAGTTATATATGGAGGTAGGTCTTGATCAAGATGGAATCTGTTCCTCTAAGTAAATAAGGATAAAATCCTATGTTCATTTAATTGTTCTTGATGTTTCAAGTTCCTGGCCAGGACAGATAGATTTATTTAGAAAAGAGTTTCTGATGAGAAAAATTTTTTAATCAGGAACTGCAATTAAAAGAGAACATAATATTCATAGCTAATGGGGTTTGACATAAACCATGACTCCAGCTTGAGTTAGGATTTTGTAATAGAGAGATTTTAGTGCATGGTAACATATGATTATTGGTTCATTTAAAGTAAACCTTATTACTAATTGGGTGGCCATGGCATACTATGCTAGGTGTTAACCATGGTTTATAAGGTGCATAAAATGATTTAGAGAAATCATTTATGGTAAAAAAGAGTTCTGATGATATTAAGAGTTGATATCATGTCTCATTGCCAATTAGTGATGAGTCTAGTAAGTCACACACATACACAAGTAATCACCAAATTAAAAATGATTTAATTAATTAATTAAAGAGTTTAATTAATTAATTAAATAGGTTTGATTTGCAATTAGATTGTAAAGTCCCTAGCGTGGCTTGAAACCAAATCTAGGTTATTGGATGTATAGTATAAGTTAAATTTATATTTAAAGTGTTTAAATATGAATTTAATTAATAAGAAATTAATTAATAGAGATTAATTAATTAATTTATATTTGATATAAATTGATTAGAAGAAGAGAAATAATTATTTTCGATTGAGAACTGAAAATTAAGACATAGGGGTATTTTGGTCATTTCACAGGGTGACATATGGCACCATGAGATAGTGACACATGGTACTACACATAAGCTTGCCATATGTCTTTTAATCATGTAAGATGATTAAAGTCACGATCAAATATAGGTGTAACACTTAGCACAAGGTGATTGGGTCAATTAAACCTAGAGCCAATCAGAAGGTGGCATGTGGCAAGGGTTTTAAGTGGTGACCTAGCTATATAAGGGAAAGGATGAAAAGAAAAATACCTAGCTGCTATTTGTTTCATTGGTGCCGCCCCAAAGCACCTTTCCCTTTCATCTTCTTCATCTCTCATCAATTCAAAGAGATTTCCCAATAATCTCTTGAATTAAAAATACTAAAAATCGTTTCTAGTGTCCTGTTTACATATGTAATCTCTCAAAAGGCAAAATCTAATCTTCTAATTGATTGGAAAAGCTTTAGAAGCTGTTCAAGGGGCTACCATTGGTGATCTTGGTATGGACAAGCTAGAGGGACAACATCTGGTGTCCTAGGAGCATCCCAAAGATGCCAAACATACTGCAGTGCATCAAACAGGTTAGTGCACTTGTTCTTGATCTAATCTAGGGTTCTAATGAATTAATCTACTAATTCTAAAATCTTAAATGGAAAATGTAGATTCAAAAATATATTTAAATAGTTTTAATATGCTATTTATCATTGAAATCAAATAGATAAAAATAAATCTTGCATGATGCATGTGAACCTAGAAGAAAAATTTTGAATTTCAATTATCTAAACTTGTGTTTTTCATGCTTCCGCTCCTACAAAATGTTAGTGAGGAGACATAAAATAATAAAATACAATAGAATAAAATACAAGAAAAATAAAAGAAAAATAAGAACAATGAAATGTAATTAAGTTAAACGAGCCAAAAATCATAACGATGGGTGACTGCATAGGAAAGTTACGACGTGGACTGTTGACTAGCCCTGGACCACAGGGAACCCTCAAAAATATTTTTAAGACTTAAATAAACATCTATTGGGGTATAATTGACTCAAAAAATGTCAAAGAAAATTTAATTAATTAGTACAAAGAAAAATGAAAAATCGAGAAACCGATAAAAATCGGTGTTATCGAAAAATCAGGAATATAAACCGAATAAGGGCATTTTGATCAATTGACACCAAGAGTTGCCTTTTGACCTCAATAATAAAAATAAGTAGTATTATAGTTTGAAGATGTCATGAAAAATAAAAATGTGGTATATTATATGAATAGTGGAAGAAATGAGGCATAAATGCAAATTATGGAACTTTAAGTAATTTAATCATTTAATCTAAGTTAGTGCTCCACTAACCTCAACTTATGGGACCTATATAAACTATTTTGGATAGAACCTTGATTCATCTTCAACCATTAAACACTCCAACCGATTGAATCTCCATTGAAACTCCATAGCCAAAGCTTGAACAAACCTCCATGCACCATAATTCAAGCCATGTTTCTTCAAATTCCCTTCATTAAAAGTGGTCCTCACATAATGGGTAGTAAGTAGGCAGCAAAAAGGAGAGAAAATATCAAGTTTTAGCATGCTCCAACAAGAGGTAAGTGTCCATTTTCTTCCCTTCTTTAATTAAAACTTGTGTTGAGGTTGTGGATAGTATTTTGGGTGAAGAAATTTGAAGAAATGGTTGAGTTATGGGACTGTCCATTTTTGGCAGCCATGGGAGGTAAGTTTGCTTAAGTTTTTCTTACATTAAATTGGTGGGAATTGATGGGAAATCATATTGATTAATGTTATAAGATATTTTAGCCAATGTATGTTATGTGTATGTGTGAATTGAGCAATTGAAATTAAGGGTTTGTAAAGGAAATTCAATACCTAAATAAACTGTCATTTTTTAGCAGCCTTTAAACCCATGAAATTATGTATGATATCATGAAACTTATTGATGAATTCTGGTGGTGATGATGTAGGGACAGTTTGTATGATTGAGGATGGAAGTTATATGTAGTGGTTAGGAGCATTCATGCGTATGTATTGTTTAGAATTGGATATTGTGAATTGAAAGTATAATTGGTGCATTGTAAATTAGTTATATTCTGCCCAAAGTTACTATAATGTAAAGTAATGAATGGTTGTGGTATGATACAAATGCAGAATTGTTTGGGAAGTGAAGTTATAATTAGTTGAAAGTGTGAATGGTTAATGCCTCAAAAATGTGTTAAGGGCAGTATGTGTTTTAGGCTATAAGTGGACTTGTGTGACTCCAATTGGTTTGAGGCTAATTGGAGGTAAAACTAGGTACAAAATGTTCCAACTTTCATGAAGAAAGCCTACCTAAATTCTAACTAGAAAGTGACATGAGAATTGACCAAATCTGAATTAGTGACATTGCAAACCTGAAAACTGACCATTTGAACAGTAGTCAGTATTTTGGCCATAACTCACTCAAAAAAGTCTAAATGACATAAAATTTATACCATGGAAAGCTTAGACATAGAGCTACAAGTCTTATGAAGACACCAAAACACAGAAAATGTTTGCACAAGTTCGGGTATAAAAACTGCCAGAATCAGAAATGACCTAAGTTTGCTATTTTAGTTCAATCTGTCCAACATTGGTAAAATGACCATAACTTGGTCTAGTAAACTCCAAAGGACCTAAAATTTATGGAAAAAGTTCACTAAGACATAGACCTACAAGTTTGTAATTCGGACTAGAACCAAAAAACCGAGGAAACTAAGTCATCCGGCTAGGTTAAAATAGCATATCAAAATTCGATAAATTGTAATAAAATGCAATTCACTTGAAAATGAAATTGGTAACATATACCAACACTAAAGGACTATAAAATGTGACATATTGGTAACATTAAAATTTATTCCTCTAAAGTGCATCAAGGGTCAACATTATAAGTTGACTAATGAAAGCAATAGTATTAAATAAATTTAATTATTGAACCTTATTGTTAGAGACAATTTAACTTAGTACTGAAATACTTTAAATTGTGTGTTTCAGTTAGCAAAGACTCAGGGAAGGGGAAAGAAACACTGAGTCAAGGCCAAGAGGCTACTTATCAAAGGTTTGTGCACAACAGTTATTTCTTTTGAATTTGCAATTGAAATAAATTATGACAATTTTTAAGCTATTGTTTAAATTGTGAAAAATTGTTTGAATGGAATTTAATGGATACTTATTGCTTGAAAAATATTGCAAATGGTTTGAAACCACAGCTATCATGTATATTGATTGAATTCCTTGCTTGTCACACCTTACCCCTCTGTAAGGCATAACATGATCCCGTAGAATACCAAATGAACTACCGAACTTCACCTACCGATAACTCATTAAGTACCCTATAACGGATTTTAAAACAATTTTCTTATTTTTGATAAGTGGTGAGCATTTTCTAATACGTATTTAAAACATTTAGTTAAAATTAGAACTAGTTAATATTTTTGGTCCATTTTAGTTTTTCGCAAATTTTATAAAAATTTTGACAGAGTTCTGTCTGTATTTTGAGAAACCAGTTCTTCAAATACTTGTAAAAAGCACTTCTAAAAATGTTTTCTCAACAACTACTTCAATTTTACAATCAAACTCAATCCATTTCAACAACTCCACAATCATTTCAATCAATTTCTCAAGTTCAAAATTCAATAATCCTTAAAATACTAACAATACATTTCATTCAAATTAAATAAAATAGTTCCACTCATATTTCATTAGAGACAAAACAATTTATATATATACATCATTACAAAATTTACATCAAAGGAAATTCAAACATTTTTTTTTTATTACAAACTTTGTACAAGCTGCTCAAGGCCCATTTACATGTCCATTCTTTTATATGAAATACATGCCTCAAAATAAATATTTACAGGCAGGGTATAAATTATAACCGATAACTTCAAGCTGTTAGATCCTCAATCCTCAGCAGCTCAATTTGCTGCTCCTCTAGTCTCTATATCTGCAACAGCAATAAAAGCTATCGCTGAGTAGTAGGACTCAGTGGTGCACAACATACTAAAATAATTTTTATGCAGAACTTAAATCACATTTATTCAAAAATTTGACTGAACATGAGAATTAAATACAAATCATGCATTATGAGATTTTAATCCCAAACTATTTCATTTTGAAGTATCAAATCACATTTCATAAAACCCACAGTTAGTTCATGCCATTCGAAAGAAATAGAATCTCAATAGCCAGAGGCTAAAGAGAAATCACATCACAAGGCTAGCTAGCTCAAATATATGGATATCCATTCACATCCTCTTCTACTGGCACACCTCAACACTTCTCCAGAGAAGGAATCAAAATTCGAAACTAATTACCCCCACTAGTCGTGCTAGTGAGGTGTTCAAATATATGGTCATGACACTGTGGTTTCAAAACTTATCTTAACAATTTGCTAAACATTGTCATTTCAAATATACACAGTAACTTTCACAATTTAAATCAAAACATCATAAATAAGGTCACAATACTTTCAACAATTCAAAGCAAAAGTAAAATGCATATTTCATTCACTTTATCAATGAATTTTAAAGCATAGTCATGTTGTTCACAAACCTCAAGCGAATCGTCTCTTGGCCTTGACTCGATTCCTCGGGTTCTTTCCCGGTATTATTTTCAACTGAAACACACAATTTCACAATGTTTCAGGACCATAACTTAACATAAATCCAAAAATAAATTTAACTTCACTTGTACCTAACTCTAACGTATTAAACTCGACGTTCTTGAAATTTTGTGTTTCGGGTTACTATTCACTATACTATTCAAGTCAAATTGTTGACTTTCTAAGGCTCAATAGGTATGGGAACTCCAACTTCACCCACATACCACATTTTGGTCACTAAACTTGTTGTTTTGGTCATTTTCTCAAAACTTAGGTCTTTTAGGCAAAATGGCCAAATTTTCAGTTTTGGTGTCCCTAATTGTACTGTTTCATTGGTCAGTATACTGTTGGAATTTGGCAAAACTTTCTTCATAGAAAATGTTTTCTATTATCTTAAGTTTATTCTCCTTTTTGAATCACCCAAATTGGAGTTTTGTAGCTCAAGTTATAAGCAAATTACGTTTACTATTCATGCTGCAGAATTTTATTGTGGCAGATTATTAATTCCAAATTTGTTCAGCAATTTGATCAAGTTAGGTCCATAATTTGGTCTAAATTTCTTCATATGAAATTTTCTACTATTCCTTAGGTTTCCATCGGTTCAAGAATCACCTAAATTGGAGTTTTATAGAGAGAGTTATAGCCATTGAAACTTTACTGTTCAAATGGCAAATCTGCAGTCTGTAAATTCAGTGACCCAACTTTGCTTAGTAATTTGATTTGGTTAATGGCATAATTTGGGTTTGTGTTCTTCATGAAAGTTTTATATCTATATCTCATATAACCACTGGTAAAATTTCAGGTCATTTTGACCTGCCTAGCTAGAGTTATGACTAAATGAACAAATACTATTCATTTGGTCAGGTTGTGCAGAGGCAGACTGTGATTTCTCAATTTAGGTCAATTTGTTCACTAGGTTTTAGTCACTTTTTGGGCATGCTTCCTAAATGAAAATTGTGTCATTTAGTGCCTATTTTCGTCCCCAAGTGGTCCCATATCCATTGGACTTGTAAAATTTCATTTTTGATCCCTCAAAGGAGATTTTGGTCATGCTGCCAGCACATGACCTTATCCAATCCGAATTGGCTTTTAATTCCAACACTTCTAACACACCTCATTTGGTCACAAATGACCATTTTTCACTTCACATTAGGGAAAAGACACCATTTACAAGTTTTTTAAATTTTTGGTCTCTAAACCGTAATGTCCAAACCCTAATTCACTAACCTCATGCATTTAGCTACCTTCAAAGCTTTTAATCCTAACCATTCAACTAACAAAAGTTCTTAAACCCATTCAAACCATTCAAATCATGCAAATCACTCTCATATACATGATGGCTGAAAATCATTCATGATCCCTCAACAAATTTTTATTACATTTTAAGCATTTTTCTAAGTTAACTAAGTTATAAACACAAGAAATAAACTCATTTGCAACTTAAATCACTAACCTTTGTGTAGCAACTTCTAACTCCCCTTTTCTCCAATTTTCTTTCTTCTTTTCTTCTTTCTTTGATGACCAATCTTCTTCTCAAGTGATTAAATCAAGTTTTTATGGGAGAATTTGGGGTAAGGTAGGGTCAAATGGGTATTTAAAAGCTTGTATTCAAGCTTTCATAGAGGAGTCAATGGTGGAATTTGGGAGAGCCATGGCTGTCATTTTTTTTTTTTTGAGGTAGGGGAAGACCATTTTCTTTTTTAATTTTTATGTCTTTTAAGACTTACTTTATGCATTTGAATGGATCAAAATTTGTGGGTATTAAAATAATTAATTTTGACATCATTTTGATGTCATAAAGTGATGTAATTAGCTTTTTCTTTTCTTTTCTTTTCTTTTTTCTATTAGTTCTTCAATTTAATTCCCAACTCTGAAATTTTCTTTTCTCTGATTTTATTTGACAGTTAGGTTACGAGTCAGCTCTCGGGGTCAATTGACCAAATTGCCCCTCGCCTGTTCATCCCGGTTTGCAAATAATCTAATTTTTCTTCCGGCTCCATGACCTAATTATTTGACTGGCTTAACAGTTCTTTTTCGTGATTTTCTCTTTTCCACTGTGTTCAAAAGGATCCTAAGGACCTTTACGGTTCGAAATTTGAGTTTAAAATGACTTTGCAGTCATTCCCGTGAAGGTCACCAACTGCTATGACTCTCGGCTTGTTTAACTTCTTATGTTCTGTTTTTCTTATTTATACTTAACTAATTGGACAATACTAATTATTTGGGTTTAAGGCTTATCTAGTTGTCTTAAGAGTGGTTCTAAATGTTAGTAGTATGCCCTAGAGCATATCATTTAGTATGTATCTTGTACATAATTTTATTAATAAAAGGCATTTCCACTTTTCCGTTTACATAATATATTTATGTGTAATAGAAAAGGTCCATAGATATTTTGTTAGAAATATTATTCTTAAGTTGTTAAGAATATGAGTGACAATATTTCTAGCACAAAGTATCATAAATAAGTTCACAATCGAGGATACTTCATAATAAGGACATGACTTATCCAGAAAGATTGTATTCATGTTTGTTCCCAAGTTATTTATATGAGATATAAATAAGATGGAATGGTGAGTCTCATGCCATATAACAAACTTGATAGGCACTTATAAATGATAAGTAGGCCGAACCAGTGACACTTATGACAAGCACATGGAGTTTACTCTTGTCAATGTTTTGTCATAAATCATATCAGTGCATATAATCTTTAGACCTGAGATAGCACAGTTATCTTGTATATAGGTAGTTTGAGTTTGATATCGCTTTCATACTTGTACTATGTATGGGTATATGGGCATGTGTTGGCTCCTGCTAGTTATATATGGAGGTAGGTGTTGATCAAGATGGAATCTGTTCTCTAAGTAAATAGAGTTAAAATCCTATGTTCATTTAATTGTTCTTGATGTTTCAAGTTCTGGCCAGACAGATAGATTTATTCGTAAAAGAGTTTCGATGAGAAAAATCTTTTAATCAAGAACTGGAATTAAAAGAGAACATACTATTCATAGCACATTGAGATAGAAATAAACCATGACTCCAGCTTGAGTTGGGATTTTGTAACAGAGAGATTCTAGTGCATGGTAACATATGATTATAGGTTCATTTAAGGTAAACCTTATTACTAATTGGGTGGCCATGGCATGCTATGCTAGGTGTTAACCATGGTCTATGAGGTTCATAAAATGATTTAGAGAAATCATTTATGGTAAGAAAGAGTTCTGATGATATTAAGAGTTGATATCATGTCTCATTGCCAATTAGTGATGAGCCTAGTAAGTCACACACATACACAAGTTATCACCTATTTAAATATGATTTAATTAATTAATTAAAGAGTTTAATTGATTAATTAAATAGATTTGGTTTGCAAATAAATTGCAAAGTCCCTAGCATGACTTGAAACCAAATCTAGATTATTGGATGTGTAGTATAAATTAAATTTATATTTAAAGTGTTTAAATATGAATTTAATTGATGAGAAATTAATTAATAGAGATTAATTAATTAATTTATATTTGATATAAATTAATTAGAAGAAGAAAATAATTATTTTGGGTTAAGAACTCAAAATTAAGACACAGGGCATTTTGGTCATTTCATTGTGACACGTGGCACCATGAGATGGTGACACATGGCATAACACATAAGCTTGCCAAATATTTTTTAATCATGCAAGATGATTAAAATCAAGATTAAATATAGGTTTGACACTTGGCACAATGTGATTGGGTCACTTAAACCTAGAGCTAATCAAAAGGTGACATGTGGCTAGGGTTTAATGTGTTAACCTAGCTATTTAAGTGTGGTTATGAAAAGAAAACATAACCAGCAGCCTCTCCTCTCAATTGTCACGCCACTTTGAGCCTCTCCAGCTATTTCTCTTCATCTCTCATCAATTCAAAGAGATTAGCCATCAATCTCTTGAATTAAGAACACTAGAAATTGTTTCTAGTGTCCTGTTTGCATCTCTAATCTCTTAAAAGGCAGAACTTGAATTTCTAATTAATAGAAAAGGATTTAGAAGCTGTTCAAGGGCTGCCATAGGTGTTCTTGGTGTGGACAAGCTAGAGGGATAACATTTGGTGTCCTGAAGACGAATCTCAAAGGCGCAGACACGCTGCAGCACATCAAGAGGTTAGTGTAATCGTTCTTGATTTAATCTAGGGTTCTAAAATTAATCTGATTAATTTTAAAATCTTAAATGGCAAATACAGATCCAAAAACATATTAAAAGAGTTTTAATATGTTGTTTATCATTGAAATCAAATAGATAAAAATAAATCTTGCATGGTGCATGTGACCCTAGGTGAAAATTTTTGAATTCAATGGTATAATCTTGTGTTTTTCACGCTTCCGTTCCTTCACTAAACCCCTTAATTGTTCGGACCGACACCGATCACCAGTACAGTAAGATATACCATGCTATACAAATAGGGGTGTTACAATTCTCCCCCCCTTAAATAAATTTCGTCCCAAAATTTAACTTGGTATCAATCTCTGAACAGCTGTGGGTGCTCTCTCCTCATGTCCTTCTCTCGTTCCCAAGTAGCCTCCTGGCCCGAATGATAGTTCCACAGCACTTTTAACAACGGTGTCTGTTTGTTCCGTAGCTGCTTCACCTTATAACCCAGAATCTCTATGGGTTCTTTTTCATATGTGAGGTCTGGATTTACTTCAATTTCCTCTACTGGTAGTACATGAGATTGGTCTGATCGATACCTCTTTAACATAGACACATGGAAGACATTATGTATTTTCTCCAACTCTGGAGGTAGTGCCAAACGATATGCTAAAGGACCCACTCTTTCCAGAACCTCATATGGCCCAATGAAATGAGGACTCAGTTTTCCCTTTCTGTCGAATCTCATAATTCTCTTCCAAGGAGAAACCTTGAGGAAAACTTTCTCACCCACTGGATACTCAATATCCCTTCTTTTCAAATCAATGTAGGACTTTTGATGGTCTGATGCAGTCTTAAGTTGATCTATGATCACCCTAATTTTCTCTTCAGTCTGCTGAATAATTTCGGGTCCTATCATCTTTCTTTCACCCACTTCATCCCAACACAATGGGGTTCTACATTTTCTGCCATACAAAGCTTCATATGGAGGCATTCCAATGCTTGATTGGTAGCTGTTGTTGTAAGCAAACTCAATCAAAGGCAAGTGTGTATCCCAATTGCCCTCAAACTCATTCACACAAGCCCGTAACATGTCCTCCAAGATCTGAATTAACCTTTTAGACTGGCCATCTGTCTGTGGGTGGAATGCAGTACTGAAGTTCAATCTAGTTCCTAGGGCTCTCTGAAGACTACCCCAGAATCTAGAAGTGAACCTAGGATCTCTGTCTGATACAATGGATACTGGCACTCCATGTAATCTCACAATCTCATCAATGTACAACCTGGCCAATCTTTCTAAACTGTAGCCCATCCAGACTGGCAGAAAATGAGCAGACTTGGTTTATCTGTCAACAATGACCCATACTGCATCATGGCTCTTTTGTGTCCTCAGAAGTTCCATCACAAAATCCATCGTTATTCTCTCCCATTTCCACTCTAGTACTGGTAGTGGATGTAACAACCCAGCGGGTACTTAATGCTCTGCCTTTACTTGCTGACAAGTTAGGCATTTAGAAACAATTTTTGCCACATCTCTTTTCATACTCATCCACCAGTAATGCTCCTTTAGCCCTCTATACATTTTTGTACCACCAGGGTGCATGCTAAAAGGAGACTCATGTGCTTCCTTCAAAATGATCTTCCTCAATTCAACATCATTAGGAAAACACATTCTGCCTTGGTGTAGCAATAGACCATCATCTCTGATTGAGAATTCTGATTTCTTGCCCTATCGGACTTCTTCCATCAGCTTTTGATACTTCTGATCATTCTGAGCAGCCATTCTGATCTGATCAATTAATACTGGCTATACATGCCATGCAACTGCTGTCTGCCCATCATCATTAATCTCTAAGCTGGCATGTAATGATCTCAACTCATGTACTAAAGACAAAGGAGTAACCCATAGACTTGCCATAGTCTTGCGACTTAAGGCGTCAGCCACAACATTAGCTTTTCCTGGCTGATAGTCTATCAGTCAATCATAGTCTTTTATTAACTCTAATTATCTTCTCTGTCTCAAATTCAACTCTTTCTGGGCGCCCAAATACTTCAAACTCTTATGATCTGGGTAGATGTAACACTTTTCCTCGTACAAATAATGTCTCCAGATCTTAAGAGCAAACACAATAGCTGCAAGCTCCAAATCATGTGTTGGATAATTCCTCTCATGCGGTTTTAGTTGGCGTGATGCATAAGCAATGACATTTTGATCTTGCATCAATACACAGCCTAACCCATTATGAGAACCGTCACTGTAAACTGTGTATTCTTTACCCAAAGTAGGTAAAGTCAGGATTGGAGCTTCAGTCAAACATTTCTTCAATTCATCAAAACTCTGTTGGCATTTATCCGTCCACTGAAATTTCACATCTTTTCTAAGCAGCTTAGTCAATGGAGATGCCAACATGGAGAATCCCTTCACAAATTGACTGTAGTATCCAGCTAAACCCAAAAAACTGCGAATCTCTGTGACATTTTTGGGTGGCCTCCAATTAAGGACAGCTTCAATCTTACCTGGATCTACCTTGATGCCCTCTTCTGATACTACATGCCCCAAAAAGGATATCTCCTTCAGCCAAAATTCACACTTCGACAATTTGGCATATAGCTGTTTCTCTCTCAAAGTCTGCAGTATAATCCGCAGATGTCTATCATGCTCTTCTGCATTCCTCCAATAGACTAATATATCATCTATGAATACCACAACAAACTGGTCGAGGTATGGTCTGAAGATAGTGTTCATCAGATCCATAAAAGCAATTGGAGCATTAGTTAACCCGAATGGCATAACCAAAAACTCATAATGGCTATAACGGGTTCTGAAGGCAGTTTTAGGAATACTCTGCTCTTGTACTTTCAGCTGATAATAACCTGATCTCAGGTTAATTTTGGAGAACATACCGCACTTCAACTGATCAAACAAGTCATCAATGTGGGGCAATGGATATCTATTCTTTATTGTCACCTTATTCAACTGCCGATAATCAATACACAAGCGAAGAGTGCCATCCTTCTTCTTAACAAACAACACTGGCGCTCCCCAAGGTGACACACTAGGGCGGATAAAGCCCTTGTCAAGCAATTCTTGCAATTGCACTCTCAACTCTTTCAATTCTGCTGGTGCCATTCTATATGGTGTTATGGAGATGGGGTCCACACCAAGCATAACATCAATTTCAAACTGCACCTCTCTTTCTGAAGGTAATCCTGGCAATTCATCAGGAAACACATCCAGAAAATCACATACAGTAGGGATGTCTCTTAGTGTTGGACTCCCCACTTGGGTGTCTATCACATGTGCCAAGTATGCTTCACACCCCTTTCTGATCATCCTTTTGGCTAGTGCAGCTGAAATGATGTTTGACGGCAGTAAATGCCTCTCCCCATGTATTACCACATCACCGTTCAAAGGGAGACCAAAAGTGACTATCTTCAGTCTACAGTCAATCATGGCGTGATGCCTGGCTAACCAATCCTTGCCCAAGATGATATCATACTCTCTAAAGGGCATTTCAATCAAGTCTGACAGGAAAACATGTCCTTGGATCACCAAAGGACAGTCTCTATAAATTCTGTTGACCTAGACTTCTTGTCCTAACAGACTAGTTACTAGCACTTCATAACCCATTTGCACACATGGAACAGCGAGTGAACTGACTATGCTAGCACTAACATATGAATGGGTTGAACCCGGATCAAACAATACAAATACTTCTTGATCAGAGATATAGAATGTACCAGCTACCACATCGGAAGTCTCAGCCTCTTCTTGCTGTCTCATCGTGTAAACTCTGGCTGAAGCACATCCTGTCGATTGACCAATCGTGTTCTCGATCCGGGTCAAGCAAAGTGCCTCTACCTCTGCCTCTTCCTCTACCAACTGACTTTGAATCTCTGGGAGCAAGACTCTGAATAGATCCCTCGGCAGTAATAGGAGCTGGACCATATCTCGAAGACGGAGCACTAGTGCACTCTCTTGCTAAATAAACCTTGCATCCGCAGTTAAAGCAGGCTCCAGTGGCCCAATAACACTCCCCCCCATGAATCTTGCCACAAGTCTCACAGGGGCAGGCAGAATATGAACCCTTACTCGACTGCTGACCAGACCTAGGGGGTCTCTGTCCAGAAAATCTACCCCTACCAAATCTTCCACCTTGACCCCTGCTAGGTCCACTAAATTTCTTTTTCTTTCCAGAGGTACCACCAGAACTCGGCTCTACTGACTTTTCCCCCTTGTCTTTTTCTTATTTCTCAACTTTTTCTGATTTTTCTTTCACTGGGGTTGCTTCTGATTCAATTCTCTCCAGTTCAAGTGCTTGAGACATAAGCTCTGAGAAGTTGCTGTGTCGAAATCTCACAACTTGCATCCTTATGCTGGGCTTTAAAACCGTTTTAAATCTCTTTCACCTTGCCTTGCTGGTAGAGAGGAGACTCCCAGTATAGTGACTTAAGCGGGAGAACTCCCTCTCATACTCTACCATTGATCTATTCCCTTGTTTCAAACTCAAAAATTCTTGTAGTTTCTAATCAACATATGCATCTGGGATATATTTCTGTCTAAATTCTCTGATGAAGTCATCCCAGGTCAGCACTAGTGGTTCAGCCAAGCTGTGGGGGATGGTCTTCCACCAATCATACGCATCCCCTTATAGTAGCGACACAAAATACTCAAACTTTAGTTCATTTAGGCAGTGCAGCTTCTTAAATACTCTGTCTATTCTTTCAAGCCATTGCTCTGCCTCTAAAGGGTCCACTGTACCCTTAAATTCTACAGCCCCATACTTCAATAATTTATCATACTATCTGACTGGAGGCAGTGGTTGTGCCACAGGTGTCTGAGGTGGAGCTTGAGCAGGCATACCCCCAGCCATTTGTTGAAACATTACAGCCATCTGTTGTGCGAATTGTGCAGGAAACTGCGGCATTTGTGGGGCTGGTGCTACTGATCCACTAACATTCTGTAGAGCTGGGGCTTCCCCTTGTGCCTCAGCTTCAACAGATTGCTCGACTGAGCGATCCCCTTCTTCCATAACAGTCTGGAGTAGGATATCTCCTAAATAAGAAACACATAGAGATTTCCCTCCGTTAGTTCATATTTATGATGTAATGCACTGTATGTAACAAATATGGACATTGAACAATTGTACTTAACAAGAAAGACAGAAATTCTCAAGTTAAAACATACTTCAAAAATTTTGCTCTGATACCACTAAAACTTGTCACACCTTACCCCTCTGTAAGGCATAATATGATCCCGTATAATACCTAATGAACTACCGAACTTCACCTACCGATAACTCATTAAGTACCCTACAAGGGATTTTAAAACAATTTTCTTATTTTTGATAAGTGGTGAGCATTTTCTAATAAGTATTTAAAACATTTAGTTAAAATTAAAAATAGTTAATATTTTTGGTCCATTTTAGTTTTCCGCAAATTTTATAAAAATTTTGACAGAGTTCTGTCTGTATTTTGAGAAACCAGTTCTTCAAATACCTGTAAAAAGCACTTCTAAAAATGTTTTCTCAACAACTACTTCAATTTCACAATCAAACTCAATCCATTTCAACAACTCCACAATCATTTCAATCAATTTCTCAAGTTTAAAATTCAATAATCCTTAAAATACTAACAATACATTTCATTCAAATTAAATAAAATAGTTCCACTCATATTTCATTAGAGACAAAACAATTTATATATATACATCATTACAAAATTTATATTAAAGGAAATTCAAACATTTTTTTTTTTATTACAAACTTCATACAAACTTTATACAAGCTGCTCAAGACCCATTTATGTGTCCATACTTTTATATGCAATACATACATCAAAATAAATATTTACAGGCAGGGTATAAATTATACCTGATAACTTCAAGCTGTTAGATCCTCAATCCTCAGCAGCTCAGTTTGCTGCTCCTCTGGTCTCTATATCTGCGACAGCAATAAAAGCTTTCGCTGAGTACTAGGACTCAGTGGTGCACAACATACTAAAATAATTTTTATGCAGAACTTAAATCACATTTTTTCAAAAATTTGACTGAACATGAGAATTAAATACAAATCATGCATTATGAGATTTTAATCCCAAACTATTTCATTTTGAAGTATCAAATCACATTTCATAAAACCCATAGTTAGTTCATGCCATTCGAAACAAATAAAATCTCAATGGCTAGAGGCTAAAGAGAAATCACATCACAAGGCTAGCTAGCTCAAATATATGGATACCCATCAACATCCTCTTCTACTGGCACACCTCAACACTTCTCCAGAGAAGGAATCAAAATTCGAAACTAATTACCCCAACTAGTTGTGCTAGTGAGGTGTTCAAATATATGGTCATGACACTGTGGTTTCAAAACTTATCTTAACAATTTGCTAAACATTGTCATTTCAAATATACATAGTAACTTTCGCAATTTAAATCAAAACATCATAAATAAGGTCACAATACTTTCAACAATTCAAAGCAAAAGTAAAATGCATATTTCATTCACTTTATAAATGAATTTCAAAGCATAGTAATGTTGTGGACAAACCTCAAGTGAGTCGCCTCTTGGCCTTGACTCAGTTCCTCGAGTTCTTTCCCAGTATTCTTTTCAACTAAAACACACAATTTCATAATGTTTCGGTACCATAACTTAACATAAATCCAAAAATAAATTTTACTTCACTTTTACCTAACTCTAACGTGTTAAACTCGACGTTCTTGAAATTTTGTGTTTTGGGTTACTATTCACTACACTATTCAAGTCAAATTGTTGACTTTCTAAGGCTCAATAGGTATGGAAACTCCAACTTCACGCATATACCACATTTTGGTCACTAAATTTATTGGTTTTGGTCATTTTCTTAAAAGTTAGGTCTTTTAGGCAAAATGGCCAAATTTTTAGTTTTGGTGTCCCTAATTGTACTGTTTCATTGGTCAGTTTACTGTTGGAATTTGGCAAAACTTTCTTCACATAAAATGTTCCCTATTGTCTTAAGTTTGTTTTACTTTTTGAATCACCCCAATTGGAGTTTTTTAGCTCAGGTTATAAGCAAATTACGTTTACTGTTCATGCTGCAGAATTTTGTTGTGGCAGATTATTAATTCCAAATTTGTTCAACAATTTGATCAAGTTAGGTCCATAATTTGGTCTACCTTTCTTCATATGAAATGTTATAATATGCCTTAGGTTTCCATCGGTTCAGGAATCACCTAAATCGAAGTTTTAGAGAGAGAGTTGTAGCCATTGAAACTTTACTATTCCAATGGCAAATCTAGAGTCTGCAGATTCCATGACCCAACTTTGCTCAGTAATTTGAATTAGTTAATGGCATAATTTGGGTTTGTGTTCTTCATGAAAGTTTTAGATCTATATCTCATCTAACCACTGGTAAAATTTCAGGTCATTTTGACCTGCCTAGCTCGAGTTATGACCTGTTCATTTGGTCAGGTTGTGCAGAGGCAGACTGTGATTTCTCAACTTTGGTCAATTTGTTTACTAGGTTTTAGTCTCTTTTTGGGCATGCTTCCTAAATGAAAATTGTGTTATTTAGTGCCTATTTTCATCCTCAATTGGTCCCATATCCATTGGACATGTAAAATTTCATTTTTGGTCCCTCAAAGGAGATTTTGGTTATGCTGCCAGCACATGACCTTATCCAATCCGAATTGGCTTTTAATTCCAACACTTCTAACACACCTCATTTGGTCACAAATGACCATTTTTCACTTCAAATTAGGTCAAAGACACCATTTACAAGTTTTTTATATTTTTGGTCTCTAAACCCTAATGTCCAAACCCTAATTTCACTAACCTCATGCATTTAGCTACCTTCAAAGCTTTTAATCCTAACCATTCAACTAACTAAAGTTCTTAAAACCATTCAAACCATTCAAATCACTCTCATATACATGCTGGCTGAAAATCATTCATGATCCCTCAACAAATTTTTTTTTTTCATTTTAAGCATTTTTCTAAGTTAAAAAAGTTATAAACACAAGTAATAAACTCATTTGCAACTTAAATCACTAACCTTTGTGTAGCAACTTCTAACTTCCCTTTTCTCCAATTTTCTTTCTTCTTTTCTTCTTTCTTTGATGACCAATCTTCTTCTCAAGTGATTAAATCAAGTTTTTATGGGAGAATTTGGGGTAAGGTAGGGTTAAATGGGTATTTAAAAGCTTGTATTCAAGCTTTCATGGATGAGTCAATGGTGGAATTTGGGAGAACCATGGCTGTCGTTTTTTTTTTTTTTTTTTTGAGGCAGGAGAAGACCATTTTCTTTTTTAATTTTTATGTCTTTTAAGACTTACTTTATGCATTTGAATGGATCAAAATTTGTGGGTATTAAAATAATTAATTTTGACATCATTTTGATGTCATAAAGTGATGTAATTAGCTTTTTCTTTTCTTTTCTTTTCTTTTTTTTCTATTAGTTCTTTAATTTAATTCCCAACTCCAAAAATTTATTTTCTCCAATTTTATTTGACAGTTAGGTCAGGAGTCAGCGCTCGGGGTCAATTAACCAAATTCTCCCTCGCCTGTTCATCCCGGTTTGCAAATAATCTAACATTTCTTCCGGCTCCCTGACCTAATTATTTGACTGGCTTAATAGTTCTTTTTCATGATTTTCTCTTTTCCACTGTGTTCATAAGGGTCCTAAGGACCGCGGCATCATATTTTACGATTCGAAATTTGAGTTTAAAACGACTTCGCAGTCGTTCCCGAGAAGCTCACCCATCGCTGTGACTCTTGGCTTGTTTAACTTCTTATGTTATGTTTTTCTTATTTATACTTAACTAATTGGACATTACTAATTATTTGAGTTTAAGGCTTATCTAGTTGTCTTAAGAGTGGTTCTAAACCCCTTAATTGTCCGAACTGACACCGATCACCCGTACAGTAAAATATACCATGCTATACAAATAGGGGTGTTACATCGCTAGCTTGTCTAGTGGGATGAATTGGCTTTGAATTCCCTCTCTGGCTGAAGTGTTGAGGTGTGTGCCAGTTGAGGACGAATAGGATGTGTACTCATATGATTGCTAGCTAGCTATGTTATTCCTCATTAACCATTGCCTTTTGGGATGAATTGGACTTTGGAATCATGATTAAGCTATGTGTGTGATTTATTGATATTCATTGAGACATTGTGAAATGGAGTTTAATTCTTTATGATATTCTCTGTCTTTTGAATTTAACTATGATTTTTAAGTATCCACAGTTTATATCATTTATGGTTTATGGTTTTAAATTGCATTTTCTTAATGTTGTGCACCACTGAGACATTGGCTCAGCAATAGCTTTTTCATTGTTATCGCAAGTAGGCAGACAGGCAGAGCAGCAGAGTAGGCTGCTTGTGCTACATTTTGGGATTCTGCCAGGTATAATGAGTATACCATCTTTTTGTAATTTTTGTTGTAATGTATATGAATTGTATGTATATATTGTACTTGGTCTTGAGCAGTTGTAAAATAAAGTTGTAATATATTTATTTCTTATCTCAGCTTTTGAACTACTCAGTCATTTTGTAGTCTATCTTTAGAAATACTGAAAAGTGATGTCGAATTAAGTTTGACAAATGTTGAGAAATTTATTTGTGTTGAACTATTATTGGAGTTTGGGATTGAACAAATATATTGGAAGTACTTTTTACAAGTTTTTGAAGAACTGTTTTTTTCAAAATACAAATGGCACTCAGCCAAAATTTTTACAGAAATTATTGATACTTCAGATGTGTTATTTGGTTTCACTTTAGTTAAAAGAAAAAAAATTTTAACACCAGTCAAAAGTGCTCACCACTATAAAAAGAAATAAGAAAAGGTTTAAAATTCCTTATAGTGTATCTAATGGGTTATCAGTAGATGAAGTTAGGTAATTCATTAGGTATACTACGGGATCATATTATGCCTTACGGAGGGGTAAGGTGTGACATGTTTAAATGCTATCAGAGCTAGTTTTTAAATTTTGTTTTGACTTGTAATTTAAATATTCTTTCTTCATAGTACAACTGCTTAATGTCATGGTTTGATACATACAGTACATTACATTATAAATATGCACTAACGGGAGGAAATCTCCTTGTGTTATTTGTTCAGGAGGTATAATATCCTCTAAATGACTATGGAAGAAGGGGATCGTTCAGTCGATCAATCAATAGAGGCTGAGGTGCAAGGGGAAGCCCCAGCCCTTCACAATATGAGTGGATCAGCTGCACCAGCCCCCTCAGTATCGCAATTCCCTGTTTAGTTTGCTCAGCAGATGGCTGCAATATTCCAACAGATGGCTGGTAACATGCCTACTCAAGCCCCATTGCAGACACCAGTGGTTCAACCACAGCCTTTAGTTAGGCAGTACGACAAGCTGATTAAATATGGGGCTACTGAGTTCAAGGGGACAATAGATCCACTAGAGATAGAATAATGGTTGGAGAGAATGGATAGGGTGTTCAAGAAACTACACTGTACAGAGGAGTTCAAATTTGAGTTTTCAGTGTCACTACTACAGGGGGATGCATATGACTGGTGGAAAACCATTCCTCATAGTTTGGTGGAATCTCCAGTGCTAACCTGGGATGACTTTCTTCGAGAGTTTAGACAAAAATATGTCCCAGATGCCTATGTGGACCAGAAGCTACAGGAGTTCTTAAGTCTGAAATAGGGAAGTAGATCAGTGGTAGAATATGAAAGGGAGTTTTCCTGCCTGAGCTACTATTAGGGAAGTCTCCTTTCTACCAGCAGAGAAAGATGTAAGAGTTTGAAACCAGCTTGAAGCCCATTCTCAGACTACAAGTGGTCGGATTCAAACATAATAACTTCTCTGAGCTCATTTCTCAAGCACTTGAATTAGAAAGAATTGAGTCAGAAGTAGCCCCTAAGAAAAAGAAATCAGAGAACAGAAAAGAAATGGAGGGGAAGTCAGTAGATCAGAGTTTCAGTGGTCCTCCTGCAAAGAGGATGAACTTTGGGGGACACAACAGGGGTGGTAAAAAGTCTAGTAGGGGAAGATTTTCAGGACAGAAACCTCCTCCATCTAGTCAGTAGACTACCAGAAGTTCCTACCCTCCCCATCAATGTGAAACTTATGGAAGAAATCATGGTGGGATATGTTGTAAGGCCATAGGAGCCTATTATAACTGCAGAGGCAGAGGAAAAGACTATACTAGTGCCCGTAGAATTGGGCCACCTCCTACTACTGCTACAAAAGGGTCAGTTCAGAATCCTGCCACCAGAGGTTCACAAACACCTACCAGAGGTAAAGGCAAGGGTAGAGGTAGTCCATCAGGCAGCCAAGGCATAGTAAATCAGTCAGAGCAAGGCAGTGCTTCAGTCAGAGTCTATGCAATGAGACAAAGAGAAGAGGCTGAGACATATGATATTATGGCTGGTACCTTCTCAACTTTTAATCAAGATGTGTTTGTGTTATTTTATCCAGGTTTTATCCATTCCTATGTGAGTGCTAGCATCATTGATTGTATTACTGTTCTGTGTGTGAAAATGGACTTTGAGGTGCTAGTAACAAGTCCACTAGGACAAGAGATTAGGGTCAATAGAATGCATAGGGATTGTCCTTTGGTGATCCAAGGACATACTTTTCTGTCTAATTTGATTGAAATGCCATTTAGAGATTATGATATCATCTTGGGCATGGATTGGTTAGCCAGGCATCACACCATGATTGACTGTAGATTGAAGACAGTCACTTTTGGTCTCCCTCAGTACAGTGATGTGGTAATACATGGGGAGAGGCAGCTATTGCCATCAAACATCATTTCGGCTACACTAGTCAGAAAAATGATCAGAAAGGGGTGTGAAGCATACTTAGCACATGTGGTAGACACCCAAGTGGAGAGTCCAGCATTGAGGAACATCCCTACAGTATATGACTTTCAAATGTGTTTCCTGATGAATTGCCAGGATTACATCCAGATAGAGTGGTGCAGTTTGAGATTAATGTTATGCCTGGCGTGGATCCAATCTCCATAACACCATATAGAATGGCACTAGCAGAATTGAAGGAGTTGAAGGTATAGTTGCAAGAACTACTTGAAAAAGGCTTCATCCGCCTTAGTGTGTCACCTTGGGGAGCACTAATATTGTTTGTTAAGAAGAAAGATGGCACTCTCCACTTATTTATTAACTACCAGCAGTTGAATAAGGTGACAATAAAGAACAGATATCCATTGCCTCGCATTGATGATGTGTTTGATCAGTTAAAGAGTGCAGTTGTGTTGTCCAAAATTGATTTGCGATCTGGTTATTATCAGTTGAAAGTGCAAGAGCAGAGTATTCTAAAAACTGCTTTCAGAACTCGATATGGCCACTATGAGTTTCTAGTAATGCCATTCGGGTTAACTAATGCTCCAGCTGCTTTTATAGATCTGATGAACACTATCTTCAGACCATATCTCGACCAATTTGTGGTGGTGTTTATTGATGATATTTTGATATATTTGAGGAATGCAGAGGAGCATGATAGACATCTACGAATTGTGCTGCAGACATTGAGGGAGAAACAGTTATACGCCAAATTGTCAAAATGTGAATGTTAGCTGAAAGAAATCTCTTTCTTGAGACATGTTTTGTCAGCTGAAGGGATCAAGGTAGATTCCAGCAAGGTAGAAGCTATCCTTAATTGGAAGCTACCTAGGAATATCACAAACATTCGCAATTTTCTGGGTTTGGCTAGATACTATCGCCGATTTATGAAAGGGTTTTCTATGTTAGCTTCTCCACTGACCAAGCTGCTTCGAAAAGATGTGAAATTTCAGTGGACGGATAAATACTAGCAAAGTTTTGATGAATTGAAGAGGTGTTTGACTGAAGCTCTAGTCCTTACTTTACCTACCCTGGGTAAAGAATACACAGTGTATAGTGATGCTTCTCACAATGGGTTAGGCTGTGTACTGATGCAAGATTAGAATGTTACTGTTTATGCATCACGCCAGCTGAAACCGCATAAGAGGAACTATCCAACACATGACTTGGAGCTAGCAGCTATTGCTTTGCTCTGAAGATCTGGAGACACTACTTGTATGGGGAGTAATGCTACATTTACACAGATCACAAGAGCTTGAAGTATTTGGGCACTCAGAAATAATTGAACTTGAGACAGAGGAGATGGTTAGAACTAATTAAAGACTATGATTATCTAATAGACTATCAGCCAGGGAAAGCAAATGTGGTGGCTGACACCTTAAGTCACAAGACTATGGCAAGTCTCAAAGTTTCTCCTTTGTCCATGGTACATGAGTTGAAAGCACATCATGCTAGTTTGGAGATTGATGATGACAGACGGATAGTAGTTGAATGGCATGTATAGCCAGTGTTGATTGATCAGATCAGAATGGCTGCTCAAAATGATGAAAAATATCAGAAGCTACTGAAAGAAGTTCAGCAGGATAAGAAACTTGAATTCTCTGTGAGAGATGATGGTTTACTACTACATCAGGGCAGAATGTGCATTCCTAATGATGTTGACTTGAGACAGATCATTATGAAGGAAGCACATGAGTCTCCTTTTGCTATGCATCCTGGTGGAACTAAAGTGTACAGAGGGCTAAAAGAGCATTACTGGTGGATGGGTATGAAAAGGGATGTAGTTAATTTTGTCTCCAAATGCCTGACTTGTCAGCAAGTGAAGGCAGAACATTAAGTACCAGCTGGTTTATTACATCCATTTCCAGTACCAGAGTGGAAATGGAAGGGATAACTATGGATTTTGTTATGGGACTTTCGAGGACATAGAATAGTCATGATGCAGTATGGGTTATAGTTGACAGACTAACCAAGTCTACTCACTTTTTGTCAGTAAGGATGGACTATAGCCTGGAAAGATTGGCCAGATTATACATAGATGAGATTATAAGACTACATGGGGTGCTAGTATCGATTGTATCAGACAGAGATCCTAGGTTCACTTCTAAATTCTGGGGTGGTCTTCAGAGAGCCCTAGGAACTAGATTGAACTTCAGCACAGCATTCCACCCACAGACAGATGGCCATTCTGAGAGGGTAATTCAAATCTTAGAGGATATGCTATGAGCTTGTGTGATTGAGTTTGAAGGTAGTTGGGATACACACTTCCCTTTGATTGAGTTTGCTTATAACAATAGCTACCAATCAAGCATTGGGATTGTCACATCTTACCCCTCTGTAAGGCATAACATGATTCCGTAGAATACTTAATGAACTACCGAACTTCACCTATCGATAACTCATTAAGTACCCTACAAGGGATTTTAAAATAATTTTCTTACTTTTTGGAAGTGGTGAGCATTTTCTAATAGGTATTAAAACATTTATTCGAAGTTTTGAGACTAGTAAAAATTTTGTAAATTTTTTTTTTCACAAATTTTATAAAAATTTTGGCATAGTGCCATCTGTATTTTGAAAAAACAATTCTTCAAATACCTGTAAAAAGCACTTCCAAAGATTTATCTCAATAACTTCATCAATTCCACAACCATCCCAATAAGTTTCAACATCATTTCTCAATTTCCAAAATTCAACAATCATCAAAATACTATTAATCAATTTCATTCAAATTAAAACAAGTTACTTCCATTCATATTTCATTAAAGATAAAACAATTTATATACATCATTACAAAAATTTACATTAGGAAAAATCCAAACCAAATTTATTACAGGCTTTATACAACTTTATACAATTTTATACAATTGCTCATAACCAATTTTACATGTCCATACAGTTACATAAATTTACATATATCAAAATAGTTTTTACAATTAGGGTATAAAATATACCCGATAGACTTCAAGGCAGGTAGCTCCTCAATCCTCAACAGCTTACTCTGCTGCTTCTCTAGTCTCTATATCTGCATGACAAAGAATAATACCATCACTGAGTACTAGGACTCAGTGGTGCACAACATACTAAAATAATCTTTATGCAGAATTAAAACATAATTATTCAAAAATTTAACTGAACATGAGACATAAAATTCAAAACATGATTCTAACCCAAACAATTTCATTTCAAAAGTCTCAAAACAAATTTCATAAAAACACACAGTTATATCATGCCATTCGAAACAAATATCATCTCAATAGCCAGAGGCTAAGGAGAAGTCACATCACAAGGCTAGCTAGCTCAAGTATATGGGAACCCATTCTTTTTCTTCTTCTACTAGCACACACCTCAACACTTCAGCTAGAGAAGGAATCAAAATTCGAAACTAATTTCCCCCACTAGTCATGCTAGTGAGGTATTCAAATATATGGTCATGACACTGTGGTTTCAAAACTTATCTTAACAATTTACTAAACATTTATTGCCATTTCAAACATATACAAATAAACTTTCAGCAATTCAATGCAAAAGCATAATACACATTTCATGCACTTTGCAAATGAATTTTAAAGCGTATTGATGTTGTGCATAAACCTTATACGAGTCGCCTCTTGGCCTTGACTTGATCCCTCGGGTTTTTTCCTGGTATTCTTTTCCATTGAAACACACAATTTCATAGTGTTTCAGTATCATAACTTATCATAAATCCAAAAATAATTTCAAATTTACTTTTACCTAGCTTTAATACGCTAAACTTGGCGTTCTTAAAAATTTATGTTTCGGGGTTACTATTCACTACACTATTCAAGTCAACTTATTGACTTTCTAAAGCTTAATAGGTATGGGAATTCTAATTTCACCCACATACCACATTTTAGTTACTAAATTTGTTGGTATTGGTTGTTTACTCAAATTTTAAGTCTTTTAGGTAAATTTGCAAATTTTTAGTTTTGGTATCTTATGTTGCACTGTTCCATTGGTCATTTTGCTGTTAGAATTTGATCCTAATTCTAACACTTCCAACCTACCTCAATTGGTCACAAATTACCATTTTTCAGCTCCAACAAGGTCAAACACCTCATTTAACAAATTCTCACATTTTTCCTCCCAAAACCCTAGGTGCCAAACCCTAATTTTCATACACTTCAAATCTAATACTTTCCAATCACCAATCCATAGCTTACATACATCATTTAACTTAAACAAACCTTCAAATACATCAAATTTACTCATTTTAAACCTTAACTTACTACTAGCTGAATTAACATTTAGTCCTCCAACAATTATTTTTGCTTCATTTTAAGCATATTCCTAAGTTCATTCAACTATAATCACCATTAATTCAACTAGAAAATTAAGTTTAGTTTACTAACCTTAGTGTATAAAATTTTTCCTCTTCAAACCTCTTCTTTTCTTCTTTCTTTCTTCTTGGACCTTGTTTTCTAGTTGCCCAAACAATTTTTAACCTTGGCAAAACAGTTTTCTATGGTGGGGTTTTGAGATTTGCAAGCTCAAAGAAGAGCTTTAATGATGGATTATGGGTGAGGGAGAGGTAGTGAGAGGGACGGCAACTTGGTTGAAGAAGATGATTCTTTTTTGTTTTTTTTTTTTTTTTTCTTTCTTTATGACTTTTTAACCTTATGGAAGACCAATAATTATCCAAAATTTATTTTTTTTAATTAGTGTTTATTACATCATGCACGATGTAATGTATGATGTCATCACCTTTCACCTTTCCTTTTTCTTTTTTTTTTAATTTATTTTTCCATTAGTTCTTTAATTAAATTCCCAATTCCGAAATTTTCATTTCTCTGATTTTATTTGACACTTAGGTCAGGAGTCAGCTCTCGGGGTCAACTGACCAAATTGCCCCTCGCCGGTTCGACCCGATTTGTAAATAATTCAATATTTCTTCCGGATCCCTGACCTAATTATTTGACTGCTTAACAATTCTTTTTTATGATTTTCTCTTTTCCACTGTGTTCGCAATAGTCCTAAGGACCACGGCGTAACATTTTATGGTTTGAAATTTGAGTTTAAATCGACCTCGCAGTCCTTCCCGAGAAGGTCACCCATCGCTGTGACTCTTGGCTCGTTTAACTTCTTATGTTCTATTTTTCTTATTTATACTTAATTAATTGACAATTACTAATTATTTGTGTTCAGGGCTTATCTAGTTGTCTTAAGTGTGGTTCTAATCCTTTTAATTATCCGGACCGACACCGGTCACCGGAATAGTGAAATATACCAGACTATACAAATAGGGGTGTTACAGGGATGCCTCCATATTAAGCTTTGTATGGCAGAAAGTGCAGAACTCCCCTATGTTGGGATGAAGTAGGTGAAAGAAATATGATTGGGCCAGAAATTATTCAGCAGAGAGAGGAAAAGATCATATTGATTAGAGATCGACTCAAGGCTGCATCAGACCATCAGAAGTCCTATATTGATTTGAAAAAAAGAGATATTGAATATGCAGTAGGTGATAAGGTATTCCTCAAAGTTTCTCCTTATAAGAGGATTATGAGATTTGGCAGAAAGGGGAAACTGAGTCCTCGTTTTATCAGACCATATGAGGTTTTGAAAAGAGTGGGTCCTTTGGCATATCGGTTAACATTACCTCCAGAGCTAAAAAGGATACACAGTGTCTTTCATGTGTCCATGTTGAGGAGGTAAAGATCTGACGCATCTCATGATCTATCAGTTGAAGAGATTGAGATAAATCCAGACCTTTCATATGAAGAAGAACCTATAGAGATTCTGGCATATGAGGTAAAGGAGCTAAGGAGTAAGCAGATACCCCTGGTTAAAGTGCTGTGGAACCATCATTCAGGCCAGGAAGCTACTTGGGAACGTGAAGAGGACATGAGGAGACAGTAGCCACAGCTGTTCAGAGACCAAAACCAGGTAAAATTTTGAGACGAAATTTATTTTAAGGGGGGGAGAATTGTAAAACCCCTATATTCGGTAGTGCGTTATACTGTTTCGATGACCAGTGTCTATCCGAACAGCTAGAATGCTTAGAACTACACTTAAATTTTAGTGAGGAGACATAAAATAATGAAATACAATAGAGGAAAATACAAGAAAAACAAAGAAAAAATAAGAGCAATGAAATGTAACTAAGTTAAACAAGCCAAAAATCGTGGGGATGGGTGACCGCACTAAGAAGTTGCGGCGTGAACCGTTGACTAGCCCTGGGCCATGAGGAACCCTGAAAAATATTTTTAAGACTGAAATAAACATATATTAGGGTATAATTGACTTAGAAAATGTCAAAGAAAATTTAATTAATTAGTACAAAGAAAAACAAAAAATCGAGAACCCGACAAAAATCAGTGTTACCAAAAAATCGGGAATACAAACTGAATAAAGGCATTTTACTCAAATTGATACCTAGAGTTGCCTTTTGACCTCAATGTCCATTAAAAATAAGTAGTATTACTATTTAAAGATGTCATGAAAAATAAAAATGTGGTACATTAAGAAACGAGGCATAAATGCAAATTGTGGAACTTTAAGTAATTTAATCATTTAATCTAAGTTAGTGCTCCACTAACCTCAACTTATGGGTACTATATAAACTATTTTGGATAGAACCTTGAGTCATCTTCAACCTTTAAACACTCCAGCCGATTGAATCTCCATTGAAACTCCATAGCCAAAGCTTGAACAAACCTCCATGCACCTTAATTCAAGCCATGTTTCTTTAAACTCCCTTCATTAAAAGTGGTCCTCACATCATGGGCAGTAAGTAGCAGCAAAAAGGAGAGAAAATATCAAGTTTTAGCAAGCTCCAACAAGAGGTAAGTGTCCATTTTCTTCCCTTCCTTAATTAAAACTTGTGTTGAGGTTGTGGGTAGTATTTTGGGTGAAGAAATTTGAAGAAATGGTTAAGTTATGGAACTGTCAATTTTTGGCAGCCATGGGAAATCATGTTGATTAATGTTATAAGATATTTTAGCCAATGTATGCTATGTGCATGTGTGAATTGAGCAATTGAAAATAAGGATTTGTAAAGGAAATTTAATACCTAAGTAAACTACCATTTTTAGACAGCCTTTAAACCCATGAAATTATGTATGATATCATGAAACTTATTGATGAATTCTGGTGGTGATGATGTAGGGGCAGTTTGTATGGTTGAGGATGAAAGTTATATGTAGTGGTTAGGAGCATTCATGTATATGTATTGTTTGGAATTGGATATTGTGAATTAGAAGTGTAATTGGTGCAATGTAAATTGGTTATCTTCTGCCCAAAGTTACTATAATATAAAGTAATGAATGTTTGTGGTATGATACAAATGCAGAATTGTTTGGGAAGTGAAGTTATAGTTAGTTGAATGTGTGAATGGTTAATGCCTCAAAAATGTATTAAGGGCAGTATGTGTTTTAGGCTATAAGTGGACTTGTGTGACTCCAATTGGTTTGAGGCCAATTGGAGGTGAAACTAGGTACAAAATGTTCAACTTTCAAAGAAAGCCTACCTAAATTTTGTCCTGAAAGTGAAATGAGAAATGACCAAATCCGGATTAGTGACATTGCAAACCTGAAAACTGACCATTTGAACAGCAGTAAGTATTTTGGCCATAACTCACATAAAACAGGTACAAATGACCTGAAATTTATACCATGGAAAGCCTAGACATAGAGCTACAACTCTTATGAAGACACCAAAGCCCAGAAATGACCATAAGCAAGTCAAAATGTTTGCATAAGTTTGGGTATAAAAACTGCCAGAATCGGAAATGACCTAAAAATGACCTAAGTTTGCCATTTTAGTGCAATCTGTCCAACATTGGTAAAATGACCATAACTTGGTCTAGTAAACTCCAAATGACCTAAAATTTATGGCAAAAGTTCACTAAGACATAGACCTACAAGTTTGTAATACGGACCAGAACTTGAAAACCGAGGGAACTAGGTCATCCGGCTAGGTCAAAATAGCATACCAAAATCCGATAAATTGCAATAAAATGCAATTCACTTGAAAATGAAATTGGTAACATATACCAATACTAAAGGACTATAAAATGTGACATATTGGTAGCATTAAAATTTATTCCTAGAGTGCATCAAGGGTTAACATTATAGGTTAACTAATGAAAGTAATAGTATTAAATAAATTTAATTATTGAACCTTATTGTTATAGACAATTTCACTGAGTACTGAAACACTTTAAATTATGTGTTTCAGTTAGCAAAGACTCAGGAAAGGGGAAAGAAACACTGAGTCAAAGCCAAGAGGCTACTCATCAGAGGTTTGTGCACAATAGTTATTTCTTTTGAATTTTCAGTTGAAATAAATTATGACAATTTGTATGTTATTGTTTAAATTGTGGAAAATTTTTTGAATGGAATTTAATGGATACTTATTGCTTGAAAAATATTGCAAATGGTTTGAAACCACAGCTATCATGTATATTGATTGAATTCCTCGCTAGCTTGTTTAGCAGGATGAATTGGCTTTGAATTCCCTCTTTGGCTGAAGTGTAGAGGTGTGTATCAGTTGAGAACGAATAGGATGAGTACTCATATAATTGCTAACTAGCTATGTTATTCCCCATTAGCCATTGGCTTTTGGGATGAATTGGACTTTGGAATCATGATTAAGCTGTGTGTGTGATTTATTGATATTCATTGACACATTGTGAAGTGGAGTTTAATTCTTTATGACATTCTCTGTCTTTTGAATTTAACTATGATTTTTAAGTATCCACAGTTTATATGATTTATGGTTTATGGTTTTAAATTGCATTTTCTTAATGTTATGCATCACTGAGACATTGGCTCAGCGATAGCTTTTTTATTGTTGTCGCAGGTGGACAGACAGACAAAGCAGCAGAGTAGGCTGCTTGTGCTATATTTTGGGATTTTGCTGGTATATTTAGTATACCATCTTTTTGTAATTTTTGTTGTAATGTATGTGAACTGTATGTATATATTGTACTTGGTATTGACCAGTTGTAAACTAAAGTTGTAATATATTTATTTCTTATCTCAGCTTTTGAACTACTCAGTCATTTTGTAGTTTATCTTTGGAAATACTGAAAAGTGATGTTGAATTGAGTTTGAAAAATGTTAATAAATTTATTTGTGTTGAACTATTATTGGACTTTGGGATTGAACAAATATATTAGAAGTGCTTTTTACAGGTTTTTGAAGAACTGTTTTATTCAAAATACAGATGGCACTCTGCCAAAATTTTTACACAGATTATTGATACTTCAGATGTGTTATTTGGTTTCACTTCAATTAAAAAAAAAAAAATTAACACCTGGCAAAAGTGCTCACCACTGTAAAAAGAAATAAGAAAAGGTTTGTCACACCCTACCCCTCTGTAAGGCATAACATGATCCCGTAGTATACCTAATGAATTACCAACTTCGTCTACTGATAACCCATTAAGTACACTACAAGGGATTTTAAAAAACTTTTCTTACTTCTTTTACAGTGGTGAGCACTATTTACAGGTGTTAAAAACTTTTGTGAACTGAAGTGAAACAATTAACTCATTTGATTTATTTGGAATTTCTGTAAAAATTTTGGCAGAGTGCCATCTGTAATTTGGATAAAACAGTTCTTCAGAAAACCTGTAAAAAGACACTTCAATAATTTTCCAAATCTCAACTCCAATACATTTCTCAACACAACAATTTATCAACTCAATTCCATAGAAATTTTTCAAAGTCTGAGATAAGGAAATATAATACAGTTTTTACAAGTCAAATAGCTCATAATTAATTTACAACTTCAAGGTACAATTTGAATTTGCAACTGCTCAAAACCAAAAACAAAATATACATACAGTGAATATACATTACATTACAAAATACAAAATGAGTTATACTCACTATACCCAAAAATCTCTCGCTGGCGGTACTAACAGCCTAGTCTGCTGCCTATCATCTGTCTACTGCGGCGGCAATAAAGCGATCGCTGAGACAATGTCTCAGTGGTACACAACATTAACCAAATACAACTTTAAATCACAATTCATAAACCATATAAATAGTGGATACGTAAAACCATAGTTAAATTCAAGACAATGAATGTCATAAGGAATTTAAACTCCAATTCACAAATTATCAAAATTCATAATAACACAATTTAGTCAAATAGTTTAAGAATACCGTATTGCCAATTCATACACAATTTGATCAAATTCTTTGAATAACACTGATGTTGCGATCAATATCACAATTTGATCAAATAAGCGAGTAATATCGTTTGCAAATCAATAACACAATTCGATCAAATAACTGAATAATATCGTTTTGCAAATCAATAACACAATTCGATCAAATAACTGAATAATATCGTTTTGCAAATCAATAACACAATTCGATCAAATAACTGAATAATATCGTTTTGCAAATCAATAACACAATTCGATCAAATAACTGAACAATATAATGTTGCCAATCAATAACACAATTTAGGCCATGACACAAATTTTTTTCCATATATGTCGTGTTGTACACCACGACAAGACATACTCACCCCAATAATCGAAATCAATGAGGGAGGAAGCTAGCTATATAATGAGTACTCATCCACACTCACCTCAGACTGGTAAGTCAAGGAGGGAGGAACATAATCATACTCACCCCAGACTGATAAGTCAAAGAGGGAGGAATAATCACACTCACCCCATTAATGGAGGAGGAACATAGTATCAGTGTCATGCCAATTGTGAGTCAAAACAATTCCAAACATTTTATTCAAATGATCCGTAAGAATCCAATAAATTTCCAAAGTTATAATTTCATTCACAAAGTGGAAACACAATTCGTAATTCACTTCAATTTCCACAAAAACCATTTACAGTGCTTTTCAATCAATAAGTATCCATCAATATCATTCAAACAATTTTTCACAGTTTCAAACCATTCACAATGTTTTTCAATCAATAAGTGTCCATCAAACACATTTCCACAATTTAAAACAATAATATACAAATAGTCAATATTTATTTCAATTGAAAAATTCAAGAGAAATAGTTGTTGTGCCCAAACACAATTTAAAACAATAATATACAAATAGTCATAATTCATTTCAATTGAAAATTTCAAAAGAAATAGCCGTTGTGCACAAACCTCTGATATTTGTCTCCTGGTCCTGACTCAGTATTTCTTTCCCTTTTGCTGAGTCCTTGTTAACTGAGAAACACAATTTGAAGTGTTTCAGTACCAAATTAAACTCTCTATCGATGGTGTTTGGTAAATAATGCACTGAACTCAATTATTCACTTAATCACCTAATATACCGACCCTCGTTGCATTTTAGGTAAATTAGGTTTTAGTGTCGTTAATATGTCACATTCAATAGGGTTTTAGGTTTGGTACGTTTTACCAAAGTCATTTCCTTGTTTAGTGCATTTTAATGTAAATTGCTGGATTCCGGGACACTGGTTTGACCTAGCCGGACGATCTAGTTCCCTCAGTTTTCGGGTTTCGGTCAAAACTACAAACTTGTAGATCTATGTCTTATTGCACGCGGGGCAAAATTTTAGGTCAATCCGAGTTAAGTAGACCAAGTTATGGTCATTATACTATTGCTGGTCAATTGGTATCAATTAGGTCAATTTTTGGTCAATTTGGTCAACTCTGGTTCGGCCAGTTTTTGGACCCGAACTTGTGCAAGCTTTCTGACTTGCTTATGGTCATTTCTGGGCTTTGGTGTCTTCATAAGACTTGTAGGTATGGGTCTTAACTATTCATGGTTAAAATTTCAGGTCAATTGGACCTGGTTTGAGTGAGTTATGGCCTAAACACTCACTGCTGCCCAATTGGTCATTTTTCAGGTCCTAATTGCACCTAATCCGAATTGGTCATTTTCTTAGGTCACTTTGCAAGCAGAATTTTGGTATGTTTTCTAATGAAAGTTGGCACATTTTGTGCCTAGTTCCACCTCCAATTGGTCTCATACCAATTGAGGTTACACATTTAAAGTTATAGGTCTATTTGCACACTGTCCTCTATATGTCTTTCAAACCCCAATTCAAACACACATATACCTTGCAATTTGGTTCACTTCCCTACCAATCTGTTTTGGTACATTACCAAAAGCATTTTCTACTTTACATTAACATTACTTTGGGAAGATTACAATTACCCTCAACACACCAAATATAATTCACATTTACAAGTTCTAAATACCATTACATACACACCTAACCATTACAAATCTTACATACACTTTACAATATCAATCTACATACATATCCATCAATCCTTCTAGGTCAATATTCTGCCTATACTTCCATCAATACATAAAATTATTCAAGGGTTCCCAAGCTGCCGAAAATTGTCCTTCAACACCACATTGCCCTACAATTCATCCATACTCATCCAAGTGCCAAAATCACCATATAAATGTGAAATAATTCACTAGGACTTTAAATCACCATGATCAACATTATTTCTCATCAATTATATGCATAATAAATCATTAAATGCATGACCCCATGGCTGTCCAAAATGGCTATCTCAATAACTATTTAAACTTTAAAATTTCCTTCACAAAACTAATACCCATAACATGAACATAAAGTTTAACAAAGGAATTCTCAAAATGTAAACTTACCTTTGATTGTAACTTGCTAAACCTTCACCAAACTTCTCAAATTTGGTATCAATATCTTCCTTGTGATGTGTAGACAAAGTTTAATGAAGAAACCTAAGAGGTTGGAGTTGAAAATGGAGAGTTAAGTGAAGCTTGAGAGAAACGTCAATGGTGGTTCTTTTCTTTCTCAAATCGGCATGAAGGAACTCAAATGAAGAAGGTGAAGTGCAGATGTGATAATGGGTGTACACCTGCCCCATTATGTCTTTAGTTTATTCCCTTAGTGGCCCACTCACATTATTTAACCATATTATAAGTTTAATGTGTTATTTACACCATTTCCACTCCATTTTTGGCTATTTATTTTAGGTACCACTAAACAAATTTTTTATTTCATTTTCTAAGTGTAATACTATTTATTTTTAATGGACATTTAGGTCAAAAGGCAATTCGGGGTGTCAAATGACCATAATGCCCCTGTTCGGGTTATGTTCCCAATTTTTCGGTATTACCGGGTTTTGTCTGTTTTTCGATTTCTCACTTTTCTTTGTACTATTTATTTAATTTTTCTTTGATCTTCCTAATGATATTTATTCTTCAATAAGGGTCTATTTAAGTCCTAAAAATGTTTTTCAGGGTTCCCCGCAGTCCAAGGCTAGTCAACGGTCCACGCCGTGACTTCCCGGTGCGGTCACCCATCGCTAGGTTTCCCGGCTCGTTTAACTTGATCCCATTTCTTTGCTATCATTTTTCCTTTGTTTTTCTTGTACTTTCTTTTCTTGTATTTCATTATTTTATGTCTCCTCACTCTCATTGAAGTGTGGTTCTAGGCATCCTAGCTGTCCGGACAGCACTGGTCACTGGAACAGCAGAACGCACTACCAAACTTAGGGGTGTTACAATTCTCCCCCCCTTAAATAAATTTCGTCCACGAAATTTTTACCCAGTAGCCATCTTACAGTAGTCATACGTTTATTTCTCCTTTCTATATGATCGTATAATCTTCTTTTCCTCAAATTTGTATAAGACTTTTAACAATCTAATACACCGTTTAATTTGTTTGTATAATACTAATCTCCTCTTACTATTGTGTTGTTTAATATTTCGGTTCACGTTCCTTCTTGAATGACCCTTGAGGTCATGTTAGAATCATTCATCAGTCATTGGTCCTCTGACCATTCTAGTCCACAGTCTTCCTCACATTCGTAATATTTCTTTGTTATATATGAATCAACTGTTCAAATCTCTACTTCCATAACTCTTTTTATCTGTCAATATTCTATAACTTACTTCCTTTTGTACTGAACTATAACCTTTCGATATTCTAACTCTTGACTTTTAGATCTCTAAGTAGGATTTTCAAACTTATTTCTAACAATTAAATTCTGTCATGGCATAACTATACCAAAACAGATGCCGTTGGTAACTATTCTCATCTAGGTGTACTATCGGGTGATGCGTAGCTCTACACAATAATCTCAAGTTAGTCTTTATGTCTGCAGCTTACAGTATAAACATCAAGAACATTGCATAGTTACTATGATACATCCCAATAGATCAAACTTTCCTATCTTTTATCCATTTCGAATTCACTGATATTCGAATCTTATTTTGATTACAATATCCATTAGCAATTTCTAACAGTAACCTCCTTGCCCTCATCTAGAGCAATTCCATTACTGCATCTTACCTTTACGTCCTCTTGCTTTACATTAAATAGGCTCGCTAATTAGCTTTATAACTTATGGTGTGTCAGGAAATACTTTTCGCCGATAAACTCTTTCAAAACTAATTTCACTTATTATCACAATCCTTATCTTAAGGACTAATCACTAATGCATCAAAATTTATTCCCTTGTAAAGGAATAATAACAGAACATGTAGTTTTAACACTAGCATAAGAATATGCAGGTTCCAGGGCAAACAATACATATATATATCTTAGTCACTAATTGAGAAAGTACCAGTAATAATGTCAAAAGTCTAAGCCTCTTCTCTCTGCTGTATAGCGTATACTCCAGCTGGAGCATCACCCTGTTCTGGCTGATTCACAGTACTCTGACTTCTAGGTGTACTACCCCTACCTCTACCTCTGCCTCTACTAACTGATGGTGAACTATTTGGGGTAGAAACTTGGGTTGATCCCTTTGGTGTAGTAAATGATCCAGAACGACCTGGATTTACACAATCCCTAGCAAAATGGCCAGTCTCTCCACAGTTAAAACATGCTCCTACGGCTCTATAACATACCCCACTATGTGGTTTACCACAAGTTTCACAAAGTCGATCTGACAGCGCATTTCTGGGTTTCTGTTGAGTTTGCTGATCGGATCGGGGTGGTTTCTGTCCAAAAGATCTATCTCTACCGGACTTCTTACTATCTCTGTCGTATCCCCCAAAGTTTTTCCTCTTTCCAGTAGGACCACTAGAACTCATTACTGTGACTTTCCCTCTTTTCTGTCTTCTCTGATTTCTTTTTCTCAAGAGCGCTTGATTCAATTCTTTCTAATTCTAGTTCTTGAGAAATAAGTTCGGAGAAGTTGTTATGTTTGAATCACCACTTGTAATCGATACTAGGCTTCAAGCCGGTTTCAAACCTCTTACATCTCTCCTATTGGTAGAAAGTAGACTTCTTGCATAATGGCTTAGGCGGGAGAATTCCCTTTCATACTCGACCACTAATCACCCCTTTGTTTGGACTTAGGAATTCTTGCGACACGGTCTACATAAGCATCGGGGACATATTTTTGCTGAATTCCTTGAGGAAGTCATTCCATGTTAGCTGCTGAGTTCTATCAGTTGTGGGAATGGTTTTCCACCAGTCATAAGCATCCCCTGTAGCAAAGATCTTGAGTATTCAAATCTAAGCTCCTGCATGCGGTCACGGTTTCTTGAATACCCTATCCATCCTCTCTAACCATTGTTACGCCTCTAGAGGATCTCTGTCCCCTTGAACTCTGTAGCCCCATATTTCATCAATTTATCATCTTGCCTTGCAGAGGCGTGGTTGTACCATCGTGTATGCAGATTGGGACTTGAGTAGGCACATTACCAGCCATTTGTTGGGACATTGTAGCCATTCTTTGGCGAGCGAGAAAGCTGATGCTTGTAGAGGTGGTCTTCTTTGAACCACTAACATTATGTCTGTGGGGCATCCTTTGCACCTCGGCCTCTATAGATTGATCGACTAAACGATCACCCTCTTCCATAGTCAATGCGAGGATTCTAGACCTCTGTACAATAATACAAGGAGATTTCCTCCGTTAGTGCATATTTATAATGTAATGTCTTGTATGTATCAAACAATGATATTGAGCGGTTATCTTGTGAAGAAAGAATATTCAAATAACATGTGAAAACAGAATTTAAAAACTTTGCTCTGATACCACTAAAACATGTCACACCCTACCCCTCTGTAAGGCATAACATGATCCCGTAGTATACCTAATGAATTACCAACTTCGTCTAATGATAACCCATTAAGTACACTACAAGGGATTTTAAAAAACTTTTCTTACTTCTTTTACAGTGGTGAGCACTATTTACAGGTGTTAAAAACTTTTGTGAACTGAAGTGAAACAATTAACTCATTTGATTTATTTGGAATTTCTGTAAAAATTTTGGCAGAGTGCCATCTGCATTTTGGATAAAACAGTTCTTCAGAAAACCTGTAAAAAGACACTTCAATAATTTTCCAATTCTCAACTCCAATACATTTCTCAACACAACAATTTATCAACTCAATTCCATAGAAATTTTTCAAAGTCTGAGATAAGGAAATATAATACAGTTTTTACAAGTCAAATAGCTCATAAGTAATTTACAACTTCAAGGTACAATTTGAATTTGCAACTGCTCAAAACCAAAAACAAAATATACATACAGTGAATATACATTACATTACAAAATACAAAATGCGGTATACTCACTATACCCAAAAATCTCTCGCTGGCGGTACTAGCAGCCTAGTCTGCTGCCCTATCTGTCTGTCTACCTGCGACAGCAATAAAAAGCTATCGCTGAGACAATGTCTCAGTGGTACACAACATTAACCAAATACAACTTTAAATCACAATTCATAAACCATATAAATAGTGGATACGTAAAACCATAGTTAAATTCAAGACAATGAATGTCATAAGGAATTTAAACTCCAATTCACAAATTATCAAAATTCATAATAACACAATTTAGTCAAATAGTTTAAGAATACCGTATTGCCAATTCATACACAATTTGATCAAATTGCTGAATAACACAGTGTTGCCGATCAATATCACAATTTGATCAAATAACTGAATAATATCGTTTTGCAAATCAATAACACAATTCGATCAAATAACTGAATAATATCGTTTTGCAAATCAATAACACAATTCGATCAAATAACTGAACAATATAATGTTGCCAATCAATAACACAATTTAGGCCATGACACAAATTTTTTTCCATATATGTCGTGTTGTACATCACGACAAGACATACTCACCCCAATAATCGAAATCAATGAGGGAGGAAGCTAGCTATATAATGAGTACTCATCCACACTCACCTCAGACTGGTAAGTCAAGGAGGGAGGAACATAATCATACTCACCCCAGACTGATAAGTCAAAGAGGGAGGAATAATCACACTCACCCCATTAATGGAGGAGGAACATAGTATCAGTGTCATGCCAATTGTGAGTCAAAACAATTCCAAACATTTTATTCAAATGATCCGTAAGAATCCAATAAATTTCCAAAGTTATAATTTCATTCACAAACTGGAAACACAATTCGTAATTCACTTCAATTTCCACAAAAACCATTTACAGTGCTTTTCAATCAATAAGTATCCATCAATATCATTCAAACAATTTTTCTGATTTCAAACCATTCACAATGTTTTTCAATCAATAAGTGTCCATCAAACACATTTTCACAATTTAAAACAATAATATACAAATAGTCAATATTTATTTCAATTGAAAAATTCAAGAGAAATAGTTGTTGTGCACAAACACAATTTAAAACAATAATATACAAATAGTCATAATTCATTTCAATTGAAAATTTCAAAAGAAATAGCCGTTGTGCACAAACCTCTGATATTTGTCTCCTGGTCCTGACTCAGTATTTCTTTCCCTTTTGCTGACTCCTTGTTAACTGAGAAACACAATTTGAAGTGTTTCAGTACCAAATTAAACTCTCTATCGATGGTGTTTGGTAAATAATGCACTGAACTCAATTATTCACTTAATCACCTAATATACCGACCCTCGTTGCATTTTAGGTAAATTAGGTTTTAGTGTCGTTAATATGTCACATTCAATAGGGTTTTAGGTTTGGTACGTTTTACCAAAGTCATTTCCTTATTTAGTGCATTTTAATGCAAATTGCTGGATTCCAGGACACTGGTTTGACCTAGCCGGACGATCTAGTTCCCTCAGTTTTCGGGTTTCGGTCAAAACTACAAACTTGTAGATCTATGTCTTATTGCACGCGGGGCAAAATTTTAGGTCAATCCGAGTTAAGTAGACCAAGTTATGGTCATTATACTATTGCTGGTCAATTGGTATCAATTAGGTCAATTTTTGGTCAATTTGGTCAACTCTGGTTCGGCCAGTTTTTGGACCCGAAATTGTGCAAGCTTTCTGACTTGCTTATGGTCATTTCTGGGCTTTGGTGTCTTCATAAGACTTGTAGGTATGGGTCTTAACTATTCATGGTTAAAATTTCAGGTCAATTGGACCTGGTTTGAGTGAGTTATGGCCTAAACACTCACTGCTGCCCAATTGGTAATTTTTCAGGTCCTAATTGCACCTAATCCGAATTGGTCATTTTCTTAGGTCACTTTGCAAGCAGAATTTTGGTATGTTTTCTCAATGAAAGTTGGCACATTTTGTGCCTAGTTCCACCTCCAATTGGTCTCATACCAATTGAGGTTACACATTTAAAGTTATAGGTCTATTTGCACACTGTCCTCTATATGTCTTTCAAACCCCAATTCAAACACACATATACCTTGCAATTTGGTTCACTTCCCTACCAATCTGTTTTGGTACATTACCAAAAGCATTTTCTACTTTACATTAACATTACTTTGGGAAGATTACAATTACCCTCAACACACCAAATATAATTCACATTTACAAGTTCTAAATACCATTACATACACACCTAACCATTACAAATCTTACATACACTTTACAATATCAATCTACATACATATCCATCAATCCTTCTAGGTCAATATTCTGCCTATACTTCCATCAATACATAAAATTATTCAAGGGTTCCCAAGCTGCCGAAAATTGTCCTTCAACACCACATTGCCCTACAATTCATCCATACTCATCCAAGTGCCAAAATCACCATATAAATGTGAAATAATTCACTAGGACTTTAAATCACCATGATCAACATTATTTCTCATCAATTATATGCATAATAAATCATTAAATGCATGACCCCATGGCTGTCCAAAATGGCTATCTCAATAACTATTTAAACTTTAAAATTTCCTTCACAAAACTAATACCCATAACATGAACATAAAGTTTAACAAAGGAATTCTCAAAATGTAAACTTACCTTTGATTGTAACTTGCTAAACCTTCACCAAACTTCTCAAATTTGGTATCAATATCTTCCTTGTGATGTGTAGACAAAGTTTAATGAAGAAACCTAAGAGGTTGGAGTTGAAAATGGAGAGTTAAGTGAAGCTTGAGAGAAACGTCAATGGTGGTTCTTTTCTTTCTCAAATCGGCATGAAGGAACTCAAATGAAGAAGGTGAAGTGCAGATGTGATAATGGGTGTACACCTGCCCCATTATGTCTTTAGTTTATTCCCTTAGTGGCCCACTCACATTATTTAACCATATTATAAGTTTAATGTGTTATTTACACTATTTCCACTCCATTTTTGGCTATTTATTTTAGGTACCACTAAACAAATTTTTTATTTCATTTTCTAAGTGTAATACTATTTATTTTTAATGGACATTTAGGTCAAAAGGCAATTCGGGGTGTCAAATGACCATAATGCCCCTGTTCGGGTTACGTTCCCGATTTTTCGGTATTACCGGGTTTTGTCTGTTTTTCGATTTCTCACTTTTCTTTGTACTATTTATTTAATTTTTCTTTGATCTTCCTAATGATATTTATTCTTCAATAAGGGTCTATTTAAGTCCTAAAAATGTTTTTCAGGGTTCCCCGCAGTCCAAGGCTAGTCAACGGTCCACGCCGTGACTTCCCGGTGCGGTCACCCATCGCTAGGTTTCCCGGCTCGTTTAACTTGATCCCATTTCTTTGCTATCATTTTTCCTTTGTTTTTCTTGTACTTTCTTTTCTTGTATTTCATTATTTTATGTCTCCTCACTCTCATTGAAGTGTGGTTCTAGGCATCCTAATTGTCCGAAAGATCAGTCACCGGAACAATGAGAACGCACTACCAAACTTAGGGGTGTTACAATTCTCCCCCCCTTAAATAAATTTCGTCCACGAAATTTTTACCCAGTAGCCATCTTACAGTAGTCATACGTTTATTTCTCCTTTCTATATGATCGTATAATCTTCTTTTCCTCAAATTTGTATAAGACTTTTAACAATCTAATACACCGTTTAATTTGTTTGTATAATACTAATCTCCTCTTACTATTGTGTTGTTTAATATTTCGGTTCACGTTCCTTCTTGAATGACCCTTGAGGTCATGTTAGAATCATTCATCAGTCATTGGTCCTCTGACCATTCTAGTCCTGATCTTCCTCACATTCGTAATATTTCTTTGTTATATATGAATCAACTGTTCAAATCTCTACTTCCATAACTCTTTTTATCTGTCAATATTCTATAACTTACTTCCTTTTGTACTGAACTATAACCTTTCGATATTCTAACTCTTGAGTTTTAGATCTCTAAGTAGGATTTTCAAACTTATTTCTAACAATTAAATTCTGTCATGGCATAACTATACCAAAACAGATGCCGTTGGCAACTATTCTCATCTAGGTGTACTATCGGGTAGTACGTAGCTCTACACAATAATCTCAAGTTAGTACTGTAATCTGCAGCTTACAGTATAAACATCAAGAACATTGCATAGTTACTATGATACATCCCAATAGATCAAACTTTCCTATCTTTTATCCATTTCGAATTCACTGATATTCGAATCTTATTTTGATTACAATATCCATTAGCAATTTCTAACAGTAACCTCCTTGCCCTCATCTAGAGCAATTCCATTACTGCATCTTACCTTTACGTCCTCTTGCTTTACATTAAATAGGCTCGCTAATTAGCTTTATAACTTATGGTGTGTCAGGAAATACTTTTCGCCGATAAACTCTTTCAAAACTAATTTCACTTATTATCACAATCCTTATCTTAAGGACTAATCACTAATGCATCAAAATTTATTCCCTTGTAAAGGAATAATAACAGAACATGTAGTTTTAACACTAGCATAAGAATATGCAGGTTCCAGGGCAAACAATACATATATATATCTTAGTCACTAATTGAGAAAGTACCAGTAATAATGTCAAAAGTCTAAGCCTCTTCTCTCTGCTGTATAGCGTATACTCCAGCTGGAGCATCACCCTGTTCTGGCTGATTCACAGTACTCTGACTTCTAGGTGTACTACCCCTACCTCTACCTCTGCCTCTACTAACTGATGGTGAACTATTTGGGGTAGAAACTTGGGTTGATCCCTTTGGTGTAGTAAATGATCCAGAACGACCTGGATTTATTTTAGGTACCACTAAACAAATTTTTCATTTCATTTTGTAAGTGTAATACTATTTATTTTAAATGGACATTTAGGTCAAAAGACAATTCGGGGTGTCAAATGACCATAATGCCCCTGTTCGGGTTACGTTTCCGATTTTTCGGTATTACCGGGTTTTGTCTGTTTTTCGATTTCTCACTTTTCTTTGTACTATTTATTTAATTTTTCTTTGATCTTCCTAATGATATTTATTCTTCAATAAGGGTCTATTTAAGTCCTAAAAATGTTTTACTGGGTTCCCCGCAGTCCAAGGCTAGTCAACGGTCCACTCCGTGACTTCCCGGTGCGGTCACCCATCGCTAGGTTTCCCGGCTCGTTTAACTTGATCACATTTCTTTGCTATCATTTTTCCTTTGTTTTTCTTGTACTTTCTTTTCTTGTATTTCATTATTTTATGTCTCCTCACTCTCATTGAAGTGTGGTTCTAGGCATCCTAGCTGTCCGGACAGCACTGGTCACTGGAACAACAGAACGCACTACCGAACTTAGGGGTGTTACAAGGTTTAAAATCTCTTGTAGTGTATCTAATGGGTTATCAGTATACGAAGTTGGGTAATTCATTAGGTATAAATTAAAATAAATTAAAATAAATTAATTAATTTACAACCCAAGGAAACATAAAAGAAAGAAATCAATCACATTGGTCTTTTATTGTCCATGATCATCCATCATGCATATCACTATTTAACAATTAAATAAAACCTACATACTTAAATTAAATTGAATATCTCATATTCAACTTAAAAATCCAAATTTGAATATGATTCAAACAAATTTAAAAATTTAGATTTGAATCACATTCAATCAAATTTAAAAATTTAGATTTGAATTACATTCAAAAAAATTTAAAAATTCAGATTTGAATCACATTCAAACAAATTTAAAAATTCAGATTTAAATCAAAATTAAATTGTGTGATTAAAACTCCTAATTAAATACTTTAATTAGTCATGGGCCTAATTAGGGGCCTTGAAACAAAGCCCACAATCAAGCAAACGTTGCGCACCATGAGGTGCCATTGATGCCGCCACCTATGGTGGCTCCACCATGTGTGCTGCCACATATTTCTTTGCAACCAGGAATGAATCAATCATCTTATAAACAAATCACATAATTAAATCATATAATAAACAATCTAAATGGAAAATATAGTGGCTCTGATACCAATTGAAGGAGCAGAAGCATGAAAAATATTAGTTTAAATCATTGAATTCAAAATTTTTCTTCCAGGGTCTCATGCATCATGCAAGATTCATTATTTACCTATTTAATTTCAATGTTCAATAGCATATTAAAACACTTTTAATATGCTTTTGGATCTACATTTTCCATTTAAGATTTTAGAATTAACAAATTAATTCATTAGAATCCCAAATTAAATCAAGAATATGTGCACTAACCTTTTAATGCACTGTAGTTGTGTTTGCTACCTTTGGGATGCACCTAGGATACCAGATGTTGTCCTTCTAGCTTGTCCACACTAAGATCACCAATGGCAGTCCCTTGAACAGCTTCTCAAGCATTTCCAGTCAATTAGAAATTGAGGTTTTGCCTTTTAGAGAGGTTGCAGATGTATATTGGACACTAGAAACGATTTCTAGCAATTTTAATTCAAGAGAATGTTGGCAATTCTCTTTTAATTGATAAGAGATGAAGAAGAAGAGAGGAAGAGGGATGAGAGGTTGTAGCACCTTTTGATAAAAAATCAGAATGCTTGTTTTGTTCTTTCATCCTTTCCCTTATATAGCTAGGTCAATACTTAAAACCCTTGCCACATGTCATCTTCTGATTGGCTCAGAATTTTAATTGACTTAATCACATTAAGCCAAGTGTTAAAGCTAGATTTAATCTTGACTTTGATCATCTTACGTGATTGGAAGACAAATGGCAAGCTTATGTATAGTGCCATGTGTCACTATCTCAGGGTGCCACATGTCACCCTGTGAAATGATCAAATTACCCTTGTGTCTTAATTTTGAGTTCTCAACCCAAAATAATTATTTCTCTTCTTCTAATAAATTTATATCAAATATAAATTAATTAATTAAACTCTATTAATTAATTTCTCATAATAAAATTCATATTTAAACACTTTAAATATAAATTTAACTTATATTATACATCCAATAACCTAGATTTGGTTTCAAGCCATGCTAGGGACTTTGCAATCTAATTGCAAACTAAACCTATTTAATTAATCAATTAAACTCTTTAACTAATTAATTAAATCACATTTAACTTGGTGATTACTTGTGTATGTGTGTGACTCACTAGGCTCATCACTAATTGGCAATGAGATATGATATTAACTCTTAATATCATTAGAACTCTTTCTTACCATAAATGATTTCTCTAAATCATTTTAGGCACCTCATAGACCACGGTTAATACCTAGCATAGCATGCCATGGCCACCCAATTAGTAATAAGGAATACCTTAAATGAACCTTCTATCATATGTTACCATGCACTAGAATCTCTCTTTTACAAAATCCCAATTCGAGCTGGAGTCATGGTTTATGTCAAACTCCATTTGCTATGAATATTATGTTCTCTTTTAATTCCAGTTCTTGATTAAAAAGATTTTCTTATCAGAAACTCTTTTCTGATTAAATCTATCTATCCTAGCCAGGAACTTAAAACATCAAGAACAATTAAATGAACATAGGATTTTATCCCTATTTACTTAGGGTAACAGATTCCATCTTGATCAACACCAACCTCCATATATAACTAGTAGGAGCCAACACATGCCCATATACCCATACACAGTACAAGTATGAAAGTAGTATCAAACTCAAACTACCTATATACAAGATAACTGTGCTATCTCAGGTCTAAAGATTATATGCACTGATATGATTTATGACAATGCATTGACAAGAGTAAACTCCATGTGCTAGTCATAAATGTCACTGATTCGGCCTACTTATCATGCATAAGTGCCTATCATGTTTGTTATATGGCATGAGACTCACCATTCCATCTTATTTATAACTCATATAAATACAGTGGAAACAAATATAAATACAATCTTTCTGGATAAGTCATGTCCTGTATGAAATATCCTCGATTGTGAACCAATTTATGATACTTTGTGCTAGAAAAACTGTCACTTATATTCTTAACAACTTAAGAATAGAATTTCTAACAAAATATCAATAGACCTTTTCTATTACACATAAATATATTATGTAAATGGAAAAGTGAAAATGCTTTTTATTAATAAAACATGTACAAGATACATACTAAATGATATACTCTAGGGCATACTACTAACAGAAATAAACCCAAGGGAGCATTGTAAGGCAGTTACACTGAGGAGTGGGAGAACTCTAGTACAACCAGAGGTAGAACCAACAAAGGAAACCATAGAAAATCTAAAGGCCAAGCAGGGAAAAAGGAGGAAGAAGCTAAGAAAGATCAGGAAGAGGAACCAAGGAAGCCAAAGAAATTACTAGAGCCATACCAGTCTCCCCTACCTTTTCCTTAAAGATTTCAGAAAGCCAAATTGGACAAGCAGTTTGGGAAGTTTTTGAAAGTTTTACAGAAACTTTATATCAACATCCCCTTCACTAAAGAACTTTCTGAGATGCCATCCTATGCCAAATTTCTTAAGGAAATTTTGTAAAAGAAAAGAAAGCTAGAAGACTATGGAACAGTAGCTCTAATAGAGGAATGTAGTGCCATACTGCAAAACAAACTGCCTCCAAAGTTGAAAGATCCAGGAAGCTTTTCCATACTTATAACACCCCTATTTGCATAGCCTGGTATATGTTACTGTTCCGGTGACCGGTATCGGTCCGGACAATTAAAAGGATTAGAATTGTGTTTAAGACAACTAGAAAAGCCCTAATTGAAAATAAAAAGTGATTACCAGATAGAAAAGTAAAAATGAGAAAAACAGAACATAAAATGTTAAATGAGCTGAGAGTCACAGCGATGGGTGACCTTCTCAGGAAGGATTGCGAAGTCGATTTAAACTCAAATTTCGTATCATAAAATGAGACTGTAACACCCCTTACCCGTGGAATTATTGCGAACACATTTCCTTAGGACTATACTCAAATTTCCTTAGGACTATTGCGAACACAGTGGAAAAGAGAAAATCACGAAAAAGAATTATTAAGGCTGTAACACCCCTTACCCGTCTGCAGAATAGCCGAGCAAGGCGTGCTACACGGCGTGCCGGAGCACCTAGTCTGTGATTATCACATTTTCTAAACTCAATTTGATTTTAAAAAGTGTTTATGTGCTATTCATAGCATGCTGGTTCTATTTTCACACTTTAATAAAGTCAGTGTTTTAAAATAGTAATAAAAATTTGGCAAGGTGCCATCTGCATTTCGGACAAACTGTCCTTCCAAACCTGTTAAAAACAGTTTAATATGATAGTATTAAAATCTCAAATATTTCACAGTCTCTATTTCTCAATAAAGTCTATAGACTTTTACAGTCATTAAATAGTTCCATAATACAGTCCATAATAATTTAAATATATACAGAAAATCTCCATGTTATTTAATATGTACAGGATATTACAAAATACAAGCTCGAAAATACAATAAAAGTAAAAAATACAGGTTATCCTAAGTCCTACCACATTTGCAATGCAGTGCAGATGACTCCGGACTCCTGTGCAGATCTGATGTCTCACCCGGTTATAGGTCTGCTGGGCTCCCCAGCGGTGTCTCCAATACCTACGCGTTACAAAAGCAACGCGCTAAGCAATTTTGCTTAGTGGTGCCAAATATAAAGAAATATACACTAAAATAAAGTAAAAAAAGTATTTACAAATTTTTGGTGGTGCTGTATGTCAGTAGACTAGATTTAGCTATTTGAATTTAATTGTACTTGAATTACTGCCCGTGTAGCCTATATACTGACCAGACTGGATAAACGGATATACTGGCACTGGGTACCTAGTACCTCGGCCCGTCACACCATCGGTCACAAAGTGTGCAAATACTGTGGCTAAAAAGCCATATAGTCAATCTGGCGATAAGCCAAAAATAAATACACAATATGTATAGCCATAGGCTATTAAAGTCACAGTGTGGCATAATAGGCCGTAAAAACACAGTATGGCATAAAGCCATTTACAGAACAGCTGTCAGAATCCTATTGGCATGCCAACCTATCCATACTAGTCAACTAGGCAAACTAGGGCACATTATTAATTAATTGTTTAATTCTTCAATTTTTGGAGTTTACTAACTATTATATAATTCATAAGTCAATGCATATGTTAACCTTTTTGGGTAATATGGATAAGTTGTTTCTAGCATCAATATGTCACAATTTATATCTCAATATGCTACCAATATAGTGCAATTTACCATTTTTACAAGTTGGCATTCATTGCCAAAATGCTTCAAGCATCATTGTATGCAAAATGTCAAATTCTCAATTTTTATGTGCTAGATTGGTCTAGCTTAAAGTCCTATTTCCCATGGTTTTTAGCTTCTGATCAAAGAAGAAAAATTGTAGCTCTATGTCTTATTGCACGCGGAGCAAAATTTCAGGTCATTTCGAGTTGTGTAGACCAAGATATGGTCAATTTGCTAAAGCTGGATAGATTGCACTTTTAGTGCACAATTTGGTCAAATTTTAGGTCACTTTTGGTTCGGCAGTTTTTGTGCCCGAACTTGTGCAAGCCATTTGACTTGGTTCTGGTCATTTCTAGGCTTTGGTGTCTTCATAAGACTTGTAGATATAGGTCTTAACTATTCATGGTCAAAATTTCAGGTCAATTGGACCTGTTTGGGTGAGTTATGGCCTAAACACTAACTGCTGCCCAATTGGTCAGTTTTCAGGCCTCAAATGCACTAATCCGGATTTGGTCACCTTTTAAGGTTAGTTTCTAGGCAGAATTTTGGCAACCTTTCTACATGAAAGTTGGCCTATTTGGTGTCTAGTTGCACCCTATATTGGCCTCATACCAATTGGGTTCATAGTTTGGCACTTATGGCCTCATTTAGGTGCTGCCTTCAATACATAACCTGCACAAAGCTCATACACTTCCAATTTAATATTCCTTCTCCTCCTCATTACTACAATATTCAATCAACAACACTTCTATACATATATTGTACACAATTTCAGCAACAATTCTGGGCAGAATGTTCAAGTGCTCAATGCACACAATCCATCATTAAGTTCAACATTCACTTCCACCAAAATTCAACATACTTCAATGTTAATATTACACATATACTTCAACATATTCATACATCAACATCACTTACACTTGCTGCCCACAAATTGACATTAACATATATCATTAATAAACATATATTCACACACAAATTCATGCTATTAGGGGATGCCAAACATGGAAGTTTGCTCAAGGCTTCAAGGTTCCATTTCACACCGTTAATCTAAACACTACATGTACGTACTTGTACACAAACTTACTCTAACTTTCATTTGAATCAATCAACCTTCATTTTCATTCATTAGAAGTGAAAATAACTCAAGCTCAACAAGGGTTCATGGCTGCCAAAAATGGACAAATTTATTTCTCACTATTTCTTTCATTTCTCTTCACCAAAACACTCACCTCAACCTAAACACAAGCTTTACCAAAGCAAGGGAGGGATTTTGGACACTTATAACTTTTAATGCTTATCAAAACTTCATCAAATCTGGTTTTTCTTGTTGCCAATATCTTCCCCAAGGTGAATAGGCAAGCTTTAATGAAGGAAGCAAGTGAAAATGAGGGCTTGATCAATGGTGCATGTTGATGGAGGAAGTTTGGCCATGGTGGACTTCCATGGAGGTTTTGTTTCGGCTGGTTTGTGTTTTGGTGAAGAAGAAGTGTTTTCTACCCACTAATGTCTTAGATAATGTCCCAAGGATTGAGTTAGTGGAGCACTAACTCTAAACTAATTGTTTAATTAGTTAAACTTTCATTATTTGCACCTTTAGCTCAATTATTTCACTATTTACATAATGTGTCACCATTTAATTTTTCATGACATTTATAAAGTGTGATATCATTTATTTTTAATGGAAATTTAGGTCAAAAGCCAACTCTAGGTGTCAATTGACCAAAATACCCCACTTCGGGTTACATTCCCGATTTTTCGGTAACACCGATTTTTGTCTGTTTCTCGATATTTCATTTTTCTTTGTACTAATTTATTAAATTTTCTTTGAAATTTCTAGTGTCAATTAAATTTCAATAAACCTTTATCTATGTCTCAAAATTAAATTTCAAGGGTTCCCTACGGTCCCGGGGTCGGCAACGGCCTTCCCGGTGCAGTCACCCATCGCAGCGGTGCCAGCTCGTTTAACTTAGCTTTGTTTTCTCTCTTTCATTTTTGTTTGATTTTTCTTGTATTTTATTTTTATTTATTTCATCATTATATGTCTGTTCACCATCACCAAAGTGTAGTTCCAGATATACTGACTTGCTTGGACTATTATTTGATTACTGGAGCAACAGAACGTACAGAACACGTGCAATGGGGATGTTACAACTCTTCCCCTCTAAATAAAAATTTCGTCCTCGAAATTTACCTGATGTGAAGAGTTGAGGGAACTGTTGTCTCATTGTCTCCTCGCTCTCTCATATTTCCTCTTCTGTGTTATGGTGTCTCCATAGGATTTTCACTAGTGGAATTGTCTTATTTCTGAGCTCTTTTACCTCTCGTGCTAAGATTTTAATTGGTTCTTCTTTATATGTCAGGTCAGGTTGTACCATAATTTCTTCTGCTGAGATGACATGTGAAGGATCTGATCTGTATCTTCTGAGCATCGAGACATGGAACAAATTATGTATCTTGTCCAGCTCAGGTGGTAAGGCTAACCTGTAGACTACTGGTCCCACACGTTCAACAACTTCATATGGGCCAATAAACCTAGGGCTTAATTTTCCCTTTTTCCCGAATCTCAACACTTTCTTCCACGGGGATACTTTGAGAAATACCTTCTCGCCAACTTCATACTCAATGTCTTTTCTCCTCAAGTCAGCATAAGATTTCTATCGGTCTGAGGCAACTTTCAAATTGGCCTTTATCAGTTTCACCTTTTCCTCTGTCTGTTTTATCAGGTCTGGCCCCACTAGCTTATCTTCACCCAATTCAGTCCAACATACAGGTGTTCTGCATTTTCTCCCATACAGTGCTTCATAGGGTGCCATCTGTATGCTAGCTTGATAGCTATTGTTATATGCAAATTATGCCAGTGGAAGGGATCTGTCCCAACTTCCCTCAAAATCAATAACACAACTTCTCAGCATATCCTCGAGGACTTGGATTATTCTTTCTGACTGTCCATCCGTCTGAGGATGAAAAGCCGTACTAAAATGGAGTTGTGTGCCCAAGGATTCTTGTAATTTCTTCCCAAATCTATATGTAAACCTCGGGTCTCTATCAGATATAATGGAAAGCGGAATTCCATGTAGTCTAACTATCTCACTGATGTACAATTCTGCTAGCTTTTCCAGTGAGTAGTCAGTTCTAACTGGCAGAAAATGTGCTGATTTGGTTAACCTATCCACAATCACCCATACTGCATCATGCCTCTTCTGAGTGAGATGTAGACCACTGACAAAGTCCATAGTGACTCGGTCCCATTTCCATTCAGGTATGTTTATGGGCTGTAACAAACCTGATGGAACTTAATGTTTTGCTTTGACTTATTGACAGGTCAAGCATCTAGTTACATGGTCAACTATGTCCTTCTTCATACCTGGCTACCAGTATTGGAGTTTCAGGTCATGGTACATTTTTGTGCTTCTTGGGTGCATAGCATACACACTGTTATGTGCTTCTTTCAGAATACTGGTTTTCAACTCTTTATCATCTGGTACACATACTCTATCTTTATAATACAGGCACCCATTTTCTTTCACTTCATATTCAGTTTCCTTCCCCTTAGTGAATTTGCCCATAACAGCCATTAATTTCTCATCTGTCTTCTGCCCATCCTGTATCTGTTGTAACAGATTCGGCTTCACTTGCAACTCAGCCAAAATAACTCCATCATGAGTTAAGGATAGTTGGGCATTCATAGATCTTAATGCTACAATAGATTTTCTGCTTAAAGCATTAGCGACTACATTTGCCTTCCCAGGGTGGTAGTCAATCACACAATCATAATCTTTCAGGAATTCAATCCATCGCCTCTGACTCAAATTAAGTTCCTTCTGGGTTGGCAGATACTTCAGACTCTTATGGTCTGTGTATATGTAGCAGTTTTCTCCATACAAGTAATGCCTCCATATCTTCAATGCGAAGATAATTGCTGCTAACTCTAAATTATGAGTAGGGTAATTCTTTTCATGTGGCCTTAACTGCCTGGAAGCATATGCGACCACGTTCCCTTCTTGCATGAGTACACACCCTAACCCATTGTGTGAGGCATCACTGTAGACTACAAAGTCTTTTCCAGACATTGGCTATGTTAACACTGGTGCCTCTGTTAACATAGCCTTCAGCCTCTCAAAACTGGCTTGACACTTGTCATTCCAGTCAAATTTCATATTCTTGTGCAGTAATTTGGTCATTGGAGCAGCTATCAGGGAAAATCCCTTTACAAATCTTCTATAATATCCAGCTAACCCCAAGAAACTTCTGATCTCAGTTGTATTTCTGGGAGGCTTCCATTCCATCACTGCTTCAATCTTCTTGGGATCCACTCTAATCCCTTCAGCTGATACTACATGTCCAAGGAATGCAATCTCATTCGACCAGAACTCACACTTGGACAATTTAGCATACAGTTTCTTCTCTTTTAGAGTCTGCAGAACAATTCTCAAATGCTCATCATGTTCTGCTTTATCCTTGGAATACACCAGGATGTCATCAATGAAGACCACTACGAACCGATCTAAATATGGATGGAAGATACGGTTCATAAGGTCCATGAATGCTGCTGGAGCATTTGTTAACCCCAAATGGCATCACCAGAAATTCATAATGCCCATACCGGGTTCTAAATGCAGTCTTAGGCACATCTGCATCCTTAACCCTTAGCTGATGATACCCTGATCTGAGATTAATCTTAGAAAACACACCGGCTCCCTTCAACTGATCAAACAGATCGTCAATTCTAGGCAACGGATACTTGTTCTTCACTGTTACTCTGTTTAACTGCCGGTAGTCAACACATAACCTCAGTGTCCCATCTTTCTTCTTTACAAACAGTACTGGAGCTACCCACGATGACACACTGGGGCGTATGAACCCCTTGTCTAGTAATTCTTGTAGCTAGATTTTTAACTCTTTCAATTCAGCAGGTGCCATCCTATATGGAGCAATTGAAATTGGAGCTATACCCAGCATAATCTCAATATCAAATTCAACTTCCCTTTCTGGTGGTAAACCAGGCAATTCCTCTGGAAACACCTCAGAGAAATCCCTTACTGTGGGTATGTCAGATAAGTTAAGTTTACCCTGCCTAGTGTCAACCACGTGTGCCAGATAGGCTTCACACCCTTTTCTCAACCATCTCCTTTGCAATTGTAGCTGAGATGACATTGGACAAGAAATCTGTCCTTTCACCCACAACTATTATTTCTTCATTCTCAGCAGTTTTCAGAGAGATTCTCTTCAATTTACAATCTACTAATGCCTGATGATGGGATAACCAGTCCATTCCCAAAATCACATCAAACTCATGGAAAGGCAGTTCGATTAAGTCTGCTAAGAACTCTTTCCCTTGAATCTTCAATGGACAGTCCTTATACACCTTTTTTACTACCACACTGTGGCCTAGCGGATTTGTGACCAGGATGTCTTGGTCACTTTCCTACACTGGTATTCCCTTTTCTACGGGCAGTTTGATACAAATATATGAATGAGTAGATCCAGGATCCACTAATGCATGCACAGAAGTATTATAAAGGAGGAACGTACCCTTGATGACATCTGGAGCATCCTGTTCCTCCTGTGCCCTTATAGCATAGGCTTTGGCTAGTTTTCTGCCTTCTGCTCTCCACGCACTCGACACGTGTTTCGTGGAAGTACCGGCTGCCTCAGCCTTACCCGGCCTTCTACCCCTTAGAGCTGGAGGGGCAGGCCTATCAGTTGATACTGGAGTGGATGTAGCAGTTCTGCGAGGACAATCTCGGACTAGGTGGTCTGTAGATCCACACCGTAAACAAGCACCTATCATCCTCCAACATTCACCCTTATGCCATTTTTAGCAATGTGGGCAAGCAACAGATACTGTTGGGGCTTGTAACACCCCTAAGTTCGGTAGTGCGTTCTGCTGCTCCGGTGACCAGTGTTGTCCGGACAGCTAGGATGCCTAGAACCACACTTCAATATGAGTGAGGAGACATAAAATAATGAAATACAATAAAAGAAAATACAAGAAAAATAAAGGAAAAATAATAGCAAAGAAATGTAACCAAGTTAAACGAGCCGAAAACCCTAGCGATGGGGGACCGCACCGGGAAGTCATGGCGTGGACCGTTGACTAGCCCTGGACTGCGGGGAACCTTGGAAAACATTTTTTAGACTTAAATAGACCCTTATTGAAGAATAAATATCATTAGAAATATCAAAGAAAAATTAAATAATTAGTACAAAGAAAAGTGAGAAATCAAAAAATAGACAAAACCCGATGTTACCGAAAAATCGGGAATGCAACCCGAACAGGGGCATTATGGTCATTTGACATTCCGAATTGTCTTTTGACCTAAATGACCATTAAAAAGAAATAATAATACACTTAGAAAATGAAATGAAAAATTAATTTAGTGGTACCTAAAGTAAATAGCCAAAAATGGAGTGGAAATGGTGTAAATGACACATTAAACTTATAATATGATTAAATAATGTGAGTGGGCCACTAAAGGAATAAACTAAAGGCATAATGGGGCAGGTGTACACCCATTATCCCATCTGCACATCATCTTCCTCATTTTAATTCCTTCATGCCGATTTGAGAAAGAAGAAAACCACCATTGCCGTTTGCTCTCAAGCTCATCTAATCCCTCCATTTCACCTTCAATCACTTAGGTTCCTTCATGAAAAATTTTCTACACATCACAAGGAAGAGTTTGATACCAAATTTAAGAAGTTTAATCAAGGTTTAACAAGTTCCAGCTATAAGGTAAGTTAGCATTTTTGAAGATAGCTTTGTTAAACTTTGTGTGCATGTTATGGGTGTTGAATTTGTGAAGGAAATTTTTAAGTTGAAGAGTTATTGAGATATCCATTTTTGGGCAGCCATGTAGTCATGTATTTGATGAGATAATTGTGCATATATTTGATGGGAAATGATGTTGGTTATGGTGATTTAATAACTTAGTGAATTACTTCATATGTATATGGTGATTTTGCATTTAGAATGGAAATTGATGAATTGTAGGACACTTTGGTGTTGAGAGACATTTTCGGCAGCCTTGGAACTCTTGGATAAGTATATGTGTTCATGAAGATATGGGCAGAATTGTGGCATTAAGGATAGATGGATATGTATATGAAATTGTTGTGTAAAGTGTATGTAAAAACTAGTAATGTTTATGTGTATGTGTAATTGTATTTGGACTTTGGAAATTAGAATTATATTTGGTGTGTTGAGGATAATTGTAATCTGCCCAAAGTGATGTTAATGTAAAGTGGAATATGTTTTTGGTAATGTACCAAAACAGATTTGGTAGGGAAGTAAACATATTGCAAGGTAAGTGTGTGATTGATGTGTGTTTAAGCAAGGTAACTAAGGGCAGTTTACATTTTAGCCAATAAGTTTAAATGTGTAACCTCAATTGGTATGAGACCAATTGAAGGTGGAACTAGGCACAAAATGTGCGAACTTTCATTGAGAAAGCATACCAAAATTCTGCTTGCAAGGTGACCTAAGAAAATGACCAATTCGGATTAGGTACAATTAGGACCTGAAAAATGACCAATTGGGCAGCAGTGAGTTTTTAGGCCATAACTCACTCAAAACAGGTCCAATTGACCTGAAATTTTAACCATGAATAGCTAAGACCCATACCTACAAGTCTTATGAAGACACCAAAACCCAGAAATGACCATAAGCAAGTCAAAGAGCTTGCACAAGTTCGGGTCCAAAAACTGGCCGAACCAAAGTTGACCAAATTGACCTAAAATTGACCTAATTTGATGCCATTTGACCAGCAATAGTGTAATGACCATAAATTGGTCTACTTAACTCGGATTGACCTAAAATTTTTCCCCGCATGCAATAAGACATAGATCTACAAGTTTTTAGTTTTGACCGAAACCCGAATACCGAGGGAAATAGGCCGTCCGGCTAGGTCAAACTAGTATCCCGAAATCCAGCAAGTTGCATTAAAATGCACTAAACAAGGAAATGAGTTTGGTAAAACGTAACAACCCTAAAACCCTATCAAATGTGACATATTAATGACACTAAAACCTAATTTACCTAAAACGCATCGAGGGTCGGTATATTAGGTAATTGAGCAAATAATAGCCTTCAGTGAATTACTTATCGAACATTATCGTTAGAGACAATTTAATTTAGAACTGAAACACTTCAAATTGTGTTTCTCAGTTAACAAGGACTCAGCAAAAGGGAAAGAAATACTGAGTCAAGACCAGGAGACAAATATCAGAGGTTTGTGCACAACAACTATTTCTTTTGAATTATTTTCAATTGAAATAAATATTGACTATTTGTATATTATTGTTTTAAATTGTGGAAATGTATTTGAATGAATATTTATTGCTTGAAAAGCATTGTAAATGATTTGAAACTGTGAGAAATTGTTTGAATGACATTGATGGATACTTATTGATTTAAAAGCATTGGAAATGGTTTGAAACCACAGCTATCATGTATATTGATTGTATTCCTCATTAGCTTGTCTAGTGGGACGAATTGAATTCCCTCTCCGTCAAGTGTTGAGGTGTGTGCCTGTTGAGGACGAATTGAATGAGTACTCATATTTTTGCTAGCTAGCTATGTTATTCCTCATTAGTCATCGACTTTTGGGACGAATTGAATACCTCATTAGCCATTGGCTTTTGGGACGAATTGAACTATGGATCATGATTAAGCTGTGTGTGATTTATTGATATGTATTGTGAGATTGTGAAATGAATTTAAACTCTTATTGACATATACTGTCTTTTGAATTTAACCATGATCTGGCTTTTTGAAATTATTGTGATATTGAGAAATGGAGTTTAAATTCTGTTTGACAATTATTGTCTTGAAATTAACTATGGTTTTAAGTATCCACTATTTACATGACTTATGAATTGTGATTTAAATTGTATTTGGTTAATGTTGTGCACCACTGAGACATTGTCTCAGCGATAGCTTTTTATTGCTGTCGCAAGTAGACAGACAGACAGGGCAGCAGACTAGGCTGCTAGTATCGCCAGCGAGAGATTTTTGGGTATAGTGAGTATACCACATTTGGCATTTTGTACTATAATGTATGACACTGTATGTACATTTTGTTTTTGGTTTTGAGCAGTTGTAAATTCAAATTGTACCTTGAAGTTGTAAATTAATTATGAGTTATTTGACTTGTAAAAAATTGTATTATATTTCCTTATCTCAGACTTTGAAAAATTTCTATGGAATTGAGTTGATAAATTGTTGTGTTGAGAAATGTATTGGAGTTGAGATTTGGAAAATTATTGAAGTGTCTTTTATAGGTTTTCTGAAGAACTGTTTTATCCAAAATACAGATGGCACTCTGCCAAAATTTTTACAGAAATTCCAAATAAATCAAATGAGTTAATTGTTTCACTTCAGTTCACCAAAGTCTTTAACACCTGTAAATAGTGCTCACCACTGTAAAAGAAGTAAGAAAAGTTTTTAAAATCCCTTGTAGTGTACTTAATGGGTTATCAGTAGACGGAGTTGGTAATTCATTAGGTATACTACGGGATCATGTTATGCCTTACAGAGGGGTAGGGTGTGACAGGGCTGGTCCCCTGTACCCTGTCCCTGGAGAGCTAGCCATTGAAGGGGTGGACTGCCCTCTCCTTGGTACAAACTGAGATTTGGGCCTCTGTGACTGACCCTGACTTGGTGCTCTACTAAAACTCGGAGTAGGCGAACCTTTGAATTTCTTACTAGGGGCAGAAGATGTAACGGTCTGACCCTGACCACTTTTCTGCTGTCTGTCCCTTCTGTTCTGCTCATTCATTCTAACCTTTTCAACCTTCAGTGCAGCTTCCACTAACTTGGCAAACTCTGTAATCCCCAAGGCTGTAATCATTACTTTAATGTTATCATTGAGTCCTTCCTCAAATCTCTTGCATCTCTCTGCCTCATTAGGGACTATTTCCCGCCCATAGCGGCTCAGTCTGACAAATTCTCTTTCATATTCAGCCACTGTCAACTGTCTCTGGCGTAGGGTAATAAACTCCCTTCTCTTCTCTTCCAAATATACACTGCCCACATACTTCTTTCTGAACTCAGTGAGAAAGAAATCCCAAGTTATCTGTGCTGGTGGTACCTCACTAGTTACTGTATCCCACCACTAGTATGCATCATCCGACAGTAGTGATACAGCAGCTTCCAAATTCTGCTCTGAAGTACAATGAAGTTGTTTCAAGACTCTTCCAGTTCTGTCCAACCAGTTTTTAGCTGTGACAGAATCATCTTCCCTTTTGCCCAGAAAGTCCACTGCTCTAAACTTCCTGGGTCTCTCCATATGAGATTTTTGATGTGGAGGTGGTGGTGGCAGCATAACTCCTGCCATTTGTCTAAAGAACTCAGCCATTTGCTGAAATGTGGCTGATGCATTTGGTACTGGTGGAACAGGTTCCCTCCTGTCTCCTAGTTCAGTCATAGATGGAGCATGACTTTCAACTTCCTCATCGATAGCTCTCTGCGATGTGGAGTCCATATTCTTATCAAAATAACAAAACAAATCAAAAGATCTGCATTAGAGTCATCTTAACACTTACAATACAATGCATGATGTGTAATCTATCTAGGTCCAGAAACGCCTAAACCGTGCTCTAATACCACTAAATGTAACACCCCTTACCTGTCTACAGAATAGCCGAGCAAGGCGTGCTACACGGCATGCCGGAGCACCTAGTCTGTGATTATCACATTTTCTAAACTCAATTTGATTTTAAAAAGTGTTTTTGTGCTATTCATAGCATGCTGGTTCTATTTTCACACTTTAATAAAGTCAATGTTTTAAAATAGTAATAAAAATTTGGCAAGGTGCCATCTGCATTTCGAACAAACTGTCCTTCCAAACCTGTTAAAAACAGTTTAATATGATAGTGTTAAAATCTCAAATATTTCACAGTATCTATTTCTCAATAAAGTCTATAGACTTTTACAGTCATTAAATAGTTCCATAATACAGTCCATAATAATTTAAATATATATAAAAAATCTCCATGTTATTTAATATGTACAAGATATTACAAAATACAAGCTCGAAAATACAATAAAAGTAAAAAGTAAAGGTTATCCTAAGTCCTGCCACATTTGCAATGCAGTGCAGATGACTCCGGACTCCTGTGCAGATCTGATGTCTCACCCGGTTATAGGTCTGCTGGGCTCCCCAGCGGTGTCTCCAATACCTACGCGTTACAAAAGCAACGCACTAAGCAATTTTGCTTAGTGGGGCCAAATATAAAGAAATATACACTAAAATAAAGTAAATAAAGTATTTACAAATTTTTTGTGGTGCTGTATGTCAGTAGACTGGATTTAGCTATTTGAATTTAATTGTACTTGAATTACTACCCGTGTAGCCTATATACTGACAAGACTGGATAAATGGATATATTGGCATTGGCTACCTAGTACCTCGGGCCGTCACACCATCGGTCAAAAAGTGTCTCCCGGTGTGCAAATAGCGTGGCTAAAAAGCCATATAGTCAATCTGGCGATAAGCCAAAAATAAATACACAATATGTATAGCCGTAGGCTATTAAAGTCCTGATCTTGCATAATAGGTCAGAAACACAGTATGGCATAAAGCCATTTACAGAACAACTGTCAGAATCCTATTGGCATGCTAACCTATCCATACTAGTGAACTCGGCAAACTAGGGCACATTATTAATTAATTGTTTAATTCTTCAATTTTTGGAGTTTACTAACTATTATATAATTCACAAGTCAATGCATATGTTGACCTTTTTAGGTAATATGGATAAGTTGTTTCTAGCATCAATATGTCACAATTTATATCTCAATATGCTGCAAATATAGTGCAATTTACCATTTTTACAAGTTGGCATTCATTGCCAAAATGCTTCAAGCATCATTGTATGCAAAATGTCAAATTCTCAATTTTTATGTGCTAGATTGGTCTAGCTTAAAGTCCTATTTCCCATGGTTTTTAGCTTCTGATCAAAGAAGAAAAATTGTAGCTCTATGTCTTATTGCACGCGGAGCAAAATTTCAGGTCATTTCGAGTTGTGTAGACCAATATACGGTCAATTTGCTAAAGCTGGACAGATTGCACTTTTAGTGCACAATTTGGTCAAATTTTAGGTCACTTTTGGTTCGACAGTTTTTGTGCCCGAATTTGTGCAAGCCATTTGACTTGGTTCTGGTCATTTCTGGGCTTTGGTGTCTTCATAAGACTTGTAGATATAGGTCTTAACTATTCATGGTCAAAATTTCAGGTCAATTGGACCTGTTTTGAGTGAGTTATGGCCTAAACACTAACTGCTACCCAATTGGTCAGTTTTTAGGCCTCAAATGCACTAATCCGGATTTGGTCACCTTTTAAGGTCAGTTTCTAGGCAGAATTTGAAGGAACGGAAGCGTGAAAAACACAAGTTTATACCATTGAATTCAAAAATTTTCACCTAGGGTCACATGCATCATGCAAGATTTATTTTTATCTATTTGATTTCAATGATAAACAACATATTAAAACTCTTTTAAAATGTTTTTGGATCTGTATTTGCCATTTAAGATTTTAAAATTAATCAGATTAATTTTAGAACCCTAGATTAAATCAAGAACGATTACACTAACCTCTTGATGCACTGCAGCGTGTCTGCGCCTTTGAGATTCGTCTTCAGACACGGATGTTGTCCCTCTAGCTTGTCCACACCAAGAACACCTATGGCAGCCCTTGAACAGCTTCTAAAGCCTTTTCTATTAATTAGAAATTCAAGTTCTGCCTTTTAAGAGATTAGAGATGTAAACAGGACACTAGAAACAATTCCTAGTGTTCTTAATTCAAGAGATTGATGGCTAATCTCTTTGAATTGATAAGAGATGAAGAAGAAGAGATAAAAACCCTCAAAGTTGCGTGACAAAGGAGTGTGGCTGCTGGTTATGTTTTATTTTCTCATAACAACACTTAAATAGCTAGGTTAACACATTAAACCCTTGCCACATGTCACCCTTTGATTAGCTCTAGGTTTAAGTGACCCAATCACATTGTGCCAAGTGTCAAATCTATATTTAATCTTGATTTTAATCATCTTACATGATTAAAAAACATTTGGCAAGCTTATGTGTTATGCCATGTGTCACCATCTCATGGTGCCACATGTCACACTGCAAAATGACCAAAATGCCCCTGTGTCTTAATTTTGAGTTCTTAACCCAAAATAATTATTTTCTTCTTCTAATTAATTTATATCAAATATAAATTAATTAATTAATCTCTATTAATTAATTTCTCATTAATTAAATTCATATTTAAACACTTTAAATATAAATTTAACTTACATTATACATCCAATAATCTAGATTTGGTTTCAAGTCATGCTAGGGACTTTGCAATCTAATTGCAAACCAAACCTATTTAATTAATCAATTTAAACTCTTTAATTAATTAAATAAATCATATTTAATTAGGTGATAACTTGTGTATGTGTGTGACTTACTAGTCTCATCACTAATTGGCAATGAGACATGATATCAACTCTTAATATCATCAGAACTCTTTCTTACCATAAATGATTTCTCTAAATCATTTTATGAACCTCATAGACCATGGTTAACACCTAGCATAGCATGCCATGGCCACCTAATTAGTAATAAGGTTTACCTTAAATGAACCTATAATCATATGTTACCATGCATTAGAATCTCTCTGTTACAAAATCCCAACTCAAGCTGGAGTCATGGTTCTATGTCAAACTCCATTTGCTATGAATATTATGTTCTCTTTTAATTCTAGTTCTTGATTAAAAAGATTTTCTCATCAGAAACTCTTTTCTGAATAAATCTATCTGTCCTGGCCAGGAACTTGAAACATCAAGAACAATTAAATGAACATAGGATTTTATCTCTATTTACTTAGAGGAACAGATTCCATCTTGATCAACACCTACCTCCATATATAACTAGTAGGAGCCAACACATGCCCATATACCCATACACAGTACAAGTATGAAAGCAGTATCAAACTCAAACTACCTATATACAAGATAACTATGCTATCTCAGGTCTAAAGATTATATGCACTGATATGATTTATGAGAAAACATTGACAAGAGTAAACTCCATGTGCTTGTCATAAGTTTCACTGGTTCGGCCTACTTATCATTTATAAGTGCCTATCATGTTTGTCATATGGCATGAGACTCACCATTCCATCTTATTTATATCTCATATAAATAACTTGGGAACAAACATGAATACAATCTTTCTGGATAAGTCATGTCCTTATTATGAAGTATCCTCGATTGTGAACCTATTTATGATACTTTGTGCTAGAAATATTGTCACTCATATTCTTAACAACTTAAGAATAATATTTCTAACAAAATATCAATGGACCTTTTCTATTACACATAAATATATTATGTAAACAGAAAAGTGGAAATGCCTTTTATTAATAAAAATATATACAAGATACATACTAAATGATATGCTCTAGGGCATACTACTAACAATCTCCCACTAGTACTAGAGCCATTCTTTACAATACCTTAGACCCATCTTCTCAAGATGTCGATCTAACTGAGTTTGTGACATAGGCTTAGTGAATGGATCAGCTGAATTTTTTCAGCTGATGTTATTTTTTCTGCATGGCTATATCGCCTTGCCCAACTATATCTCTGATAATGTGGTAGTGCCTTTCTATGTGTTTGGATTTTGGGTGAAACCTTAGTTCCTTAGCCTATATGACTGCTCCATTGTTGTCACAGTGTAGTTGAACTGCTGACTCAATAGAAGGAACTACTGTAAGTTCTGTCACGAACTTCTTTATCCAAACAGCTTCCTTTGCAACATCTGATGCAGCAATATACTCAGCCTCTGTAGTGGAATCTGCAGTCGTGCTCTGTTTGGAACTCTTCCAACTTACTGCACCTCCATTATAAATGAACACATATCCAGAGGTAGACTTTCTATCATCGATATCTGATTGGAAATCAGAATCAGTATAACCATCCAATTGCAAGTCTCCATCTCCATAAATCAAGAATAAATCCTTAGTTCTTCTCAAGTACTTAAGGATATTCTTGTGACTATCGATGTTCCAAACACGATTGGATTGATACCGCTAGTCAAACTAACAAAGATATGCGATATCAGGCCTAGTACACAACATTGCATACATTAAACTTCCAATAGCCAAGCATATGGAATCTGGCCATCTTATCTCTTTCTTGGTGTCTTTGGAGACATCTCTTTAGAAAGATGGATACCATGTCTCACTGGTAACAATCCTCTCTTGGAATCAAGCATGTTAAACCTCTTTAACACCTTTTCCAAGTATAGACTTTGGGATAAACCAATTATTCGTTTCGCTCTATCTCTATAGATGCGAATCCCAAGAATATAGGTTGCCTTCCCTAAGTCTTTCATGGAGAATGTATTTGACAACCATACCTTTATAGTCGTCAACATACCTGTGTCATTACCCATCAACAGTATATCATCCACATATAAGACAAGGAAAGTGATAGCACTGTCACTAACCTTCTTATATACACATGGCTCATCCTCATTTTTGATAAAACCAAAGGATTTAATGGCTTCATCAAAACGGATGTTCCAACTCCTCGAAGCTTGTTTCAACCCATAAATGGATTGCTTTAGCTTGCATACCTAGGAACCATCTTGGGATTCAAATCCCCTAGGTTGTTCCATGAAAATGTTTTCTTCAATGTATCCATTGAGAAAAGTTGTTTTGACATCCATCTGCCAAATCTCATAATTATAGTATGCAGCTATTGCTAATAAAATCCAAATTGATTTAAGCATGGCAATAGGCGAGAAAGTATCCTCATAGTCGATTCCTTGCCTTTGGCGAAACCCTTTCTCTACTAGCCTTGCTTTATAGGTCTCTACCTTTCCATCAGAACCAATTTTCTTCTTGAAAACCCATTTGTTCCCTATAGGTACAATACCTTCAGGTGGGTCAACAAGATCCCAAACTTGATTCTTATACATGGAATCAATCTTGGATTTCATAGCTTCAATCCATTTTGAAGAGTCTATATCTGATATAGCTTCTTCATAGGTAAGTGGATCATCCCCATGATCTACTTCTTCATGAGTAGACAACTCTTGTTCTTCTTCATGAAGAAAACCATATCTCACTGGTGGGTGAGATACCCTGGTTGTTCTACGAGGAACAGTTGTAGATGTTTCATCAACGGGTATAGGTTGACTAGATGGATCTATATCCATCTGATCTGTTGGTTGGTCAGAATTCTCCAATTCTAAGTCTATTTGCCTTCCTTTACCTCCTTCTTGAACAAACTGTTGTTCAAGAAATGTGGCATCTCTACTTATCACAACTTTTTGTGAAGTAGGCAAAAAATAATATCTAAAACTATCTTTTGAATATCCAACAAATCGACCTTTTTCTGATCTGGTCTCCAATTTATCAGTGTTCAGCTTTTTGATATAAGCTGGACAACCCCAAATCTTAACATGCTTAAGACTTGGTTTTCTTCCATGCCATATCCCATAAGGTGTGGAAGAAACTGATTTTGATGGAATCCTATTCAAAATATACAAACCTGATTCTAATGCAAATCCCTAAAAAGGAGATTGGCATATCAGTATAGCTCATCATACTACGTACCATATCCAATAGGGTACGAATTCTCCTTTCAGATACACTATTCAGCTATGGCGTTCCTGGAGGAGTCAGCTGAGAAACAATGCCATGCTCTCTCAAGTATTCATCAAATTTAGTACTCAAATATTCACCTCCACGATCTGATCGAAGAGCTTTAATACTCTTTCCTGTTTGATTTTCTACTTCAGATTTAAATTCTTTGAACTTTTCAAAAGATTCTTGTTTGTATTTCATCAAATACAAATACCCAAATCTTGATTTATCATCAGTAAAGGTAATAAAATAATGAAAACCCCCTCTAGCCATTTCTTTAAATGGACCACATACATCACTATGTATTAGCTCTAAAATATTTTCAGCTCTTAGCCCTTGTCCAACAAAGGGTGATCTAGTCATTTTGCCCTGAAGGCAAGATTCACAAGTTGGAGTAGGCTCAGAGCCCAATGAGGATAGAATCCCCATTTTCTCCAGTTTTGCAATCCTATCTTCTGCAACATGACATAACCTTAAGTGCCAAATATATTTTGAACTTGAGTTGGTTTTCACCATGGCATTGCATTCTTTTAGATTGCTATACTCTAGCCAGTGGAAACACTTTCTTACTGGCAATGGAAACACTTTCCTATTGGCAGTGGAAACACTTTCCTTTGCCTTTGTCAGCTTTGGTCTTCCCTTTCTGTTTAGCTATTTTCTTGGAAGGACCAGGAATCTGAAGTTTCTTTTTCTTATTGCCCTTCTTCTTGTTGGACTTTCCAGCAGAAGAAGATGCAACCAAAGCTACCTATTTTCCTTTATTGCCTGGCATATTCTTTTGGGCAATAACCAGCATGTTGAGTAAACCAGCTAAGGTGCATTCCTGTTTAGTCATATGGAAATTTGTCACAAAATTCCCAAAAGACTTAGGAAAAGACTGAAGGATTAAATTCGTCTGTAGTTGGAAATCCATGTTGAAGTCAAGATGTTCCAACTGCTCAATCAGCCGAATCATCTTGTGGACATGATCCCCAACATTCTGTCCCTCAGACATCCTCATACGGAATAGCTGTCTAGATATCTCATACCTAGCATTCCTGCTGTGCTCACCATACAACTTTTGTAGGTGAAGGAGGATCTTACTCGCACTCTGCATGTTCTCATGTTGCTTCTGTAACTCATTACTCATGGAAGCAAGCATGTAACACTTAGCTCTCATATCATGCTCCTTCCACTTGTCCAAAGTTTCATGTTCCTCTTGTGTGGCCTCTGGAGGTAAGGGACCAGGAACATTTGAATCTAGAACATATCCTATATGTTCAAGGTTCAGGACAAGTTTCAAATTTCTTAGCCAATCAGACAGATTAGGTCCTGTCAACCTATTGTGATCAAGTATGCTTGCAAGGATATTGGATGGTGGTGATTGTTTTGTGCTCATTTTTATCAGAAAATTAACTTGCAGAAAATAATCAGATTAATTAGTAAATGTATCATGTAATTAACCAAAATGATTATGGTCTTTTAATCAAATTGGTCCTCCCACTAACTTAGCGAATCCTACACTTCCAAAGTAGAAAACGGAAATCCTAGTTGGATGGATTTCTAGTGGGTAATTGAATTCTTATAATTCTATTGATCATCCTCAGGTACATCCATTATTGGAATTACAATAAACTATAAGTGAGCAACTCTTTGCCCATCACATCTCATGTGAGGTTCAATCCTTTACCTAGCCCCTAATGCTCAAAATCTCAGGTACATCCATTATTGACTTATCTTGCATTAGTTAAGTTGATCCCATTGAGCCAGTAATTATGAAAATAATTTTAATGTCCTCAGGTACATCCAATATTGGCCACTAAACCATTTACATATTTACAACATCTCATGCTTAACAATTATTCTTAAGAAAATCTCTTAAATAAATTGCATCTTATGCAACTATTTAAAATTTCTTAAAATAATTGCCCCAATGGAGGGCCTATGTTATAATTACTTTAATTATAGCATTTCCAACTTAATTATTTGTTTGGAAGATTTTATGGTCATTTTATTTACTATTAAGGTCTCACTTTGCACATTATCCATTTAGCATGCATATATCATATAATTGCATACATTCCCATACATCTCATGCATTCATGGATAAGCAGTAAATATGGTATGATCATGGACTTTCTAAGGGATTCAATTCTGAGCCACCAAGAATTGAATCAGGGCATTCCTAGGTGCATTTCATTCATTCATTTTACAAGAGTTGCTGAAGGAGTACATAATCAACACTTGATCTTGAATTCCTCCCACTGGTCCCACCAATGCTCTTGACCTCCTTGAACTTCTTGCAATCCAATATTACATAGTAATCCTTGGCATACCAAGGCGAATTTACAAGAACTTAAATAAATGAAATTACAACCCAAAAATTATTACAAACTTAATAATACATGCCCAAAATAAATTAAAATAAATTAATTAATTTACAATTCCAAAGAAACATAAAAGAAATAAATCCAATCACATTGGTCTTTTATAGTCCATGATCATCCATCATGCATATCACTATTTAACAATTAAATAAAACATACATACTTAAATTAAATTGAATATCTCATATTCAACTTAAAAATCCAGATTTGAATATGATTCAAATAAATTTAAAAATTCAGATTTGAATCTCATTCAAACAAATTTAAAAATTCAGATTTAAATCACATTCAAACAACTTCAAAAATTCAGATTTGAATCACATTCAAACACTTTTTCAAAAATCAGATTTGAATCACATTCAAACATTTTTTAAAAAATCAGATCTGAATTTTATTCAATCAATTTTAAAAAATCAGATTTAAATATGATTCAAACAACTTTAAAAATTCAGATTTGAATCACATTCAAACAACTTTTAAAATTCAGATTTGAATCACATTCAAACAATTTTTTAAAATTCTGATTTGAATCATTATTTAATTGTGTGATAAAAACTACTAATTAAACACTTTAATTAGTCAAAGAATACGCCTTAGATCATACAACAATTGCAGAATTAAAAGCCAAACATTAAACCACCCATGGAAGCCAAACCATGCGCACCATTGATGGTGTTTTTTCAAGCATGCCGCCAACTTGCTTTGCAACCAGCAATGAACTTTTGATCTCATGATCAAACACACAATTAAATCATATAATCAACAATCTAAATGGCAAATATAGTGGCTCTGATACCAATTAAAGGAATGGAAGCGTGAAAAACACAAGTTTATACCATTGAATTCAAAAATTTTCACCTAGGGTCACATGCATCATGCAAGATTTATTTTTATCTATTTGATTTCAATGATAAACAACATATTAAAACTCTTTTAATATGTTTTTGGATCTGTATTTGCCATTTAAGATTTTAAAATTAATCAGATTAATTTTAGAACCCTAGATTAAATCAAGAACGATTACACTAGCCTCTTGATGCACTGCAGCGTGTCTGCGCCTTTGAGATTCGTCTTCAGGACACCAGATGTTGTCCCTCTAGCTTGTCCACACCAAGAACACCTATGGCAGCCCTTGAACAGCTTCTAAAGCCTTTTCTATTAATTAGAAATTCAAGTTCTGCCTTTTAAGAGATTAGAGATGTAAACAGGACACTAGAAACAATTCCTAGTGTTCTTAATTCAAGAGATTGATGGCTAATCTCTTTGAATTGATAAGAGATGAAGAAGAAGAGATAAAAACCCTCAAAGTGGCATGACACAGGAGTGTGGCTACTGGTTATGTTTTATTTTCTCATAACAACACTTAAATAGCTAGGTTAACACATTAAACCCTTGCCACATGTCACCCTTTGATTAGCTCTAGGTTTAAGTGACCCAATCACATTGTGCCAAGTGTCAAATCTATATTTAATCTTGATTTTAATCATCTTACATGATTAAAAAACATTTGGCAAGCTTATGTGTTATGCCATGTGTCACCATCTCATGGTGCCACGTGTCACACTGCAAAATGACCAAAATGCCCCTGTGTCTTAATTTTGAGTTCTTAACCCAAAATAATTATTTTCTTCTTCTAATTAATTTATATCAAATATAAATAAATTAATTAATCTCTATTAATTAATTTCTCATTAATTAAATTCATATTTAAACACTTTAAATATAAATTTAACTTACATTATACATCCAATAATCTAGATTTGGTTTCAAGTCATGCTAGGGACTTTGCAATCTAATTGCAAACCAAACCTATTTAATTAATCAATTTAAACTCTTTAATTAATTAATTAAATCATATTTAATTAGGTGATAACTTGTGTATGTGTGTGACTTACTAGGCTCATCACTATTTGGCAATGAGACATGATATCAACTCTTAATATCATCAGAACTCTTTCTTACCATAAATGATTTCTCTAAATCATTTTATGAACCTCGTAGACCATGGTTAACACCTAGCATAGCATGCCATGGCCACCCAATTAGTAATAAGGTTTACCTTAAATGAACTTATAATCATATGTTACCATGCACTAGAATCTCTCTGTTACAAAATCCCAACTCAAGCTGGAGTCATGGTTCTATGTCAAACTCCATTTGCTATGAATATTATGTTCTCTTTTAATTCTAGTTCTTGATTAAAAAGATTTTCTCATGTAAACTCTTTCTCGAATAAATCTATCTGTCTGGCCAGAACTTGAAACATCAAGAACAATTAAATGAACATAGGATTTTATCTCTATTTACTTAGAGGAACAGATTCCATCTTGATCAACACCTACCTCCATATATAACTAGTAGGAGCCAACACATGCCCATATACCCATACACAGTACAAGTATGAAAGCAGTATCAAACTCAAACTACCTATATACAAGATAATCGTGCTATCTCGTGTCTAAAGATTATATGCACTGATATGATTTATGACAAAACATTGACAAGAGTAAACTCCATGTGCTTGTCATAAGTGTCACTGGTTCGGCCTACTTATCATTTATAAGTGCCTATCATGTTTGTCATATGGCATGAGACTCACCATTCCATCTTATTTATATCTCATATAAATAACTTGGGAACAAACATGAATACAATCTTTCTGGATAAGTCATGTCCTTATTATGAAGTATCCTCGATTGTGAACCTATTTATGATACTTTGTGCTAGAAATATTGTCACTCATATTCTTAACAACTTAAGAATAATATTTCTAACAAAATATCAATGGACCTTTTCTATTACACATAAATATATTATGTAAACAGAAAAGTGGAAATGCCTTTTATTAATAAAAATATATACAAGATACATACTAAATGATATGCTCTAGGGCATACTACTAACAGAATTTTGGCAACCTTTCTACATGAAAGTTTGCCTATTTGGTGTCTAGTTTCACCCCATATTGGCCTCAGGCCAATTGGGTTCATAGTTTGGCACTTATGGCCTTATTTAGGTGCTGCCTTCAATACATAACCTGCACAAAGCTCATACACTTCCAATTTAATGTTCCTTCTACTCCTCATTACTATAATATTCAATCAACAACACTTCTATACGTATATTGTACACAATTTCAGCAACAATTCTGGGCAGAATGTTCAAGTGCTCAATGCACACAATCCATCATTAAGTTTAACATTCACTTCCACCAAAGTTCAACATACTTCAATGTTAATATTACACATATACTTCAACATATTCATACTTCAACATCACTTACACTTGCTGCCTACGAATTGACATTAACATATATCATTAATAAACATATATTCACACACAAATTCATGCTATTAGGGGCTGCCAAACATGGTAGTTTGCTCAAGGCTTCAAGGTTCCATTTCACACCTTTAATCTAAACACTACATGTACATACTTGTACACAAACTTACTCTAACTTTCATTTGAATCAATCAACCTTCATTTTCATTCATTAGAAGTGAAAATAACTCAAGCTCAAAAAGGGTTCATGGCTGCCAAAAATGGACAAATTCATTTCTCACTATTTCTTTCATTTCTCTTCAACAAAACACTCACCTCAACCTAAACACAAGCTTTACCAAAGCAAGGGAGGGATTTTGGACACTTACAACTTTTGATGCTTATCAAAACTTCACCAAATCTGGTTTTTCTTGTTGCCAATATCTTCCCCAAGGTGAATAGGCAAGCTTTAATGAAGGAAGCAAGTGAAAATGAGGGCTTGATCAATAGTGCATGTTGATGGAGGAAGTTTGGCCATGGTGGACTTCCATGGAGGTTTTGTTTCAGCTGTTTTGTGTTTTGGTGAAGAAGAAGTGTTTTCTGCCCACTAATGTCTTAGATAATGTCCCAAGGATTGAGTTAGTGGAGCACTAACTCTAAACTAATTGTTTAATTAGTTAAACTTTCATTATTTGTACCTTTAGCTCAATTATTTCACTATTTACATAATGTGTCACCATTTAATTTTTCATGACATTTATAAAGTGTAATATTATTTATTTTTAATGGACATTTAGGTCAAAAGCCAACTCTACTTGTCAATTGACCAAAATACCCCACTTCAGGTTACATTCCCGATTTTTCGGTAACACCGATTTTTGTCTGTTTCTCGATTTTTTATTTTTCTTTGTACTAATTTATTAATTTTTCTTTGAAATTTCTAGTGTCAATTAGATTTCAATAAACCTTTATCTATGTCTCAAAATTAAATTTCGAGGGTTCCCTACGGTCCCGGGGTCGGCAACGGCCTTCCCGGTGCGGTCACCCATCGCTGCGGTGCTGGCTCATTTAACTTAGTTTTGTTTTCTCTCTTTCATTTTTGTTTGATTTTTCTTGTATTTTCTTTTTATTTATTTCATCATTATATGTCTGTTCACCATCACCGAGGTGTAGTTCCAGATATACTAACTTGCCTGGACTATTATTTGACTACTGGAGTAACAGAACGTACAGAACACGTGCAATGGGGATGTTATAAAGGCAATCAAATAATTAGGTCAGGGAGCCAAAAGAAATGTTGAATTATTTGCAAACCGGGCTGAATCGGCGAGGGGCAATTTGGTCAATTGACCCCGAGAGCTCACTCACGACCTAACTGTCAAATAAAATCAGAGAAAAGAAAATTTTAGAATCGAAAATTAAATTAAAGAACTATTGAAAAATTCAAGAAAAAGAAAAAGAATAAAAATGGGACTTATTACATTACCTTTATGACATCATCTTGATGTCAAAACTAATTTTCATTTTCCTACCTAAATTGATCAAGTCAAAAGTAATTTTAAAAGACATAAAAATAGCAAAAATTGAAAGAAATTTCTTTTTTTTTTTTCCCTTTCTTCTTCTTTTTGCCGTGAACTCTCTTCTCTCTCATTTTTTTCTTTTCCTTCCCTCCATTAAAGCTCACTTTAAGCTTTTGTAACCCTAAATTACCACATAAATCCCTTAGAAAACTTGTAGAAATCCTCAAATCGAGCTTTAAGAAAAAGATTTGAAAGAGAAAATTTGAAGAAAATCGAAGAATTAATAAGATTGGAAAGCTCAAGTGAGGTAAGAATTCAAATTGAAATTTTTAGTTTAAAACAAATGTTTTGAGTTAATTTAACTTAGATTGTAACTTAAATTCGAAAGAAAACTATAATGGAGGACCAAATAGAAATTTCAGCCAGCTAGGATTAGGGTTTGAAATGAATGAGTTTGATGGTTTTGAATTATTATTTGAGATGAATTAAGTGTATAGATGTTGATTATGTACTTTAAATTCATTAATTGAATGAATTGTGTAAGTTTTTGCACCAAGAGACAAAAAAGTGAGAATTGGTCAAATGTTGTGTTTGACCTTGTTTGAGGTGAAAAATGGTCATTCGTGACCAATTGATATGTGTTGAAAGTGTTAGAAGTGAGTTTAAAGACTTAGGCAACCTGACTTGTACAAAAATGACAAAATGAACAGTGTTTGTTCATTTGGCCATAACTTGGACTAGGCAGGTCCAAATGACCTGAAATTTTACCTTTGCAAAGCTGAGCTATAGACCTAAAACTTTCATGAAGAACATAAACCCAAATTATGCCCTTAACTAAGTCATTTGGCCACCCAAATTTGGTGACTTAAAACTGCCAGAACTAGTTTGGTGCCCAGAAATCTGAGTTAAGTCTAATCCGGCAGCCATGATTCAAATGGCTATAACTTGAGCTACAAAACTCTAACTGGAGTGATTTAAAAAGGAGAATAAAGTTAAGACAATAGGGAACATTTTTTGCAGAAAGCTTAGCCAAATTCTAACAGAAAAATGACCAATGGAACAGTGCACCATAAGACACCATAACCGAAAATTTATAATTTTGCCTAAAAGACTTAGAATTTGAGTAAACAACCAAAACCAACAAATTTAGTAACCAAAATGTGGTATGTGGGTAAAGTTGGAATTCCCATACCTATTAAGCCTTAGAAAGTCAACAAATGACTTGAATAGTATCGTGAATAGTAACCTCGAAATACAAAATTTAAAGAACGCCAAGTTTAGCATATTAAAGCTAGGTATAAATGAATTTGAATTTATTTTTGGATTTACGATGAGTTATGATACTGAAACACTGTGAAACTGTGCGTTTCAGCTGAAAAGAACACCGGAAAATAACCCGAGGAATCGAGTCAAGGCCAAGAGGCGACTCACTTAAGGTTTGTGCACAACTAACTATTTTGTTACTTTTCACTTCTAAATTGATTTGAACAAGTTTATTTTATGATTTATAATTTTGTTGTGTTGAGGATTTTAATTTGTTGAATGAAATTTTATAAATTAAATGTAAATTTTCTTATGCATTTAAGGATTTATTGCATGGTTTTGAGGATTGTAAATTTTAAGTTTGATGTGTTGCCAACCTTGAGCATGAATTTATAAATAGAAATTGTTTTGAATATGATTTGAAACCACAGTTGACATGGCAAAATATGTTGTGAATTCTCATTAGCTTGTCTAGTGAGATATCTCCTCCACTAGATGGGGTGAGTTCCTTCCTATTTGGCTTGCCAGTTGGGGAAGAGTTTGAATGACTACTCATATATACTAGCTAGTCTTTGTTCCTCCCTTTTATCCTCGATTATTTGGAGAGTGTAAAATGTCATGGTGTACAACACGGCATCTATTTGAATTTTGGGTCATGGGTTCAACTGTGTGAATTGTTGGCAACGCCCTTTAAATTATGCATAGTTTGATAAATTGTGATTGAAATAAATAATTTGTTAGTGATTCAAAATATTTTTGCATTGTTTCGGGATTTAAAAGAAATGTAGATAAATAGTTACTATTTGATCAAAATGTTATTCAAATGAATAATTTGCATAAATGAAAATATTGATTTCTGAATGTTATGAATTTTGAAGAATTTAGAAATTTAAAATTTTTATTTGTTATGAGTTGTCAAGCATAACTTGTATTAAATTTTAAATTATTAGTTTGTGCACCACTGAGTTCACCACTCAGCGATAGCTTTGTATGCTATCGCAGGTGAAAGAAAGTATAAAGCAACTGAGTAAGATTACTAAAAGGCATAGTGAGACTATCTTCGGGTATATCATAGGTATACCCTTGTACTTTAGATTTTGATGTAATTCTGTAATTGTTTGTATAAAATTTACTTTGAGCAGTTGTACCAACTCTTTTGTAATATATTTTTGGATTGTAATGAAATACAAATTATTATAAGGTTATCTTGAGATTTTATGTATTTATAAAGTTTTACACTACTAAATTTTTAATGATCCCATAAATGTAAATATTAATTTTGTTACCTTAATGAGATATTTCAATGTTTGATTTAATTTAAATTGTGTATTGAGTTGCTTATACTGATTTGGGAAATGAAATTGATTAATGGAGTTGTGATTGAGAAATATATTGGGAGTGTTTTTATTTTCAGGTTTTGAAAAAGTGTTTTCTTAAAATACAGACGGCACTCTGCTGAAATTTTTGTAAAAATTGCAGAGATTTTAAATATCTAAAAATTAGATTTATGTTGGACTTTAAATAAAGGTTTTTAATATTTGAGAAAAAATTTACCCACCAATTTAAAAATGAACGAAAATTGTTTTAAAATCCCTTGTAGTTTATTTAATGGGTTATCGGTAGGCGAAGTACGGTAATTCATTAGGTGTACTACGGGAGCATGTTACATCTTACGAGGAGTAGGGTGTGACAGTACCCTTCCGCATTGGTAATAAGAAAATAGACAAGGCCCTTGTGATCTTGGGGCAGGCGTCAGTTTAATGCCTCTATCAATATGCAAAAAGCTGGAGATTGGAGAACTGAAGCCCATGACAATCTCATTGCAATTGACTGATCGATCTATTAAATATCCTGTTAAATATCATTTATTTTTAATGGACATTGAGGTCAAAATGCCCCTCTTCGAGTTGTATTCCCGATTTTTCGGTAGCACCGATTTTTGTCTGTTTCTCATTTTTTCGTTTTTCTTTGTACTAATTTATTAATTTTTCTTTGATATTTCTAGTGTCAATTACATTTCAATAAACCTTTAATTATGTCCCAGAATTTAATTCTGAGGGTTCCCAGCAGTCTTGGGGTCAGCAATTGCCTTCACTGTAACTTCCCGATGCTGTCAGCCATCGCTACAGTGCCGGCTCGTTTAACCTTGTTTCATTTTCTCTCTTTTATTTTTCTTTAATTTTTCTTGTATTTTCTTTTTATTTATTTCATCATTATATGTCTATTCACTATCACCGAAGTGTAGTTCTAAACATCCTGACTTTTTGGGAAAGACATTAGGTCACCGGAGCAATAGAACGTACAGACTACGTACAACTCTTCCCCTCTAAATAAAAATTTCTTCCTCAAAATTTATCTGATGTGAAGAGCTGAGGGAACTATTGCCTCATTGTCTCCTCACTCTCCCATGTTGCCTCTTCCGTATTGTGGTGCCTCCATAGGATTTTCTCTAGTGGAATTGTCTTATTTCTGAGCTCTTTTACCTCTCGTGCCAAGATTTTAATCGGTTCTTCTTCATATGTCAGGTCAAGTTGTACCACAATTTCTTCTGCTGAGATGATATGTGAAGGATTTGATCTGTATCTTCTGAGCATCGAGACATGGAACATATTATGTATCTTGTCCAGCTTAGGTGGTAAGGCTAATCTGTAGGCTACTGGTCCCACACGTTCAATAACTTCATATGGGCTAGTAAGCCTAGGGCTTAATTCTCCTTTTTTCCTGAATCTCAACACTTTCTTCCACGGTGATACTTTGAGAAATACCTTCTCGCCAATTTCATACTCAATGTCCTTTCTTTTCAAGTCAATATAAGATTTCTGTTGGTCTGAGGCAACTTTTAAATTGGCCTTTATCAGTTTCACCTTTTCCTTTGTCTGTTTTACCAGGTCTGGCCCCACTAGCTTATCTTCACCCAATTCAGTCCAACATATAGGTGTTCTGCATTTTCTCCCATACAGTGCTTCATAGGGTGCCATTTGTATGCTAGCTTGATAGCTATTGTTGTATGCAAATTCTGCCAGTGGAAGGTATCTGTCATAGCTTCCCTCAAACTCAATAACACAACTCCTCAGCTTATCCTCGAGGACCTATCACATAGTTATTATTATCATTATCAGTTCAATTTATTATTTATAATAACTCAATGAGTTTCAAAATTGACCTGGATTATTCTTTCTGACTGTCCATCTATCAGATGATGAAAAGCCGTACTAAAATAGAGTTGTGTGCCCAAGGAGTCTTATAATTTCTTCCAAAATCTATATGTAAACCTCGGGTTTCTATCAGATATAATGGAAAGTGGAATTCCATGTAGTCTAACTATCTCACTAATGTACAATTCTGCTAGTTTTTCCAGTGAGTAGTCGATCGATCGCGAGAAAATGTGCTGATTTGGTCAACCTATCCACAATCACCCATACTGCATCATGTTTCTTCTGAGTGAGAGGTAGACCACTGACAAAGTCCATAGTGACTCGGTTCCATTTCCATTCAGGTATATTTATGGGCTGTAACAAACCTAATGGAACTTGATATTTTACTTTGACTTGCTGACATGTTAAGCATCTAGTTACATAGTTAGCTATGTCCTTCTTCATACCTGGCCACCAGTATCGAAGTTTCAGGTCATGGTACATTTTTGTGCTTCTTGGGTGCACAGCATACACACTGTTATGTGATTCTATCAGAATACCAGCTTTCAACTCTTTATATTCTGGTACACACACTCTTTCTTTATAGTACAGACACCCACTTTCTTTCACTTCTTATTCAGTTTCCTTTCCTTTAATGATTTTTCCCATAACAGCAATTAATTTCTCATCTGTCTTTTGCCCATCCTGTATTTGTTGTAAAAGATTCGGCTTCACTTACAACTCAGCCAAAATAACTCCATCATGAGTTAAGGATAGTTGGGTATTCAAAGATCTTAATGCTATAATAGATTTTCTGCTTAAGGCATCAGCGACTACGTTTGCCTTGCCAAGGTGATAGTCAATCACACAATCATAATCTTTCAAGAATTCAATCCATTGCCTCTGTCTCAAATTAAGTTCCTTCTGGGTTGGCAGATACTTCAGACTCTTATGGTCTATTTATATGTATCATTTTTCTCCATACAAGTAATGCCTCTATATCTTCAATGCAAAGATAATTGCTGCTAACTCTAAATCATGAGTAGGGTAATTCTTTTCATGTGGCCTTAACTGCCTGGAAGCATATGCGATCACTTTCCCTTCTTGCATGAGTGCACACCCTAACCCATTATGTGAGGCATCACTGTAGACTACAAAGTCTTTTCCCGACACTAGTTGTGTTAACACTGGTGCCTCTATCAACATAGCCTTTAGCCTCTCAAAACTGGCTTGACACTTGTCATTCCAGTCAAATTTCATATTTTGTGTAGTAATTTGGTCATTAGAGCAGCTATCAGGGAAAATCCCTTTACAAATCTTCTATAATATCTAGCTAACCGTAAGAAACTTTTGATCTCAGTTGTATTCCTGGGAGGCTTCCATTCCATCATTGCTTTAATCTTCTTGGGATCCACTCTAATCCCTTCAGCTGATACTACATGTCTAAGGAATGCAATCTCATTCAACCAGAACTCACACTTGGACAATTTAGCATACAGTTTCTTCTCTTTTAGAGTTTGTAGAACAATTCTCAAATGCTCATCATGTTCTACTTTATCCTTGGAATACACCAGGATGTCATCAATGAAGACCACTATGAACCGATATAAGTATAGATGGAAGATACAATTCATAAGGTCCATGAATGCTGCTGGAGCGTTTGTTAACCCAAATGGCATCACCAAGAATTCATAATGCCCATACCTGGTTCTGAATGTAGTCTTAGGCACATCTACATCCCTAACCCTTAGCTGATGATACCCTGATCTGAGATCAATCTTAGAAAACACACTGGCTCCCTTCAACTGATCAAACAGATCATCATTTCTAGGCACGGATACTTGTTCTTCACTGTTACTTTGTTTAATTACCGGTAATCAACACATAACCTGAGTGTCCCATCTTTCTTCTTTACAAACAGTACTGGAGCTCCCTACGGTGACATACTGGGGCGTATGAACCCCTTGTCTAGTAATTCTTGTAGCTGGATTTTTAACTCTTTCAATTCAGTTGGTGCCATCCTATATGGAACAATTGAAATCGGAGCTGTAACCAGCATAATCTCAATAGCAAATTCAACTTCCCTTTCTGGTGGCAAACTAGGCAATTCCTCAAGAAATACCTCAAAAAGGTCCCTTACTGTGGGTATGTCAGACAAGTCAATTTTACCCTACCTAGTGTCAACCACGTGTGCTAGATAGGCTTCACACCCTTTCCTCAACCATCTCCTTGCAACTGTAGCTGAGATGACATTGGATAAGAAATTTGTCCTTTCACCCACAACTGTTATTTCTTCATTCTCAGCAGTTTTTAAAGAGATTCTCTTCAATTTACAATCTACCATTGCCTGATGATGGGATAACCAGTCCATTCCCAAAATCACATCAAACTCATGGAAAGGCAGTTTAATTAAGTCTGCTGAGAACTCTTTCCCTTGAATTTTCAATGGACAACCCTTATATGCCTTGTTTACTACCATAGTGTGGCCTAGCGGATTTATGACCAGGATGTCTTGGTCACTTTCCTCTATTGGTATTCCCTTTTCTACGGACATCTTGATACAAATATATGAATGACTAGATCCAGGATCCACTAATGCATGCAAAAAAGTATTATAGAGGAGGAACGTACCCTTGATGATATCTGGAGCATCTTGTTCCTCCTGTGCCCTTATAGCATAGACTCTGGCTGGTTTTCTACCTTCTGCTCTCTCCACAGACTCTGATATAGGTTTCTGTGAAGTACCGGCTGCCTCAGCCTTACCCGGCTTTCTACCCCTTGGAGCTGGAGGGGCAGGCCTATCAATTAATACTGGAGTAGATGTAGCAGTTCTGCACGGACAATCTCGGATTAGGTGGTTTATAGACCCACATCGTAAACAAGCACCTATGATGCTCCAACATTCACCCTTATGCCATTTTTGGCAATGTGGGCAAGCAACAGAAACTGTTGGGGCTGGTCCCCTGAACCCTGTCCCTAGAGAGCTAGCCACTGAAGGTGTGGACAAACCTCTCCTCGGTGCAAACTGAAATTTGGGCCTCTGTGACTGACCCTAACTTGGTGCTCTACTGAAACTTTGAGTGGGCGAACCTTTGAAATTCTTACTAGGGGCAGAAGATGTACTGGTCTGACCCTGACCTCTTTTCTACTGTATGTCCCTTCTGTTCTGCTCATTCATTTTAACTTTTTCAACCTTCAGTGCGGCTTCCACTAACTTGGCAAACTCGGTAATCCCTAAGGCTATAATCATTACTTTAATGTTATCATTAAGTCCTTCCTTAAATCTCTTGCATCTCTCAGCCTCATTAAGGACTATTTCCCACCCATAGCAGCTCAGTCTAACAAATTCTCTTTCATATTTGGCCACTGTCAACTGTATCTGGTGGAGGGTAATAAACTCCCTTCTTTTCTCTTCCAGGTATACACTGCCCACATACTTCTTTCTGAACTCATTGAGAAAGAAATCCCAAGTTATTTGTTATGGTGGCACCTCACTAGTTACTGTATCCCACCATTGGTATGCATCATATTGCAGTAGTGATACAACAGCTACCAAATTCTGCTCTGGAGTACAATGAAGTTGTTTCAAGACTCTTCTAGTTTTGTCCAACTAGTTTTCAGCTGTGATAGAATCATCTTCCCTTTTGCCCAGAAAATCCACTGCTCCAAACTTCCTGAGTCTCTCCATATGAGATTTTTGATGTGGAGGTGGTGGTGGTGGCATAACTCCTGCCATCTATCTAAAGAACTCACCATTTCTTTGAAATGTAGTGCATCTGCATCGGTGGAGCAGGTTCCCTCCTGTCTCCTGGTTCAGTCATAGATGGAGCATGACTCTCCACCTCTTCATTGACCGCTTTCTGCGATGTGGAGTCCATATTCTGATCAAAATAACAAATCAAAAGATCTGCATTAGAGTCATCATAACACTTAAAATGCAATGCATGATATGCAATCTATCTAGGTCCAGAAACGCCTAAATCGTGCTCTGATACCACTAAATGTAACACCCCTCACCCGTTTACAGTGTAGCGAAGCAAGGCATGCTACACGGCGTGCCGGAGCACCTAGTCTGTGATTATCTCATTTCCTGAACTCAATTTGATTTTAAGAAGTCTTTTATGTAAAATTCATATCATACTGGATCTATTTTCATACTCTAATAAAATTAGTGTTTCAAAAATGGTAATAAAAATCCGATAAGGTGCCATCTGTATTTCGGACAAACTGTCCTTCTAAACCTGTTAAAAATAGTTCAATATGATAATATTTTCAAAATCTCAACTATTTCATAGTTTCAAAATACAATTCATCATAATTTATATTAATCCAAATACTCTCCATAGGAGTTTAATATGTACAATCTATTACAAACCCTAAAGTTTTAGAATATACAATATTACATAACAAAATATCAAAATACAATTGATAATCATTACATAAGATCTTGAGTCCTACCATGTGTGCAGTGTAGTGCAGATGACTCTAGACTCCTGTGCAGATCTGATGTCTCACCCGGTCATAGGTCTGCTGGGCTCCCCAGCTGTGTCTCTAATACCTACGCGCTAAGCAATTCTGCTTAGTCGTGCCAAATATAAAGAAATATATACTAAAATAAAATGAATGAATTGTTTATGAATTTATGACATCGATATTCTTTGCAGTTGCTGTTTCTACTTTTTTTTGCTAACCTTTCATTTTTGCTAATTTTGCTAATTTTGGGGGTACTATATGTCAATAAACTAAATTTAGCTATTTGAATTTAATAATGCTTAAATTAACTGCCCGTGTAGCCTACACACTGACCAGATTGGATAAACGGATATACTGGCACTGGGTACCTAATACCTTGGGCAGTCACACCATCGATCACAAAGTGTCTCCCGGTGTGTAAACAGTGTGGCTAAAAAGCCATATAGTCAATCCGGCGATAAGCTAAGTATAATAACACAATACGTATAGCCGTAGGCTATTAAAGTCATAGTGCAGCATAATATGCTGTAAAAACACAGTATGGCATAAAGCCATTTATAGAACAGCTGTCAAAATCCTATTGGCATGCCAACCTATCCAAACTAGTCAACTAGGCAAACTAGAGCACATTACAAATTAATTGTTTAACTCTTCATTTTTTTGAGTTTGCTAGTTATCATGTAATTCACAAGTCAATGTAAATGTTGACCTTTTTAGAAAAAATGAATAAGTTGATTCTAGCATCAACATGTCACAATTTGTAATTCAATATGTTGCCAATATAGTGCAATTTACCCTTTTCACAAGTTGGCATTCATTGCCAAATTACTTCAAGCTTCATTGTATGTAAATGTCAAATTTTCAATTTTAGTATGCTAGATTAGTCTAGCTTAATGTCCTATTTCTCTTAGTTTTTAGCTTCTGGTCAAACAAGCAAAATTATAGATCTATTTCTTATTGAACTTTTGGTACAAATTTCAGGTCATTCTGAGTTGTATAGACCAAGATATGGTCAATTTACTAAAGCTGGACAGATTACACCTTTAGTGCAAATTTTGGTCAATTTTAGGTCACATTTAGTTCTGGCAGTTTTGGTACCCGAACTTGTGCAAGCTATTGACTTGGTTGTGGCCATTTTTGGGCTTTGGTGCCTTCATATGAATTTTAGCTCTATGTCTAAGCTATCCATGGTAAAACTTTCAGGTTATTTGGACCTGTTTCGAGTGAGTTATAGTCATCCTTGTGACTACTGTTCATATGGTAAAAAATCTGGGCTTGCACTTACCAATTTCGGATTAGGTCATTTTTAAGGTTAGTTTCTAGGCAGAATTTTAGCAACATTTCTTCATGAAAGTTGGCTTATTTTGTGTCTAGCTTCACCTCCCATTGGCTTCATACCAATTGGGGTCACCAATTGTCACTTATGGTTCAATTTACCTACTGCCTTCATAACACAAAATCTGCACACAAAGAACAATTTCAAATGACACATCTCCTCCTCCCAAAACTACAGATAGACATTCATAACACATCTATACCATTCATCGTATCTCAGTCATGTCCATTTGGGAAGAATAAACAAGTGTTTTATGTACATTATACAACCCTAATTTGCAAAGTTAAATTCAACATAATATACACATGAAAACACTTTATTATAACATATATCTCCCAACCATTACTTCACATATACTGTGACACCCCTTACCCGTCTACAGTATATCCGAGTAAGATATGTCACACAATGTACTGGAATACTCTATTTTATCTCAATCATTTTTGTTTTTCCTTAATTTATTTTTATCATAGTTTTAAAAATAATTTGTGAAATATAATTCATTTAAGTCATTTATTGATATTATAATTTATTTAAGGTTCCGAAAATTTTACAGAAAATTCGGTAGAGCACTGGCTAAAAATGGAGAAAACAGTTCTTCGGAACCTGTGAAAAACACTTCCAATAATCATTTCCAATCATTCTCAAACTCCAATAATCATCAAAATCTCAATATTTTTTAACAACATTTCCATTTCTCAATAATTCATTTCTCATAGTATTCATATATAAGCAATAAATAAATACTCAATTTTCCATTCATAAACACAATTTTTACTATTTACATTAACATCAAAATACATTACATAAGTCTCAATTACACAAGAGAAAATAAAAGTTAGTTACAAAATACCAAAATGAAACCTAGTGTCCTACCAATGCACTGAAGATGGTCAGGTGACACGGACACTATGCAGAGTTGCAGGAGGTCTCACCCAGTCTGTGGTCTACTGGGCTCTCGGTCAGTATCTCCAGAACCAACGCGTAGCAAAAGCAACGCGCTAAACAATAATGCTTAGTGGTGCCAATAATAAAATAAAAAGAAATAACAAAAAATAAATATGCAGTGAATGTATTGATGTCTCATTGCAAATAAATTTTCGATGAGTATTTGTAGTCGTACTTATTTTGTACTGGTTGTATTCATTATTTTATTAAATTTATCCACTTTCAGTTTTGGTTGCCCAAGTAACCTATACTTGACGACTGGACTGGATTAATGGGTAAACTGGCACTGGGTATCAAGTACCTCGAGCTATCACACCATCGGTCACATATGTGTCTCCCGGTGTGCAACAGAACAGCTAATAAGCTGTAATAACATTAGGCACAAGGCCAAGTATCAACATAATGTCAGAATGGCTAAAAGCCATGAAATCACCGAATGGCATAATGCCATGTGCAGTACTGCTAACTGAACCCTAGTGGCATGCCAAGCTATCCAAACCAATCTTGTTAGGTATACTAGGACATTTTACACTTTTGAGTTTTACAATTTTTGAATTTCAAGTTTTGGTGTTACTATTCACTTCATTAGTCAACCAAAATGTTGAATTTTGCATAGACAATATGTACATTAGTTTTAATACTCCCAACATACCACATTTTGCATTCAAAATTTGTTGGTATTGGTTGCCAATACCATTTCTAGGCTTAAAGTTAATTGAGCGGAATTTTCAGTTTTCATACCTTATATTTACTATTCCATTAGTCATTTTTGCAGTGGGAATTTGGCAAAATGATCAACATGAAAGTTGTTCCTTATTTTGTCTAGTTGAATTTCATTTTTTGAATCACTCTATTTGGAGTTTTTTAGCTCAAGTTATGGTCCAAAAACCACAACTAGCCGGATTGGAATTTTTCTGGATTGACCATATCTACAGTGCAGTGGACAGTGACTTCAACTCCCTTGTTGGATAGGTTCTGGTCATAATTTGGAGTAGGTTTCTTCATGAAAGTTTTTGGTATATATCTTAGCTTGTTGCTGGTAAACTTTCAAGTCAATTGGACCATTCTACACTGAGTTATGGCCAAATGACCAAATACTGTTCATTTGGTAATTCTGCAGAAACAGACTGCAGGTCACCCAGATTGGGGCAAGCTTTTGGTCCACTTGGTTTGGTCTTATGGACATGGTATCTCCACCAAAGTTGTGCCATTATGTGTCTAGTTTCATGTACAATTGGCCTTACACCAATTGAACCTTTATAATTCAAGTTATGGCTACCCAAACCTGCTGGACTCATGTCCAATTCTGCGGGTCACCTAGGGTAGCAACACTAAACCTAAATCCCATTACTGAACACACTTCATTTCTTGTTTACCAATAACCAAATGGCCACTAATTGACCATTAAAATGTTCCTACACCATTATAGGATTACAACCTTAATTTGGTTAAAACCCTAAATTCTCAATTCCTCTATTCTTCCATTAACTTACAATATAAGGTGCTAAGTGTTAATTTCATATCAAAGGATAGCCTATATACTCTTTTAATCTAAAAAAAATCATCAAAACTCTCATAAGTTCATTGCTGCCAAAAATGGTAAAAATTCATCATGCAACTTTTGTTTAATTTCACTTAATTTTCACACTTAATTCCTTCTCCACATATGATATACATAAAATTTCTAGAAGGAATTGGCACTAACCTCTTTGGAACTAAGGTTGGGTCTTGCAAAACTTCAGTTTTTTCTTCAAAATTTTACTACCCAAAGCTTCCTCAAGGTGTGTAGTGAATTTTTTGTGAAGACAACTAGGGCTTTTATGGTGTGAAAGCTAGGGAAAATCAAGCTAGGAAAAGCTTGTTCATGGAGGTTAGGGAAGAAATGGTTTACGGCAAGGAAATAAAGAAGGGAGACAATTCAGATTTTTCTTCCATTTCCAGCCCATTAAGTCTATTTTAAATAAAGTTATGCCATGTGTCCATATGGGATAGGTTGGGAGAACTTTAATGACATCATTATGATGTCATAATGTCATTTTCTTTCCTTTTCTTTCCATTTCTTGTCTAATTAATTTTAATTAAATTTTTAACAACATTTATTCATATTTCATATTATATAAATTATTTATTTAAATGGACAAGTTAGCCAAAAATCATCTCTAAAAATGAAATGACCAAAATGCCCTCCGTTTAGCTTGACGGGCCAAAATTATCTGTACCGATTGAAAAATTTTTCTAAGTATTTTCTTGGCATTCTAATGCCATAGAAACCTCAATGACCCTTCTCTGGAGTCCTAAAAATTATTTTATGAAATTTCCCCCAGGTCTAGGGCTCCTAGTTGCGAGAACCGCAACTTCCTACTAGGTTACCCATCGCTTGGGCACCAGCTCATTTAACTTGGTTGTATTTTATTTCTAAATTTTTTTCTAAATTTTTCTTATTAATATTTGAGTTAACTATGGTTCCTCACTTTAGTTTAAATATTTTTCCGGACGTTTTAGCTGTCCGGTCTGACACTGGTCATCAAAACAGTAGAATGTACGAAGTTGCTACAAAGAGGGTGTTACAACTCTTCCCTTCTAATTTAAATTTCGTCCTCGAAATTTACCTGATGCAAACAGTTGAGGGAACAATTGCCTCATCATCTCTTCACTTTCCCAAGTTGCCTCCTCGGTGTTGTGGTGCCTCCAAAGCACTTTCACCAGTGGAATCTGCTTATTTCTTAACTCTTTCACTTCCCGAGCCAGGATCCGTATGGGTTCTTCTTCATATGTCAAACCGGTTGTACTTCAATTTCTTCCATGGAGATGACATGTGAAGGATCTGAGCGGTATCTTCTTAGCATAGATACGTGGTACACATTGTGGATCTTGTCCAGCTCTGGTGGTAAAGCTAGCCTATAGGCCACTGGACCCACACGTTCAATGACTCATATGGGCCAATGAACCTAGGGCTCAACTTACCTTTTCTTCCAAACCTCAGTACCTTTTTCCACGATGACACCTCAAGGAACACTTTGTCGCTAACTGCATATTCTATTTCTTTTCTCTTCAGGTCGGCATAAGATTTCTGTCTATATGAGGCAACCTTCAGATTGGCTTTGATTAGTTTTACTTTCTCCTCAGTCTGTTTCACCAGGTCTGGCCCTACTAGTTTATCTTCGCCCAATTCAGTCCAGCACACTGGAGTTCTACATTTCCTCCCATACAGTGCTTCATACGGGGCCATTTGGATGCTAGCTTGGTAGCTATTATTGTATGCAAATTCTGCCAGTGGAAGGTATCTATCCCAACTTCCCTCAAACTCAATGACATAACTCCTCAGCATATCCTCAAGGACCTGACATATATTTCACATTATTATTACCATTTCAGTTCAATATGTGTATTAGTTTAATTGGTTTCAATTGTTTACCTAGATTACTCTTTCTGATTGCCCATCCGTCAGAGGATGGAAAGCTGTGCTGAAGTGGAGTTGTGTACCCAAGGATTCATGCAACTTCTTCTAAAATCTCGATGTAAACCTTGGGTCTCGATCAGATATGAAGGGAAAGTGGAATTCCATGCAGTCTAACTATCTCACTGATATACAATTCTGCTAACTTCTCCAGTGAGTAGTCGGTCTAATCGGCGAGAAAGTGTGCTGACTTCGTCAATCTATCTACTATCACCCATACTGCATCATGCTTCTTTTGGGTGAGAGGTAGACCACTTACAAAATCCATGGTGACCCGATCCCATTTCCATTAAGGTATGCGTATAGGCTGTAGCAAACCCGATGAAACTTGATGTTCTGCCTTAACTTGCTGACATGTCAAGCATTTAGTCACATAGTCAACTATGTCCTTCCTCATACCAGGCCACCAATACTGAAGCTTCAGATTATGATACATTTTTGTACTTCCTGGGTGCATAGCATATACACTGGTGTGTGCCTCTTTTAGAATACTGGCCTTCAATTCCCCATCATCTGGTACACACAGTCTTCCTTTGTAGTATAGACACCTATCTATTTTCACTTCATAGTCAGTCTCTTTCCCTTCTAGGATTTTTCTCATAATGGCCTTTAGCTTGTCATCTACCTTCTGCCCATCTAAAATCTGCTGTAACAGGTTTGGCCTCACTTGCAACTCAGCCAAAATAGCTCCATCTCGAACCAAAGATAGACGGGCATTCAATGATCTCAAAGCTATAATGGATTTTCTGCTCAAAGCATCAACAACTACATTTGCCTTCTCAGGATGGTAGTCAATTACACAATCATAGTCCTTCAGGAACACAATCCATCGCCTCTGTCTAAGGTTGAGCTCCTTCTGGGTTGGCAAGTATTTCAGGCTTTTGTGGTCTATGTAAATGTAACACTTTTCACCATATCAGTAATGCCTCCATATCTTCAGTGTGAAGATAATTGCTGCAAGTTCTAAATCATGGGTAGGGTAATTCTGTTCATGTGGCCTTAGCTGCCTGGAAGCATAAGCGACCACCTTCCCCTCTTGCAACAATACACACCCTAACCCATTATGAGAGGCATCACTGTAGACCACAAAGTCCTTTCCCGACACTGGCTGTGTTAACACTGGTGTCTCTGTCAACATAGCCATTAACTTCTCAAAACTAGTCTGACACTTGTAATTCCAGTCAAATCTGACATTCTTATGTAACAACTTGGTCATTGGAGTAGCTATTAAGGAAAATCCCTTCACAAATCTCCTGTAATACCCAGCTAGCCCCAAGAAGCTTCTGACCTCAATTGTATTTCTGGGAGGCTTCCATTCCATCACTACTTCTATTTTCTTGGGATCCACCCTAATCCCATATGCTGACACTATGTGTCCAAGGAATGCAATCTCATTCAACCAGAAGTCACACTTGGACAACTTAGCATATAGCTTCTTTTCTCTCAGGGTTTGCAGAACAATCCTCAAATGCTCATCATATTCTTCACTGGTCTTGGAATACACCAAAATATCATCAATAAAGACCACTACGAACTGATCTAGGTAAGGATGGAAGGTACGGTTCATAAGGTCCATGACTGCTACTGGTGCATTTGTTAGGCCAAAGGGCATCACCAAAAACTCATAATGCCCATACCGAGTCCTAAATGCAGTCTTTGGCACATCTGCATCTTTCACTCTAAACTGATGATACCCTGATCTAAGATCAATTTTGGAAAATACTCCTGTTCCCTTCAACTGATCAAACAGATCATTAATTCTAGGTAATGGATACTTATTCTTCACAGTCACTTTATTCAACTGCCGATAATCAATGCATAACCTCAAAGTCCCATCCTTCTTTTTCACAAACAGCACTGGAGCTCCCCATGGTGACACACTGGGGCGCATGAACCCCTTATCCAGCAACTCCTGTAACTGGATTTTCAGTTCCTTCAATTCTGTGGGTGCCATCCTATAAGGAGCAATAGAGTTTGGTGCTGTACCCGGCAGTATCTCAATAGCAAATTCAACTTCCCTTTCTGGTGCAAACCAGGCAATTCTTCAGGGAACACATCTGGGAAGTCTTTTACTGTGGGTATGTCACACAGATCTGGCTTAGTCTGCCTAGTATCCACCACATGTGCTAGGTAGGCTTCACAGCCTTTTCTCATCAGTTTTCTTGTAACTGTGGCTGAGATGACATTGGACAAGAAATCTGTCCTTTCCCCTATAACTGTAATCTCATTACCCTCAGGAGTTTTCAAAGAAATCCTCTTCAGTTTACAATCAACCATTACCTGATGACGTGACAACCAGTCCATTCCCAAAATCATGTCAAACTCATGGAAAGGTAACTCAATCAAGTCTACCAAGAATTCATATCCCTGAATCCTTAACGGGCAACCCTTATACACTTTATTCACCACTACACTATGGTCCAATGGATTAGTGACCAGAATGTCTTGGTCACTCTCCCCTACTAGTATCCCCCTTTCTATGTGTAGGTTGATGTAGATGTATGAATGAGTGGATCCTGGATCCACCAATGCATGCACAGATGTATTGTAGAGGGAGAACGTACCCCAGATGACGTCCAGGCCATCTTGCTCCTCCTGAGCTCTCATGGCATAGGCTCTAGCAGGTGGTCTGCCCTCAGGCCTCTCTGCTGGCTCAGATGCAGGCCTATATGATGGTCCCACTGCCTCAGATTTGCTAGATTTCCTACCCCTTTATGGTGCAGGAGCAAGTCTGTCTGCTTGTGTTGGAGCAGTTATAGCAGTTCTGCGTGGACAGTTCCTCAGCTAATGCTCTGTCGACCCACACCTTAAGTAGGCACCAGTCACTCTCCAACACTCCCCCTTATGCCATTTCAGACAATGTGGACATGCAGAAGATGCTGGGGCTGGTCCCCTAAATCCCGTCCCTAGAGAGTTGCCCACTGATGGTGTGGACTGACCTCTCCTAGGGTGAACTGTGGCCTAGGCCCCTAAGACTGACCCTGACCTTGTGGTTGACATTAACTCTGTGCAGGTGGACCTTTGAACTTCTTCCCAGGTGCAGGAGATGAACTAGACTGACCCAGGCCCCTCTTCTGCTATCTCTCTCTTCTGGTCTACTCACTTATTCTAATCTTTTCAACTTTTATTACAGCTTCCACTAACTTGGTGAAGTCGGTGATTCCCAAGGCAGTAATCATGATCTTTATGTTGTCATTTAATCCCTCTTCAAATCTCTTACACCTTTCGGCCTCATTAGGGACTATCTCCCTTCCGTAGCGGCTCAATCTGACAAATTCCTTTTCATACTCGGCCACTGTTAGTTGTCTCTGCCTCAAGTTAATGAACTCTCTTCTTCTCAATTCCAGGTATACACTACCCACATATTTCTTCTTGAATTTTGAGAGGAAGAAGTCCCAAGTTATTACTTCCGGTTGCACTTCACTAGACATCGTATCCCACCATTCATATGCATCATCTTGCAACAGAGATATGGCAGCTTCTAGGTTTTGCTCTGGAGTGCAGTGGAGTTGTTTTATAACCCTTTCTGTTCTGTTCAACCAATTTTCAGCTGCAATAAAATCATCTTCTCTCTTGCCAAAGAAATCCACTGCTCTAAATTTTCTTAGTCTTTCTAGGTGTGATTTCTGCTGTGGAGGTGGTGGTGGTGGTGGCATTACCCCAGCCATTTGTTTGAAAAATTCAGCCATTTGCTGGAACACGACTTGTGGAGGCTGAGCAGGCTCTGCTGGAGCTGGTAGAGCAGGTTCTCCATTACCCCCAGTCTCAGCTACTGCAGGTGGAGCATAACTCTCCACTTCCTCCTCAACAGCCCTCTGAGATGTGGGGTCCATATCCTTATCAAAATAACAAAGACAAAAAGATCTGCATTAGTGTCACCTCGACTCTTACAAATGCAATGCATGATATGGACTCAGTCTAGGCCCAGAAACGCCTAAATTGTGCTCTAATACCACTAAATGTGACACCCTTACCCGTCTACAGTATATCCGAGTAAAATATGTCATACAGTATACCGGAATACTCTATTTTATCTCAATCATTTTTATTCTTCCTTAATTTATTTTTATCATTGTTTTGAAAATAATTTCTAAAATATAATTCATTTAAGTCATTTATTGAATTATAATTTATTTAAGGTTCCGAAAATTTTATAGAAAATTCGGCAGAGTACCGGCTAAAAATGGAGAAAACAGTTCTTCGGAACCTGTTGAAAACACTTTTAATAATCATTTCCAATCATTCTCAAACTCCAATAATCATCAAAATCTCAATATTTTTCAACAACATTTCCATTTCTCAATAATTCATTTATCATAGTATTCATATATAAGCAATAAATAAATACTCAATTTTCCATTCATAAACACAATTTTCACTATTTACATTAACATCAAAATACATTACATAAGTCTCAATTACACAAGAGAAAATAAAAGTTAGTTACAAAATACCAGAATGAAACCTAGTGTCCTACCAATGCACTGAAGATGATGAGGTGACACGGACACTATGCAGAGCTGCAGGAGATCTCACCCAGTCTGTGGTCTACTGGGCTCTCGGTCAGTATCTCCAGAACCTACGCGTGACAAAAGCAACGCGCTAAGCAATAATGCTTAGAGGTGCCAATAATAAAATAAAAAGAAATAACAAAAAATAAATATGCAGTGAATGTATTGATGTCTCATTGCAAATAAAATTTCAATGATTATTTGTAGTCGTACTTATTTTGTACTGGTTATATTCAGTATTTCATTAAATTTATCCAGTTTCATTTTTGGTTGCCCAGGTAACCTATACTGGATGACTGGAGTGGATAAACGAGTAAACTGGCACTGGGCATCAAGTACCTCAGGCCATCACACCATCGGTCACATATGTGTCTCCTGCAGGCAAATGTAATAACAAGTCAGATAACATTAGGCACAAGGCCAAGTATCAACATAATGTCAGAATGGCTAAAAGCCATGAAATCACAGAATGGCATAATGCCATGTGCAGTACTACTAACTGAACCCTATTGGCTTGCCAAGCTATCTAAACCAATCTTGTTAGGTATACTAAGGCATTTTACACTTTTGAGTTTTACAATTTTTGAATTTTAAGTTTTGGTGTTACTATTCACTTCATTAATCAATCAAAATGTTGAATTTTGCATAGAAAATATGTACATTGGTTTTAATACTCCCAACATACCACATTTTGCATTCAAAATTTGTTGGTATTGGTTGCCAATACCATTTCTAAGCTTAAAGTTAATTGAGCAAAATTTTCAATTTTCATACCTTATATTTACTATTCCATTAGTCATTTTTGCAATGGGAATTTGGCAAAATGATCAACTTGAAAGTTGTTCCTTATTTTGTCTAGTTAAATTTCCTTTATTTAATCACTTCATTTGGAGTTTTGTAGCTCAATTTATGGTCAAAAAATCACAACTGGCCGGATTGGAATTTTTCTGGACTGACCATATCTACAGTGCAGTGAACAGTGACTGCAACTCCCTTTTTGGATAGGTTCTGGTCATAATTTGGAGTAGGTTTCTTCATGAAAGTTGTTGGTCTATATCTTAGCTTGTTGCTGGTAAACTTTCAAGTCAATTGGACCATTCTACACTGAGTTATGGCCAAATGACCAAACACTGTTCATTTGGTAATTCTGCAGAAACAGACTGCAGGTCACCCAGATTGGGGCAAGCTTTTGGTCCACTTGGTTTGGTCTTATGGACATCGTTTCTCCACCAAAGTTGTGCCATTATGTGTCTAGTTTCATGTACAATTGGCCTTACACCAATTGAACCTTTATAATTCAAGTTATGGCTACCCAAACCTGCTGGACTCATGTCCAATTCTGCGGGTCACCTAGGGTAGCAACACTAAACCTAAATCCCATTACTAAACACACTTCATTTCTTGTTTACCAATAACCAAATGGCCACTAATTGACCATTAAAATGTTCCTACACCATTATAGGATTACAACCTTAATTTGGTTAAAACCCTAAATTCTCAATTCCTCTATTCTTCCATTAACTTACAATATAAGGTGCTAAGTGTTAATTTCATATCAAAGGACAGCTTATATACTCTTTTAATCTAGAAAAATCATCAAAACTCTCATAAGTTAATGGCTGCCAAAAATGGTAAAAATTCATCATGCAACTTTTGTTTAATTTCACTTAATTTTCACACTTAATTCCTACTCCACATATGATATACATAAAATTTCTAAAAGGAATTGGCACTAACCTCTTTGGAACTAAGTTTGGGTCTTGCAAAACTTCAGTTTTTTCTTCAAAATTTTACTGCCCAAAGCTTCCTCAAGGTGTGGAGTGAATTTTTTGTGAAGACAACTAGGGCTTTTATGGTGTGGAAGCTAGGGAAAATCAAGCTTGAAAAAGCTTGTTCATGAAGGTTAGGGAAGAAATGGTTTACGGCAAGGGAGAGAATTCTGTTTTTTCTTCCATTTCTAGCCCATTAAGTCTATTTTAAATAAAGTTATGCCATGTGTCCTTATGGGATAGGTTGGGAGAACTTTAATGATATCATTATATGATGTCATAATGTCATTTTCTTTCCTTTTCTTTTCATTTCTTGTCTAATTAATTTCAATTAAATTTTTAACAACATTTATTCATATTTCATGTTATATAAATTATTTATTTAACTGGACAACTTGGCCAAAAATAATCTCTGAAAACGAAATGACCAAAATGCCCTCCGTTTGGCTTAACGGGCCAAAATTGTCTATACCAATTGAAAAATTTTTCTAAGCATTTTCTTGGCATTCTAATGTCATAGAAACCTCAATGACCCTTCTCTGGAGTCCCAAAAATTATTTTATGAATTTTCCCTCAGGTTTAGGGCTCCTAGTTGCGAGAACCGCAACTTCCTACTAGGTTACCCATCGCTTGGGCACCAGCTCATTTAACTTGGTTGTATTTTATTTCTAAATTTTTTTCTAAATTTTTCTTATTAATATTTGAGTTAATTATGGTTCCTCACTTTTGTTTAAATATTTTTTCGGACGTTCTACCTGTCCGGTCCGACACTGGTCACCAGAATAGTAGAATGTACGGAGTTACTACGGAGAGGGTGTTACATATACTGCCCTCAATTCATCTTTACCATAATTCATCAAGAAAATTCATGAAATCAAATACTAATTCATGAATTTAAAGGCTGCCAAAAGTGGCAGTTTACTAAGATATACAAATTGCTTTCCAAACCTTCAAATTCAAGTACTCAATGTACATATACAAGGAAACTAAATTGCTGCAACTTTAAAATGACTAAATCAAAATTATTTTCCATCCATTAGAGGTAAGAAAAACTCAAACAACATAGGTTCTCATAGCTGCCAAACTTGAACAATACCGTAACTCAATAAATTCTTCCATTCTCTTCACCATTCAACTCACCTCAACCTAAATATGAAGTTTACTAAAGCAAGGGAGGGGATTTGGACACTTACCTCTTTTAAGATTTCCGTAAACCTCACTAAATCCTTCCTTTATTGCTCCCAAAAGCTTCCTCAAGGTGAGTGTGCAAGCTTTAATGAAGAACTAAGTGGAAATAATGGCTAGAACATGATTGCATGGAGGTGGAGCAAGGTATGGCAATGGAGTTCTTTCATGGAGGAATTTAGCTGGTTTTATGGAAGGTTGAAGATGAAGTGGTTTTGCTATCCCAAAGGCTTATTTAGGTGTCCCAAATTAGGAGTTAATGGAGCACTAACTTGGATTAAAGAATTAATTATCCAAAGTTTCCTAAATTATACTTTAACCACCATTCTTTCTTTATTTACATTATGTATCTCATTTTTTTAGGGCATTTTCAAAGTGCAATATCATTTATTTTTAATGGACATTGAGGTCAAAAGGCAACTATAAGTGTCAAATGACCAAAATGTCCCTCTTTGAGTTGTATTCCTGATTTTTCGGTAACACCGATTGTTGTCTGTTTCTCGATTTTTCGTTTTTCTTTGTACTAATTTATTAAGTTTTCTTTGATATTTTTAGTGTCAATTACATTTCAATAAACCCTTAATTATGTCCCAAAATTTAATTCTAAGGATTCTCCATGGTCCTGGGGTCGGCAATTGCCTTCGCCATAACTTTCCGGTGCGGTCACCCATCGCTACAGTGCCGACTCGTTTAACCTTGTTTCATTTTCTCTCTTTTATTTTTCTTTAATTTTTCTTGATTTTTTTTTATTTATTTCATCATTATATGTCTATTCACTATCACTGAAGTGTAGTTCTAAACATCCTGACTTTTCTGGACAGACATTAGGTCACCGGAGCAACAAAACGTACAGAAAGGATGTTACAGACCACCTTCCCCTCTTTCATTAATACACACCCTAACCCATTATGAGAGGCATCACTATAGACCACAAAGTCCTTTCCTAATACCGACTGTGTTAACACTGATGCCTCTGTCTACATAGCCTTCAACTTCTCAAAACTGGTCTAACATTTGTCATTCCAGTCAAATCTGACATTCTTGTGTAACAACTTGGCCATTGGAGCAGCTATTAAAGAAAATCCCTTCACAAATCTTCTGTAATACCTAGCTAGCTCCAAGAAACTTCTGGCGTCAGTTGTATTCCTGGGAGGCTTCCATTCCATCACTGCTTCTATATTCTTAGGATCCACCCTAATCCCATCAACTGACACTATGTGTCCCAGAAATGCAATCTCACTCAACCAGAAGTCACACTTAGAGAACTTAGCATACAGCTTCTTTTCTCTCAGTGTTTGCAGAACAACCCTCAAATGTTCATCATGTTCTTCCCTGGTCTTGGAATACACCAAAATATCATCAATAAATACCACTACGAACCGATCTAAGTGTGGATGGAAGATACAGTTCATAAGGTCCATGAATGTTGCTGGTGTATTTGTTAGGCCAAAGGGCATCACCAAGAACTCATAATGCCCATACTGAGTCCTGATTGTAGTCTTTGGCACATCTGCATCCTTTACCCTCAACTGATGATACTCTGATTTGAGATCAATTTTAGAAAATACTTCTGCTCCTTTCAACTGATCAAACATATCATCAATTCTAGGCAACGGATACTTATTCTTCACAGTCACTTTATTCAACTGCCGGTAATCGATGCATAACCTCAAAGTCTCATCTTTCTTTTTCACAAACAGCACTGGAGCTCCCCATGGTGACATACTAGGGTGTATGAACCCCTTATCCAGTAACTCCTGCAACTGGATTTTCAGCTCCTTTAAATTAGTAGGTGCCATCCTATAAGGAGTAATAGAGATTGGTGTTATACCCGGCAATACTTCAATAGCAAATTCGACTTCCCTTTTTGGTGGCAAGCTAGGTAATTCTTCAGGGAACACATCTAGGAAGTTTCTTACTGTGGGTATGTCACAAAGATCTGGCTTAGCCTACCTAGTATCCACCACATGTGCTAGGTAGGCTTCATAGCCTTTTCTTATTAGTTTTCTTACAACTGTAGCCGAGATGACATTGGACAAGAAATCTGTCCTTTCCCCCAAAACTGTGATCTCATTACCCTCAGGAGCTTTCAAGGAAATTCTCTTCAATTTACAATCAACCATTGCTTGATGACATGACAACAAGTCCATTCCCAAAATCACGTCAAACTCATGGAAAGACAATTCAATCAGGTTTGCCAAGAATTCATACCCTTGAATCCTTAATGGACAACCTTTGCACACCTTGTTTACCACTACACTATGGCCCAATGGATTAGTGACTGGAATGTATTGGTCACTCTCCCCTACTAGTATCCCCCTTTCTACGGGTAGGTTGATGCAGATTTAGGAATGAATGGATCCTGGATCCACCAATGCATGCACAGATGTGTTGTAGAGGGAGAATGTACCCCTGATGACGTCTAGGGCATCTTGCTCCTCCTGAGCTCTTATGGCATAAGCTCTGGCAGGTGCTCTGACCTCTGGCCTCTCAGTTGGCTCAGGTGCAGGTCTCTGTGATGGACCAACTACCTCAGATTTACCAGACTTCCTACCCCTTTGTGGTGTAGGGGTAGGTCTATCTGCTTGTGCTGGAGCAGCAGTAGCAGTTCTGCGTGGACAGTTCCTTAACTGATGCTCTAACGACCCATACCATAAGTAGGCACTCGGCACTCTCCAACACTTACCCTTATGCCACTTCAAGCAGTGCAGACATGTAGAAGATGTTGGGGTTGGTCCCTTGAACACTGTCCCTGGAGAGCTGCCCACTGATGGTGTGGACTGGCCTCTCCCAGATATGAACTGTGGCTTGGGCCCCTAGGATTGACCCTGACCTTGAGGTTGACCTGAACTCTGAGTAGGTGGACCTCTGAACTTCTTTCTCGGTGTAGGAGATGAGCTAGACTGACCTGCACCCCTCTTCTGCTGGCTCTCTCTTCTGGTCTGCTCACTTATTTTAACTTTCTCAACTTTTATTGCAGCTTCGACTAACTTGGTGAAGTCTGTGATTCCCAAGGCAGCGATCATTATCTTTATGTTGTCATTTAGTCCCTCTTCAAATCTTTTACACCTTTCAGCCTCATTAGGGACTATCTTCCTTCCATAACGGCTTAGTCTAACAAATTTCTTTTCATACTCCGCCACTGTCAGCTGTCTCTACCTCAGGTTAATGAATTCTCTTCTTCTCTCTTCCATATATACACTACCCATGTAACACCCCTCACCCGTCTACAGTGTAGCCGAGCAAGGCATGCTACACGGCGTGCTGGAGCACCTGATCTTATCTTATTTCATTACAGTTCTTGATTTATTTATTCAAAAACTTTATTTAAGGTTTAGGCTTTTTTTTTTTTTACTTTTATCAAAATCTAATTAATTTGGAAATTTCAAAAATTTTAATGATAATCCGACAACGTGCCGGCTGTAATTTGGACTAGCAGTTCTTCTGAACCTGCCAAAAACAATTTCAATATATACTCAATTTCTCAAACTTAATAGTCTCAAAAATTTTCAAACATAATGTATCTCAATACAGTATTCAGATTTCTCAGAAATCTCATCAGATTTTCAACATCTCAATATTCACAAGTACAATCTCATTATAACTCAAATTCAATTCACATATTAAAAAAAACTTACTTTGAGTAGCTTCCATAATTCATAGGTTAATTACATGAGTTTATTTCGTACAAGATATACAAATAATTTACAATGTGCTAGGAATGAACAATATACATAACATGTATAAAATGAGCCCTATCTACATGCATTGCTGAGGAGGTGACAATCTTGAACTCTTCTGACACTTCTGCAGGTCTGGACCCCAAAAATCTCAGTCGACAGTCTACTGGTTTTACCTTCAATACCTGCGCGAGAAAGCAATTCCATCGCGCTAAGCATTTTTGCTTAGTGGTGCAATAATATAACAAGAAAAAATATATACAAGTAAAGAAAGAAATAAATCATAATTCAGATACTCAGGAATCAATTTAATTTGGTATGGTATTTCTAGCATCAATGATCCCATATACTAGTTTGTTCCTCTTTGGAAGTGCTTAGTTTATAACTTTTCAGTAATACTACCCAGTATACAAATTATTCTAACTGTATTGTATTTCAAGTCTCTACGGTTCTGCAATTTATATTTTTGTTATGTTTCTTTTGCTAATCTCTTTTACTCATTCATTCAATACTTAACTTAATTATACTGAAATTTCATTATACTTAACTTAACTTAATTGCTTGAATTGAATAATATTTTAATTGACTGCCTGTGTAGCCTATACACTGACCAGACTGGATAAACGGATATACTAGCACTAGGTATCTAGTACCTCGGGCCGTCACACCATCGGTCACAAAGTGTCTCCCGGTGTGCAAATAGTGTGGCTAAAAAGCCATATAATCAATCAGGCATTAAGCCGAGTATAATAACACAATCTATATAGCCATAGGCTATTAAGATCATAGTATGACATAATAAGCCATTAAACACAGTATGACGTAAAGTCATTTACAGAACAGCTGTCAGAATCCTATTGGCATGCCAACCTATCCAAACTAGTCAACTAGGCAAATTAGGGCATATTACAATATTACATATTTAATTCTTTATTCATAGGGTTTATACATCTTTATGCTTTTCACTGGTCAATAAAATTATTGACCTTTTTATGCATCATGGATAGGTTGATTCTAGCATCACATGTCATAATTTACAATTCAATATGTTGTCAATATAATGCAATTTACCCTTTTCACAAGTTGGCATTCATTACCAAATCACTTCAAGCATTATTTTATGTAATTACCAATTTTCAATTTTAGTGAGCTAGATTGATCTAGCTTAAAGTCCTATTTCCCTTGGTTTTCAGCTTCTGGTCAATGAAGCAAAATTGTAGCTCTATGTCTTATTGCACGCGGGGCAAAATTTCAGGTCATTCTGAGTTGTATAGACCAAGATATGGTCAATTTACTAAAGCTTGACAGATTGTAACTTTGGTGCAAAATTGGGTTAATTTCTCAATTTTTGTGTGCTAGATTTGTCTAGCTTAAAGTCCGATTTCTCTTGGTACTATTTCCTTCAATTCATTTCATTAGTCAACCTATAATGTTGACCCTTGATGCACTCTATGTGAGTCAATTCTAATGTCACCAATATGTCACATTTTATAGCCTTTTAGTGTTGGTATATGTTATCAATTTCATTTCTAAGTGTATTGCATTTTATTGCAATTTACCGGATTTCGGTGTACTATTTTGACCTAGCCGGACGACCTAGTTTCTTCAGTTTCGGGTTTTGGTCCAAACTACAAACTTGTAGAACTATGTCTTATGGAACGCGGGACAAAATTTCAGGTCATTCTGAGTTATGTAGACCAAGTTATGGTCATTTTACTATTGCTGGTCAAAATGTATCAAAATTGGTCACTTTAGGTCATTTTAGGTCATTTTAGGTTCGGCCAATTTTTGGACCCGAACTTGTGCAAGCTTTTTCACTTGCTTATGGTCATTTCTGGGCTTGGGTGTCCTCATAAGACTTGTAGATATATGTCTTAACTATTCATGGTCAAAATTTCAGGTCAATTAGACCTGTTTTGAGTGAGTTATGGCCTAAACACTAACTGCTGCCCAAATGGTCAGTTTTCAGGCCTTAAATGCACTAATCAGGATTTGGTCACTTTTTAAGGTCAGTTTCTAGGCAGAATTTTGGCAACCTTTCTACACGAAAGTTGGCCTATTTGGTGTCTAGTTTCACCCCATATTGGCCTCATACCAATTGGGTTCATAGTTTGGCACTTATGGCCTCATTTAAGTGCTGCCCTCAATACACAACCTGCACAAAGCTCATACACTCCCAATTTAATGTTCCTTCTCCTCCTCATTACTACAATATTCAATCAACAATACTTCTATATATATATTGTACACAATTCCAGCAAGAATTCTGGGCAGAATACTCAAGGGTACAAGGCACACAATACACCATTAAACTTCAACATTTACATCCACCCAAATTCAATGTACATCAACACTTATGTTACACAAACACTTCCATTTTAACTACACATGCTACCCACAATTTAATACCATCACATCTCATCAATATATTACATAAATTCAAATACAATTCATAACATTATAGGCTGCCAATTTCAAGCTCAATTGTCCAAGTCTTCAAAATTTTGTTCAAAACCCACTTTCACATTGTTAACCTCACATGTACTCTTACAATTAAATTCTACCACTTATAATCACATAAATTGAGCATCATTAATCAACAATAATATGCATAAATTAACCATTTTCATGCTTCTCAAGGCTGCCCCAATTCAACAATTATCCAAGGTCTTCAACAATTCTTTCAAACTCCTAATTCAATCACTCAATCTCAACATATACATAAAGTTAATTTGTTAGGACCTCTAATTACCTTAATCAATATCATTTCCCATCAAATACATGTAAAGATAATTCAAACCTCTTTAGGTTCCATGGCTGCCAAATTCAATCACCATTAAATATTCATCCAATCCATCTAATTTTTCAATAATTCAACTCATCTCAACCTTAGTACAAATTTTAATTAAGTGAGGTAAGGAAAACTAGCACTAACCTTTGTTTAGAGCTTGCTAAACCTTGAAATTTCTTCTTTTTCTTGTTGCCAAAGCTTTCCCATGGTGTGGAGACAAAGTTTGATGAAGGGAACCTTGAGTTTTAAGTTGAAAATGGGGGAGGATTGAAGCTTGCATGATGAGTTCTCATGGAGGAAAAATGGAGACCCATATTCGGCCATGGAAGTGGAATTGAAGAAAATGAATGGTTTTCCTCATAAAATCTGTCCACTTAGTGCTTTTACACGTCCACAATGCTCCACTAATTAAGATTTATGAATATAATATATGCCACTCACTTTAGGTTAATATTAGTATAATTAAACTTATAGTTATTTCAATTATGTCCCCATAATTTCTTTTAATTACATTATGTATAAAACTTCTTATTTTCATGACATTTTCAAATTTTAATACTACTTATTTTTCATGGACATTTAGGTCAAAAGTCAACTCTAGGTGTCAATTGACCAAAATGCCTCTCTTTGGGTCAAGTTCGGACTTTTTCGGTAACACCGATTTACTCCTTGTACCGCCGATTTCTTTAATTTTTATTTTTTCGTTTATACTAACTTTCTAATTTTTCTTTGAAATTTTCTAAGTGTCATATCATTTATTTTTAATGGAGATTGAGGTCAAAAGGCAACACTATGTGTCAAATGACCAAAACACCCCACTTCGGGTTACATTCCCGATTTTTCGGTAACACCGATTTTTGTCTATTTCTCGATTTTTCGTTTTTCTTTATACTAATTTATTAATTTTTATTTGATATTTTTAGTGTCAATTACATTTCAATAAACCTTTATTTATGTCTCAAAATTAGATTCAGAGGGTTCCCCGCGGTCCTGGGGTCGGCAACGGCCTTCCCGGTGCGGTTACCCATCGCTGTGGTGCCGGCTCGTTTAACTTAGCTTCATTTTCTCTCTTTCATTTTTGTTTGATTTTTTTTGTATTTTCTTTTTATTTATTTCATTATTATATGTCTGTTCACTATCACCGAAGTGTAGTTCCAGACATCCTGACTTGCCTGGACTGTTATTTGACTACTAGAGCCATAGAACATACAAAACACGTATAGGGAGGATGTGACAACCCACATACTTCTTTTTGAACTCTGAGAGGAAGAAGTCCCAGGTTATTTGTTCTGGCTGCACTTCACTGGACACTGTATCCCAGCATTGATAGGCATCATCTTGTAGTAGAGATACATCAGCTTCTAGGTTTTGCTCTGGGGTGCAGTGGAGTTGTTTTAAAACTCTTCCTGTTCTGTTCAACCGGTTCTCAGCTTTCTCTCTTGCCAAAGAAATCCACTGCTCCAAATTTCCTCAATTTTTTCAGATTGGATTTCTGTTGTGGAGGTGGTGGTGGTGGCATTACCCCTGCCATTTGTCTGAAAAGCTCGGCCATTTGCTGGAATATGGCTTGTGGAGGCTGAGCAGGCTCTGCTAGAGCTACTGGAGCAGGTTCGCTCTGGCCCCCAGTGTCAGCTGCAGGTGGAGCATGACTCTCCACTTCCTCCTTAACTGCCCTCTGTGACTTGGCGTCCATATCCTAATCAAAATAAGAAAACCAAAGAGATCTCCATTAGTGTCACCTCGACTCTTGCAAATGAAATGCATGGTATGGACTCGATCTAGACCCAGAAATGCCTAAATCGTGCTCTAATACCACTAAATGTGACACCTCTTACCCATCTACAGTATAGCCGAGCAAGATATGCCACACTGTGCACCGGAGCACCATATTTTATCTCAATTATTTTTATCCTTACTTAATTTATTTCTTTATGATGATGAAATGCAATTTGGGAGATTTGACTCATTTAAGCCATTTATAGAAATTATAAATTCATTTGAGGTTCCGAAAATTTTATAGAAAATCCGGAAGAGTACCAGCTAAAAAAGGAGAAAACAGTTCTTCGAAACATATGAAAAACACTTATAACAATCATTTCATTCCACAACTCCTAATCATCACATCAATTTTCAAAAATTTCTCAAACTTTCCAATCATTCAATTCACATCATATTTATACTCAAATCATAAATAAATACTCAACTTTCATTTATGAATACCATTTACAGATAATTTCATTAATACATAATCACATAAGTTTCAATATACATGAAAACTAAAAGTTTAATTACCAAATTTACAAAAATAAAAAACACAAAATACAAAATGTAGCCTAGCATCCTACTAATGCACTATAGCTGAAAGGTGACACAGGATACTAGCAGATCTAACTGTCACCCTGACAGGGGTCTACTGGGATCGCGCTCTATATCTCCAATACCTATGCATAGCAAAAAGCAATGCGCTAAGCAATAATGCTTAGTGGTGCCAATAATAAAATAAAAAGAACTAAAAGAAAATAAATATGCAGTGTGTATATTGATGTCTCATGCAAATAAATTTTTGGTAATTATTTGTAGTCTTATTTATTTGGTACTTGTTATTTGTAGGCTATCAACTTTCATTTTTGGTTGCCCAAGTAATCTATACTAGATGAATAGACTGCATAAATGGGTAAACTGGCACTGGGTACCAAGTACCTCGGGCCGTCACACCATCGGTCACATAGTGTCTCCCGGTGTGCAACAGAACAGTTGATAAGCTATAATAACATTAGGCACAAGGTCAAGTATCATCATAATATCAGAATGGCTAAAAGCCATAAAATCACAGAATGGCATAATGCTATGTGCAGTACTGCTAACTGAATCCTATTGACATGCCAACCTATCCAAACCAATCTTACTATGTGTACTAGGGCACATTACCAAGTTATTGATTAAATTTTCATGTTTTACATGGAAGGTTACTATTTATTTTACTATTTAGGTCAAATTATTGACTTTCCTATGCATAACAGCGACATAAGTCCTAACCATATAAATTTACCACATTTTGGTTCCCAAAAGTGTTGGCATTAGTTGCCAATCCATACTTCTAACCAATGGTAAATAAATCAGAAATTTCAATTTTGGGTGCTAGAGTTCACTGTTCCATTAGACCATTCTACAGTGAGAATTTGGTCAAATGTTCTTCATCAAAGTTGTTCCTTATTGTGTTTAGTTACATTTCACTTTTTGAATCACTCCATTTGGAGTTTTGTAACTCAAGTTATAGCCTAAACACCATAACTGGCCGAATTGTAATTTTTTCCAGAATTTCTAGGCAGAATCAATTTTGCAATTTTTATACATTGAATGCAGGTCAGTTTTTGGACATGTTATGCTCAAAATTTGGGTTTGTTTTCTTCATGAAAGTTGTAGGGCTAAGTCTCAGCTTTCTATCGATATAAAATTCATTGGACGTTTTGTAACACCCCTAAGTTCGATAGTACGTTCTACTGTTCCGGTGACCAGTGTTGTCCGGACAGCTAGGATGCCTAGAACTACAATTTGTTATGATTGAGGAGATATAAAATAATGAAATACAAGAAAAGAAAATACAAGAAAAACAAAGGAAAAATAATAGCAAAGAAATGTATCCAAGTTAAGCGAGCCGATAACCCTAGCGATGGGTGACCGCACCGGGAAGTCACGGCGTGGACTGTTGACTAACCCTGGACCGCGGGAAACCCTGAAAAATATTTTTAGGACTTAAAGAGACATCAATTGAAGTATAAATATTATTAGAAATATCAAAGAAAAATTATTTAATTAGTACAAAGAAAAGTGAGAAAACGAAGAACGGACAAAACTCGGTGTTACGAGAAATCGGGAATGCAACCCGAACAGGGGCATTGTGGTCATTTGACATTATGTCCATTAAAAATAAATAATATTGCACTTGGAAAATATAATGTAAAATTAATTTAGGGGTACCTAATGTAAATAGCAAAAATGAAGTGTAAATGGAGTAATTATCAATTAAAACATATAATATAGTTTAATTAAGGTGAGTGGACCACTATGGATTAAATTAAACACTAAATGGGCAGGTGTATATCCACTAACCAATCTGCAATTCATCTTCTTCAATTGAGAAGTCCCATTGCCGCATGAAAGCTCAAACCCCTCCCATGGCCTCCCAAATGCATGGCTCATTATACCCATTTTCAAGCTAGATTTTTGTTTACTTGTCTTCATTAATTTTGATCCTCACACCATGGGCAGTAGATAGGCAGCAAGAAAGGAAAGTTTTTGTGGAGTTTTGAAGAATTTCCAAAGTGGTAAGTTTGTGTTTTTGATTTTTGTTTAATTAAAGTTTGTAAGGATGTTATGGGTGTTTGTTTATGGAGAAATTTTTGAGGTTTGATGTTGAATTGGGATGTGTACTTTTGGCAGCCATGGAAACACTTTGAAGGCAGTTTATTTTTGCTTGTAAATGGTGAATTAAATGATTGATTAAATGTATATTGTGTAGGAAATTATTTGGGTGATGTATACTTAGTATATGTAAATGTGAATTGAAATTTGAAGCTTGGAAATTTATGGAATGTAAAGGCACCATTGCGGCAGGTTGTTAACTCTTGAAGAATGCTGGAATTCATGCTTGGTTTATGGTATATTAATGTTGGATTGTGTTGGATGTTAGGGCAGTTTGAGTGTATATATGATGGTGTGAAGTTGGACATGAAAAAAGTGTCATGGTGAGGTGATTGAATTATTGTAAATTGTAAATTGAGTTGAAAAATTCTGCACTTTATGGTGTATGTTGAATGTAATTGTAAGCTGCCAAAATGACTTATAATGTGTTGTGAATTATGTTTAGGTCATGATATACCCAGAATTGACTTGAATATTGAGTTTGGTAAGTGTTAGGAGTGATCCTTGATGTGTATGAAAGAAATGCAATAAGGCAGTTTGTGTTTTAGGCCTATAACTTTAAGTGTGTGGCTCCAATTGGTATGAGACCAATTGGAAGTGAAACTAGGCACACAATGTGCCAACTTTCATGAAGGAAGCTTGCCAAAATTCTGCTTGCAAGGTAGCTTGAAAAATGACCAAATCCGGATTAAGTGCAATTGAGGCCTAAAAATTGACCATTTGGGCAGCAGTTAGTGTTTAGGCCATAACTCACTCAAAACAGTCCAATTGACCGGAAATTTTGACCATGAATAGTTAAGACCCATATCTAGAAGTCTTATGAAGACACCAAAGCCCATAAATGACCATAAGCAAGTCAGACAGCTTGCACAATTTCGGGTCCAAAAACTGGCCGAACCTAAAATTACCTAAAGTGACCTAAAGTGACTAATTTTGATGCAATTTGACCAGCAATAGTAAAATGACCATAACTTGGTCTACATAGCTCAAAATAACCTGAAATTTTGCCCCGCGTTCCATAAGACATAGATCAACAAGTTTTTAGTTTTGACTGAAACCCAAAAACTGAGGAAACTAGGTCGTCTAGCTAGGTCAAACTAGTATCTCGGAATCTAGCAAATTGCAAGAAAATGCAGTATACATGGAAATGAACTTAGTAACATGTACCAACTCTAAAATACTATCGAATGTGACATATTAATAACATTAAAACCTAATTTACCTAGAATGCATCGAGGGTCGACATATTAGGTTGACTAAGCGAATATTAGAATTCAGTGAATTAATTATCAAGCATTATCATTAGAGACAGTTTAAATGAGTACTGAAACACTTCAAATTGTGTTTCTCAGTTAGCAAAGACTCAGGGAAAGGGAAGGAAACACTGAGTCAAAGCAGGAGACGATTATCGAGGTTTGTGCACTGTGATTATTTCTTTTGAATTTTTTCAAGTGAAATAAATTTTGACTATTTGTATATTATTGTTTTCAATTATGGAAATGTGTTTGAATGGATTCTTATTGCTTGAAAAGTATTGTAAATGGTTTGAAACTGTGGAAAAATTGATTTAGTGTGATTTGTGAAAATTTGAAGTTAATTATGAATTGTGTTGCCATTTTGTGAATGAATTTATTACTTTAGAAATTTATTGGATTCTCACGAATCATTTGAATAAAATGTTTGGAATTGATTTTGTGTTCACACTTAGCATGACAGTATCATATCATTCCTTCTCCATTTATGGGGTTGTGATCGTTTATTTTCCTTCTCCATTTATGGAGTCTTTATCGTTTATTTTTCTCCCTCTCTGGTTTACCAGTTGAGGTGATCGGATGAGTAATTATTATATAGCTAGCTCCCTTCCTCATTGATTTCGATTAGTGGGGTTGTGATTGCTTTGTTGTGGTGTACAACGCAGCATTGATCAGAAATTTTGTGTCATGGCTTAAGTTGTGTATGAATCGGCAACACTGTGTTCGTAAATTATTTGACTAAATTGTGTTATTATGAGCTTTGATAATTTATGAAATAGAGTTTAAATTCTTATTGACATTCACTGTCTTTTGAATTTAACTACATTTTGATTACTGAGATTTATTGTGATATTGAGTTAAATTCCTTATGACATTCATTGCCTTGAATTTAACTATGGTTTTACGTATCTATCATTTATATGATTTATGAACTGTGATTTAAAGTTGTATTTGGTTAATGTTGTGCACCACTGAGACATTGTCTCAGCGATAGCTTTTCATTGCTGTCGCAGGTAGACAGACGGACAGGGCAGCAGACTAGCCTGCTAGTACATCCAGCGAGAGATTATCGGGTATAACGAGTATACCTCATTTTGCATTTTGTACTGTAATGTATGACCACTGTATGTACATGTTGTTCTTGGTTTTGAGCAGTTATAAATTAAAATTGTATATTGAAGTTGTAAAGTAAATTATGAGTTATTTTGACTTGTAAAAATTGTATTATATTTCTTGTATATCATTCTTTGAAAAATCACTGTGGATTTGAGTTGAGAAATATGTTGTGTTGAGAAATATGTTGGAGTTGAGATTTGGAAATATATTGAAGTGCCTTTTACAGGTTTTCTGAAAAACTATTTTATCCAAAATACAGATAGCACTCTGCCAAAATTTTTACAGAAATTCTAAATAATTTAAATGTGTTAGTTCTATCACTTCAGCTCAAAAAAGTTTTTAACACTTGTAAGTAGTGCTCACCACTGTAAAAGAAGTAAGAAAAGTTTTAAAATCCCTTATAATGTATTTAATGGATTATCAGTAGACGAAGTTGGTAATTCATTAGGTATACTACGGGATCATGTTATGCCTTACAGAGTTGTAGGGTGTGACACCTTTCTACACCAAGTTATGACCAAATGAATGAACACTGTTCATTTGGTCATTTTGCCCAGGCAGAATGTAAGTCACCCATATTTGGTCAATTTTTAGGGCATCCTATATTTAGTTTCTGGATAGAGTTCCTTCACCAAAATTGTGCCATTATGTGTCTAATTTCATGTTCAATTGGCATTGCACCAATTGAACCTACACAACCCAAGTTATAGCTGCCCAAACATGCTGGACTCACATCAAGACCTGCGGGCACTCAAGGCAGCACACCCAACCTCAAATCCCAAGCTACCATTCACTTCAATTCCTCATTATACTAAGCCAAAATGGTCACTAATTGACCATTAGAACTTCCATTTATCAACACATAAGCAAAATCCCAAGTTTTCCCTCAAACCCTAACTCCAACAACTTCAATACTTCATATACATGCAATAAATGAGTTAAGGCATCAAGTTCATATTCAATGGCAGCCATGCACAACTATAATTCATTCAAATTAAAGGAAACCTAATGTACCCTAAGGCTACCAAAATTTGGTGAAATTCAGCCATGCAAAATTTATTTAAATTAGCTTAGTTTCATACTCAATTTATGTTCTCTATGATGTATACACAAAGTAATTAAGACTAATTGGCACTAACCTTGATTTAGCTAATTTTCAAAGCTTGAGAACTCCTCTTTTTCTCTTTCTTTTTGCTGCCCAAGACTTGCTCTAGGTGTAAGGGTAAATATTTGTGAAGGGAAGCTAGGGTTTTGGGGTGATTTGGGTAGCGAACTCAAGCATGATCAAAGCTTCCATGGAGATTTTCTTTCCTCTCTCTCTCTCTCTCTCTCTCTCTCTCTCTCTCTCTTTATGGTGCGGCTGCCCAAGATGGAAGATGACATTTTTATTTTTTTTCTTTTCTTATCCCTCTTTAAGTCTTCTTAAGTGTATTTGTTGAAGTCCAATTGGTGGACAATTTTTATTTCACATTTATGACATCATCTAGGTGATGTTATAACTCCATTTTCCATTTCAATTTTTTTTTCCATTTTCAATCTTCTTTTCTTCACTCATTTTTAATTTAATTTCTAAGCAATATTCATTCATATTTTATGTATTATATTTTATTTACTTAATTGGACAAGATTAAAAAGCATCTTTGAAGATGAAATGACTAAAATGCCCTCCGTTTAGCTTAGTAAGCTAAAATTGTCTATACCGATTGAAAAAATTTTCTAAGCATTTTCTTGGCATTCTAATGCCATAAAAACCTCAATGACTCTTCTCTGTAGTCTCAAAAATTATTTTATGAATTTTCTCATGGGTTTAGAGCTCCTAGTTGCGAGGACTATAACTTCCCACTGGGTTACCCATCACTAGGGCACCGGCTCATTTAACTTGGTTGTATTTTATTTCTAAAATTATTTCTAAATTTTTCTTATTAATATTTGAGTTAATTATGGCTCTTTACTTTAGTTTAAATGTTTTTCCAGATGTTCTAGCTGTCTGGACTGACACTGATCATCGAAATAGTAGAATGTATGAAATTGCTACAATGAGGCTGTTACAAGCTCATCCACCCCTACCCTTAGCTAAGGCTTCCGTGATGGAGAAGTTGAAGGAGGAACAAACCAAAGGTAAGCTCCAGGAAAATGCCAAATAGGTAGAGCTTAAACCTCTCCCCTCCTCGCTAAGGTATGCATTTCTGGACTCAAATTCCAAATATCCTGTTATAATCAATGCTAGCCTGTCTAAGTTAGAAGTGGAAAAATTGTTAAGAGAACTTAGGATCCATAGCAAAGCCATAGGGTATAAAATAGAAGACCAGAAGGGAATCAACCCTTTGATTTGCATGCATAGGATACCCATGGAAGAAAATAGTAAACCCACTTCGAACACCAAAGAAGACTTAACCCAAACATGAAAGAAGTAGTCAAGAAAGAAATTTTATAACTATTAGATGCAGGTATCATATACCTAATTTCTGATAGTAAATTGGTTAGTCCAGTATATGTAGTTCCTAAGAAAGGTGGGACAACTGTTATCCAAAATACAAACAATGAACTAATCCCTACTATAGTAGTCACTGGTTGGTGAATGTGAATAGATTATAGGAAATTAAACAGTGCTACCAGAAAATACCTTTTTCCTCTCTCCTTCATCGATTAAATGTTAGAAAGGTTAGTGAAAAACTCTTATTTCTGTTATCTAGATGGGTATTCGGAATTCTTTCAAATTCCTATTCACCCAGAAGACCAAGAAAAGACAACATTCACTTATCCCTATGGAACATTTACATATAGGAGAATGCCTTTTGCCCTTTGTAATGCCCCTACTACCTTTCAAAGATGCATGTTGGCTATCTTTTATAATTATATTGAAGATATCGTGGAAATTTTTATGGATGATTTTTCTGTTTATGGAACTACTTTTGATGACTGCCTAGCTAATTTATCTAAAGTGTTGCAAAAATATGAAGAATCAAACCTGGTCCTAAATTGGGAAAAATGCCATTTCATGGTAAGGGAAGGCATAGTTCTAGGACATTTGATATCAGAAAGAGGAATTGAAGTTGATAAGGCAAAAATTGAGATCATTGAATGTAACACCCCTATATTCGGTAGTGCGTTCTACTGTTTCAGTGACCCGTGTCTGTCGGGACAGCTAGGAGGCCTAGAACTACACTTAAATGTTAGTGAGGAGATATAAAATGTTGAGATACAATAGAGGAAAATACAAGAAAAACAAAGGAGAAATAAGAGCAATGAAATGTGATTAAGTTAAACGAGCTAAAAATCGTAGCGATAGGTAACGGCACTAGGAAGTTGAGGCGAGGACCGTTGACTAACCCTGGACCGCGAGGAACCCTGGAAAATATTTTTGGGACTTAAAAAACATTTATTGTGGTATAATTGACTTAGAAAATGTCGAAGAAAATTTAATTAATTAGTACAAAGAAAAACAAAAAATTGAGAAACTGAAAAATCGGTATTACCAAAAAATCAGGAGTACAACTCGATGAGGGGCATTTTGGTCAATTGACACCTAGAGTTGGCTTTTGACCTAAATTTCCATGAAAATAAATGAAATTAAAGTTTGAAAATGCCATGAAAAAATGAAATTTCATGTGTTGTATAAATAAAGAAAATTATGGGGTATAATGTTGAATAAACAAAAGTTTAATATTAACTTAATTTTTTAATGACTTAGTGGACCACTATGGAGTATGTAAAACATTAGAAGCCATAAATCTTCCACTAATATTCTACACTTCATCTTCTCCACTTAACCTTCACAATTGCCAAACCCAATTTCTCTCCCAAAACCACCATTGCCGTCCCACTTTTGAGCTCCATGCTTCCATGATCAAGCAATAATTTCATGTAAGAGTCTCCATTAAAGTTGGAGTACACACCTTGGGCAGCATTTTGAGAGCAAAAAGAGAGAGATTTGAAGAGGTTTGACAAGTTCCATTTGAGGTACATGCCCAATTTTCTTTCGTTTCCTTGTTAAAGTTTGTGCTACTATTGAGAGGAGTTGATTTATGGAAGAAATTTAAAGAAATGGTTGAGTTATGGGACTATCCATTTTTTCCAGCCATGGGAGGTGAGTTTGCTTGAGTTTTTCCTACATGTAATTGATGGGAATTAGGATTGATTTGGTTAAATTGATGTATTAGCAACTTACTTCCCATGTATGTATATTGAGCACTTGAATTTAGGGGTTTGGAAAGTATATTTGAAAGCCTTAGCATATAGCTAATTTCGGCAGCCTTGAATTTTTGGGATTAATGTTTGATTTCATGAATTAAAATGATGAATTATGGTATTGATGGATTGACGGCAGTATATGGAAGTAATTGTTGAAATTTTATGTAGTAAAAGTAAGTGAATTCATGTATATGTGAATGTGGAATATAACTTTGAGAATTAAAGTTGTAATATGTGTATTGAAAATGTGTATATTCTGTCCAAAATGACCATGTTGAGATGTGATGAATGATTTTAGTGTCTTATAAATCCAGAAGTTTGGTAAGGAAAGTTAGGGTGAAGCAAGTAGGATGTGTAATGGTTGTGTATTTGATGAAGTGTATAAGGGTAGTATACAATTGAGCTTATAATTTGATTTTTGTGATCCCAATTGGTATGAGGCCAATTAGAGGTAAAACTAGGCTCAATATGGACCAACTTTCATGTAGAGAGCTTGCTAAAATTCTGTCCAGAAAAGGACCTCAAACTTGACCTAATCCAGAATTGGTAACTTGGCAAACCCTGAATTTAACCATATAAATAGTAGCCAGTCTTTTGACCATAACTCACTCAAAACTGGTCCAAATGACCTGAAATTTATACCGTTGGAAAGCTTAGACATAGGGCTACAACTTTGGTGAAGACCACCAAGCCCATAAATGCCAATTACCAAGTCAAAATGATCACCAAAATTTGGGTTACAAAAACTAGCCGAATTGACTTTGACCTAAAAATGACCTAAACTTTGTAATATAAGTGCAACTTGACCAGAAATAGTAAAATGACCATAACTTGGTCCATAAAACTCCAAATGACATGAAATCAGTCCCAAAATTTCAATAAGACATAGATCTACAATATTGGTCTTTGACCAAAACCCAAAAATCAAGGAAACTAGGTCAATTAACTTGATTAAATTGGCACACTAAATCTGGAATTAGCACATTTGACCATAAAATCTAGAAGATTCAAATAAGCATATCTCCCACCAGAAGTGTTCAATTTAAATAAGCTATACCAATCTGGAAAGCTAAGAAAGAGACCTAAAACATTGTTTTAGACAACTTCCTCAAATTATAAATGTATAAGATCTGAATTTAAAGTCAAAGACATTGACCTAATTAAGGACCATGCCAATATAGGACCTTTGAGTCCAAGTTAACAATTTATCTATAAAGAATTCTATAAGACTTGAAACATGGTAAGCAAAATTTTTGGTTGTCCCTAAGAGATAGGGCAACAATACTTATGAAGAATGCTAAATCTCAATGTGATTACAAACAGTACAAATAAATTAGTAAAATAAGAACCGAAAATGCCTAAAAAGGAAACTAAAATTTAGATTTGACCTAGTTATGGTTAATTGACCATAACTTGAGCTATACAACTCCAAATGGAGTGATTCAAAAAGAAAATTAAAGAAGGCACAATTAGAAACAATTTAATGAAGAGAAATCTATTAAATTTACAATGCAGCTTGGTCCAATAGATAGTAAACATTGGCCATGAAATCTGGAAAATGGCAATAAAATGCAGTAAGCTTTAAAATGAAATTGGTAACATATACCAACACTTAGAGACTATAAAATGTGACAAATTGGGAACATTAAAATTAATTCACCTATTTTGTGTTAATGGTCAACATTATAGGTTCACTAATGAAATGAATTGAAGGGAATAGTGCCAAGAAAGTTTAGATATTGGATTTTATTGTTAAAAACAATTTAACTGAGTACTGAAACACTTTAAATTGTTTGTTTCAATTGAAAAGGATATTGAAAGCATAAGGAACATTGAGTCAAGGCCTAGAGGTGACTCAAATCAGGTCTGTGCACAATACTTTTTATATTCACTGTTTTTACTAGAAAAATTATTTGGAGAAATGAGTTATGAATAATTTTTTATTGTTTTGCCTTTGGGAATTTTATTTGGAAATTATTGTGTTGCCTACTTTGTAAATGGAAATTTTGAGATAAAATGTGATTTGTGGTTTATATGAAATATTTAAATATGGTGATTTGGATTTGTTTTGATTCACACTTGGCATGGCAATATCACTATGTTTCTCCTCCATTTATGGGGTGAGTATGAATATATTCCTCCCTCTTTGACTTGCCAATCTGAGGTGAGTATGGATGAGTATTCATTATCTAGCTAGCCACCTCCCTCATTAATTTCGATTAGTGGGGTGAGTATGCCTTGTCGTGGTGTACAACACGACATGTTCAGAAAAATTAGTATCATGACCTAAGTTATGTTATTGATTGGCAACACTGTCTTATTCAATTGTTTGATCAAATTTGTGTTATATGAGCTTTGAAAATTGTGACATGAAATTGTGAATTATTTCAATTGTAAATTGTCAATAAAAGTTTTATATATCACATTTTAAATTGTTATTATGCACCACTGAGTAAATTTTACTCAGCGATAGCTTTTCATTGCTGTCGCAGGTAGACAGACAGATATAGCAGTAGAGTAGGCTGTTTATGCTATACTTTTGGGAATTTGCCTGGTCTTTTGAGTATACCACCTCCTTATAATTTTTGTTGTAATGTCTGTGATCTATATCTATATATTGTACTTAGTCTTGAGCAGTTGTAAAATAAAGTTGTAAATTATTTTGGCTTGTCAAAATGTTGTATTACAATTATCTTATTTCAGCTTTTGAAAAACTCATTTATTTTGCACTTTATCTTTGGAATTGCTGAAAATGATATTGAATTCAGTTTGAATTGTGTTGAGGACACTGATTTGAGTTGAGCCATATTGGAGTTTGGGATTGAACAAATATATTGGAAGTACTTTTTACAGGGTTTTGAAGAACTGTTTTGCTCAAAATACAGACGGTACTCTGCTAAAATTTTTATAGAAATTATTGATACTTTAGATTTGTTATTTGGTTTCACTTCAGTTAAAAAAAAAAAAATTTAACACTTGTCAAAAGTGCTCACCACTGTAAAAATAAATAAGTAAAGGTTTAAAATTCCTTGTAGTATATTTAATGGGTTATTAGTAGACGAAGTTTGGTAATTCATTAGGTATACTACGGGATCATGTTATGCCTTACAGAGGGGTAAGGTGTGACATTGAAAACATGCCACCACCAACATCAGTGAAGGGAGTGCAAAGCCTTTTGGGACATGCAGGATTCTACAGAAGATTCATCAAGGACTTTTTCAAAATAGCTAAGCCACTTACCAACTTATTAAGTCAAGATGTTCCTTTTGATTTTGATGAAAATTGCCTTGTCTCCTTTAACAGGATCAAAGAAGCCCTACTATCAGCACTAATAATGCATCCACCAAATTGGGAGCTACCATTCGAGGTGATGTGCAACGCGAGTGACTTTGCAGTTGGAGCCGTGCTTGGGCAAATAAAAGATAAAAAGCTCCATGCTATTTATTATGCTAGCAAGACACTCGATGATGCGAAAATCAATTATGCCACCACAGAGAAGGAATTGCTAGCAGTGGTGTTTGCAATGGACAAGTTCAGATCTTACCTCATTGGGTCAAAAGTTATTGTATTCACAGATCATGCTGCAATCTCGTACCTTTTGAACAAGAAGGAAGCAAAACCAAGGCTGATTCGATGGATTCTATTCCTGCAAGAATTTGACCTTGAAATCAAGAACAAAATAAGATCCAAAAATGTAGTAGTTGACCATTTTTCCAGACTAAAATTGGAGTACACAGGGGACTTTGAAGATTTGCCAATTGATGATTCATTTCCTGATGAGCAATTACTTGCATTCTCTAAGGCTCCATGGTACGCTGGCTTTGTTAATTTTCTTGTATGCAGGGTACTGCCTCCAAACATGACTTATCAGCAAAGGAAGAAATTCCTACATGATGTGAGATATTACATATGGGAGGAACCTCTACTGTACAAGAGATGTAATGATGGGCTAATAAGAAGATGCATACCAAAGGAAGATATGGAAAGTATCATTCATCACTGCTATTCATCACTACATGGAGGACACTTCGGCACCTCAAAAATCGCAGCCAAGATTTTATAAGAAGGGTTTTACTTTCCACATTTGCTAGCTTATGATCAATGCTAAAGAATAGGTAATAGTTCAAGAAGGAATGAAATGCCACTGCATGGTATACTTGAGATAGAATTGTTTGATGTATGGGGAATAGACTTCATGGGCCCATTTCCCTCTTTCCGTGGAAATAAGTATATTCTGGTTGGAGTTGATTATGTGTCAAAATGGGTAGAAGCAATTGCACCACCAACCAATGATGCTAAAGTGGTCACAAGGTTCCTTAAGAATAACATCTTCACAAGATTTGGCATACCTTGAGTAATAATCAGCGATGGAGGAAGTCACTTCTACAACCAACAACACTACTAAAAAAGTATGGAGTGACTTACATGGTGGCCACACTTTATCATCCTTAAACCAGCGATCAAGTAGAAATCTCAAATAGGGAACTGAAGCAAATTTTGGAGAAAACTGTAAGCAGATCCAGGAAGGACTGGTGCATGAAGTTAGATGATGCACTATGGGCATACCACACTGCATATAAAACCCCAATTGGCACAATACACTTCCGACTGGTTTATGCAAAATCATGCCATCTCCCTGTTGAACTTGAGCATAAGGCTTACTAGGCAATTCATATCCTAAACTTTGACCTCAAAGCTACTAGTCAGAAAAGACTCCTACAACTGAATGAGTTGGAAGAAATCCGACGGGATGCATACGAAAACGCCAAAATTTTCAAGGATAAAACCAAAAGATGGCATGATAGGCGCATAGCAAGGAAAGAAATAAAAGAAAGAGATCTTGTTCTCTTATTCAACTCTAGATTGAAACTCTTTCCAAGGAAGCTAAAATCAAGATGGTCCAGACCTTTCAAGATCACCCAAGTCTTCCCACATGGAGCAGTAAAAGTGTGGAGCGAAACCTCAGGTCCATTTAAGGTCAATGGGCAGAGACTGAAGCCTTACTTTTAGGGAGAACCCATAGAAATGGGTGTCAATTGCACCCTCAACCATCCTACCGACAGACCATAAATAAGCACAGTCCAACTAAAGACTATAAACAAGCACTTTTTGGGAGGCAACCCAAAATTTTTTTTGAACTTTTCTCTTTTCTCCTTTTTCATTTTGATTTTTGTTTCGTACTCATTAGCATTTCATTTTGTAGGATTTTTTGGAAAGGGGAGTAGAGAATAAGAGAGGAAAGGAATCATCAAGTCAAAACCATGAAAAGGAAAATTGGACAAAACCAGAGAAGTAGCTCTATTGCCAAACTTTACATCCATCTCATGTGTTGTGATGATAAAATTTTTCATTTGACTTAAATTTGGAAAATCAGAAAATTACACGGGTCATGTACTGGTTTTACACGCCCCGTGTAACTTTCTAGAAGTCCGTAAATTTCTTGCATTTTTAACTCTAAGGGAGACAGAAAGTTACACGGGTCCACAGCCCAAATTACACGGACCGTGTAATGTCTCTAGCAGAATAACTTAAAGCCAAGGAGTTACACGGGCCTCCTTGTGTTTGACACGGGCCGTGTAACATATCCAGTAAAGCAACTTGGGAGACAAAAAGTTACACGGGTCCTAAAGCTCATTTACACGGGCTGTGTACTACGACAGAATTTGAAATTTTCAAACAGAAATTTACACGACCCTACATGTCGAGATCCATGTAGTGATACATGACCCGTGTATCATGTCATAGATGCGACTCTTGGGGCACGAAACACATGAAATGAAAAGTCCTAACGGCTCTTTAAATGTACTTCTCGCATTAAAACCATTCATAAAGGCAAAACCCTTTATCTCCAGCCCTCCTAGCCTATAAAAACCCCACAAATCTCATCTCACTTGACCAAACCATACTCTTCTCTTTCCAAAAAACTCATTAATGGCTCTTGCAAAGCGATTTGCGAGAAGAATCGACTCTTCCTTGAGGCAAAGGGGAGAATCCTCATATTCTTCACCTCAGCCGTCACCCCAATGCCCAAGAACAAGTGTAGCCTCTCCCCAACCATCTCAACCAGCCCATCCTCCACTGCAACCCCAACCATAAGTTACTCCACAACCCAAAATCTCCATTCCTTGGGGATTCCGTGATGATGCCCACAAGGCAATGTCCACTTATCTTCACACTCGAAAAATAAGCTCCATCAAATACATGGATTTTCCATTGCTGGAGCAAATCGGGCTGCAGAATGAAATCAATGGGCTACTCGATAACATCGGGTGGACAAGGTTCGCCCAACTCCAATTTCCAGCATACCGAGACACCACACTAGAATTTTTGGGCAGTTTCAAGGCCACCTTATGGCCTACTGATAGGGAGGATAGGCACAGGATTGAATTTTGCCTCCTCGGTGTTGACCGGGTGATGAACATAGATGAGTTCAATGCCATTTTCGGCTTTAACAGCGCCGGCCACTAGGAGATCCCTAAGAACCGCATGCTCTACAACAACATCAATTTCTGGAGTTCCATTGCCCCAAACATGGAGCCATATAACTCCAGTAAGTCCAAATCCATGGGCATCACAAGTCCAGCCCTGCGCTACATGCATCGGTTCACCGCCCACACCATCATGGGCCGTGGCGACAGCCTTGGTGTTATAAATGCCAACGAGCTATTCTTCTTATGGTGTATGGCCACCAGACAGTGCTGTAGCACCGACTTCTTTTTGTGCAACCATCTCTGCCGCCTCTGTAATCAGTCTACCGGGCACATCGTGCTTGGTGGCCTTATCACAATCATTGCCCTCCACTTCGGCTTCATTCCAAGACATCACAGTCTCTGCTCTACCACTGGAACGTCAAGAATAGATCAAACCATCTGCATATCAATGGGGATATGTAAGAAGGTGGGTAACACTTGCTACCTGTTGGATGCCGAAGGGAACGCCATCCCATGGAGAGACGAAGCACGAGAAGGACCTGGCGAGACTTCGCAGCCGCAAGAAGAAGGCCAAGAGCAAATGTTCTAAGAGTCCCCCATTCGAGTGCCTCCATACACACCACCACCAACAGATCTGGTCCTCGCATACCTACAGTGCATGGAGACCACCATATATAGCAGAATGCGAGCAATCGAGGATAGCCTCCAGGAAGCCCATAACAAATTGGACATGCTAATGGAGAAGCTAGATGATGAGGATGAGGAGCCAGCATCGCCATCATCACCATCAGAGACCTTTTAGAGCTAGGACTATAGGATAGGATCTTTATTGTAATATCTTATATGCCTTAGTCCTAAGTTGCAATCATAGGTCTCTTTTATATGCTTAATATCCAAACTTTTCAATACCTAATAAATAATATGCTTCCTTATAATCTTTGTACATTTTCTCTAATTTTGCATATTATTTTAACATTGAGGACAATGTCTGGTTTGAGTTTGGGGGGGGGGGGGGAATACAATTGCATTACATATCATTACATTTACATATCATTACATGCTCATCATTACATTGTTTAAATTCAGCTACATTATTCTTGTGTATTAAAATTTTTGAAAAATTTTGAAAAATTTTGGGCTTTAAATTGTGAAACTTAGCACTATAACCAAATTCTAGTAAGCTAATAATTGGACTCCACGGGATAGAGGAATGAACGTATCTAGATAGGCAAAAAGGGATTCTACCATGTTATTTGTGAAGAAACCAATCTCTTTAATGGAACTAGACTAGTCAAACCTCTTCATAATTATTAATTTATCACATTTAACTTGTAAAATTAGGAGAACAATTTTTAAAACACAAACAAACCTAAAAAATGCCTCACTAGCTCTAGAACATATCTCTTGGACCTATCAAGACGAAATCCTAGCATATGCTTGATGAAGAAATGATTAAGGCATTCTTTGCTATAGCCTCACTAAGCCTTAGCCACCCCTAATTAAAAGGTATATCCCTTATAGCCAACTTGAAGCCTATATTTATCCTTTAGAATTTATTGCTTACCTATGTTATTTACCTAGCCCCTAACCTAAACACCTACCATAGCCTTTTGAGAAAGAAAAATGCATAAGTAAACAGCATATTAAGTGTAAAAAAAAAAGAAAATGAAGAGAGGATGTAGAACTCAAGAAAGAGTGCAAGTGTGCAATTGAAATCAAAGAAAAATTTGCATTTCCAACCCAGCAAAAGCAATGAGTTTGGGAGAGAGGACAAAAGGGACATAAAAAAAAAAAAAGAAGAAGAAGTCCCAAGATAAGTATCATGGAAGCATGCTTTGCACTATAAAAAACCAAAAGCCCCTCTTCTACATACAAAATATGTAGAAACAAACTTAGTATGCTTGGTATTTTATGCATACATGTTATCCTCATATTTGCATTCCTAAAAACCTTTCATTGGCAACCAAGTCATTATCCCCTTAGCCCCTTTAGAACCCTTTTTAAAGACCTTTTGATCTTTTGAAAAGTGCATGCTATATTAGTAGAGATAGAAAATTGAGATATGCTTATAGAGTTGGAATTAAGTCTCTTCATCATTATTAGTCACAATAGGGGCAAATTTGGAGGAGTTAGTGTTTCTCAAATCTATCCTGATAAAATAGGTTTTTTGTGGCTAATTAATGGTCTTGTATAGAGAAATAATTAGTTGAAACACCATGAAATGAGGTGAAGTTCCAAACAGGTAGCTAATAGAACCCTTATGCCTTGAAATAGGGAAATTGGTATGAAGGTTGGAGGAGTTCAATTCTATGCTTATTAAATTATTGGTTATATTCCTAAGTATCCCCTGAAATGTGTTTTAAAATAGAGTTTTGCTTTGCTTGAAGACAAGCAAAAGTTTGAGTTTGAGGGTATTTGATACAATTGAATTGTATAGAAGTTTTTAAGCACATTTGTATACTATCTCATAGCATTTAGGCAAGTATTTTGATGCATAGTAGTTGATTTAATTAGTTTTTGTAATTTCTATTGTCAGGCCCTTAATTCCATATTTTCTGCATCATTTCAGGTGTCTGGGTGAAGCTCCACAGTACAGTAGTGCAAAAGGAAGCTTGGAGAGATCAAGAGACTGAGTATTGCTACTGACACAAAGTACATGGGTCGTGTAAGCCAAGCCCCGGACCTGTGTAACCTTCTGCCAGAAGAAAGCCAGATAGCCAATGAAGAAACAAAAGTACACGAGTCATGTAATTAGACCCGTGTAATCTGCAGGGACCCGTGTAAGTCTCTGCCAGGCATAAGCTTGAAGAACCTTATGGGAACAAAAGTAAACGACCCGTATAACTAGGCCCGTGTAGTTGGCGTTGACCCGTGTAACTCTCTGTACCAATATAAGACTCTGCAGTTCCACTCTAGTAAGTTACACTGCCTTAGGCCGCGTAGTGACACACGGGCCATGTACTATGCAGTAGCCAGTTTTATAACTCGAATTCTCGCTCTTATTTTCTGATTTAAATGAGACTCCTAAAGCCTTTTGGACTCAAAATGACCTAACCCTAAAGCAGCCATTATAAATAAAAGAGAAAACATCAGAAAAAGGAGGCTCCCATTTATCTTTTGACAGCACTTTTGAGGAGTTTTAAAGGAGAGAAATCCACACTCTGCACTCTCTCCAGCCGTCTCGAGGAGAGAAACATCAGTACCAAAAGGAGTTTTCTAGCTGAAGCTCCACAAGATCAAAGCTGCAAACTCTCTTTTGTTCCTTCATTTCATCTCCTTATATAGATTTTTATTGTTTTATTTCTTCTACGTGATTTTCTTTTTACTGTTTTTACCTTTTATCATGATGTTTGCTGAACTCACCATGAGTGAGTAGTTTCCTTATTATGGATTTAAGAAAGTAATGCTTGTGATTATTTTTATGGATGAACACTAAGTTTTATTTATTGGATTTGAGATTTGTTCCTTGATTTAATTTCTTGTGATCTTAATGCATGCTATGTGCTGGTACCCACTTTGCCATGATTGTAGATGTTAATTAAAGGACTGAAAGGTGAAGATTAATATTAGAAAATCAAGATCTTGAATCTAGGAATTCTAACTTAGACATAGGTTAATACCTTTATGGAACTTTAAAATCGATCAAAGATCTTAAAGGATTTTAATTAATTTGATCACCACGAAAGTTGGGTTTGAGTTAATTAGAATACACCCTAGGTGCCTTGAGAGAGGATTTAGGATAACTTAGGACTGATTTCCATCAAGAAAAATGATCCTCAATTTAGTAAATAAATGAGATAACATCCCTAACAAGATTCAAGTGTGAAATCTTAATTCCAGAATTGTTTCAAATAAATCATTTTGTTTTAAGTTTACCATTCTAGTGTTTAAGGTTAACAAACTTCATTCCCTAAGTATTTGATTGCCTAGACAGTCAAAATTACTGTATAGATTGGTACTTACTAATCAAATCCCTCGTGGGAATGATACTCTACTCATCACTTTATTACTTGTCAGTAATCCGTGCACTTGTGGGGTTGTAAAACCAACGAAATAAGTTTTTGGTCCAAAGAAGAAATTAAAAATCCAAAATTAAGATCTAAAATTAAATAAGAAACTCTCAAATTAAAAAAACTTAAGTCCAAGGTAATTCACATTCCAATGCATTTATTCGATCATAGATAAAATAAATACAATTATCTCTTATTAAATACTTAACGTAGATTTACCAAACAGCGAGGTAAAATTCCTAATTTCCCTATACTCATCAATTTTAGCCCAGCACTCTTGTTGAATCTAATTATTAACTGAATTGGTATTAAGCAATCCTTATCAAATATTTAATAATTGATAATTCTTGATGGCTGTCGAATCCACCAGAAATTAAATTAACTGAAATTACCAATTATGAAATATTTTCTGCAGTAAGTGGTAAATCCAGGTCAAACCCTAGAGACTAAATTATTAAATTTCGTGCACTTGTGTACTTGAAAAAAGAAATAAAGGTTGGGGCGGGAGGGGGGGAGTAATTTCCAATCCAAATAAGAAATAAAAAATTTAAAATTAAGATCTAAAATTAAATAAGAAACTCTCGAATTAAATAAACTTCAGTTCAAGGTAATTCGCATTCCAATGCATTGATTTGATCATAGACAAAAGAAATACAATTATCTCCTATTGAATGCTTAACGTAGATTTACCAAATAGTGAGGTAAAATTCCTAACTTCTCTATACTCATCAATTTGAGCTTAGCACTCTTGTTTACTCTAATTATTAACTGCAATCCTCATTAAATGTTTCGCTAGTTTTATAACCTCGCAAGTGCACGGATCACTAACAAGTAATAAGGTGATGAGTAGAGTATCGTTCCCATGAGGAATTTGATTAGTAAGTACTAATCTACATAATAATTTTAACTATCTAGGCTATCGAATACTTAGGGAATGAAGTTTGTTAACCTTAAACACTAGAATGGTAAACTTGAAACGAAATGATTTATTTGAAACAATTATGGAATTAAGATTTCACACTTGAATCTTACTAGAGATGTTATGTCATTTATTTACTGAATTGAGGATCGTCTTCCTTGATGGAAATCAATCGTAAGTTATCCTAAATCCTCTCTCAAGGCACCTAGGTTGTATTCTAATTAACTCAAACCCAACTTTCGTGGTGATCAAATTAATTAAAATCCTTTAAGATCTTTGACCAATTTTGAAGTTCCACAAAGGTATCAGCCTATGTCTAGGTTAGAATTCCTAGGTTCAAGATCATGATTTTCTAATATTAATCTTCACCTTTCAGTCCTTTAATTAACATCTATAATCATGGCTAAGTGGGTACCAACACATAGCATGCATTAAGATCACAAGAAATTAAATCAAAGAATGAATCTCAAATCCAATAAATAAAACTTAGTATTCATCCATAATAATAATTACAAGCATTACTCTCGCAAATCTAGAATAAGAAAACTACTCACTCATGGTGAGTTCAGCAAACATCATGATAAAAGGTAAAACCAGTAAAAAGAAAATCATGTAGAAGAAATAAAATAATAAAAATCTATCTAGGGAGATGAAATGAAGGAACCAAAGAGAGTTTGCAGCTTTGATCTTGTGGAGCTTCAGCTGGAAAACTCGCTTTGGTACTGATATTTCTCTCCTCGAGACGGCTGGAGAGAGTGTAGCATATGGATTTCTCTCCTTCAAAACTCCTCAAAAGTGCTGTCAAAAGATAAAAGAGAGCCCCTTTTTTCTGATGTTTTTTCTTCTATTTATAATGGTTGCTCTAGGGTTAGGTCATTTTGAGTCCAAAAGGCTTTAGGAGTCTCATTTGAATCAGAAAACAAGAGCCGGAATTCGAGTTATAAAACTGGCTACTGCATAGTACACGGCCCGTGAGTCACTACACGGCCCAGGGCCATGTAACTTGTTGGAGTGGAACTGCAGAGTCTTGCATTGGCACAGAGAGTTACATAGGTTTGCGCCAACTACACAAGCCTGGTTACACAGGCTGTGTACTTTTGTTGCCATAAGGTTCTTCAAGCTTCTGCCCTGTAGAGACTTGCACGGGTCCCTGCAGATTATACAGGTCTAGTTACACAACTCGTGTACTTTTGTTTCTCCATTGGCTATCTGGTTTTCTTCTGGCAGAAGGTTACACTAGTCTGGGGCTTGGCTTACATGACCCGTGTACTCTGTGTCAGTAGCAATACTCAGTCTCTTGACCTCTCCAAGCTTCCTTGTGCACTCCTATACTGTGGGGCTTCACCCAAACACCTGAAATGATGCAGAAAATATGAAATTAAGGGCTTGACAATAGAAATTACAAAAACTATTAAAATCAATTACTATGCATGAAAATACTTGCCTAAATGCTATGAGATAGTATACAAATGAGCTTAAAAATATGTATACAATTCAAGTGTATCACATAATATGCAAAATTAAAGCATAGCACATAGAATTATCAGAAAAAGCATATTATGTTATTAAGAAATTTAAAGTTTGGACAAAAAATAAGGAATAGAGACCTATGAGCACTGAGTAGGATTAGGGCATATAAATTTTTACATGAAAAATCTTATCCTAAAGTCCTAGCTATAAAAAGTCTCTAATGGTGATGATGGTCCCTCACCATCCAGTCTCTCAATGATCATGTCCAGTTTGTTATGGGCCTCCTGAACACTATCCTCGATCGCGTGCATCCGATTATTGATGGTAGTATCCATTCGCTATAGGTAGGCAAGGATGGGGTCTATCAGGGGTGGAGTGTAGGGAGGCACTCTGGCTAGAGAATCATGGAAGGGTGGCTATGACGGTTCACCAGGCTCTGGTTGTGCTTCTCCTCTTCTCGGGATGACATTACCTTTGCCATCGACTAGGAAGCATATGTTCCCAACCTTCTTGCATATCCCCATGGATATGCATATGGTTTGGTTGATTCTAGTTATACCAACAATGAAACGCAGCTTGTTATGCCCTGGGATGAAGCCGAAGTGCAATGCGAGGTCTGTGATGTAACACCCCTATTTGTATAGCCTGGTATATTTTACTGTTTCGGTGACCGGTGGCAGTCCGGACAATTAAGGGGATTAGAACCATACTTAAGACAACTAGAGAAACCATAAACACAAATAATTAGTAATGTTCAATTAGTTAAGTATAAATAAGAAAAACATAACATAAGAAGTTAAACGAGCCGAGAGTCACAGCGATGGGTGACCTCCTCGGGAACGACTGCGAAGTCATTTTAAACTCAAATTTCGAACCGTAAAATATGACGCTGCGGTCCTTAGGACCCTTATGAACACAGTGGAAAAGAGAAAATCACGAAAAAGAACTGTTAAGCCAGTCAAATAATTAGGTCAGGGAGCCGGAAGAAATATGAAATTATTTGTAAACCGGGATGAACCGGCGAGGGGCAATTTGGTCACTCAACCCCGAGAGCTGACTCCTGACCTAACTGTCAAATAAAATCGGAGAAAAGAAAATTTCGGAATCGAGAATTAAATTAAAGAACTAATAGAAAAATAAAAAAAAAGAAAATGAAAAAGTAAAAAGGTGATGACATCATGCATGACATCATGCATGATGCCATAAAAGGTATAATTAATAAAATAATTAAATGGGATTTTTATGGTCTTCCATAATCCAAAATTTATAAAAGAAAAGAAAAGAAAAAAAAAATAAAAACCTCTTCTTCTTCTTCCCTTTTGCCGCCTCCCTTACCTCTCCTAAACTCTCTAACAAAACACCGTGAAAGCTCATTTTTTAGCTTGAAGAACCCAAAATCCAACCATGGAAAATTGTCCTACCATAACTAGATTTTGTTTGGACAACTAGAAAAGAGGATTAAAGGAAAAGAAAGAAGAAAAATTTGAAGAAAGTGAGGAAGAAAATTCTGCTCAAGGTTAGTACTATAAACTTCAAATTTTTTTTTTGTTTAATTAGTGTTAGTATGGCATCAAGAGCTTGTAAATAAACTTAAAATGAAATAAATATGGGGGGGGGGGGGGGAGGACCAAACTGAAATTTCGGCCTGTTGAAAGGGAGTATGATTTTGTATGGTTTGATAGATTTAAATGAGTTTATGGACCTCCATTAGTTGATTGATTATGGTTGATAGCTTTGAATTCAGTTGATTGCAACAATTAAGTGAGTTAGGGTTTTGGGACTTAGGGTTTGCAAACCAAAAATGTAAGAAATGAGTAAATGGCATGTTTGACCTATTGTGAAGTGAAAAATGGTCAATTGTGACCAAATGAGTTGTGTTTGAATTATTGGAATTGAAGCCAAATTCGGAGGGTATATGGTCATGCTACTAGCAGCATGACCAAGTCAAATTTAAAGGACCAAAACTAAAATTTTACAAGTCCAATTGATATGGCACCAATTGGGGATGAAAGTAGACATAAAATTACACAATTTTCATTCAGGAACCATGCCCAAAAACTGACCAAAACCTAGTGAACAAATTGACCAAAGTTGGATAAGTGCAGTCTGCCATTGTACAAACTGACCAAATGAACAGTATTTGTTCATTTCGTCATAACTCGAGCTAAGTAGGTCAAATTGACCTGAAATTTTACCAGTGGTTAGATGGGATATAGACCTAAAACTTTCATGAAGAACACAAGTCCAAATTCTGCCAGCACCAAAATTTGCCAGCACCCCAAGTTGGTGACTCAAATTTGCCAACACCAAAATTTGCCCAGAAAATCTGGGTTGTGTCCAATCCGACAGCCCTGGTTCAAATGGCCATAACTTGAGCTACAAAACTCCAATTGCGGTGATCTAAAAATGACAATAAACTTAAGACAATAAGGAACATTTTCTATGAAGGAAGTTTTGTCAAATTCCAACAGTAGATTGACCAATGGAACAGTACAACTAGGAGCACCAAAACTGAAAATTTGACAATTTTGCTTAAAGGACTTAAGCTTTGAGAAAATGACCAAAACCAACAAATTTAATGACCAAAATGTGGTATGTGGGTGAAGTTGGAGTTCCCATACCTATTAAGCCTTAAAAAGTCAACAATTTGACTTGAATAGTGTAGTGAATAGTAACTCGAAACACAAAAAACTTCGAGAACGTCGAATTTAACGCAATAGAACTAGTAAAAATAAAGTTAAATTTATTTGCGGACTTATGTTAAGTTATGGTACTGAAACACTATGAAACTGTGTGTTTCAGCTGAAAAAGACTTAGAGGCTCGGAGAGACTGAGTCAAGGCCTAGAGGCGACTCACGTCAGGTCTGTGCACAATAATTCTTGTTTAAATAGTTTATTCTCAAAAAATTTGACTTCTGTGGTTAATTATGTACTGTGTTGCCATTTTGTAATCACAAGTATGACTTTGGAAATTGATTAGATTTTTCATAAATTAGTTGAATAAATTTTTTTGAATTGATTTTGTATTCACACTTAGCATGACAATATCACATTATTCCTCCTCCATTTATGGGGTTGAGATCGTTTATTTTCCTCCCTCTCTAGCTTGCCAGTTGAGGTTGATATCGGATGAGTACTCATTAGCTAGCTAGCCACCTCTCTCATTGATTTCGATTAATGGGGTTGAGATTGCTTTGTCGTGGTGTACAACACGGCATTGATCGGAAATTTTGTGTCATGGCTTAAGTTGTGTATGACTTTGGCAACACTGTGTTTATGAAATTGTTTGACTAAATTGTGTTATTATGAGCTTTGATAATTTGAGAAATATTTGAATTGTGTTTCACCAATGAATGATTTATGTATTGCATTTTAAATTTTTATTGTGCACCATTGAGTATTTTTATACTCAGCGATAGCTTATTTTGCTGTCGCAGATAAGAGCAAGGAGAAAGCAGCAGCGTGAACTGTTATTAAATCGAGGACTACTCTGGTCTTTTGTACGGGTATTATTTTATACTCTTGTAGATAATTTTGATGTAAATATAGAAATGTTGTATGTATCAATGTAGTTGAGCAGTTGTAAATAAATTGTAATAATATTATTTTGGATTTCCTTCTGTAAATTTAATATTTGTACATGTGAATTTCATGTTTTATGCCTCGTGAATGAAGTATTAAATATTTTGAGATGATGAATTTTGATTTGTATTATGGAATTACTTTGAAGTGATTTGAATTGAGATGATTGAGATTTATTGGAGGTTTGGAGTTGTGCAAAATTTTTGGAAGTGTTTTTCTCAGGTATTTGAAGAACTGTTTTCTCTAATTACAAACGGAACTCTGTCAAAATTTTTATAAAATTTGTGACAAAATTTAAATGGATAAAATTTTTTACTAGTATTTAAACTTTGACTAAATGATTTTTAATTCCTACCAAAATGCTCACCACTTCCAAAATGTAAGAAAATCGTTTTAAAATCCCTTGTAGGGTACTTAATGAGTTATCGGTAGGTGAAGTTCGGTAGCTCATTAAGTGTTCTACGGGATCATGTTATGCCTTACAGAGGGGTAAGGTGTGACATGTTTTAGTGGTATCAGAGCATGGTTTTTCAATAAATTTTGACTACCTGTATGAACATTTTATTGATAAGTACAATTGCTCAAGTGTCTTTAATTGATACATATGACATATTTACATCATGAATATGCATTAACGGAGGTCAACCTCCTTGTGTTTGATCTCAGGAAGTAGAAAAATTGGGAAAACGGAATGGAAGGAGGAGATCATTTCAAAGAACAATGTGTTGAGGCTGAGGTTCAAGGTGAAGCCCCAGCACTTCAGAACATGAGTGGGTCAGCCACTCCAGCTCCTGCTCCAGTACCGCAGTTCCCTACTCAATTTGTACAGCAAATGGCGGGTAATGTGCCACCCCAAGCTCAAATGCCAGTACCTGTAGCACAACCACAGCCCTCAGCAATATGAAAAATTGATGAAATTTGGGGCCCCTGAGTTTAAAGGCACTGTGGATCCACTGGAGGCAGAATAGTGGTTGAAAAGAATGGAACGATTTTTCAGAAAATTGCAGTGTATGGAAGAGATGAAGTTTGAGTATTCTGTTTCCTTGTTGCAAGAGGATGTGTATGAATGGTGGAAGACCATCACCCACAGCCTAGTAGAACCTCCAGTCCTTACTTGGTCAGAATTTTCGAGGGAGTTTCAACAGAAATGGGTTCCCGATGCATATGTGGATATGAAGTTGCAAGAATTCCTGAGTTTGAAACAAGGGGACCGAACCATAGCAGAATATGAGAGAGACTTCTCAAGGCTAAGCCACTATGCTGGAAGCTTAGTGTCCACCCCCAGAGACAGATGTAAGAGGTTTGAGTCCGGATTAAGGCCGAATTTGAGAATGCAAGTCGTGGGGTTTCGACATCAGAATTTTGCTGAATTGATCTCACAGACCCTGGAACTGGAAAGGATAGAATCAGAAGGGGCAGTGAAGAAAGGTACACAAGAAAAAAATAAGACTGAAAAGACTACTGGACAAGCATCTGAAAGTGGTTATGGTAAGAGGAAACAGTTTGGGGGATCCAGCTCCCGTAGATCCGGCAGAGGCAGATTTTCTGGCCAAAGACCACCTCGGTCTGGTTAGCCGACCCAACAAGCTTCTCGAGGATCTCTATCAGTACGACAGTGTGAAACTTATGGGAGAACTCATGGTGGGGTTTGTTTCAAGGCCACCGGTGCATGTTTTAACTGTGGAGGGGGCGGAAGTTTTGCTAAGGATTGCACTAGTATGCGCCGGTCTAGATCTTTTGCTACATCCGAAGGATCAGCCTAAGTCTCTGCACCTAGAGGGTCACAGTCAGCTGCTAGAGGTAGAAGCAGAGGTAGGGGTCCTGGTAACACTCCTGGAAGTCAAAGCACTGTTAACCAGCTAGCACCCAGTGGTGCACCAGTCAGAGTGTATACCATGCGTCAGAGGGAAGAAGCTAAAATATCAGACGTTGTAGCTAGTAATTTCTCCATCCTTGACCAAGATGTGCATGTGTTATTTGATCCTGGCTCCACACATTCGTATGTTAGTGCTAGTGTGATGTGTCCTACTGCTATTCAGTGTGTATCAATGGACTATGATGTGCTAGTAACTAGTCCATTAGGCCAGGAAGTCAGGGTAAATAGGCTATATAGGGATTGTCCTTTGGTGATCCAAGGACATACTTTTCTATCTGATTTAATTGAAATGCCCTTCAGAGATTATGACATTATCTTGGGCATGGATTGGTTAGCCAGGCATCATGCGATGATTGACTGTTGACTGAAGACAGTCACTTTTGGTCTTCCTTAGTATGGTGATGTAGTAATACATGGGGAGAGGCAGTTATTGCCTTCAAACATCATTTCAGCTGCACTGGCCAAAAAAATGATTAGGAAAGGGTGTGAGGCGTACTTGGCACATGTGATAGACACCCAAGTGGGGAGTCCAGCATTGGAGGACATTCCTACTGTATGTGACTTTCTAGATGTATTTCCTGATGAATTGCCAGGATTACCTCCAGAAAGAGAAGTGCAGTTTGAAATTGATGTTATGCCTGGTGTGGACCCAATCTCCATAATGCCATACAGAATGGCACCAGCAGAACTAAAAGAATTGAAAGTACAGTTGCAAGAGTTGCTTGACAAGGGCTTCATCTGCCCTAGTGTGTCACCTTGGGGAGTGCCGATATTGTTTGTAAAGAAGAAGGATGGCACTTTCTGGTTATGCATTGACTATTGGCAGTTGAATAAGGTGACAATAAAGAACAGATAACCATTGCCCCGCATTGATGACTTATTTGATCAGTTGAGAGGTGCAGTTGTATTCTCCAAAATTGACCTGAGATCAGGCTATTATCAGCTGAAAGTATAAGAGTAGAATATACCTAAAACTGCCTTCAGAACCCGCTATGGCCATTATGAGTTCTTGGTCATGCCATTCGAGTTAATTAATGCTCCGGCTACTTTTATGGATCTGATGAACACTATCTTCAGACCATACCTTGACCAGTTTGTTGTGGTATTTATTGATGATATATTGGTCTATTCGAGGAATGCAGAAGAGCATGATAGACATCTACGGATTGTACTACAGACTTTGAGGGAGAAAAAACTATATGCCAAACTGTCGAAGTGTGAATTTTGGCTGAAGGAGATATCCTTTTTGGGGCACATAGTATCAGCAGAGGGTATTAAGGTAGATCCTAGCAAGATTGAAGCTGTCCTTAATTGGAAGCCACCCAGAAATGTCATAGAGATTCGCAGATTTCTGGGGTTAGCTGGATACTACCGTCGATTTGTGAAGGGATTCTCCATATTGGCATCTCCATTGACCAAGCTACTTAGAAAGGATGTGAAATTTCAATAGACGGACATATGCCAGCAAAGTTTTGATGAATTGAAGAGATGTTTGACTGAGGCTCCAGTCTTGACTTTACCTACACCGGGTAAAGAATATACAATTTACAGCGATGCTTCTCACAATGGGTTAGGTTGTGTGTTGATGCAAGATCGAAATGTCATTGCCTATGCATCACGCCAGCTAAAACCGCATAAGAGGAATTATCCGACACATAACTTAGAGCTTGCGGCTATTGTGTTTGCTCTTAAGATCTGGAGACATTATTTGTATGGGGAGAAGTGCTACATCTACACAGATCATAAGAGTTTGAAGTATTTGGGCACCCAGAAAGAGTTGAATTTGAGACAGAGGAGATGGTTAGAATTGATAAAAGGCTATGATTGCCTGATTGACTATCAGCCAGGGAAAGCTAATGTTATAGCTGATGCCCTAAGTCGCAAGACCATGGCAAGTCTACAGGTTACTCCTTTGTCTTTGGTACATGAGTTGAGATCATTACATGCTAGTTTAGAGATTAATGATGATGGGCAGACAGCAGTTGCATGGCATGTACAGCCAGTGTTAATTGATTAGGTCAGAATGGCTGGTCAGAATGATGAAAGGTATCAGAAGCTATTAGAATTAGTCCGGCAGGCCAAGAAACTAGAGTTCTCAATCAGAGATGATGGTTTACTGCTACACCAGGGCAGAATATGTGTTCCTAATGATGTTAATTTGAGGCAGATCATTTTAAAGGAAGCACATAAGTCTCCTTTTTCTATACACCCTGGTGGTACAAAAATGTATAGAGGGCTAAAGGAGCATTACTGGTGGATGGGTTTAAAAAGAGATGTGGCAGAGTTTGTATCCAAATGCCTGACTTGTCAGCAAGTAAAGGCAGAGCATCAAGTACCAACTGGGTTTTTACATCCACTACCAGTGCCAGAATGGAAATGGGAGAGAATAACAATGGATTTTGTAATGGGACTTCCGAGGACACAGAAGAGTCATGATGCAGTGTGGGTCATTGTCGACAAACTGACTAAGTCTGCTCATTTTTTGCCAGTCCGAATGGACTACAGTTTAGATAGATTGGCCTGGTTGTACATTGATGAGATTGTCAGACTACATGGAGTACCAGTATCCATTGTATCAGATAGAGATCCTAGGTTCACTTCTAGATTCTGGGGTAGTCTTCAGAGAGCCCTAGGAACTAGATTGAACTTCGATCGCATTCCACCCACGCATGCATGGCCACCCGAGAGGGTAATTCAGATTTTGGAGGACATGCTACGGGCTTGTGTGATTGAGTTTGAGGGTAGTTGGGATACACACTTGCTTTTGATTGAGTTTGCTTACAACAACAGCTACCAATCAAGCATTGGGATGCCTCCATATGAAGCTTTGTATGGTAGAAAATGTAGAACCCCATTGTGTTGGGATGATGTGGGTGAAAGAAAAATGATTGGACCCGAAATTGTTCAACAGACTGAAGAGAAAATCAGGGTGATTAGAGATCGACTTAAACCGCATCGCATCAAAAAGTCCTATATTGATTTGAAAAGAAGGGATATTGAGTATGCAGTGGGTGAGAAAGTTTTCCTCAAGGTTTCTCCTTGGAAGAGGATTATGAGATTCGGCAGGAAGGGGAAACTAAGTCCTCATTTTATAGGGCCATATGAGGTATTGGAAAGAGTGGGTCCTTTGGCTTATCGTTTGGCACTACCTCCAGAGTTGGAGAAGATACATAACGTCTTCCATGTGTCTATATTGAGGAGGTATCGATCAGACCCATCTCATGTACTACAAGTAGAAGAAATTGAAGAGAATCCAAACCTCACATATGAAGAAGAACCCATAAAGATTCTGGCTTATGAGGTGAAGCAGGTACGGATAAGCAGATACCATTGGTAAAAGTGTTGTGGAACCATCATTCGGGCCAGGAGGCTACTTGGGAACGAGAGGAGGACATGAGAAGACAACACCCACAGCTGTTCAGAGATTGACACCAGGTAAAATTTCGAGACAAAATTTATTTAAGGGGGGGAGAATTGTAACACCCCTATTTGTATAGCCTGGTATATTTCACTGTTTCGGTGATCGGTGTGGGCCCGGAAAATTAAGGGGATTAGACCCATACTTAAGACAGCTAGAGAAACCATAAACACAAATAATTAGTAATGTTCAATTAGTTAAGTATAAATAAGAAAAACAGAACATAAGAAGTTAAACAAGCCGAAAGTCACACCGATGGGTGACCTCCTCGGGAACGATTGCGAAGTCATTTTAAACTCAAATTTCGAATCGTAAAATGTGATGCTGCGGTCCTTAGGACCCTTATGAACACAGTGGAAAAGAGAAAATCACGAAAAAGGACTGTTAAGCCAATCAAATAATTAGGTTAGGGAGCCGAAAGAAATATGGAATTATTTGCAAACCGGGATGAACCAGCGAGGGGCAATTTGGTCACTCGACCCCGAGAGCTGACTCCTGACCTAACTGTCAAATAAAATTGGAGAAAAGAAAATTTCGGAATCGAGAATTAAATTAAAGAACTAATAGAAAAATAAATTAAAAAAAAAGGGAAAATGAAAAAGTAAAAAGGTGATGATATCATGGATGACATCATACATGATGCCATAAAAGGTATAATTAATAAAATAATTAAATGGGATTTTTATGGCTTTCCATAAGCCAAAATTTATAAAAGAAAAGAAAAGAAAAAAAAAATAAAAACCTCTTCTTTTTCTTCCCTTTTGCCGCCTCCCTTCCCTCTCCCAAACTCTCTAACAAAACACCATGAAAGCTCATTTTTGAGCTTGAAGAACCCAAAATCCAAACTGAAATTTTGGCCTGTTGAAGGGGATTATGATTTTGTATGGTTTGATGGATTTAAATGAGTTTATGGACCTCCATTAGTTGATTGATTATGGTTGATAGCTTTGAATTTAGTTAATTGCAACAATTAAGTGAGTTAGGGTTTTGGGACTTAGGGTTTGTGAACAAAAAATGTAAGAAATGAGTAAATGGCATGTTTGACCTATTGTGACGTGAAAAATGGTCAATTTTGACCAAATGAGTTGTGTTTGAATTGTTGGAATTGAAGCCAAATTCGGAGGGTATATGGCCATGCTGCCAACTTTAAAGGACCAAAACTGAAATTTTGCAAGTCCAATTGATATGGCACCAATTGGGATTGAAAATAGACATAAAATTACACAATTTTCATTTAGGAACCATACCCAAAAACTGACCAAAACCTAGTGAACAAATTGACAAAGTTGGATAAGTGCAGTCTGCCACTGTACAAACTGACCAAATGAACAGTGTTTGTTCATTTAGTCATAACTCGAGCTAGGCAGGTCAAATTGACCTGAAATTTTACCAGTGGTTAGAAGGGATATAGACCTAAAACTTTCATGAAGAACACAAGTCCAAATTCTGCCAACAACCAAGCCATTTGGCCAGCCCAAATTGGTTACTCAAATCTGCCAGCACCAAAATTTGCCCAGAAAATCTCAGTTGTGTCCAATCCGGCAGCCCTGGTACAAATGGCCATAACTTGAGCTGCAAAACTCCAATTGTGGTGATTTAAAAATGACAATAAACTTAAGACAATAAGAAACATTTTCTATGAAGGAAGTTTTGTCAAATTCCAACAGTAGATTGACCAATGGAACAGTGCAACTAGGAGCACCAAAACTGAAAATTTGACAATTTTGCTTAAAGGACTTAAGCTTTGAGAAAATGACCAAAACCAACAAATTTATTGACCAAAATGTGGTAGGTGGGTGAAGTTGGAGTTCTCATACCTATTAAGCCTTAAAAAGTCAACAATTTGACTTGAATAGTATAGTGAATAGTAACCCGAAACACAAAAACTTCGAGAACGTCGAATTTAATGCAATAGAACTAGTAAAAATAAAGTTAAATTTATTTGCAGACATATGTTAAGTTATGGTACTGAAACACTATGAAACTGTGTGTTTCAGCTGAAAATAACTTGGAGGCTCAGAGAGACTGAGTCAAGGCCTAGAGGCGACTCACGTCAGGTCTGTGCACAATAATTCTTGTTTAAATATTTTATTCTCAAAAAATTTGACTTCTGTGGTTAATTATGTACTGTGTTGCCATTTTATAATCGCAAGTATAACTTTGGAAATTGATTAGATTTTTCATAAATTATTTGAATAAATTATTTTGAATTGATTTTGTGTTCACACTTAGCATGACAGTATCACATTATTCCTCCTCCATTTGTGGGGTTGAGATCGTTTATTTTCCTCCCTCTCTAGCTTGTTAGTTGAGGTTGAGATCGGATGAGTACTCATTAGCTAGCTAGCTACCTCCCTCATCGATTTCGATTAATAGGGTTGAGATTGCTTTGTCGTGGTGTACAACACGGCATTGATCGGAAATTTTGTGTCATGGCTTAAGTTGTGTATGACTTTGGCAACACTGTGTTTATGAAATTGTTTGACTAAATTGTGTTATTATGAGCGTTGATAATTTGAGAAATATTTAAATTGTGTTTCACCAATGAATGATTTATGTATTGCATTTTAAATTTTTATTGTGCACCACTGAGTATTTTTATACTGAACGATAGCTTATTTTGCTGTCGCAGATAAGAGCAAGGAGAAAGCAGCAGAGTGAGCTGCTATTAAATCGAGGACTACTCTGGTCTTTTGTACGGGTATTATTTTATACCCTTGTAGATAATTTTGATGTAAATATAGAAATGTTGTATGTATCAATGTAGTTGAGCAGTTGTAAATAAATTGTAATAATATTATTTTGGATTTCCTTCTGTAAATTTAATATTTGTACATGTGAATTTCATGTTTTATGCCTCGTGAATGAAGTATTAAATATTTTGAGATGATGAATTTTGATTTGTATTGTGGAATTACTTTGAAGTGATTTGAATTGAGATGATTGAGATTTATTGGAGGTTGGGAGTTGTGCAAAATTTTTGGAAGTGTTTTTCTCAGGTATTTGAAGAATTGTTTTCTCCAATTACAAACGGAACTCTGTCAAAATTTTTATAAAATTTGCGGCAAAATTTAAATGGACAAAAATTTTTACTAGTATTTAAACTTTGAATAAATGATTTTTAATTCCTACCAAAATGCTCACCACTTCCAAAATGTAAGAAAATCGTTTTAAAATCCCTTGTAGGGTACTTAATGAGTTATTGGTAGGTGAAGTTCGGTAGTTCATTAAGTGTTTTACGGGATCATGTTATGCCTTACAGAGGGGTAAGGTGTGACATGTGATGAGGCCACCAAGCACTATTTACCTTGTAGGCTTGTGACATAGGCAGCGGAGGTGGTTACAGAGGAAGAAACCAGTGCTGCAGTGCTATCCAGTGACCATAGACCACAGGAAAAAGAGTTGGTTGGAAATCACTACACCCAGGCTATCCCCTCAACCCATTATAGTGTATGCGAAGAGTCGGTGCATGTATCTTAGGGTGGGAATGGTGATGTCGATGGATTTAGATTTGCTAGAGTTGTAGATTTTGGGGTTTGGTGCAATGGAGCACCAGAAGTCCACACTATTATAGATCATTCAATTTTATGGAATTTCTTAGAATCTGGCGCTGTCAAAGCCAAACACCGCATTGAACTCGTCCATGTTTATGATGCGGTCAATGCCAAGGAGCCTAAACTCGATCTGTCACCTGTCTTCCCTATCTGTAGGCCATAGAGTGGCCTTGAAACTCCCTAGGAACTCTAGGGTGGTGTCATGGTTGGATGGAAATTGAAGTTGGGCGAATCTTATCCACCCAATGCTGTCTAGCAGCCCGTCAATCTCCTCCCAAAGGCTAATTTGCTCCAATAACCCAAAGTCTATGTATTTGGTAGAGATAGTCTTCCCGTTATTGAGTTGGGCACACAAGTCTTAGTAGGTGCTTTCTCTGAATGGCCAGGTGATGGAAAACTCAGGTTATGGTGGTTGTGGTTCAGATTGTGGCTATGGTTCGGGTTGTTATTTTGTGGTTGCGGTGGTTGTGGTGCGACTCATAGCTGGTTTGCCTGGTTCTCAGGCATTAGGGCGATAGCTAAGGAGGAGAAGTTGTGGAGTCACCTCTTTACCTTGAAGTAGAGCCCATTCATTGGGTTGGTCTTTATGCAAGTGCCATTGATGGTTTTTGAAGAATGAGAGGCTAGGGTTTGTGAGGGAAGAAGAAGATTTGAGGGGGAAGAGGCTTGGAGAGGAAGGGTTTTTTATTGTGACCCTTTGTTTTGTGTGTTTCACACCCCAAGAGTTGCATCTGTGACATGATACACGAGTCGTGTATCACGACACCGGTCTCAACCTGGAGACTCGTGTAACGTTGTCACACCTTACCCCTCTATAAGGCATAACATGATCCCATAGAATACCTAATGAACTACTGAACTTTACCTATCGATAACTCATTAAGTACTCTACAAGGGATTTTAAAACCATTTTCTTACTTTTTAGAAGTGGTGAGCATTTTCTTACATTTAATGGAAGTTTAAAAACTAGTTCAAATTTTTGTCCATTTTATTTTTATGCAACTTTTAGAAAAATTTTGGCAGAGTACCGTCTGTATTTTAAGAAAATAGTTCTTCAAAAACCTGTAAAAACACTTCCAATAATTCTTTTTCATGAAACTCACTACTACCTCAACACAATTGTCATAAAAAATAATACTCAATAATTCCATTCATTTTTCATTAAAGTAAAAATAATTTACATTCATCAACCAAACTTATTATCACACCTTATCCTTCTGTAAGGCATAACAAGATCCAGTAGAATACCTAATGAACTACCAAACTTCATGTACCGATAACTCATTAAGTACCCTACAAGGGATTTTAAAACAATTTTCTTACTTTTATAAGTGGTGAGCATTTTCTAATAGATATTAAAATCATTTATTCGAAGATTTAAAAGTAGTAAAAAATTTTGTCCCATTTTATTTTTCCGTAAATTTTATAAAAATTTCGGCAGAGTGTGTAACATCCTCCCGGTAGCAATTCTCAAGATCTCATTCGGTGACCGATGTCGGTCCCATGACTAGAACTTCTGAAAAAAATATTTAAACTAAAGTGAGGAACCATAATTAACTCAAATATTGATGAGAAAAATTTAGTAAAAATTTTAGAAATAAAATACAACCAAGTAAAACGAGCCGGTGCCCAAGCGATGGATAACCGGAGGGAAGTTGCGGTTTTCGCAACGAGGAGCCCTAGACCCAGGGGAAAAATTATAAAATAATTTTTGGGACTCCAGAGAAGGGTAATTTAGGTTCGTATGGCATTAGAATGCCAAGAAAATACCTAGAAAAATTTTTCAATCGGTACAGACAATTTTGACCCGTTAAGCCAAACGGAGGGCATTTTGGTCATTTCGCCTTCAGAGGTGATTTTTGGCCGACTTGTCCAGTTAAGTAAATAATTATTATGATCTAAAATGTGAATAAATATTGTTGAAAATTGAATTGAAAATGATTAGAAAAGAAAAGGAAAGAAAAATCCATAAAAAGCAATTTATGACATCTTTATGATGTCACTTACAAGTCCCCACCAATTGCATTCAAACAAGCATTTTTAAAACACTTAAAAGAGACTAAAAAATGGGCTAAAGGGAAAGAAAAACGTGAGCAGCAGCCATTCTTCTTCTTCTTCACCAAAACGTGACTTTCCCCTCCCTCTATTGATGAGCTTGGCAAGCTCATGAAGCCCTAAACTCCCACCATATTTCCTCAAGTTCTCAACACAAAAATTTATTCTAGAAGCTTGCTAAGGTGTTTGGGAGCAAAAGGGAGAAGAGAAATTAAAGTTGGCAAGCTTGGAGATTCTTCAAGTTGAGGTTAGTGCCTACTTATATATATACTTCTTTGATTCCATGTTAGAAGCTTGAAATAAGTGAGAAATTGTAAATTAAATGAATAAAAGTTAAGTGTATGCATCCCTTGAATTTTTGGCAGCCCTAAGGAAGGATGAGTTTGATTGTTTTAATGAATTTAGAGTGGATAGAAATGATGTTTAAGGTATGAATATGCATGGATGTTGAACTAGTGTGCTAATTGAGGTTTATGGGCAAATTGAATTGGACATTAGGGTTTTGAGAAGTGAAAAATTGATTTGGCTTATGAAATTGTTAGAGCACATTTTAATGGTCAATTAGTGACCATTTTAGGTAAGTTGACCATATTATGGACTGAAAAATAGGATTGCAAAGTGAAGTTGTAGGCTGCCCTAGGACAGCAGCAGAGGGACTGAAAATTCAGTCCACTTGCACTGCCATAACTTTGGCTGTGTAGGTCCAATTGATGTTTGGCCAATTGGACATGAAACTAGGGCACATTTTTACTGAAGAAACCATGCCCAAAAGAGCAAAACAAGAGGACCAAAACTTGGCCCCAATCCGGATACCCTGCAAACAGCCCCTGCAGAAATGACCAAATGAACAGTAATTCATTTGGCCATAACTCACTGTAGATATGGTCAATTGACCTGAAATTTTTACAGCAACAAGTTAAGACATACACAAACAACTTTCATGAAGAAACCTACCCCAAATTATGACCAGAACCTAATCAAATCATTGAGCAAAGTAAAGTTTACTGTACTGAGATTTCCAGAATTTTCATTTGAGCAGCAATGTTTGGAGGACTATAACTCTCTCTAGAAAACTCGGATTTAGGCGATTCTTGAACCAATGGAAATCTAACGCATAGTAGAACATTTCATATGAAGAAAGTTAGACCAAATTATGAACTTAACTTAATCAAATTACTTACCAAAGTTGGACCAAAAATCTGCCATACCCAAAATCTCAGCATGAACAGTGCACGTGAACAGTAGACTTATTTTGGCCATAACTTGAGCTACAAAACTCCAAATGGAGTGATTCAAAAAAGGAAATTCAACTAGACAAAATAAGGAACAACTTTCATGTTTACCATTTCCTCAAATTCTCACTGTAAAAATAACAAATGGAACAGTAAAGATGAATCATGAAAACCGAAAATTTTGCTCAATTAGCATTAAGCTTAAAAATGGTATTGGCAACCAATACCAACAAGTTTGAAATACAAAATGTGGTATGTTTGAGGTGTTAAGACCAATACACCTATTTTCTATCCAAAAGTCAACATTTTTGTTGACCAATGAGGTGAATAGTGACACCAAAACAAAAAATTGGCAGTTTTGCCAAAATGACCTAAACTTTGAGAAAGTGACCAAAACCAACAAGTTTTGAATACAACATGTGGTATGTTGGGAGTACTAAAACCAATGTACCTATTGTTTATGCAAAAGTCAACATTTTAGTTGACTAATGAAATGAATAGTGACATGAAAACTTGAAATTCAAAAATTGTGAAACTTAAAGATGCAAAATGCCCTAGTAGGCCTAATGTGATTGGTTTGGATAGTTTGGCATGCCAATAGGATATTGTTTTAGCAGTACTGCGAAAGGCTTTATGCCTGTATTCATGGCTTTATGCCCGTATTCATGGCTTTTATGCCCGTATGCATGGCTTTTATGCCCGATTATGTGATATCATGGCTTTTTAGCCATCTCGATCGCATACATGGTTGACGCTGCGTCCCATGGTATGACGGCCCGAGGCACGCGGTGTCCAGGTGCCAACGACCCGTTATCCATCCACTGCTCAAAGATAGGTTACTTGGGCATGGAAAAGTATAACTGTAATTGAACTGATTGTTAAAGAAAATACGAAAATTAAATATAAGGAATGATTATGATAGAATACAAAGAAACTCAAGATCATATAGAAAATAATTAACAAAATGCATGAAGAAGTTAATATCATAAAATGTAATTAGCCCTCGACTAAACATTAAGTTGGTAATTATTCAGTTCTTATGAACACAATGACTAAGAAATTATGATTTTTATTTGCATATTATTTCTTTCTATTTTATTATTTGCACCACTAAGCTTTATGCTTAGCGCATCGCTTTTGCAATGCGTAGGTACTGAAGATTGGACAGAGGGCCAGTAGACCACAGATTCGGTAAGACAGTTCACAGTTCTGCATAGTGTCCGTGTCACCTCACAGGCTACAGTGCATTGGTAGGACACTAGGTGTCATTTTGGCATTCTGTAATAAATTTTGATTTTTTTCATATGTAATGAAACTTATGTAATGTATTTTGATTTTCATGTAAATAATGCAAATTTGTGTTTGTAAATGGAAAAGTGAATATTGATCTGTAACTGGTACATGATTATCAAATGAGGTGAATGATTGAGAAATGAATGGTTGAAAAATGTTGAGATTTTGATAAATGGAATTGAGATGATTGAATATGAATATAGAAAGTGTTTTTCACATATTCGGAAGAACGGTTTTCTCCATTTTTAGCCGGTATTCTGCCGGATTTTCTTTAAAATTTTTGGAACCTCAAATAAATAAAAATTTCGATAAATGGCTTAAAATGAATTATATTTCACAAGTTATATTCAAAATTATGATAAAAATGAATTAAGATAAAATAGAGTGCTCCGGCACACTGAGTGGCATAACTTGCTCGGCTACACTGTAGTCGGGTAAGGGGTGTCACATTTGCAGCTCAATTGGTAAGAGGCGAAGCAAACCCGTGAGGTGATAAGGGTTCGAATCCTAGCTCTGCAAGGCGAAGGGATTGAACTCCACCAAAGCGGACAGTACCTTGTGAGTCGCACCGCCGGCCTCTAGGGGGGTACGCCAGCAAGATGGCCACCCAGAGAGGGGCTTGAGCTGGGGCCCACTAAGTCAGGATGTGACAGAGTGCCGTTTGTATTTTGAGAAAACAGTTCTTTAAATTCCTGTAAAAAGCACTTCCGATAATTTATCAATTCCACAATAATCCTCCCAACCAATTTCTACATCATTTCTCAATTTTCAAAAATTCAAATCCACAATTTTTAATTCAAATATCACCCGAAATATTACTAATTACTTTCATTCAAATTAAAATAAAATACTTCCATTCATATATAATTAAATATAAAATAATTTATATACATCATACTACAAATTTACATTAGGAAAAATCCAAGCTAAAATTTATTACAAACTTTGTACAAACTGTTCAAGACCAGTTTTACATTTCCGTACCTTTACATACTTTACATACATCAAAATAAATTTTTACAGTCAAGGTATAAAATATACCCGATAGACTTCAGAGAAGGTAGCTCCTCTGTCCTTAGCAGCTCACTCTGCTGCTCTTCTAGTCTCTATATCTGCTACAGCAGTAACAGCCATCGCTGAGTACTAGGACTCAGTGGTGCACAACATACAAAAATAATCTTTATGCAGAATTTAAATCATATTTATTCAAAAATTGGACTGAACATGAGAATTAAATACAAAACATGAATTATGAGATTTTAATCCAAACAATTTCATTTCGAAGTATCAAAACCAATTTCATAAAACCCACAGTTATATCATGCCATTCGAAACAAATGTCATCTCAATAGCCAGAGGCTTATGGGAAGTCACATCACAAGGCTAGCTAGCTCAAATATATGGGAACCCATTCTTTTTCTTCTTCTACTGGCACGCACCTCAACACTTCAGCCAGAGAAGGAATCAAAATTCGAAACTGATTTCCCCCACTAGTCATGCTAGTGAAGTGTTCAAATATATGGTGATGACATTGTGGTTTCAAAACTTATCTTAACAATTTACTAAACATTTATGCCATCTCAAATATACACAAATAACTTTCAACAATTTAAATCAAAAGCATAATAAATATTTCATCACAATGATGTCACAATTCAATATTTCAATTTATTCAAAACAATATGCAGAAGAAAATTTACAGAAATTCTACGTTGTGCACAAATCTTATATGAGTCGCCTTTTGGCCTTGACTCGACACCTCAGGTTCCTTCCCGATATTCTTTTCCACTGAAACACACAGTTTCACAGTGTTTCAGTACCATAACTTAGCATAAATCTAAAACTAAATTCAAATTCACTTTTATCTAGCTTATATATGCTAAACTTGACGTTCTTTAAATTTTGTATTTCGGAGTTACTATTCACTATACTATTCAAGTCAATTTGTTGACTTTCTAAGGCTTAATAGGTATGGGAATTCCAACTATCCTCACATACCACATTTTGGTCACCAATTTTGTTGGTTTTGATTATTTTCTCAAAACTTAGGTCTTTTAAGCAAAATTGCAAATTGTTAGTTTTAGTGTCTTAAGTTTCACTGTCCTATTGGTCATTTCTCTGTTAGAATTTGGCTAAATTTTCTTCATAGAAAATGTTCCCTATTGTCTTAAATTTATTCTCCTTTTTGAATCACTCCAATTGGAGTTTTGTAGCTCATGTTATAGCCATTTGAATCATGGCTGCCGGATTAGACTTAACCTAGATTTCTGGGCAAATTCTGGTTCTGGCAGTTTTGGGTCACTAACTTTGGGTGGCAAAATGACTTGGTTAAATGCATAATTTGGGTTTTTGTTCTTCATAAAAGTTGTAGTACTATGTCATAACTTTCTAATGCCACAAAAATCAGGTCATTTGGACCTGCCTAGCTCAGGTTATGGCCAAATGAATAGACACTGTTCGTTTGGTCATTTTTGGTACAGGTCAGATTGCCAATTTCAGATTTGGTCAATTTGTTCACTAGGTTTTGGTCACTTTTTGGTCATGATTCCTAAATGAAAAATGTTCCATTTTGTGCCTATTTTCTTTCCCAATTAGCCTCATACCAATTGGACTTGTAAATTTTCATTTTTGGTCCCTGAAAGGGACTTTGGTCCTGCTGCCTGCAACATGACCCTAAGCCATCCGAATTTGCATTTGGTTCCAACACTTCTAACATACTCCAATTGGTCACAAATGACCATTTCTCACCTCAAACCAAGTCCAACGCACCATTTAACACATTCTTGCATTTTTTTCTTCCAAACCCTAGGTGCCAAAACCCTAGTTCATGCCATTGATTAATTCCTAATCAAATCATTACACTAATCACATATTCAACATTATTTAAGCTCTAATTCATGTTTAGTTTAACTAAACACTATCAAATCCAACACTCTATCAAGCTGGCTGAATTCACATATGGTCCCTCAACAAAAATTTTCTTTTCCTTTTAAATTAAAATTCTAAGCTAAAGTAACTCAAATCATGTATTTTTAAACATTAAACTTCAGTCTAATGCTTACCCCACTTGGAGTTTCCTCTTCCTCAATTTCTTCATTTTCCTCTTTTCTTTCCTTGCTCAAACTTCTTTTCAAGTTGCCAAAACAAGTTTTAAGTAACAAAATTGGGGAAATCTATGATTACTTTGAAGGTTTGAAAGCTTGAATTTAAGCTTTCATGGAGGATTTTGACAGAGAGGGCTTGAGAGAGAGAGGGACGGCAAGGAATGGAGGATGAAGACTTTTATTTTTTTTTTCTCTCTTTTCTTTTCTTTTTTATGTATTTATGAAGACCACAAATTTAAATTAATTAAATTTTAATTATAATAATTATTGCATCATGCATGATGTCATCACTTTTTACTTTTCCTTTTTCTTTTTTTTTTTAAATTTATTTTTCTATTAGTTCTTTAATTTAATTTTTGATTCTGAAATTTTCTTTTCTCTGATTTTATTTGACAGTTAGGTCAGGAGTCAGCTCTTGGGGTCAATTGACCAAATTGCCCCTCGCCGGTTCGACCTAGTTTGTAAATAATTCAATATTTCTTTCGGCTCCCTGACCAAATTATTTGACTTTCTTAACAATCATTTTTTATGATTTTCTCTTTTTCACTATGTTCGCAATAGTCCTAAGGACCGCGGCGTCACATTTTACAGTTTGAAATTTGTGTTTAAATCGACCTCGTAATCCTTCCCGAGAAGGTCACCCATCGCTGTGACTCTCGGCTCATTTAACTTCTTTTGTTCTGATTTTCTTATTTATACTTAACTAATTGGAAATTACTAATTATTTGTGTTCAGGGCTTATCTAGTTGTCTTAAGTATGGTTCTAATCCCCTTAATTATCTAGACTGACACCGGTCACCGGAATAGTGAAATATACCAGGCTATGCAAATAGGGGTGTTACACTTATATTAGCAAAATCAAAATAATATTATTACAAACTCTATACAATTGCTCATGATCAGTTATTACATGTACATACATTTACATACATCAAACTAAATATTACAATCATGGTATAAAATATACCTGACAAAACTTTAGGGATGGGGCTCAAAGATCCTCAGCAGCTCACTCTGCTGCTCCTCTAGTCTCTATATCTGCGACAGCAATAACAGCCATCGCTGAGTACTATGACTCAGTGATGTACAACATACTAAAATAATAGTTATGCATAATTCAAATCACATTTATTCAAATATTGAACTGAACATGAAAAATAGATACAAAACATGATTTATAAATTTTTAGTCTAAACACTTTCATTTAGGAAGTCTCAAAACGAATTTCATAAAAGCACACAGTTATATCATGCCATTCAGAATAATATTCATCTCAATAGCCGAAGGCTTATGAGAAATCACTAGGCTAGCTAGCTCAAATATACGGGTACCCATTTAAATTTCTTCTTCTACTGGCACACACCTCAACACTTCAGCCAGAGAAGGAATCAAAATTCAAAACTAATTTCCCCCACTAGTTATGCTAGTGAGGCATTCAAATATATGGTCATGACACTGTGGTTTCAAAACTGTCTTAGCAATTTACTAAACATTTATTGCCATTTCAAACACATACAAGTAAATTTTCAACAATTTAAGTCAAAAGCATAATAAACATTTCAATATAATTAAGTCGCAATTTAATATCACAATTCATTCAAAACAGTTTGCAGAAGAAAATTTACAAAAATTTTTATGTTGTGCATAAACCTTATACGAGTCACCTCTTGGTCTTGACTCGATGCTTCGGGTTCTTTCCTGGTATTCTTTTCGACTAAAACACACAATTTCACAGTGTTTCAGTATCATAATTTATCATAAATCTAAAAATAATTTCAAATCTATTTATATCAAACTTTAATTTGCATAACCTGATATTCTTTAAAATTTGTATTTCGGGGTTACTATTTATGATACTATTCAAGTCAATTTGTTGACTTTCTAATGCTTAATAGGTATAGGAATTTCAATTTTACCCATATACCACATTTTGGTTACCTAATTTGTTGGTTTTGATTGTTTTCTGAAACTTTAAGTTTCTTAGGTGAAACTTCCAAAATTTTAGATTTGGTACCCTGTTTTGCACTGTTCCATTGGTCAAGTTGCTGTGGTAATTTGGCTAAGTTTTCTTTATAGAAGTTGTTTCTTATTATCTTAAATTTATTTCCCTTTTTGAATCACTCCATTTGGAGTTTTTTAACCCTAGTTGTGGCCATTTGAACATAGCTGGCCAGATTTGGTGTTACCCAGAATTCTGGGCATTTTCTGGACATTGGCAATTTTTAGTGTGTTGATTGTAGATGGTATTTCAGATTGGTTATGGTCAAAATTTGAGTTTTTTTTCTTCATAAAAGTTGAGGGCTATGTCTCAGCTTTCTATCGGTATAAAATTCAGGTCATTTGGACCTTCCTAGACCAAGTTATGGTCATTTACGTAACTACTGTTCATATGTCATTTTTGTATAGGTCAATGTGCCCCAATCCGAATTTGGCCTAATTGTTCATTAAGTTATGGTCACTTTCTAGGGATGATTCCTAAATGAAAAATGTGCCATTTTGTGTCTATTTTGATTCCCAATTGGCCTCACACCAATTGAGTTAGTAAATTTTCAATTTTGGTCCCTAAAAAGGACCTAGGTCAAGCTGTTTATATAATGACCCTAACCAATCCGAATTGAAACTTATTTCTAACAATTCACACACACCACAAATGGTCATAACTGACCATTTCTCAACTCAAGTAAGGTCAACTACATCAATTGCACAATTCTCAACTTTTTCTCTAATTTTTAAAAATGCTCAAAACCCTAATTACATAGAGTTCAAATCCAATGCATTCAAAACATATACCCATACTTCACATGCACAACTCAACCTAAACAGCCATTCAAACACCTCAAACTCATTCATTTCAAACCCTAACTAAGGCTGGCCGAAATTCTTGTTTGGTTCCTCAACAATTGTTTTCTTTTAATTTTAAGTTAATTTCTAAGTTATTTACACTAAAAATATAAGTATTAAACAATAAATTTTCAATTTAAACCACTAACCTTAACTTTGAAGTTTAACTCTTCAAGTTCTTCCTTTTCTTCTTTTCTTTCCTTCCTCTAAAGCTTTCTAAAGTTGAACTAACAAGTTTTTATGGTTTAGTTTGGGGTCAAAGTAGGGTTAAGTGGTTGGAAGAAAGCTTGAACTCAAGCTTCAATGGAGTTTCTTCAATGGTGAAGTGAGGGAGAGGAGCCGACACACTTGTGTGGAGAAGATAAGAATGATTTTTCTTTTCGTTTTTATGTTTAATTTATGTCTTTTTGTCTTAGTTGACTTGGTCAATATTTTTCGGAAAAAATAAAATTATTTATGATGTCATACTAGTGATGTAAGCATGATGTAATTAAACTTTTTCTTTTTTTCTTTTTTCTTTTGCATTTATTTTTTTTTCAATAGTTTTTTAATTTAATTCTTGATCCCGAAATTTTATTTTCTCTGATTTTATTGGACAGTTAGGTCAAGAGTCAGCTCTAGGGGTGAATTGACCAAATTACCCCTCGCTGGTTCAATCCGGTTTGCAAGTTATTCAATATTTCTTCCGAATCCCTGAACTAATTATTTGACCTGCTTAACAACTCTTTTTCGTGATTTTCTCTTTTCCAATGTGTTCGCAATGGTCCTAAGGACAGCAGCATCACATTTTCCATTTCGAAATTTGAGTTTAGACTGACCTCGCAGTCATTTCCTGAGAAGGTCACCCATCGCTGTGACTCTTTGCTCATTTAACTTCTTATACTTTGTTTTTATTCTTTATACTTAACTATTAGGAAATTACTAATTATTTTTATTCAGGGCTTATTTAGGTGTCTTAGATGTGGTTCTAATTCTCTTAATTGTCTAAACCGACACCAGTGACTGGAACAGTGAAATATACCAGGCTATGCAAATAGGGGTGTTACAAACTTTCTGTTCGAGATTTATCTTTTTTCTGTTGAGTTACACAGCCCATGTAACTTTACCCAGGGACCCATGTAACTTTATGTCTGAGGATGGCAATGCTAGGTGAATTACACAAGTCGTGTACTTTTGTTTTGGGACCCGTGTAACTTTCTGTCTCTTTTAAATTTAAAGTTTCTCTTTCTATTATCAAAGCACTACCCATGTAATGTTATATGAGGTCAACCCATGTAAGTTTATGGGGCTTGTACAGGGGTTTTCCCGGATCTCAAAAGGTTACACAGGGTGTGTAAAACTAATACACGACCCATGTAATTTTTTGACTCTCCAATCCTTCCTTGATGAAAAATTATTGCTTACCACTATGCATAAAATGAATGAAAAGATTAGCAACAGAGGTACTTCCCTGGTTTCGTACGGTCTCCTCTTGTGCAGTTTAAACTTAATGTCTCCTCTCCTTTATTGCTCTCAGTTCTTACTTCTTATAGATTTGAGACTTGGGGTGCCTACAAAATAAAGCATAAACAAACACAAAACACAAATAAGAGTTGAAATAAAGGAAATTATAAAATAAAGTAAAAATAGAAATAAAAATAGAAATTTTGAGTTACCTCCCAAAGAGCGCTTGTTTATAGTCATTAGCTCGACTCTGCCTTCGTTCTATCACGATCTGTCTAGAGGGTTGTTAAGGGTACAGTTGGTTCCCTCCTCTATGGGTTCTCCTTGAAAATATGGTTTTAGCCTTTGCCCGTTCACTTTGAATGCTCTTGAGGTTTCACTCTAGATTTCCACATCTCTATGTGGAAAGATTTGCATAACCTTAAATAGACCTGACCATCTTGATTTTAGCTTCCCTAGAAAAAGTTTTAGTCTGGAGTTGAAGAGTAGGACAACGTCTCCTTCTCTTATTTCTTTTATTGCTATGCGTATGTCATGCCATCTTTTAGTCTTGTCTTTGAAGAATTTGGCATTCTCATATGCATCCTGTTGGATTTCTTCCAACTCATTGTGTTGTGGTTGTCTTTTTTCACCAATGGCCTTGAGGTTAAAATTCAAGGCCTGAATCGCCCAGTAGGCTTTGTGTTCAAGTTCGATAAGGAGGTGGCATGATTTCCCGTAAATTAGCCAAAAGGGTGTCATTCCAATTGGAGTTTTATATGCAGTGCGGTATGCCCACAATGCATCATCTAACTTCACATACCAATCCTTCCTTGAGCGGTTTACCATTTTCTCTTGGATTCATTTTAGCTTCCTGTTTGAAATTTATACTTGACCACTGGTTTGAGGATGATAAGGTGTGGCCACCTTGTGAGTCACTCCATACTTTTTCAATAGTGTTTTGAATTGTTGGTTATAGAAGTGACTTCCTCCATCGCTGATTATTGCTCGTGGTGTACCAAATCTTGTGAAGATATTCTTTTTAAGGAACTTTGTGACCACTCTGGCATTGTTGGTTGGCATGGCTACTGCTTCTACCCATTTTGACACGTAATCAACACAAACCAAAATATACTTGTTTCCAAAAGAAGAGGGGAATGGGCCCATGAAGTCTATCCCCCACACATCAAATATTTCTACCTCAAGTATACTGTGCAGTGGCATTTCATTCCTTTTGGAGATGCTACCTATTCTTTGGCATTGATCACAAGCTAGCACAAAGGATCCCACATCCTTAAACAGGTTAGGACAATAAAATCCTACTTGCAAAATTTTAGCTGCTGTTTTTATAGTGCCAAAGTGTCCCCCTTATGGTGATAAATGGCAGTGCTAGAGAATACTCTCTATATCCTCTTCCGGTATGCATAATCTTATCAGCCCGTCATTGCATCTCTTGTACAGTAGAGGTTCCTCCCATATACTTCTTTTGCTAATAAGTCATGTTAGGTGGTAAGACCCTGTGCACAAGAAAATCCACAAAATCAGCATACCAAGGGACTAGGGATAATTGCTCATCGGGAAATGAATCATCAATTGGCAAATCCTCGATGTCTCCTATATATTCCAGTTTCAGCCTGGAGAGATGGTCAGCTACTATATTTTCAGATCCCTTTTTGTCCTTGATTTCAAGGTCAAATTATTGCAGGAGTAAAATCCATCAATCAGCCTTGGTTTCGCCTCTTTCTTGTTTAGAAGGTATCGGATGGTAGCATGATCTGTGAATACAATGACTTTTGACCTGATTAAGTAGGATCTGAATTTGTCAATTGCAAACACTACTGCTAGGAATTCCTTTTTTGTGATAGCATAATTGATTTGTGCATCATCGAGTGTTTTGTTGGTATAATAGATGGCATGGAGCTTTTTATCTTTCCTTTGTCCAAGTACTGCTCCCACAGCATAATCACTAGCATCGCATATGATTTCAAATGGTAGCTCCCAAATCAGGTGGTTGCATAATGGGTGCTGAAATCAAGGCTTCTTTTATCCTATTGAAAGAAACAAGCAATTTTCAACAAAATCAAAGGGAACATCTTGACTTAATAAATTTGTCAATGGTTTAGCTATTTTTGAAAAATCTTTGATAAATCTTCTGTAAAAGCCTACGTGTCCCAAAAAGCTTTGTACTCCTTTGACTGATATTGGTGTTGGCAACTTTTCAATGACTTCAACCATCACCTTGTCAACTTTAATCCCTCTTTCTGATATTAGATGACCAAGAACTATGCCTTCTCTTACCATGAAGTGGCATTTTGCTCAATTCAGCACTAGGTTTGATTGTTCACATCTTTGCAAAACTTTGGATAGGTTATCTAAGCAATCATAAAAAATGGTGCCATAAACAGAAAAATCATTCATAAAATCTTCTATGATATCTTCAATATATTCAGAAAAAATAGCCATCATGCATTTTTAGAAAGTAGTAAGGGCATTACAAAGACCAAAGGGCATTCTTCTATATGCAAATGTTCCGTAAAGGCATGTGAATGTGGTCTTTTCTTGATCTTCTGGGTGAATAGGAATTTGCAAAAATCCTGAATACCCATATAGATAGCAGAAGTAGGAATATTTTACTAATCTTTCTAGCATTTGGTCTATGAAAGGAAGAGGAAAATGGTCCTTTCTGATGGCACTATTCAATTTCCTATAGTCAATGCACATGCGCCAACTAGTAACAACCCTAGTAGGGATTAGTTCATCGTTTGCATTTTGAATGACAGTTGTCCCACCTTTCTTAGGTACTACATGCACTGGACTAACCCATTTGCTATCAGATATTGGATATATAATACTTGAAGGAGCGAAAGCATGAAAATTGTTAGATTATAATGTTGAATTCAAAAATTTCTTCGAGGGTTTCATGCATCATGCCATATCCATTATGTACCTAATTGATTTCAATGTTTAATTACATATTAAAACTCTTTTAATATGTATTAGGATATATATTTGCTATTTAAGATTTTTGAATTAACAAATTAATTCATTAGAATCCTAGATTAATACAAGAATATGTGCACTAACCTTTTGATGCACTGTAAATGCGATTGGTAACTTTGAGAAGCACTTAGGACTCCAAATGTTGTCCTTCTAGCTTGTCCACACCTAGATCACCAATGGTAGTCCCTAAACTAGCTTCTCAAGCCTTGCCAACCAATTAGAAATTAGGGATTTGCCTTTAGAGAGGTTGTAGATGTATACAGGACACTAGAAACAATTTCTAGCAATTTTAATCCAAGAGAATATGGGCAATTATCTTTGAATTAATGAGAGAAGAAGAAGAAGAAGAAGAAGAAGAAGAGAGGAAGAGAGCATAGAGGTGGAGGCACCTATGAGAGAAAAATCAGAATGTGCATTTTTTAATCTTTCATTCTTTCCCTTTTATAATTAGGTCATCATTTAAAACCCTTGCCACATGTCATCACCTGATTGCATCTTAATCATATTAAGCTAAGTGTCAAAGCTAGATTTAATCTTGACTTTGATTATTTTACATGATAGGAAGACAAATAGCAAGTTTATATGGTGCCACATGTCACCATCTCATGGTGCCATATGTCACCCTGTGAAATGACCAAATTACCCTTGTGTTTTAATTTTGAGTTCTCAACCAAAAATAATTATTTCTCCTCTTCTAATCAATTTATATCAATTAGAAATTAATTAATTAATCTCTATTAATTAATTTCTCATAATTAAATTCATATTTAAACACTTTAAATATAAATTTAACTTATACTATACATCCAATAACCTAGTTTTGGTTTCAAGCTATGCTAGGGACTTTGCAATCTTATTGCAAACCAAACCTATTTAATTAATCAATTAAACTCTTTAATTATTCAATTAAATCACATTTAACTTGGTGATTATCTTGTGTATGTGTGTGACTTACTAGGCTCATCACTAATTGGCAATGAGATATGATATTAACTCTTAATATCATTACAACTCTTTCTTATCATAAATGATTCCTCTAAATCATTTTAGGCATCTCATAGACCATGGTTGACACCTAGTGTAACACCATCACTGTAGCAATTCCATACATTCTGCTGTTCCAGTGATCGGTGTCGGTCCGGATAATTAGAACGTCTGAAAAAATATTTAGACTAGAGTGAGGGGTCATAAATAACTCAAATATTAATAAGAAAAATTTAGGAAAAATTTTAGAAATAAAATACAACCAAGTTAAATGAGCCGGTGCCTTAGCGATAGGTAACTCAGTGGAAAATTGGGGTTATCGCAGCTAGAAGCCCTAAACCCCGGGGAAAATTCATGAAATAACTTTTGGGACTCCAGAGAAGAGTCATTGAGGTTTCGATGGCATTAGAATGCTAAAAAAATGCTTAGAAAAATTTTTGAGATCGGTACAGACGATTTTGGCTCAATAAGCCAAACGAAAGGGCATTTTGGTCATTTTGTCTTCAAAGATGATTTTTGGCCAACTTGTCCAGTTAAATAAATAATTATTATGACATAAAATGTGAATAAATACTTTTAAAAATTGAATTAAAAATGAGTAGAAATGAAATGAAAAAAGAGCGGATAAAAATATGAATTTCGACATCAGATAATGCCATTAAATCATTACCGCCCAATCATCTTGCAACAAGCCACTAAAAACTAATTAAAAAGAGAAAGTTATCTATTATTGAATGCACTGGAAACTTTAAAATAATTTAAGATAACCTAGAAAGTATTGAATTAAACGATACAAAAGATTAGTAATAGAATTATAATTTAAGTAAATGTTACAATGAACTATGTTTTATTTCCATCTGTATTTTGTATATTATTTTCTTGTTATATTATCACACCACTAAACAGAAATTCTTAGCGCAATGGATTTATTTCCTTCAGATAGGTACTGAAGGCAAAACCTAGTGGATGTTAGACTGGGATTTTAAAGTCTAGATTTGCAGAAGTGTTCAAGGTTGTCACCTCCTCAGCAATGCATGTAGATAGGGCTCACATTACTTATCTTATGCATTTTGTATAGTATAAATATTTCTTATGTTGAAATGTAAACTAAGAATTGTAAACTAGAAGATTATAATTAATATTTACGTGTTGTAAATTAATGAAAATTGAAAATTTTCATATTTGATTTGAGTATGAATGGAAATGTATGAAAATGATTATGAAATTGAAATTTATGGATGAGATTTGAAATATTAGATGACTATGAGAATGATTGATGAGATAATTATGATTAGTATAGATAAGATTTTATTGTGAAAATATTGTTGAATTTCAAATAGGTGAATAATGAAACACGTCAAACTTTATTAAAATAAGGAAAACTCCGTTAGTTTCTCCATAGAAAAATAATTGATATTAAAAGATAATAACTTGAAAATGATTAAAGGAATAAGGTAAGATAAGATAGGGTGCTTCGGCACCGAGTGTTACATGCCTCGCTTAGCTACACTGTAGTTGGGTGAGGGGTATCACATTTATTGGTATCAGAGCATGGTTTAGGTGTTCCTAGGCATAGATAGATGAAAAGGGATAGTGTGCATAACATGCATTGCATTCATATGAGTCGAGGTGACACTGATGCAGATCTGTTTTCTCTGGTAAGGTGAAAAAATAAGAAAGTAGCAGCTCCTTGACTATTTACACCGGGTAAATTTCATGGACGAAATTTTTGTTAGAGGGGAAAAATTGTAACACCCTCACTATAGTAATTTCCATACATTCTACTATTTCGGTGACCGGTGTCGGTCCGGACAGCTAGAACGTCTGAAAAATTATTTAGACTAGAGTGATGAGTCATAAATAACTCAAATATTAATAAGAAAAATTTAGGAAAAATTTTAGAAATAAAATACAACCAAGTTAAATGAGCCGGTGCCCTAGCGATGGGTAACTCAGTGGGAAGTTACGGTTTTCACAGCTAGAAGCCCTAAACCCAAGGGAAAATTCATGAAATAACTTTTGATACTCCATAGAAAAGTCATTGAGGTTTCGATTGCATTAGAATGCCAAGAAAATGCTCAGAAAATTTTTTGAGATCGGTACAGACGATTTTGGCTCAATAAGCCAAACAGATGGCATTTTGGTCATTTTGTCTTCAGAGATGATTTTTGGCCGACTTGTCTAGTTAATTAAATAATTATTATGAAATAAAATGTGAATAAATATTTCTAAAAATTGAAAAGAAAATGGATAAAAATATGAATTTTGACATCACATTATGTCATTAAACATTACCACCCAATCATCTTGCAACAAGCCACTAAAAGCCAATTAAAAAGAGATTAATTAAAACCAAATCAGCTCATCTTCTTCATTTGGTTCATGTTAGCTGAACCATTTCTTGAGCTTTCCTCCATGGATGCATTTTGAAGCTCCAATTTCCCATCAAAATCATTCATATTTTCTCAATCATCAAACACAAAAACTTGATTTTTGACCTAGCTTGAGAGATTAAAAGCAAAAGGGAGTGACTAGCTAGATTTTCAACCAAGGTTAGTGCTTTAACTTATATTTATTTCTGTGTTTTATGGAAGAAATTAGTAAATCCTTCAACTAAGTGCCATAGGAACTTGTAGATGAGTGAAAATCTGGAATCTGTACAGTATATGCGTGAACAGTAAATTTTAAAAATTCATAACAGGAGTTAAGGATCTCAGATCAGGGTGATTTTAATGTCAAAAGAAACCTTAAGGAATGTTCTAAAACTTTGTAGTTTTATGTCAAACCTGATTATAATGTTAGGTTAGGGTTTGAGGACAAAACATTTTATTGCTCAGATGTGGACTCTATCCTACTGATTTCCTACAACAGGACAGCCACTTTTAATAAATCATAACTGGAGTCACAATACTCGAAATGATGTGATTCTTGAGTCCTTGAAACGCTTATTGAATGCTCTAAAACCTTGTAGTTATGGCCAAGAGCTAATTGTGGTAGCTACTGGGTGATATTTTTACATTTCCTTACTACTATCCTGCATGTACTGGATTCTGGACAAGTTGCACCTTTTTAATTAGTTCTGCAATTTTCGATTTGATTTTAATGTGATTCCAATTGGAGATTGAGTTAGACATATGAAGGTTGAGTTCTGGAAAATATGATCTTGAAATCTTATTTCTATAAATTATGGTGATTATTTTTGCACCCTGTTACTGCATGCTGATTGTGCACTGCACTATTTATCCTAGTAACATATATATTGCATGAGCTGAAAATTTTAGAGGAAAATGACTAAGCATGCATTGATTTAATGAAGTTACATGTAGAAATTAATAAGGTGGAGGCCCATTTCTGATCGACAAATAAGTGAGATGAGGAAATTGAGTGAATAGTGCCAAGGGAATGGAGGTTGGGTATGTGCCATGAAACCATAAAATTGCTATTTGAATCTTGCAAATGAGTTGATAGAAATTATGTAACACCCCTATGTTCAGTAGTGCGTTCTACTGTTCCGGTGACCAGTGTCTGACTGGACAGCTAGGATGCTTAGAACTACATTTAAATGTTAGTGAAGAGACATAAAATAATGAAATACAAGAAAGGAAAATGCAAGATAAACAAAGGAAAAATAATAGCAATGAAATGTAACCAAGTGAAACGAGCCGAAAACCGTAGCGATGGGTGACCGCACCGAGAAGTTATGGCATGGACTGTTAACTAGCCCTGGACCGTGTGGAACCCTGAAAATTATTTTGAAGACATAAATAAACATCTATCGTAGTATAAATGTCATTAGAAATGTCAAAGAAAAATTAATTAATTAGTACAAAGAAAAACGAGAAAATGAGAAATCGACAAAAATCGGTGTTACCAAAAAATCGGGAATACAACCTGAATTGGGGCATTGTGGTCATTTGACACCCTGAGTTTCCTTTTGACCTAAATTTCCATTAAAAATAAATAATATCAAACCTTGAAAATATAAAGTGGTGGTACATAAATTGAATAGTAAAAGAAATGAGGTAAAATTTGCAAATTTGAAAACTTTGGATTATTAAATCCTTAACCAAACATAGTGCTCCACTAAGTTAAGTTAGTGGACATTAAAATATCACAAATATGGGTAGAAACTTCATCTTCAACCTTACCTTGCAAACCAGCCAAAACCCTCCCGAAGGAAGCTCCCATGGCCGCCCACCTTTCAACCCACCATGCACTCCTCATTTAGCCACCGTTTCCTTAAGAGTTCTTCATTAAAGTTATATATACACCTTGGGCAGCAGTTTGGAAGCAAGAAGGGAGAGATTTGAAGGAGTTTTGACAAGCTCCACTTGAGGTACATGTTCATTTCTTCATCCTTTCTTCGTTAAACTTTGAGTTGATGTTGTGGTGAGTTGATTTATGGAAGAATTTTGAAGTTTTGATGAGTTAGGTTGAGCTCCATTTCGGCAGCCATGGAAGTTTAATATGTTAACTTGTTTTCTTCATGTATTTGGTGATTAGAGGTGTTGATTTAAATATTTAATTGTATTGAAGTTGAATTATATGTATAAAGTTTGAATGGTAAGCTTGAAAAGTGAAAATGGAAGTTGATGTGTATGCGTAATTTTTTGGTAATGCAAACCTATAATGTAAGATAATGAATGGTTATGGTTAGTGCCAAATGCAGAATGGTGTGGGGAAGTGAAGATGTAGTTGGTAATTATGTATTTGGATTGGTGTTTGAAAGGCATGTCGAGGGCAGTGTGCAAATGAGCCTATAACCCTAAGTGTGAGGCTCCAATTGTTATGAGGCCAATTGGAGGTGAAACTAGGCACAAAATGTGCATCTTTCATGAAGAAAGCCTACCTAAATTCTGTCCAAAAAGTAACTTGAGAAATGACCAAATCCGGATTAGTGACTTGAAAACATGAAAATTGACCATTTGGACAGCAGTTAGTGTTTTGGCCATAACTCACTCAAAACAGGTCCAAATGACCTAAAATTTTTACCATGGATAGACTAGACATAGAGATACAACTCTTATGAAGACACTAAAACCCAAAAATGACCACAAGCAAGTTAAATGCTTGCAAAAGTTAGGGTATAAAAACTGCCAGAATCGGAAATGACCTAAAAATGACCAAAGTTTGCCATTTTAGTGTAATCTGACCAGCAATAGTAAAACGACTATAACTTGGTCTAGTAAACTCCAAATGACCTAAAATTTGTGGCAAAAGTTCACTAAGACATAGACCTGCAAGTTTGTAAGTCGGACCAGAACTTGAAAACCAGGGGAACTAAGTCATCCGGCTAGGTCAAAATAGCATACCGAAATTCTATAAATTACAATAAAATGGAATACATTTAAAAATGGAATTGGTAACTTATACCAACACTAAAGGACTATAAAATGTGAGATATTGGTAACATTAAAATTTATTCCCCTATAGTGCATTAAGGGTAAACATTATAGGTTGACTAAAGAAAGCAATAGTATTAAATAAAATTAATTATTGAAATTTAATTATTAGAAATAATTTAAAAGAGTTCTGAAACACTTCAAATTGTGTGTTTCAGTTAGCAAAGACTCAGGAAAGGGGAAGGAAACACTGACTCTGAGCCAAGAGGTTACACTTCAAAGGTTTGTGCACAATAGTTATTTCTTTTACATTTTCAATTGAAATAAATTATGCAATTTATATGTTATTGTTTTAAATTGTGGAAATTTTTGAATGGAAATTTGATGGATACTTATTCTTAAAAAATTTTGTAAATGGTTTGAAACCATAGCTATTATGTATATTTGATTGAATTCCTCGCTAGCTTGTTTAGTGGGACGAATTGACTTTGAATTCCCTCTCTGGCTGAAGTGTTGAGGTGTGTACCTGTTGAGGACAAATAGGATGAGTACTCATTTATTTGTTAGCTAGCTATGTTATTCCTCACTAGCCATCGGATTTTGGGATGAATTGGACTATGGAATCATGATTAAGCTGTGTGTGTGATTTATTGATATTGATTGTGATATTGTGAAATGTAGTTTAATTCTTTACGACATTCACTGTCTTTTGAATTCAACTATGATTTTAAGTATTCACAGTTCATATGATTTATGATTTATAGTTTTAAATTGTATTTTCTTAATCTTGTGCACCACTGAGACATTGGCTCAGTGATAGCTTTTTCATTGCTATCACAGGTAGACAGACGGACAGAGCAGCAGAGTAGGCTGCTTGTGCTACATTTTGAGATTTCATCGGCTATATTGAGTATAGCATATTTTTTAGTTTTTGTTGTAATGTATGTGCTCTGTATGTATATATTGTTCTTGGTCTTGAGCAGTTGTAAACTAAAATTGTAAATTATTTTGGCTTGTAAAAATATTGTGACATATTTCTCCTGTCTTAGCTTTTGGAAACACTGGAAAATTGATGTTGAATTGAGTTGATAAATGTTGAGAAATTTATTGTGTTGAACTATTATTGGAGTTTAGGATTGAAGAAATATATACTGGAAGTGCTTTTTACAGGTTTTTGAAGAACTGTTTTATTCAAAATACAGATAGCACTCTGCCAAAATTTTTATAGAATTACTGATACTCAGATTTTTTATTTGGTTTCATTTCAGTAAAAAAAAAAAAAAAATTAACACCTGTCAAAAGTGCTTACCACTGTAAAAAGAAATAAGAAAAGGTTTAAAATTCCTTGTAGTGTATTTAATGAGTTATCAGTAGACGAAAATTGATAATTCATTAGGTATACTATAGGATCATGTTATGCCTTATAGAGGGGTAGGGTGTGACATGTTTTAGTGGTATCAGAGCTAGTTTTTAAATTCTATTTTGACCTATAATTTGAATATTTCTTTTCTTCATAGTACAACTTCTCAATGTCATTGTTTGATACATACAGTATATTACATTATAAATATGCACTAACAGGAGGAATTCTCCTTGTGTTATTTGTTCAGGAGGTCTAAGATCCTCAAATTGACTTTGGAAGAAGAGGATCGTTCAGTCGATCAATCAATAGAGGCTGAGGTACAAGGGGATGCCCCAGCCCTACACAATGTGAGCGGATCAGCCACATTAGCCCCCTCAGTACCACAATTTCCTACTCAGTTTGCACAGCAGATAGCTGCAATATTCCAATAGATGGCTGGAAATATGCCTACTCAAGTCCCACTACAGACACCAGTGGTACAACCACAGTCTTTAGCTAGGCAGTATGACAAGCTGATTATATATGGGGCTACTGAGTTCAAGGGGACAGTAGATCCACTAGAAGCAGAACAATGGTTGGAGAGAATGGATAGGGTGTTCAAGAAACTACACTGTACAGAGGAGCTCAGATTTGAGTATTCAGTGTCACTTCTACAAGGAGATGCATATGACTGGTAGAAAATCATTTTTCATAGTTTAGTGGAACCTCCAGTACTAACCTGGGATGACTTTCTGCAGGAGTTCAAACAAAAATATGTCCCAGATGCCTATGTGGACCAAAAGCTACAGGAGTTCTTAAGTCTGAAATAAGGAAGTAGATCAGTGGCAGAATATGAAAGGGAATTTTTTTGCCTGAGCCACTATGCTGGAAGTCTCCTTTCTACCAGCAGGGAAAGATGTAAGAGGTTTGAAATTGGCTTGAAGCCTAGTATCAGATTATAAGTGGTCAGATTCAAACATACTAACTTCTCTGAGCTCATTTCTCAAGCATTTGAATTAGAAAAAATTGAGTCAGAAGCAGCCCTAGAGAAAAAAGAAATCAGAGAAGACAGAAAAAGAGAAAGAGGGGAAGTCAGTAGATCAGAGTTCTAGTGGTCCTACTAGAAAGAGAAAGAACTTTGGGAGACATAGCAGGGGTGGTAAAAAGTCTAGTAGGGGAGGATTTTCAGGACAGAGTCCTCCTCCATCTGGTTAGCAAACTACCAGAAGTTCCTATCCTCCCCGCCAATGTGAAACCTGTGGAAGAAATCATGGTGGGGTATGCTATAAGGCCACAGAAGCCTGTTATAACTGTGGAGGCATAGGACACTTTTCCAAGGACTATACCAATACCCGTAGAGTTAGGGCACCTCCTATTACTGCAGAAGGGTCAGTTTAGAATCCTGTCACCAGAGGTTCACAACCACCTAGCAAAGGTAGAGGCAGGGGTAGAGGTAGTCCAGCAGGCAGCTAAGGCATAGTGAATCAATCAGAGCAAGGTAGTGCTCCAGTCAGAGTCTACGCAATGAGACAGAGAGAAGAGGCTGAGACATCTGACATTGTGGCTGGTACCTTCTCAACTTTTAATCAAGATGTGTTTGTATTATTTGATCCGGGTTCTACCCATTCCTATGTGAGTACTAGAATCATTGATTGCATTGCTATTCCGTGCGTGAAAATGGATTTTGAGGTGCTAGTAACAAGTCCACTAGGACAAGAGGTCAGGGTCAATAGAATGTATAGGGATTGTCCTTTGGTGATCCAAGGACATTCCTTTCTATCTGATCTCATTGAAATGCCCTTCAGAGATTATGATATCATCTTGGGCATGGATTGGTTAGCCAAACATCACGCTATGATTGACTGTAGACTGAAGACAGTCACTTTTGGTCTCCCTCAGTACAATGATGTGGTAATACATGGGGAGAGGTAACTATTGCCATCAAACATCATTTTGGCTGCACCAACTAGAAAAATGATCAGAAAGGGGTGTGAAGCATACTTGGCACATGTGGTAGACACCCAAGTGGGGAGTCCAGTATTGAGGGACATCCCTACTGTATATGACTTTCCAGATGTGTTTCCTGATGAATTGCCAGGATTACCTCCAGAAAGAGAGGTGCAGTTTGAGATTAATGTTGTACCTGATGTGGATCCAATCTCCATAACACCATACAGAATGGCACCAGCAAAGTTGATGTAGTTAAGGTATAGTTGCAAGAACTACTTGAAAAGGGCTTCATCCGCCCTAGTGTGTCACCTTGGGGGGCACCAATATTGTTTGTTAAGAATAAAGATGGCACTCTTCACTTATGTATTGACTACCGGCAGTTGAATAAGGTGACAATAAAGAATAGATATCTATTACCTCACATTGATGATCTGTTTGATCAGTTGAAGGGTGCAACTGTATTCTCCAAAATTGATTTGCGATCTGGTTATTATCAGTTGAAAGTGTAAGAGCAGAGTATTCCAAAAACTACTTTCAGAACTCGATATGGCCACTATGAGTTTCTGGTAATGCAATTCGGGTTAACTAATGCTACATCTGCTTTTATGGATATGATGAACACTATCTTCAGACCATATCTCGACCAATTTATGGTGGTGTTTATTGATGATATTTTGATATATTCGAGGGATGCAGAGGAGCATGATAGACATCTGCGGATTGTGTTGCAGACTTTGACAGAGAAACAACTATACGCCAAATTGTCAAAATATGAATTTTAGCTGAAAGAAATCTCTTTCTTGGGACATGTTGTGCCAACTGAAGGGATCAAGGTAGATTATAGCAAGGTAGAAGCTATCCTTAATTGGAAGCCACCCAGGAATATCACAGAAATTCATAGTTTTCTGGGTTTAGCTGGATATTATTGTCGATTTGTGAAAGGGTTTTCTATGTTAGCTTCTCCACTAACCAAGCTACTTCGGAAAGATGTAAAATTTCAGTGGATAGGTAAATGTCAACAGAGTTTTGATGAGTTAAAGAGGTGTTTGATTGAAGCTCCAGTCCTTACTTTACCTACTCCGGGTAAAGAATACACAATTTATAGTGATGCTTCTCACAATGGGTTAGGCTGTGTACTGATGCAAGATCAGAATGTCATTGCTTATGCATCACGCCAGGCACTCCGCCAAAATTTTTACCGAAATTACTAATAATTCAAATGTGTTAGCTGTTTCACTTCAATTTAAAAAAAGTTCTTTTAACACTTGTAAATAGTGCTCACCACTGTAAAAAGAAGTAAGAAAAGTTTTAAAATCCCTTGTAGTGTATTTAATGGGTTATCAATAGACGAAGTTAGTAATTCATTAGGTATACTACGGGATCATGTTATACCTAACAGAGGGGTAGGGTGTGACATATTTTAGTGGTATCAGAGCTAGTTTTTAAATTTTGTTTTCACCTATAATTTGAACATTCTTTCTTCATAGTACAACTGCTCAATATCATTGTTTGATACATACAGTACATTACATTATAAATATGCATCAACGGGAGGAAATCTCATTGTGTTATTTGTTCAGGAGGTCTAAGATCCTCGCATTGACTATGGAAGAGGGTGATCGTTTAGTCGATCAATCTATAGAGGATGAGGTACAAGGGGATGCCCCAGCCCTACACAATGTGAGTGGATCAAAGATCACGGCCCCTCGATCTGCAGCTTTCTTACTCGGTTAAACAGCGGATGGCTACAATGTTCCAATAGATGGCTGATAACGTGCTTACTCAAGTCCCACTATAGACACCAGTGGTACAACCACAGTCTTCTGCTAGGCAGTATGACAAATTGATGAAATATAAGGTGGTTAGAGAGAATGGATAGGGTGTTCAAGAAACTACACTGCACAGAGGAGCTCATATTTGAATATTCAGTGTATCTGCTATAGGGAGATGCATATAACTGGTTGCAAACCATTCCCCATAGTCTGGTAGAACCTTAAGTGCTAACATGCAATGATTTTCTATGGGAGTTCAGACAAAAATATGTCCCTGATGCTTATGTGGACCAGAAGCTGTAAGAGTTCCTAAGTCTGAAATAGGGGAGTAGATCGGTGGCTGAATATGAAATGGAATTTTCCCACCTGAGCCATTATGCAGTAAGTCTACTTTCTACTAGTAGGGAGAGATGTAAGAGGTTTGAAACTGGCTTGAAGCCTAGTATCAGATTACAAGTGGTCGGATTCAAACATAACAACTTCTCTGAGCTTATTTCTCAAGCACTAAAATTTGAAAGAATTGAATCTGAAGCGGCCCCTGAGAAAAAGAAATCAGAGAAGACAAAAAAAGAGGGAAAATCAACAGAACAGAGTTCCAGTGGTCCTACTTGAAAGAGGAAAAACTTTGGGGGACACAACAGAGGTGGTAAGAAGTCTGGTAGAAATAGATCTTCTGGACAGAAATCACCCCGATTGGATCAGCAAACTCAGCAGAAACCCAGAAATGCGCTGTCAGATCGACTTTGTGAAACTTGTGGTAAGCCACATAGTGGGGTATGTTATAGAGCCGTACGAGCATGTTTTAATTGTGGAGAGACTGGTCATTTTGATAGGGATTGTGTAAATCCATGTCATTCTAGATCATTTACTACATCAAAGGGATCAACCCAAGTTTCTACCCCAAAGAGTTCACCATCAGTTAGTAAAGGCAGAGGTAGAGGTAGGGGCAGTACACCTAGAAGTCAGAGTACTATGAATCAGCCAGAACAGGGTGATGCTTCAGTTGGAGTATATGCTATACGGCAGAGATAAGAGGCTTAGACTTTTGACATTTCTTTAAAAACCTGTAAAAAGCACTTCAAATATATTTCTCAATCTCAACTCAAACATTTAATCAACTTAATATGTTTCTCAACTCAAATCCACAATAATTTTTCAGTATTTTCAAAGGCTGAGATAAAAGAAATATAGTACAAATTTTACAAGCCAAAATAATTTACAACTTATTTTACAATTTCAATTTACAATTTTAATTTATAACTGCTCAAAACCAATAACACTATATACATACAGTGAACATACATTACAATACAAAATGCAAAATATGGTATACTCAATATACCCGATGATCTCTCAGTGTAGTACTAGCAGCCTAGTCTACTGCCCTGTCAATCTGTCTACCTGCGACAGCAATGAAAAGCTATCGCTGAGTAAAATTTACTCAGTTGTGCACAATAACAATTTGAAATGCGATATATAAATCTTTTATTGATAATTCACAAATCAAATAATTCACAATTTACAAAGTTCATATAACACAAATTTGATCAAATAACTGAGTAACACAGTTTTGCCAATCAATAACGCAATTTGATCAAATAACTGAATAACACAGTTTTGCCCATCAATAACACAATTTGATAAAATAACTGAATAACATAGTTTTGCCAGTCAATAACACCATTTGATCAAATAATCGAATAATACATTTTTGCCAGTCAATAACACCATTTGATCAAATAATTGAATAATACAGTGTTGCCAATCAATAACACAATTTAGGCCATGTAACACCCCTAAGTTCGGTAGTAAGTTCTACTGTTCCGATGATCAGTGTTGTCTGGACAGCTAGAATGCCTAGAACTACACTTCGATATGAGTGAGGAGACATAAAATAATGAAATATAAGAAAAGAAAATACAAGAAAAACAAAGAAAAAATAATAGCAAAGAAATGTAACCAAGTTAAGCGAGCCGAGAACCCTAGCAATGGGTGACCGCACCGGGAAGTCACGGCGTGGACCGTTGAGTAGCCCTGGACCGCACCCTGGAAAATATTATTAGCACTCAAATAAATATTTATTGAAGTATAAATATCATTAGAAATATCAAAGAAAAATTAAATAATTAGTACAAAGAAAAGTGAGAAATCGAAAAATGGACAAAACCCGGTGTTATCGAAAAATCAGGAATGCAACCCGAACAGGGGCATTGTGGTCATTTGACACCCCGAGTTGTCTTTTGACCTAAATGTTCATTAAAAATACATGATATTATATTTTTAAAATTTCATGAAAAATTAAATTAGTGGTACCTAATTCAATTAGCAAAAATTAGGGACTTAATGTGGGAATATGGAAAGTTTAACAATATTTATTATTAACCTATGTTAGTGGAGCACTAAGTAAATTATTATATACCATATAATACCCTAAGGGGACAGAAATGTCCACTAACATTCTGCAATTCATCTTCTCCACTTGAAAAATTCATTTGGAAGAATGAAAGCTCTCAAACCTCTCCCATGGCCGCACCATGCATGGAGCTCAAGTTCTCCATGATCAAGCCTTTATTTCTTGCAAGTGTCTTCATGAAAAATGATCCTCACACCATGGGCAGTAGATAGGCAGCAAGAAATGAAAGTTTTTTTTGGAGTTTTGAAGAATTTCCAAAGTGGTAAGTTTGAGTTTTTTTATTATTGTTTTGTTAAAGTTTGTAAGATTGTTATGGGTGTTTGATTTATAGAGAGATTTTTGAGTGTCGACACCATATTTTGGCCGATCCCCAAAATCAATAAAACTTTGAAACCGATCCCCGGTACTAAGTCTCCTTTGGACAGCTAATCACATTTCCGATCACTCTTTGATAGGCAGTCACAATTCCGATCTCTCCTCACAAAGAATTAAATCAAATTGTTAAGTTCTCGCATCAGTCAAAGCTTCACCAGTCTATCGCTCACCGATCTCTCAAACCCATTGTCGAAACTCAGGACCCGTCAAGTATATTCCTGATAAACGAAACGAACTGGCACTAGATCTTTTCTTACCAGTTTTATTGCCGATCTCCCTTTCGAAAGTTTAAGAGCTAAGGTTTTGGTTCGGTTTAATGAGGATTATGATCTTAAGTGTTCGAGTTAAATTTTCAATTTTAATCAAGTCCCATTCAGCATTTCTTCCCCACTGATCTCATGCTTATTGTGCTCTCTGATCTCTTATACTTAGATTAATAATTGCATTTAGTTCTTGTTTCGCTATGCTCATACAATCAAATACTTAGGCAATTCAGAGATTTTCCAATCACATCCATTCATTGAACAAAAGAGACATTCCATTTCATTTCATTTCATTTTTTATACAAGTTATTCAGCTGGAGGATCACCCCCAGCCTGATTTACATTTTGCTCACTCTCTCTCTCACCCTCGGCTTCCTCCTCATTGTCCTCATCGTCGCCCCCAGGAGCCAGGTCGGCCATCCAAGAGAAGTCCTCCTCTGGGTAACGCTTCTGGAGTTCGACCAAGAGGTCCTTGTGAGCATTCACATAGGCTCCGGCTATTCCCGTCACCATCTCTTCATCTTTCTCCTTAAGCTCCTCGTCTTTCTCCTTAAGCTCCTCGATTAGTTGAGCGACCTGAGCAGCTTCGTTGGCCTGTAGCGCCTGGACTTCTCCGAGAACCCGATTCCTTTCAGCCAGGACATGAGACTGTTCGGCCAGCTTGTCTTCAGAGAACTTTGCCCGCCCCTCAACTTGAGATATATAATCCTGAGCGGATGAGAGTTGGGATCGGAGGGAAGCCACTTCCTGATTTTTCTTCTCGATCTCCTTACCCAGACGCTGAACCTTTTCCCGAACCATGGTCTGATTCACCAGGCACTCCACGTTCAGGCTCATGGATTGAGTCAAGATATCATCAAGGCTGTTCGGGGATAGCCTGTCCCGATCCTTCCGAAGGAAGATTGAAGACCCCAAGACTTTGGCAAAACCGGGGTTCTCCCGAACAGTCCGGTTATTCTTCAGGGAATCGATCAGTACCTGAGCGCCATGAGAAGAGGCCCTCGCAGAAGATTGAGAAGGACCCCTTTCTGTGCTTGGAACAATTGGAAGAGGTGGAGGCTGCTCTTTCGATCTAGGAGGAGATCGGACAGCTTCTGCGGTCGGCGGACCCGAGGGTTGAGGCAGGTCCCCTTGTACTTCCCCAGGTTCATGGCCAGGTGTTCGAAGCATTTCCAAACGCTTCATCTCCTTTATTTTCCCGGAGATCTCTTTGTCCTTCTTCCGCTTCCTAGAACCCTCACCACCCGCCATACCTGCACAAAGAAAAGGTCAGTGAGATCGCTAAGGTCCTGAGATCTGAGATATAGAAAATACCAATGCCGAGGTCAGAGAGCGGAAGTTCGCGGTCTTGGCCGGTGAGCAGTTGAATAGTCCAATGGTGTAGCTCGGTAGCCACCGCATCCAAACAAGAATACTTTTGAGTGGCAGCCAGACTCTTCAGATCCATCACTATTAAGCTATCCTCCTGGTTTAGGGTAATGCGCTTCGGAAGCAAGGGCCCCTGGTGCCACCAGCTACGGGGGAAGTCCTCAAAGCAGCTCGGATCTTTGCTCCTCAGAATGAAGAAACGGTTCTTCCAATTCTTAAGGGACGAGGGCAGATCTGAAAAGAGCCTGCAATGAGGCTTCACTGAAAGAACCGATGTTCGTCATCCTTTGTGAAGTTAGCCTATGCAGTTCGGCAAACAACTTAGCCATAGGTCTGATTCCCTTAGCTCGGCACAGGCCTCGGAAGGCTACTAAGATCCTCCACGAGTTAGGGTGAACTTGAGCAATGCACACTCGGTGAAGTTTTAGGACCTCCTTGTAGAAGTCATCTAGAGGGAACCGAAGACCGGCCTTTAACTGTTCCTCGTATACCATAACTCTGTCATTCTCCTCAAAAAAGTAATCGGCTCGGTGATAGCCGTGACATCGGATAAGTTCATACGAATCAGGACGAATACTGTACTCCTGGCCAAACGATTGCAGATCGGATTCTCGAAGAACCGACGGTAGCTCGTCTATAGGGAGAGTCTCCCTCCCTGAAGAAGGTGCATGCCTTGATGGTGCGATCCGCCCCCAAGCTGGAACGGAGACCCTAGGGGGTTCAGGTTGCGTGCTTGGCCCGACCACCTCTTCTTCATCGGACGACCACGAGAACTGAATGGAAGGAGGGCTCGCCGCTCTCTGACCTTCGGCGCCGCTCATTTTCAAAAGAAACAAAGAACTTAAACTAAAAAGAAGATCAAAGCCCTTACCGGAGTCTGATCGGCGTCGGAAGAAACTTGAGAAAATGAGAGAACTTCGGAGTTGTGAGCAAGAGACTGAAAATGGAATGAAAGAACAACTGGCTAACCCTTCACCCCTATGTATACTAGTCCGAGCATTTAATGCTCACGAGGTTCCAGGCAGTGCATCGGTTAACGGGATTCGCCAGTTGTTCTGACACGTCTCTCGAACATTCCGAGATCGGATAATTGGAGATTGGCATAATAAGTTGAATATTTTGAATAAAGGATCAGTTAAGAGTCATTTTGTTAGGAACCAGATCGGACAAATATATCAGAGATCGGAAAATAAACAATAAGATAATAATTGGAGAAACAAGATTTTTATTTCCAAAGATCGGATTACATCATTAGGGCGATCTCTAGGGATCGGATTACAATAAAGGTCTAACTACATCGTTTGGGCGATCTCTAGAGATCTGATTACATTGACAGATTACATCATTTGGGCGATCTCTAAGGATCGGAATACACTAGAGATCTGATTATATGAAAAGGCTGATCTAAGGATCAGTTTGTAACTGATCCCAAGGATATTGCCGACCGGATGCTTCATCCGCTGTCGGAACACCCAATGTGGGAGCAAACCGCTGTCGGAACACCCAATGTGATGAGAAGCCGAATGAACTCAGTTGAGCGACTCGAGATCGGTACAACCGAGGTCCGCAATACAGATCGGTCAAATCCAGTTCTCTCACCATCGTCAGTTAAGGTCATTCGATCACCGGGATCATAAATTTTCAGTCGGTGAGTAAAGAAGTCCATCGGAAAAAGATCAAAGCCACAGTTGTAGCCGGAACTTCCGCCGGAGCAGCTAGAACAGGAAAAGTAAGAAGGAAGAGAGGAAAATCAGATGAAGGAAATGTCTCATCGACGTGGGTATATATAGGGGAGAATGAGCATATATTGTCGAAGCGTAAAACGGCTTAACGCCGGAATCGAGGGGCAATTAATGCTTTGACTAGACCGGACCTGAGGAAGGGAAAGATCAGAATAATAGATCGGAAGATAGGAGACCAGCATGAAAGATCGGAAAAGAGCATGTGAAAGAGATCAGAAAGAGGAGGGATCGGAAGGCAAAAAGAATAAGACAAATTCCAATAACGGTCGTCAGAATCAGAGCCGAGGTAGTTAAAGCGTGGCAGACGAGATCTCCACCGCACGCCTAAGAATCGCCCACAATGCTGACAGGTGCCAGGGTATGTCATGACAGTCCTGTACACTCCAATCTCCACCGTTGATCTCACTTGTAAGGACAAACCCAGAACCCTTGGATCAAGAGAGAAGATGACAATACCAGCGCCTTTCGCTCTTAGCCCTCAGATCGTTCCGAACAAGAAGATTTGGGACCGTTAGATCGAAAGAAGAAAAGGACAAATATTCTGAAGAGAGATCTCAGCCATTCATTTTGATTCTCTTTAGTTCCTGAACATCCGATCATGTCCTTCGAAATCTTGACCCTCTATCTCCCTCAAAATAAATCCTGACCCTTCATGGGGAGCACCCGATTCCTATAAATACCTGCATGAAAAACTGTTCAAAGGACGGAAAATATAGGCAAGAGGCAGTGACTATAGTGGAATAACTCTGAAACATAATTCAGTTTGTTACTCTGCTATTTTGAGTTTTAATAGAAAAAAACTTTTGAAACTAGTTTTCTGAAGTGTTTTCTTGCAAAAGGGATTCTAGAATACTGAAACTTTTCATTTTCAGTTCGTTCATTATCCTGTGGCACTCCCACTTTCTGTCTCTGTTATCCTTTATTTCCATTCATATTATCTAAGCTCAACTCCACTCAAGCTTGGTTATTTTGACCTGTTTACATTTTAACAAAGAATACTTCATTTCGAGGCAAACCACAGTCCTCCGGCTGCCAACCTGCAATCTTGCTACTTTTTAAGATTCTGTAGTTAGTTCAATAGACTCGACTCCCTACAGGTCAGTGTTAATATCGCCATTTTATTAAGTCTAGCTCTCGTTTCACGTATTTCCTTTGTTCTCTTTCTTATGCCTGTTGTTTTCTTTAAGTTTATGTCACGCTAAAAAAAACAAAGCAAAAATATGTTCTAGTTTACTCCCGTGCTGGTTAACCCACACTTCCGTTAATCTTTATTATTTCTGAACGTAAGTCATCTAATCCCGAGTTACGTAGAAACAGCTAGACAAAATGTAGGTAACTGTGTTTGAATCACTAGGCTGACGTAGAAGGAGATCCAGCATAATGCCATAAGGCGGAATAAAAATCAAAACTCAGGTAAGTAAAAGGGTACAGATAGGATACTGATAAAGTGACCTTAGGGGAGATCAGCAAAATCCCGCGTGACGCTCCTTATTTAGTCACAAAATGCCAACGAGTTAAAAGAAGTCTTATTTTGACCTTTGGCACCTTTAAATACCAGAACTCTTAAACTTAGGCTTTTAAGATATACAGCTGCGATCAAATTTCGAAGAGATCGGAGGAGAGTTCTTATCCGGTCTCAACTCAAAATTTTAATAAACATTAAATAGGGATCGGAGGAGAGTTCTTATCCGGTCTCAATTCAAAATTTTAATAAAGGTCTAAAGGAGATCGGAGGAGCGTTCTTATCCGATCTCCCCTCAAAATTTTAATAAACATTAAAAAGAGATCGGAGGAGAGTTCTTATCCGGTCTCAACTCAAAAATTTTAATAAACGTCTAGAGGAGATCGGAGGAGGGTTCTTATCTAATCTCCCCTCAAAATTTTAATAAACATTAAAAAGAGATCGGAGGAGAGTTCTTATCCGGTCTCAACTCAAAAAATTTAATAAACGTCTAGAGGAGATCGGAGGAGGGTTCTTATCCGATCTCCCCCCAAAATTTTAATAAATAACTTAAAAGAGATCGGAGGAGAGTTCTTATCCTATTCTCACACCAAATCTTAACCTGTACGTAAAATAATCCCAAAACCAAGATGATTCGCAACACCAACTCACTAAGGTTGTCTCATTTACTTATGTATCTGGGTAATCCGAATTTAGTTAAAGATCAAATATTCCTTTTACTAAAGGGACTAACATTCCCATTCAAGCCCTCCTAACCAATTTATAAAGAACGCCAAAATTAAATCTACTTACCCTTATTAAGGGACGAGGTGGGGTGCCTAACACCTTCTCCACCCGTTTACGGACCCCGAACCTAGAATCTCTGTCTTGAAGTGGTTTCATTTTTCCTCCAAATGGTTTTCTTTAGTTTCCCTCAAAACTAAGGTGGCGACTCCTCACTCCTTCCCACTTCGGTGAGTGATCGTCCAGGCGACCGCAAAATCCCTTGCGACAGCTTGGCGACTCCACTGGGGAAATTATTTTTACTTAACCCCGGTCTAGAGGTCCAAAAGTAGATCTAATTTCTCAATCAAATTATAGTTAGGTGGGCTCACCCGGTAATATTTTTATGTGTTGTTTATTCCTACTAACTGTTCCGCTTGTTTTGCTTGTTTTACTCCTTGCAGTGCTCTTCGTTTTAAAAAAAAAGGAAAAAAAGAAAAATAAAATCCCCCTGAATTGGGAAGAGGTAAAGGTGTCCCTTCACACACTGAACACTCACACGATGTCCTCACACACTTCAGCCCTATACCCGGGCTTTCTTACCCTTTTAGGAAAGTAGGAGGGGGTCATGTAGCGGTACCCGTGGGTTCTACCCCGTTAGTATCTATGAAGGCTTCTGCTCAAATTGAAACTCGTTCTATTCACCATGATACCCGTGGAATTTTCCCGACAATATCATGGGGGTAGAATGGGGCTCTACTGTTTACAGTAGGGGCAATTTGGGAACCTGTGGCTTTTAGAAAAATTAGATCCTGAGCTAAACTATCACAATAGCTGAAAGCCGTAGTAAACTACCTTATAAGATAGGTAGCGCTCATCCGGTATTAGGAGTCTCCCTACTATAGGACAAAAAGGGGCATACTTACTCTTATCCTGTTCTGCTTTAATTTCCTTTTTTTTTTTTTTTAAGGGTAATCTTGAATCCTACTAAAACACCTACACATTTTCCTACTTTGATAAATGTGTACGTGTCACCCTGTCAACAGTATGATTCAAAATTACCCTAATTTATCTTGCTAACGAATTTTCCATGAGCATTACCAAACCAAGAGTCTGTAAAAGGATAGGCATCATTTTTATCATGGCATCCTCGAGTCAGTCGGCAGAAAAGGTTCAGAATGCTAAACTTTGGTCCAAATCAGCTCATAGTCCGGTACCCTCGCAAAATGATGTTTCCGAGGCACATGCTAGCTTACTACCTTCATTAGATCTGAATAAAATAGAGGTCAGAATGAACGACCTCGAGGGTCTGTCTAATGGATGGAGGTCGCTTCCCGATCAGGTCAAGGCACGATTTGAAGAGAAGTACGGGAGGATTGCAACCTTAATGCGAGTCAAGGTCCAAATCCCGGCATTAAAAGCCATGTTGTCGGTTTGGAATTCTAAGTGCGGGGTATTCTCTTTCAATGACATTGATACGGTTCCCACTATGGAAGAATATCAGGCATTGCTAGGGATTCCTTACTCATTACATAATCGGATCTACCTACACCTCGAGCATAGGCAGACCTGGAAACGATTGGCACATATGTTGGGTACTCCCCCAGAAGAAGTGAAGTCAAAAGAAACCGCCAAAGGAGACACGCATGGTTGGTATTGGACATATCTCCAGAAATTGTTAGATCAATGCCTCCAAGAGAAACAGTGGGATCAAGCTTCGGTAGCACTCGCCTTGGGAATCTATGCTCTGATTTTGTTCCCGGGACCATTGGGAATCATAACTTGCAACGCGGTGGAAGTGTTCTGGACAGTAGAAAGGCAGGAGATCAATCCAATACAGGCGATCCTTGCGGAGACTTTATTAACCCTTACCTATTGCAGAAAACAGGGCAAAGGGTCCCTTAAGTGTTGTTCTCAACTGTTATACCTCTGGATTGTCAGTCACGTGTGTCCCGTGGAGACAAAGGGATTGACTTGGTACCTTGACCAGCCTCCCATCGAGAGAATGACCCGGTTAGTAATCAGTCTGAAGAATGAACAGCAATGGTGGGAACGGATTTTGAGTTTCAATGGCCATAATTACTGTTGGAGGAAGCTGTGGACGTCAGGCCAATCCGTTACGATCGATGCGAGGGTAATCAGTCAGTGTCCCTAATTGGAATAACCGGATACACAAGTTACACTTCGGCATTGGTAATGAGGCAGTTTGGCTCAACACAGTCCGTGATCAACATTGAAGAATACCACCAAGGTCACTTCTACCATGAGCTCAAGGAGGAGGAAGGGCTGAAAATGGCTCACAAGTCCTGGGAAAACATCATTCTGATGGAGAGATCACCTAAAGGCCCAAGTGCCTCGGGCGATTATCTTAAATGGAGAGCTGACAGGGACCGAGAACACTCTACTGTAGAATTCAAGGACAGTAACCCTCGCCAAAGCGTCCTATTAGAAGAAGCTGATGATTGCCTGGATGACTCGCTACAGAAGGCAAATACCAAGAACTCACAACTGCAAGAACGAATGAAACAGTTGGAGGACCAACAGCAAAAGCTTAAAAGAAGAGTGAGAAGACTCAAGGAAGAGGCAAGAGCCGAAAGGATGGGGTTCGAAAAGCAAGAGGTACAGTGGGAAAAGGAAAAAGACTCTCTTCAAGCTGAGGTCAAAGAGATGAAAGGGCAGAATAGTAAGCTTCAGGAAAGGATGAAATACCAAGAGGTACTCGTTGAAGAGTATAAGCAAGAAAACAAAAAGAAGAAGCTCGAAACAAAAGAACAGGCACTACTCATCAACGATATCTTGAAAGAGTGTGCTAAGGAAAGGAAAGAGAAAGAAAAACAAGCTGCCCTCTATCAAGAACTGAAAGAGAATGTTGACCAGCTGGAGAGAATAATAGCACAGGGAAAACAAGAACTATTACCTGAATCCGAGTATGCTCTGAAAGCATTCGATCCTGCCAAGCAAGAAGAAAGGTTATATGAGTATCTCAGAAAATGTCATCTCATTATAAAGAACCTCCCAGAGCCTAGGCCGATGTAAAGAATATGGTGTACAAATTATTCAGTTAATGAAATGATTTTTGGACCATTGTTTAGTAAATTTGTGAATGAATAATATGACTCCCGTAGGAACTCCCTCGCTAGGGTTATGTGAAAAATTGAATGCGCTATATTGACAGGTATCATAAATGCGCATTCAATCCCGTCATTCATGGTCAGACCATCGAACGATGCCATGATAAAGTTGATGCGATTATCCTTTTACAGATGACAACCTGGCTCTCAAATGCAACTGTATCCTTCGTCCAGACCAGGACTTTTAGTTTCTTTGCAAAATTCGAAGTTTATTTAAAATTTCCTTTTTCTTTACACCCTTACAGGAAATCAATATTGCTTCAAACAAGGCAAGTCTGACCAAGCACACGGTTCAACCCAAGCGAGTGTACTTAACAAGATCTCGAACAAAGAAGATAATGGAAGATCAGGAACAAGTACAGAACCTACAAGGGCAGGTTTCCGAGCTGAAAGATCAGCTTTCTGAAATTATGAGACTAATGAAGGAAATGTCTCAGAACAAGCCTGCTTCAGACCTTAATCAACCATTACCTCCCCCACCTCCTACAACGGTTGATTCTCACTATGCTTTAACCTCTTTCACTTTCCAGCCACCAATCCCGGATCCGACGGTCACTGTTCCACTAAATAACGAACCTCCTTTTTCTTATTATCCAGCCGTCCCGAATGCCAAACCATCCCTTTCGGTCCCGAACCCTCCAATTCATCCTACCCCTCATTTCCCAGTTGGGGGAATACGTCACACAACAGGAGGAGAAAATAAGGTGAGAGAAAATGAGAAGCTGTCTGCTCTGGAAGAGAGATTGAGAGCTATAGAGGGCCTGAATATGTATGGCTCAGTTGACATGGCATTACTGAGATTAGTGCCGAATGTGGTGGTGCCACCCAAATTCAAGGTCCCCGATTTTGACAAGTATACTAGGAATTCAGACCCTCGAATCCATTTGGCCACCTATATTGCCAAGATGTCCTCTATGACAGATGATGATAGACTGCTAATCCACTTCTTTCACGAGAGCCTCTCTGGAGCAGCCCTGAGGTGGTGCGTTCAGTTAGACAGGAGCAGGCTGCGCTCCTGGAAAGATTTAGCCGAGGCCTTTTTGAAGCAGTACAAATTTAACTACGCGTGGCCCCCACCAGAAGGTATCTTCAGAACCTGGTGCAGAAAGACCGGGAAAGCTTCAAGGAATATGTCCAGAGATGGAGAGAAAAGGCGGCGGAAGTACATCCCCCGGTAACCGATAATGAGCTATGCTCTCTGTTTATCGAGACTTTGAAGGCTCCTTACTTCAACTTGATGATTGGGAACACTTCCAACAGCTTCTCTGACATCATACAGGCCGGTGAAAGAATAGAGGCCAATCTAAGAATGGGACGGTTGCAGGAGTTGGCTGAGAACCCTGCAAAGAAGACTGCCAGCTTTGGCAAGAAAAAGGAGGGTGATGTGCATTCAGTCACCCGTCAAAACAATTATTCCCCATTCCCTCAAAACAACTACCGGCCATATCCTCCCTCTCATGGCCAAACCATCGCAAATATTCCACCTCTTTTCCCTAATTATCCGCAACCACGCCCACAATATCCCCCACCTACAAATTTCCAATCGAGATCACCTCCTCCTCCTGCTCAACCAAGACCGCCACAAAACAACCCAAGACCTCCAAGGAACCCCGATCCACCTCTTCCCCTTCCACTCAGCGAAATATACTGATACCTCGTCGGTATAAACCAGATTGTACCAATCCCCTTAGACCCAATCCAGCCGCCATATCCCAGGTAGTATGATGCCACTGCCCATTGTGAGTACCATGGAGGGGCACAAGGGCATTCAACTGATAACTGCGGGGCACTCAGAGGGAGAGTGCACGCTTTAATCCGAAATGGGTGGTTGAAGATCAAGGGAAATGGTTCCCTCCCCAATGTTACCTCAAACCCACTGCCTAACCATAATACGGGCAGTGGTGTAAATATGATAGAGTCTGAGGAAGAAGGATCAACACCAGAAGTAGACAAGCTGGTTCCTCACTTTGAGGAGATTTTTGCTGTAGCAATGAGGGAAGGCTACCTTTGCCCTCAGGTAGCGAGATTCGAAGAAATGCAGGTGTCCTTACCATGGAGGGGCAGCTGACCATGAGCTGTGAGATTGTGAGGGGTTCAAACGGGAGGTCCAGAACTTGCTATCCCTCAAAGTTCTGAGATATCAGACAAGGTCAAAGACGGAAGAGGAAGTGAACACAACCAGATTCAGCCAAACGGCTTCTACCTCCAAACCCAGAATCACCTTCTCACCCCCGGTAGCCTCACCGCCAGTAACGGTTATCCGAACTCCGCCTCAGCTCCCCGTCACCAATACTCACGCTGTCCCATGGAATTATAATTTCCAAGTTTTCACTCAGAGAGCGTCGAGCAGTACATCCACTCCTAGTCTTGCCTCACCTCCGGCACCACCAAAACCATGTTTCGCTCCTCACGAGCATTTCAGAATGACTTATGCTGGACCTACCAGCGACATTACTCCCCAAACTAGTCCTCAGCCCGTTATCGCAACAAAGCCCTCTCCACCTGAGCAAGAAGTCGAGTTTATAACTCGAAGTGGGAGGTGTTACGGAAACGAAGAAAGAGAAAAGAGGAAAGGGAAAGTAAAAATGGGAGAGTCATCAAGAAATACAGAAGAGGAGGTTGAGAAAGCAGGGGAAGTAGACCCGGCTGAACATAAGAAAGAGGAAGAACTGCTGCTCCAAATAATGAAACAGAGCGAGTATGATGTGGTGGAGCAGTTGAGAAAAACACCCGCCCGAATTTCACATTATCACCGATCTGAGCTCGGAAGTCCACCGACAAGCCTTACAAAGAATCTGGATCAAGCCTTTGTAAACCCGACATTACTCAGGCGGTTTGAGAAGATAGTAGAACAAATCCAGGCATCCAGCTTTGTAGCCTTTTCTAAAGAGGAGGTAGACCCCGCAGGCTTAGGGCACAATAAAGCTCTACATGTAACTGTGAAGTGTAAGGGTTGTATAGTGGCTAAGGTCCTCATCGATAACGGATCAGCCCTCAATGTACTGCCTAGCGCTACCTTAGCCAGGCTGCCGGTCGACCAATCGTATATACGTCAGAGTGCAATGGTGGTAAGAGCCTTTGACGATACCAAGAAAGAGGTGCTGGGAGACATTGACTTGCCAATCCAAGTCGGTGCATGTACTTTCAACGTCACGTTTCAGGTGATGAACATTGAGCCGGCTTACACTATGCTGTTGGGAAGGCCATGGATCCATTCTGCGAATGCTGTTCCTTCAACTTTGCACCAGAAAATAAAATACATTAAGGACTGCAAAATCATCACTGTAAGGGGTGAAGAGGTCATATTGGTCACCAAGCCGCAATCACTTCCTTATGTGGAAGCGGCCGAGGAGTCGTTGGAGAGTTCTTTCCAGGCCCTTGAATTGCAAGATACCGGAAAGGAGGGGGCTATGGCTATGGTGGCCAAAGTGATGTCGAGCAGGTATCAAGAGGGGAAAGGCTTGGGCACCACACTGCAAGGAATCGTGGAACCCATACCGGCTATTCAGAAAATAGGCCGTTGTGGTTTGGGATATGAGGAGGATGCCCTCGTGGATGGGCGATTCTGGATGAGGAAAATACTTCGGGATCAGAGGTTTGACCAGAAGATGGGAAAGATGAAAGTAGTCCCGAGAATCACGGAGATCTTCACTAAGCCGGTCATTCAACATCCGGCAAATACAGAAGAATCACCTGATGATCCATCCATAGATGTCATCCAACTGGACTCCTTGTATGAGGCCCTAGTCTAGCCAATGGCTGAGGGGCAGGAGCTTGACAACTGGACAACAGAGGATATCCCTGTACTCAATTTCGAGTAAAGTACCTCTGGTTATCTACACTTGATCATTTTGTCCATGGTGACAAGTGTAATACTGTAAATGGACCTTTTCTTATGGCATTAATATTAATGAATTGATAGCGCATTTTAAATCCAATACTCTCTTTCTTTCCTTTTTAATTCCATCCTTATAACACGTTCTATTCTTTATTCATTCAGGACTATTCATCAATTAACACCTAATAATCCAATAGACTCAGAAATTCCTCTGGTTAATTTTGAAATCCCCATAACTGCCATTACTTCAAGTGATTCTGAAGAAGACCTTACACAAGAAGACAGTGAAAAGGATGAGCCTTCCCTCGTGCCTTGTGGAGACGAAACGCACACCGTAAACTTAGGCACGGAAGAAGTAAAAAGGGAACTTAAGGTAGTGGAAAGTGAAGAATTGGGAGATATGATCAGTCTGCTTAAAGAATTCCTCGATGTATTTTCCTGGAGCTATGATGATATGGTGGGTTTGGACCCTCAGATAGTAACGCACAAAATTCCCTTAATTCCAGGAACGATTCCGGTGAAGCAGAAACTAAGGAGAATGAATCCCGACACACTGCTCAAGGTTCGAGATGAAGTCAAGAAACAGTATGACGCCGGGTTCTTGGAAGTAGTCAAATATCCCCAATGGGTGGCTAACGTCGTCCCGGTAATGAAGAAGGACAGGAGAGTCAGGGTGTGCGTTGACTACAAGGATCTTAATAAAGCTAGCTTGAAAGACGATTTCCCTCTCCCCCACATTGATGTGTTAGTTGACAATGCTGCGGGATTGGGCAGGTGTTCGTGTATTGATGGGGCATCAGGGTACAATCAGATCCCAATGGACGAGGAAGAAAAGGATAAAGCGCTTTCATCACTCAATGGGAGTATTTTGCTATCGGGTCATGCCCTTCGGGTTGAAGAATGCGGGCTACTTACGGTAGCGCAATGGTCACATTATTCTACGATATGATGCATAAAGAAGTGGACGTGTACGTGGATGATATGATCATTAAATCCAGGGGAGAAGAGAGCCACGTTCAGGTTATGAGGAGGGTATTCGAAAGGCTCAGGAAATACGGTTGGCGAACCACCGCCAAATGCATATTCGAGCTAGATCGGGAAAGTTGTTGGGATTCATAGTAGCGAGAAAGGGATAGAAGTAGATCGGACAAAGTTCAAGCTATTCAAGAAATGCCATCCCCAAAAGCGAGAAAGGGAGGTGCGCGATTTTAGGAAAGTTGAACTACATTTCGAGATTTATTTCTAATCTCACTGCCAAAGCTGAGCCTATTTTCAGACTACTCCGGAAGAACAACCCTACCCAATGGGATTCAGTTTGTCAAGCGGCTTTCGAGACAATCAAGCAGTATCTGTCAAATCCACCAGTATTGGTTCCACCTGTGGCGGGCAGGCCTTTGATCCTGTATATGGCAGTCCAGCAGAACTCGATGGGATGTGTTTTGGGACAACATGATGATACCGGTCGAAAAGAGAGGGCCATTTATTACCTGAGCAAGAAGTTCAATGATTGTGAATCAAGGTACTCTTTCTTAGAAAAGACTTGCTGCGCGTTAGCCTGGACAGCAAATCGCCTCAAGCACTACATGTTGAATCACAAGACATGGCTCATCTCCAGGATGGATCCTATCAGATATGTATTCGAAAGCCCATTCGTGCCAGGAAGGATAGCCAAGTGGCAGGTTATACTCTCCCAGTACGACATAGTCTACGTGACCCGGAAAGCGGTAAAAGGTAGCGTGATCGCTGACCTCCTAGCGGAAAATCCTATCCAGGATTATGAAGCTCTGGATTTTGAGTTCCCTGATGAGCATATTAATGAGGTAGACTGCGAAGAAGACGGGCCAGCCGACGTATGGGAAATGTATTTTGATGGAGCAGTCAATTTATCCGGGAATGGAATCGGAGCTGTACTAGTATCCCCGGACGGAAAACACTTCCCGATAGCTGTCAAGTTGAGATTTGACTGTACCAACAATGTCGCAGAATATGAAGCTTGTGTAATGGGTCTACAAGCTGCTATCGAGATGAAAATCAGAAAGTTGGAGGTGTACGGAGACTCGGCTCTGATAATTTATCAAGTCAAGGGAGAATGGAAAACCAAAGATCCCAAGCTGATCCCATATCAGAAGTACCTACTGGAGCTAATCAAGGAATTCGAAGAAATCTCTTTCACCCATCTTAGTAGAGATAAGAATCAATTTGCTGATGCCTTAGCTACTCTAGCTGTTATGGCTCAAATCGAAGAAGGGGAGACGACTCAAGCATTGAAGATTAAAGCAAGGGATGAGCCAGCTTACTGCTTCATGGTTGAAGAAGAGCCCGATGGAAAGCCTTGGTATCATGATATCCTGGTCTCCTGCAGAAACAGAGAATTCCCCTCAGGGGCAAGCAAAAATGAAAAGAAGATGATTCGGAGATTAGCGTTGGGATACTTCCCCAGTGGAAAAACCCTATACAAGAGGAGCTCCAACGGAAAATTATTGAGATGTGTAGATGCAAAAGAGGCAAAGAGAATCCTTTTTGAGACTCATGAGGGAAATTGTGCAACTCACGCCAATGGACACATGATGGCTAAGCAAATCATGCGACGTGGGTATTTTTGGACCACAATGGAGAAGGATAGCGTCGAGTATTTCCGGAAGTGCCATAAGTGTCAGATCTATGCCGATCCGATAAATGTGCCACCTCATAAGCTGTTCAACCTCGTCTCACCATGGCCTTTCGCAATGTGGGGCATCGATGTGATTGGTCCCATCAATCCTAAGGCATCCAATGGACACAGATTTATCCTAGTGGCCATCGACTATTTCTCCAAATGGGTCGAAGCAACATCGTATGCTCACATCACGCAGAACACGTTTCTTAAATTCTTCAAAAGCAATATCATCTGCCGGCATGGTCTCCCGAATGAAATCGTCACTGATAATGCCAAGAACTTGAATAGTCCGAAGATTCAGGAATTATGTGATCAATACAAAATCCGGCGTCTCAATTCCTCCCCGTACCGTCCCCAGATGAATGGAGCGGTGGAAGCCGCGAACAAAAATCTAAAGAGAATAATCCGGAAAATGACGGTCACATATAGAGATTGGCATGATATGCTTCCCTACGCTCTTCATGCATATCGGACTTCCGTAAGAACCTCAACCGGGGCAACTCCATACTCACTGGTCTACGGGATGGAAGCAGTTTTACCTATTGAGGTTGAAATTCCTTCCTTAAGGATTCTAAAGGAATCAGGGATTGATGAATCAAAATGGATCCAGTCATGGTTGGATCAGTTAAACCTGCTGGACGAGAAAAGATTAACAGCAGCATGTCTTGGGCAATTATACCAGAGGAGAATGGCTAGGGCATTTGATAAATGTGTCCGCCCACCCGAATTCCAACCCGGGGACCTAGTTTTGAAGAAAGTGCTGTCGAACCAAAACGATCCACGGGGCAAATGGTCACCAACCTACGAGGGACCCTATGTGGTTAAAAAGGCATTTTCTGGAGGAGCCTTGATCTTAACCCACATGGACGGTGAAGAATTCCCGAGACCTGTGAATGCCGACACTGTCAAGAGATACTATGCATAAAATAGGTAAAGGATGAAAACCCGAAAGGGCGTCCCAAAAAAAAAAAAAAACTTAGGGTGAAAACCCGAAAGGGCATCCCAAGAACCAAAGTGGAGAAATAAGGAAGGGGGTTTGAAACCGAGGATGGAGAAGAGACCGTTACGGCATGAGGCTTCAGAGAACTTGAAATAATGGCAGTTAAAAGACTTCAAAACCAACTAAAAGGAATATGTGAGATCTATCCTTGTACCCTTCCTTTTCCTTTGAAAGTCTATTTTTCCTAAAGCCATAATAAAGTTATACTTTATTCCTTCTGCTTTTGTTGTCCTGTTTACTCACTTTTTAATACTGTCCTTTCTCTTTGTTTAATGCGCTATTGATTAGTTAAAATTTTTTCCATAAGATTTGAATTCGAAAATTGATAACCTCACGTACTTTATTATGAGATTTGCAGGGAATGGCCTTCGAAAAAAAAAAAAAAAGAAAAAACTAGGGGTGAAAACCCGAAAGGGCGCTTCTGGTCGAATGGACGAAAAGAAAGTGAAAACCCGCAAGGGTGCTTTCCGTAAAATAGGAAGAAAGTCGGGAACAGAAAAGGGGCATCCGAAGGAATGGGATCATAGGTCAAGTCTTGCAACTCCTCCTCCATTAATCATCGGCCTTCGGTATCTTGTTAAGTACACTTCGTTAGGAAAGTACTTCATGTGTCAGGGTTAGACTTGCTTTGTAAGTTGATTTTAATTTCATGCAATTTAAATTTATGTCATCAACCTCTGGTTCCTTGATCTAAGTTGATTTTAATTTCATGCAATTTAAATTTATGTTATCAACCTCTGGTTCCTTGATCTAAGTTGATTTTAATTTCTTGCAATTTACATTTCTGTTATCAACCTCTGGTTCCTTGATCTAAGTTGATTTTAATTTTCCTGTTAGCAACCTCTGGTTCCTTGATCCAAGTTGATTTTAATTTTCTAGTATTCTAACTTCCGTTGCCAATTTCTAGGTCATTAACTTAGGTACACCTAATCGTCCAAAATATGAGTCTGAATCTTTACATAATTCCTACACGGAAATTTTTTCCTTTAATAGAAATTATGTAAAGAGGGGCAGCTGTCGACACCATATTTTGGCCGATCCCCAAAATCAATAAAACTTTGAAACCGATCCCCGGTACTAAGTCTCCTTTGGATGACTAATCACATTTCCGATCCTCTCTTGATAAGCAAATACAATTCGATCTCTCCTCACAAAGAATTAAATCAAATTGTTAAGTTCTCGATCACCAAAGCTTCACCAGTCTATCGCTCACCGATCTCTCAAACCCATTGTCGAAACTCAGGACCCGTCAAGTATATTCCTGATAAACGAAACGAACTGGCACTAGATCTTTTCTTACCAGTTTTATTGCCGATCTCCCTTTCAAAAGTTTAAGAGCTAAGGTTTTGGTTCGGTTTAATGAGGATTCCGATCTTAAGTGTTCGAGTTAAATTTTCAATTTTAATCAAGTCCCATTCAGCATTTCTTCCCCACCGATCTCATGCATATTGTGCTCTCCGATCTCTTATACTTAGATTAATAATTGCATTTAGTTCTTGTTTCGCTATGCTCATACAATCAAATACTTAGGCAATTCAGAGATTTTCCAATCACATCCATTCATTGAACAAAAGAGACATTCCATTTCATTTCATTTTTTATACAAGTTATTCAGTTGGAGGATCACCCCCAGCCTGATTTACATTTTGCTCACTCTCTCTCTCACCCTCGGCTTCCTCCTCATTGTCCTCATCGTCGCCCCCAGGAGCCAGGTCGGCCATCCAAGAGAAGTCCTCCTCTGGGTAACGCTTCTGGAGTTCGACCAAGAGGTCCTTGTGAGCATTCACATAGGCTCCGGCTATTCCCGTCACCATCTCTTCATCTTTCTCCTTAAGCTCCTCGATGAGTTGAGCGACCTGAGCAGCTTCGTTGGCCTGTAGCACCTGGACTTCTCCGAGAACCCGATTCCTTTCAGGCAGGACATGAGACTATTCGGCCAGCTTGTCTTCATAGAACTTCGCCCGCCCCTCAACTTGAGATATATAATCCTGAGCGGATGAGAGTTGGGATCGGAGGGAAGCCACTTCCTGATTTTTCTTCCCGATCTCCTTACCCAAACGCTGAACCTTTTCCCGAACCATGGTCTGATTCACCAGGCACTCCACGTTCAGGCTCATGGATTGAGTCAAGATATCATCAAGGCTGTTCGGGGATAGCCTGTCCCGATCCTCCCGAAGGAAGATGGAAGACCCCAAGACTTTGGCAAAACCGGGGTTCTCCCGAACAGTCCGGTTATTCTTCAGGGAATCGATCAGTACCTGAGCGCCATGAGAAGAGGCCCTCGCAGAAGATTGAGAAGGACCCCTTTCTGTGCTTGGAACAATTGGAAGAGGTGGAGGCTGCTCTTCCGATCTAGGAGGAGATCGGACAGCTTCTGCGGTCGGCGGACCCGAGGGTTGAGGCAGGTCCCCTTATACTTCCCCAGGTTCATGACCAGGTGTTCGAAGCATTTCCGAACGCTTCATCTCCTTTATTTTCCGGGAGATCTCTTTGTCCTTCTTCCGCTTCCTAGAACCCTCACCACCCGCCATACCTGCACAAAGAAAAGGTCAGTGAGATCGCTAAGGTCCTGAGATCTGAGATATAGAAAATACCAATGCCGAGGTCAGAGAGCGGAAGTTCGCGGTCTTGGCCGGTGAGCAGTTGAATAGTCCAATGGTGCAGCTCGGCAGTCACCGCATCCAAACAAGAATACTTTTGAGTGGCAGCCTGACTCTTCAGATCCATCACTATTAAGCTATCCTCCTGGTTTAGGGTAATGCGCTTCGGAAGCAAGGGCCCCTGGTGCCACCAGCTACGGGGGAAGTCCTCAAAGCAGCTCGGATCTTTGCTCCTCAGAATGAAGAAACGGTTCTTCCAATTCTTAAGGGACGAGGGCAGATCTGAAAAGAGCCCGCAATGAGGCTTCGCCTGAAAGAACCAGTGTTCGTCATCCTTTCGGCGAGTTAGCCTATGCAGTTCGGCGAACAACTTAGCCATAGGTCTGATTCCCTTAGCTCGGCACAGGCCTCGGAAGGCTACTAAGATCCTCCACGAGTTAGGGTGAACTTGAGCAATGCACACTCGGTGAAGTTTTAGGACCTCCTTGTAGAAGTCATCTAGAGGGAACCGAAGACCGGCCTTTAACTGTTCCTCGTATACCATAACTCTGTCATTCTCCTCAAAAAAGTAATCGGCTCGGTGATAGCCGTGACATCGGATAAGTTCATACGAATCAGGACGAATACTGTACTCCTGGCCAAACGATTGCAGATCGGATTCTCGAAGAACCGACGGTAGCTCGTCTATAGGGAGAGTCTCCCTCCCTGAAGAAGGTGCATGCCTTGATGGTGCGATCTGCCCCCAAGCTGGAACGGAGACCCTAGGGGGTTCAGGTTGCGTGCTTGGCCCGACCACCTCTTCTTCATCGGACGACCACGAGAACTGAATGGAAGGAGGGCTCGCCGCTCTCTGACCTTCAGCGCCGCTCATTTTCAAAAGAAACAAAGAACTTAAACTAAAAAGAAGATCAAAGCCCTTACCGGAGTCTGATCGGCGTCGGAAGAAACTTGAGAAAATGAGAGAACTTCGGAGTTGTGAGCAAGAGACTGAAAATGGAATGAAAGAACAACTGGCTAACCCTTCACCCCTATTTATACTAGTCTGAGCATTTAATGCTCACGAGGTTCCAGGTAGTGCATCGGTTAACAGGATTCGCCAGCTGTTCTGACACGTCTCTCGAACATTCCGAGATCGGTTAATTGGAGATCAGCATAATAAGTTGAATATTTTGAATAAAGGATCAGTCAAGAGTCGTTTTGTTAGGAACCAGATCGGACAAATATATCAGAGATCGGAAAATAATCAATAAGATAATAATTGGAGAAACAAGATTTTTATTTCCAAAGATCGGATTACATCATTAGGGCGATCTCTAGGGATCGGATTACAATAAAGGTCTAACTACATCATTTGGGCGATCTCTAGAGATCTGATTACATTGACAGATTACATCATTTGGGCGATCTCTAAGGATCGGAATACACTAGAGATCTGATTATATCAAAAGGCTGATCTAAGGATCAGTTTGTAACTGATCCCAAGGATATTGCCGACCGGATGCTTCATCCGCTGTCGGAACACCCAATGTGGGAGCAAACCGCTGTCGGAACACCCAATGTGATGAGAAGCCGAATGAACTCAGTTGAGCGACTCGAGATCGGTACAACCGAGGTCCGCAATACAGATCGGTCAAATCCAGTTCTCTCACCATCGTCAGTTAAGGTCATTCGATCACCGGGATCGTAAATTTTCAGTCGGTGAGTAAAGAAGTCCATCGGAAAAAGATCAAAGCCACAGTTGTAGCCGGAACTTCCGCCGGAGCAGCTAGAACAGGAAAAGTAAGAAGGAAGAGAGGAAAATCAGATGAAGGAAATGTCTCTGTCGACAGGGGTATATATAGGGGAGAATGAGCATTTATTCTCGAGCGTAAAATGAAGCTTAACGCCGGAATCGAGGGGCAATTAATGCTTTGACCAGACCGGACCTGAGGAAGGGAAAGATCGGAATAATAAATCGGAAGATAGGAGACCAGCATGAAAGATCAGAAAATAGCATGTGAAAGAGATCAGAAAGAGGAGGGATCAGAAGGCAAAAATAATAAGACAAATCCCAATAACCGTCATCAGAATCAGAGCCGAGGTAGTTAAAGCGTGACAGACGAGATCTCCACCGCACGCCTAAGAATCGCCCACAATGCTGACAGGTGCCAGGGTATGTCATGACCGTCCTGTACACCCCAATCTCCACCGTTGATCTCACTTATAAGGACAAACCCGAAACCCTTGGATCAAGAGAGAAGATGACAATACCAGCGCCTTTCGCTCTTAGCCCTCAGATCGTTCCGGACAAGAAGATTTGGGACCATTAGATCGAAAGAAGAAAAGGACAAATATTCTGAAGAGAGATCTCAGCCATTCATTTTGATTCTCTTTAGTTCCTGAACATCCGATCATGTCCTTCGAAATCTTGACCCTCCATCTCCCTCAAAATAAATCCTGACCCTTCATGGGGAGCACCCGATTCCTATAAATACCTGCATGAAAAACTGTTCAAAGGACGGAAAATATAGGCAAGAGGCAGTGACTATAGTGGAATAACTCTGAAACTTAATTCAGTTTGTTACTCTGCTATTTTGAGTTTTCGTAGAAAAAAACTTTTGAAACTAGTTTTCTGAAGTGTTTTCTTGCAAAAGGGATTCTGGAATACTGAAACTTTTCATTTTCAGTTCGTTCATTATCCTGTGGCACTCCCACTTTCTGTCTCTGTTATCCTCTATTTCCATTCATATTATCTAAGCTCAACTCCACTCAAGCTTGGTTATTTTGACCTGTTTACATTTTAACAAAGAATACTTCATTTCGAGGCAAACCACAGTCCTCCGGCTGCCAACCTGCAATCTTGCTACTTTTTACGATTCTGTAGTTAGTTCAATAGACTCGACTCCCTACAGGTCAGTGTTAATATCGCCATTTTATTAAGTCTAGCTCTCGTTTCACGTATTTCCTTTGTTCTCTTTCTTATGCCTGTTGTTTTCTTTAAGTTTATGTCACGCTAAATAAAACAATGCAAAAATTTGTTCTAGTTTACTCCGTCTTGGTTAACCTACACTTAGTTAATCTTTATTATTTCTGAACGTAAGTCATCTAGTCCCGAGTTACGTAGAAACAGCTAGACAAAATGTAGGTAACTGTGTTTGAATCACTAGGCTGACGTAGAAGGCGATCCGACATAATGCCATAAGGCGGAATAAAAATCAAAACTCAGGTAAGTAAAAGGGTACAGATAGGATACTGATAAAGTGACCTTAGGGGAGATCAGCAAAATCCCGCATGACGCTCCTTATTTAGTCACAAAATGCCAACGAGTTAAAATAAGTCTTATTTCGACCTTTGGCACCTTTAAATACCAGAACTCTTAAACTTAGGCTTTTAAGATATACAGCTGCGATCAAATTTCGAAGAGATCGGAGGAGAGTTCTTATCCGGTCTCAACTCAAAATTTTAATAAACATTAAATAGGGATCGGAGGAGAGTTTTTATCCGGTCTCAATTCAAAATTTTAATAAAGGTCTAGAGGAGATCGGAGGAGGGTTCTTATCCGATCTCCCCTCAAAATTTTAATAAACATTAAAAAGAGATCGGAGGAGAGTTCTTATCCGGTCTCAACTCAAAAATTTTAATAAACGTCTAGAGGAGATCGGAGGAGGGTTCTTATCCGATCTCCCCTCAAAATTTTAATAAACATTAAAAAGAGATCGAAGGAGAGTTCTTATCCGGTCTCAACTCAAAAATTTTAATAAACGTCTAGAGGAGATCGGAGGAGGGTTCTTATCCGATCTCCCCCCAAAATTTTAATAAATAACTTAAAAGAGATCGGAGGAGAGTTCTTATCCGATTCTCACACCAAATCTTAACCTGTACGTAAAATAATCCCAAAACCAAGATGATTCGCGACACCAACTCACTAAGGTTGTCTCATTTACTTATGTATCTGGGTAATCTGAATTTAGTGAAAGATCAAATATTCCTTTTACTAAAGGGACTAACATTCCCATTCAAGCCCTCCTAACCAATTTATAAAGAACGCCAAAATTAAATCTACTTACCCTTATTAAGGGACGAGGTGGGGTGCCTAACACCTTCCCCACCCGTTTACGGACCCCGAACCTAGAATCTCTGTCTTGAAGTGGTTTCATTTTTCCTCCAAATGGTTTTCTTTAGTTTCCCTCAAAACTAAGGTGGCGACTCCTCACTCCTTCCCACTTCGGTGAGTGATCGTCCAGGCGACCGCAAAATCCCTTGCGACATTGAGGTTTGATGTTGAATGAGGAAGTGTACTTTTGGCAGCCATGGAAACACCTTGAAGGCAGTTTATTTGTGCTTGTAAATGGTGAATTAAATAATGTATATTGTGTAGGAAATTGTTTGGGTGATGTATACTTAGTATATGTAAATGTAAAATGAAATTTAAAGCTTGGAAAGTAATGGAATGTAAGTGTACCAATGTGGCAGTTTGCTAACTCTTGAGGAATGCTGGAATTCATGCTTGGTTTATGGAATAATGATGTTAAAATGTGTTGGTTGTTATGGCAGTTTGAGTGTATGTATGGTGGTGTAGTGGGACATATAAATGAGCATGAATAGGTGATTAAATTGTTGTAAATTGGATTGAAAAATTTTGCACTTGTTGGTGCACATTGAATGTAATTGTAAGCTGCCAAAATGACCTATAAAATGTTGTAAATTATGTTTAGGTTATGATACGACCAGAGTTGACTTAAATATTGAGTTTGGTAAGTGTTAGGAGTGATCCTTGATGTGTATGAAAGAAATGCAATAAGGCAGTTTGTGTTTTAGGCCTATAACTTTAAGTGTGTGACTCCAATTGGTATGAGACCAATTGGAGGTGAAACTAGGCACAAAATGTGCAAACTTTCATGAAGGAAGCTTGCCAAAATTCTGCTTGCAAGGTAGCTTGAAAAAATGACCAAAGCCGGATTAAGTGCAAATAAGGCCTGAAAATTGACCATTTGGGCAGCAGTTAGTGTTTAGGCCATAACTCACTCAAACCAAGTCCAATTGACCTGAAATTTTAACCATGAATAGTTAAGACCCATATATACAAGTCTTATGAAGACACTAAAGCCCAGAAATTACCATAAGCAAGTCAAACAGCTTGCACAAGTTCGGGTCCAAAAACTGGCCAAACCTAAAATGACCTAAAGTGACCAATTTTGGTGCAAGTTGACCAACAATAGTAAAATGACCATAACTTGGTCTACATAAATCAGAATGACCCGAAATTTTGCCCCGTGTTCCATAAGACATAGATCTACAAGTTTTTAGTTTTGACCAAAACCCATAAACCAAGGAAACTAGGTCGTCCGGCTAGGTCAAACTATTATCCCGGAATCCAGCAAATTACAAGAAAATGCAGTATACACGGAAATAAATTTGGTAACATGTACCAACCCTAAAAGACTATTGAATGTGACATATTGGTAACCTTAAAACCTAGTTTACCTAGAACGCATCGAGAGTCGATATATTAGGTTGATTAAGCAAATAATAGCATTCAGTGAATTACTTACCAAGCATTATCGTTAGAGACAGTTTAATTAAGTACTGAAACACTTCAAACTATGTTTCTCAATTAGCAAAGACTCAGGGAAAGGGAAGGAAACACTGAGTCAAGACCAGGAGACAGTTATCAAAGGTTTGTGCACAACAGTTATTTCTTTTGAATTTTTCAATTGAAATAAATTATGACTATTTGTATATTATTGTTTTCAACTATGGAAATGTGTTTGAATGGATACTTATTGCTTGAAAAGCATTGTAAATAGTTTAAAACTGTGGAAAATTTGATTTAGTGTGATTTGTGAAAATTTGAAGTTAATTATGAATTGTGTTGCCATTTTGTGAATGAATTTATGACTTTAGAAATTTATTGGATTCTCACGAATCATTTGAATAAAATGTTTGGAATTGATTTTGTGTTCACAGTTAGCATGACAGTATCATATCATTCGTTCTCCATTTATGGGGTTGTAATCGTTTATTTTCCTTCTCCATTTATGGAGTCGTGATCGTTTATTTTTCTCCCTCTCTGGTTTACCAGTTGAGGTGATCGAATGAGTACTCATTATATAGCTAGCTCCCTTCCTCATTGATTTCGATTAGTGGGGTTGTGATTGCTTTGTCGTGGTGTACAACGTGGCATTGATCGAAAATTTTGTGTCATGGCTTAAGTTGTGAATGAATTGACAACACTATGTTCTTAAATTATTCGATTAAATTGTGTTATTATGAGCTTTGATAATTTGTGAAATGGTGTTTAAATTCTTATTGACATTCACTGTCTTTTGACTTTAACTACGTTTTGATTACTGAGATTTATTGTGATATTGTGTTAAATTCCTTATGACATTCATTGTCTTGAATTTAACTATGGTTTTACGTATCTATCTTTTATATGATTTATGAATTGTGATTTAAAGTTGTATTTGGTTAATGTTGTACACCACTGAGACATTGTCTCAAATGATAGCTTTCATTGCCGCAGTAGACAGACAGGACAGGCGTGCAGACTAGGCTGCTAGTATATTCAGCGAGAGATCATCGGGTATATTGAGTATACCACATTTTGCATTTTGTACTGTAATGTATGTTCACTGTATATACATATTGTTCTTGGTTTTGAGCTGTTGTAAATTAAAATTGTACATTGAAGTTGTAAAATAAATTACGAGTTATTTTGGCTTGTAAAAAAATTGTACTGTATTTCTTTTATCTCAGTTTTTAAAAAAAAAAAATTATGGATTTGAGTTGAGAAATATATTTTGTTATTTAACTGTTGAAGTTGAGATTGAGAAAAATATTGAAGTTCTTTTTACAGGTTTTTGAAGAACTGTTTTATCTAAAATACAGATGGCACTATGCCAAAATTTTTACAGGAATTACTAATAGTCCAAATGTGTTATCTCTTTCACTTAAGGTCAAAAAAAAAAAAAATTTTAACACTTGTAAATAGTGCTCACCACTGTAAAAGAAGTAAGAAAAGTTTTAAAATCTCTTGTAGTGTATTTAATGGATTATCAGTAGACGAAGTTGGTAATTCATTAGGTATACTACGGGATCATGTTATGCCTTTCAGAGGGGTAGGGTGTGACATGTTTAAGTGGTATCAGAGCGAGTTTTTAAATTCTGTTTTCACATATAATTTGAATATTCTTTCTTCATAGTACAACTGCTCAATGTCAATGTTTGATACATACAATACATTACATTATAAAAATGCATTAACAGGAGGAAATCTGTGACACCCTTTACCCGTCTACAGTATATCCGAGTAAGATATGTCACACGGTGTACCGGAACACTCTATTTTATCTTAATTAATTTTTATCATAGTTTTGAATATAACTTGTGAAATATAATTCATTTAAGTCATTTATTGACATTATAATTTATTTGAGGTTCCGAATATTTTTAAAGAAAATCCGGCAGAGTACCGGCTAAAAATGGAGGAAACAGTTCTTTGGAACCTGTGAAAAACACTTCCAATAATCATATTCAATCATCTCAACTCAAATATCACAATCTCCATATTTTTCAATTTCATTTCTCAATCATTCATCTCATGTGATAATCATGTACAAGTCACAGATAGATATTCACTTTTCCATTCACAAATACAATTCTCATTATTTATATGAACATCAAAATACATTACATAAGTTCAATTACATATGATAAAATAAAAATTAGTTACAAAATACCAAAATGAAACCTAGTGTCCTACCAATGCACTGTAGAAGGTGAGGTGACACGGACACTATGCAGAGCTGCAGGATGGTCTCACCCAGTCTGCGGTCTACTGGGCTCTCTGTGACATCCTTTACCCGTGTACAGAATATCCGAGTAAGCAATGTCACACGGTGTATCGCCACACTCTATTTTACCTTAATCAATTTTTTTTGTCATAGTTTTGAATATAGTTTATGAAATATAATTTATTTAAGCCATTTATCGAAATTATTATTTATTTGAGGTTTCGAAAATTTTAAAGAAAATCCGGTTGAGTACCGGCTAAAAATGGAGAAAACAGTTCTTCGGAACCTGTGAAAAACACTTCCAATATTCATATTTCATCACTCTCAAACTCCAATATCAGAATCTCAACATTTTTCAATTTCATTTCTCAATCATTCATCTCAAGTGGTAATCATGTATAAAACACAGATAAACATTCACTTTTCCATTCACAAACACAGTTCTCATTATTTACATGAAAATCAAAATACATTACATAAGTTTCATTTACACAAGGGAAACTAAAAATCAATTACAAAATACAAAAATGAAGCCTGGTCTCCTACCAATGCACTGTAGATGGTGAGGTGACACAGACACTATACAGAGCTGCAGGATGGACTCACCCAGTCTGCGGTTTACTGGGCTCACGATCAGTATCTCCAGAACCTACGCGTGGCAAAAGCAACGCGCTAAGCAATGATGCTTAGTGGTGCAATAATAAAATAAAAGAAAATAGCAGAAAATAAATATGTATTGAATGTATTTGTCTTATTTGTTTTATATTTATTATACTCATTTATTTCTTTAACTTTGTCCATTTTCATTCATTTGGTTGCCCAGGTAACCTATACTGCACGACTGGACTGGATAAACGGGTAAACCGGCACTGGGTATCTAGTACCTCGGGCCGTCACACCATCGGTCACATATGTATCTCCCGGTGACTGACCCTGACCGTGTGGCTGACCTGAAATCTGTGCAGGTGGACCCTTGAACCTCTTCCCAGATGCAGGAGCTGAGCTAGACTGACCTAGGCCCCTCTTCTTGTAACATCCTCACTTTAACTAGTCCGTACAGTCTACTGTTCCGGTGATCGGTGTCGGTCCGGACAGCTAGAATGTATGGAAAAATATTTAAACTAAAGTGAGGGACTATAATTAACTCAAATATTAATAAGAAAAATTTAGGAAAAATTTTAGAAATCAAATACACTAAGGTTAAACGAAATAAACACTGAGGATGGGTAACCCGAAAGGGAAGTGACGGTGAAGGCCGTTAGCGGCCCTAGACTAGAGGAAAAAAATTATAAAATAATTTTTGAGACTCCAGAGAAGGGTTATTGAGGTTCTTATGGCATTAGAATGCCAAGAAAATACTTAGAAAAATTTTTCTATCGGTACACACAATTTTGGCTCGGTAAGCCAAACGGAGGGCATTTTGGTCATTTCGTCTTCAGAGATAATTTTTGACCAACTTGTCCATTTATGTAAATGAATTATATGACATAAAATATGAATAAATGTTGTTAAAAATTTAATTGAAATTAAATAGACAAGAAATGGTGAGAAATTGAAAGAAAATGGAATAATGACATCATCATGATGTCATTAAAATTCTCTCCACCAATCCAAGGTTGACACATGGCCTAAACTAATTTAAAAGAGACTTAATGGGCTGGAAAATGAAGAAACAAAATCAGAAAGCTTCTCCCACCTTCCTTGCCGTCAACCACCTCTTCCATAGCTAAGCATATTCAAGCTTTTCAAAGCTTGATTCACCAATTTCTACCCAACAAAATCATAACCTAGCAACACAAAAAAGTGTTCTTACCTCTTGGAAAGTCTTTTGGGAGCAAAAATAAAAAGGAAATCAAGACTTTGAGCAAGGAGGAAAATCACTCCATTAGAGGTTAGTGACTAAAACCTTAAATTTTAATTCAATTTCATGTTTAAACACTATATTAGTGATTAAATGACAAAGAAACATGAGGAAAGACATTGGTATGCCATCCCTTATTTTTGGCAGCCATGGGTAGGGTTTGATGGTATTGAATTTAATGAAGTTAAAAGGGTATTGGGGCTGCCCACAATATGTATTTGTTAAGTAGATTGATGAAATAAAGTGAAAATGCATGTTTGATAATGTTGAGTTAGGGCTTGGAGTGGGGAAATGAGACCTTGATCTTGTGATGAGTGAAGTAGATTTTAATGGTTAATTAGTGACCATTTGGTTTGGTTTGAATAAAAAATGAAGTGAATTGGGTTGTGGGGTTTGAGGTTGGAGTGGCTGCCTTGGGTGACCTGCAGGTGTGGCTGTGAGTCCAGCCTGTTTGGACAGCCATAACTTGAATTGTAGAGGTTCAATTGGTGTTTGGCCAATTGGACATAAAACTAGACACATAGTGGCACAACTTTGATGAAGAAACCATGCCCAGAAAACCAAACCAACTTGACCAAAAGCTTGCCCTAATTCGGGTGACCTGCACTCTACCTGGGCAAAATGACTAAATGAACAGTGTTTGGTCATTTGGCCATAACTCAAAGTAGAAAGGTCCAATTGACCTGAAATTTTACCAGCAACAAGGTGACATATAGACCAACAACTTTCATGAAGAAACCTGACCCAAATTATGATCTTAACCTAGTGAAATTGCCAACCAAACTTGAGACACCAAATCTGGCAGAATCAGTTTTGCCCAGAATTTTGGAATCTGCCCAATCCGGCCAGTTATGGTGTTTAGGCCATAACTTGAGCTAAAAAACTCCAAATGGAGTGATTCAAAAAAAGAAATTCATCTAGACAAAATAAGGAACAACTTTCATGTTGATCACTTTTCCAAAATACCACTGCAAAGGTAACTAATGGAACAGTAAAGTTAAAGCATGAAAACTGAAAATTTTGTCTAATTATCATTAAGCGTAGAGATGGTGTTGGCAACCAATACCAACAAGTTTAAAATGTAAAATGTGGTATGTTGATGATATTTAACCTAATTTACCTATTGTCAATGCAAAATTCAACATTTTGGTTGACTAATGAAATGAATAGCAATCATTAAAATTTCAATTTCAAAGAATTACACAAATTAAAAGTGTTAAATGCCCTAGTAGTCCTAATGTGATTGGTTTGGATAGGTTGGCATGCCAATAGGGTTCTGTTAGCAGTACTGCATATGGCTTCATGCCGTTCTGTATTTCATGGCATCCCATGCCATTCTGTAACATAATAGCCTTTGGCTATGACAGTGAGTTGTTATACTTGGGTTTAACCCCCGATAATTATTACAGCTTATTAGCTGTTCTGTTGCACACCGGGAGATACAATGTGACCGATGGTGTGATGGTCCGAGGTACTTAGTACCCTGTGCCAGTTTACCCGTTTATCCAGTCCAGTCAACTAGTATAGGTTACTCGGGCAGTGTTAATAAATCTTACTCAACTTTAATCGAATAATATTGCAATAAATATTAAATTTCACCCAAAAATGTAAACCTACATTCTGCATATTTTATTATATTTTATTTTATTCTATTTTATATTGTCACCACTAAGCAGAATTGCTTAGCGCGTCGCTTTTACCACGTGTAGGTACTGGAGATTTAGCTGGGGAGTCCAGCAGACCGCATACTGGGTGAGCCATCATATCTGCACTTAGAGTTCAGAGTCACCTCACATTGCAGTGCATTTGGTAGGATATTAGGGCATATGGGATATTTTGTTAATTTGTATTTTGTAAACTTTTGTTATGTACATTATAAACTAATGTAATTATATTTTTGCTGTAATTATCTATGAACTGTGTTCAGAAATAAATATGAGTATTTTACATTGAATTTGGTGTGATATGAGATAAATGTAAATTTTGAGATATTGAATTGATTTGAGAAATGGATGAAAAATATTGGTGGTTGATTGAGAGTGAGATTACAATATTATTGGAAGTGTTTTTAAACAGGTTCAGAAGAACTGTTTTCCAATTTATAGCCGGCACTCTGCCGGATTTTCTATAAAATTTGCGGAAAAATTTAGATTTATAAAAAATTGTAAATAAATGAATAAAAAGGGATTAATTGAAATTGAAACATGAATTGATGTTCCGACACACTGAGTGACATCACTTGCTCGGCTACACTGTAGACGGGTAAGGGGTGTCACACTTCTGCTGTCTTTCCCTTCTAGTCTGCTCACTGATTCTTACTTTTTCAACCTTTATAGTAGCTTCCACTAACTTGGTGAAGTCTGTAATTCCCAAGGTAGTGATTATGATCTTTATGTTGTCATTTACTCCCTCTTCAAATCTCTAGCACATTTTAGCTTCATTAGGGACAATCTCCCTTCCATAGCGGCTCAATCTAACGAATTCCTTCTCATATTCGGCCCACTGACAGCTGTCTCTGCCTCAAGTTAATGAATTCCCTTCTTCTCTCTTCTAGGTATATAGTACCCACATATTTCTTCTTAAATTCAGAGAGGAAGAAGTCCCAAGTTACTATTTCTGGCTGCACTTCACTGGACACAGTATCCCACCATTCATATGCATCGTCTTGTAGCAGAGATATGGCAGCTTCTAGGTTTTGCTCTGGAGTGCAATGGAGTTGTATTAAAACTCTGCCTGTTCTGTTCAACCAATTTTCTGCTGCAACAGAATCATCTTCTCTCTTGCCGAAGAAGTCCACTGCTCCAAATTTTCTTAGTCTTTCCAGGTGTGATTTCTGCTGTGGAGCTGGTGGTGGTGGTGGTGCTGGCATTACCCCGGCCATTTGTCTAAAGAAATCGGCCATTTGCTTGAACATGGCCTGTGGAAGCTGAGCAGGCTCTGCTTGAGTTGGCGGAGTAGGTTCTCCCCTACCCCCAGTCTCAGCTGCTGCAGGTGGAGCATGACTCTCCACTTCCTCCTCAACTGCCCTCTGAGATGTAGGGTCCATATCCTATTCAAAATAACAAAGACAAATAGATCTGCATTAGTGTCACCTCGACTCTTACAAATGCAATGCATGGTATGGACTCAATCTAGGCCCAGAAATGCCTAAACCGTGCTCTGATACCACTAAATGTGACACCCCTTACCCGTGTACAGAATATCCGAGTAAGCAATGTCACACGGTGTATCGACAAACTCTATTTTACCTTAATCAATTTTTTTTCGTCATAGTTTTGAATATAGTTTATGAAATATAATTTATTTAAGCCATTTATCGAAATTATTATTTATTTGAGGTTCCTAAAATTTTAAAGAAAATCCGGTAGAGTACCAGCTAAAAATAGAGAAAACAGTTCTTCGGAACCTGTGAAAAACACTTCCAATATTCATATTTCATCACTCTCAAACTCCAATATCAGAATCTCAACATTTTTCAATTTCATTTCTCAATCATTCATCTCAAGTGGTAATCATGTATAAAACACAGATAAACATTCACTTTTCCATTCACAAACACAGTTCTCATTATTTACATGAAAATCAAAATACATTACATAAGTTTCATTTACACAAGGGAAACTAAAAATCAATTACAAAATACAAAAATGAAGCCTGGTGTCCTACCAATGCACTGTAGATGGTGAGGTGACACAGACACTATGCAGAGCTGCAGGATGGACTCACCCAGTCTGCGGTCTACTGGGCTCACGATCAGTATCTCCAGAACCTACGCGTGGCAAAAGCAACGCGCTAAGCAATGATGCTTAGTGGTGCAATAATAAAATAAAAGAAAATAGCAGAAAATAAATATGTATTGAATGTATATGTCTTATTTGTTTTGTATTTATTATATTCATTTATTTCTTTAACTTTGTCCATTTTCATTCATTTGGTTGCCCAGGTAACCTATACTGCATAACCGACGGATAAACGGGTAACCGCACCGGGTATCTAGTACCTCGCCGCCACACCATCGGTCACATATGCATCTCCGGCAGTGTAATGTAACTAACAATGTCAGAATAATATTAGGCACGAGGCCAAGTCTCAACACAATATCAAAATGGCTAAAAGCCATAAAATCACAGAATGACATAATGCCATGTGCAGTACTGCTAACTGAATCCTATTGGCATGCCAAACTATCCAAACTAATCTTGTTAGGTATACTAGGGCATTTGATACTTTTGAATTCTTCAAATTTTGAATTTCAAGTTTTGGTGTCACTATTCACCTCATTGGTCAACAAAAATGTTGACTTTTGGATAGAAATTAGGTGTATTGGTTTTAACACTCCCAATGTACCACATTTTGCATTTAAAACTTGTTGGAATTAATCACCAAATCCATTTCTAAGCTTAAATCCAAGAGAGCAGAATTTGCAGTTTTTGAACCCTAACTTTACTGTTCCATTAAGCACTGTTGCAGTGGGAATTTGAGGAAATGGTAAACATGAAAGTTGTTCCTTATTTTGTCTAGTTGAATTTCTTTTTTTCAATCACTCAATTTGGAGTTTTGTAGCTCCATATATGGTCCAAAAACCACAGCTGGCCGGATTTCCAATCTGCAGAATTTACCAAATCTACAATACAATGAACAGTGATTGCCACTGCCTTGTTGAATAGGTTCTGGTCATAATTTGGGGTAGGTTTCTTCATGAAAGTTGTTTGTATATATCGCATCTTGTTTTTGTAAAAATTTCAGGTCAAATGGACCATTCTACAGTGAGTTATGGCCACTGTTCATTTGGTCATTCTGCAGAATTTGCTTGCAGGGTATCCGGATTGGGGCCAACTTTTGGTCCACTTTCTTTGGTCTTTTGGGCATGGTTTCTTCAGAAAAATTGTGCCATTATAAGTCTAGTTTCATGTCCAATTGGCCAAACACCAATTGGACCTACACAGCCAAAGATATGGCAGTCCAAACAGGCTAGACTCACAGCCTCATTGCTGCTGTCACTAGGCAGCCTACCAATTGGGTTTGTAACACTTTAGTTCACTTCAAATTATGATTAACTTGCCTCAAATGGTCACTAATTGACCATTAGAATGTTCACTAATCACTTCATGAGCCAAGTCAAATTTTCACTCCCTAAACCCTAATTTCCTTTAAGAATTTACACAAGGTACCTTAGTTTGACTCACTAACTCATTATCCACATGTATGTATTCTTTAATCATAATCTTTAGTCCACTTTAAATCCATCAAAACAATCACTCTTATCCCTTCCTTAGGGCTGCCGTAGTTCATGGTAAACATAAACGTAAATTTCATTCATTTAAGTTACAAATTCTTACCTATTTCAAGTCTCTAACATAGAATTAATGAGTTTTAGATACATATGTGCACTAACCTCTTGTAGGGCAGAATTTTCCCAAGCTTAACTTCACTTTCTTTCCTTTTCTTCGCTGCCAAACACTTCCCCAAGAGGTATGGACAAATTTTAATGAAAGGTGTTTAGGGTTTAGTGGTGAAACAAAGAGAGAAATGAAGCTTTTTTGAAGGTGTTAATGGAGGTTTGGGCAAGCTTGGATTTCGGCTGGTTAGGGAGGAAGAGGATGACTGCTGTTGCTTTTTAATTTTTTTTGTCTCAATTATCTCTTTTATTAGTTAGTTGAGTGTTTGTTTAATTGTGATTGGAGGGGGCTTTTAAATGACATCATAAAGATGTCATAATTTGCTTTATTTTGATTTTTCTTTTCTTTTCATCTCTACTCATTTTCAATTTAATTTTTAGTAATGTTTATTCATATTTTATGTTATAATAATTATTTACTCAACTGGACAAGTCGGCCAAAAATCACCTCTGAAGGCAAAATGACCAAAATGCCCTCCGTTTGGCTTAACGGGTCAAAATTATCTGTACCGATTGAAAATTTTTTTCTAAATATTTTCTTGGAATTCTAATGCCATAGAGACCTCAATGACCCTTCTCCGGAGTCTCAAAAATTATTTTATGATTTTTCCCCCGGGTCTAGGGCTCCTAGTTGCAAGAACCGTAACTTCCCTCTGGGTTACCCATCGCTAGGACACCGGCTCATTTAACTTGGTTGTATTTTATTTCCAAAATTTTTACTAAATTTTTCTTATTAATATTTGAGTTCATTATGGTTCCTCACTTTAATTTAAATATTTTTCTGAACGTTCTAACTGTCCGGACCGACACTGGTCACCGGAACAGTATAATGTACGAAGTTGCTACAGGGAGGGTGTTACACTCTCGATCAGTATCTCCAGAACCTACGCGTGGAAAAAGCAACGCGCTAAGCAATAATGCTTAGTGGTGCAATAATAAAATAAAAGGAATAGCAGAAAATAAATATGTATTGAATGTATCGATGTTTTACAAGTTTTGTACTTGTTATAATCATTTATTTTGTTAACTTTATCCACTTTCATTCTTTTGGTTGCCCAAGTAACCTATACTGGACGACTGGACTGGATAAACGGGTATACTGGCACTGGGTATCTAGTACCTCGGGCCGTCACACCATCGGTCACGTACGCATCTCTCGGTGTGCAACAGAACAGCTAATAAGCTGTAATGACCATAGGCACAAGGCCAAATATCAACACAATGTCAGAATGGCCAAAAGCCATGAAATCACAAAATGGCATAATGCCATGTGCATTACTGCTAGTTGAACCCTATTGGCATGCCAAACTATCCAAACTAACCTTGTTAGGTATACTAGGGCATTTGATACTTTTGAATTCTTCAATTTTTGAATTTCAAGTTTTGGTGTCACTATTCACTTCATTGGCCAACAAAAATGTTGACTTTTGGATAGAAAATAGGTAAATTAGCTTTAACACCCCCAATGTACCACATTTTGCATTCAAAACTTGTTGGAATTAATCACCAATACCATTTCTAAGCTTTGAACTAAGGGAGCAGAATTTTCAGTTTTTGCACCCTAAATTTACTGTTCCATTAGAGGCTGTTACAGTGGGAATTGGAGGAAATGGTAAACATGAAAGTTGTTTCGTATTTTGTCTAGTAGAATTTCGTTTTTTAAATCACTCCATTTGGAGTTTTGTAGCTCTAGTTATGGTCCAAAAACCACAGCTGGCCGGATTGAAAACTGCAGAATTGACCATATCTATAGTGCAGTGAACAGTGACTGCCACTGCCTTGTTGGATAGGTTCTGGTCATAATTTGGGGTAGGTTTCTTCATGAAAGTTGTTTGTCTATATCTTAACTTGCTGCGGTAAAAATTTCAGGTCAATTGACCCATTCTACAATGAGTTATGGCCAAATGAACAATTACTGTTTATTTGGTCATTCTGCTGATTCTGGTTGCAGGGTATCCGGATTGGGGCCAGTTTTTGGTCCACTTTATTCGGTCTTTTGGGCATGGTTTCTTCAGCAAAATTGTGCCATTATGTGTCTAGTTTCATGTCCAATTGTCCAAATACCAATTAAACCTACACAGCCAAAGATATGGCAGTCCAAATAGGATGGACTCACAGCCTCACCTGCTGCTGTCATTAGGCAGCCTACCAATTTGGTTTGTAACACTCTAGTTCACTTCAAATTATGGTCAACTTACCTCAAATGGTCACTAATTGACCATTAGAATGTTCACTCATCATTTCATAAGCCAAGTCCAAATTTCACTCCCAAAACCCTAATTTCGCATTATGATTCACACCACACACCTTAGTTAACACTTCCATTCCTTATATATATATATATATATACACTTTAAACACCCTCTCTAATCCACTCTAAGCCCATCTAAACCATCAAAGTCATAACCCTCACTAGGCAGCTGAATTCCATGGTATACATACACATGAGTTTTAGTCCATTTACTTCACAATTTCATATTAATTTCAAGTCCCTAACATGGAATAAAAGAAATATATGCATAAATAAGCACTAACCTCTTGTAGGGTAGAATTTTTCAAACTTAAACTTCACTTTCTTTCCATTTCTAGGCTGCCAAACACTTTTCCAAGAGGTATGGACAAGTTTTAATGAAAGGTGTCTAGGGTTTAGTAGTGAAACAAAGAGAGAAAGGGAGCTTTGGTTGAGAATCAATGGAGGGAGAGGGGAGAAGGGTTTCGGCTAGCTGAAGGAGAAGAAGATGACCAGAATTTTTTTGGTCCATTTTGACTCTTTTAAGTGTTTTAAGAATGCTTGTTAACTTGTGATTGGTTGGGAGTAAGATAATGACATCATGTGATGTCATTATCCCTAATTTTCTTTATTTTTCTTTTCTTTTCATCTCTACTCATTTTCAATTTAATTTTTAGTAATGGTTATTCATATTTTATGTCATAATAATTATTTACTCTACTGGACAAGTCGGCCAAAAATCGTCTCTGAAGGCGAAATGACCAAAATGCCCTCCGTTTGGCTTAACGGGTCAAAATTGTCTGTACCGATTGAAAAATTTTTCTAAATATTTTCTTGGCATTCTAATGCCATAGGAACCTTAATGACCCTTTTCTGGAGTCCCAAAAATTATTTTATGAATTTTCTCTCGGGTCTAGGGCTCCTAGTTGCGAGAACCGCAACTTCCCATTGGGTTACCCATCGCTTGGGCACCGGCTCATTTGACTTGTATTTTATTTCTAAAATTTTTACTAAATTTTTCTTATTAATATTTGTGTTAATTATGGTTCCTCACTTTAGTTTAAATATCTTTCCGGACGTTCTAGCTGTCTGGACCGACACTGGTCACCGGAACAGTAGAATGTACGGAGTTACAAATCTTCCCCTCTAATTTAAATTTCGTCCTCGAAATTTACCTGATGCAAACAGTTGAGGGAACTGTTGCCTCATCATTTCTTGGCTTTCCCAAGTTGCCTCCTCGGTGTTGTGGTGCCTCCAAAGCACTTTCACCAATGGAATCTGCTTATTTCTCAACTCTTTCACTTCTCGAGCCAGGATCCGTATGGGTTCTTCTTCATATGTCAAATCCGGTTGTATTTCAATTTCTTCCCTGGAGATGACATGTGAAGGATTTGAGCGGTATCTTCTTAGCATAGATACGTGAAACACATTGTGGATCTTGTCCAGCTCTGGTGGTAAAGCTAGCCTATAGGCCACTGGACCCACACATTCCATGACTTCATATGGGCCAATGAACCTAGGGCTCAACTTACCTTTTCTTCCAAACCTCAATACCTTCTTCCACGGTGACACCTTGAGGAAAACTTTGTCGCCAACCACATATTCTATTTCTTTTCTCTTCAGGTCGGCATAAGATTTCAGTCTGTCTGAGGCAACCTCCATATTGGCTTTGATTAGTTTTACTTTCTCCTCAGTCTGTTTCACCAAGTCTGGCCCTCCCAGTTTGTCTTTGCCCAATTCCGTCCAGCACACTGGAGTTCTACATTTCCTCCCATACAGCGCTTCATACGGGGCCATTTGGATACTAGCTTGGTAGCTATTGTTGTATGCAAATTCTGCCAGTGGGAGGTATCTATCCCAACTTCCCTCAAACTCAATGACATAACTCCTCAGCATATCCTCAAGGACCTGACATATATTTCATATTATTATTATCATTTTAGTTATATATTTGTATTAATTCAATTGGTTTCAATTGTTTACCTGGATTACTCTTTCTGATTGCCCATCCGTCTGAGGATGGAAAGCTGTGCTGAAGTGGAGCTGTGTTCCCAAGGACTCATGCAACTTCTTCCAAAATCTCGATGTAAACCTTGGGTCTCGATCAGATATGATGGAAAGTGGAATTCCATACAGTCTAACTATCTCACTGATATACAATTCTGCTAACTTCTCCAGTGAGTAGTCAGTCCTAACTGGCAGAAAGTGTGCTGACTTCGTCAATCTATCTACTATCACCCATACTGTATCATATTTCTTCTGGGTGAGAGGTAGACCACTTACAAAATCCATGGTGACCCGATCCCATTTCCATTCAGGTATGCGTATAGGCTGTAGCAAACTTGATGGTACTTGATGTTCTGCCTTAACTTGCTGACATGTCAAGCATTTAGTCACATAGTCAGCTATGTCCTTCTTCATACCAAGCCACCAATACTGAAGCTTAAGATCATGATACATCTTTGTACTTCCTGGGTGCATAGCATATACACTGGTGTGTGCCTTTTTTAGAATATTGGCCTTCAATTCCCCATCACCTGGTACACACAGTCTTCCTTTGTAGTACAGACACCCATCTGCTTTCACCTCATAGTCATGCGCTTTTCCCTCCGAGATTTTGCTCATAATAGCCATTAACTTTTTATCTGCCTTTTGCCCATCTAAAATCTGCTGTAGTAGGTTTGGTCTCACTTGCAACTCAGCTAAAATAGCTCCATCTCGACCCAAAGATAGACAGGCATTCAATGATCTCAAAGCTGTGACGGATTTTCTGCTCAAAGTATCAGCAACTATATTTGCCTTCCCAGGATGGTAGTCAATTACACAATCATAGTCCTTCAGGAACTCGATCCATCGTCTCTGTCTAAGGTTGAGTTCCTTCCGGGTTGGCAAGTATTTCAGGCTTTTGTGGTCCGTGTAAATGTAGCACTTTTCACCATACAAGTAATGCCTCCATATCTTCAGTGCGAAGATAATTGCTGCAAGCTCTAGATCATGGGTAGGGTAATTCTGTTCATGTGGCCTTAGCTGCCTGGAAGCATAAGCGACCACCTTCCCCTCTTGCATCAATACACACCCTAACCCATTATGAGAGGCATCACTGTAGACCATAAAGTCCTTTCTCGACATCGGCCAGTGCACACTGGTGCCTCCGTCAACATAGCCTTCAACTTCTCAAAACTGGTCTGACACTTGTCATTCCAGTCAAATCTGACATTATTGTGCAACAACATGGTCATTGGAGCAGCTATTAAGGAAAATCCCTTCACATATCTCCTGTAATACCCAGCTAGCCCCAAGAAGCTTCTGACCTCAATTGTATTTCTGGGAGGCTTCCATTCCATCACTGCTTCTATTTTCTTGGGATCCACCCTAATCCCATCAGCTGACACTATGTGTCCAAGGAATGCAATTTCATTTAACCAGAAGTCACACTTGGACAACTTAGCATACAGCTTCTTTTCTCTTAGGGTTTGCAGAACAATCCTCAAATGCTCATCATGTTCTTCCCTGGTCTTAGAACACACCAAAATATCATCAATAAAGACCACTACGAACCGATCTAGGTATGGATGGAAGATACGGTTCATAAGGTCCATAAATGCAGCTGGTGCATTTGTTAGGCCAAAGGGCATCACTAGAAACTCATAATGCCCATATCGGGTCCTGAATGCAGTCTTTGGCACATCTGCATCCTTCACCCTCAACTGATGATACCGATTCGAGATCAATCTTAGAAAATACTCCTGCTCCCTTCAACTGATCAAACAGATCATCAATTCTAGGCAACAGATATTTGTTCTTCACAGTCACTTTATTCAACTGCCGGTAATAGATGCATAGCCTCAAAGTCCCATCCTTTTTCTTCACAAACAGCACTGGAGCTCCCCATGGTGACACACTGGGGCGTATGAACCCCTTATCAAGCAACTCTTGTAACTAAGTTTTCAACTCCCTCAATTCAGTGGGTGCCATCCTATAAGGAGCAATGGAAATGGGTGCTGTACCCGGCAGTGTCTCAATAGCAAATTCAACTTCCCTTTCTAGTGGCAAACCAGGCAATTCTTCAGGATATACATATGGGAAGTCTCTTACTGTGGGTATATCGCTCAGGTTTGGCTTAGCCTGCCTAGTATCCACCACATGTGCTAGGTAGGCTTCATAGCCTTTTCTCATCATTCTTCTTACAACTGTGGCTGAGATAACATTGGACAGGAAATCTGTCCTTTCACCCACAACAGTGATCTCATTACCCTCAAAAGTTTTCAGAGAAATTCTCTTCAATTTGCAATCAACTATTGCCTGATGACGTGACAACCAGTCCATTCCCAAAATCACGTCAAACTCATGGAAGGGCAACTCAATCAGGTCTGCCAAAAATTCATACCCCTGAATCCTTAACGGGCAACCCTTGTATACTTTGTTCACCACTACACTATAGCCCAATGGATTAGTGACCAGAATTTCTTGGTCACTCTCCCCTACTAGTATCCCCCTTTCTACGGGTAGGTTGATGCAGATGTATGAATGAGTGGATCCTGGATCCACCAATGCATGCACAGATGTAGTGTAGAGGGAGAACGTACCCCTGATGATGTCCGGGGCATCTTGCTCCTCCTGAGCTCTAATGGCATAAGCTCTTGCAGGTGGTTTGCTCTCAGGCCTCTCTGCTGGCTCAGATGCAGGCCTTTGTGATGATCCCACTACCTCAGATTTGCCAGATTTCCTACCCCTTTGTGGTGCAGGAGTAGGTATGTCTGCTTGTGTTGGAGCAGCTGTAGTGGTTCTGCGTGGACAGTTCCTCAGTTGATGCTCTGTCGACCCAAACCTTAAGCAGGAACCAGTCACTCTCTAACACTCCCCCTTGTGCCACTTCAGGCAATGTGGACATGCAGAAGATGCTGGGGCTGGTCCCCTGAACCCCATCCCTAGAGAGCTGCCCACTGATGGTGTGGACTGACCTCTCCTAGGGGTAAACTGTGGCCTGGGCCCCTGAGACTGACCCTGACCTTGTGGCTGACCTGAACTCAGTGCAGGTGGACCTTTAAACTTCTTCCCAAATGCAGGAGATGAGCTAGACTGACTTGGGCCCCTCTTCTGCTGTCTTTCCCTTCTAGTCTGCTCACTGATTCTTACTTTTTCAACCTTTATTGTAGCTTCCACTAACTTAGTGAAGTCGGTAATTCCCAAGGCAGTGATCATGATCTTTATGTTTTCATTTAGTCCCTCTTCAAATCTCTTACACCTTTCAGCCTCATTAGGGACTATCTCCCTTCCGTAGCGGCTCAATCTAATAAATTCCTTTTTATACTCGACAACTGACAGTTGTCTCTGCCTCAGATTAATGAACTCTCTTCCAGGTATACACTACCCACATATTTCTTCTTAAATTCAGAGAGAAAGAAGTCCCAAGTTATAACTTCTGGCTGCACTTCACTGGATACCGTGTCCCACCATTCATATGCATCATCTTGCAACAGAGATACAGCAGCCTCTAAATTTTGCTCTGGGATGCAGTGGAGTTGTTTTAAAACTCTGCCTGTTCTGTTCAACCAATTCTCGGCTACAACAGAATCATCTTCTCTCTTGCCAAAGAAGTCCACTGCTCCAAACTTTCTCAATTTTTCTAGATGTGATTTTGGTTGTGGAGGTGGTGGTGGTGGTGCTGGCATTACCCCGGCCATTTGTCTGAAGAATTCAGCCATTTGCTGGAACATGGCCTGTGGAGGTTGAGCAGGCTCTGCTTGAGCTGGCGGAGCAGGTTCTCCCATACCCCCAGTCTCAGCTGCTGCAGGTGGAGCATGACTCTCCACTTCCTCCTCAACTGCCCTCTGAGATGTAGGGTCCATATCCTATTCAAAATAAGAGAAACAAACAGATCTGTATTAGTGTCACCTCGACTCTTACAAATGCAATGCATGGTATGGACTCAATCTAGGCCCAGAAACGCCTAAATCGTGCTCTGATACCACTAAATGTGACACCCCTTACTCGTCTACAGTATATCCGAGTAAGATATGTCACACGGTGTACCGGAACACTTTATTTTATCTTAATTAATTTTTATCATAGTTTTGAATATAACTTGTGAAATATAATTCATTTAAGTCATTTATTGACATTATAATTTATTTGAGGTTCCGAAAATTTTTAAAGAAAATCCTGCAGAGTACCGGCTAAAAATGGAGGAAACAGTTTTTCGGAACCTGTGAAAAACACTTCCAATAATCATATTCAATCATCTCAACTCAAATATCACAATCTCCATATTTTTCAATTTCATTTCTCAATCATTCATCTCATGTGATAATCATGTACAAGTCACAGATAGATATTCACTTTTCCATTCACAAATACAATTCTCATTACTTACATGAACATCAAAATACATTATATAAGTTCAATTACATATGATAAAATAAAAATTAGCTACAAAATACCAAAATGAAACCTAGTGTCCTACCAATGCACTGTAGAAGGTGAGGTGACACGGACACTATACAGAGCTGCAGGATGGTCTCACCTAGTCTGCGATCTACTCGGCTCTCGATTAGTATCTCCAGAACCTGCGCGTGGCAAAAGCAACGCGCTAAGTAATAATACTTAGTGGTGCAATAATAAAATAAAAGGAATAGCAGAAAATAAATATGTATTGAATGTATCGATGTTTTACTGGTTTTGTACTTGTTATAATCATTTATTTTGTTAACTTTATCCACTTTCATTCTTTTGGTTGCCCAAGTAACCTATACTGGACGACTGGACTGGATAAATGGGTATACTGGCACTGGCTATCTAGTACCTCAGGCCGTCACACCATCGGTCACGTATGCATCTCCCAATGTGCAATAGAACAGCTAATAAGCTGTAATGACCATAGGCACAAGGCCAAATATCAACACAATGTCAGAATGGCCAAAAGCCATGAAATCACAAAATGGCATAATGCCATGTGCAGTACTGCTAGCTGAACCCTATTGGCATGCCAAACTATCCAAACCAATCTTGTTAGGTATACTAGGGCATTTGATACTTTTGAATTCTTCAATTTTTGAATTTCAAGTTTTGGTGTCACTATTCACTTCATTGGTAAACAAAAATGTTGACTTTTGGATAGAAAATAGGTGCATTGGTTTAACACCCCCAATGTACCACATTTTTCATTCAAAACTTGTTGGAATTAATCACCAATACCATTTCTAAGCTTAGAACTAAGGGAGCAGAATTTTCAGTTTTTGTACCATAAATTTACTATTCCATTAGTGACTGTGACATTGGGAATTTGAGGAAATGGTAAACATGAAAGTTGTTCCTTATTTTGTCTAGTAGAATTTCGTTTTTTGAATCACTCCATTTGGAGTTTTATAGCTCTAGTTATGGTCCAAAAACCACAGCTGGCCGGATTGAAAACTGCAGAATTGACCATATCTACAGTGCAGTGAACAGTGATTTCCACTGCCTTGTTGGATTGGTTCTGGTCATATTTTTTGGTAGGTTTCTTCATGAAAGTTGTTTGTATATATCTTAACTTGCTGCTATAAAAATTTCAGGTCAATTGACCCATTCTACAATGAGTTATGGCCAAATGAACAATTACTGTTCATTTAGCCATTCTGCAGATTCTGGTTGCAGGGTATCCGGATTGGGGCCAGTTTTTGGTCCACTTGCTTTGGTCTTTTAGGCATGGTTTCTTCAGCAAAATTGTGCCATTATGTGTCTAGTTTCATGTCCAATTGGCCAAATACCAATTGAACCTACACAGCCAAAGATATGGCAGTCCAAACAGGCTGGACTCATAGCCTCACCTGCTGCTGTCACTAGGCAGCCTACCAATTTGGTTTGTAACACTCTAGTTCACTTCAAATTATGGTCAACTTACCTCAAATGGTCAATAATTGACCATTAGAATGTTCACTCTTCATTTCATAAGCCAAGTCCAAATTTCACTCCCAAAACCCTAATTTCCCATTATGATTCACACCAAACACCTTAGTTAACACTTTCATTCCTTATATATATATATATATATATATATATATATATACACACACTTTAAACACCCTCTCTAATCCACTCTAAGCCCATCTAAACCATCAAAGTCATAACCCTCACTAGGCAGCCGATTTCCATGGTATACATACACATGAGTTTTAGTCCATTTACTTCAAAATTTCATATTAATTTCAAGTCCCTAACATGGAATAAAAGAAATATACGCATAAATAAGCACTAACCTCTTGTAGGGCAGAATTTTCCAAACTTAAACTTCACTTTCTTTCCTTTTCTAGGCTGCCAAACACTTTCCCAAGAGGTATGGACAAGTTTTAACTAAAGGTGTCTAGGGTTTAGTAGTGAAACAAAGAGAGAAAAGGAGCTTTGGTTGAGAATCAATGGAGGGAGAGGGGAGAAGGGTTTTGGCTGGCTGAAGGAGAAGAAGAAGACCTGAATTTTTTTGGTCGATTTTGACTCTTTTAAGTGTTTTAAGAATGCTTGTTAACTTGTGATTGGTTGGGAGCAAGATAATGACATCATGTGATATCATTATCCCTAATTTTCTTTATTTTTCTTTTCTTTTCATCTCTACTCATTTTCAATTTAATTTTTAGTAATGTTTATTCATATTTTATGTCATAATAATTATTTACTCAACTGGACAAGTCGGCCAAAAATCGTCTCTGAAGGCGAAATGACTAAAATGCCCTCCGTTTAACTTAACGGTTCAAAATTGTCTGTACCGATTGAAAAATTTTTCTAAATATTTTCTTGGCATTCTAATGCCATTGGAACCTCAATGACCCTTCTCTGGAGTCCCAAAAATTATTTTATGAATTTTCTCTCGGGTCTAGGGCTCCTAGTTGCGAGAACCGCAACTTCCCATTGGGTTACCCATCGCTTGGGCACCGGCTCATTTGACTTAGTTGTATTTTATTTCTAAAATTTTTACTAAATTTTTCTTATTAATATTTGAGTTAATTATGGTTCCTCACTTTAGTTTAAATATTTTTCCAGACGTTCTAGCTGTCCGGACCGACACTGGTCACCGGAACATTAGAATGTACGGAGTTGCTACTGGGAGGGTGTTACAAAATCTCCTTGTGTTGTTTGTTTAGAAGGTCTAAGATCCTCGAATTGACTATGGAAGACGGTGATCGTTCGGTCGATCAATTGATAGAGGCTGAGGTACAAGTTGAGACCCCAGCTCCACAAAGTGTCGAAGGCCCGACTGTACCAGTTTTACCGGTACAAATTACTGCACAAATGGCTCAGCAAATGGCCACTTTCTTTCAATAAATGGCTGATACTCTGTCAACTCAAGCTCAAGTACAGGCCCAACCCCCACAAGGGCAATATGAAATAGAGAAGAGGGAGAAACCTATGGGTCAGAGCTCAACCAGTAATTTGAGAAAGAGAAAAGAATTTGAGGAGCCCCGAGCTCAGGGATATAACAGAGGTGGATCATCAAGGCAGAGACCACCAAGGTCCAGTCGTCGAACAACTAGAAATTCCTACCCTCCCCGCCAATGTGAAACTTGTGGTAGAAATCATGGTGGGGTATGCTACAAGGCTATTAGAGCCTGTTATAACTGTGGAGGCACAGGACACTTTGCCAATGACTGCACCAGTAGTCGCAGAGTTGGACCACCTCCTACTACTGCAGAAGGGTCAGTTCAGAGCCCTATCACTAGAAGCTCACAACCACCTAGCAAAGGTAGAGGCAGGGGTAGAGGTAGCCCAGCAGGCAGCCAAAGCACAGTGAAACATTCAGAGCAAGATAGTGCTCCAGTTAGAATCTATGCAATGAGACAGAGAGAAGAGGCCGAGACATTTGATGTTGTGGCTGGTACCTTCTCAACTTTTAATCAGGATGTGTTTGTATTATTTGATCCGGGTTCTACCCATTCTTATGTGTGTGCTAGCATCATTGATTTCATTGTTGTTCCATGTACAAAAATGGACCTTGAAGTGCTAGTAACAAGTCCGCTAGGATAGGAGGTCAGGGTTAATAAAATGTATAGAGATTGTCCTTTGGTGATCCAAGGACACACTTTTCTATCTGATTTCATTGAAATGCCCTTTAGAGATTATGATATTATCTTGGGCATGGATTGGTTAGCCAGGCATCATGCCATGATTGACTGTAAGCTGAAGACAGCCACTTTTGGTCTCCCTCAGTACAGTGGTGTGGTAATACATGGGAAGAGGCAGCTATTGCCATCAAACGTCAGTTCGGCTGCACTAGCTAGAAAAATGATTAGAAAGGGGTGTGAAGCATACTTGGCACATGTGGTAGACACCCAAGTGGGGAGTCCAGCATTGAGGGACATCCCTACAGTATATGACTTTCCAGACATGTTTCCTGATGAATTGCCAGGATTACCTCCGGAAAGAGAGGTGTAGTTTGAAATTAATGTTATGCCTGGTGTGGATCCAATCTCCATAACACCATATAGAAATGGCACTCTTTGTTTATGTATTGTTTGACCTGGAGTCTGAATACTTTTATGTTAGTGTTTAGAACTATATGTTCTATTGTTATTCCTTTACAGGGGAATACATTTTGATGCATTAGTGATTAGTCCTTTAAGATAAGGATTGTGATAATAAGTGAAATTAGTTTTGAAAGAGTTTATCGGCGAAAAGTATTTTCTGACACACCATAAATTATAAAGCTAATTGGCGAGCCTAGTTAATGTAAGGCAAGAGGACGTAAAAGTAAGATGCAGTAATGGAATTGCTCTAGATGAGGGCAAGGATGTTACTATTAGTAATTGCTAATGGATATTGTAATCAGAACAAGTTTGGATATCAGTGAATTCGAAAAGGATAAAAGATAGGAAAGTCTGATCTATTGGAATGTATCATAGCAACTATGCAATGTTCTTGATGTTTATACTGTAAGCTGCAGATTACAGTACTAACTTGAGATTATTGTGTAGAGCTACGTACTACCCGATAGTACACCTAGATGAGAATAGTTGCCAACAGCATCTGTTTTGGTATAGTTATGCCAGGACAGAATTTAATTGTTAGAAATAAGTTTAAAAATCCTACTTAGGGATCTAAAACTCAAAAGTTAGAATATCGAAAGGTTATAGTTCAGTAAAAAAAGGAAGTAAATTATAGAATATTGACAGATAAAAAGAGTTATGGAAGTAAAAATTCGAACAGTTGGTTCAGATATAACAAAGAAATGATACGAATATGAGGAAGACTAGGACTAGAATGGTCAGAGGACCAATGACTAGATTAATGATTCTAACATGACCTTAAGGGTCATGCAAGAAGGAACATGAACTGCAACACCCTCCCGGTAGCAACTCCGTACATTCTACTGTTCCGGTGACTGGTGTTGGTCCGGACAGCTAGAACATTCAGAAAAATATTTAAACTAAAGTGAGGAACCATAATTAACTCAAATATTAATAAGAAAAATTTAGAAAAAATTTTAGAAATAAAATACAACCAAGTTAAAAGAGCCGATGCCCAAGCGATGGGTAACCCCGAGAGAAGTTGCGGTTCTCGCAACTAGGAGCCCTAGACCCGGGGAAAAATTCATAAAATAATTTTTGGGACTCCAAAGAAGGGTCATTGAGGTCCCTATGGCATTAGACTGCCAAGAAAATATTTAGAAAAATTTTTCAATTGGTACAGACAATTTTGACCCATTAAGCCAAACGGAGGGCATTTTGGTCATTTTGCCTTCAGAGGCGATTTTTGGCCGACTTGTCCAGTTAAGTAAATAATTATTATGATCTAAAATATGAATAAATATTTCTAAAAATTAAATTAAAAATGAATAGAAAAGAAAGAAAAAGAAAATGACTTAAATCCTTAATTATGACATCACTATGATGTCATTTAAATGCCCTCCACTAATCACCATTCAACAACACAACAAAAATTATTTAAAAAGGGAAAAATGACAAATTAAGAAACCATTTTCTGGTTTCTTCTTCTTCCAAAGCCGTGACCCTCTCTTCCACTCCCTCCATGAAAATTTTCTTTCACTACTTCCATTTCTCATGAATTTCTACTACTAAACCCTAGACACCTTTCATTAAAGCTTGTCCATACCTCTTGGGAAAGTGTTTGGCAGCCTAGAAAAGGAAAGAAAGTGAAGTTTAAGTTTGGAAAATTCTGCCCTACAAGAGGTTAGTTCTTACTTATACAAATATTTCTTTATTTCCATGTTAGGGACTTGAATTTGGTATGAAATTGTAAATTAAATGGACTAAAACTCATGTGTATGTATACCATGAATTTCGGCAGCCCTAAGGAAGGAATGAATTTGATTGTTTTAATGGACTTAGAATGAATTAGAGATTATGTTTAAAGGGTGTATATATATATATATATATATAAGGAATGAAAGAGTTAACTAAGGTGTGTGGTGTGAACCTTGAATTTCAGCTAGGGTTTGGGAGTGAAATTTAGATTTGGCTTATGAAGTGGTAAGTGAATATTATAATGGTCAATTGGTGACCATTTGAGGTAAGTTGACCATAATTTGAAGAGATTTAGAGTAATACAAACTGAATTGGTGGGCTGCCTAGTGAGGGCAGCAGGGAGGCTGGGAGTCCAGCCTGTTTGGACTGCCATATCTTTGGTTGTGTAGGTTCAATTGGTGTTTGGCCAATTGGACATGAAACTAGACATATAATGGCACAATTTTACTGAAGAAACCATGCCCAAAAGACCAAAGCAAGTGGACCAAAAGTTGGCCCCAATCCGGATACCCTGCAAGCAGATTCTGCAGAATGACCAAATGAACAGTATGAACAGTAACTGTTCATTTGGCCATAACTCACTGTAAAATGGTCCATTTGACCTAAAATTTTACAGCAACAAGATAAGATATAGACAAACAACTTTCATGAAGAAACCTACCCCAAATTATGACCAGAACCTATCCAACAAGGCACTCACAGTCACTGTTCATTGTACTGTATATTTGGTAAATTCTGCAGTTTTCTAATCCGGCCAGCTGTGGTTTTTGGACCATATCTGGAGCTACAAAACTCCAAATGGAATGATTCAAAAAAAGAAATTCAACTAGACAAAATAAGGAACAATTTTCATGTTTACCATTTCCTCAAATTTCCACTATAACAGTCCCTAATAGAATAGTAAATTTATGGTACAAAAACTGAAAATTCTGCCCCTTAGTGCTAAGTTTGGAAATGGATTTGGTGATTAATTCCAACAAGTTTTAAATGCAAAATGTGGTACATTGGGAGTGTTAAAACCAATACACCTATTTTCTATCCAAAAGTCAACATTTTTGTTGACTAATGAAGTGAATAGTAACACCAAAACTTGAAATTCACAAATTGAAGAATTTTAAAGTATCAAATGCCCTAGTATACCTAACAAGATTGGTTTGGATAGTTTGGCATGCCAATAGGGTTCAGTTAGCAGTACTGCACATGGCATTATGCCATTCTGTGATTTTATGGCTTTTAGCCATTTTGATATTGTGTTGAGACTTGGCCTCTGTCATGACCCAGGGATGGGGTGGAAACTTCGTGTCCCACATCGGAAATAGGAAGAAAAGATTTGGGCCATATATGTGGGAGCCTTCCTCACCTGGTCAGCGCGCTTTTGGGAATGAAGCCTCCCAAGGGACAAATCCGTGAGGCCCAAGGGCCAAAGCGGACAATACTAACTGGAGAAGGATCGGGCTATTACATTTATTGGTATCAAAGCATGGTTTAGGTGTTCCTAGGCATAGATAGATAGAATGAAATAGTGTGCATGACATGCATTGCATTCATATGAGTTGAAGTGACACTAATGCAGATCTATTTTCTTGGTTATTTTAGGTTAAGGTATGGACTCAGAATCGCAGAGGGTAGTAGAAGAAGAAGTAGTAAGCCGTATTCCGACTGGGAGTGATATTGGAAATCGGGGAGATCTTGCTCCACTAGTGCAAGAGGTGCTTGTACAAACCCAACAGGCCTTGTTTGAGCAGATGACTGGATTCTTTCGACAGATGACTGGGGTTTTTCCACCACTGTCTCAGCAGAAATCAGCTCTAGGAAAAATTAGGAAGTATGGAGCTGTAGATTTCAATGGTAGAAAGGAAGACGATTCTTCAGCTGCAGAGTATTGGTTAGAAAGGACTGAAAGAGTCCTACAACAGCTCCATTGCACACCAGAACAAAGTTTGGAGTTTGCAGTTTCATTGTTACAAGAAGCTGCATATCGGTGGTGGAATGTTGTAACCAAGGTAGTGCCACCAGTCGACGTAACTTGGGAATTCTTTCTGATAGAGTTTAGAAAAAAATATATTAGCTGTGTTCATGAAGAGGAACAGAAGAGGAGTGGTGATCAGCAAAAGAGGAAATTTGGACAGTCTAGTAATAAGAGGCCAAGAGAACAGTTAAGCCAGACATCTGATCAAAGTAGGAGATCCAGACCCAGATCTATACCCAGAAGAGATCAACCAGAAACACTAGTAGTGAGTGCGCCAGGACTAGCAAGAAAATGTGGCCATTGTAACAAGTGGCATAAAGGTGAATGTAGGGGATTAACTGGAGCCTGTTATAGATGTCGCGCCATAGACCATCGTCTGAAAGATTGTCCTAAGAGGAATTTACCACGGACCCAGACCGAGGCCGTGGAAGGACCAAGTACAACATTAACACCACTTCCAAATGTCACCCAAGCCGGAGAGGAGCAAGAAGCCCCAGATGTGAATTTGAGGTAAAGTATTTCCTTTATGATATGCCTAAGTGTATAATCATATATTTGAAAAGACTAAATAGTACCATATATATAAAAGAAGTAGACAGAGGGAGCAATAGAAAGGTAAAAGAATTATCTTAGATACCTACACCCAGTAAATTTCGAGGATGAAATTTAAATTAGAGGGGAAGAATTATAACACGCTCACTGTAGCAATTCCGTACATTCAACTGTTCCGGTGACCGGTGTTGGTCCGAACAGCTAGAACGTTTGAAAAAATAATTAGACTAGAGTGAGGAGTCATAAATAACTCAAATAAGTATAAGAAAAATTAAGGAAAAATTTTAGAAATAAAATACAACCAAGTTAAATGAGCCGGTGCCCTAGCGATGGGTAACCTAGTGAGTAATTGCGGTTCTCGCAACTAGGAGCCCTAGACCCGGGGGAAAATTATAAAATAATTATTGGGACTCCAGAGAAGGGTTATTGAGGTTCTTATGGCATTAGAACGCCAAGGAAATGCTTAGAAAAATTTTTCAATCGGTACAGACAATTTTGGTCTGTTAAGCCAAACGGAGGGCATTTTGGTCATTTCGCCTTCAGATGTGATTTTTGGCCGACTTGTCTAGTTAAGTAAATAATTATTATGATCTAAAATATAAATAAATATTGCTAAAAATTAAATTTAAAGTGAGTAGAGAAGAAAAGAAAAAGAAAATGAAAGAAATTGGGAATTATGACATCACATGATGTCATTAACAATGCCTCCACCCAATCACCATTTGACAAACTAATAAAAATGGATAAAATGTGAATAAATATTGATAAAAGATTAATTAAAAATAAATAAAAAGAAAGTGGATGGAAAATGGAAAAATTAGTTACATATTTTAAATAAAAATTAATTAGCAAATTTGCCTAATAAGACAAATACATTATTTAATATTTAAATTTATATAAATATCTTATAATAATGAAAAAAAAAACAGATTTTTCTCTTCTTCTCTACTACTTTGCCGTTCCACATTCCCATTTCTCTCTCAAAACAAAATTTCCTCCATTGAAACTTGCTTAAGCTTCCAAACCATGCAAATTTCTTGACCAAAATTCTTAGAAATTTAAAGAAAAACCTTCATCAAGGCATGAACTCCAAGAATAAGCAAGAAAAACCAAGAAAAAGAAGGAAGAAAAAGAAGAAAGAAATTTCAGTGGGCAGCCCAAGGAAGAAGATCAAAGTATTTTGAATGAATTGAAGATTAATTGGAGTAGCTTGGAGTTGATTGAATCTAGCACACAAAGGTTAGTTCTAGAAATTCTCTTGGAATTTAAAATTATTGCAAGTTGATTTAGGGTTTGCTCAAATATGGAATTTTGTGTTGTGAATTGAATTTGATGATGTTGAGGTTGATTATTGACTATTAGAAGTGTTATAAATGTGAATTGAAGTTTGGAAGTTTGGTGAAATTGAAAATTGGGAGTGCTTCTCTTATGCAGGAAATTTGGACCTATGAGTCCAGGGTATTGTTTGACCTATAACTGAAGTTGTGTGACTCCAATTGGTATGAGGCCAATTGGAGGTGAAACTAGACACATAATGGCACAACTTTTGTGAAGAAACCATGCCCAGAAAACCAAACCAAGTGGACCAAAAGTTTGCCCTAATCCGGGTGACCTGCAAACTGCCTGGGCAAAATGACCCAATGAACAGTATTTGCTCATTTGGCCATAACTCAATGTAGCAAGGTCCAATTGACCTGAAATTTTACCAGAAACAATTTGAGATATAGACCAACAACTTTCATGAAGAAACCTGACCCAAATTATGACCATAACCTAGTCAAATTGCCAACCAAACTCGAGTTACCAAATCTGCCAGAAACAATTTTACCCAGAATTTTGGGTTCTGCCCAATCCGGCCAGTCATGGTTTTTAGGCCATAACTTGAGCTACAAAACTTCAAATGGAGTGATTAAAAAAAGGAAATTCAACTAGACACAATAAGGAACAACTTTCATGTTGAACATTTTTCCAAATTCCCACTGCAGAAATGACTAATGGAACAGTAAAATAAGGCATGAAAACTGAAAATTCTGCCCAATTAATATTAAGCTTGGAAATGGTATTGGCAACCAATACCAATAAATTTTAAATGCAAAATGTGGTATCTTGGAGAACTTAGGTTCAATAAAATTATTATGTATTAAAAAGTCAATATTTTTATTGACTAGTAAGGTGAATAGTAATCAAAATGATTAGCAAACTAAGATTAAGACTTAGAACCAATTCTAAGCTTAAATGCTTAGAATTGTATGACAAATGTAGACTATGCATCTTAGTCAAAATTGTAAAAAGGAAATTAAGACCATAAATTTGAAATCCATGAAATGTTCATTGATTACTTGAAACATGAAAAATAAGTCACCTAATTAATGTGAATAGATAGTTAGGGCTTATATGCCCATCACAAATGGAATTCATAAAATATTAGTAACTCAACTTGAAATATAAAATTTGTAATTACATAAGTAGATTCTTGAATGTATAAATGAGAAAGGAAAAATATTTTGAATACAATGGTACATGTGAACCATTGTTTAGAATTGTGATCAATATGAATAACATAATGAATGAATAAATGAACCATATTAATGTATGAATGAGACATTAGTTCTCATTATTGTAGAGAGGAGAAGTATTTTGAGTACAATGGTATAAAAGGATAATTGATGTGAATTGTGATCATATAAATGATCAAATGAATGTATGAATTATAATTGAAATTTATCATGAAATAATGAAGTCATAAAACACAATATATTAATATTTAATGATATTATGTGCCCTTGTATTGCCTAGACATGTGTGTTAGATTGGATAGTTTGGCATGCAAATAAGGTATTGTTTTAGCAGTACTGTGAAAGGCTTTATGCCGGTATTAATGGCTTTATGTCCGTATTCATGGCTTTATGCCCGCATTCATGGCTTTATGCCAACATTCATGGCTTTTGTGCCCGATTTTGTGTTATCATGGCTTTTTAGCCGTACTGACTGCATACGTGGTTGACGTTCTGCGTCCCATGGTATGACGGCCCGAGACACTGTGGTGTCCAGTGCCAACAACCCGTTATCCAGTTTAGTCAGCCTGTCATAGGTTACTTGGGCAATGAAATTTATTGAGATAAGTTAAGAATATTAGCAATTAAAAATATTAGAATTTAAATAAAATAAATGAGTAAGATGACCTAAAATAAATTATAATAGTTATTTATTAGAAAGAATCGAAATGAACTGGATCGATATTAAAATTTACTTATTATGAAATAATCTGAGACAACCTAGGAAGTATTGAGAAAATGCTAAAAGATTAGCAATGAAAATTATAACATTCATAAATACTGCAAATGTCACTTACATGATAATATAAGCATAAATTTATTATTTTTAGATCATTTTTCTTTGTACATTATTACTGTACATTGGCGAAATAAACACTTTCAAAGAAGACTAAATTAGGATAAAACATATTAAATTTTAGAAACCGCATGTGAAGTATGAATAAATTTTAATTATTTGAATTATGTTTTATTTCTATCTTTATTTGTATATTATTTCCTTGTTATATTAGTGCACCACTAAGCAGCAATGCTTAGCGCGATGGAATTGTTTCCTTCGCGCAGGTACTGAAGCTAGAACCCAATGGACGTTTGACTAGAAAATTTGGGAGTTCTGATCTGCAGAAGTGTCTGAAGTATTCAAGGTTGTCACCTCCTCAGCAATGCATCTAGATAGGGCCCATATAGATCATATTTTATATTTTGTATAAAATGCTAGATATTGTATTATAATGTAGATTATGAACAGATAATTAATAGAAATGTGATGTAAATTAATAAATTAGCTTTTACATATGTAATTAATTTATATATTATGTAAATTATGAAATTTTGTAATTATTTTGTAAATTATGTAAATTAAGGAAATTTGAAAATTTTGCTTATGTAATTTGAGAACGTTTACATATGAATTGAGTATGAATGGAAATGTATGGAAATGATTATGAAATTGAAATGTATGGATGAGATTTGAAATATGAGAAAATTATGAGAATGATTGATGAGATAATTATGATTAGCATAGATAAGATTTTATTTTAGAAATATTGTTGAATCTGGACTCCCTCTAGTATGGTGTGTGGTGCGAAGACGCACCAGGCGGAAGCTGGTGGGCTTGTCATGACCCAGGGATGGGGTTGGGACATGCTTGTTCAACCAGCTACGCACTGGGGTGGAAACTTCATGTCCGACATCGGAAATAGGAAGAAAAGATTTGGGCCATATATGTGGGAGCCTTCCTCACCTGGTCAGCGCGCTTTTGGGAATGAAACCTCCCAAGGGACAAATCCGTGAGGCCCATGGGCCAAAGCAGACAATACTAACTGGAGAAGGATCGGTATTCTGACCTCATGCCTAATATTATTCTGACTTGTTAGCTATTACATTGCCTGCTGGGAGATACATATGTGACCGATGGTGTGACGGCCCGAGGTACTTGATACCCAGTGCCAGTTTACCCGTTTATCCAGTCCAGTTGCCCAGTATAGGTTACTTGGGCAACCAAATGAATGAAAATGGACAAAGTTAAAGAAATAAATGAATATAACAAATACAAAACAAATAAGACATATACATTCAATACATATTTATTTTCTGCTATTTTCTTTTATTTTATTATTGCACCACTAAGCATCATTGCTTAGCGCGTTGCTTTTGCCACACGTAGGTTCTGGAGATACTGATCGTGAGCCCAGTAGACCGCAGACTGGGTGAGTCCATCCTGCAGCTCTGCATAGTGTCCATGTCACCTCACCCTCCACAGTGCATTGGTAGGGCACTAGGTTTCATTTTGGTATTTTTTAACTAATTTTTTTTTCTTATATGCATTTGGATTTATGTAATGTATTTTGATGTTCATGTAAATAATGAAAATTGTGTTGGTGAATGGAAAATGTGAATATCTATCTGTGAATTGTACTTGATTATCACATTAGATGAATGATTGAGAAATGAAATTGAAAATGTTGAGATTTTGATATTGGAGTTTGAGAGTGATGAGATACGAATATTGGAAGTGTTTTTCACAGGTTCCAAAGAACTGTTTTCTCCATTTTTGGCCGGTACTCTGCCGGTACTCTGCCGGATTTTCTTTAAAATTTTCGAAACCTCAAATAAATAATAATTTCGATAAATGGCTTAAATAAATTATATTTCATAAACTATATTCAAAACTATGACAAAAATTGATTAAGGTAAAATAGAGTAAGCCGATACACCGTGTGACATTGCTTACTCGGATATTCTATACACGGGTAAGGGGTGTCACATTTAGTGGTATCAGAGCACGGTTTAGGCGTTTCTGGGCCTAGATTGAGTCCATACCATGCATTGCATTTGTAAGAGTCGAGGTGACACTAATGCAAATCTGTTTGTCTTTCTTATTTTGAATAGGATATGGACCCTGCATCACAGAGAGCAGTTGAGGAGGAAGTGGAGAGTCATGCTCTACTGCGATGGCGAGGCGGGGTATGGGAGAACACTGCTCCGCCACTCAAGCGAGCACCTTTCGACCTCCATAGGCCATGTTTCATCAAATGGCCGAATTCTTTAAACAAATGGCTAGGGTAATGCCACCACCACCACCACCTCCACAATCGAAATCACACCTGGAAAGATTGAGAAAGTTTGGAGCAGTGGACTTCTTTGGCAAGAGAGAAGATGATTCTGTTGCAGTCGAAAATTGGTTGAACAGAACAGGCAGAGTTCTAAAACAACTCCACTACACTCCAGAGCAAAATCTAGAAGCTGCTGTATCTTTGCTGCAAGACGACGCATATGAATGGTGGGATACTGTGTCCAGTGAAGTACAGCCAGAAATAGTAACTTGGGACTTCTTCCTCTCCGAATTTAAGAAGAAATATGTGGGTAGTGTATACCTGGAAGAGAGAAGAAGAGAGTTCATTAACTTGAGGGAGAGGCAGCTGTCAGTGGCCGAGTATGAGAAGGAATTCGTTAGATTGAGCCGCTATGGAAGGGAGATAGTCCCTAATGAAGCTGAAAGGTGCAAGAGATTTGAAGAGGGACTAAATGACAACATAAAGATCATGATCACTGCCTTGGGAATCACAGACTTCACCAAGTTAGTGGAAGCTGCAATAAGGGTTGAAAAGGTTAGAATAAGTGAGCAGACCAGAAGAGAGAGACAGCAGAAGAGGGGCCCGGGTCAGTCTAGTTCATTTCCTACACCAGGGAAGAAGTTCAAGGGTCCACCTGCATAGAGTTCAGGTCAGCCACTAGGTCAGGGTCAGTCTCAGGGGCCCAGGCCACAGTTTACCCCTAGGAGAGGTCAGTCCACACCATCAGTGGGCAGCTCTCCAGGGATGGGGTTCAGGGGACCAGCCCCAGCATCTTCTGCATGTCCACATTGTTTGAAATGGCATAAGGGGGAGTGTTGGAGAGTGACTGGTGCCTGCTTAAGATGTGGGTCAACAGAGCATCAGTTGAGGAACTGTCCACGCAGAACTACTACAGCTGCTCCAACACAAGCAGACAGACCTGCTCCTGCACCACAAAGGGGTAGGAAATCTAGCAAATCTGACACAGTGGGACCATCACAGAGGCCTGCATCTGAGCCAGCAGAGAGGCCAGATAACAAACCACCTGCTAGAGCCTATGCCATTAGAGCTCAGGAGGAGTAAGATGCCCCGGACGTCATCAGGGGTACGTTCTCCCTCTATAATGCATCTGTGCATGCATTGGTGGATCCAGGATCCACTCATTCATACATCTGCATCAACCTACCCGTAGAAAGGGGGATACTAGTAGGGGAGAGTGACCAAGACATTCTGGTCACTAATCCATTGGGCCACAGTGTGGTAGTGAACAAAGTGTACAAGGGTTGCCCGTTAAGGATTCAGGGGTATGAATTCTTGGCAGACTTGATTGAGTTGCCTTTCCATGAGTTTGACGTGATTTTGGGAATGGACTGGTTGTCACGTCATCAGGCAATAGTTGATTGCAAATTGAAGAGAATTTCTCTAAAAACTTCTGAGGGTAATGAGATCACAGTTGTGGGGGAAATGACAGATTTCTTGTCCAATGTCATCTCAGCCACAGTTGCAAGAAGAATGATGAGAAAATGCTGTGAAGCCTACCTAGCACATGTGGTGGATACTAGGCAGGCTAAGCCAAACTAGAGTGATATACCCACAGTAAGAGACTTCCCAGAGGTATTTCTGACTGCACAGTTTACCACGAGAAGGGAAGTTGTATTTGCTATTGAGACAACTGCAGATCAGCACCCATTTCCATTGCTCCTTATAGGATGGCACCCACTGAATTGAGGGAGTTGAAAATTCAGTTGCAAGAGTTGCTTGATAAGGGGTTCATACGCCCCAGTGTGTCACCATGGGGAGCTCCAGTGCTCTTTGTAAAGAAAAAGGATGTGACTTTGAGGCTATGTATCGATTATCGGCAGTTGAATAAAGTGACTGTGAAGAACAAATATCCGTTGCCTATAATTGATGATCTGTTTGATCAGTTGAAGGGAGCAGGAGTATTTTATAAGATTGATCTCAGATCAGGGTACCATCAGTTGAGGGTGAAGGATGTAGATGTGCATAAGACTGCATTCAGAACCCGATATGGGCATTATGAGTTTCTGGTGATGCCCTTTGGCCTAACAAATGCACCAGCAGCATTTATGGACCTTATGAACTGTATCTTCCATCCATACCTAAATCGGTTCGTAGTGGTCTTTATTGATGATATTCTGGTGTATTCCAAGACCAGGGAAGAACATGATGAGCATTTGAGGATTGTTCTGCAAACCCTGAGAGAAAAGAAGCTGTATGCTAAGTTGTCCAAGTGTGACTTCTGGTTGAATGAGATTGCATTCCTTGGACACATAATGTCAGCTGATGGGATTAGGGTGGATCGCAAGAAAATAGAAGCAGTGATGGAATGGAAGCCTCCCAGGAATACAACTGAGGTCAGAAGCTTCTTGGGGCTAGTTGGGTATTACAGGAGATTTGTGAAGGGATTTTCCTTAATAGCTGCTCCAATGACCAAGTTGTTACACAAGAATGTCAGATTTGACTGGAATGACAAGTGTCAGACAAGTTTTGAGAAGTTGAAGGCTATGTTGATAGAGGCACCAGTGTTAACACAGCCAGTGTCAGGAAAGGACTTTGTGGTCTACAATGATGCCTCTCATAATGGGTTAGGGTGTGTATTGATGCAAGAGGGAAAGGTGGTCGCTTATACTTCCAGACAGCTAAGGCCACATGAACAGAATTACCCTACCCATGATCTAGAGCTTGCAGCAATTATCTTTGCACTGAAGATATGGAGGCATTACTTGTATGGTGAAAAGTGCTACATTTACACAGACCACAAAAGTCTGAAATATTTGCCAACTCAGAAGGAGCTCAACCTTAGACAAAGGCGATGGATTGAGTTCCTGAAGGACTATGATTGTGTGATTGACTATCATCCTGGGAAGGAAAATGTTGTTGCTGATGCTTTGAGCAGAAAATCCATGACAGCCTTGAGATCATTGAATGCCCTTCTATCTTTAGTTCGAGATGGAGCTATTTTGGCTGAGTTGCAAGTGAGGCCAAACCTGCTACAGTAGATTTTAAATGGGCGGAAGGTAGATGAGAAGCTAATGGCTATTATGAGCAAAATCTTAGAGGGAAAAGCAACTGACTATGAGGTTAAAACAGATGGGTGTCTGTACTACAAAGGAAGACTGTGTGTACCAGATGATGGGGAATTGAAGGCCAATATTCTAAAAGAGGCACATACCAATGTTTATGCTATGCACCCAGGAAGTATAAAGATGTATCATGATCTAAAGCTTCAGTATTGGTGACCTGGTATGAAGAAGGACATAGCTGACTATGTGACTAAATGCTTGACATGTCAGCAAGTCAAGGCATAACATAAAGTTCCATCGGGTTTGCTACAGCCTATACGCATACCTGAATGGAAATGGGATCGGATTACCATGGATTTTATGAGTGGTATACCTTTCACCCAGAAGAAACATGATGCAGTATGGGTGATAGTTGATAGATTGACAAAGTTAGTACACTTTCTGCCAGTTAGGACTGACTACTCACTGGAGAAGTTAGCAGAATTGTATATCAGTAAGATAGTTAGACTGCATGGAATTCCACTTTCCATCATATCTGATCGAGACCCAAGGTTTACATCAAGATTTTGGAAGAAGTTGCATGAGTCCTTGGGTACACAACTCCACTTCAGCACAGCATTCCATCCTTAGACGGATGGGCAATCCGAAAGAGTAATCCAGGTAAACAATTAAACCAATTGAATTAATACAACTATTGAACTAAAATGATAACAATAACATGAAATATATATGTCAGGTCCTTGAGGATGTGCTGAGGAGTTGTGTCATTGAGTTTTAGGGAAGTTGGGATAGATACGTCCCACTGGCAGAATTTGCATACAACAATAGCTACCAAGCTAGTATCCAAATGGCGCCGTATGAAGCACTATATGGGAGAAAATGTAGAACTCCAGTGTGCTGGACTGAATTGGGCGAAGACAAACTGGTGGGGCCAGACCTGGTGAAACAGACTGAGGAAAAAGTGAAACTAATCAATGTCAATCTAAAGGTTGCCTCAGACAGACAGAAATCTTATGCCGACCTGAAGAGAAAAGAAATAGAATATGCGGTTGGCAACAAAGTGTTCCTCAAGGTGTCACCATGGAAGAAGGTATTGAGGTTTGGAAGAAAAGGTAAGTTAAGCCCTAGGTTCATTGGCCCATATGAAGTCATTGAACGTGTGGGTCCAGTAGCCTACAGGCTAGCTTTACCAGCAGAGCTGGACAAGATCCATAATGTGTTCCACGTGTCCATGCTCAGAAGATACCGCTCAGATCCTTCACATGTCATCTTAAGAGAAGAAATTAAAATACAGCCGGATTTGACATATGAAGAAGAACCTCCACGGATCCTGGCTCGGGAAGTGAAAGAGTTGAGAAATAAGCAGATTCCACTGGTGAAAGTGCTTTGGAGGCACCATAACACCGAGGAGGCAACTTGGGAAAGTGAAGAAAAGATGAGGCAATAGTTCCCTCAACTGTTTGCATCAGGTAAAATTTCGAGAACGGAATTTAAATTAGAGGGGAAGAGTTGTAACACCCTCCCGGTAGCAACTCCGTACATTCTACTGTTCCGGTGACCGGTGTCGGTCCGGACAGCTAGAACGTTCGGAAAAATATTTAAACTAAAGTGAAGAACCATAATTAACTCAAATATTAATAAGAAAAATTTAGAAAAAATTTTAGAAATAAAATACAACCAAGTTAAATGAGCCGGTGCCCAAGCGATGGGTAACCCAGAGGGAAGTTGCGGTTCTCGCAACTAGGAGCCCTAGACCTAGGGAAAAATTCATAAAATAATTTTTGGGACTCCAGAGAAGGGTCATTGAGGTCCCTATGGCATTAGAATGCCAAGAAAATATTTAGAAAAATTTTTCAATCAGTACAGACAATTTTGACCCATTAAGCCAAACGGAGGGCCTTTTGGTCATTTCGCCTTCAGAGGCGATTTTTGGCCGACTTGTCCAGTTAAGTAAATAATTATTATGATCTAAAATATGAATAAATATTGCTAAAAATTAAATTAAAAATTAATAGAAAAGAAAGAAAAAGAAAATTACTTAAATCCTTAATTATGACATCACTATGATGTCATTTAAATGCCCTCCACTAATCACCATTCAACAACACAACAAAAATTATTTAAAAAGGAAAAAATGACAAATTAAGAAACCATTTTCTGGTTTCTTCTTCTTCCAAAGCCGTGACCCTCTCTTCCACTCCCTCCATGAAAATTTTCGTTCACTACTTCCATTTCTCATGAATTTCTACTACTAAACCCTAGACACCTTTCATTAAAGCTTGTCCATACCTCTTGGGAAAGTGTTTGGCAGCCTAGAAAAGGAAAGAAAGTGAAGTTTAAGTTTGTAAAATTCTGCCCTACAAGAGGTTAGTGCTTACTTATGCAAATATTTCTTTATTTCCATGTTAGGGACTTGAATTTGGTATGAATTGTAAATTAAATGGACTAAAACTCATGTGTATATATACCATGAATTTCGGCAGCCCTAAGGAAGGAATGAATTTGATTGTTTTAATTGACTTAGAATGAATTAGAGATTATGTTTAAAGTGTATATATATATATATATATATATATATATATATATATATATATATATATATATATATATATAAGGAATGAAAGAGTTAACTAAGGTGTGTGGTGTGAACCTTGAATTTGAGCTAGGGTTTGAGAGTGAAATTTAGATTTGGCTTATGAAGTGGTAAGTGAACATTATAATGGTCAATTAGTGACCATTTGAGGTAAGTTGACCATAATTTGAAGAGATTTAGAGTAATACAAACTAAATTGGTGGGCTGCCTATAGAGTGCAGCAGGGAGGCTGGGAATCCAGCCTGTTTGGACTGCCATATCTTTGGCTGTGTAGGTTCAATTGGTGTTTGGCCAATTTGACATGAAACTAGACATATAATGGCACAATTTTGCTGAAGAAACCATGCCCAAAAGACCAAAGCAAGTAGACCAAAAGTTGGCCCCAATCCGGATACCCTGCAAGCTGATTCTGCAGAATGACCAAATGAATAGTAACTGTTCATTTGGCCATAACTCACTGTAAAATGGTCCATTTGACCTGAAATTTTTACAGCAACAAGATAAGATATAGACAAACAACTTTCATGAAGAAATCTAGCCCAAATTATGACCAGAACCTGTCCAACAAGGCACTCACAGTGACTGTTCATTGTACTGTAGATTTGGTAAATTCTGCAGTTTTCCAATCCGGCCAGCTGTGGTTTTTAGACCATATCTGGAGCTACAAAACTCCAAATGGAGTGATTCCAAAACGAAATTCAACTAGACAAAATAAGGAACAACTTTCATGTTTACCATTTCCTCAAATTTCCACTGTAACAGTCCCTAATGGAACAGTAAATTTATGGTACAAAAACTGAAAATTCTGCCCCTTAGTGCTAAGTTTGGAAATGGATTTGGTGATTAATTCCAACAAGTTTTAAATGCAAAATGTGGTACATTGGGAGTGTTAAAACCAATACACCTATTTTCTATCCAAAAGTCAACATTTTTGTTGGCTAATGAAGTGAATAGTAACACCAAAACTTGAAATTCACAAATTGAAGAATTTTAGAGTATCAAATGCCCTAGTATACCTAACAAGATTGGTTTGGATAGTTTGGCATGCCAATAAGGTTCGATTAGCGATCGCACATGGCATTATGCCATTCTGTGATTTTATGGCTTTTAGCCATTTTGATATTGTGTTGAGACTTGGCCTCGTGCCTAATATTATTTACAGCTTGTTAGCTGTTCTATTGCACACCGGGAGATACATATGTGACCGATGGTGTGACGGCCCGAGGTACTTGATACCCAGTGCCAGTTTACCCGTTTATCCAGTCCAGTCGTCCAGTATAGGTTACTTGGGCAACCAAATGAATGAAAATGGACAAAGTTAAAGAAATAAATGAATATAACAAATACAAAACAAATAAGACATATACATTCAATACATATTTATTTTCTGCTATTTTCTTTTATTTTATTATTGCACCACTAAGCATCATTGCTTAGCGCGTTGCTTTTGCCACGCGTAGGTTCTGGAGATACTGATCGTGAGCCCAGTAGACCGCAGACTGGGTGAGTCCATCCTGCATTTCTGCATAGTGTCCGTGTCACCTCACCCTCCATAGTGCATTGGTAGGGCACTAGGTTTCATTTTGGTATTTTGTAACTAATTTTTTTTTTTTTTCTTATATGTATTTGGATTTATGTAATGTATTTTGATATTCATGTAAATAATAAAAATTGTGTTGGTGAATGGAAAATGTGAATATCTATCTGTGAATTGTACTTGATTATCACATTAGATGAATGATTGAGAAATGAAATTGAAAATGTTGAGATTTTGATATTGGAGTTTGAGAGTGATGAGATACGAATATTGGAAGTGTTTTTCACAGGTTCCGAAGAACTGTTTTCTCCATTTTTAGCCGGTACTCTGCCGGATTTTCTTTAAAATTTTCGGAACCTCAAATAAATAATAATTTCGATAAATGGCTTAAATAAATTATATTTCATAAACTATATTCAAAACTATGACAAAAATTGATTAAGGTAAAATAGAGTGTGCCGATACACCGTGTGACATTGCTTACTCGGATATTCTGTACACGGGTAAGGGGTGTCACATGAACCGAAATATTAGATAGCATACTAGTAAGAGGAGATTGGTGTTATACAAACAAATTAAACGTTGTATTAGTTTGTTAAAAGTCTTATACAAATTTGAGGAAAAGAAGATTATAGGATTGTACAGAAAGGAGAAAATAAACGTATGACTATTGTAAGATGGCTATTGGGTAAAATTTCGCGGACGAAATTTATTTTAAGGGGGGGAGAATTGTAACACCCCTAAGTTCGGTAGTACGTTCTACTGTTCCGGTGATCAGTGTTGTCCGGACAGCTAGAATGCCGAGAACTACACTTTGATATGAGTGAGGAGACATAAAATAATAAAATACAAGAAAAGAAAATACAAGAAAAACAAAGAAAAAACAATATCAAAGAAATGTAACCAAGTTAAGCGAGCCGAGAACCCTAGCGATGGGTGACCGCACCGGGAAGTCACGGTGTGGACCGTTGACTAGCCCTGGCCCACGGGGAACCCTGAAAAATATTTTTAGCACTCAAATAAATATTTATTGAAGTATAAATATCATTAGAAATATCAAAGAAAAATTAAACAATTAGTACAAAGAAAAGTGAGAAATCGAAAAACGGACAAAACCCGGTTTTACCGAAAAATCGGGAATGCAACTTGAACAGGGGCATTGTGGTCATTTGACACCCCGAGTTGTCTTTTGACCTAAATGTCCATTAAAAATACATGATATTATATTTTTAAAATGTCATGAAAAATTAAATTAGTGGTACCTAATTCAATTAGCAAAAATTAGGGACTTAATGTGGGAATATGGAAAGTTTAACATTATTTATTATTAATCTATGTTAGTGGAGCACTAAGTAAATTATTATATACCATATAATACCCTAAGGGGACAGAAATGTCCACTAACATTCTGCAATTCATCTTCTCCACTTGAAAAATTCATTTGGAAGAATGAAAGCTCTCAAACCTCTCCCATGGCCGCACCATGCATGGAGCTCAAGTTCTCCATGATCAAGCCTTTATTTCTTGCAAGTGTCTTCATGAAAAATGATCCTCACACCATGGGCAGTAGATAGGCAGCAAGAAATGAAAGTTTTTTTTTTTGAGTTTTGAAGAATTTCCAAAGTGGTAAGTTTGAGTTTTTTATTATTGTTTTGTTAAAGTTTGTAAGAATGTTATGGGTGTTTGATTTATGGAGAGATTTTTTAGGTTTGATGTTGAATGAGGAAGTGTACTTTTGGCAGCCATGGAAACACCTTGAAGGCAGTTTAATTGTGCTTTTAAATGGTGAATTAAATGATTGATTAAATGTATATTGTGTGGGAAATTGTTTGGGTGATGTATACTTAGTATATGTAAATGTAAAATGAAATTTAAAGCTTGGAAAGTAATGGAATGTAAGTGTACCATTGTGGCAGTTTGCTAACTCTTGAGGAATGCTGGAATTCATGCTTGGTTTATGGAATAATGATGTTAAAATGTGTTGGTTGTTATGGCAGTTTGAGTGAATGTATGGTGGTGTGAAGTGGGACATGTAAATGAGCATGAATAGGTGATTGAATTGTTGTAAATTGGATTGAAAAATTCTGCACTTGTTGGTGCACATTGAATGTAATTGTAAGCTGCCAAAATGACCTATAAAATGTTGTAAATTATGTTTAGGTCATGATACGACTAGAATTGACTTAAATATTGAGTTTGGTATGTGTTATGAGTGATCCTCGATGTGTATGAAGGAAATGCAATAAGGCAGTTTGTGTTTTAGGCCTATAACTTTAAGTGTGTGGCTCCAATTGGTATGAGACCAATTGGAGGTGAAACTAGGCACAAAATGTGCCAACTTTCATGAAGGAAGCTTGCCAAAATTCTGCTTGCAAGGTAGCTTGAAAAATGACCAAATCCGGATTAAGTGCAAATAAGGCCTGAAAATTGACCATTTGGGCAGTAGTTAGTGTTTAGGCCATAACTCACTCAAAATAGGTCCAATTGACCTGAAATTTTAACCATGAATAGTTAAGACCCATATATACAAGTATAATGAAGACACCAAAGCCCAGAAATGACCATAAGCAAGTCAAAAAGCTTGCACAAGTTCGGGTCCAAAAATTGGCCGAACCTAAAATGACCTAAAGTAACCAATTTTGGTGCAAGTTGACCAGCAATAGTAAAATGACCATAACTTGGTCTACATTAATCAGAATAACCTGAAATTTTGCCCCGCGTTCCATAAGTCATAGATCTACAAGTTTGTAGTTTTGACCAAAACCCGAAAACTGAGGGAACTAGGTCGTCTGGCTAGGTCAAACTGTTATCCCGGAATCCAGCAAATTACAAGAAAATGCAGTATACACGGAAATAAATTTGGTAACATGTACCAACCCTAAAAGACTATCGAATATGACATATTGGTAACCTTAAAACCTAATTTACCTAGAACGCATCGAGGGTCGATATATTAGGTTGATTAAGCAAATAATAGCATTCAGTGAATTACTTATCAAGCATTATCGTTAGAGACAATATAATTAAGTACTGAAACACTTCAAATTGTGTTTCTCAGTTAGCAAAGACTCAGGGAAAGGGAAGGAAACACTGAGTCAAGACCAGGAGACAGTTATCAGAGGTTTGTGCACAACAGTTATTTCTTTTGAATTTTTTCAATTGAAATAAATTATGACTATTTGTATATTATTGTTTTCAATTATGGAAACGTGTTTGAATGTATACTTATTGCTTGAAAAGCATTGTAAATAGTTTGAAACTATGGAAAATTTGATTTAGTGTGATTTGTGAAAATTTGAAGTTAATTATGAATTGTGTTGCCATTTTGTGAATGAATTTATGACTTTAGAAATTTACTGGATTCTCATGAATCATTTGAATAAAATGTTTGGAATTGATTTTGTGTTCACACTTAGCATGACAGTATCATATCATTCTTTCTCCATTTATGAGGTTGTGATCGTTTATTTTCCTTCTCTATTTATGGAGTCGTGATCGTTTATTTTTCTCCTTCTCTGGTTTACCAGTTGAGGTGATCGGATGAGTACTCATTATATAGCTAGCTCCCTTCCTCATTGATTTCGATTAGTGGGGTTGTGATTGCTTTGTCGTGGTGTACAACGCGGCATTGATCGGAAATTTTGTGTCATGGCTTAAGTTGTGAATGAATTGGCAACAATGTATTCTTAAATTATTCGACTAAATTGTGTTATTATGAGCTTTGAAAATTTGTGAAATGGAGTTGAAATTCTTATTGACATTCACTGTCTTTTGAATTTAACTACGTTTTGATTGCTGAGATTTATTGTGATATTGTGTTAAATTCCTTATGACATTCATTGTCTTGAATTTAACTATGGTTTTACGTATCCATCATTTATATGATTTATGAATTGTGATTTAAAGTTGTATTTGGTTAATGTTGTGCACCACTGAGACATTGTCTCGTGATAGCTTTCATTCTTTATCGCAGTAGATGAAGCGGAAAGAGCGTGAGACTAGGCTGCTAGTACATTCTGCGAGAGATCATCGGGTATATTGAGTATACCACATTTTGCATTTTGTACTGTAATGTATGTTCACTGTATATATATATTGTTCTTGGTTTTGAGCAGTTGTAAATTAAAACTGTACATTGAAGTTGTAAAATAAATTATGAGTTATTTTGGCTTGTAAAAAAATTGTATTGTATTTCTTTTATCTCAGTCTTTAAAAAAAAAATTATGGATTTGAGTTGAGAAATATATTTTGTTGTTTAACTGTTGAAGTTGAGATTGAGAAAAATATTGAAGTGCTTTTTACAGGTTTTTGAAGAACTGTTTTATCCAAAATACAGATGGCACTCAGCCAAAATTTTTACAGGAATTACTAATAGTCCAAATGTGTTATCTCTTTCACTTAAGGTCAAAAAAAAAAAAAATTTAACACCTGTAAATAGTGCTCACCACTGTAAAAGAAGTAAGAAAAGTTTTAAAATCCCTTGTAGTGTATTTAATGGATTATCAGTAGACGAAGTTGGTAATTCTTTAAGTATACTATGGGATCATGTTATGCCTTACAGAGGGGTAGGGTGTGACAGGCCATGACATAATTTTTCCACACATGCCATGTTGTACACCACGATAAGACACACTCACCCCAATAATCGAAATCAATGAGGGAGGAAGCTAGCTAAATAATGAGTACTCATCCACACTCACCTCAGACTGGCAAGTCAAAGAGGGAGAAACATAATCACACTCACCCCAGACTGATATGTCAAAGAGGGAGGAATATAATAACAGTGTCATGCCAAGTGTGAATCAAAACAATTCCGAATCACAATATTTCATACAATTCCCAAATCACATTTTATCTCAAATTTTCCATTTTCAAAGTAGGCAACACAATAATTTCCAAATAACATTCTAAAAGCCAAAACAATAAAAAATTATTCATAAGTCATTTCTCCAAATAAATTTTCTAGTAAAAGCAATGAATATAAAAAGTATTATGCACACACAGACACAATTTAAAACTATAATGTTCAAATAAATTTTTAAGTAAAAAAAAGAAATCAAAATTATTTTGCACAAACACAATTTAAAACAATATCATACAAATAATCATAATTTATTTCAATTGAAAAATTCAAAACAAATAACTATTGTGCACAAACCTCTGATAACTGTCTCTTGGCTCTGACTCAGTGTTTCTTTCCTTTTCCCTGAGTCTTTGCTAACTGAAATACATAATTTGAAGTGTTTCAGTACTCATTTAAACTGTCTCTAAGAATAAAGCTTAATAATTAACTTATTGAATTCTATTATTTCCTTAGTCTACATAAGATGTCGACCCTCGATGCACTCTACGTGAATTAGGTTTTAATGTCACCAATATGTCACATTTATAGCCTTTTAGTATTGGTACATGTTACCAAATTCATTTTCACGTATATTGCATTTTATTGCAATTTATTGGATTCCGCTATACTAATTTGACCTAACCGGTTAACCTAGTTCCTTCGATTTTTGGGTTTTGGTCAAAACTACAAACTTGTAGGTCTATGTCTTATTGCACGTGGGGCAAAATTTCAGATCATTATGAGTTTACTAAACCAAGTTATGGTCATTTTACTATTGCTGGTCATAATGTACCAAAATGGTCATTTTAGGTCATTTTTAGGTCACTTTTGGTTCGGCCAGTTTTTGGACCCGAACTTGTGCAAGCTATTTGACCTTGTTATGGTCATTTCTAGGCTTTGGTGTCTGCATAAGACTTGTAGATATATGTCTCAACTATTCATGGTAAAAATTTCAGGTCAATTGGACCTGTGTTGAGTGAGTTATGGCCAAAACACTAACTGCTGCCCAAATGGTCAATTTTCAGGCCTTAAATGCACTAATCCGGATTTGGTCATTTTTCAAGTTACCTTCCAAGCAGAATTTTGGTAAGCTTCCTTCATGAAAGTTGGCACTTTTTGTGCCTAGTTTCACCTCCAATTGGTCTCATACCAATTGGAGCCACAAACATAAGGTTCTAAGCTAAAACACACACTGCCCTATTGCACATTGTTCATCACTCATCAATTACACATTTAACACTTACCACGTTACCCATTTATGCCATTTTTGTTTTTTACCATAACATAAACACATTTCACAACACATTTTTGGTCATTTTGGCAGCTTATAACCACACTCAATATGCACATTATAGTCCAGAATTTCAAATTACAAATAATTTAACCACATAACCTAGCTCATTTACATGTCCAAACTCAAACCTTTACACACATATACAAGCTGCCATAACAAGCACCATAATTCAACCATATAATTCCATAATCCAAACCATGAAACAACATTTTTTTGGTCCACACTTCAAATTGCCGAATTGTAATCTTCTTCAATTAGCTTTCCAAGCTTCCAAAGTCAAGTGTACTTTCACATATACATTTAGTATACATTACCCAATTTACTCCTACACACATAAACACTTCATCAACACTTTAATCTACCATTTACATGTAAGGATAAACTGTTCTTATGGAGTTTCCATGGCTGCCAAAAATATACATCTCCCTTAAAATATCAAACTCCAAAAATCTTTTCACAATTCAACTACTCATAACATCCACACAAACATTAATGAAGCAAACATCAAAAATACCTACTTACCACTTTGGAAACTCTTCAAAACCTTGACTAAACTTGATCTTCTTACTGCCTATCTACTGCCCAAGGTGTATGGACAACTTGTAACACCCCTAAGTTCGGTAGTGCGTTCTACTGTTCCAGTGACCAGTGTTATCCGGGCAGCTAGGATGCCTAGAACTACACTTTGATATGAGTGAGAAGACATAAAATAATGAAATACAAGAAAAGAAAATACAAGAAAAACAAAGGAAAAATAATAGCAAAGAAATGTAACCAAGTTAAGCGAGCCAAGAACCTTAGCGATGGGTGACCGAATCGGGAAGTCACGGCGTAGACCGTTGACTAGCCTTGGACCGCGGGAAACCCTAGAAAATATTTTTAGGACTTAGATAAATGTCTATTGAAGTATAAATGCCATTGAAAATGTAACACCCCAGTTTGCATAGCCTGGTATATTTCACTGTTCCGGTGACCGGTGTCGGTCCGGACAATTAATGGGATTAGGGCCACACTTAAGACAACTTGAGAAGCCATAAACACAAATAATTAGTAATGTTTAATTAGTTAACTATAAATAAGAAAAACAGAACATAAGAGGTTAAACGAGCCGAGAGTCACAGCGATGAGTGACCTCCTCGGGAACGACTGCGAAGTCATTTTAAACTCAAATTTCGAACCGTAAAAAGTGACGCTGCGGTCCTTAGGACCCTTATGAACACAGTGGAAAAGAGAAAATCACGAAAAAGAACTGTTAAGCCAGTCAAATAATTAGGTCAGGGAGCCGGAAGAAATATTGGATTATTTGCAAACCGGGATGAACCGGTGAGGGGCGATTTGGTCAATTGACCCCGAGAGCTGACTCCTGACCTAACTGTCAAATAAAATCGAAGAAAAGAAAATTTCGGAATAGAGAATTAAATTAAAGAACTAATAGAAAAAAATAAAAAAAAAAGAGGAAGAAGATGGAAAAGTCAAAGTTGATGACATCATGAATGATGTCATAAACAAATTAATTTAGTGAATTATTAAATTGGGAATTGTGGTCTTCCATAAGATAAAGAAAAGAAAAGAAAAAAAAAATTAAAACACAAATCTTCTTCTTCAAAAAAACGTCACTCTCTCTCTCCCACACCAAAACCACCATGAAAGCTCATTTTTTAGCTTGAAGAACCAAAATCCAACCATGGCCAATTGTCCTACCATAACTAGATGTTGTTTGGACAACTAGGAAAGAGGATTCAAAGAAAAGAAAGAAGAAAAATTTGAAGAAAAGGGAGAAGAAATTCTGCACACAAGGTTAGTAAATTAAACTTGAATTGTTAGTTGATTTAGTTATGTTTATAGCTTAATTAATCTAGGAATATACTTAAAATGAAAAGAAATTAATGGTGGGAGGATTAAAGACAAATTCATCCAGCTAGGGTTTTGATGTGTGTGTATGAATTTGATGCACTTAAAGGTGTGTATGAGTATATGAACCTTAAGTAGTTGAGTTATTATGGTTTAAGGCTTTGAAAGTAGTTAAACACAATGAATTAGTGAGATTAGGGTTTGAATGTTAGGGTTAGTGAACTAAAATTTGAAGAAATGCATAAATGGCATGTTTAACCTATTGTGACATGAATTAATGGTCAATTATGACCAAATAAGTTGTGTGGGAATGGTGGAAAATTTAGCTAAATTCGTAGGTCAATGGTCATCTTGCTGTGACATGACCAAACCTACTGAAGGACCAAAACTCAAATTTTACAAGCCTAATGGATATGCCACCAATTGGAGATGAAAATAGACATAAAAGAGCACAACTTTCATTAAGGAACCATGACCAAAAACTGACCAAAAGTTGGTGAAACAATTGACCAAAGTGAGTTGATAGCAGGCTGCCCTGCACCAGACTGACCAAATGAACAGTAACTGTTCATTTGGTCATAACTCGAGGTAAGTAGGTCAAATTGACCTGCAATTTTACCAGCAATTAGATATGATATAGACCTAAAACTTTCATGAAGAACACCAACCCAAATTAGGCCATTAACCCTTTCAAAATCATTGAGCAAAATTAAATTACTATACTGCAACTCTGCAGATTTTCAGTTGAGCAGCAAGGTTTTGATAGCTATAACTCCCTCTGGAAAACTCGGATTTAGGCGATTCTTGAACCGATGGAAACGTAAGACATAGTACAACATTTCATATGAAGAAAGTGAGACCAAATTATGAACTTAACTTAATCAAATTATTAACCAAAGTTGGACCAAAAATCTGCCAGCACCGAAATCTCAGTATGAACAGTACACGTGAACAGTAAACTTATTTTGGCCATAACTTGAGCTACAAAACTCCGATTGAGGTGATCCAAAAATGAGAATACACTTAAGACAATAAGGAACATTTTCTATGAAAGAAGTTTTGTCAAATTCCAACAGTAGGTCGACCAATGGAACAGTGCAACTTCGGAGAACCAAAACCGAAAATTGGCAATTTTGCCAAAATGACCTAAGCTTTAAACAAATGACCAAAACCAACAAGTTTGGTGACCAAAATGTGGTATGTGGGTGAAGTTGGAGTTCTCATACCTATTAATCCTTAGAAAGTCAATTATTTGACTTAAATAGTGCAGTGAATAGTAACCCGAAACACAAAATTTCGAGAACATCGAATTTAACACGTTAGAAATAGGTAAATGCGAAGTTAAAATTCATTTTGGGATTTATGTTAAGTTCTAGTACTGAAACATTGTCAAATTTTGTGTTTCAGTTGAAAAGAATATCGGGAAGGAACCGAGAAACGAGTCGAGGCTAAGGGACGACTCGCTTGAGGTTTGTGCACAATAAACCCTATTTAAGCATTTTATCCTTGAAAAATTGATTTATTACGCATTATGAATTTATGAACTTTTGTGTTGCCACCTTGCGATCAAATTGTAACCTTGGAAATGGATTGATTTTTGTATGCAATATTTGAATGAAATGTTTGAAATGAATTTTTGATTCACACTCAGCATGTGATTACTTATTATTCCTCCTCCATTTATGGGGTTGAGATCGTTTATTTTCCTCCCTCTCTGGCTTGCCAGTTGAGGTTGTAGATCGGATGAGTACTCATTAGCTAGCTAGCCACCTCCCTCATTGGTTTCGATTAATGGGGTTGAGATTGCTTTGTCGTGGTGTACAACACGGCATTGATCGGAAATTTTGTGTCATGGCTTAAGTTGTGTACGACTTTGGTAACACTGTGTTTATGCAATTGTTTGACTAAACTGTTGTTTAATATATTATTTGACAAATGAGTTGTTATGAGCTTGATATTTGTGAAATGTGATTGTGAAGTATTCAAATTATGTTTCATCAATAAATGATTTATGTATCACATTTTAAATCTTTATTGTGCACCACTGAGTATGTTTATACTCGTGATAGTTTAATTCTTATGTCGAGATAAAAGCAAGGAGAAAGCAGCAGAGTGAGCTGCGGAATTGACAAGATCTTTTTGATCCCTTTTTGTACGGGTATTATTTTATACCCTTATGGTTATTTTGATGTAAATACTGTAATGTCATAAGTATCAATGTAAATTGAGCAGTTGTAAATAAACTATAATAATATTATTTTAGATTTTCTTTTGTAAATTTAATATTTGTACATATGGATTTTCTGCCTTATGTTTTGTGAATGGAATTATTGAACCTACTGAGTTGACAAATTTGACTTGGATTGTGAAACTATTTTGAAATGGATTGACTTGAGTTGAATTGTGAATTATTGGAGGTTGGGAGTTGTAAAATAGTTTTGGAAGTGCTTTTTACAGGTATTTGAAGAACTGGTTTCTCAAAATACAGAGGGAACTCTGTCAAAATTTTTATAAAATTTGCGACAAAATTTGAATGGACAAAAATTTTTACTAGTATTTAAACTTTGAATAAATGGTTTTTAATTCTTACCAAAATGCTCACCACTTCCAAAATGTAAGAAAATTGTTTTAAAATCCCTTGTAGGGTACTTAATGAGTTATCGGTAGGTGAAGTTCGGTAGTTCATTAAGTATTCTACGGGAGCATGCTATGCCTTACGGAGGGTTAAGGTGTGACAGAAAATATCAAAAAAAATTTAATTAATTTGTACAAAGAAAAGTGAGAAATCGAAAAATGGACAAAACCCGGTGTTACCGAAAAATCGGGAATGCAAACCGAATAGGGGCATTGTGGTCATTTGACACCCCGAGTTGTCTTTTGACCTAAATGTCCATTAAAAATAAGTGGTATTAAATTTTTTAAAATGCCATGGAAATAAGAAATTTTACAAGTAATATAATTAGAGGACTTAAGGGGGATTAATTGAAATGTTAATAAGATTTGATTATTATAATATTAATTATACTTAATGGACAATTAGTGGACCACTAAGTGGGACTATAAAATGCCAAAATTCTACCCACTTTCACCTTCATCTTCCTCATTTCTTGATTTTTTACCGAATTCATTTTCTTTCCATTGTCCTCCATGGCCGGCCACCCATGCAAAGCTCCAATCTTCACTTTCAAGCCATAATTTATTGTAAGTCTCTCCATTAAAAGTAATCCTTACACAATGGGCAGTAGATAGGCAGCAAGAAGACCATGTTTTGGAGAGGTTTTGAAGAATTTCCAAAGTGGTAAGTTTGTGTTTTTGGTTATTGCTTCATTAAAGTTTGTGAGGAGGTTATGGGTACTTGAATTGTGGAAAGAATTTTGAGGTTTGATGTTTAAAGGGAGAGCTATATTTTTGGCAGCCATGGAAACTCCTTGAGGACAGTTTATTCTTGCTTGTAAATGGTAGATTAAAGGGTTGATTAAATATTTATGTGTGTAGGAATTAGTTTGGGTGATGTATACTTAGTATATGTGAATGTGTACTTGAATTTGGAAGCTTGGAAATTAATGGACTGTAATGTATGAATCGGTAGCTTGGTTTAGTGAACCATAAAGATGTTATTTCATGTTTGGTTTATGGAATATTAATGTTGAATTGTGATAGTTGTTATGGTAGCTTGGGTATATGTATGATGGTGTGAGGTTGGACATCTAAATGAGCTAGGTTAGGTGATTGAATTGTTGTAATTTAAGCTTGAAAAATTCAGTACTAAATGGTGCATATTCAGGGTGATTGTAAGCTGCCAAAATGACCAACAATATGTTGTGAATTGTGTTTAGGTTATGGTACAAACCAGAATTGGCATGAATGTTTTGTTGGTAAATGTTAAAAGTGTCCTTTGATGAGTAATGAATAAAATGCAATAGGGCAGTTTATGTTATGGGCCTAGAACCTTAAGTGTGTGGCTCCAATTGGTATGAGACCAATTGGAGGTGAAACTAGGCACAAAATGTGCCAACTTTCATGAAGGAAGCTTACCAAAATTCTGCTTGTAAGGTAACTTGAAAAGTGACCAAATCCGGATTAGTGCATTTAAGGCCTGAAAATTGACCATTTGGGCAGTAGTTAGTATTTTGGCCATAACTCACTCAAAACAGGTCCAATTGACCTCACATTTTGACCATGAATAGTTAAGACATATATCTACAAGTCTTATGAAGACACCAAAGCCCAGAAATGAACATAAGCAAGTCAAAAAGCTTGCACAAGTTTGGGTCCAAAAACTGGTCGAACCTAAAATGACCTAAAATCACCTAAAGTGACCAATTTTGATACATTCTGACCAGCAATAGTAAAATGACCATAACTTAGTCTAGTAAACTCAGAATGACCTAAAATGTTGCTCCGCGTGCAATAAGACATAGATGTACAAGTTTGTAGTTTTGACCGAAACCCGAAAGCCAAGGAAACTAGGTCATCCAGCTAGGTCAAATCAGTATACCGGGATCCAACAAATTGCAATAAAACGCAATATGCATGGAAATGAATTTGGTAATATGTACCAATACAAAAAGGCTATAAAATGTGACATATTGGTAACATTAAAACCTAATTCACCAAGACTGCATCGAGGGTCAATATCTTAGGTTGATTAAGGAAATAATAGAATTCAATAAGTTAATTGTTAAGCTTTATTCTTAGAGACAGTTTAAATGAGTACTGAAACACTTCAAATTGTATTTCTCAGTTAGCAAAGACTCAGGGAAGGGGAAGGAAACACTAAGTCAAAGCCAAGAGATAGTTATTAGAGGTTTGTGCACAGCTAGTTTTTAACTGATTTTGTTTTGAATATTTCATATGATTAAATGACATATTTTTCTTATGTATTATGTTTAACAAGCGTTGGATTTAATTCAATGATTATTGAAATTGTTATAGTATGTATGAATTTAGCTTTGTGAAATGGTATTTCCACAAGTATTAAGCATTGTTATGGATTGAATAAATTATGTTTTGGAAAATTGTGATAGAACATGTTTTGAATTGTGATGGTAATTTTCATGGAAAAATGCAAATTTATTGTGACACTCCTTACCCGTCTACAGTGTAGCAAAGCAAGATATGCCACACAGTGTACCGGAACACCCTATTTTAATTTAATCATTTTTATTCTTCCTAATTTTTTTTTATAGTTATGGAGTATAATTTGTGAAATATAATTCATTTTAGTCATTTATTGAAGTCATAAATTTATTTGAGGTTCTGCAAATTTTATAGAAAATCCGGCAGAGTACCGGCTAAAAATGGAGAAAACAGTTCTTCGGAACCTGTTAAAAACACTTCCAATAATCATTTCCAATCATTCTCAAACTCCAATAATTATCAAAATCTCAATATTTTCCACAACATTTCCATTTCTCAATCATTCATTTCTCATGGTATTCATATATAAGCAATAAATAAATGCTCAATTTTTTCATTCATAAACACAATTTTCACTATTTACATTAATACCAAAATACATTACATAAGTTTTAATTACATATGAGAAAATAAAAGTTAATTACAAAATATCAAAATAAACCTAGTGTCCTACCAATGCACTGACGTCGGTGAGGTGACACGAACACTATGCAGAGCTGCAGAAGGTCTCACCCAGTCTGTGGTCTACTGGGCTCTTGGTCGATCTCTCCAGAACCTGTGCGCAGCAAAAGCAACGCGCTAAGCAATAATGCTTAGTGGTGCCAATAATAAAATAAAAAGAAATAACATAAAATAAATATGCAGTGAATATATTGATTTCTTATTACAAATAAATTTTTGATGAGTATTTGCAGTCTTACTTATTTTGTTCTTGTTATATTCATTATTTCCTTAAATTTGTCCACTTTTATTTTTGGTTGCCCAAGTAACCTATAATGGACGACTGGACTGGATAAACGGATAAACTGGCACTAGGTATCAAGTACCTCAGGCCGTCACACCATCGGTCACATATGTGTCTCCCGGTGTGCAACGAGCGACCAATAAGTCATGTAACATCGAGCACAAGGCCAAGTATCAACATAATGTCGAATGGCTAAAAGCCATGAAATCAGAATGGTATAATGCCATGTGCGATCGCTAATCGAACCTATTGGCATGCCAAGCTATCCAAACCAATCTTGTTAGGTATACTAGGGCATTTCACACTTTTAAGTTTCACAATTTTTGGAATTTAAGTTTTACTGTTACTATTCCATTCATTGGTCAACAAAAATGTTGACTTTTGCATAGGCAATAGGTACATTGGTTTTAATATCATCAACATACCACATTTTACATTCAAAATTTGTTGGTATTGGTTGCCAATCCCATTTCTAAGCTTAAAGTTAGTTGGGCAGAATTTTCAGTTTTTATGCCTTATTTTTATTATTCCATTGGTCAATTTTGCAGTGGGAATTTGGCAAAATGATCAACATGAAAGTTGTTCCTTATTTTGTCTAGTTGAATTTCCTTTTTGAATCACTCCATTCGGAGTTTTGTAGCTCAAGTTATGGTCCAAAAACCATAACTGGACGGATTGGAATTTTTCTGGACTGACCATATCTACACTGCAGTGAACAGTGACTGCAACTCCCTTGTTGGATAGGTTCTGGTCATAATTTGGGGTAGGTTTCTTCATGAAAGTTGTTGATCTATATCTTAGTTGCTGGTAAAATTTCAAGTCCAGTGGACCATTCTACACTGAGTTATGGCCAAATGAACAATCACTGTTCATTTGGTCATTCTGCAGAAATAGATTGCAGGTCACCCGGATTGGGGCAAGCTTTTGGTCCACTTGGTTTTTTCTTATGGGAATGGTTTCTTCACCAAAGTTGTGCCATTATGTGTCTAGTTTCATGTCCAATTGGCCAAACACCAATTGAACCTCTACAATTCAAGTTATGGCTGCCCAAACCTGCTGGACTCATGTTCAATTCTGCAGGTCAGCCATGGGCAGCATACCATTTCAATTCCAATACCACAACAGTCTCCAATTTAAGGTCAAAATTCATCAAATGGTCTCTAATTGACCATTAGAATTTAATTTAAACATCTAAGCATTAAATCCTCAATTAAATCTCAAACCCTAACCTTAACAATCCATCACTTTATCTAACATACCGAAATCAACATCTAGCTCAAATATCCTTATCAACAACCATTTCTAAGCTATTTAGCTCAAACAAATCAATAATTTCCAAACTCCTCCCATGGCTGCCAAATTTCTTGGTGTTCCTACACATATATTTTATTTCAATTCCTTATAATTTCTTACTTAATTTAAGCCTCTAACATGGAATAAAGAGTGGGAGATATGAAAATATGCACTAACCTCTTGTAGCTTAAATCCAAGCTAACCAAGACTTCAATTTTTTCTTTACTTTCTTACTCTTTCTTGGCTGCCAAACACTTTTCCTTGGTGTGGGTATAATTTTTAGTGAAGGAAGGATAAGGTTTTGAGGTGAGGAAGCTTAGGAAAATCAACCTTTAAAAGAAAAAAATGGAGAGAAAGCTTCTTGGCTATGGTAGACGGGAAATGAGGAAGAAGAATTCAGTTTTTCATTTCAATTTTCTGCCCATTTGACTTATTTTAAGTGGTTTATGGACATGTGTCACAATGTGATTGGGTGAGAGTGCTTAGTGACATAAGCATGAGGTCAAAATTGTAATTTTAATTCAATTTTTTTTTATTTTCTTTGCTACTCATTTTCAATTCAATTTTTAGCAATATTTATTCACATTTTATGTCATAATAATTATTTACTTAACTGGACAAGTCGGCCAAAAATCACCTCTGAAGGCGAAATGACCAAAATGCCCTCCGTTTGGCTTAACAGACTAAAATTGTCTGTACAGATTGAAAAATTTTTCTAAGTATTTTGTTGGCATTCTAATGCCATAAGAACCTCAATGACCCTTCTCTGGAGTCCAAAAATTATTTTATAATTTTTCCCTCAGGTGTAGGGCTCCTAGATGCGAGAACCGCAACTTCTCAGTAGGTTACCCGTCACTTGGGCACCGACTCATTTAACTTGGTTGTATTTTATTTTTAAAATTTTTTTATAAATTTTTCTTATTAATATTTGAGTTAATTATGGTTCCTCACTTTAGGTTAAATATTTTTCCAAACGTTCTAGCTGTCCGAACCGACACCGATCACCGGAACAGTAGAATGTACGGAATTGCTACAGGGAGGGTGTTACAACTCTTCCCCTCTAATTTAAATTTCGTCCTCGAAATTTACCTGATGCAAATAGTTGAGGGAACTGTTGCCTCATCGTCTCTTCACTTTCCCAAGTTGGCTCCTCGGTGTTGTGGTGCCTCCAAAGCACTTTCACCAGTGGAATCTGCTTATTTCTCAACTCTTTCACTTCCCAAGCCAGGATTCGTATGGGTTCTTTTTTATATGTCAAATCAAGTTATACTTCAATTTCTTCCATGGAGATGACATGTGAAGGATCTGAGCGGTATCTTCTTAGCATAGACACGTGGAACACATTGTGGATCTTGTCCAGCTCTAGTGGTAAAGCTAGCAGTGAGGCTCTTTGGTCCCACACGTTCAATGACTTCATATGGGCCAATAAACCTAGGGCTCAACTTACCTTTTCTTCCAAACCTCAGTACCTTCTTCCACGGTGACACCTTGAGGAACACTTTGTCGCTAATGGGATATTCTATTTCTTTTCTCTTCAGGTCGGTATAAGATTTCTGTCTATCAAAGGCAACCTTCAGATTGACTTTGACTAGTTTTACTTTCTCCTCAGTCTGTTTCACCAGGTCGGGCCCTACCAGTTTGTCTTCGCCCAATTTAGTCCAGCACACTGGAGTTCTACATTTCCTCCCATACAGTGCTTCATATGGGGCCATTTGGATGATATCTTGGTAGCTATTATTGTATGCAATTCTGCCAGTGGAAGATATCTATCCCAACTTCCCTCAAACTTAATGACACAACTCTCAGCATATCCTCAAGGACCTGACATATATTTCATGTTATTGTTATCATTTTAGTTCAATATTTGTATTAATTCAATTTGTTTCAATTATTTACCTGGATTACTCTTTCTGATTGCCCATTTGTCTGAGGATGGAAAGCTGTGCTGAAGTGGAGTTGTGTACCCAAGGACTCATGCAACTTCTTCCAAAATCTCGATGTAAACCTTGGGTCTCGATCAGATATGATGGAAAGTGGAATTCCATGCAGTCTAACTATCTCATTGATATACAATTCTGCTCACTTCTTCGGTGAGTAGTCACCCTAATCGGTAGAAAGTGTCTCGACTTCACAATCTATCTACTATCACCCATACTGCATCATGTTTCTTCTGGGTGAGAGGTAGACCACTTACAAAATCCATGGTGACCCGATCCCATTTCCATTCAGGTATGTGTATAGGCTGTAGCAAACCCGATGGAACTTGATATTCTGCCTTAACTTGCTGACATGTCAAGCATTTAGTCACATAGTCAGCTATGTCCTTCTTCATACCAGGCCGCCAATACTGAAGCTTCAAATCATGATTCATTTTTGTACTTCCTGGGTGCATAGTATAAACACTGGAATGTGCCTCTTTTAGAATACTGGCCTTCAATTCCCCATCATCTTGTATACACAGTCTTCCTTTGTAGTATAAACACCCATATGTTTTCACTTCATAGTCAGTTTCTTTCCCTTCTAGGATTTTTCTCATAATAGCCTTTAGCTTCTCATCTACCTTCTGCCCATCTAAAATCTGCTGTAGCAGGTTTGGCCTCACTTGTAACTCAGCCAAAATAGCTCCATCTTGAACCAAAGATAAACGGGCATTCAATGATCTCAAAGCTGTGATGGATTTTCTTCTCAAAGCATCAACAACTACATTTGCCTTCCCAGGATGGTAGTCAATTACACAATCATAGTCCTTCAGGAACTCAATCCATCACCTCTGTCTAAGGTTGAGCTCCTTCTGGGTTGGCAAGTATTTCAAGCTTTTGTGGTCTGTGTAAATGTAGCACTTTTCACCATACAAGTAATGCCTCCATATCTTTAGTGCGAAGATAATTGCTGCAAGTTCTAAATCATGGGTAGGGTAATTCTGTTCATGTGGCCTTAGCTGCCTATAAGCATAAGCGACCACCTTCCCCTCTTGCATCAATACACACCCTAACCCATTATGAGAGGCATCACTGCAGACCACAAAGTCCTTTCCTGACACTGGCTGTGTTAACACTGGTGCCTCTGTTAACATAGCCTTCAACTTCTCAAAACTAGTCTGACACTTGTCATTCCAGTCAAATCTGACATTTTTGTGTAACAACTTGGTCATTGGAGCAGCTATTAAGGAAAATCCCTTCACAAATCTCCTATAATACCCAGCTAGCCCGAAGAAGCTTCTGACATTAGTTGTAATTCTGGGAGGCTTCCATTCCATCATTGCTTCTATTTTCTTGGGATCCACTCTAATCCCATCAGCTGACACTATGTGTCCAAGGAATGCAATTTCATTTAACCAGAAGTCACACTTTGACAACTTAGCATACAGCTTCTTTTCTCTCAGGGTTTGCAGAACAATCCTCAAATGTTCATCATGCTCTTCCCTAGTCTTGGAATACACCAAAATATCATCAATAAAGGCCACTACAAACCGATCTAGGTATGGATGGAAGATACGGTTCATAAGGTCCATAAATGCCGCTGGTGCATTTGTTAGGCCAAAGGGCATCACTAGGAACTCATAATGCCCATATCGGGTCCTGAATGCAGTCTTTGGCACATCTGCATCCTTCACCCTCAACTGATGATACCCTGATCTGAGATCAATTTTAGAAAATACTCTTGCTCCCTTCAACTGACCAAATAGATCATCAATTCTAGGCAACGGATATTTGTTCTTCACAATCACTTTATTCAACTGCCGGTAATCGATGCATAACCTCAAAGTCCCATCTTTCTTCTTTACAAACAGCACTGGAGCTCCCCATGGTGACACACTAGGGCGTATGAACCCCTTATCTAGCAACTCCTGTAACTGGATTTTCAGTTCCTTCAATTCTGTGGGTGCCATCCTATAAGGAGCAATAGATATTGGTGCTGTACCCGGTAGTGTCTCAATAGCAAATTCAACTTCCCTTTCTGGTGGCAAACCAGGCAATTCTTCAGGGAACACATCTGGGAAGTCTTTTACTGTGGGTATGTCACACAGATCTGGCTTAGCCTGCCTAGTATCCACCACATGTGCTAGGTAGGCTTCACAGCCTTTGCTCATCAGTTTTCTTGCAACTGTGGCTGACATAACATTGGACAAGAAATCTGTCCTTTCCCCCATAACTGTAATCTCATTACCCTCAGGAGTTTTCAAAGAAATTCTCTTCAATTTACAATCAACCATTGCCTGATGACGTAACAACCAGTCCGTTCCCAAAATCACATCAAACTCATGGAAAGGCAACTCAATCAGGTATGCCAAGAATTCATACCCCTGAATCCTTAACGCGCAACCCTTGTATACTTTGTTCACCACTACACTGTGGCCCAATGGATTAGTGATCAGAATGTCTTGGCCACTCTCCCCTACTAATATCCCCCTTTCTATAGGTAAGTTGATACAGATGTATGAATGAGTGGATCTTGGATCCACCAATGCATGCACAGATGTATGAATGAGTGGATGTTGGATCCACCAATGCATGCACAGATGTATTGTAGTGGGAGAACGTACCCCTGATGACGTCTGGGGCATCTTGCTCCTCCTGAGCTCTCATGGCATAGGCTCTGGCAGGTTGTCTGCCCTCAGGCCTCTCTGCTGGCTCAGATGCAGGCCTCTGTGATGGTCCCACTGCCTCAGATTTTCCAGATTTCCTACCCCTTTATGTTGCAGGAGCAGGTCTGTTTGTTTGTGTTGGAGCAGCTATAGTAGTTCTGCATGGACAGTTGCTCAGCTGATGCTCTGTCGACCCACACCTTAAGCAGGCACCAGTCACTCTCCAACACTCCCCCTTATGCCATTTCAGACAATGTGGACATGCAGAAGATGCTAGGGCTGGTCCCCTGAACCCCATCCCTGGAGAGCTGCCCATTGATGGTGTGGACTGACCTCTCCCAGGGGTAAACTGTGGCCTGGGCCCTTGAGACTGACCCTGACTTTGTGGTTGACCTGAACTATGTGCAGGTGGACCCTTGAACTTCTTCCCAGATGCAGGAGATGAACTAGACTGACCTAGGCCCCTTTTTTGCCGTCTCTCTCTTCTGGTATGCTCACTTATTCTTACTTTTTCAACTTTTATTGCAGCTTCCACTAACATGGTGAAGTCGGTGATTCCCAAGGCAGTAATCATGATCTTTATGTTGTCATTTAATCCCTCTTCAAATCTTTTACACCTATCGGCCTCATTAGGGACTATCTCCCTTCCGTAGCGGCTCAATCTGACAAATTCCTTTTCATACTCGGCCACTGTCAACTGTCTCTGCCTCAGGTTAATGAATTCCCTTCTTCTCTCTTCTAAGTATACACGACCTACATATTTCTTCTTGAATTCGGAGAGGAAGAAGTCCTAAGTTATTACTTATGGCTGTACTTCACTGGACACCGTATCCCACCATTCATATGCATCATCTTGCAACAGAGATACAACAGCTTCTAGATTTTGTTCAGGAGTGCAGTGGAGTTGTTTTAAAACTCTGCCTATCCTGTTCAACCAAATTTCGGCTACAACATAATCATCTTCTCTCTTGCCAAAGAAGCCCACTGCTCTAAATTTTCTTAATCTTTCCAGGTGTGATTTCGGTTGTGGAGGTGGCATTACCCCAGCCATTTGTTTGAAGAATTCAGCCATTTGCTGGAACACAGCCTGTGGAGGTTGAGCAGGCTCTGGTGGAGCAGGTGGAGCAGGTTCTCCCCTACCTCCAGTCTTAGCTACTACAGGTGGAGCATGACTCTCCACTTCCTCCTCAACTGCCCTCTGAGATGTGGGGTCCATATCCTAATCAAAATAACAAAGATAAACAAATCTGCATTAGTGTCACCTCGACTCTTACAAATGTAATGCATGTTATGGACTTAAATTTAGGCCCAGAAACGCCTAAACCGTGCTCTGATATCACTAAATATGACACCCCTTACCCGTCTACAGTGTAGCCGAGCAAGATATGCCACACAGTGTACCGGAACACCCTATTTTAATTTAATCATTTTTATTCTTCCTAATTTATTTTTTTTATATAGTTATGGAGTATAATTTGTGAAATATAATTCATTTCAGTCATTTATTGAAGTCATAAATTTATTTGAGGTTCTGCAAATTTTATAGAAAATCCGGCAGAGTACCGGCTAAAAATGGAGAAAACAGTTCTTCGAAACCTGTTAAAAACACTTCTAATAATCATTTCCAATCATTCTCAAACTCCAATAATTATCAATATCTCAATATTTTCCACAACATTTCCATTTCTCAATCATTCATTTCTCATGGTATTCATATATAAGCAATAAATAAATACTCAATTTTTTCATTCATAAACACAGTTTTCACTATTTACATTAATACCAAACTACATTACATAAGTTTCAATTAAATATGAGAAAATAAAAGTTAATTACAAAATAACAAAATAAAACCTAGTGTCCTACCAATGCACTGACGTCGGTGAGGTGACACAGACACTATGCAGAGCTGCAGAAGGTCTCACCCAGTCTGTTGTCTACTGGGCTCTCGATCGATCTCTCCAGAACCTACGTGTGGCAAAAGCAACGCGCTAAGCAATAATGCTTAGTGGTGCCAATAATAAAATAAAAAGAAATAACATAAAATAAATATGCAGTGAATATATTGATTTCTTATTACAAATAAATTTTTTATGAGTATTTGTAGTCTTACTTATTTTGTACTTGTTATATTCATTATTTCAATAAATTTGTTCACTTTTATTTTTGGTTGCCCAAGTAACCTATAATGGACGACTGGACTGGATAAGCAGGTAAACTGGCACTAGGTATCAAGTACCTCGGGCCGTCACACCATCGGTCACATATGTGTCTCTGGTGCAATGTACGACTAATAAGTCAGATAACATTAGGCACAAGGCCAAGTATCAACATAATGTCAGAATGGCTAAAAGCCATGAAATCACAGAATGGCATAATGCCATGTGCAGTACTGCTAACTGAACCCTATTGGCATGCCAAGCTATCCAAACCAATCTTGTTAGGTATACTAGGGCATTTCACACTTTTAAGTTTCACAATTTTTGGAATTTAAGTTTTAGTGTTACTATTTCATTCATTGGTCAACAAAAATGTTGACTTTTGCATAGGCAATAGGTACATTGGTTTTAATATCATCAATATACCACATTTTACATTCAAAATTTGTTGGTATTGGTTGCCAATACAATTTCTAAGCTTAAAGCTAGTTGGGCAGAATATTCAGTTTTTATGCCTTATTTTTATTGTTCCATTGGTCAATTTTGCAGTGGGAATTTGGCAAAATAATCAAGAAGAAAGTTGTTCCTTATTTTGTCTAGTTGAATTTCCTTTTTGAATCTCTCCATTTGGAGTTTTGTAGCTCAAGTTATGGTCCAAAAACCACAACTGGCAGAATTGGAATTTTTCTTGACTGACCATATCTACACTGTAGTGAACAGTGACTGCAACTCCCTTGTTGGATAGGTTCTGGTCATAATTTGGGGTAGGTTTCTTCATGAAAGTTGTTGGTCTATATCTTAGTTGCTGGTAAAATTTCAGGTCCATTGGACCATTCTACACTAAGTTATGGCCAAATGAACAATCACTGTTCATTTGGTCATTCTGCAGAAACAGATTGCAGGTCACCCGGATTGGAGCAAGCTTTTGGCCCACTTGATTTGGTCTTATGGGAATGGTTTCTTCAGCAAAGTTGTGCCATTATGTGTCTAGTTTCATGTCCAATTGGCCAAACACCAATTGAACCTCTACAATTCAAGTTATGGCTGCCCAAACCTGCTGGACTCATGTCAAATAATGTAGGTCAGCCATGGGCAGCATACCATTTCAATTCCAATACCACAACAGTCTCTAATTTAAGGTCAAAATTCATCAAATGGTCTCTAATTGACCATTAGAATTTAATTTAAACATCTAAGCATTAAATCCTCAATTAAATCTCAAACCTTAACCCTAACTATCCATCACTTTATCTAACATACCCAAATCAACATCTAGCTCAAATATCCTTATCAACAACCATTTCTAAGCTATTTAGCTCAAACAAATCAATAATTTCCAAACTCCTCCCATGGCTGCCAAATTTCTTGGTGTTCATACACATATATTTTATTTCAATTCCTTATAATTTCTTACTCAATTTAAGCCTCTAACATGGAAAAAAGAGTGAGAGATATGAAAATATGCACTAACCTCTTGTAGCTTAAATCCAAGCTAACCAAGATTTCAATTATTTCTTTACTTTCTTACTCTTTCTTGGCTGCCAAACACTTCTCCTTTGTGTGGGTATAATTTTTAGTGAAGGAAGGATAAGGTTTTGAGGTGAGGAAGCTTAAGAAAATCAACCTTTAAAAGAAAAAAATGGAGAGAAAGCTTCTTGGCTATGGTGGACAGGAAATGAGGAAGAAGAATTCAGTTTTTCATTTCAATTTTCTGCCCACTTGACTTATTTTAAGTGGTTTATGGACATGTGTCACAATGTGATTGGGTGAGAGTGCTTAGGTCAAAATTGTAATTTTAATTCATTTTTTTTCTTTTCTTTGCTACTCATTTTCAATTCAATTTTTAGCAATATTTATTCACATTTTATGTCATAATAATTATTTACTTAACTGGACAAGTCGGCCAAAAATCACCTCTGAAGGCGAAATGACCAAAATGCCCTCCGTTTGGCTTAACAGTCTAAAATTGTCTGTACCGATTGAAAAAATTTTCTAAGTATTTTCTTGGCATTATAATGCCATAAGAACCTCAATGACCCTTCTCTGGAGTCCCAAAAATTATTTTATAAATTTTCCCTCGAGTCTAGGGCTCCTAGTTGCGAGAACCGCAACTTCTCACTAGGTTACCCATTACTTGGGCATCGGCTCATTTAACTTGGTTGTATTTTATTTCTAAAATTTTTTTCTAAATTTTTCTTATTAATATTTGAGTTAATTATGGTTCCTCACTTTAGTTTAAATATTTTTCCAGACATTATAGCTGTTCGAACCGACACCGATCACCGGAACAGTAGAATGTACGGAATTGCTACAGGGAGGGTGTTACATTTATGATTTGAATTGTGATGAGCATAAAAATTATTGGATATTGGAATTGAATTTGAATCGAATTATATTGTGTTTTATGCTCACTAAAAGGATTGTGACATTGTTTTATATCTCACTATAGATGCTTGACTAGGTTATTACCCGTCTCTCTCATTTGTTGAGAAGACAATGGAGTTAGTTGATTTGATTATTGAGATTTAAATTATGGATTCAAATGAAGTTGTTAAAGTTGTATTTGAGAAAACATATTGGGAGTGTGTTCTTTGCAGGTTTTGAAGAACTGTTTTCTCAAAATACAACCGGCACTTTGTCGAAATTTTGAAAAAAATTTTATAACACCAGATTTTAATTGATGATTTAAATTTCATGAAAATTGTTTTAAAATCCCTTATAGTATATTTAATGGATTATCGGTAGGCAAAGTACGATAATTCATCAGGTGTACTATGAGATTATGCTACATCTTACAGGGGAGTAGGGTGTGACATAACTTTTAATGAAGGAGGCTTGAGGTTTCCATGGTTGGATCATGCTTGCATGAAGCTTCTTCAAATTCAGCCATGGAGGTTTTCCATATTCTTTGGTTTCGGCTGGTTCTCGGGAGTTTGAGGAAGATGAAAATCTGTCCAAAATGAAGATGTAGTGGTCCACTTAGGTGAGTTAGTGGAGCACTATGTGTTAATTTAATGTTTATTTATCCTAAGGTTTTATTTTCCCACATTTAACTCCCAATTTTTGCTATTTAAACTATATACTACCAATTTAACTTTTCATGATATTTTCCAAGTGTAATATCATGTATTTTTAATGAACATTTAGGTCAAAAGACAACTCGGGGTGTCAAATGACCACAATGCCCCTGTTCGGGTTGCATTCCTGATTTTTCGGTAATACCGAGTATTATTGTTTTCTCGATTTCTCACTTGAGTTCTCTGTGAGAGATAATGGTTTATTGCTATATCAGGGCAGAATTTGCAATCCTAATGATGTGAAATTGAGAAAGATCATTATGAAAGAAGTACATGAGTCTCCTTTTGCTATGCACCCTGGTGGAACTAAAATGTACAGAAGGCTGAAAGAGCATTATTGGTGGATGGGCATGAAAAGGGATGTAGCTAATTTTATCTCCAAATGCCTAACTTGTTAACAAGTGAAGGCAGAACATCAAGTGTTAGTAGGTTTGTTACATCCATTGCCAGTATCAGAGTGGAAATGGGAACGGATAACTATGGATTTTGCGATGGGACTTCTGAGGACACAGAATAATCATGATGCAGTATGGGTTAAAATTGACAGACTAACAAAGTCTGCTCACTTTCTGCCAGTCCTGATAGACTATAGTTTGGAGAGATTGGCCAGATTGTACATAAATGAGATTGTAAAACTGCATGGAGTGCCAGTATCGATTGTATCAGATAGAGATCCTAGTTTCACTTCTAGATTCTGGGGTAGTCTTCAAAGAGCCCTAGGAACTATATTGAACTTCAGCACGGCATTCCACTCACAGACAGATGGCCAGTCTGAGAGGGTAATTCAGATATTGGAAGTTATGCTACGGGCTTGTGTGATTGAGTTTGAAGGTAGTTGGGATATACCCTTGCCTTCGATTGAATTTGCTTGTAATAACAGCTACTAATCAAGCATTGGGATGCCTCCATATGAAGCTTTGTATGGCAGAAATTGCAGAACTCTCCTATGTTGGGATGAAATAGTTCAAAGGAAGATGATTGGGCTAGAAATTGTTCAGCAGACAGAGGAAAATATCAAATTGATCAGAGATCGACTCAAGGCTGTATCAGACCGTCAGAAGTCCTATAATGATCTAAAGAAAAGAGATATTGAATATGCAGTGGGTGATAAGGTATTCCTCAAAGTTTCTCCTTGGAAGAGGATTATGAGATTTGGCAGAAAGGAGAAACTAAGTCCTTGTTTTATCGGACCATATGAGGTTTTGGAAAGAGTGGGTCCTTTGGCATATCGATTGGCATTACCTCCAGAGCTAGAAAGGATACACAGTGTCTTCCATGTGTCCATGTTAAAGAGGTACAAATCTGACCCATCTCATGTTCTATCAGTTGAAGAGATTGAGGTAAATCCAGACCTTTCATATGATGAAGAACCTATAGAAATTCTGGCATATGACATGAAGCAGCTGAGGAACAAATAGATACACCTGGTTAAAGTGCTGTGGAACCATCATTCAGGCCAGGAAGCTACTTGAGAACATGAAGGGGACATGAAGAGATAGCACCCACAGCAGTTCAGAGACTGACGCTAGGCAAAATTTCGAGACAAAATTTATTTTAAGGGGGGGAGAATTGTAACACCCCTATGTTCGGTAATGCATTTTACTATTCTGGTGACCAGTGTCTGTCCGGACAGCTAGGATGCTTAGAACTACATTTAAATGTTAGTGAGGAGAGATAAAATAATGAAATACAATAAAGGAAAATACGAGAAAAACAAAGGAAAAATAATAGTAATGAATTGTAACCAAGTTAAATGAGCCGAAAATCATAGCAATGGGTGACCGCACTGGGAAGTTGAGAAACCGATAAAAATCGGTGTTATTGAAAAATCGAGAATACAACCTGAATAGGAGCATTGTGGTCATTTGACACCCCGAGTTGCCTTTTGACCTAAATTTCCATTAAAAATAAATGATATTAAACCTTGAAAATATCATGAAAATTAAAGTGGTAGTACATAAATTGAATAGTAAAAGAAATGAGGTAAAATTTACAAATTTGGAAACTTTGGATTATTAAATCCTTAACCAAACTTAGTGCTCCACTAAGTTAAGTTAGTGGACATTAAAATATTACCAATATGGGTAGAAACTTCATCTTCAACCTTACCTTGCAAACCAGCCGAAACCCTCCCAAAGGAAGCTCCCATGGCTGCCCACCTTTCAACCCACCATGCACTCCTCATTTAGCCACCATTTCCTTAAGAGTTCTTCATTAAAGTTATAGTATACACCTTGGGCAACAGTTTGGGATCAAGAAAGGAGAGATTTCAAGGAGTTTTGACAAGCTCCACTTTAGGTACATGTTCATTTCTTCATCCTTTCTTTGTTAAACTTTGAGTTGATGTTGTGGTGAGTTGATTTATGGAAGAATTTTGAAGTTTTAATGAGTTAGGTTCAGCTCCATTTCGGCAGCCATGGAAATTTAATATGGTAACTTGTTTTCTTCATGTATTTGGTGATTTGGGGTGTTGATTTAAATGTTTAATTGTATTGAAGTTGAATTCCATGTATAAAGTTTGAATGGTAAGCTTGAAAAGTGATAATGGAAGTTGATGTGTATGTGTAATTTTTTGACAGCCTCATGATGAAGATTGAGGTGTTTAAGTTCATGAAATGTTGTTGAAGTATTGTACAAAAAATGGCAGCATATTTGTGTGGAATAGTAGTGATAAGGTATGTAAATTGATAATGGAAGTATGTGTAATAATTAGAAAGTTTATGTGTATATATTGTTGGGTTTGGACTTTGTGAATTATGGCTGTATTTGGTGCATTGTGAAATTGTTATATTCTGTCCAAGTTAACCTATAATGTAAGGTAATGAATGGTTATGGTTAGTGCCAAATGCGGAATGGTGTGGGGAAGTGAAGATGTAGTTGGTAATTTTGTGTTTGGTTTGGTGTTTGAAAGGTATGTAGAGGGCAGTGTGCAAATGAGCTTATAACCCTAAGTGTGTGGCTCCAATTGGTATGAGGCCAATTGAAGGTGAAACTAGGCACAAAATGTGCCAACTTTCATGAAAAAAGCCTACCTAAATTCTGTCCAGAAAGTGACTTGAGAAATGACCAAATCCGGATTAGTGACTTGAAAACCTAAAAATTGACCATTTGGACAGCAGTTAGTGTTTTGGCCATAACTCACTCAAAACAGGTCCAAATGACCTGAAATTTTTACCATGGATAGACTAGACATAGAGCTACAACTCTTATGAAGACACCAAAACCAAGAAATGACCATAAGCAAGTCAAAATGCTTCCACAAGTTTGGGTATAAAAACTGCCAGAACCAGAAATGACCTAAAAATGACATAAGTTTGCCATTTTAGTGCAATCTAACCAGCAATAGTAAAATGACCATAACTTAGTCTAGTAAACTCCAAATGACTTAAAATTTGTGGCAAAAGTTCACTAAGGCATAGAGCTACAAGTTTGTAAGCCGGACCAGAACTGAAAAACTGAGGGAACTAGGTCATCCAGCTAGGTCAAAATAGCATACCGAAATTCGATAAATTGCAATAAAATGCAATATACTTAAAAATGGAATTAGTAACTTATACCAACACTAAAGGACTATAAAATATGACATATTGGTAACATTAAAATTTATTCTCCTATAGTGCATTAAGGGTCAACATTATAGATTGACTAAGGAAAGTAATAGTATTAAATAAAATTAATTATTAGAAATAACTTAAAAGAGTTCGAAAACACTTCAAATTGTGTGTTTCAGTTAGCAAAGACTCAGGGAAGGGGAAGGAAACACTGGGTCCGGGCCAAGAGGTTACACTTCACAGATTTGTGCAAAACAATTATTTATTTTGATTTTTCAATTGAAATAGATTATGACAATTTGTATGTTATTGTTTTAAATTGTGGAAATTTGTTTGAATGGAAATTTGATGGATACTTATTGCTTGAAAAATATTATAAATGGTTTGAAACCACAGCTATCATGTATATTTGATTGAATTCCTCGCTAGCTTATCTAGCGGGACAAATTGACTTTGAATTCCCTCTCTGGCTGAAGTGTTGAGGTGTGTGCCTGTTGAGGACAAATAGGATGAGTATTCATTTATTTGCTAGCTAGCTATGTTATTCCTCACTAGCCATCAACTTTTGGGATGAATTGGACTATGGAATCATGATTAAGCTGTGTGTGTAATTTATTGATATTGATTGTGATATTGTGAAATGGAGTTTAATTCTTTATGACATTCACTATCTTTTGAATTCAACTATGATTTTAAGTATTCACGGTTCATATGATTTATGGTTTTAAATTGAATTTTCTTAATGTTGTGCACCACTGAGACATTGGCTCAGCGATAGCTTTTTCATTGCTGTCGGAGGTAGACAGATGGACAGAGTAGTCGAGTAGGCTGCTTGTGCTACATTTTGAGATTGCGCCGGGTATATTGAGTATACCATATTTTGTAGTTTTTATCGTAATGTATGTGTTCTGTATGTATATATTGTACTTGGTCTTGAGCAATTGTAAACTAAAATTGTAAATTATTTTGGCTTATAAAAATATTGTGACATATTTCTCCTATCTTAGCTTTTGGAAACACTGAAAAATTAATGTTGAATTGAGTTGACAAATGTTGATAAATTTATTGTGTTGAACTATTATTAGAGCTTCGGATTGAAGAAATATATATTGGAAGTGCTTTTTACAGGTTTTTGAAGAACTGTTTTATTTAAAATGCAGATGGCACTCTGCCAAAATTTTTATAAAAATTACTGATACTCAGATTTGTTATTTGGTTTCATTTAAGTAAAAAAAAAAAAAATTTAACACCTATCAAAAGTGCTCACCACTGTAAAAAGAAATAAGAAAAGGTTTAAAATCCCTTGTTGTGTATTTAATGAGTTATCAGTAGACGAAGTTTGATAATTCATTAGGTATACTATGGGATCATGTTATGCTTTACAGAGGGGTAGGGTGTGACAAGTTAAAACTTTATCAAAAAGGAAAGGAATCTAGGTTTAAAGAGGAAGTGGAAATTTCGGTCCCTTGGAGAGGGTTAAGGTTTTGAAGTATTTGATTAAATTAAACTTGTATATTTATGTTACTTAAAGTGTATATATATGAATAAAATTGAAATTGAATGAACTTGCATGAGATTTGTAATTTTATCAAATTAGGGTTTGAAACAAATTAGGGTTTGCTCATACAATAGTATATGAACATATTAATGGTCAATTAGTGACCATTTGGAAAGTTTTAAACTTAATATGAAGTGAATTGAGTCATTGAATGTTGAAAAGGGTAGGCTGCCTTGTATGCTGCAGTTTGGACTCTTGGAGTCCAGTGTGTTTGGAGAGCCTTAACTAAACTTGTGTAGCTCCAATTGCTGTAAGGCCAATTGGAGGTGAAACTAGATACATAATTCCATAACTTTGGTGAAGGAATCCTGCTCAGAAAACCAACCAAAGTGGCCCTAAAAATTGACCTAATCTGGGTGACCAATATGCTGTCTCTAGAAAATGACTAAATGAACAATGTTTATTCATTTGGTCATAACTCAATCTAGAAATGTCCATTTGACCTGAATTTTATATCAATGGAAAGCTTAGAAATTTAGGACAACTTTTATGAAGACCATAACTCTAAATTCTGACTAGAACTAAATGAAATTGTCCATCAAAGTCAGGACATCAAAACTGCAGAATTCATTCTACCCAGAAATTCTGGAAAAATTGCAATTCGGCCAGTTGTTGTATTTTGGCTATAACTTGAGCTATAAAACTCCAAATGGAGTGATTGAAAAAGTGAAATGTAACTAGAAACAATAAGGAACAACTTTGGTGCAGAACATTTGGCCAATTTCTCACTGTAGAATTGCCTAATGGAATAGTGAACTCTAGCACCCAAAACTAAAATTTCTTATTTATTTTCCATTGGTTAGAAGTATAGATTGGCAACTAATGTCAACACTATTGGGAACCAAAATGTGGTAAATCTATGTGATTAAAACTCATGTAACTATTATATATGAGAAATTCAATATTTTGACTTAAATGACTAAATGAATAGTAACCTCACATGTTAAGTATAATTATTCAAGAAATAACTTTGTAATATGCCCCAGTAGGCCTAATGTGATTGGTTTGGATAAATTGGCATGCCAATAGGGTTTTGATAGCATTACTGCATATGATGTATGGCTCCATGCCATTCTGTAATATGATAGCCTATGCCTATACCGATTATGATGTTATACTTAGCTTTATGCCTTATTGCTTTGATGGCTTATTAGCCATTCTGTTTGCACATCGGGAGACACATTGTGACCGATGGTGTGACAGCCCGAGGTATCTGGTACCCAGTGCTAATTTACCCATTTATCCAGTCTGGTAAATTTGTATAGGTTACTTGGGCATGGAAAAGTATAAATGTAATTGAATTGATTATTAAAGGAGGTAAGAAAATTAAATATCAAGATAAAGAACAAGAATGATTTCAATAAAATAAGGCTCAAAATCATCAAGGAAAAGGATTGATAAAATGCTAGAAAGAATTGAAATGAACTAGACTGATGATAAAAAAAAAAGAGAAAAGTTATCTGTTATTGAATGCATTGGAAACTTTAAAATAATTTACAATAACCTAGAAAGTATTGAATTAAACGATACAAAAGATTAGTAATAGATTTATAATTTAAATAAATATTACAATGAACTATGTTTTATTTCCATCTGTATTTTGTATATTATTTTCTTGTTATATTATTGCACCACTATGTAGAAATGCTTAGCGCGATGGATTTGTTTCCTTCGCACAGGCACTGAAGCCAAAACCCAATGGATATTAGATTGGGATTTTGAAGTCCAAATCTGCAGATGTGCTCAAGGTTGTCACCTTCTCAGCAATGTATGTAGATAGGGCTCACATTAGTCATCTTTTGTATTTTATATAGTATAAATATTTCTTATGTTGAAATGTAAACTAAGAATTGTAAATTAGAAAATTGTAATTAATATTTACATGTTGTAAATTAATGAAGATTGAAAATTTTCATATATGATTTGAGTATGAATGGAAATGTATGAAAATGATTATGAAATTGAAATATATGGATGAGATTTGAAATATGAGATGACTATGAGAATGATTGATGAGATAATTATGATTAGTATGAATAAGATTTTATTGTGAAAATATTGTTGAATTTCAAATAGGTGAATAGTAAAACAAGTTAAACTTTATTAAACTAGGGGAAACTCTGTTAGTTTTTCCATTGAAAAATAATTGATATTATAAGATAATAACTTGAAAATGATTAAAGGAATAAAGTAAGATAAGATAGGATGCTCCAGCACTGGGTGTGACATGCCTCGCTCGGCTACACTGTAGTCGAGTGAGGGGTGTCACACCTAGCATAGCATGCCATGGCCACCCAATCAGTAATAAGGAATACCTTTAAATGAACCTAAAATCATATGTTACTATGCACTAGAATCTCTCTGTTACAAAATCCCAATTCAAGCTAGAGTCATGGTTTATGTCAAACGCCATTTGCTATGAATATTATGTTCTATTTTAATTCTAATTCTTAATTAAAAAGATTTTCTCATTAGAAAATCTTTTCTGATTAAATTTGTCTGTCCTGGCCAGGAACTTGAAACATCAAGAACAATTAAATGAACATAGGATTTTATCCCTATTTACTTAAGGTAACAGATTCCATCTTGATCAACACCTACCTCCATATATAACTAGCAGGAGCTAACACATGTCCATATACCCATACACAATACAAGTATGAAAGTAGTATCAAACTCAAACCACCTATAGATAAGATAACTGTGTTATCTCAATTTTAAAGATTATATGCACTGATATGATTTATGACAATGCATTAACAAGAGTAAACTCCACGTGCTTGTCATAAGTGTCACTGGTTCGGCCTACTTATCATGTATAAGTGCCTATCATGTTTGTTATATGGCATGAGACTCACCATTCCATCTTATTTATATCTCATATAATTACCTTGGGAACAAACATGAATACAATCTTTCTGGATAAGTCACGTCCCATGTGAAGTATCCTCAATTGTGAACCAATTTATGATACTTTGTGCTAGAAATACTGTCACTCATATTCTTAACAATTTAAGAATAGAATTTCTAACAAAATATCAATGAACCTTTTCTATTACACATAAATATATTATCTAAACGGAAAAGTGAAATTTCCTTTTTTATTAATAAAACATGTACAAGATACATACTAAATGATATGCTCTAGGGCATACTTCTAACTATCTCCCACTAGCACTAGAGCCAATCATTACAATACCTTAGACCCATCTTCTCAGGATGTCAGTCTAACTGAGCTTGTGACATAGGCTTAGTGAATGGATCAGCTGGATTTTCAGCTGATGCTATTTTCTATAAGGCTACATCGCCTCGCCCAACTATCTCTCTCATAATGTGGTAGCGCCTTTCTATGTGTTTGGATTTCTGGTGAGACTGGGGTTCCTTAGCTTGTATGACTGCTCCATTATTATCACAGTAGAGTGGAACTGCTGACTCAATGGAAGGAACTACTGCAAGTTCTGTCTTGAACTTCTTTATACAAATAGCTTTCTTTGCAGCATCTGATGCAGTAATATACTCAGCCTCTGTAGTGGAATCTGCAATCGTACTTTATTTGAAACTCTTCCAACTGACTGCACCTCCATTACAAATGAACATATACCTAGAGGTAGACTTTATATCATCGATATCTGATTGGAAATCAGAATCAGTATAACCATCCAATTGCAAGTCACTACCTCCATATATCATGAATAAATCCTTAAATCTTCTTAAGAACTTAAGGATATTCTTGACAACTATCCAGTGTTCCAAACCTGGATTGGATTGAAACCTACTATTCAAACTGAAAGCATATGCGATATTCGACCTAGTACACAATATTGCATACATCAAACTTCCAATAGCCGAAGCATATGGAATCATGGCCATTTTATCTCTTTCTTCAGGTGTCATTGGAGACATCTCTTTAGAAAGGTGGATACCATGTCCCACTGGTAACAATCCTCTATTGAAATCAAGTATGTTAAACCTCTTTAATACCTTTTCCAAGCATAGACTTTGGGATAAACCAATTATTCTTTTCGCTCTATCTCTATAGATGCGAATTCCAAGAATATAGGTTGCCTCCCCTAAGTCTTTCATGGAGAATGTATTTGACAACCATACCTTTGAAGGAGCGGAAGCATGAAAATTATTAGTTTAGAACATTGAATTAAAAAATTTTCTTCTAAGGTCTCATGCATCATGCAAGATTCATTATTTACCTAATTGATTTCAATATTCAACAATATATTAAAACATTTTTAATATGTTTTTAGATCTATATTTTCCATTTAAGATTTTAGAATTAACAGATTAATTTATTAGAACCCTAGATTAATACAAGAATATGTGCACTAACCTTTTGATGCACTGTTGATGTGTTTGGTACCTTTGGGAAGAACCTAGGACAGCAGATGTTATTCCTCTAGCTTTTCCACACTAAGATCACCAATGGTAGCCCCTTGAACAGCTTCTCAAGCCTTTCCAATCAATTAGAAACTGAGGTTTTGCCTTTTAGAGAGGTTATAGATATATATTGGACACTAGAAACGATTTTTAGCAATTTTAATTCAAGAGAATGTTGGCAATTCTCTTTGAATTGATGAGAGATGAAGAAGAATAGAGGAAGAAGACAACCAGGGTGGTGACACCTCTTTGAGAAAATCAAATTGCTTATTTTGTTCTTTCATCCTATCCCTTATATAGCCAGGTCACTACTTAAAACCCTTGCCACATGTCATCTTTTGATTGACTCAGAATTTTAATTGACCCAATCATATTATGCCAAGTGTCAAAACTAGAATTAATCTTGACTTTGATCATCTTAAATGATTGGAAGACAAATGGCAAGCTTATGTATAGTGCCATATGTCACCATCTCATGGTGCCACATGTCACCCTGTGAAATGACCAAATTACCCTTGTGTCTTAATTTTGAGTTCTCAACCAAAAATAATTATTTCTCTTCTTCTAATCAATTTATATCAAATATAAATTAATTAATTAATCTCTATTAATTAATTTCTCATAATTAAATTTATATTTAAACACTTTAAATATAAATTTAACTTATACTATACATCCAATAACCTATATTTGGTTTCAAGCTATGCTAGGGACTTTGCAATCTTATTGCAAACCAAACCTATTTAATTAATCAATTAAACTCTTTAACTAATTAATTAAATTACATTTAACTTAGTGATTACTTGTGTATGTGTGTGACTTACTAGGCTCATCACTAATTGGCAATGAGATATGATATCAACTCTTAATATCATTAGAACTCTTTCTTATCATAAATGATTTCTCTAAATCATTTTAGGCAGCTCATAGACTATGGTTAATACCTAGCATAGCATGACACAACCACCCAATCAATAATAAGGTTTACCTTAAATAAACCAATAATTATATGTTACCATGCACTAGAATCTCTTTGTTACAAAATCCCAATTCAAGTTGGAGTCATGGTTTATGTTAAACCCCATTTGCTATGAATATTATGTTCTCTTTTAATTCTAGTTTTTGATTAAAAAGATTTTTTCATCAGAAACTCTTTTCTAATTAAATATATCTGTACTGGCCAAGAACTTGAAACATCAAGAACAATTAAATGAACATAGGATTTTATCCCTATTTACATAGGGTAACAGATTCCATCTTGATCAACACCTATCTCCATATATAACTGGTAGGAGCCAACACATGCCCATATACCCATACACAGTATAAGTATGAAAGTAGTATCAGACTCAAACCACCTATATACAAGATAACTGTGCTATCTCAAGTCTAAAGATTATATGCACTGATATGATTTATGACAATGCATTGATAAGAGTAAACTCCATGTGCTTGTCATAAATGTCACTGGTTCAGCCTACTTATCATGCATAAGTGCCTATCATGTTTGTTATATGGCATGAGACTCACCATTTCATCTTATTTACATTTCATATAAATAACTTGGGAACAAACATGATTACAATTTTTCTGGATAAGTCATGTTCTTATTGTGAAGTATCCTCGATTGTGAACCAATTTATGATACTTTATGCTGAAAATACTGTCACTCATATTCTTAACAACTTAAGAATAGAATTTTTAACAAAATATAAATGGACCTTTTCTATTACACACACATATATTATGTAAATGGAAAAGTGAAAATGCCTTTTCATTAATAAAACATGTACAAGATACATACTAAATGGTATGCTCTAGGGCATACTACTAACAACCTTTACAGTTGTCAACTTACATGTGTCATTACCCATCAACAAAATGTCACACATATAAGACAAGGAAAGTGACAACACTATCACTAACCTTCTTATATACACACAGCTCATCCTCATTTTTGATAAAACCAAATGACTTAATGGCTTTATCAAAACGGATGTTCCAACTCCTCGAAGTTTGTTTCAACCCATAAATGGACCGCTTTAGGTTGCATACTTTGGAACCATCATGGGATTCAAAACTCCTAGGTTGTTCCATGAAAATGTTTTCTTCAATGTATCCTTTGAGAAAAGCTGTTTTCACATCCATCTGCCAAATCTCATAATCATAGTATGCAGCTATTGCTAATAGAATCCTAATTAATTTAAGCATGGCAATAGGCGAGAAAGTCTCCTCATAGTCGATTCCTTACCTTTGGCAAAACCCTTTCGCTACTAGCCTTACTTTATAGGTCAATACTTTCCATCAGAACCAATTTTCTTCTTGAAAACCCATTTATTCCCTATAAGTACAATACCTTCAAGTGGGTCAAGAAGATCCCAAACTTGATTCTTATACATGAAATCAATTTTGGATTTCATAGCTTCAATCCATTTTGAAGAGTCTATATCTGATATAACTTCTTCATAAGTAAGTGAATCATCTCCATGATCTACTTCTTCATGAGTAAACAACTCTTATTCTTCTTCTTGAAGAAAACCATATCTCACTGGTGGGTGAGATATCCTGGTTAATCTGCGAGGAACAGCTGTAGATGTTTCATCAATAGGTGTAGGTTGACTAAATGGATATATATCCATCTAATTTGTTGGTTGGTTAGAACTCTCTAATTCTAACTCTATTTGCCTTCCTTTGCCTCCTTCTTGAACAAACTGTTGTTCAAGAAATGTGGCATCTCTACTTACCATAACCTTTTGTGATGTAGGAAAATAAAAATAATATCCAAAACTCTCTTTTGGATATCCAACAAATCGACCTTTTTTTGATCTGGTTTCCAATTTATCAGTGTTCAGCTTTTTGATATAAGCTGGACAACCCCAAATCTTAACATGCTTAAGAATTGGTTTTCTTCCATGCCATATCTCATAAGGTGTGGAAAATAGTGATTTTGATGGAATCCTATTCAGAATATGGAAAGCTGATTCTAATGCAAATCCCCAAAAGGAGATTGGCATATCAGTATACCTCATCATACTATGTACCATATCTAATAGGGTACGATTTCTCCTTTCAGATACACCATTCAGCTGTGGTGTTCCTGGAGGAGTCAGCTGGGAAACAATGCCATGCTTTTTCAAGTGTTCATCAAATTCAGTATTCAAGTATTCACCTCCATGATCTGATTGAAGAGCTTTAATACTTTTTCCTATTTGATTTTCTACTTCAGATTTAAATTCTTTGAACTTTTCAAAGGATTCATGTTTGTATTTCATCAAATACAAATACCCAAACCTTGATTTATCATTAGTAAAGGTAATAACGTAATGAAAACAACCTCTAGCCATTTCTTTAAATGGACCACATACATCACTATGTATTAGCTCCAAAATATTCAGCTCTTAGCCCTTGTCCAACAAAAGATGATCTAGTCATTTTGCCCTGAAGGCAGGATTCACAAGTTAGAGTAGGTTTAGAACCCAATGAGGATAGAATCCCCATTTTCTCCAGTTTTACAATCCTATCTTTTGCAACATGACCTAATCTTAAGTGCCAAATATATTTTGAACTTGAGTTGATTTTCACCATGACATTGCATTCTTTTAGATTACTTGCATTCATTTTGTGTTTATCATTATTATCCAAATAATAAAAACTATCATGCACATAACTCGAGTCAACATATTTATTTTCAAAATAAATATTGCAAACATCATCTGTGAAATGAAATTCATAGCCATTTCTAGTCAAACTAGATATAAAAATGATATTCTTAAAAGCATCAGGTACATATAAGATATTATTCAAACACAAAACATATCCAGACATGTAAAAAGATTTAGATCCTATGAGTGAAGCTTCAACAGTTGAGCCATCGCCAATTCAGAGTCTAACATCTCGAGAATGCAAGCTGCTACTATTTGCTAGTTCCTGCATATTATAAGAAATGTGGGAACTGGCACCAGTATCTAAAACCTAAATTGTAGATGAACTATGAGAATCATCAATATCTAAATAACAATATATAGACATACCTTCCGAAGGTGTATCCTTCTTGTCCTTCAGAGAAGCAAGATACTCTGGGCAGTTCCTTTTCCAGTGCCCATCCTTCTGGCAGTGAAAATACTTTCCTTTGCCTCCATCAGCTTTGGTCTTCCCTTTCTATTTAGCTGTCCTCTTGGAAGGACCAGGAATTTGAGGTTTCTTTTTCTTATTGCCCTTCTTCTTGTTGGACTTTCCAACAGAAGAAGATATAATCAAAGCTACCTCTTTTCCTTTATTACCCGGCATATTCTTTTGGGGAATAACCAACATGTTAAGTAGACCAGCGAAGGTGTATTCCTGCTTAGTCATATGGAAATTTGTTACAAAATTCCCTAATGACTCAGGAAGGGACTAAAGGATCAAATCCGCCTGCAGTTGGAAATCCATGTTAAAGTCAAGATGTTCCAACTGCTCAATAAGCCGAATCATCTTGTGGACATGATCTCCAACATTTTGTCACTCGGACATCCTCATAAGAAATAGCTGCCTAGATATCTCATACCTGGCATTCCTGCTATATTCACCATACAACTCTTATAGGTGAAGGAGGATCTCACTTGCATATTGTATGTTCTCATGTTGCTTCTGTAACTCATTACTCATAGAAGGAAGCATGTAACACTTGGCTCTCATATCATGTTCCTTCCACTTGTCCAAAGTTTCATGTTCCTCTTGAGTGGCCTCTGGAGGTAAGGGACCAGGAACCTATGAGTCTAGAACATATTTTATATGTTCAAGGTTCAAGACAAGTTTCAAATTTCTTAGCCAATCAGAAAGATTAAGTCCTGTCAACCTATTGCGATCAAGTATGCTCGCAAGGATATTGGATGGTGGTGGTTATGGTGTGCTCATTATTATCAAAAAAATTAATTGCAGAAAATAACCAGATTAATTAGTAAATGTATCATGTATTTAACCAAAATGATTATTGTCTTTTAATCAAATTGGTCCTCCCATTAACTTAGCGAATCCTACACTTCCAAAGTAGAAAACGGAAATCCTAGTTAGATGGATTTCTAGTGGGTGATTGAATTCTTATAATCTTGTTGGTCATCCTCAGCCACATCCATTATTAGAATTACAATAAACTATAAGTGAGCAACTCCTTGCCCATCATATCTCATGTAAGGTTCAATCCTTTTACCTAGCCCCTAATACTCAAAATCTCAGACACATCCATTATTGACTTATCTTGCATTAGTTAAGTTGATCCCATTGAGCCAGTAAACATGCAAATAATTTTAATGTCCTCTGGCACATCCATTATTGGCCACCAAACCATTTACATATTTACAACATCTCATGCTTAACAATTATTCTTAAGAAAATCTCTTAAATTAATTGCATCATATGCAAGTATTTTAAATTTCTTAAAATAATTGCCTAAATGGAGGGCCCATGATATAGTTACTTTAATTATACCATTTCCAACTTAATCATTTATTTGGAAGATTTAGTGGTCGGCCTAATTACTATTATGGTTTTACTTTGCACATTATCCAATTAGCATGCATATATTAAATACTTGCATATATTCCCATACATCTCATGCATACATGGATAAACATATAAATATGGTATGATTATGGACTTTCTAAAGGATTCAATTCTGAGCCACCAAGAATTGAATCAGGGCATTCATAGGTGCATTTCATTCATTCATATTACAAGAGTTACTGAAGGAGTACATAATCAACACTTGATCTTGAATCCCTCCAACTGGTCCCACCAATGCTCTTGACCTCCTTGATCTTCTTACAAACCAATTACATAGTAATCCTTGGCATACCAAGGCGAATTTACAAGAACATAGACTTTAAAGTTCCCAAATAAATGAAATTACAACCCAAAAATATTACAACCTTTATAATACATGCCACCAAAATTAAATTAATTGATTTACAACCCAAAGAAAAATAAAAAAAAAAATAAATCCAATCACATTGGTATTTTATTGTCCATGATCATTTATCATGCATATTACTATTTAATAATTAAATAAAATATACATACTAAAATTAAATTAAATATCTCATATTCAACTTAAAAATCAAGATTTGAATATGATTTAAACAAATTTAAAAATTCAGATTTGAATCACATTCAAACAAATTTAAAAATTAATATTTGAATCACATTCAAACAAATTTAAAAATTCATATTTGAATAAAAATTTAATCGTGTGATTAAAACTCCTAATTAAACATTTTAATTAGTCATTGGCCTAATTATGGGCCTTGAAAAATAAGCCCACGCTCAAGCCTAAGTCATGCGCACCCTAGGTGTGCACAACTATGCGCACAATGCCCTAGGTGTGCACAACTATGCGCACAACACTATGCCGCCACACTTGCCTTTGCAACTAGCAATGCATCAATCATCTTATGATCAAATCACACAATTAAATATATATTAAACAATATAAATGGTAAATATAGCGGCTCTGATACCAATTGAAGGAGCGGAAGCATGAAAATTGTTATATTAGAACATTGAATTCAAAAATTTCTTTTAAAGTTCATGCATCATGCCATATCCATTATGTGCCTAATTGATTTCAATGTTCAATTGCATAAAACTCTTTTAATATGTATAAGGATCAACATTTGCCATTTAAGATTTTTAAATTAACAAATTAATTCATTCGAACCCTAGATTAATACAAGAATATATGCACTAATCTTTTGATGCACTGTAGATGCGATTGGTACCTTTGCGAAGCACCTAGGACCCCAAGTGTTGCCCCTCTAGCTTGTCCACACCAAGATCACCAATGGCAGCCCCTAAACAAGCTTCTTAATCCTCGCCAACCAATTAGAAATTAGGGATTTGCCTTTTGAGAGGTTGTAGATGTATATAGGACACTAGAAACAATTTCTAGCAATTTTAATCCAAGAGAATATGGGCAATTCTCTTTGAATTGATGAGAGAAGAAGAAGAAGAGAGGAAGAGAGCATAGAAGTGGTGACACCTATGAGAGAAAAATCAGAATGTGTATTTTTTATTCTTTCATTCTTTCCCTTTTATAATTAGGTCAATACTTAAAACTCTTGCCACATGTCATCACCTGATTGCATTTTAATTTAAATTGACCTAATCATATTAAGTTGTGACACCCCTTACCCGTCTACAGTGTAGCCGAGCAAGTTATGCCACTCTGTGTGCCGGAGCACCAATTTATATTTCTAATTACAATTTATCCCTTTTAATTTATTTATTTTTAATTTTTGATAAATCTAAATTTTTTAGCAAATTTTATAGAAAATCCAGCAGAGTGCCGGCTGTAAATTGGAAAAACAGTTCTTATGAACCTGTTTAAAAACACTTCCATTATAATTTTCAAATCGAAACTCCATTATACACATTCAAGTCAATCTCAAAATCTCAATCTCAAATCACAACACTATTTTCCGAAATATTTCTTTTCACTTCATTGCTGAAAGTACATTCATAAATATTTCTCAACATCATATACAGAAAATTCCAATAATATGAAATTTTATATATTTACAACATTACATCATTACAAGAGTTTATAGTAACAACCCAAAGCTAATACAAAATGCAAAATATAAAATATTACCCAAAATCCTAATGTCCTACCTTATGTAGTGCAGATGTGAAGTGACTCTGGACTCCGGATGCAGCTCTGAATGCTCACCCTGTCTAATGTCTGCTGGGCTCTCCAGCTAGGTCTCCAGTACCTGTGCATGGCAAAAGCGACGCGCTAAGCAATTTTGCTTAGTGGTGACAATATAAAATAAAATAAAATGAAATAAAAATAAATATGCAAAATGTATGTTTACATTTTTGGGTAGACTTAATTTCTGCTATTAATTGCTGTGTTATCCATTTAAAATTCTGTAGGGTTTATTATCATTGCCTGAGTAACCTATATTAGTCGACTGGACTGGATAAATGGGTAAAATGGCACTGGGTACTAAGTACCTCGGACCATCACACCATCGGTCACATTGTGTCTCCCGGTGTGCAACATAATAGCTAATAAGCTATAATAATTATCGGGGTTAAAACCCAAGTGTAATAATTCAAATAACATAGCCAAAGGCTATTTTGTTACAGAATGGCATGAAGCCATATGCAGTACTGCTAACAGAACCCTATTGGCATGCCAAGCTATCCAAACCAATCTTGTTAGGTATACTAGGGCATTTTACACTTTCAAGTTTCACAATTTTTGGAATTTAAGTTTTAGTGTTACTATTCTATTCATTGGTCAGCAAAAATGTTGACTTTTGCATAGGTAATAGGTACATTGGTTCTAATATCATCAACATACCACATTTTGCATTCAAAATTTGTTGGTATTGGTTGCCAATACCATTTCTAAGCTTAATGTTAGTTGGGCAGAATTTTCAGTTTTTATGCTTTGTATTTACTATTCAATTGGTCAATTTTGCAGTGGGAATTTGGCAAACTGATCAACATGAAAGTTGTTCCTTATTTTGTCTAGTTCCATTTCCTTTTTTGAATCACTCCATTTGGAGTCTTGTAGCTCTAGTTATGGTCCAAAAACTACAACTGGCAGGATTGAAATTTTGTCCAAAATTTCTGGACTGACCATATCTATAGTGTAATGAACAGTGACTGTAACTCACCTTTTGAATATATTCTGGTCATAATTTGGGTCAGGTTTCTTCATGAAAGTTGTTGGTATATATCTCATCTTTTTGCTGGTAAAATTTTAGGTCAATTGGACATTTCTACACTGATTAATGGCAAAATGACCAAACATTATTAATTTGGTCATTTTGCCTAGGTAGACTGCAGGTCACCCAGATTAGGGCAAGCTTTTGGTCCACTTGGTTTGGTTTTATGGGCATGGTTTCTTCACCAACTTTGTGCCATTATGTGTCTTTTTTCATTTCCAATTAGCCTTGCACCAATTGAACCTCTACAATTCAAGTTATGGTTGCCCAAACCTGCTGGACTCATGTCCAATTCTGTAGGTCACCAAGGGTAGCCACACCAAACTCAAATCCCATCACTCAACACACTTCATTTTTGATTTAAATAGACCTAAATGGTCACTAATTGACCATTAATACCTATTTTCATCATCACATGGTCAAAATCACATTTCTCCACCCCAAACCCTAACTCAACATTTCAAACCATGCATTAAGATTGCATTTCATCAATCCACATAAAAGAGACATATTATGGGCAGCCATACTACCCTTTTAACTTCATTAAAACCATCACCATCTTGCCTAAGCAAGGCTGCCAAAACTTAGGGTTTACATACAAATGGTATTCCATCAATTTTCCTTATCATTTGCACTCATTCATAATTATTAAACATGAATTTAAAGTGAAATTTAAGTTCAAGTCACTAACCTCTATGGAGTGAGATTTTTCCTACTTGTTAAAGCTCTTGTTCTCCTCTTCTTTTTGCTCTCAAAAGAATCACCAAAGTGTAAGAACACTTTTTTGTGTTGGGAGTATAAGGGTTAGTGGGGTGAGAGCTAGGGAAAATCAAGCTTATAAAGCTTGAAAATGGTGGTTAGGGAAGGAAAGGTCACGACAAGAAGGAAATGAAAGAGAGATATCTGATTTTTGTTTCCTTTTCCAGCCCATTTTACCTCTTTTAAATAGAGTTATGCCATGTGTCCATATAATATAGGTTGGGAGAACTTTAATGACATCATTATGATGTCATAAATCTAGTTTCCTTCATTTTCTCTTCATTTCTTGTCTATTTAATTGCAATTAAATTTTTAACAACATTTGTGCATATTTTATGTTATATAAATTATTTATTTAACTAGACAAGTTGGCCAAAAATCATATCTGAAGACGAAATGACCAAAATGCCCTTCGTTTGGCTTAACGGGCTAAAATTATCTATACCGATTGAAAAATTTTTCTAAGTATTTTCTTGGCATTCTAATGCCATAAGAACCTCAATGACCCTTCTCTGAAGTCCCAAAAATTATTTTATAATTTTTCCCCCTAGTCTAGGGCTCCTAGTTGCGAGAACTATAACTTCTCACTAGGTTACCCATCGCTAGGGCACCGGCTCATTTAACTTGGTTGTATTTTATTCCTAAAATTTTTCCTAAATTTTTCTTATTAATATTTGAGTTAATTATGGTTCCTCACTTTAGTTTAAATATTTTTCCGGATGTTCTAGCTATCCGGGCCGACACTGGTCACCGAAACAGTAGAATGTACGGAGTTGCTACAAGGAGGGTGTTACAACTCTTCCTCTCTAATAAAAATTTCGTCCTCGAAATTTACCTATTGCAAATAGTTGAGGGAACTTTTGTCTCATTGCTTCTTCACTTTCCCAAGTTGCCTCTTCAGTGTTGTGGTGCCTCCAAAGCACTTTCACCAGTGGAATTTGTTTATTTCTCAATTCCTTCACTTTCTGAGCTAGGATCTGTATAGGTTCTTCTGTATATGTCAAGTCCGGTTGGATTTCAATCTCTTCCATGGAAATGACATGTGAAGGGTCTGAGTGATATCTTCTCAACATAGAAACATAGAATACATTGTGTATTTTATCCAGTTCTGGTGGTAAAGCTAGCTGATAAGCCACCGGTCCCACACGTTCAATGACTTCATATGGGCCAATGAACCTAGGGCTTAACTTACCCTTCCTTCCAAACCTCAATACTTTCTTCCATGGTGAGACTTTGAGAAATACTTTATCGCCAACTGCATACCCTATCTCTTTTCTCTTCAAGTCGCATAAGATTTTTGTCTATCTGAGGCAACCTTTAGGTTTGCTTTGATTATCTTTACTTTCTCCTCAGTTTGTTTCACCAGGTCTGGTCCTACCAGCTTATCTTCGTCCAATTCAGTCTAGCACACTGGGGTTCTACATTTCCTCCCATACAGTAATTCATACAGAGCCATTTGAATACTAGCCTGATAGCTATTATTGTATGCGAATTCTGCCAGTGGGAGGTATCTATCCCAGCTCCCCTCAAACTCAATGACACAACTCCTTAGTATATCCTCCTGGATCTATCACATAAGTCACATTATTACTATCATTTCAATTTATTAATTGCAAAAATTCAATTAGTTTTTGGGTTTACCTGGATCACTCGTTCTGACTGTCCATTCATTTGGGGATGAAAAGCCGTGCTAAAATGGAGTTGTGCGCCCAAGGCTTCTTGCAACTTTTTCCAGAATCTCGATGTAAACCTTGGGTCTCGATCAAATATGATGGAAAGTGGGATTCCATGCAGTCTAACTATCTCACTGATATACAATTCTGCTAGCTTCTCCAGTGAGTAGTCAGTCCTAACTGGCAGAAAATATACTAACTTCGTCAATCTATCCACTATCAGCCACACTGCATCATGCTTCTTTTGGGTGAGAGGTAGACCACTAACAAAATCTATAGTGACCCGGTCCCATTTCCATTCAGGTATGCTTATAGGCTGTATCAATCCTGATGGAACTTGATGTTCTGCTTTAACTTGCTGACATGTTAAACACTTAGTCACATAGTCAGCTATATCCCTCTTCATACCAGGCCACCAATAATGAGGCTTCAAATCATTATACATTTTCGTGCTTCCCGGGTGCATAGCATAAACACTATTATGTGCTTCTTTCAAAATGCTCGTCTTTAGTTCCCCATCATCTGGTACACACACTCTTCCACTGTAGTACAGACACCCATCTGCTTTCACCTCATATTCAGTTTCCTTTCCCTTTGGAATTTTACCCACAATGGCCATTAATTTTTCATCTGCCCTCTGCCCATCTTGTATCTGCTGTAGCAGGGTTGGCCTCACTTACAACTCAGCCAAAATAGCTCCATCTTAAGCTAAGGACAGACAGGCATTGAGTGATCTTAAAGCTATGATGGACTTCCTGCTTAAGGCATCAGCAACTACATTTGCCTTCCCAGAATGATAATCTATCACACAATCATAGTCCTTTAGGAACTCAATCCATCGCCTCTGTCTGAGATTGAGCTCCTTCTGGATTGGCAAGTATTTTAAACTCTTCTGGTCTGTATAGATGTAGCATTTTTCACCATATAAATAATGCCTCCATATCTTCAATGCGAAGATAATTGCCGCTAATTTCAGGTCATGAGTAGGGTAGTTCTATTCATGTGGCCTTAACTGCTTGGAAGCATAGGCGACTACTTTCCCCTCTTGCATCAATACACACCCTAGCCCATTATGTGAGGCATCACTATAGACCACAAAGTCTTTTCCCGACACTGGCTGTGTTAACATTGGTGCTTCTATCAACATAGTCTTTAACCTCTCAAAACTGGCTTGGCACTTGTCTTTCTAGCCAAATTTCACATTCTTGTGCAATAACTTGGTCATTGGAGCAGCTATAAGAGAGAACCCCTTCACAAATCTTCTGTAACACCCAATTAGCCCCAAGAAAGTTTTGACCTCAGTTGTATTTCTAGGAGGCTTCCATTCCATCACTGCTTCTATCTTTTTGGGATCTACTCTAATCCCCTCAGCTGATACTATGTGTGCAAGGAAAGTGATTTCACTCATCCAAAAGTCACACTTGGACAGCTTAGCATAAAGCTTCTTTTCTCGTAGGGTTTGCAGAACAATCCTCAAATGTTCATCATGTTCTTCCCTGTTCTTAGAATACACCAGAATATCATTAATAAAGACCACTACAAACCGATCTAGATATGGATGAAAGATACGGTTCATAATGTAACAGCCCGATCCTTCTCCAGTTAGTATTGTCCGCTTTGGCCCATGGGCCTCACGGATTTGTCCCTTGGGAGGTTTCATTCCCAAAAGCGCGCTGACCAGGTGAGGAAGGCTCCCACATATATGGCCCAAATCTTTTCTTCCCGTTTTCGATGTGGGACACGAAGTTTCCACCCCAGTGCATAGTTGGTTGAACAAGCACGTCCCAACCCCATCTCTGGGTCGTGACAAGCCCACCAGCTTCCGCCTGGTGCGTCCTCGCACCACACACCGTACTAGAGGGAGTCCAGCTCTGATACCAAATTGTAATAAAAAAAATGTAAAAGACCCAGAATTTATGATTTGTAAATATTAATTCAATTATTAAATTATTGTTATTATAAATTATGCACCACTAAGCGTTATGCTTAGCGCGTTGGTTTTCCATCGCGTAAATCAAGATCGTGATGCACGCAGTAGTATTTGGACAGAGTTCCAACCAGATCTGCCACCGATCAGAGTCACCTCACCAGTCTGTTGTATTTTGGTAGGGCCCATGTGTAGACTAGTATTTTGGTTCATTATGTCTAGTCATGATGTAATTACTAGTTTATGATGCATTTTATTTTGGACTTGAAATAAAAACTTATAATTTATTGTCTATGAATTTCAATATGAATGCAATAGATGACACTTCATTTTGAGATCTCATAAATAGTTGCGAATGATATGATAAAAGAGAATATGATATGGAAATATGTGAGATGATTATGAATATCTTAACAGGTGATAGTGGAACCCGCCAGATGCTAATAAAATAGTGGAGGATCTGTTTGGGTCTCCACAGAAATAAGATATATAAAAAAAAAAAAATTTCTACTCATAGAATACATGTTTTAAATGACATCAAAAGTTTACAATAGATATGATAAAACAAGATAGGGTGCTCCGGCACCGAATGTGGCACTTCTTGCTCGGCTATGCGGTAGACGGGTAAGGGGCGTCACATTTAGTGGTATCAGAGCCAGGGATGGGGTTGGGAAACTTCTTGTCATTTAGTGATATCAGAGCCTGGGTCGTGACATTTCTTGTCACGACCCAGGGATGGGGTTGGGACGTGCTTGTTCAACTAACTACGCACTGGGGTGGAAACTTCGTGTCCCACATCGGAAACGGGAAGAAAAGATTTGGGCCATATATGTGGGAGCCTTCCTCACCTGGTCAGCGCACTTTTGGGAATGAAACCTCCCAAGGGACAAATCCGTGAGGCCCATGGGCCAAAGCGGACAATACTAACTGGAGAAGGATCGGGCTGTTACACATAAGGTCCATAAATGCTGCTGGTGCATTTGTCAAACCAAATGCCATCACTTGAAATTCATAGTGCCCATACTGGGTTTTGAATGCAGTTTTTGACAAATCTGCATCCTTTACCCTCAAGTGATGATATCCTGATCTGAGATCAATTTTTTAAAATACACCGGCTCCCTTCAACTGATCAAACAGATCGTCAATTCTGGGCAATGGATATTTATTCTTTACAGTTACTTTGTTCAACCGTCAGTAATCAATACACAATCTCAAAGTTCCATCCTTCTTCTTTATAAATAGCACCAGAGCTCCCCATGGTGACACACTAGGGCGTATGAACCCTTTATCAAGCAACTCTTGCAACTGAGTTTTCAACTCCCTCAATTCAGTGGGTGCCATCCTATAAGGAGCAATAGAAATGGGTGCTGTACCAGGCATTACCTCAATAGCAAACTTGACTTCCCTTTCTGGTGGTAAACCAGGCAACTCTTCAGGAAACACATTTGGGAAGTCTCTCACTGTGGGTATATCACACAGGTTCGGCTTAGCCTGCCTAGTATCAACCACGTGTGCTAGGTAAGCTTCACAGCCTTTTCTCATCAATCTTCTTGCAACTGTGGCTGAGATAACATTGGATAGGAAATCTGTCCTTTCACCCACAGTAGTGATCTCATTACCCTTAGATGTTTTCAGAGAAATCCTTTTTAATTTGTAATCAACTGTTGCTTGGTGACGTGACAACCAGTCCATTCCCAAAATCATGTCAAACTCGTGGAAGTGCAATTCAATTAGGTCTGCCCGAGAATTCATACCCCTAAATCCTCAACGGGCAACCTTTATAGACCTTATTCACTACCATATTGTGGCTTAGTGGATTTGTGATCAGAATGTCTTGATCACTCTCCTCTACTAGAACTCCCCTCTCTGTGGGTAGTTTGATGCAAATGTAGGAATGAGAGGATCCTGGATCCACTAATGCATGCACAGAAGTGTTGTAGAGGGAAAAGGTACCCCTGATGACATCCGAGGCATCTTGCTTTTCCTGAGCTCTGATGGCATAGGCCCTGGCAGGTATTCTAGTATCTAGACTCTCAACTGACTCGGATACAGGCCTCAATGCTGGACCAGCTGCCTCAGGTTTACTGGGCTTCCTACCCCTTGGTGGTGCAGGAGCAGGTCTGTCAGTTTGTGCTGGAGCAACAGTAGTAGTCCTCTTCGGACAATTCTGGATCTGGTGTTCTGTCGATCCACACCGTAAGCATGCACCGGTCACTCACCAACAATCCCCCTTATGCCACTTCTGACAGTACTAACAAGAAGATGCAGCAGGGGCTGGTCCCCAAAACACCGTCCCTGGACAGCTGCCCACTGATGGTGTGGACTGGCCTCTCCTAGGTGTAAACTATGGTCTGGGCCCCTGAGACTGACCCCAACCCTGTGGTAGTCTTGAAATCTAAGCAGGAGGACCCTTACTCTTCTTACTAGGAGCAGAAAATGTACTGGACTGACCCGGACCCCTCTTTTGCTATCTTTCCCTTCTATTTTGTTCATCTATCCGGACCCTTTCCACTTTTGATGCAGCATCTACTAGCTTAGCAAAATCAGTGATCTCCAATGCTGTGATCATGACTTTGATGTTGTCATTAAGCCCTTCTTCAAACCATCTGCACCTCTCTGCCTCTGTAGGGACTATCTCCCTCCCATATCAGATCAGTCTAAAAACTCACGCTCATGCTCAATCACTGATAATTGTCTCTGTCTCAGACTGATAAATTCTCTTCTGCGCTCTTCTAGATACACTTTGCTCACATATTTCTTCCTGAACTCTATGAGGAAGAATTCCCAAGTGATCCATTCAGGTTGCACCTCACTGGTTACTGTGTCCCACCACTAATATGCATCATCCTGAAGTAGGGACACAGCACCCTCCAGGTTCTGCTCGGGGGTGCAGTTAAGCTGTTTCAGCACTCTAATGGTTCTATCCAACCAGTTTTCTACGGTCATGGGATCATCCTCCCTCTTCCCAAAGAAGTCCATAGCCCCATGCTTTCGCAGTTTCTCTAAATGAGATTTCTATGGTACTGGTGGAGGTTGTGGCTGTGGTTTTGGTGATGGTATTGCCCCCATCATTTGCCGGTAGAATTTACTCATTTGCTGAAATAGAGCAAATTGAGGTTGGGCAGGTGCCTCAGCTGCTGGTGGAGCAGATTCTCCCCTGCCCCCAGATTCAGCCCTGGGTGGAGCACGACTCTCCACGTCTTCTTCAACTGCTATTTGCGAAGCAGGATCCTTATCCTATTCAAAATAAGAAAACAAACAGATCTGCATCAGTGTCACCTCAACACTTATAAATGGAATGCAATGGTATGCACTCTATCTAGGCCCAGAAACACCTAAACCGATACTCTGATACCACTAAATTTGACACCCCTTACCCGTCTACGGTGTAGCTGAGCAAGTTATACCACTCAGTGTGCTGAAGCACCAATTTATATTTCTAATTACAATTTATCCCTTTTAATTTTTTTATTTACAATTTTTGCTAAATTTAAATTTTTTTGCAAATTTTATGGAAAATCCGGCAGAGTGCCGACTGTAAATTGGAAAAACAGTTCTTCTGATTCCAAATCCAAACTCCATTATACACATTCAAGTCAATCTCAAAATCTCAATCTCAAATCACAACACTATTTTCAGAAATATTTCTTTTCACTTCATTGCTGGAAGCACATTCATAAATATTTCTCAACATAATATACAGAAAATTCTAATAATATGAAATTTTATATATTTACATTATTACATAATTACAATAGTTTATAGTTACAAACCAAAGCTAATAAAAAATGCAAAATATAAAATGCTAACCAAAATCCTAATGTCCTACCATATGCAGTGCAGATGTGAGGTGACTCTGGACTCCGGATGCAGCTCTGAATGCTCACCCTGTCTGATGTCTGCTGGGCTCTCCAGCTAGGTCTCCAGTACCTGCGCGTGGCAAAAGAGACGCACTAAGCAATTCTGCTTAGGGGTGACAATATAAAATAAAATAAAATGAAATAAAAATAAATATGCAGAATGTATGTTTACATTTTTGGGTAGACTTAATTTTTGCTATTAATTACAGTATTATCCATTTAAAATTCTATAAAGTTTATTATCATTGCCCAAGTAACCTATATTAGTCGATTGGACTGGATAAATGGGTAAACTGGCACTGGGTACTAAGTACCTCGGACCATCACACCATCGGTCACATTGTGTCTCCCGGTGTGCAACAGAACAGCTAATAAGCTGTAATAATTATCGAGGTTAAAACCCAAGTGTAATAATTCAAATAATATAGCCAAAGGATATTTTGTCACAGAATAGCATGGGAAGCCATGAAACACATAATGGCATGAAGCCATATGCAGTATTGCTAACAGAACCCTATTGGCATGCCAAGCTATCCAAACCAATCTTGTTAGGTATACTAGGGCATTTTACACTTTTAAGTTTCATAATTTTTGAAATTTAAGTTTTAGTGTTACTATTCCATTCATTGGTCAACAAAAATGTTGACTTTTGCATAGGAAATAGGTACATTGGTTCTAATATCATCAACATACCACATTTTGCATTCAAAATTTGTTGGTATTGGTTGCCAATACCATTTATAAGCTTAATGTTAGTTGGGTAGAATTTTCAGTTTTAATGCTTTGTTTTTACTGTTCCATTTGTCAATTTTGCAGTGGGAATTTGGCAAACTAATCAACAAGAAAGTTGTTCGTTATTTTGCCTAGTTGCATTTCCTTTTTTGAATCGCTCCATTTGGAGTTTTGTAGCTTATGTTATGGTCCAATAACCACAACTAGCCAGATTGAAACTTTGTCTAGAATTTCTGGACTGACCATATCTATAGTGTAATGAATAGTGATTGCAACTCACCTTTTGAATATATTCTTGTCATAATTTGGGTTAGGTTTGTTCATGAAAGTTGTTGGCCTATATCTCATCTTGTTTCTGGTAAAATTTCAGGTCAATTGGACCTTTCTACACTGATTTATGGCCAAATGACCAAACACTATTCATTTGGTCATTTTGCCCAAGCAGACTGCAGGTCACCCAGATTAGGGCAAGCTTTTGGTCCACTTGCTTTGGTTTTATGGGCATGGTTTCTTCACCAAAGTTGTGCCATTATGTGTCTAGTTTTATGTCCAATTGAACTTGCACCATTGAACCTCTACAATTCAAGTTATGGCTGCCCAAACCTGCTGGACTCATGTCCAATTCTGCAGGTCAGCAAGGACAGCCACACCAAACCCAAATCCCATCACTCAACACACTTCATTTTTTATTTAAATAGAACTAAATGGTCACTAATTGACCATTAATACCTATTTTCATCATCACATGGTCAAAGTCCCATTTCTCCACCCCAAAACCTAACTCAACATTTCAAACCATGCATCAAGATTGCATTTCATCAATCCACATAAAACAGACATATTGTGGGCATCCGTACTACCCTTTTAACTTCATTAAAATCATCAACATCTTGCCTAACCAAGGCTGCCAAAACTTAGGGTTTACATACAAATGGTATTCCATCAATTTTCCTTATCCTTTGCACTTATTCATAATAATTAAACATGAATTATAGTGAAATTTAAGTTCAAGTCACTAACCTCTATGGAGTGAGATTTTTCCCACTTGCTAAAGCTCTTGTTCTCCTCTTCTTTTTGCTCTCAAAAGAATCACCAAAGTGTAAGAGCACTTTTTTGTGTTGGGAGTATAAGGGTTAGTGGGGTGAGAGCTAGGGAAAATCAAGCTTACAAAGCTTGAAAATGGTGGTTAGGGAAGGAGAGGTCACGATAAGAAGGAAATGAAAGAGAGAGATCTGATTTTTGTTTCCTTTTCCAGCCCATTTTACCTCTTTTAAATAGAGTTATGCCATGTGTCCATATTAGGTAGGTTGGGAGAACTTTAATGACATCATTATGATGTCATAAATCCACTTTCCTTCATTTTCTCTTCATTTTTTATCTATTTAATTGCAATTAAATTTTTAAAAATAATTTTTCATATTTTATGTTATATAAATTATTTATTTAACTGGAAAAGTTGGCCAAAAATCATATCTGAAGACGAAATGACCAAAATGCCCTCCATGGCTTAATGGGCCAAAATTGTCTGTACCGATTAAAAAATTTTTCTAAGTATTTTCTTGGCATTCTAATGCCATAAGAACCTCAATGACCCTTCTTTGGAGTCTCAAAAATTATTTTATAATTTTTCCCCCTGGTCTAGGGCTCCTAGTTGTGAGAACCGCAACTTCTCACTAGGTTACCCATTGCTAGGGCACCGGCTCATTTAACTTGGTTGTATTTTATTCCTAAAATTTTTCTTATTAATATTTGAGTTAATTATGGTTCCTTACTTTAGTTTAAATATTTTTCCAGACGTTCTAGCTGTCCGAGTTGATATTGGTCGCCGGAACAATAGAATGTACGGAGTTGCTACAGGGAGGGTATTACATAAGCTGAGTGTCAAAGCTAGATTTAATCTTGACTTTGATCATCTTACATGATAGGAAGACAAATGGCAAGCTTATATGGTGCCATGTGTTACCATCTCATGATGCCACATACCACCCTGTGAAATGACCAAATTACCCTTGTATTTTAATTTTGAGTTCTCAACCCAAAATAATTATTTCTCCTCTTCTAATCAATTTATATCAAATATAAATTGATTAATTAATCTCTATTAATTAATTTCTCATAATTAATTTTATATTTAAGCACTTTAAATATAAATTTAACTTATACTATACATCCAATAACCTATATTTGGTTTCAAACCATGCTAGGGACTTTGCAATCTTATTGCAAACCAAACCTATTTAATTAATCAATTAAACTCTTTAATTAATCAATTAAATCACATTTAACTTAGTAATTATCTTGTGTATGTGTGTGACTTACTAGGCTCATCACAAATTGGCAATGAGATATGATATTTGTCACACCTTATCCCTGGTAGGGCATGACATGTTTTCGTAGCATACCTAATGAATTACCGAACTACATCTACCGATAACCCATTAGTTATGCTACAAGGGATTTTAAAACAAATCATAGCTTTTTGTCTTATCAATTCTGTTGCAGAAAATTGCATGAGAATAGTTAAAATTCCATGTAAACATTCATTGGAAATAGTAATAGAAAAAATATTGCAAAAGTTACATTTTCATAAGTCTCAAAGTGAAATACAAAATAGTTACAAACTCAAAATGTGATAGCAATGTAGTGATTTTAAATACAAACTGCTCAATGTCCGTACATCCATACATATAGGTACAAAATACATCAAAAGGAAATTACAGAGGTATACCTACTATATATACCCACAATCAAAACCAAAATGTTGCTTCCAAGTCTCTCACTCAGCAGCCTTCTCCTTTCCCTTTCCTGCGACAGCATAAAGAAGCTATCGCTGAGTATATCACTCAGTGGTGCACAACTAAAATTTCAAAACATAAGGTAAAAACACAATTTGTCAAAGCATAACAAATCACATCCTTCTTAAGCATGAAAACATCACAATAGTTCTAAGTTCATAAGAAACATTTATTGGAATAACATTTCAAATGAGAAATCACATTTCATAAATTACAATTCACAAAGCATTAGTGTTGCCAACATCAACACACAGTTTAGGCCATGACAGAAAATTTCACGATCAGTGCCGTGTTGTACACCACGACAAAGTAATCTCAACCTCACTAACCGTTATTAATGAGGGAAGGGCTAGCTATCTAATGAGTACTCATGTAGTCTTACCCCACTAACCATTATTAATGGGAGACATAATCAATATCAATTATAAAACCCCAAGTAGCCGTTACTACTGGGGAGTTCCAAAAGGGACTGTCATGCTAACTGTGGTTTCAAAACAGTTTTCAAAATTTTCTATTCAATAATCACATTTATAAACAAATAAACACATTTAAATGCATCATAATATCCAAATAAAGGTGGCAACACCTAAATTTCTTAAATGCAAGAGAAAAACCATATTTCAGTCAAAGTAAACTTGTTCAAAGCAAACTCATTCAATTTAACAAATTCCACGCAATTTACAAGTTTAAAAAATAAAAAAATGTTGGTTGTGCACAAACCTTCAATAATTCTCCTTCCTTGTTACCTACTTTTCCTTGTTCGCTCCAACTTCTTTTTCTACTGAAAATACACAAATAGAATACCTCAATACCAATCTCAATTGCTGCCAAGAACTCATTACATGCATGTCTAATGCATCCCAAGTTAGCTTTGAAAATTTTAGAATATTTTGGTTTTGGGACAGCTTGGTGCCCCAATCTTTGAACCCAATTTGTACCTAGTTTCAATCAAAATTTGATGAGATGTACTTCATGAAAATTGTTCATTTAGGTCTTAACATTATTTTCCTTTTTGAATCGCCTAATTCGGAGCTGTGTAGCTCAAGTTATGTCCAAAACACGATTACTGTTCACGTCACTGTTCATGCGGCAGATTTAGTTCTGGTAGATTCATCAATCCAACTTCATTCAGCAATTTGATCAAGTTAAGTCCATAATTTGGTCTAATGTTCTTCATATGAAATTTTTTACTATGTCTTAGGTTTCCATTGGTTCAAGAATCACCTAAATCGGAGTTTTCTAGAGAGAGTTATAACCTTGCAAAGTTTACTGTTCATTTGGTCAATTTTAGGTGCCTAGATTCTGGCATATTCGGTGACCCAAATTGGTTTGTCAATTTGATTGAGTTAAGTTCATAATTTGGCCTAATATTCTTCATATGAAATATTCTACTATGTCTTAGGTTTCCATCGGTTCAAGAATCGCCTAAATTGGAGTTTTCTAGAGAGAGTTATAGCCATTGAAACTTTACTGCTCATATGGCAATGCAGATTTCTTGATTGATAACTCAAATTTGCTCAATAATTTAATTGGGTTAATGGCATAATTTGGGTTTGTGTTCTTCATGAAAGTTTTAGGTCTATATCTCATCTAACTACTGGTAAATTTTAGGTCATTTTGACCTGCCTAGCTCGACTTATGACCCAAACACGATTACTGTTCATATGTACTGTTCATACTGCAGTTTTTCAAGTTTGGTCAGTTTGTTCACTAGGTTTTGGTCACTTCTTGGGCATGCTTCCTAAATGGAAATTGTCTCATTTAGTGCCTATTTTCAGTCCCAATTGGACTTGTAAAATTTCATTTTTGGTCCCTCAAAGTTGACTTTTGGTCATGCTTCATACCCAATCCGAATTTGGCTTTGATTTAAACACTTCTAACACACTTAATTAGGTTACAAATGACCATTTCTTCCCTTAAACTATGTCAAAGACATCATTTAGCACTTCTTAACATTTTTGGTCTCTAAATCCTAATGTTCAAAACCCTAATTTTTCTCCCATTTAGCCAAAACCCTAGTTTAGGTTCAATATATATTTTCTTTCATTTTGTTATGAAATTTCATCATAAATTAACTTCATTCCAAGCTTATACAACTAATCTAACATGAAAAGAAAATTACCTCTTGTTGATTTCTTTTCAACTTCACTTTTCTTCCAATTCTTGTTCTCCTTGCTTTTAATCTCTTAATCAAATATCTCTTTGATGTTTTCTTTTAGTGGGCTATGGAATTTATGAAGGGAATTTAAGGGAATTAAAACTTGGGAGGGGAAATCAATGAGGGGAAGAAGTAGAAGAAGAAGAGAAAAAGAGAGAGAGAGAGAGAGAAAGAGAGGAGAGGGTGGTGGCCTCCTATGAAAAAAAAGAAATAAAGAAGACATTTGTCTTGTTATATATATATATATATGTATATATTTATCCCCAAACTTAGCTTTTTAAAATTATAAATTTTAATTGTGTCATAAGGATAATTAAACTTAAATTTTTATCCTTTTTTTTTTTTTACATTTACACTTATTTTTTTTTCTTTTAATTAAATAATTAAATTTAACTATCAAAAGCCCATAATTCTTTCATTTTAATTTTGTCATAATGGAAATGAAAGTTTAAGTTTTCATTTCTTAAATTTTTCCTTACATATTTTTTTACTTGAATTTTTCTTTAATTTTTACCCCATAATTAAATTCATTAATTTCATTTAATTTAATTGACATTTTGGTCAAAAGTTAACTCTTGAGGTGAATTGACCAAAATGCCCCTCATCAGGTCATAATCCTTCTTTTTATAATACCCGATGAGTCCTTAGCTTTTTTGTTCACTAGAATTTTTATTGTGTCTATCTCAATTAATTTTCTATTTATTTTTAGTTCTCAAGGTGTCTTTGAATAGTATTAGTCACGAACAAAAAATGGTACTATTCATAACTCGGAGGTTCGAGGTGTTACAATATTAACTGTTAATATCATTAGAACTCTTTCTTACCATAAATGATTTCTCTAAATCATTTTAGGCATCTCATAGACCATGGTTGACTCCTAGCATAGCATGCCATGGCCACCCAATTAGTAACAAGGAATACCTTTAAATAAACCTAAAATCATATGTTACCATTTACTAGAATCTCTCTGTTACAATATCTCAATTCGAGCTGGAGTCATGGTTTATGTCAAACCCCATTTGCGGTGAATATTATATTCTATTTTAATTCTAATTCTTGATTAAAAAGATTTTCTCATCAGAAACTCTTTTCTGATTAAATCTGTATGTCCTAGCCAGGGACTTAAAACATCAAGAACAATTAAATTAACATAGGATTTTATCCCTATTTACTTAGGATAACAGATTTCCATCTTGATCAATAACTACCTCCATATGTAACTAGTAGGAGCCAACACATGCCCCTATACCCATACACAGTACAAGTATGAAAGCAGTATCAAACTCAGACCACCTATATACAAGATAACTGTGTTATCTCAGGTCTAAAGATTATGTGCACTGATATGATTTATGACAATGCATTGACAAGGGTAAACTCCACGTGCTTGTCGTAAGTGTCACTGGTTTGGCCTACTTACCATGTATAAGTGTCCATCATGTTTGTTATATGGCATGAGACTCACCATTCCATGTTATTTATATCTCATATAAATACCTTGGGAACAAATATGAATATAATCTTTCTGGATAAGTCATATCCTATGTGAAGTATCCTCGATTGTGAACCAATTTATGATACTTTGTGCAAGAAATAGTGTCACTCATATTCTTAACAACTTAAGAATAGAATTTCTAACAAAATATCAATGGACCTTTTCTATTACACATAAATATATTATGTAAACGGAAAAGTGAAATTGCCTTTTTTATTAAGAAAACATGTGCAAGATACATACTAAATGATATGCTCTAGGGCATACTACTAACAATACCTGCATGTAATAGTTTTAAAATTTCCTTTTTCACTACTTCTTTCATGTTTTGGTTAAGTCTTCTTTGATGTTCAATAGTGGGTTTACTGTTTTTTTCCATAGGTATCCTATGCATGCAAATGGAACGATGAATCTCTTTCAGGTCTTCTATTTTATACCCTATGCTCTTGCTATGTGTCCTAAGCACTCTTAGCAATTTTTTCTCTTCTATTTCAGATAGGTTGGCATTAATAGTAACAGGATATTCAGAATTTGAGTCCAGGAATGCGTACCTTAGCGTAGAAGGAAGAGGTTTGAGTTTTACCTGTTCAGAATTTTTCTCCGGATTGCTTTTGGTTTGTTCCTCCTTCAGCTCTTCTACCTTGAAAGCTTAAACAAAGGGTAGGAGTAGATGAGTTGCTGATTTTTGTGAATAGGCTGCTATTTTTGTGTTCTCATCAATTGCTGTGAGGTTGTGCACAATGCATGCTTTAAGAGGATCTTTAGTGTCACACCCTACTCCCTCGTAAGATGTAACATGATCCTGTAGTACACCTAATGAATTACCGTACTTCACCTACCGATAACCCATTAGATATACTACAAGGGATTTTAAAATAATTTTTATGAAATTTAAATCATCGATTAAAATCTGGTGTTGTAAAAATTTTTTTAAAATTTTGGCAAGGTGCCGGCTGTGTTTTGAGAAAATAGTTCTTCAATTCTGCAAAGGAAAATACTCCCAATATGTTTTCTCAAATACAACTCCAATAAACTTCATTTCAACTCACAATTCAAATCTCAATAATTAAATCAATTCATTTTCAAACCAATCTCATCATAAAAGAAATATTTTATTGATTACAAGACTCAAAAATTAATATTACAAAATTATTCAAGTAAATGAAATCTCAAATTTACATTGACAGTAATTTACATTTAATTACATACCAAAATATTTTATAAGAGTTTTTATACAACTGCTCAAATAATCTACATACATATTATTACATGCATACATCAAAATCTGTGTGCATGGGTCTACCTGGAGCTGATCTGAATGTCTCTTCAAAGAAGCTTACTCAATTGTTCTATGTTTTTTTTTTCACCTACGACAGCAAACAAAGCTATCGCTGAGTGGTGAACTCAGTGGTGCACAACTATAATTTAAAACATAGTACAATATACATTGACAAAATTTACAGCAAATAATTTGGAAATCTGAATACTCATCAAATTCCAAAACTCAAAATATTCATTGCCAATAATATAAATCATTTGTATAAAATTACATTGATCACGAAATTCAATTTATCAAATCATAACTAACCATTTAAGGTAATTCCAACAAAATCAATTATACATAAATCATAACTGAAATCACAATTCTTTACTATTCAAAACCATTCTTTATCTCGAAAACCATTATTTATCTCAAAAACCATTCTTTATCTCACTAAATAAACAAGACTAATCTGAAAGGGCCATCTTCGAGGTGATTCTAACTCCCTATGGTCAGGGAGGTCGAATCGGATTCTAACTCCCTATGGTTGGGGAGGTCGAATCGGATTCTAACTCCCTATGGTTGGGGAGGTCGAATCATCGTGCATAGTACACACCACAATAATGAATCTTCCAAAAGGGCCATAACATAAAAACTTAGATCTAACCTCTACTAAGAGGAGAATCTAAGCCTGTGCACATACCATGGTAATCAAAACACAACTAACTCCATTGTCTTCTCAACAAATGAGAGAGACGAGTAATAACCTAGTCAAGCATCTATAGTGAGATATAAAATAATATCACAATCCTTTTAGTGAGCATAAATCATAATACAATTCAATTCAAAGTCAATTCCAATATCCAATAATTTTTATGCTTATCACAATTCAAATAATAAATTTTCATTTTTCCATGCAAATTGCCCATCACAATTCAAAACATGTTCTATCACAATTTTCCAAAACATAATTTATTCAATTCGCAACAATGCTTAATACTTGTGGAAATTCCATTTCACAAAGCTAAATTCACACATACTATAACAATTTGAATAATCATTGAATTAAATCCAATGCTTGTTAAACATAAAACATAAGAAAAATATGTCATTTAATCATATGAAATATTCAGAAAAAAATTAGTTAAAAACTAGTTGTACACAAACTTGATTTGAGTCGCCCCTAGGCCTTGACTCAATGTTCCTTATGCTTTCCAATATCCTTTTCAATTGAAACACACAATTTAAAGTTTTTCAGTACTCAATGAATTTGTTTCTAATAATAAAATCCAATATCTAAATTTTCTTGATACTATTCCTTTCAATTCATTTTATTAGTCAACCTATAATGTTGACCTTTAATGCACTCTAGGTAAATTAATTTTAATGTTCTCAATATGTCACATTTTAGAGCCCTTTAGTGTTGGTATATGTTACCAATTTCATTTTCAAGTGTATTGCATTTTATTGCAATTTATCAGATTTTGGTACACTATTTTGACCTAGCCAGATGACCTAGTTTCCTCGGTTTTCGGATTTTAGTCCAAACTACAAACTTGTAGGTCTATGTCTTATTGCACGTGGGGCAAAATTTCAAGTCATTCTGAGTTGTGTAGACCAAGATATGGTCAATTTACCAATGCTGGACATAATGCACTAAAATGGTAGGCTTAGGTCACTTTTGGTTCGACTAGTTTTGGTATCCGAACTTGTGCAAGCTATTTGGCTTGGTTATGGCCATTTATGGGCTTTGGTGTCTTCATAAGAATTGTATATCTATGTCTAAACTATTCATGGTAAAAATTTCAGATTATTTGGACCTGTTTTGAGTAAGTTATGGTCAAAATACTAACTGCTGCCCAAATGGTCAATTTTCAGGCTTTCAAGTCACTAATCCGGATTTGGTCATTTTTAAGGTCAGTTTATAGGAAGAATTTTGGCAACATTTCTACATGAAATTTGGCACATTTTGTGCCTAGTTTCACCTCCAATTGGCCTCATACCAATTGGAGCCACACATTTAGGGTTATAGGTCCATTTGCACATTGTCCTCTATATGTTTTTCAAACACCAAACCAAACACATGTTTACCAAATACATTTTCACTTCCCATACCATTCTGCATTTGGCACTAAAACAAGCATTCCATGCTCTACATTATAGGTCAATTTGGACATAATATAACCACTTGAAATACACCATTGCAGTCACCATTCACAAAGTTCAATCCCAACAATATATACATATAAATACTTCTAATTATCACACAAACTTCCATCATCAAATTACATACCTATCACTACTATTCCGCACACATATATACTGCCATTCTTTCGTACAATATTTCAAAAACATTTCATGAATTTGAACCTTACCAATTTCCATTTTGAGGCTGCCCAAAAATTACACATACACATCAACTTCCATTTTCACTTTTCAAGCTTACAAATCAAACTTTAAACATGGAATTCAACTTCAATACAATTAAACATTTAAATCAACACCCCAAATCACCAATTACATGAAGAAAACAAGTTATATATTAAACTTCCATGGCTGCGGAAATGGAGCAGCACCCTAACTTACCAAACTTCAACTTTTCTTCCACATATCAACTTATCTCAACATCCACACAAACTTTAACCCTATTGGATACTTACCCCTTGTGAGCTTCACCAAACTTCACCTATTCCTCTTGAAATTGCTATCAAATTCTTGCTTGCAAGGTGGGGATAAACTTTAATGAAGACAAGTTGTGGAAAGCATGGCTTGATCATGGAGATTTGAGCTTGGGAAGTGGGTAGTCATAGATGAAAGCTTGGGAGGATTTTCGGCTGGTTTGTTTGGGAGGTTGAAGATGACAGATTTTTTCTCCCAATATACTATATTATATGTCCATTAACTTCACTTAGTGGAGCACTAAGTATGGTTAAAGTATTAATTAATCCAAAGTTTCCAATTTCTCACATTTTCCTCATATCTTTAACTATTTAGATTATGTACCACCATTTTAATTTTTCATGACATTTTCCAAGTGTAATATCATTTATTTTTAATGGAAATTTAGGTTAAAAGGCAACTTTTGGTGTTAATTAACCACAACGCCCCTATTCGGGTTGCATTCCCGATTTTTCGGTAACACCGAGTTTTGTCGTTTTCTCGATTTCTCGTTTTTCTTTGTACTAATTAATTAATTTTTCTTTGATATTCCTAATGAAATTTATCATTTAATAAGTCTTTAATTATGTCTCGAAACTAAATTCTGAGGGTTCCCAACAGTCCTAGAGTCAGCTATTGCTTGCGCCGTAACTTCCCTATGCGGTCACCCATCGTTGCGGTGCTTGCTCGTTTAACTTGGTTACATTTCTTTGCTATTATTTTTTCTTTATTTTTCTTGTATTTTCTTTTCTTGTATTTCATTATTTTATGTCTCCTCACTAACAATTAAATGTAGTTCTAGGCATCCTAGCTGTTCGGACCGACACTAGTCACCAGAACAGTAGAACGCACTACCGAACATAGGGGTGTTACATTTAGGATGGGCCTTTTGAAATTCCTCCCCTACTTGCTTGTCAACTATGTCAACTCTAAGCCATTCATCAGGTTTGAATTTGTGCTTCATTGTGTCAAACAAGTTGAATTCCACTTCTTCATCCCTACCTTGAGAGTCAGTCGCCCATTTTTTGATGTCTATGATTGCTCCGGTGGTTGCCAAGAAAGGTCTTCCCAAGATGATGGGGATTTGAAGATCCTCTTCCATCTCAAGGACAACAAAATCAACTGAAATAAAGAATTTGCCCACCTTGATAGGAATGTTCTTAAGTATTCCCACAGGATATTTAACGGACCGGTCAACCAATTGCAATGAAATTGTTGTAGGTTTCAGTTCTACGACTTCCAGCTTTTAGCATATTGACTGAGGCATTAAACTCACGCTTTCCCCAAGATTGCAGAGGGCCTTGTTTATTTTTTTGTCACCAATGAGACAAGGTATGGACAAGCTTCCTAGGTCTTTCAGCTTTGGAGGCAGTTTTTTGTGCAGTATGGCGCTTCATTCTTCTGTTAGAGCAATAGTCTCATAGTCTTCCAACTTTCTTTTCTTTTACAGAATTTCCTTAAGGAATTTGGTGTAGGATAGCTTCTAAGAGAGTGCTTTAGTGAAGGGGACGTTGATATAAAGTTTCTATAAAACTTCTAGAAACTTCCCCAATTGCTTATCCAATTTGGCTTTTCTAGAATCTCTGAGGGAAAGGTAGAGGAGGCTGATATGGCTCTGGTAGCTTTTTTTTCTTCCTTGTTTCCTCCTCCTGATCCTTCTTGGCTTCTTCCTCTTTCTCCCTTGCTTGGCTTTCAAATTTTTCAGAGATTTCCTCTGTTGGCACTTCCTCTGACTGTTCTAAAATTCTTCTACTTCTCAATGTAACTGCCTTACAATGCTCCTTTGGGTTTATCTCTGGTTGACTAGGCAGTTTACCGGTAACTTTGATTGAAAAGGTTACTTGCTAAGCAATTTGATCTTCAAGCATCTTATTGTGGGTGGCAAGTTGGTCCATTCTAGAATTAAGCTATTTGATCATTTCATTTTGCTATTGCTGGTCTCCTAGGAAGCTTTCCATCATGGATTCCATAGTTGACCTTAATTCATGCTGTTGGTTCTGAAGGAGTGGCAGTGGCTGTGTAAGGTTTTGTCCCTTGTTCTGAAATCCAGGAGGTGCAGGTGGTCTGTACCCTTGCTGTTTTTTTATTGGCTGATTCTGAGAATTTGACCATAAGAAATTTGGGTAGTTCCTCCATCCAGGGTTGTATGTATTTGAATATGGGTTGTGGGGCTATCTCTTGTTGAAGTTTCCTCCATTATTCACATAGTTCATCTGTTCTATGGGGAGTTCATTGAAGCTATTGTACTCCGAACTCATGTATCCTCCTCCATAGCTGTCATCATATTGACTGTTCATCCCTATAGTATTGGCTTGCATTTTATCAAGCCTCTTTGTGAGCTGGTCAAATTGAGCATTTATCATACTTAGGGCATCCACTTCTAGAATTCCTATTGTTCTCCTTGTATTTCCCCTTTCATTCGACCACTCATAATTGTGATATCCGATCCTCTCTAGAAGTTCAAGTGCTTGATCTACTGTTTTCTGCATTAGGCCACCTTCTGCTCCTGAATTTACTATGCTCCTTGTAAAGGGTAGTAGCCCATTATAGAAGTTCTGAACTAGGAGCCAATCTTTTATGCCATTGTGCGGGCATTCTCTCTGTAGGTCCTTATATATCTCCCATGCATCATAGAGTGATTCACCTTCCCTTTGCCTAAAGGTGTTGAGTTCAACTCTTAACTTTGCAGTCTTTGCAGGTGGGAAGTATCTTGCTAGAAAAGCTTGTGAGAGGTCCTCCCATGTGGTGAATGTTCTAGTTGGTTGAGAAAGTGACCACTTCCTTGCTCTATCTCGAAGGGAAAATGGAAATGCTCTGAGTTTATGGCTTGATCAGAGACCCCATTCTTCTTGAATGTGTCACAAAAAGTAAGAAAGCACTGGAGGTGATAGTGCAGATCTTCTGTTGTTAAACCCCCAAACTGGGTCTGTTGGATCATCTGGAGCCATGCCTGTTTTAATTCAAAATTGTTGGCATCCACTGTGGGTATTGTAACACTAGGTTGGAATCCTTATATGGAGGGAGCTCCATAGTCCTTCAAGAGTCTCGGCCTATTGTTGTTATTGTTGGCCATATTTGAAATTTTTGGATTCCCTTGATCTTCTCTTTTACGTTTCTCCTCTCTCCTAATAGTTCTTAGAGTTCTGTCTATCTCTGGATCCAAATCAAATACTTCTTCCTCTAATCTTATTCTGGTCATGTACCAAACAAATCACCTAAGAAAGAATAAGAGAATAAAATAATTTAAACAAAATTGAACAATAAATGAAATTGCCTAAATCAGCTAAATTACTTATCACCTAATATTACTAAAATTAAAATTCCTCGGCAACGGTGCCAAAAACTTGTTTGCTAGTTTTTTAACCACCGCAAGTGCACGGATCGCTAACAAGCAATAAAGTGATGAGTGAAGTATCGTTCTCACGAGGAATTTAATTAGCAAGTACCAGGCTACACGACAATTTTGACTGTTTAAGCTACCGAATATAGATGGAGAATGAGTTAAACCTATTTTAGATGCTAAAAGTAATTTTCGAATTAAATTATTTATAAAAGCAATTCCAGAATTAAGATTTCACACTACAACCTTATTATGGATTTTAATCTTTTATATTCATCAGATTGAGAGTAATTGCTTTGATGGAAATTAATCCTAGGATATCCTCAGTCCTGTTCGTAACACCCCTATGTTCGGTAGTGCGTTCTACTGTTCCGATGACCAGTGTTGTCCGCACAGTTAGAATGTAACACCCTCCCGGTAGCAACTCCGTACAGTCTACTGTTCCGGTGACCGGTGTCTGTCCGGACAGCTAGAATGTCCGGAAAAAAATATTTAAACTAAAGTCAAGAACCAAAGTTAACTCAAATATTAATAAGAAAAATTTAGTAAAAATTTTAGAAATAAAATACAACCAAGTCAAATGAGCCGGTGCCCAAGCGATGGGTAATCAGAGGTAAGTTGCGGTTCTCGTAACGAGGAGCCCTAGACCCGGAGAAAAATTCATAAAATAATTTTTGGGACTTCATAGAAGGGTCATTGAGGTTCCTATGGCATTAGAATGCCAAGAAAATACCTAGAAAATTTTTTCAATCGGTACAGACAATTTTGACCCGTTAAGCCAAACGGAGGGCATTTTGGTCATTACGCCTTCAGAGGTGATTTTTGGCCGACTTGTCTAGTTAAGTAAATAATTAATATGACATAAAATATGAATAAACATTACTAAAAATGAAATTGGAAATGAGTAGTGGATAAAAGAAAAGGAAAATGAAATAAAAAGTAATTTATGACATCTTGATGATGTCATTTAAAAGCCATAACCAATCACAATTAAGTAAGCATTTGACTAATTAATAAAAGAGATAAATAAAGACCAAGGAAGACCAAAAACAAGCAGCCATCTTCTTCTTCAAAACGTGATCCTCTCCTCCATAACCCTCCATGGAGGTTTTCTTTAATTACTTCCATTTTCCCATGAATTTGCACTATAAAACCCTAAGTCCCTTCACTAAAAACTTGTCTCTATCTCTTGGGAAGTGTTTCGTAGCCTAGAAAGGGAAATAATGTGAAGATTAACTTGGAAAAATTCTGCCCTACAAGAGGTTAGTGCACATATATACTTAAAACTCTTTAATCCCATGCTAGAGACTTGAAACAAGTATGAATTTGTAACTTAAATGAATAAAAGTTATGTGTATGTCCACCATGATTTTTGGTAGCCCTAAAGAAGGAACATGATTGAGTGTATTGATGGACTTAGAGTGAACTAGAGAGTATGTTTAAAAAATATATATATATATGTAAGGAATGAAAGTGATTAATTAAGGTAGTTGTGAAAATTTATAATGGAAATTAGGGTTTTGAGGTGTGAAACTTGGATTTAGCCTATGAAATTGTGAAAGAACATTATAAGGGTCAATTAGTGACCATTTTAGATAAGTTGACCACAATTTGGACTGAAATATAGCATGGCAAAGTGAATGTGTAGGCTGCCTAAGGACAGCAGCAGAGTGGCTGAAATTTCAGTCCACTTGGACTGCCATATCTTGGGCTGTGTTGGTCCAATTGGTGTTTGGCCAATTGGACATGAAACTAGGCTTATAATGGCACATTTTTGCTGAAGAAACCATGCCCAAAAGACCAAATCAAGAGAACCAAAACTTGGCCCCAATCCGGATACCCTGCAAACAGCCCCTGCAGAATGACCAAATGAACAGTAACTGTTCATTTGGCCATAACTCATTGTAGAATGGTCAAATTGACCTGAAATTTTTACAGTAATAAGATATGATATAGACAAAAAACTTTCATGAAGAACATCACCCCAAATTATGCCATTAACCCATTCAAATTATTGAGCAAAGTTAAGTTATCAAACCTGCAACTCTGCAGATTTTCACTTGAGCAGTAATGTTTGGATGACTATAACTCCCTCTAGAAAACTCGGATTTAGGCAATTCTTGAACCGATGGAAACCTAAGGCATGGTAGAACATTTCATATGAAGAAAGTTAGACCAAATTATGAACTTAACTTGGTCAAATTACTGACCAAAGTTGGACCAAAATCTGCCAAAACCCAAAATTTTAGCATGAACAGTACATGTGAACAGTAAATTATTTTGGCCATAACTTGAGCTACAAAACTCCAAATGGAGTGATTCAAAAAAGGAAATTCAACTAGACAGAATAAGGAACAACTTTCATGTTTACCATTTCCCCAAATTCCCACTGTAAAAATAACAAATGGAACAGTAAAAATGAAGCACCAAATCTGAAAATTTTGTTCAATTAGCATTAAGCTTAGAAATGGTATTAGCAACCAATACCAACAAGTTTTAAATATAAAATGTGGTATGTTTGGGGTGTTAAAACCAATACACCTATTTCCTATCCAAAAGTCAACATTTTTGTTGACCAATGAGGTGAATAGTGACACCAAAACCAAAAATTGGCAATTTTGCCAAAATTACCTAAGCTTTGAGAAAGTGACCAAAACCAACAAGTTTTGAATACAAAATGTGGTATGTTGGGAGTACTAAAACCAATGTACCTATTGTTTATGCAAAAGTCAATATTTTAGTTGACTAATGAAATGAATAGTGACATGAAAACTTGAAATTCAAAAATTGTGAAACTTAAAAGTGCAAAATGCCCTAGTAGGCCTAATGTGATTGGTTTGGATAGGTTGGCATGCCAATAGGGTATTGTTTTAGCAGTACTGCGAAAGGCTTTATGCCTGTATTCATGGCTTTATGCCCGTATTCATGGCTTTTATGCCCGTATTCATGGCTTTTATGCCCAATTATGTGATATCATGGCTTTTTAGCCATACTGACTGCATACATGGTTGACGTTCTGCGTCCCATGGCATGACGGCCCGAGGCACCGCGGTGTCCAGTGGCAACGACCCATTATCCAGTCCAGTCGTCCAGTATAGGTTACTTGGGCATGGAAAAGTATAATTGTGATTGAACTGATTATTAAAGAAAATACGAAAATTAAGTATCAGGAATGATTACAAAAATACAAAGAAGCTCAAGATCATGAAGAAAATAATTAACGAAATGCATGAAGAAGTTAATATCATAAAACATGATTAGCCCTCGACTAAACAATAAGTTAATAATTATTCATTTCTTATGAACACAATAGCAAGGAAATTATTATTTTTTTATTTGCATATTATATTTTCTTGTATTATTGGCACCACTAAGCTTTATGCTTAGCGCGTCGCTTTTGCAACGCGTAGGTACTGAAGATTTGGACAGAGGGCCCAGTAGACCACAGATTCGGTAAGGCAGTTCACAGTTCTGCATAGCGTCCGTGTCACCTCACAGACTACAGTGCATTGGTAGGACACTAGGTCCCATTTTGTATTTTGAGATTTTTGTAAATTTGGTAATTAAACTCTTATTTTAACATATGTATTTGAACAAATGTAATATAATTTTGTATTAATGTAAGTACTTGTAATTTGTTATTATAAATCACATGTGAGATTTTATTTATGATTTGAGTCTAATGATGATGTGAAATGATAAATAGAGGAATCGTTAAGAAATTGCTGTAACTTGATGTGATACAAAATGTGAATTGTATATGAGTAGCATGAGATGAATGATTGAGAAATAATTGAAATTGATGAAATTATTCTGAGACTTTGTTGATAATTGGAGTTGGGATTGATTGAATATGATCATAGGAAGTGTTTTTCCCATGTTCCGAAGAACAGTTTTCTCCATTTTTAGCCGGTACTCCGCCAGATTTTCTATAAAATTTTCGGAACCTCAAATAAATTACAATTTCAATAAATGAATTATATTTCACAAGTTATTTTCAAAACTATGATAAAAATGAATTAAGATAAAATAGAGTTCTCCGGCACACTGAGTGGCATAACTTGCTCGGCTACACTGTAGTCGGGTAAGGGGTGTCACATAGAATGCCTAGAACTATATTTAAATATTATTGAGAAGACATAGAATAATGAAATACAAGAAAAAAAAAAGACAAGAAAAACAAAGGAAAAATAATAGCAATGAAATATAACCATGTTAAACGAGCCGAGAACCATAGCAATAGGTGACCACACCGGGAAGTTGCGGCGTGGACCGTTGACTAGCCCTAGACCGCGGGGAACCTTGGAAAATATTTTTAAGAAATAATTAAAGACTTATTGAAGCATAAATATCATTAGAAATATCAAAGAAAATTTAATTAATTAGTACAAAGAAAAATGAGAAATCGAGAAAACGACAAAACTCGGTGTTACCGAAAAATCGGGAATGCAACCCGAGCAGGGGCATTGTGGTCATTTGACACCCCGAGTTGTCTTTTGACCTAAATGTCCATTAAAAATAAATGATATTACATTTGGAAAATGTCATGAAAATTAAATTGAAGTACATAATATAAATGATGGAAGTTTGGGGCATAAAAATGAAAATTTAGAAAGTTAGAATAATTAAACATTAAAATCATGTAAGTGCTCCACTAAGGCAGATTTGGGACCACTATATAAGCTAAATGGACAGCTAAACATCATCTTCAACCTCAAAGATAAGAATCAGCTAAATCCTTTTCTTCTCTCAAATTCATCCATGGCCGTCCATGGCCAAGCTCTCTCTCTCACCATGATCCAAGCCAATTTTCTTCCATTATACTTCACTAAAGTTGTTCTACACAACTTGGGCAGTAGATAGGCAGCAAGAAATTTATGTTTTGGTGAGGTTTTGAAGAATTTCAAAAGTGGTAAGTATGTATTTTTTATTCTTGTTTCATTAAACCTTGAATGGATGTTATGGGTAGTTGATTTGTGGAAGAATTTTTGAAGTTTGATGTTTTAAGAGAGATGTACATTTTGGCAGCCATGGAACCTCAATAAGAATAGTTTATTCATGCAAGTAAATAGTGGTTTGAATGATGATTGAACTGGTTGATTGTATTATACTTGAATTCCATGTGTAAGGTATGATTTGGAAGCTTAAAAAGTGAAAATGGCAATTGATGGGTATGTGTAAATTTGTGGCAGCCTCATGAAGAAGATTGAAGTGTTTGAGTTTATGAAATCTTGTTGAATTATGTTGTCATTGATGGCAGCATGTGTATATGAATAATTGGTTGAATTTGGATATGTGTATACTGGTTTGAATTTGGACATGTAAATGAGGTGCATTCATGTGTTTAATTATTGTAATTGGACTTGGAAAATTCTGGGTTATAGTGTGCATATTGAGAATGGTTATAAGCTGCCAAAATGACCAAAAATGAGTTGCTAAATGTGTTAATGTTATGTTACAAACTAGAATTAGCATGGAAGAGTGACTTGGTAAGCATAGGATGCGTAATTGGTAAAGGGTGAACAATGTACAATAGGGCAGTGTATATTTTGGTTTATAACCTTAAGTGTGTGGCTCTAATTGGTATGAGACCAATTGGAGATGAAACTAGGCACAAAATGTGCCAACTTTCATGAAGGAAGCTTATCAAAATTCTACCTAAAAGATAACTTGAAAATTGACCAAATTCGGATTAGTGCTTTGAAAGCCTGAAAATTGACTATTTCTGCAGTAGTTAGTATTTTGACCATAACTCACTCAAAACTGGTCCAATTGACCTGAAATTTTTACCCTGAATATTTGAGATATATATCTACAACTCTTGTGAAGACACCAATATCTAGAAATGACCATAAGCAATTCAAATAGCTTGCACAATTTTAGGTCTAAAAACTGGCCGAACCAAAAGTGACCTAAAAATGACCAAAAGCTACCATTTTGGTACATTCTGTCCAGCATTGGTAGATTGACCATAACTTGGTCTGCACAACTCAGAATGACCTGAAATTTTGCCCCGCGTGCAATAAGACATATATCTACAAGTTTGTAGTTTGGACTGAAACCCGAAAACCGAGGAAACTAGGTCATCCGGCTAGGTCAAAGTAGTATACTGAGATCCGGCAAATTGCAATAAAATGCAATATACTTGAAAATGAATTTGGTAACATATGCCAACACTAAAAGGCTATTAAATGTGACATATTGGTAACATTAGAATTGACTCACTTAGAGTGCATCAAGGGTCATTATTATAGGTTGACTAATGAAATGAATTGAAGGGAATAGTACCAAGGAAATTTAAATATTGGATTTTATTATTAGAAACAAATTCATTGAGTACTGAAACACTTTAAATTGTGTGTTTCAGTTGAAAAGAATATTGAGAAGCATAAGAAACACTGAGTCAGGGCCAAGACGCATATATCAAAGGTTTGTGCATAATAGTTATTTCTTTTGAATTTTTCAATTGAAATAAATTATGATTATTTGTATGTTATTGTTTTAAATTGTGTTTGTGCATAATAATTTTGATTTCTTATTTTCTACTTAAAAATTTATTTGAACATTATAGTTTTAAATTGTGTATGTGCACAATACTTTTTATATTCACTGCTTTACTAGAAAATTTATTTGGAAAAATGAGTTATGAATAATTTTTTATTGTTTTGGCTTTGAGAATCTTATTTGGAAATTATTGTGTTGCCTACTTTGCAAATGGAAATTTTGAGATAAAATTTGATTTGGGAATCGTATGAAATATTGTATTTGGAATTGTTTTGATTCACACTTGGCATGACACTGTTATTATATTTCTCCCTCTTTGACTTATCAGTCTGGGATGAGTGTGATTATGTTCCTCCCTCTTTGACTTGCCAGTCTGAGGTGAGTGTGGATGAGTACTCATTATTTAGCTAGCTTCCTCTCTCATTGATTTTGATTATTGGAGTGAGTGTGTCTTGTCGTGGTGTACAACACGGCATGTGCGAAAAAATTGTGTCATGGCCTAAATTGTGTTATTGATTGGTAACACTGTATTCTTCAGTTATTTAATCAAATGGTGTTATTGATTGCCAACACTGTATTATTCAGTTATTTGATCAAATGGTATTATTGATTGGAAAAACTGTATTATTCAGTTATTTGATCAAATGGTGTTATTGATTGGCAAAACTGTGTTATTCAATTGTTTAATCAAATTTGTGTTATATGAACTTTGTAAATTGTGAAATGGAATTGTGAATTATTTGATTTGTGAATTGTCAATAAAAGATTTATATATCGCATTTCAAATTGTTATTGTGCACCACTGAGTAAATTTTACTCAGCGATAGCTTTTCATTACTGTCGCAGGTAGACTAACTGATAGGGCAGCAGACTAGGATGCTAATGCTATATTGAGAGTTCATCGGGTATATTGAGTACACCATATTTTGCATTTTATATTGTAATGTATGTTCACTGTATGTATATAGTGTTCTTGGTTTTGAGCAGTTGTAAATTAAAATCGTACATTAAAGTTGTAAACTAAATTTGTAAATTATTTTGGTTTGTAATTATTGTGATATATTTCTTTTATCTCAGCTTTTGAAAACACTGGAAAATTATTATGGATTGAGTAGACAAATGTTGAGAAACTTATTGTGTTGATTTGGATGTTGGAGTTTGAGATTGATAAATATATTTGAAGTGCTTTTTACAGGTTTTTATAGAACTGTTTTATTCAAAATACAGATGACACTCTGCCAAAATTTTGACAGAAATTATTAATTCTTCAAATGTGTTAGCTATTTCACTTCAGTAAAAGAAACTTTTTAACACCTGTAATAGTGCTCACCACTATAAAAAGAAGTAAGAAAAGGTTTAAAATCCCTTGTAGTGTATTTAATGGGTTATCAGTAGGTGAAGTTGTTAATTCATTAGGTATACTACGGGATCATGTTATGCCTTACCGAGGGGCAGGGTGTGACACTCTCTCAAGACACTCAAGTTGTATTTTAATTAACCTAAACCATACTTTCGTGGTGATTAAATTAATTAAAACCCTTTAAGATCTATGATTAATTTTGGAACTCCACAAAGGTATCAACCTATCTCTAAGTCAGATTTCCTAAGTTCAAGATCTCAATTTTCTAATATTAATATTCACCTTTCAGTTCTTCAATTATTATCCGCAATCAATACTAAGTGGGTACCAATACATAGCATCTATTATGACCACAAGAAATTGAATCAAAGAACCAAAATCAAATCCAATAAATAAAACTCAATATTTATCCATAATAATAATTGCAAATGCTACTCTCCTAAGTCCAGAATAAAGGACTTACTCTCTCATGGTGAGTTCAACAAAAATGGAGAAAATAAAATAAAAGAACATAAAGAGTCTGTTTAGATAAATAGAACAAAAGAACCAAAGAGGAATGATTGCAATCTTGATCCTTGTGAAACTTCAGCTAAGGATTTCCCTTCTGTTCTGGTGTTCTACTCTTCAAGACGGCTGCGAAGGATGCAAGTATGAAAAATGAAAACCCTTCTGAAAAACCCAAAAAAGCTTTGTAAAAAGGTTGAACTGAAAAGAATAGCTCCTATGTTATCGTTTTCTGCTTCTATTTATAATAGTTAGTATAGGGTTAGGTCTTTAGAATCCCAAAAACATTAGGAATCTATTTGGAGTGTTCGAACAAGAGCTGGAATTTGAATTAGGAAACTAGCTGCCGCATGATACACGACCCGTGTGTCACTACATGTGCAACACCCCTGTTTGTATAACCTGATACATTTTACTGTTCTATTGACCGGTGTCGATCCAGGCAATTAAGGGGATTAGAATCACATCTAAGGCACCTAAATAATCCCTGAATGCAAAAATTAGTAATTGCCAAATAGTTAAGTATAAATAAGAAAAACAGAACACAAGAAGTTAAATGAGCCGAGAGTCACAGCGATGGGTGACCTTCTCGGTAATGACTACGAAGTCAGTCTAAACTCAAATTTTGAACTGTAAAATGTGAGGCTACAGTCCTTAGGACTATTGCAAACACAATGGAAAAGAGAAAATCATAAAAAAGAATTGTTAAGCAGGTCAAATAATTAGGTCAAGGATCCAGAAGAAATATCGAATAACTTGAAAACTGGATTGAACTAGCGAGGGCCAATTTGGTCAATTCACCTCTGGAGCTGACACCTGACCTAGCTGTCCAATAAAAATGGAGAAAAGAAAATGTAACATCCTCCCGGTAGCAATTCCGCACAGTCTACTGTTCCGGTGACCAGTGTCGGTCCGGACAGCTAGAACGTCCGGAAAAATATTTAAACTAAAGTCAAGAATCAAAATTAACTCAAATATTAATAAGAAAAATTTAGGAAAAATTTTAGAAATAAAATACAACCAAGTCAAATGAGCCGGTGCCCAAGCGATGGGTAACCCAGAGGGAAGTTGCGGTTCTCGCAACGAGGAGCCCTAGACCTGGGAAAAAAATTCATAAAATAATTTTTGGGACTCCAGAGAAGGGTCATTAAGGTTCCTATGGCATTAAAATGCCAAGAAAATATTTAGAAAAATTTTTCGATCGGTACAGACAATTTTGACCCGTTAAGCCAAACGGATGGCATTTTGATCATTTCGCCTTCAGAGACGATTTTTGGCCGACTTGTCCAGTTAAGTAAATAATTATTATGATCTAAAATGTGAATAAATATTACTAAAAATTGAATTGAAAATGAGTAGAAAAGAAAAGAAAAAAAATGAATTAAATGGGAATTTATGACATCACATGATGTCATTAGTGTACCTTCACCCAATTATATGGTGACACATGGCTATAACCCATTTAAAATCAATAAAATGGGTAGAAAATGAGAGAAAAATGCAGCTTTCTTCTTCTTCCCAATTTCCATACGTGAACCTTTCTTCCTCCATTAAAATTCATTTCATTTTCTCTCTTCCAAACCTTGAATTCTCACTACTAAACCTTAAATTCTCTTCATTAAAACTTGTCCACTCATCTTGGGAAGGTGTTTGTCAGCCTAGAAAGTGAAGGAAAGGGAAGTTTAAGCTTGGAAAATTTTGCCCTACAAGAGGTTAGTGCATTAGATACTTAAAACTCCTTATTTTCATGATTTGCAACTTGAATTGAGTAAGAATTGTAACTAAAATGAACAAGAATTATGTGTACACATACTATGAATTTTTGGCAGCCCTTGTGAAGGAATTATTTTGATTGTTTTGATGGACTTAAAGTGGGCTATAGATCAAGTTTAAACCATGTGTGTATGTGATTATTGAAGGAGCTAGTAATTAAGGTGTTGTGGAAACCTATAATGGAACTAGGGTTTTGAAGAGTGAAAAATTAGCTTGGCTTGGGAAATTGTTAGAGCACATTTTATTGGTCAATTAGTGACCATTTTTGGTAAGTTGACCATAATTAGAACTGAAAAATGGTATGGTAAAGTGAAGGTGAAATCTGCCCTAGGGACAACAGTAATGGACTGAGATTTCAGTCCAATTACACAGCCATAACTTTGGCTGTGTTAGTCCAATTGATGTTTGGAAAATTGGACATGAAACTAGGCTTATAATGGCACATTTTTGCTGAAGAAACCATGCCCAAAAGACCAAAGCAAGAGGACCAAAACTTGGCCCCAATCTGGATACCCTGCAAACAGCCCCTGCAGAATTGACCAAATGAACAGTAACTGTTCATTTGGCCATAACTCACTGTAGATTTGGTAAATTGACCTGAAATGTTTACAGCAACAAGTTAAGACATAGACAAACAACTTTCATGAAGAAACCTACCCCAAATTATGACCAGAACCTAATCAAATCATTGAGCAAAGTGAAGTTTAGTGTACTGAGATTTCCAGAATTTTCATTTGAGCAGCAATGTTTGGAGGACTATAACTCTCTCTAGAAAACTCGGATTTAGGCGACTCTTGAACCGATGGAAACCTAAGGCATAGTAGAACATTTCATATGAAGAAAGTTAGACCAAATTAGGAACTTAACTTGATCAAATTACTGACCAAAGTTGGATCAAAATCTGCCAGAACCCATGATAGCAGCATGAGCGATTATGCGTGAACAGTAAACTTATTTTGGCCATAACTTGAGCTACAAAACTCAAAATGGAGTGATTCAAAAAAAGAAATTCAACTAGACAAAATAAGGAACATTTTCTATGAAGGAAGTTTTGTCAAATTCCAACAGTAAATCAACCAATGAAACAGTGCAACTTCGGAGCACCAAAACCGAAAATTGGCAATTTTGCCAAAATGACCTAAGCTTTGAGAAAGTGATCAAAACCAACAAGTTTTAAATGAAAAATGTAGTATGTTTGAAGTGCCAATGTCAATGTACATATTTTCTATGCAAAAGTCAACATTTTAGTTGACTAATGAAGTGAATAGTGACATGAAAACTTGAAATAAGCTTGGAAATGGATTTGGTAATTGATTCCAACAAGTTTTAAATGCAAAATGTGGTACATCGGGAGTGTTAAAACCAATGTACCTATTGTCTATGCAAAAGTCAACATTTTTGTTGACCAATAAGGTGAATAGTGACACCAAAACTTGAAATTCAAAATTTGAAATTAGAAATGCATCTAGGGGACTTTAAATTGCAATTGGCAATTAATACTAGTAAATGTAAAACTCAAAATGTGGGATCTTGGTGTAATTAGAATTAATATATCCATTAAGTATAAAAAGGTCAACATTTTGGTTGACTAGTATGGTAAATAGTAATCAAAATGATTAGTGAATTAAGATGAAGACCTAGAACCAATTCTAAGCTTAAATGCTTAGAATTGTATGACAAATATGGACTATGCATCCTAGTCAAAATTGTTAAAAAGAAATTTATGCCATAAATTTGAAATCCATGAAATATTCATGGATTACTTGAAACATGAAAAATAAGTCACCTAATTGATGTGAATATATAGTTAGGGCATATATGCCCATCACAAATGGAATTCATAAAATATTCGTAACTCAACTTGAAATATAAAATTTGTAATTACATAAGTAGACTCTTGAATGTATAAATGAGAAAGGAAAAATGTTTTGAATACAATGGTACATGTGAACCATTGTTTAGAATTGGGATCAATATGAATAACATAATGAATGGATAAATAAACCATATTAATGTATGAATGAGACATTAGTTCTCATTATTGTAAAGAGGAGAAGTATTTTGAGTACAATGGTGTAAAAGGATAATTGATGTGAATTGTGATCATATAAATGATCAAATGAATGTATGAATTATGATTGAAATTTATCATGAAATAATGAAGTCATAAAGCACAATATATTAATATTTTAATGTATCAAATGCCCTAGTATACCTAACAAGATTGGTTTGGATAGTTTGGCATGCCAATAAGGTATTGTTTTAGTAGTACTGCGAAAGGCTTTATGCCTGTATTCACGGGTTTATGCCCGTATTCATGGCTTTATGCCCGTATTCATGGCTTTTATGCCCGATTATGTGATATCATGGCTTTTTAGCCATATTGACTGCATACGTGGTTGACGTTCTGCGTCCCATGGTATGACGGACCGAGGCACCGTGGTGTCCAGTGCCAACGACCCGTTATCCAGTCCAGTCGTCTAGTATAGGTTACTTGGGCAGTCAATTAAAGTATTATTCAATTCAGGCAGCTAAGTTAAGTTAAGTATAATGAAAATCCAGTACAATTAAATTAAGTATTGAATGAATAAGCAAAAGAGATTAGCAAAAGAAACATAACAAAAATATAAATTGCAGTAAATGCATGGACTTGAAATACAATACAGATAGAATAAATTATATACCTGCTAGTATTACTGAAAAGTTATAAACTAAGCACTTCTAAAGAGGAACAAACTAGTATATAAGATCGTTGATACTAGAAATACCATACCAAATTAAATTGATTCTTGAGTATCTGAATTATCATTTATTTCTTTCTTTACTTGTATATATTATTTCTGGTTATATTATTGCACCACTAAGCAGAAATGCTTAGCGCGATGGAATTGCTTCCTCGCAGTAATCGAAAGAGTAAAACCAGAGACTGTCGATCGAGATTTTTGGAGTCCAGATCTGCGAAGTATCGTAAGAGTTCAAGATTGTCACCTCTCAAAGAATGCATGTAGATAGGGCTCATTTTATACATGTTATGTATATTGTTCATTCCTAGCACATTGTAAATTCTTTGTATATCTTGTACAAAATAAACTCATGTAATTAACCTATGAATTATGGAAGCTATTCAAAGTAAGTATTTTAGTATGTGAATTGAATTTGAGTTATAATGAGATTATACTTGTGAATATTGAGATATTGAAAATCTAATGAGATTTCTGAGAAATCTGGATACTGCATTGAGATACATTATGTTTGAAAATTTTTGAGACTATTAACTTTGAGAAATTGAGTATATATTGAAATTGTCTTTGGCAGGTTCAGAAGAACTGTTAGTCCAAATTACAGCCGACACTTTGTCGGATTATCGTTAGCATTTTTGAAATTTCCAACTTAGTTAGATTTTGATAAAAGTAAAAATAGCTTAAATCTTCAATAAAGTTTTTGAATAAATAAATCAAGGACTGTAATGAAATCAGATAAAATATAGTGCTCTGGCACACTTTGTGGCATAACTTGCTCGGCTACACTGTAGTCGGGTAAGGGGTGTCACATTTAGTGGTATCAGAGCGCGGTTTAGGCATTTCTGGACCTAGATAGACTGCATATCATGCATTGCATTCATAAGAGTCGAGGTGACACTATTGCAGATCTGTATTTCCTGTTTATTTTAGGTTAAGGTATGGAATAAGAGAGTGAAGAGACAATGAGATAGCGAATGGAAATAAGAAGGAGACTATATTTAAGATGAAAAAGAATGAGTACAGAACTGTTTGAGGATAGGATTGAGACTAGGAGAAAGTGAAGTGTGATAACACGGAAGGGTGAAGAAATAAGGAGGTATTAGCTCCTTGGCTATTTACATTGGATAAATTTCGAGGACAAAATTTAAATAAGAGGGGAAGAGTTGTAACATCCTCTAGGTAGCAATTCACATACCATCGCTCCGTGATCAGGTGTCGGTCCGGACAGCTAGAACGTCCGGAAAAATATTTAAACTAAAGTCAAGAACCAAAATTAACTCAAATATTAATAAGAAAAATTTAGGAAAAATCAATGTACATATTTTCTATGCAAAAGTCAATATTTTAGTTGACTAATGAAGTGAATAGTGACATAAAAACATGAAATAAGCTTGGAAATGGATTTGGTAATTGATTCCAACAAGTTTTAAATGCAAAATGTGGTACATCGAGAGTGTTAAAACCAATGTACCTATTGTCTATGCAAAAGTCAACATTTTTGTTGACCAATGAGGTGAATAGTGACACCAAAACTTGAAATTCAAAATTTGAAATTAGAAATGCTTCTAGGGGACTTTAAATTGCAATTGGCAATTAATACTAGTAAATGTAAAACTCAAAATGTGGGATCTTGGTGTAATTAGAATTAATATATCCATTAAGTATAAAAAGGTCAACATTTTGGTTGACTAGTATGGTAAATAGTAATCAAAATGATTAGGGAATTAAGATGAAGACCTAGAACCAATTCTAAGCTTAAATGCTTAGAATTGTATGACAAATATGGACTATGCATCCTAGTCAAAATTGTTAAAAAGAAATTTAGGCCATAAATTTGAAATCCATGAAATATTCATGGATTACTTGAAACATGAAAAATAAGTCACCTAATTGATGTGAATATATAGTTAGGGCATATATGCCCATCACAAATGGAATTCATAAAATATTCGTAACTCAACTTGAAATATAAAATTTGTAATTACATAAGTAGAATCTTGAATGTTAAATGAGAAAGGAAAAATGTTTTGAATACAATGGTACATGTGAACCATTGTTTAGAATTGGGATCAATATGAATAACATAATGAATGGATAAATAAACCATATTAATGTATGAATGAGACATTAGTTCTCATTATTGTAAAGAGGAGAAGTATTTTGAGTACAATGGTATAAAAGGATAATTGATGTGAATTGTGATCATATAAATGATCAAATGAATGTATGAATTATGATTGAAATTTATCATGAAATAATGAAGTCATAAAGCACAATATATTAATATTTTAAAGTATCAAATGCCCTAGTATACCTAACAAGATTGGTTTGGATAGTTTGGCATGCCAATAGGGTATTGTTTTAGCAGTACTGCGAAAGGCTTTATGCCTGTATTCACGGGTTTATGCCCGTATTCATGGCTTTATGCCCGTATTCATGGCTTTTATGCCCGATTATGTGATATCATGGCTTTTTAGCCATACTGACTGCATACGTGGTTGATGTTCTGCGTCCCATGGTATGACGGCCCGAGGCACCGTGGTGTCCAGTGCCAACGACCCGTTATCCAGTCCAGTCGTCTAGTATAGGTTACTTGGGCAGTCAATTAAAGTATTATTCAATTCAGGCAGCTAAGTTAAGTTAAGTATAATGAAAATCCATTACAATTAAATTAAGTATTGAATGAATAAGCAAAAGAGATTAGCAAAAGAAACATAACAAAAATATAAATTGCAGAACTGCATGACTTGAAATACAATACAGATAGAATAAATTATATACCTGCTAGTATTACTGAAAAGTTATAAACTAAGCACTTCCAAAGAGGAACAAACTAGTACATAAGATCGTTGATACTAGAAATACCATACCAAATTAAATTGATTCTTGAGTATCTGAATTATCATTTATTTCTTTCTTTACTTGTATATACTATTTCTGGTTATATTATTGCACCACTAAGCAGAAATGCTTAGCGCGATGGAATTGCTTCCTCGCGCAGTCTGAAAGGTAAAACCAGAGATCGTCGATCGAGATTTTTGGAGTCCAGATCTGCGAAGTATCGTAAGAGTTCAAGATTGTCACCTCCTCAGCAATGCATGTAGATAGGGCTCATTTTATACATGTTATGTATATTGTTCATTCCTTGCACATTGTAAATTATTTGTATATCTTGTACAAAATAAACTCATGTAATTAACCTATGAATTATGGAAGCTATTCAAAGTAAGTATTTTAGTATGTGAATTGAATTTGAGTTATAATGAGATTATACTTGTGAATATTGAGATATTGAAAATCTAATGAGATTTCTGAGAAACCTGGATACTGCATTGAGATACATTATGTTTGAAAATTTTTGAGACTATTAAGTTTGAGAAATTGAGTATATATTGAAATTGTCTTTGGCAGGTTCAGAAGAACTGTTAGTCCAAATTACAGCCTACACTTTGTCGGATTATCGTTAACATTTTTGAAATTTCCAACTTAGTTAGATTTTGATAAAAGTAAAAATATCCTAAATCTTCAATAAAGTTTTTGAATAAATAAATCAAGGACTGTAATGAAATCAGATAAAATAGAGTGCTCCGGCACACTGAGTGGCATAACTTGCTCGGCTACACTGTAGTCGGGTAAGGGGTGTCACAAAAAATTTAGGGATCAAGAATTAAATTAAAGAACTAAGGAAAACAAAAAAAGAGAAGAAATTGAAAAAGTTTGATTACATCATGTGATGACATCAATTATGATGTCAAAATTAATTTTCTTTTTCCTACAAATTTGGACTAAGTCAAATGGTTAATTTAAAGAGATAAATGACATAAAAAAAAAAAGAAAATCATTTCTTCTTCAAAAAAAAACTTCCCCATCTCTCTTCCCTTTTGCTTTCTCCCAAAAACTCCATTGAAACCCAAACTCAATCTTTAGTGAACCCAAAAATCAGCCATAAAAATCATAGATTTATTAGGTAAATCATTTCCTTGAACCTTGATTCATCTATTGACAATAAAAAGAAAAGGAAAAAAGTGGAATTTGGGAAGAAAGAAAAGCCACACAAAGAGGTTAGTTATCCATTATTTGATTTCTCTTTATATTCATGTATATCTACTTGAATTAATTTAGATTTGAGGGAAATCAAACAAAAATAATTGTTGAGGGACCGAACATGAAATTCATCTAGCTAGGGTTAGGGTTTGAAATGAATGAGTTTGAAGTGTTTGAATGGTTATTTGAGGTGCATTAGGTGTAGAGACTATGAATGTGCACTTTGAATGCGTTAAATTGAACTTGATGTGTAGTTAGGGTTTGAGCATTTTGAAGAAATTGGAGAAAAATTTGAGAATAAGCCAAATGATGTTATTGACATTATTTGAGTTAAGAAATGGTCAATTGTGACAATTTGGAGTGTGTATGAATTGCTGGAACTAAGTTCCAATTCAGATTGGTGAAGGTCAATCTGCAGGCAGCTTGACCTAAGTCCATTTCAAGGACCAAAACTGAAAATTTACCAACTCAATCGGTGTAAGGCCAATTGAGAATAAAACTAGACACAAAATGACACATTTTTCATTCAGGAATCATGCACAAAAAGTGACCATAACTTAGTGAACAATTTGGCCAAATCCAAATTAGGCAAACTAACCTATACAAAAATGACCAGATGAACAGTAGTTACATAAAAGGCCATAACTTGGTCTAGGGAGCTCCAAATGACCTGAATTTTATACTGAAAGAAATATGAGACATAGCCCTACAACTTTCATGAAGAAAACAAACCCAAAGTTTGACAATTAGCTGTCCAAAAACTCACCTGTAGTCAACCTACAAAAACTGCCATTAACCAGTAAATGCCTAAAATTATGGGTAACACCATATCCGGCCAACCATGTTCAAATGGCCATAACTAGCGCTACAAAACTCCAAATGGAGTGAATCAAAAAGGGAAATAAAATTAAGACAATAAGGAACAACTTCTGTAAAGAAAACTTAGCTAAATTTCCACAGTAACATGACCAATGGAAGAGTGCAAAATAGGACACCAAAACTAAAAATTTGAAATTTGTGCCTAAAATACTTAAGATTTGAGAAAACAACCAAAACCAACAAATTAGGTAACCAAAATGTAGTATGTGGGTGAAATTAGAATTCCCATTCCTATTAATTATTAGAAAGTCAACAAATTGACTTGAATAGTATTATGAATAGTAACCCCGAAATACAAATTTTAAAGAACGTCAAGTTAAGCATATTAAAGTTAGATATAAATAGATTTGAAATTATTTTTGGACTTATGATAATTTATGGTACTAAAACACCGTAAAATTGTGTGTTTCAGTTGAAAAGAATATTAGGAAAGAACCCGAAGCATCGAGTCAAGGCCAGGAGGCGACTCACTTAAGGTTTATGCACAATATTAATATTCTTTAAAATTTATTTGCAAAGGGCATGAAATGAGGATATTGGAGCTACACCCCTGAAGTTCTGTCGGGTATATTTTATACCCTGATTATAATATTTATTTTGATGTATATAAATGCATGTACATGTATAAACCGGTCATGAGCAGTTGTATAGAATTTGTAATAATAATATTTTGGATTTGTTATTGTAAAGTTTGGTTGATGAATATAAATTATTTTTACCTTAATGAAAAATGAATAGAATTATTGAATGTTATTTTTTATGACAATTGAATTGAGAAGTGATGTTGAATTGTGTTGAGGTAGTAGTGAGTTTCATGAAAAAGAATTGTTAGAAGTGTTTTTACAAGTATTTGAAGAACTGTTTTATTAAAATATAGATGACACTCTGTCGAAATTTTTCTAAAATTTGCAGACAAATAAAAAATGGACAAAAATTTTAACTAGTTTTCAAACTCTAATTAAATATTTTTAATATCTATTAGAAAATGCTCACCACTTCTAAAAAGTAAGAAAATTGTTTTTAAAATCCCTTGTAGGGTACTTAATGAGTTATCAGTAGGTGAAGTTGGGTAGTTCATTAGGTATTCTATAAGATCATGTTATGCCTTACAGAGGGATAAATTGTGACAGGTTTAAGTGGTATCAGAGCGAAATTTTTGAAGTATGTTTTAACTTGTGAATTTGTGTCTTTTCTTTGATAAGTACAACTGTTCAGTGTCCTTATTTTTTACATACAGTGCATTACATCATGAATATGAACTAACAGAGGGAAATCTCCTTGTGTTATTTGTTCAGGAGATATCTTAACTCCAATTTGAAATGGAAGAAGGGGATCATTCTGTTGAGCAGTCAGTAGAGGCTGAGGCATAAGGGAAAGCCCCAGCTCTCCAAAATATCAGTGGGTCAGTGGCACCAACCCCATAAATGCCGCGGTTTCCTGCACAGTTCACCCAGTAGATGGCTGCTATGTTTCAACAAATGGCTAGGGGTATGCATACTCAAGCTCCACCATAGACTTCTATAGTGTAACCTCAAGCTTCAGTTAGACAATATGACAAGCTGTTAAAGTATGGGGCGATAGAATTCAAGAGCATAGTAGACCCTTTAGAGGCAGAGCAGTGGCTGGAGAGAATGGACCGAGTGTTTAAGAAACTGTACTGCCCAGATGAACTAAAATTCGAGTATTCAGTATCGCTACTGTAAGGGGATGCTTATGACTGGTAGAAGACCATCCCCCACAGCTTGGCAGAACAGCTAGTATTGACCTGGGATGAGAGTTCAGACAGAAATATGTCCCATATACCTATGTGGATCAGAAACTACTAGAATTTTTGAGTTTGAAGCAAGGCAACAGAACAGTGGCAGAATATGAGAGGGAGTTCTCTTGCTTAAGCCACTATGCTTTGAGTCTCCTGTCTACCAGTAAGGAAAGGTGAAAAAGATTTAAGACTAGGTTAAAGCCCAATTTGAGGATGCAAGTAGTGGGATTCAGACATAACAACTTCTCTGAGCTCATCTCTCAGGCACTTGAGTTAGAAAGAATCGAATTAGAAGTGACACCAGTCAAAGAGAAAGCTAAGAAAACTGAAAAATCAGAGAAAGATAAAGGGGAAAAGTCAATAGAGCAAAGTCCCAATGGTTCATCTGGAAAGAAGAAGAAATTTGGGGACCAAGCAGAGGTAGAGGTGGAAGGTTTGGAAGGGGCCAATTCTTTGGATAGAGACCCCCTAGATCTAGTTACCAGTCGACCAAGGGTTCATATCGTCCCCACCCCTGTGAGACATGTGGCAAGATTCATGGGGGAGAATGCTATTGGGCAACAGGAGCTTGCTTTAACTGTGGAGGCAAGGGCCATCTCACTGCACCAGCGCCCCTAGATTTGGGCCAGCTCCTACTACTGCAGAAGGGTGTATTAAGAGTTTTGCTATCAGAGGTTCACAACCGGTTAGCAGAGGAAGAGGCATAGGTAGAGGCAATGCTTCTGATAGTCAGGGTACTATTAGCCAGTCAGCACAAGGGAGTGCTTCAGCCAGGGTTTACACGATGAGACAGCAGGAAGAGGCTGAGACTTTCGATGTGGTAGCTGGTGCATTCTCTATCTCTAATCAAGATGTATTTGTACTGTTTGATCCAGGTTCTAGCCACTCATATGTTAGTGCTAGCATAGTTAGTTCCCTTGCGGTTCCATGTGCCAAAATGGATTTTGAAGAATTAGTGACTAGTCTGTTAGGACAAGAGGTCTGGGTCAATAGAATCTATAGAGATTGTCCTTTAGTGATCCAAAGACACACTTTTCTGTCAGATTTGATTGAAATGCCCTTCAGTGATTATGATATCATCTTGGGCATGGATTGGTTAGCTAGGCATCATGCCATGATTGACTGTAGACTGAAGACAATCACTTTTGGTCACCCTCTGTACAGGGATGTGGTAATACATGGGGAGAGGCAATTACTACCATCAAACATCATTTTGGCTGCACTAGCCAGAAGGATGGTCAGAAAGGGGTGTGAAGCATACTTGCCACATGTGATAGACACCCATGTGGGGAGCCCAGCACTGAGGGACATCCCTACAATATGTGACTTTCCCGATGTGTTTCCTGATGAATTTCCAGGATTACCTCCAGAAAGAGAAGTGCAGTTTGAGATTGATGTCATGTCTACTGTGGATCCAATCTCCATAACACTATATAGAATGGCATCAGCAGAACTAAAAGAGTTGAAAGTGTAGTTGCAAGAGCTGCTTGACAAGGGCTTTATCCGCCCTAGTTTGTCACCTTGGGGAGCACCAGTGTTGTTCATTAAGAAGAAGGATGGCACTCTCCACTTATATATTGACTACCAGCAGTTGAATACGGTGACAATAAAGAATAGATACCCATTACCCCACATTGATGACTTATTTGATCAGTTAAGGGGTGTAGTTGTGTTCTCTAAAATTGACCTGAGATAAGGTTATTATCAGCTGAAAGTATAAGAGCAGAATATTCCTAAAACTACCTTTAGAACCTGCTATGGCCATTATGAGTTCTTGGTCATGCCATTCGGGTTAACTAATGCTCCGGCTGCTTTTATGGATTTGATGAACACTATCTTCAGCCTTGACCAGTTTGTTGTGGTATTCATAGATGATATATTGGTCTACTTGAGGAGTGGAGAGAAGCATGATAGACATCTACAGATTGTACTATAGACTTTGAGGGAGAAATAGCTATACGCCAAATTGTCGAAGTGTGAATTTTGGCTAAAGGAAATATCCTTCTTAGGGCACATAGTATTGGCAGAGGGCATTAAGGTAGATCCGAGTAAGATAGAAGCTGTTCTTAATTGGAGACCACCAAGAAATATCACGGAGATTCGCAGTTTTTTGGGTTTAGCTGGATACTACCATCAATTTGTGAAGGGATTCTCCATATTAGCATCTCCATTGACCAAGTTACTTCGAAAAGATGTGAAATTTCAGTAGACGGATAAATGCCAATAGATTTTTGATGAATTGAAGAAATGTTTGACTGAGGCTCCAGTCCTGACTTTACCTACTCCGAGTAAAGAATACACAATTTATAGTGATGCTTCTCACAATGGGTTAGGCTATGTATTGTTGCAAGAACGGAATGTCATTGCCTATGCATCACACCAACTGAAACCGTATGAGAGGAATTATCCGACACATGACTTAGAGCTTACAGCTATAGTGTTCGCTCTTAAGATCTGGAGACACTATTTGTTTGGGGAGAAGTGTTACATCTGCATAAATCATAAGAGTTTGAAGTATCTAGGCACTCATAAGGAGTTGAATTTTAGACAGAGGAGATGGTTAGAGTTGATAAAAGACTATGATTGTCTAATAGACTATTAGCTAGGGAAAGCTAATGTGGTGATTGACGCCTTAAGTCGCAAGACTATGGCAAGTCTACGGGTTTCTCCTTTATCTATGGTACATGAGTTGAGAGTATTGCATGCCAGCTTAGAGATTAATGATGAGAGGCAGACAGCAGTTGCATGGCATGTACAGCTAGTGTTGATTAATCAGATCAAAATGGTTTCTCAGAATGATCAGAAGTATCAAAAGCTGTTAGAAGAAGTCAGACAGGGCAAGAAACCTGACTTTTCAGTGAGAGATGACAGCCTATTGCTACACCAAGGTAGAATGTGCATTCCTAATGATGTTGACTTGAGACAGATCATTTTGAAGGAAGCACATGAATCTCCTTTTGTTATGCATCCTGGTGGCACAAAAATGTAAAGAGGGCTGAAAGAGAACTACTGGTGGATGGGTATGAAAAGAGATGTGGCAGAATTTATTTCCAAATGCCTAACATGTCAGCAAGTAAAGGCAGAGCATCAAGTACCAGCTAGTTTATTACATCCACTACCAGTACCGGAATGTAAATGGGGGAGAATAACTATGGATTTTCTGATGGGACTTATGAGGACATAGAAGAGTCATGATGTAGTCTAGGTCATTGTTGACAAACTGACCAAGTTTGCTCATTTTCTACCTTTCCGGATGGACTATAGTTTAGAAAGATTGGCCAAGTTATACATTGATGAGATAGAAGACTGTATGGAGTGCCAGTATCCATCGCATCAGACAGAGATCCTAGGTTCACTTCTAGATTATGGGGTAGTCTTCAGAGAGCCTCAGGAACTAGATTGAACTTTAGCACAGCATTCCACCCATAGACAGATGGCCAATCTGAGAGGGTAATTCAGATCTTGGAAGACATGCTACGAGCTTGTCTGATTGAATTTGAGGGCAGTTGGGACACACACTTTCCTTTGATTGAGTTTGCTTATAACAACAGCTACCAATCAAGCATTGGGATGCCTCTATATGAAGCTTTATATGGCAAGAAATATAGAACCCCATTGTGTTGGGATGACATAGGTGAAAGAAAGTTGATTGGGCTAGAAATTGTTCAGCAAACTGAAGAGAAAGTTAGATTGATCACATATCGACTTAAGACTGCATCAGACCATCAGAAGTCCTATATTGATTTGAAGAGAAGGGATATTGAGTATGCAGTGAGTGACAAAGTATTCCTCAAGGTTTCCCCTTGAAAGAAAATTGTGAGATTTGACAGAAAGGGGAAACTAAGTCCTCGTTTCATCAGGCCATATGAGGTTCTGGAAAGAGTGGGTCCTTTGTTTGGCATTACCTCCAGAGTTGGAGAAGATATATAATGTCTTCCATGTGTCCATGTTAAGGAGGTATCGATCAAATCCATCTCACGTACTACCAGTGGAAGAAATTGAAGTGAATCTAGACCTCACATATGAGGAAGAACCCATAGAGATTCTGGCTTATGAGGTGAAGCAGCTACGGAACAAGCAAATACCATTGGTACAAGTGTTGTGAAACCATCATTCAGGCCAGGAGGCTACTTGGGAATGAGAGGAGGACATGAGGAGACAGCACCCACAGCTGTTTAGAGATTGATACCAGGTAAAATTTCGAGACGAAATTTATTTTAAGGGGGAGAGAATTGTAACACCCCTATTTGTATAACTTGATACATTTTACTGTTCCGGTGATCAGTGTCGGTCTGGACAATTAAGGGGATTAGAATTAGTAATTGCCTCCTAGATAAGCCTTGAACAATCTAAGACACCTAGATAAGCCCTGAACGCAAATAATTAGTAATTGCCAAATAGTTAAGTATAAATAAGAAAAATAGAACACAAGAAGTTAAATGAGTCGGGAATCACAGCGATGGGTGACCTTCTCAGGAATGACTGCGAGGTCAGTCTAAACTCAAATTTCGAATTATAAAATGTAACGCCGCGGTCCTTAGGACTATTGCAAACACAGCGGAAAAGAGAAAACCACAAAAAAGAATTGTTAAGCAGGTCAAATAATTAGGTCAGGGATCCGAAAGAAATATCGAATAACTTGCAATTCGGATTGAACCAGCTAAAGGCAAATTGGTCAATTCACTCCTAAAACTGAAACCTAACCTAACTGTCCAATAAAATTAGAGAAAAGAAAATTTTGGGATCAATAATTAAATTAAAGAACTAAGGAAAAAAAAAAGAGAAGAAATTGAAAAAGTTTTATTACATCATGTGATGACATCAATTATGATGTCAAAATTAATTTACTTTTTCCTACAAATTTGGACTAAGTCAAATGATTAATTTAAAGAGATAAATGACATAAAAAAAAAGAAAATCATTTCTTGTTCAAAAAAAAAAAACGTCCCAATCTCTTCCTCTCTTCTTTAAGTATGTTAATCATGCCTAAGGGAGTAGAAATTTAATGAAATTGAAAAGAATTATTGATTAAATGCATGACCCAAATTTTGGCCAGCCTAGAGAAGTGAGGGATATTGAATTTAATTGAATTAAAATTTCAATCCTAGCTTAGATAACATGAAATATGTGATACATATGCTTAATTATATGTGGTAAGTATAAATTGAGGAATTTGAGTTAGGGTTTGACCTAACTATTGGGGATTTTGTGCTATTCTTGAAATTGTCCTTGTTGAGATGGATTGTTGATCAATAGAAGTGCCATGTATGCCAAATTGTAGTTTGGGAGATTGGAGGAAATTGAATTGGGAGTGTACTTTTCATGTAGGTTAAGGGACTCATTGAGTCCAGTGTGGTTTTTGACCTATAATTGAATTTGTGTTACTCCAATTGGTATGAGGCCAATTGAAGATGAAACTAGGACCAAAATACTCCATTTTTCATGCAGAAATCATGCCCAAATTCTATCCATAAATTGACCTAATTACTATTTGAATCTGGCTTACCAAATCCTGAATCCAAAAAAATTAACCAAATTAACAGTACATGTTAGCCATAACTCTCTCTAGAAAGGTCCAAATGACTTGATTTTTATACCATTGGAAAGGTTAGACATAGGAGTACAACTTTTATGAAGAACACAGAATCCAGAAATGCCTCTAACCAAACCAAATTGCTAGCACAAATTAGGTCACAAAACTATCCAGAACCAAACTGCCCAAAATTTTCTAGACATAGGCCTATCCGACTAGTTTTGGCAAAAAGGCCATAACTTGGTCTAAAACAATCCAAATGCAATGAAACTAGTGGCAAAATTTTTATAAGAAATAAATCTACAATATTGGTTTTTTGACCAAAACCCAAAAACCAAGGGAACTAGGTTAATTTGCTAGGTTAATTTAGTATGCAAATTCTGGAAATTGCCTAAGTGACCACTTGACCCTAGAACGGTCTTTTAGTCATATCTCCCACTAAGAAACTCCAATTGGGATGAGCCAAACTGTTATGGAAACCTAAGAAATAGGGGTTCAACTTTGTTTTAGAAACTTTCCTCAAATTATGAATGTGAGAACCCTAAAAGTTGAGTCAAATCCACTGACCTAAACTGGAATTTTATTGGCACAGGGTATATGAGTCCAGGCTAGTTAATTGGCTATAAATAATTCTACAAAACTTGAAAAATTATGATTCAAAATTCGGAGTAAGACATAGGGTAAGAACTCCTATGAAGAACTTTAGGCCTAAAAGTGGCCATAACATGTCCAATTAATTAGGCAAATATGGATTCCAGAATTTGCCTAATTCTTGACTCAAAAAGAAACCAGGAACCAGTTGTGGTTATTTGACCATAACTCGAGTTCTAAAACTCCAAATGGCATGATTCAAAAAGAAAAACAAAGAAAGATATAGAGGGACAACTTCCATAAAGGAAGTGTAGCCAAACAGTGGCCATATCTTGCTCAATTTGCTAGGTAAATATATGACACCAAATCTGGACCTAAAGAAAGGTTCAAGAAATTGTTTAATACCTAATATGCAAATTACCTACTTGAATTACTAAATGCATAAATTACATGGAAATATATGTCGGACCTACTTCCCACTACAAAGGGACATAAATTTTATATCAAGTAATTAATAATATTAATTTACCCAAAGTATACCTAGACTCATATATATAGCTTGGATACCATGTAGAGACTACCTATTGCAGTACTGCTCACATGAATGATCATTGACAGACAATAAATATCTGAGATGGTTGTTCTACTGGCTTTATGCCTGCCCATTAGCCATAGTGCCTATTATCATTTTTGGCTTTATGTCTGCCCGCTGGCCTTGTGCCTGACTGTTAGTAGTATGCCCTAGAGCATATCATTTAGTATGTATCTTGTATATATTTTTAATAATAAAAGGCATTTCCACTTTTTCGTTTACATAATATATTTATGTGTAATAGAAAAGGTCCATTGATATTTTGTTAGAAATATTATTCTTAAGTTGTTAAGAATATGAGTGACAATATTTCTAGCACAAAGTATCATAAATAGGTTCACAATCGAGGATACTTCATAATAAGGACATGACTTATCCAGAAAGATTGTATTCATGTTTGTTCCCAAGTTATTTATATGAGATATAAATAAGATGGAATGGTGAGTCTGATGCCATATAACAAACTTGATAGGCACTTATAAATGATAAGTAGGCCGAACCAGTGACACTTATGACAAGCACATGGAGTTTACTCTTGTCAATGTTTTGTCATAAATCATATCAGTGCATATAATCTTTAGACCTGAGATAGCACAGTTATCTTGTATATAGGTAGTTTGAGTTTGATCTCGCTTTCATACTTGTACTATGTATGGGTATATGGGCATGTGTTGGCTCCTGCTAGTTATATATGGAGGTAGGTGTTGATCAAGAAGGAATCTGTTCCTCTAAGCAAATAGAGATAAAATCCTATGTTCATTTAATTATTCTTGATGTTTCAAGTTCTGGCCAGACAGATAGATTTATCCGTAAAAGAGTTTCGATGAGAAAATCTTTTAATCAAGAACTGGAATTAAAAGAGAACATAATATTCATAGCAAATGGAGTTTGACATAAACCATGACTCAAATTTGAGTTGGGATTTTGTAACAGAGAGATTCTAGTGCATGGTAACATATGATTATAGGTTCATTTAAGGTAAACCTTATTACTAATTGGGTGGCCATGGCATGCTATGCTAGGTGTTAACCATGGTCTATGAGGTTCATAAAATGATTTAGAGAAATCATTTATGTTAAGAAAGAGTTCTGATGATATTAAGAGTTAATATCAAATCTCATTGCCAATTAGTGATGAGCCTAGTAAGTCACACACATACACAAGTTATCACCAATTTAAATATGATTTAATTAATTAATTAAAGAGTTTAATTGATTAATTAAATAGATTTGGTTTGCAATTAAATTGCAAAGTCCCTAGCATGACTTGAAACCAAATCTAGATTATTGGATGTAGTATAAATTAAATTTATATTTAAAGTGTTTAAATATGAATTTAATTGATGAGAAATTAATTAATAGAGATTAATTAATTAATTTATATTTGATATAAATTAATTAGAAGAAGAAAATATTTATTTTGGGTTATGACCTCAAAATTAAGTCCCTGGGGGATTTTGGTCATTTCTGCGTGTGACTCGTGGCTCCATTAGTTGGTGACACATGGCATTACACATAAGCTTGCCTAATGTTTTTTTAATCATGTAAGATGATTAAAATCAAGATTAAATATAGGTTTGACACTTGGCACAATGTGATTGGGTCACTTAAACCTAGAGCTAATCAAAAGGTGACATGTGGCTAGGGTTTAATGTGTTAACCTAGCTATTTAAGTGTGGTTATGAAAAGAAAACATAACCAGCAGCCTCTCCTCTCAATTGTCACGCCAATTTGAGCCTCCAGCTATTTCTCTTCATCTCTCATACATTCAAAGAGATTAGCCAACAATCTCTTGAATTAAGAACACTAGAAATTGTTTCTAGTGTCCTGTTTACATCTCTAATCTCTTAAAAGGCAGAACTTGAATTTCTAATTAATAGAAAAGGCTTTAGAAGCTGTTCAAGGGCTGCCATAGGTGTTCTTGGTGTGGACAAGCTAGAGGGACAACATCTGGTGTCCTGAAGACGAATCTCAAAGGCGCAGACACGCTGCAGCACATCAAGAGGTTAGTGTAATCGTTCTTGATTTAATCTAGGGTTCTAAAATTAATCTGATTAATTTTAAAATCTTAAATGGCACATACAGATCCAAAAACATATTAAAAGAGTTTTAATATGTTGTTTATCATTGAAATCAAATAGATAAAAATAAATCTTGCATGGTGCATGTGACCCTGGGTGAAAATTTTTGAATTCAATGGTATAATCTTGTGTTTTTCACGCTTCCATTCCTTCACTGACATGACTGATGTATACTTGATAGACATACGGATGTCCAACTAGTATACTTCCGGGTATCCAACCTTTATAATCTGTTGTAGGTTACTTAGGCATTGATATGAATTTAATTAAACAGAATATGAGAGAAATAAATATAAAAGATACCGATAAATTTAATTATTCTGAAAGTCTAGTAAATTTGTAAATGACCAAAAATTTATGCAATTACACATAGATTTATTATGTTAGATTATTTTGTTACCTTTATTTAAAATTATGCGCTACTAAGCAATTCGCTTAGCGCATTGGTTTTCCATCGCGTAGGTACCGGAGACTAGTCATAGCCGCAATAGTAGTACTCTCACAGTGTTTAACTAGATCTGCCATTATCTGCTAGTCACCTCAACATATTGTATTTTGTCGGTAGGGCCCACATATTAGATTTTGTATTTTTGGTTTATTTTACATAAACAGAATGTATGTAACACCCCTATTTGCATAGCCTGGTATATTTCACTATTTCGATGATCGGTGTCGGTCCAGATAATTAAGGGGATTAGAACCACATCTAAGACAACTAGATAAGCCCTAAACACAAATAATTAGTAATTGTTAATTAGTTAAGTATAAATAAGAAAAATAGAACATAAGAGCTTAAATGAACCGAGAGTCACAGCGATGGGTGACCTTCCTGGGAAGGACTGCGAGGTCAATTTAAACTCGAATTTCGAACCATAAAATGTGACGCCGGGGTCCTTAGGACTATTGCGAACACAGTGGAAAAGAGAAAATCACAAAAAAGAATGGTTAAGCAGGTCAAACAATTAGGTTAGGGATCCAGAAGAAATATTGAATTATTTGCAAACCAGATCGAACCAGTGAGGGGCAATTTGGTCAATTCACCCCTAGAGCTTACTACTGACCTAACTGTCTAATAAAATCAGAGAAAAGAAAATTTTAGGATGGGGAATTAAATTAAATAACTAATGAAAAAAAAAGAAAGAAAAAGGAAAAGAAATTACATTAGTGACATCATCAAAATGACATAAGCTATGACATCACAAATAAATTATATTTAATTAAAATTTGACAAAGTCAATGAAAAAGGATAAAATCAAAAAATTGAAAAACACATTTTCACTCTTCTTCTTCTTCAAGCCATGACACTCTCTCTCTAAATTCCCTCACCTCTCCTCCATTAAAGCTTGTTTCAAGCTTTAAAACCTTTACTAAACCTTAATTTCTCCCATAACCACTTCGTAAAACCTTGTGTTTGAGCTTTGAGAAGAAGATTGAAGAAGAAAGAAGAGGAGAAAATTTAGAAAATAAGAGGTTGGAGAAGCTTCATTCAAGGTTAGTAACTAACCACTAAATTTTTCTTTAGAATTATGTTTATATGCATGAGTTAATCAAGAAATTGTGGAAAAATTAAACAAAATCAATCATGGTGGACCGAATAGAAATTCGGCTAGCTAGGGTTTAGGTTTGAGAATGAATGATTTTGATACAAATTATGAAGTAGTTAAGTGTGAATGAGTGTATAAATACTAAATATGCATTTAGAATTTAACAAATAAGCTAAACATGGAAGTTAGGGTTTTGGACCTAGAGTTTGGGGGATAAAATTTTAAGAATTGGTCAAATGGTGTGTTTGACCTTGTTTGAGCTGAAAAAAAGGTCATGTATGATCAATTGTGGTGTGTTGGAAGTGTTGGAATCAAATGGAAATTCGGATTGGTCATGGACATTCTGCAGGTAGCATGACAAAGGTCCCTTTCAGGGACCAAAACTGAAAATTTACCAACCCAATTGGTGTGAAGCCAATTGGAATGAAACTAGACACAAAATGGCACATTTTTCATTTAGGAGTCATGCCCAAAAAGTGGCCATAGCATAGTGAACAAATTGACCAAATCCGGATTAAGTAAATTGACCTGTACAAAAAATCATTTGGCTGTAACTTTGGCTAGGCAAGTCCGAATGACCTAAAAGTTTACCAGTAGAAAGCTGAGACATAGCCCTATAACTTTCATGAAGAATACAAGTCCAAATTATGCCCTAACCAAGTCATTTAGACACCCAAAATTAGTGACCTAAAACTGCTAGAACTAAATTAGTGCCTAGAAAATCTGGGTTAGACCAATCCGACTAGCCATGTTCAAATGACTATAACTTGAGCTACAAAAATCCAAATGGAGTGATTCAAAAACATAAATAAATTTAAGACAATAAGGAACAACTTCTATGAAGAAAACTTAGCCAAATTCTAACAGCAACATGACCAATGAAACAGTGCAAAATAGGACACCAAAACTAAAAATTTGAAATTATGCCTAAAAGATTTAAGATTTGAGTAAAGAATCAAAACCAACAAGTTAGGTAGCCAAAATGTGGTATGTGGGTATAATTGGATTTCCCATACCTATTAAGCATAAGAAAGTCAATATTTTGACTTGAATAGTACCATGAATAGTAACTTCAACATGAAAATTTTTAAGAATGTAAGTTTAAGCATATTGGAGCTAGAATTGAACATATATAAATTAATTATTGGAATTATTGTGAGGCAAAGATACTGAGACACTATAAATTTTGTGTTTTAGCTGGTTTACCAGTTGAGGTTGTAGATCGGATGAGTACTCATTAGCTAGCTAGCCACCTCCCTGATTGATTTCAATTAGTGGGGTTATAGATGCTTTGTCGTGGTGTACAACGCGGCATTAATCGGAAATTTTGTGTCATGGCTTAAGTTATGTATGAATTGGCATTACTGTGTTTAATAAATTATTTGACCAAAATTGTGCTATAATGAGTTTTGATAATTTGCAAAATATTTAAATTGTGATTTATCAATGAATGTTATATGTACTACATTTTAAATTTTTATTGTGCACCACTGGGTATTTTTATACTCAGTGATAGCTTATTTTGCTGTCACAGATAAGGGCAAGGAAAAAAAACAACAGGGTGTGTCACACCCTACTCCTCTATAAGATGTAACATGATCCCATAGTACATCTAATGAATTATCATACTTCGCCTGCCGATAACCCATTAGATATACTACAAGAGATTTTAAAACAATTTTCGTGAAATTTAAATCATCGATTAAAATATGGTGTTATAAAAGTTTTTTCAAAATTTCGGCAAAGTGCCGGCTGTGTTTTGAGAATACAATTCTTCAAACATGAAAAGGAAAACACTCCCAATATGTTTTCTCAAATACAACTCCAATAAATTTCATTTCAACTCACAATTCTATCTCAATAATCAAATCAATTTATTTTCAAACCAACCTCATCATAAAAGAAACATTACTTTGATTACAAGACTCAAATTTAATATTGCAAAACTATTCAAGTAAATGAAATCTCAAATTTACATTTACAATAATTTGCATTTAATTACATACCAAAATATTTTACAAGAGTTTTTATACAACTGCTCAAATAATTTACATACATATTATTACATGCATACATCAAAACCTGTGTACATGGGTATACCTGGAGCTAATCTGAATGTCTCTTCAAAGAAGCTTACTCAATTGCTCTATACTCTTTTCACTTGCGACAGCATACAAAGCTATCACTGAGTGGTGAACTCAGTGGTGCACAACTATAATTTAAAACATAGTACAATATACATTAACAAAATTTACATCAATTAATTTGGAAATCTGAATACTCATCAAATTCCAAAACTCAAATTATTCATTGCCAGTAATATAAATCATTTATATAAAATGAATTTCATCAAGAAATTCAATTTGTCAAATCATAACTAACCATTTAAGATAATTCCAACAATTTATTGGAAATAAAGATTAATTCCAACAAAATCAATTATACATAAATCATAATTGAAATCACAATTCTTTACTATTAAAAAACCATTCTTTATCTCAAAAGCCATTTTTCATCTCAAAAGCCATTCTTTATCTCAAAAACCATTCTTTATCTTAAAATCCATTCTTTATCTCACTAACTATACAAGACTAATCTGAAAGGGCCATCTTCGGGGGTGATTCTAACTCCCTATGGTCGGGGAGGTCGAATCATCGTGCACAATACATATCACAATAATGAATCTTCCGAAAGGGCCATAACATAAAAAAACTTAGATCTAACCTCTAATAAGAGGAGAATATAAGCCTGTGCACGTACCATGGTAATCAAAACACAACTAACTCCATTGTCTTCTCAACAAATGAGAGAGACAGGTAATAACCTAGTCAAGCATCTATAGGGAGATATAAAACAATATCTCAATCCTTTTAGTGAGCATAAATCACAATACAATTCGATTCAAAGTTAACTCCAATATCCAATAATTTTTATACTCATCACAATCCAAATCATAAATTTGCATTTTTCCATGCAAATTGCCCATCACAATTAAAAACATGTTCTATCATAATTTTCCAAAACATAATTTATTCAATACACAACAATGCTTAATACTTGTGGAAATACCATTTCACAAAGCTAAATTCATACATACTATAACAATTTCATAATCATTGAATTAAATCCAATGTTTATTAAACATAATTCATAAGAAAAATATGTCATTTAATCATATGAAATATTTTGAACAGAATTAGTTAAAAACTAGTTGTGCGCAAACCTGGTTTGAGTCGCCTCTAGGCCTTGACTCAATGGTCTTTATGCTTCTCAATATCCTTTTCAACTGAAACACACAATTTAAAGTGTTTCAGTACTCAATGAATTTGTTTCTAACAATAAAATCCAACATCTAAATTTTCTTGGTACTATTCTCTTCAATTCATTTCATTAGTCAACCTATAATGTTGACCCTTGATGTACTCTAAGTGAGTCAATTCTAATGTTACCAATATATCACATTTTATAGTCCTTTAGTGTTGGTATATGTTACCAAATTCATTTTCAAGTGTATTGCATTTTGTTGTAATTTACCGGATTTTAGTACACTATTTTGACCTAGCCGGATGACCTAGTTCCCTCGGTTTTCAAGTTTCAATCCAAACTAAAAACTTATAGGTCTATGTCTTATTGCACACGGGGCAAAATTTCAGGTCATTCTGAGTTGTGTAGACCAAGATATGGTCAATTTACCAATGTTGGATAGAACGCACTAAAATGGTAAGCTTAGGTCATTTTTAGGTCACTTTTGGTTTGGCCAGTTTTGGTACCCGAAATTATGCAAGCTATTTGGCTTGGTTCTGGCCATTTATGGGCTTTCTTGTCTTCATAAGAATTGTAGATCTATGTCTAGAATATTCATGGTAAAAATTTCAGGTCAATTGGACCTGTTTTCAGTGAGTTATGGTAAAAAAACTAACTACTGCCCAAATGGTCAATTTTCAGGCTTTCAAGTCACTAATCCGGATTTGGTCATTTTTCAAGTTACCTTCTAGAAAGAATTTAGTAAGCTTCCTTCATGAAAGTTGGCACACTTTGTGCCTAGTTTCACCTCCAATTGGTCTCATACCAATTGGAGTAACACACTTAAGGTTCTAAGCTAAAGTGTACACTGCCCTATTACACATTGTTCAACACTTACCAATTACACATTCAATACTTACCAAGTTTACCTTTCATGCCAATTCTGTTTTGATACCATAACATTAACACACTTTACATCGCATTTTGGTCATTTTGGGCAGCTTGTAACTACTCTCAACATAGACATTATAACTCAGAATTTTCAAAGTCCAATTACAATAATTTAACCACATGAACATACCCCATTTACATGTCCAAATCCATACAATTATTCACATACACATGCTGCCACCATAAGCAACACAATTCAACAATATTTCATTAACTTAAACACTTCAATCTTCTTCATGAGGCAGCCTTTTTTATTTACACATACCCATCAACTTCCATTTTCACTTTTTAAGCTTACAAATCAAACTTTACACATGGAATTCAACTTCAATACAATTAAACATTTTAAATCAACATCCAAACAACCATTTACATGCAAGGACAAGCTGTTCATGGTGAGGTTTCATGGCTACCAAAATGCTCCATCACCAATAATTCATGAAACCTCAAATTTCTTCCATAATTCAACTACCCACAACCTTAGTTACACTTTTAATGAAACAAGAATTGAAAACACCCACTTACCTCTTTTGGACTTCTTCAAAACTCTACCAAAACTTCCCTTTCTTGCTCCCAAAATGTTGCCCAAGGTGTGTACTCCAACTTTAATGAAGAAGACTTGATGGTTCCATGGCTTGATCTTGAGTGGATGAAGCTCCACACATGGACGTCAATGGAGTTTTGGAAGGAATTTCAATTCGGCTAAGTGAAGAAAGAAGAAGGAGAGTAGAAAATGAGATAGTGCACTTTTCCACATTTGTCCATATATGTTTATAAATTCTCCCTTAGTCCCCCACTAACTCATTTTAACATTTTAATAATCCAAAGTTTCATAATTTAAATTAATTCCTCACATTTTCCCTAATTTTCATTACATATCTAATTTTCTTTTTTTTTATGGGGTCCCCAATTTTAATACTATTTATTTTTAATGGACATTTAGGTCAAAAGGCAACTCGAGGTGTCAATTGACCACAATGCCCCTATTCGGATTGCATTCCTGATTTTTTGGTAACACCGAGTTTTGTCATTTTCTCAATTTTTCATTTTTCTTTGTACTAATTAATTGATTTTTCTTTGATATTTCTAGTGACATTTATACTTCAATAAGTCTTTAATTATGTCTTGAAATTAAATTCCAAGGGTTTCCTGCAGTCCTGGGGTCAGCTATTGCCTGTGCCGTAACTTCTCAGTGCGGTCACTCATCGCTGCGGTGCTGGCTCATTTAACTTAGTTTCTTTTCATTGCTATTATTTTTCCTTTGTTTTTCTTGTATTTTCTTTTCTTGTATTTCATTATTTTATGTCTCCTCACGAACATTTAAATGTAGTTCTAGGCATCCTAGCTGTCCGGACAGACACTGTCACCGGAACAGTAGAACGCACTACTGAACATAAGGGTGTTACAATTCTCCCCCCCTTAAAATAAATTTTGTCCGCGAAATTTTATGCAATAGCCATCTTACAATTTTCACACATTTATTTCCTCCTTTCTATATGATCGTATAATCTTCTTTCCTTTGAATTTGTGTAAGACTTTTAACAATCTAATATAATATTTACTTTGTTTATACAACACTATTCTTTTCTTACTATTGTTCTGTCTAATATTTCAATTCATGTTCCCTTTTTGAAAGACCATTGAGGTCGTATTAGAATTACTTATCTAATCATGGGTCCTTTGACCATTCTAATCAATAATCTTACTCATATTCGCAACATTTCTTTGTTATATCTGAACCAACTGTTCAAATTTTTACTTCCACAACTCTTTTTATCTATTAATATTCTAAAATATATTTCCTTTTGTACTAAACTATAACCTTCCGATATTCTAACTTTTGAGTTTTAAATCTCTAAGTAGGATTTTCAAACTCATTTCCAACCATAAAATTTTGTCCTGGCATAACTATACCAATACAAATGCCGTTGGCAACTATTCTCATCTTGGTGTACTATCGGGTAGTATGTAGCTCTACACAATAATCTCAAGTCATTACTTTAATCTACAGCTTACAGCATAAACATCTAGAACATTGCATAGTTACTACGATACATTCCAATAGATCAAACTTTCCTATCTTTTATCCTTTTCGAATTCACTAATATCCGAAACTTATCCTTATTACAATATCCATTGATAATTACTAACTATAACATCTTTGCCCTCATCTAGAGCAAGTCTATTACCGCAACTTACTTTTTTGTCCTCTTTCCTTACATTAAGTAGGCTTGTTGTTTAGCTTTATAATTTATAATGTGTTAGAAAATACCATTCGCCGATAAACTCTTCCAAAACTAAATTCACTTATTATCACATTCCTTATCTTAAAGGACTAATCACTAATGCATCAAAATTTATTCCCCTATAAAGGAATAACAATAAAACATATAGTTCTAACACTAACATACAACTAAGTAGTGCTAGGATCAAACAAAAATAATTAATTGTTTCTTTCAAAAATTAAAAAGTTACCAGCAGCAACATCCAAAGTTTCTATTCTTTTCCCTTGGCGCATAGTGGACACTCTAACTGATGCACTACTATGTTCAGGTTGATTCACTATGTTAGGGTTATGAGGAGTACCAACTCTATTTCTATCTCGACCTTTACTTACTATCTGTGAATTTTGGAGAGTAGATCGAGGTGCTCTAGTACAATCTTTAATAAAAGTGTCCAAGTTTTCCACAATTGTAGCAGGCTCTAGAGGCCTTACGACAAATACCTCCATGTAGCTTACCATAAACATGGCAGAAACGGGCAGAATAGGAACTTCTGGTTGTTCGATGACTAGATCTTGGTGTTCTCTACCCTGATGATCCACCTATGTCATATCCCTGAGCTCGGGGTTCCCCAAATTCTTTTCTCTTCCCCAAATTACTATTTGAGCTCTAACCCATAGGTCTCTCCCTCTTCTCTATTTCATGTTGCCCTTGTGGGGGTTGGGTTTGTGCTTGAGCTTGAGCTGACAGAGTATCATCAATTTGTTGAAAAAAGTACCCATTTGCTGGGTCATTTGTGCAGTAATATGCACCGGTAAAACTAGTACAGTCAGGCCTTCGATACTTTGTGGAGTTGGGGCTTCAACTTGTACTTCTGCCATCAGAGACTGTTCTATTGTCTCATTCTTCTCTTCCATATATTTTCACAGGATTTTCTATTCTTATACAACCAACGCAAGGAGATTCCTCTCTATTAGTTCATATTTATGATGTAAATGTACTATATGTATCAAACATTTGAGTAGTTATAGTTACAGAAAAAAAGATTTCAAATTTACAGTTCGAAATTTACTTTAAAACCATTGCTCTGATACCACAAAATATGTCACACCCTACTCCTCTGTAAGATGTAACATGATCCCGTAGTACATCTAATGAATTATCGTACTTCGCTTACCGATAACCCATTATATATACTACAAGAGATTTTAAAACAATTTTCATGAAATTTAAATCATCGATTAAAATCTGGGGTTATAAAATTTTTTTCAAAATTTCAGCAAAGTGTCAGTTGTGTTTTGAGAAAACAGTTCTTCAAACCTGAAAAAGGGAAACACTCCCAATATATTTTCTCAAATACAACTCCAATAATTTTTATTTCAACTCACAATTCAATTTTAATAATCAAATCAATTTATTTTCAAACCAACCTCATCATAAAAGAAACATAACCTTGATTACAAGACTCAAAATTAATATTACAAAACTATTTAGGTAAATGAAATCTCAAATTTACATTTACAATAATTTATATTTAATTGCATACCAAAATATTTTACAAGAGTTTTTATACAACTGCTCAAATAATTTACATACATATTATTACATGCATACATCAAAACCTGTGTACATGGGTATATCTGGAGCTGATCTGAATGTCTCTTCAAAGAAGCTTACACAATTGCTCTATGCTCTTTTCACCTACGATAGCATACAAAGCTATCGCTGAGTGGTGAACTCAGTGGTGCACAACTATAATTTAAAACATAGTACAATATACATTGACAAAATTTGCAGCAATTAATTTGGAAATCTGAATACTCATCAAATTCTAAAACTCAAATTATTATTTGCTAATAGTATAAATCATTTGTATAAAATAACTTTGATCAAGAAATTCAATTTATCAAATCATAACTAACCATTTAAGGTAATTCCAACAATTTATTGGAAATAAAGATTAATTCCAAAAAAATCAATTATACATAAGTCTTAATTGAAATCATAATTCTTTACTATTCAAAAACCATTCTTTATCTCAAAAGCCATTCTTTATCTCAAAAGCCATTCTTTATCTCAAAAACCATTCTTTATCTCAAAAACCATTCTTTATCTCACTAACTATGCAAGACTAATCCGAAAGGGCCATCTTCGGGGTGATTCTAACTCCCTATGGTCAGGGAGGTCGAATCAGATTCTAACTCCCTATGGTCGGGGAGGTCGAATCATCGTGCATAATACATATCACAATAATGAAACTTCCGAAAGAGCCATAACATAAAAAAACTTAGATCTAACCTCTAATAAGAGGAGAATCTAAGCCTGTGCACGTACCATGGTAGTCAAAACACAACTAACTCCATTGTCTTCTCAACAAATGAGAGAGACGAGTAATAACCTAGTCAAGCATCTATAGTGAGATATAAAACTATATTATAATCCTTTTAGTGAGCATAAATCACAATACAATTTGATTCAAAGTCAATTCCAATATCCAATAATTTTTATGCTCATCACAATCCAAATCATAAATTTGCATTTTTTTATGCAAATTGCCCATCACAATTCAAAACATGTTCTATCACAATTTTTCAAAACATAATTTATTCAATCCACAACAATGCGTAATACTTGGGGAAATACCATTTCACAAAGCTAAATTCATACATACTATAACAATTTCAATAATCATTAAATTAAATCCAATGCTTGTTAAACATATTACATAAGAAAAATATGTCATTTAATCATATGAAATATTTAAACAAAATCAGTTAAAAACTACTTATGCACAAACCTAGTTTGAGTCGTCTTGTAACATCCTCATTTTAGCTAGTCCGTACAGTCTATTGTTCCGGTGACTAAAGTAAAGTAAAGAACCATAATTAACTCAAATATTAATAAAAAAAATTTAGGAAAAATTTTAGAAATAAAATACAACCAACTTAAATGAGTCGTTGCCCTGGCGATGGGTAACCTAGTGAAAAGTTGCGGTTCTCGCAACTAGGAGCCCTAGATCAGGGGGAAAAATTATGAAATATTTTTTGGGACTCCAGAGAAGGGTCATTGAGGTTCTTATGGCATTAGAATACCAAGGAAATGCTTAAAAAAAATTTTCAATCGATACAGACAATTTTGGCCTGTTAAGCTAAACGGAGGGCATTTTGGTCATTTCATCTTCAGAGATGATTTTTGGGCAACTTGTCCAGTTAAATAAATAATTTATATAATATAAAATATGAATAAATTTTGTTAAAATTTTAATTGCAATTAAATAGTCAAGAAAAGGAGAGAAAATGAAAGAAAATAGACTTATGATATCATAATGATGTCATTAAAGTTCTCCCAACCAACCCAATGTTGACACATGGCATAACTTTATTTAAAAGAGACAAAATGGGCTGAAAATTGAAAAAAAAAATCAGAACTTCAACTTCTTCTTTCTTCTTTGCCGTCAACCTCCACCATAGGTACCCATTTGCAAGCTTTTCAAAGCTTGATTTTACTAACTTCTATCCAACAAAATCCTAACCTAGCAACACAAAAAAGTGTTCTTACACCTTGGAGTTTCTTTTGGGAGCAAAAAGAAAAGGAAAGAAAGAAAACCTAGCAAGTGGGAAACATCACTTCATTGAGGTTAGTGACCGAACCTTAGCTTTTACCTTAATTTCATGTTAAGGACCATGTATGAGTATGAATTACAAAGGAAATTTGTTAAATGCTACTTGTATGCCATCCCTTATTTTCGGCAGCAATGGTTAGGGTTTGATTGTGATGAGTTTAATGAAATTAAAAGGTTATTATGGCTACCCTTAATATGCATCTTGTAAGTGGATTGAAGAAATGCATTGATAATGCATGAATTGTAATGTGTGAGTTAGGGTTTGGGGTGGAAAATGAGACCTTGACCATGTGATTATGAAATTAGGTTTTAATGGTCAATTAGTGACCATTTGGTATTGTTTGAATAAAAAAAGAAGTGCATTGTGTAGTGGGATTGGAGCTTGGTGTAGCTGCCCTTTATGACCTGTAGAATTGGACATGAGTCCACCAGGTTTGGTCAGGGATAACTTGAATTATAGAGGTCCAATTGGTGCAAGGCTAATTGGAAATGAAACTAGATACATAATGACACAACTTTGATGAAGAAGCCATGCCCATAAAACCAAACCAAGTTGACCAAAAGTTTGCCCTAATCCGGGTGACCTGCAGTTTGCCTAGGCAAAATGATCAAATAAATAGTGTTTGGTCATTTGGCCATAACTCGGTGTAGAAAGGTCTAATTGACCTGAAATTTTACTAGTAACAAGCTGAGATATAGACCAACAAATTTTATGAAGAAACCTAACTCAAATTATGACCAGAACATATTCAAAAGGTGAGTTGTAATCACTATTCCTAACATTATAAATTTGGTCAGTCCAGAAATTCTGGACAAAATTTCAATCTGGCCAATTGTGGTTTTTGGGCCATAACTTGAGCTACAAAACTCCAAATGGAGTGTTTTAAAAAAATAAATTCAACTAGACAAAACAAGGAACAACTTTCATGTTGATGACTTTGCCAAATTCCCACTGCAAAAATGACCAATGGAATAGTAAAAACAAGGCATGAAAATTGAAAATTCTGCCCAATTAACATTAAGCTTAGAAATGGTATTGGCAACCAATACCAACAAATTTTGAATGCAAAATGTGGTATGTTGGGAGTATTAGAACCAATGTACCTATTATCTATGCAAAAGTCAACTTTTTAGTTGACTAATGAAGTGAATAGTAACACTAAAACTTGAATTTCAAGAATTGTGAAATTTAAAAGTGTAATATGCCCTAGTATACCTAACAAGATTGGTTTGGATAGCTTGGCATGCCAATAGGATTACATTTGCGATCGCATATGGCTTCATGCCATTCTGTGTTTCATGGCTTCCCATGCCATTCTGTGACATAATAGCCTTTGGCTATGTTATTTGAGTTGTTACACTCAGGTTTTAACCTTGATGATTATTACGACTTATTAGTCGCATTACATTGCCTGGGAGACACAATGTGACCGATGGTGTGATGGTCCGAGGTACTTAGTACCCAGTGCCAGTTTACCCGTTTATCCAGTCCAGTCATCTAGTATGGGTTACTCGGGCAATGTTAATAAACCTTACCAAATTTTAATTAAATAATACTGCAAATAATATCAGAAATTTAGTCTACTAAAAAATGTAAACATACATTCTGCATACTTTGTTTTATTTTATTTTATTTTATTTTATTTTATTTTATATTGTCACCACTAAGCAGAATTGCTTAGCACGTCGCTTTTGCCATGCACAGGTACTGGAGACCTAGCTATGGAGCCCAGCAGACATCAGACAGGGTAAGCCTTCAAAGCTGCATCCAGAGTCCAGACTCACCTCACCTCTGCAATGCATATGGTAGGACATTAGGATTTTGGGTAGCATTTTATATTTTGCATTTTGTATTAGCTTTGGGTTGTAACTATAAACTCTTATAATTATGTAATGATGTAAATATATGAAATTTCATATTATTGGAATTTTTTGTATATTATGTTAAGAAATATTTATGAATGTGTCTCCAGCAATGAAGTGAAAAGAAAAATTTTTGAAAATAGTGTTGTAATTTGAGATTGAGATTTTGATATTGACTTGAATGTGTATAATGGAGTTTGGATTTGGAAATTGTATTGTAAGTGTTTTTAAACAGGTTCAGAAGAACTGTTTTTCCAATTTATAGCCGGCACTCTGCCAAATTTTCTATAAAATTTATGAAAAAATTCAGATTTATCAAAAAATTGAAAATAAATGAATTAAAAGGGATAAATTGTAATAGAAACATAAATTGATGCTCCGGCACACGGAGTAGCATAACTTGCTCGACTACACTATAGACGGGTAAGGGGTGTCACATTTAGTGGTATCAGAGCATCGGTTTAGGCGTTTCTAGGCCTAGATATAGTGCATACCGTTGCATTGCATTTTTAAGTGTTAAGGTGACACTGATGCAGATCTGTTTGTTTTTTTATTTTGAATAGGATATGGATACTGCTTCGCAAAGAGTAGTTGATGAAGAGGTGGAGAGTCATGCTCCACCCAGTGTTGAATCTGAGGGCAGGGGAGAATCTACTTCACCAACAGCTGAGGCACCTGCCCAACCTCAGTTTGCTCTATTTCAGCAAATGACCGAATTCTATCGGGAAATGATGGGGGCAATTCCACCACTATAACCACAGCCACAACCTCCACCAGCACCATAGAAATCTCATCTAGAGAAACTGCGAAGCATGGGGCTATGGACTTCTTTGGGAAGAGGGAGGATGATCCCATGACAGTAGAAAATTGGTTAGATAGAACCATCAGAGTGCTGAAACAGCTAAACTGCACCCCCGAGCTGAACCTAGTGGATGCTGTGTCCCTACTTCAGGATGATGCATATCAGTGGTGGGACACAGTAACCAGTGAGGTGCAACCTGAACAGAATGCCTGGGAATTCTTCCTCACAGGGTTCAGGAAGAAATATGTGAGCAAAGTGTATTTAGAAGAGTGAAGAAGAGAATTTATCAGTCTGAGACAGAGGCAATTGTCAGTGGTGGAATATGAGCGTGAGTTTGTCAGACTGAGCAGATATGGGAGGGAGATAGTCCCTACAGAGGCAGAGAGGTGCAGATGGTTTGAAGAACGGCTCAATGACAACATCAAAGTCATGATCACATCATTGGAGATTACTGATTGCTAAGCTAGTAGATGCTGCATCAAAAGTTGAAAGGGTCAGAATCAATAAACAAAATATAAGGGAAAGACAGTAGAAGAGGGGTGCAGGTCAGTCTAATACATTTTCTACTCCCAGTAAGAAGAGTAAGGGTCCTCCTGCTCAGAGTGCAGGACCACCACAGGGTCAGGGTCAGTCTCAGGGGCCTAGACCACAGTTCACACATAGGAGAGGCCAGTCCACACCATCAGTGGGCAGCTCTCCAGGGATGGTGTTCAGGGGAATAGCCCCAGCATCTTCTGCTTGTCAGTACTTCAGAAGTGGCATAATGAGGATTGTTGGCGAGTGATCAGTGCATGCTTACGGTGTGGATCGACAGAACATCAGATCAAGAATTATCCGAAGAGGACTACTATAGTTGCTCCAACACAAACTAACAGACCTGCTCCTGCACAACAAAAGGGTAGGAAGCCCGGTAAACCTGAGGCAACTGGTCCATCACTGAGGCCTGCATCTGAGTTAGTTGAGAGGCCAGACACTAGAATACCAGCCAGGGCCTATGCTATTAGAGCTTAGGAGGAGCAAGATGCCTCTGATGTCATCAGGGGTACATTTTCCCTCTACAACACTTCTGTGCATGCATTGGTGGATCCAGGATCCACTCATTCCTACATTTGCATCAAACTACCCATTGAGAGGGGAGTTACAGTAGAGGAGAGTGATCAAGACATTCTGGTCACAAATCCACTAGGCCACAGTGTGGTAGTGAATAAAGTATATAAAGGTTGCCCGTTGAGGATTTAAGGATATGAATTCTTGGCAGACCTAATTGAGTTACCCTTCTATGAGTTTGACATGATTTTGGGAATGGACTGGTTCTCACGTCATCAGGCAATAGTTGATTGCAAATTGAAGAGCATTTCTCTGAAAACTTCTAAGGGTAATGAGATCACTATTGTGGGTGAAAGGATAGATTTCCTGTCCAATGTTATCTCAACCACAGTTGCAAGAAGATTGATGAAAAAAGGCTGTGAAGCTTACCTAGCACACGTGGTTGATACTAGGCAGGCTAAGCCAAACCTGAGTGATATACCCATAGTAAGAGACTTCCCAGATGTATTTCCAGATTGGTGCAAGGCTAATTAGAAATGAAACTAGATACATAATGACACAACTTTGATGAAGAAGTCATGCCCATAAAACCAAACCAAGTTGACCAAAAGTTTGCCCTAATCCGGGTGACCTGCAGTTTGCCTAGGCAAAATGATCAAATAAATAGTGTTTGGTCATTTGGCCATAACTCGGTGTAGAAAGGTCTAATTGACCTGAAATATTACTAGTAACAAGCTGAGATATAGACCAACAACTTTTATGAAGAAACCTAACTCAAATTATGACCAGAACATATTCAAAAGGTGAGTTGTAATCACTATTCCTAACATTGTAGATTTGGTCAGTCCAGAAATTCTGGACAAAATTTCAATCTGGCCAATTGTGGTTTTTGGGCCATAACTTGAGCTACAAAACTCCAAATGGAGTGTTTTAAAAAAATAAATTCAACTAGACAAAATAAGGAACAACTTTCATGTTGATCACTTCGCCAAATTCCCACTGCAAAAATGACCAATGGAACAGTAAATACAAAGCATGAAAACTGAAAATTCTGCCCAATTAACATTAAGCTTAGAAATGGTATTGACAACCAATACCAACAGATTTTGAATGCAAATTGTGGTATGTTGGGAGTATTAGAACCAATGTACCTATTGTCCATGCAAAAGTCAACTTTTTAGTTGACTAATGAAGTGAATAGTAACACTAAAACTTGAATTTCAAGAATTGTGAAATTTAAAAGTGTAATATGCCCTAGTATACCTGACAAAATTGGTTTGGATAGCTTGGCATGCCAATAGGATTCTGTTAGCAGTACTGCATATGGCTTCATGCCATTCTGTGTTTGATGGCTTCCCATGCCATTCTGTGACATAATAGCCTTTGGCTATGTTATTTGAGTTGTTACACTCAGGTTTTAACCTTGATGATTATTACAGCTTATTAGCTATTCTGTTGCACACCGGGAGACACAATGTGATCGATGGTGTGATGGCCCGAGGTACTTAGTACCCAGTGCCAGTTTACCCGTTTATCCTGTCCAGTCATCTAGTATGGGTTACTCGGGCAATGTTAATAAAGCTTGCCAAATTTTAATTGAATAATACTGCAAATAATATCAGAAATTAAGTCTACTAAAAAATATAAACATACATTCTGCATACTTTGTTTTATTTTATTTTATTTTATTTTATTTTATATTGTCACCACTAAGCAGAATTGCTTAGCACGTCGCTTTTGCCATGTGCAGATACTGGAGACCTAGTAGGAGAGCCCACCAGACATCAGACAGGGTGAGCCTTCAGAGCTGCATCCAGAGTCCAGAATCACCTCACCTCTGCAGTGCATATGGTAGGACATTAGGATTTTGGGTAGCATTTTATATTTTGCATTTTGTATTAGCTTTGGGTTGTAACTATAAATTCTTGTAATTATGTAATGATGTAAATATATGAAATTTCATATTATTGGAATTTTCTGTATACTTTGTTGAGAAATATTTATGAATGTGTTTCCAGCAATGAAGTGAAAAGAAAATTTTCTAAAAATAGTGTTGTTATTTGAGATTGAGATTTTGAGATTGACTTGAATGTGTATAATAGAGTTTGGATTTGGAAATTATATTAGAAGTGTTTTTAAACAGGTTCAGAAGAACTGTTTTTCCAATTTATAGCCAGCACTCTGCCGGATTTTCTATAAAATTTGCGAAAAAATTCAGATTTATCAAAAAATTAAAAATAAATGAATTAAAAGGGATAAATTGCAATAGAAACATAAATTGGTGCTCCGGCACACTGAGTAGCATAACTTGCTCGGCTACACTGTAGACGGGAAAGGGGTGTCACACGCCTCTAGGCCTTGACTCAATGTTCCTTATGCTTCTCAATATCCTTTTCAACTGAAACACACAATTTAAAGTGTTTCGGTACTCAATGAATTTGTTTCTAATAATAAAATCCAATATCTAAATTTTCTTGGTACTATTCTCTTGAATTCATTTGATTAGTCAACCTATAATGTTGACCCTTGATGTATTCTAATGTTACCAATATGTCACATTTTATAGTCCTTTAGTGCTGGTATATGTTACTAAATTCATTTTCAAGTGTATTCCATTTTATTGTAATTTACCGAATTTTGGTACACTATTTTGACCTAGTCAGATGACCTAGTTCCCTCATTTTTTCGGGTTTCGGTCCAAACTACAAACTTGTAGGTCTATGTCTTTTTGTACATGGGGAAAAATTTCAGGTCATTCTGAGTTGTGTAGGCCATGATATGGTCAATTTACAAATGCTGGACAGAATGCACTAAAATGGTAAGCTTAGGTCATTTTTAGGTCACTTTTGTTTCGGCTAGTTTTGGTACCCGAACTTGTGCAAGCTATTTGGCTTAGTTCTAACCATTTATGGGCTTTGGTGTCTTCATAAGAATTGTAGATCTATGCCTAAACTATTCATGGTAAAAATTTCAGGTCAATTGGACCTATTTTAAGTGAGTTATGGTCAAAAAACTAACTGCTGCCCAAATAGTCAATTTTGAAGCTTTCAAGTCACTAATCCGGATTTGGTCATTTTTCAAGTTACCTTCTAGGCAGAATTTAGGTAAGCTTCCTTCATGAAAGTTGACAAATTTTGTGCCTAGTTTCACCTCCAATTGGTCTCATACCAATTGGAATCACACACTTAAGTTTCTAAGTTAAAGTGTACATTGCTCTGTTACACATTATTCAACACTTACTAATTACACATTCAATACTTACCAAGTTTACCTTTCATGCCAATTCTGATTTGGTACCATAACATTAACACACTTTACATCACATTTTGGTCATTTTGGGCAGCTTGTAACCACTCTCAATATACACATTATAACTCAGAATTTTCAAAGTCCGATAATAATAATTTAACCACATGAACATACCCCATTTACATGTCCAAATCCAAACAATTATTCACATACACATGCTGCCACCATAAGCAACATAATTCAACAATATTTCATGAACTTAAGCACTTTAATCTTCTTCATGAGGCTGCCTCAAGTTTACACATACCCATTAACTTCCATTTTCACTTTTTAAGCTTACAAATCAAACTTTACACATGGAATTCAACTTTAATATAATTAAACATTTAAATTAACATCCAAAAAACCATTTATATGCAAGGACAAGCTGCTCATGGTGAGTTTTCATGGCTGCGAAAATGCTCCATCACCAATAATTCATCAAACCTCAAATTTCTTTCATAATTCAACTACTCACAACCTTAGTTACACTTTTAATGAAACAATAATTGAAAACACCCACTTACCTCTTTTGGACTTCTTCAAAACTCCACCAAAACTTCCCTTTCTTGCTCCCAAAATGTTGCCTAAGGTGTGTACTCCAACTTTAATGAAGAAGACTTGATGGTTCCATGGCTTGATCTTGAGTGGATGAAGCTCCACACATGGACGTCAATGGAGTTTTGGAAGGAATTTTCAATGGAGTAGAAAATGAGTTAGTGGACTTGTCCACATTTGTCCATATATGTTTATAAATTCTCCCTTAGTACCCCACTAACTCATTTTAACATTTTAATAATCCAAAGTTTCATAATTCAAATTAATTCCTCACAGTTTCCCTAATTTTCATTACATGTCCAATTTTCTTTATTTTTTTTTGGGGTCCCCAATTTTAATACTATTTATTTTTAATGGAAATTTAGGTCAAAAAGCAACTTGGGGTGTTAATTGACCACAATGCCCGTATTCGGGTTGCATTCCAGATTTTTTGCTAACACCGAGTTTTGTCGTTTTCTCGATTTCTCATTTTTCTTTGTACTAATTAATTAATTTTTCTTTGATATTTCTAATAACATTTATAATTCAATAAGTCTTTAATTATGTCTCAAAATAAAATTCTGAGGGTTCCCTACAGTCCTGGGGTCGGTTATTGCCTGCGCTGTAACTTCCCCGTGCTGTCACCCATCGCTGTAGTGCTGGCTCGTTTAACTTAGTTTCTTTTCATTGCTATTATTTTTCCTTTGTTTTTCTTGTATATTTTTTTCTTGTATTTTATTATTTTATGTCTCCTCACTAACATTTAAATGTATTTCTAGGCATCCTAGCTGTCCGGGTAGACACTGTCACCAGAATAGAAGAACGCACTACAGAACATAGGGGTGTTACAGGGTGAGCTACTGAATTGAAAAGGACTTCAATAATCTTTTTGTACGGGTGTTTATTTATACCCTTGTAGTTATTTGATGTAAATATTTTAATGTAATATGTATTAATGTAAAGTTGAGCAGTTGTACAGTATTTTGTAATAATGTTATTTTGGATTTTCTTTTTATAAATTAAGATCCGTATTTATAAAATTAAGTATTATATGCAATGTGAATAAATTTATGAAGTATTTTGAGGTGACAAACATTGGTTGAATTGTGGACTTAAATTGAATTGTGTTGACTTGAGTCATTTTGGTGGTTGGGAGTTGTGAAAATAATCATTGGAAGTGTTTTTACAGGTTTTTGAAGAACTATTTTCTCAAAATACAAACGGCACTCTGCCGAAATTTTTCCAAAATTTACGGACAAATAAAAATGGACAAAAATTTTTACTAGTTTTGAAACTTCAATTAAATGTTTTTAATTCCTAGTAAAATGCTCACCACTTCCAAAAAGTAAGAAAATGGTTTTAAAATCCCTTGTAGGGTACTTAATGAGTTATTGGTAGGTGAAGTTCGGTAGTTCATTAGGTATTCTACGGAATCATGTTATGCCTTACAGAGGGATAAGGTGTGACATGTTTTAGTGGTATCAGAGCTTGGTTTTGTAATGAATTTTGACTATGTATGTGAATATTTATTTGATAAGCACAACTGCTCAAGTGTCTTTAATTGATACATATGATATATTTACATCATGAATATGCATGAATGGAGGTCAACCTCCTTGTGTTTGATCTAAGGAAGTAGAAATTTTTGGGAAATGGAATGGAAGAGGGAGATCATTTCGTGGAGCAATCTGTCGAAGCTGAGGTCCAAGGGGAAGCCCCAGCACTCCAGAACATGAGTGGGTCAGCCACTCCAGCTCCTATTCAAGCACCGCAGTTTCCTGCTCAGTTTGCACAATAGATGGTTGCATTTTTCCAACAAATAGTGGGAAATGTGCCACCTCAAGCTCAGATACAAGTACCTGCAGCACAACCACAACCCTTGGCTCGGCAATATGAAAAATGAATGAAATTTGGGGCCACCAAGTTTAAGGGCACTGTGGATCCACTGGAGGCAGAATAGTGGTTAAAGAGAATGGAACGGGTTTTCAAAAAGCTGCAGTGTGTAGAAGAGCTAAAGTTCGAGTACTTTGTTTCTCTATTGTAAGGGGATGCATATGAATGGTGGATGACCATCTCCCACAACCTGGTTGAGCCACCTGTGCTGACATGGACAGACTTCCTGAGGGAATTCAGGCAGAAATGGGTTCCCGATGCTTATGTAGATATGAAATTACAAGAATTATTGAGCTTGAAGCAAGGGGACAAAACAATAGCAGAGTATGAGCAGGACTTTTCAAGGCTAAGTCACTATGCTGGAAGCTTAGTCTCCACCCCCAGAGACAGATGTAAGAGGTTTGAGGCTGGGTTGAGGCCTAGCTTAAGAATGCAAGTTGTGGACTTCCGACATCAGAATTTCTCTGAGTTGATCTCATAGGCCCTGGAACTGGAAAAGATAGAACTAAAAGGGGTCGTTAAGAAGGGTACACAAGAGAAAGAGAAGACTGAAAAGGCTACGGGCCAAGCTACTAAGAGTGGTTCTAGGAAGAGGAAACAGTTTGGGGAATCCAGCTCTCGCAGATCTAGCAGAGGCTGATACTGTGACACCCCTTACCCTTCTACAGTGTAGCCGAGCAAGATGTGCCATACACTGTGCCGGAGCACCAATTCATATTTCTATTACTATTTACCCTTTTTTAATTCATTTATTTACAATTTTTTATTAATTTGAATTTTTCGCAAATTTTATAGAAAATCCGGCAGAATGCCGGCTATAAATTGGAAAAATAGTTCTTTTGAATCTGTTAAAAATACTTCCAATATAATCATAATTTCAATCTCAGTCAACCACTAACATATTTTCAACAATTTCTCAAATGACTTCAATATCTCAAAATTCAATTCGTTTCTTATCATACTCAATTCAATAAGAAATGCTCAAATTTATTACTGAACATGGTTAATAGATAATTACATCAAAAGCATAATTACATGAGTTTATAATATACATTACAAAAGTTTACAAAATACAAAATACCAAAAGTAACCTAATGTCCTACCAATGCATTGCAAATGTGAGGTGACTCTAGACTTTGCATGCAGATCTAAAAGTTCACCCGGTTTGAGGTCCGTTGGACCCCCCAGCTATGTCTCCAATATCTGCACGTGGCAAAAGCGACGCACTAAGCAATTCTGCTTAGTTGTGACAATATAAAATAAAATAACTAAAATAACATAAATATCCAGAATGTATGTTTACATTTTAGGTAGACTTAATTTCTGGCATTTATTGCAGTATTATTCGATTAAAATTTAATAAGATTTATTTTCATTGCCCGAGTAACCCATACTAGTCGATTGGACTACATAAACGGGTAAACTGGCGCTAGATACCAAGTACCTCGGACCATCACACCATCGGTCACATTGTGTCTCTCGGTGTGCAACAGAACAGCTAATAAGCTGTAATAATTATCAGAGATAAAACCCAAGTATAACAACTCAATCAACATAGCCAAAGGCTATTATAATACAAAATGGCACGTGAGGCCATAAAACTCTGAATGGCATGAAGCCATATGCAGTACTGCTAACAGAACCCTATTGGCATGCCAACCTATCCAAACCAATCTTGCTAGGTGTACTAGGGCATGTTACACTTTTAGATTGTACAATTCTTGAAATTTAATGTCACACCCTACCCCTCTGTAAGGCATAACATGATCCCGTAGTATACCTAATGAATTACCAACTCCGTCAACTGATAATCCATTAAATACACTACAAGGGATTTTAAAAACTTTTCTTACTTCTTTTACAGTGGTGAGCACTATTTACAGGTGTGAAAGACTTTGGTGAACTGAAGTGAAACAACTAACTCATTTGATTTATTTGGAATATCTGTAAAAATTTTGGCAAGGTGCCATTTGTATTTTGGACAAAACAGTTCTTCAGAAAACCTGTAAAAAGCACTTCAATATATTTTCAAATCTCAACTCCAACATTTTTTTCAACACCACACCTTTCTCAAGTCAAATCCTGTGTGTTTTTATAAGACTATGATACATAGATATAACACACTTTTACAAGCCAAATAACTCATAATTATTTTACAACTTTCTTGTACAACTTAAATTTACAACCGCTCAAAACCAAGAACAAAATATACATACGTGAATATACATTACAGTACAAAATGCCACATGTGGTATACTCACTATACCCAAAAATCTCTCATTGGCGATACTAGCGACCTAGCCACGCCTGTCTGTCTCTACTGCGACGGCAATAAAAGCTATCATTGAGACAATGTCTCGATGGTGCACAACATTTACCAAATACAAATTTTAAATCACAATTCATAAATCATATCAATAGTGGATACTTAAAACCATAGTTAAATTCAAGACAATAAATGTTAACAAGAATTTAAACTCCATTTGTTAATATCACAATAATTTTCAATAAGTCGATCATGGTTGAATTCAATAGATGATATGTCAATAAGAGTTTAAATCAATTTCACAATCTCACAATACATAATAACACAATTCGATCAAATAATCAAGAATACAGTGTTGCCAATCTATAACACAATTTAGGCCATGACACAATTTTTTCCATATATGCCGTGTTGTACACCACGACAAGACATGCTCACCCCAATAATCGAAATCAATGAGGAGGAAGCTAGCTATATAATGAGAACTCATCCATACTCACCTCGATCGGGAAGTCAAAGAGGAGGAACATAATCATACTCACCCTGGACTAATAAGTCAAAGAGGAGGACTAATCACACTCACCCCATTAATTGAGGAGGAACATATTATCAGTGTCATGCCAATTGTGAGTCAAAACAATTCCAAACATTTTATACAAATGATCCGTAAGAATCCAATAAATTTCCAAAGTTATAATTTCATTCACAAACTGGCAACACAATTCGTAATTCACTTCAATTTCCACAAAACCATTTACTGTTGCTTTTCAATCAATAAGTATCCATCAAATACCATTCAAACAATATTTCACAGTTTCAAACCATTCACAATGTTTTTCAATCAATAAGTGTCCACCAAACACATTTCCACAATTTAAAACAATGATATGCAAATAGTCAATATTTATTTCCATTGAAAATAATTCAAAAGAAACAGTTGTTGTGCACAAACCTCGATGATCCCCTCGATCCGGACTCGGTGTTTCCTTCCCTTTTCTGAGTCTTTGGTAATCGAGAAACACAATTTGAAGTGTTTCAGTACTAATTTAAACTGCTCTATCGATGGTGTTTGGTAAATAATGCATCGAACTCAATTATTCACTTAATCACCTAATATACCAACCCTCGCTATGCGTTTTAGGTAAATTAGGTTTTAGTGTCGTTAATATGTCACATTTGATAGGGTTTTAGGTTTGGTATGTTTTACCAAAGTCATTTCCTTGCTTAGTGCATTTTAATGCAAATTGCTGGATTCCGGGACACTGGTTGACCTAACCGGACGATCTAGTTCCCTCGGTTTTCGGGTCTCGGTCGAAACTACAAACTTGTAGATTTAGGTCTTATGGACCGCGGTGCAAAATTTCAGGTCAATCCGAGTTAAGTAGACCGAGTTATGGTCATTACACTCTTGCTGGTCAAATGGTACCATTTTAGGTCAATTTTAGGTCAAATTGGTCAATTCTGGTTCGGCCAGTTTTTGGACCCGAACTTGTGCAAGTTGTTTGACTTGCTTATGGTCATTTCTGGGCTTTGGTGTCTTCATAAGACTTGTAGGTATGGGTCTTAACTATTCTTGGTTAAAATTTCAGGTCAATTGGACCTGGTTTGAGTGAGTTATGGCCTAAACACTCACTGCTGCCCAATTGGTCATTTTTCAGGTCCTAATTGCACCTAATCCGAATTGGTCATTTTTTTAGGTCACCTTGCAAGCAGAATTTTGGCATGGTTTCTCAATGAAAGTTGGCACATTTTGTGCCTAGTTTCACCTCAAATTAGTCTCATACCAATTGAGGTTACTCATTTAAGGTTATAGGCTAAAATGTGTACTGCCCTCAATATGCTTTTCACACCCCATTCAAAACACATATTTACCTTGCAAAGTTTACTTCCATACCCTACCAAATCAGTTTTGGTACATTACCAAAAGCACTTTCTACTTTACATTAACATTATTTTGGGCAGATTCCAATCAGCCTCAACACACCAATATCATTCATAATTACAATTTCTAAGTACTATTACAAACACACCTAACCATTACAAATTTTACACACACTTTACAAGATCAATCTACATACATATCATCAATCCTTCTAGGTTAATATTCTGCATACATTTCCTTCAATATATACCATTACTCAAGTGTCCCCAAGCTGCCACAAACCATTCTTCAACATCAAAGTGCCGTCCATTTTACAATTTCCCATCCAAGTGCATAAATCACCACATAAACATGAAATAATTCACTAGGTTACTAATTCATCATGATCAACACCATTTCTCATCAATTATATGCACAAATATCTCATCAAAAACGTCACTCATGGCTGTCCAAAATGAAAACAACAATAACCCTTCAAACTCAAAATTTTCTTTCACCAAACTAACACCCATAACATGAACATAAACTTTAACAAAGAAATTCTCAAAAATGCAAACTTACCTTTAATTGTAACTTACTAAACCTTCATCAAACTTCTCAAAATTAGTATCAATATCTTCCTTGTGATGTGTAGACAAAGTTTAATGAAGAACACTAAGAGGTTGGAGTTGAAAATGGAGAGTTAAGAAAGCTTGCATGAAAAATGGCTATGGAGTTTCCTTCACTCTTCAATTCGGCAATTTGAATGCAAATGAGGAAGATGACTTATTCAGCTGCATTTTAAGTGTACACATGTCCCACTATGTATTTAATTAATCCCCTTAGTGGTCCACTTAGTCACTTAATCATATAATAAAGTAATTATTCATTTATTCCACATTTAACCCATAATTTCCACTATTTATTTTAGGTACCACCAATTTAATTTTTCATTTTATTTTCTAAGTGTAATACTATTTATTTTTAATGGACATTTAGGTCAAAAGACACTTCGGGATGTCAAATGACCATAATGCCCCTGTTCGGGTGGCTTTCCCGATTTTTCGGTATTACCGGGTTTTGTCTGTTTTTCGATTTCTCACTTTTCTTTGTACTAATTATTTAATTTTTCTTTGATATTTCTAATGATATTTATTCTTCAACAAGGGTCTATTTATGTCCCAAAAATGTTTTCCAGGGTTCCATGATCCAGGCTACCAACGGTCCACGCCGTGACTTCCCAAAGATCACCCATCGTTAGGTTTCCTTGCTTTAACTTGATCACATTTCTTTGCAATCATTTTTCCTTTGTTTTTCTTGTACTTTCTTTTCTTTTATTTCATTATTTTATGTCTCCTCACTCATATTGAAGTGTGGTTCTAGGCATCCTAGCTGTCCGGACAACACTGGTCACTGGAGCAGCAGAACGCACTACCGAACTTAGGGGTGTTACAATTCTCCCCCCCTTAAATAAATTTCGTCCATGAAATTTTACCCAGTAATCATCTTACAATAGTCATACATTTATTTTCTCCTTTCTATATGATCATATGACTTTTAACAATCTAATACAATGTTTACTTTGTTTGGATAACACCAATCTCCTCTTACTATTATGTTGTCTAATATTTCAGCTCACGTTCCTTCTTGAATGACCCTTGAGGTCATATTAGAATCATTCATCAGGCATTGGTCCTCTGACCATTCTAGTCCATAGTCTTCCTCACATTCAGAATATTTCTTTGTTACATATGAATCAACTGTTCAAGTCTCTACTTCCATAACTCTTTTTATCTGTCAATGTTCTATAACTTACTTCCTTTTGTACTGAACTATAACCTTTCGATATTTTAACTTTTGAGTTTTAGATCCCTAAGTAGGATTTTCAAACTTATTTCTAACAATTAAATTCTGTCCTGGTATAACTATGCCAAAACAGATGCCGTTGGCAACTATTCTCATCTAGGTGTACTATCGGTTAGTACGTAGCTCTACACAATAATCTCAAGTTAGTACTGTAATCTGCAGCTTACAGTATAAACATCAAGAACATTGCATAGTTACTACGATACATCCCAATAGATCAAACTTTGTTATTTTTTATTCTTTTTGAATTCACTGATATTCGAATCTTATTCTGATTACAATATCCATTAGCAATTCCTAACAGTAACCTCCTTGCCCTTATCAAGAGCAATTCCATTACTGCATCTTACTTTTACGTCCTCTTTCCTTACATTAAGTAGGCTCACTAATTAGCTTTATAATTTATGGTGTGTTAGAAAATACTTTTCGCCGATAAACTCTTTCAAAACTAATTTCACTTATTATCACAATCCTTATCTTAAGGGCTAATCACTAATGCGTCAAAATTTATTCCTCTGTAAACGAATAACAACAGAACATATAGTTCTAACACTAATGTAAAAATATGAAAATTCCAGGTCAAACAATACATATATATATCTCAGTTGCTAATTGAGAAAGTACCAGCAATGATGTCAAAAGTCTCAGTCTCTTTTCTGTCGTATAGCGTATACTCTCGTTGAAGCATCACCCTATTTTGGCTGATTCACAGTAGTCTGACTTCTAGGTGTACTACCCCTACCTCTACCTTTGCCTCTACTAACTGATGGTGAACTCTTTGGGGTAGAAACTTGGGTTGATCCCTTTGGTGTAGTAAATGATCGAACGACTGGATTTACACAATCCTTAGCAAAATGACCGCTCTCCACAATTAAAGCATGCTCCTACGGCTCTATAACATACCCCACTATGTGGTTTACCACAAGTTTCACAAAGTCGATCTGACAGCGCATTTCTGGGTTTCTGTTGAGTTGGCTGATCGGATCGAGGTGGTTTCTGTCCAAAAGATCTATCTCTACCGGACTTCTTACTATCTCTGTCGTATCCCCCAAAGTTTTTCCTCTTTCCAGTAGGACCACTAGAACTCTGTTCTGCTGACTTTTCCTCTTTTTCTGCCTTCTCTGATTTCTTTTTCTCAAGAGCCGCTTCAGATTCAATTCTTTCTAATTCTAGTGCTTGAGAAATAAGTTCAGAGAAGTTGTTATGTTTGAATCCGACCACTTGTAATCTGATACTAGGCTTCAAGCCGGTTTCAAACCTCTTACATCTCTCCCTGCTGGTAGAAAGTAGACTTACTGCATAATGGCTTAGGCGGGAGAATTCCCTTTCATACTCAGCCACTGATCTGCCCCCCTGTTTCAGACTTAGGAATTCTTGCAGCTTTTGGTCTACATAAGCATCAGGGACATATTTTTGCCTGAATTCCCTGAGGAAGTCATTCCATGTTAGCACTGCAGGTTCTATCAGACTGTGGGGGATGGTTTTCCACCAGTCATAAGCATCCCCCTGTAGCAAAGATACTGAGTACTCAAATCTAAGCTCCTCTGTGCAATGCAGTTTCTTGAATACCCTATCCATCCTCTCTAACCATTGTTCTGCCTCTAGAGGATCTACTGTCCCCTTGAACTCTGTAGCCCCATACTTCATCAATTTGTCATATTGTCTAATGTAAGATCGTGGTTGTACCACCAGATACGTATTGGGACTTGAGTAGGCACATTACCATCCATTTGTTGGAACATTGCAGCCGTCGGCTGAGCGAACTGAGCAGAGAACTGCGGTATTGCAGGGGCTGGTGCTACTGAACCACTGACATTATGTAGGCATGGGGCATCCCCTTGCACCTCAGCCTCAATAGATTGATCGACTGAACGATCACCCTCTTCCATAGTCAATGCGAGGATTTTAGATCTCCTAAACCAATAACACAAGGAGATTTCCTCCCGTTAGTGCATATTTATAATGTAATGTACTGTATGTATCAAACAATGATATTGAGCAGTTGTACTGTGAAGAAAGAATATTCAAATGACAGTGAAAGCAATTTAAAAACTTTGCTCGATACCACTAAAACATGTCACACCCTACCCCTCTGTAAGGCATAACATGATCCCAGTAGTATACCTAATGAATTACCAACTCCGTCATCGATAATCCATTAAATACACTACAAGGGATTTTAAAACTTTTCTTACTTCTTTTACGATGGTGAGCACTATTTACAGTGTGAAAGACTTTGGTGAATCAAGTGAAACAACTAACTCATTTGATTTATTTGTATTATCTTTAAAAATTTTGGCAATTTGCCATTTGTATTTTGGACAAAGCAGTTCTTGAAAAACTCAGTAAAAAGCACTTCAATATATTTTCAAATCTCAACTCCAACATTTTTATCAACACAACACATTTCTCAAGTCAAATCCACAGTGATTTTCAAAGACTAAGATACAAAGATATAACACAATTTTTACAAGCCAAATAACTCATAATTATTTTACAACTTTACTGTACAACTTAAATTTACAATGCTCAAAACCAAGAACAAAATATACATACAGTGAATATACATTCTGATTACAAAATGCCACATGTGGTATACTCACTATACCCAAAATCTCTCATTGGCGACACTAGCGACCTAACTGCTTTGCCTGTCTGTCTCTCTACTGCGACGGCAATAAAAGCTATCACGAGACAATGTCTCGATGGTGCACAACATTTACCAAATACAAATTTTAAATCACAATTCATAAATCATATCAATAGTGGATACTTAAAACCATAGTTAAATTCAAGACAATAAATGTTAACAAGAATTTAAACTCCATTTGTTAATATCACAATAATTTTCAATAAGTCAGATCATGGTTGAATTCAATAGACTGTATATGTCAATAAGAGTTTAAATCAATTTCACAATCTCACAATACATAATAACACAATTCGATCAAATAATCAAGAATACAGTGTTGCCAATCTATAACACAATTTAGGCCATGACACAATTTTTCCATATATGCCGTGTTGTACACCACGACAAGACATGCTCACCCCAATAATCGAAATCAATGAGGAGGAAGCTAGCTATATAATGAGAACTCATCCATACTCACCTCGGTGGGAAGTCAAAGAGGGAGGAACATAATCATACTCACCCTGGACTAATAAGTCAAAGAGGAGGAATAATCACACTCACCCCATTAATGGAGGAGGAACATATTATCGATGTCATGCCAATTGTGAGTCAAAACAATTCCAAACATTTTATTCAAATGATCCGTAAGAATCCAATAAATTTCCAAAGTTATAATTTCATTCACAAAATGGCAACACAATTCGTAATTCACTTCAATTTCCACAAAACCATTTCTGATGCTTTTCAATCAATAAGTATCCATCAAATACCATTCAAGCAATTTTTCACAGTTTCAAACCATTCACAATGTTTTTCAATCAATAAGTGTCCACCAAACACATTTCCACACTTTAAAACAATGATATGCAAATAGTCAATATTTATTTCCATTGAAAATAATTCAAAAGAAACAGCTTGTTGTGCACAAACCTCGATGGTCCCCTCGATCTGGACTCGTGTTTCCTTCCCTTTTCCCGAGTCTTTGGTAGCGAGAAACACAATTTGAAGTGTTTCAAGACTAATTTAAACTGTCTCTATTGATGGTGATTGGTAAATAATGTATTGAACTCAATTATTAACTTAATAACCTAATATACCGACCCTCATTGCGTTTTAGGTAAATTAGGTTTTAGTTTAATTAATATTTAACATTAGATAGGGTTTTAGGTTTGGTATGTTTTACCAAAGTCATTTCCTTGCTTAGTGCATTTTAATGCAAATTCTTTGGATTAGGGACACTGGTTTGACCTAACCGGACGATCTAGTTCCCTCGGTTTTCGGGTCTCGGTCGAAACTACAAACTTGTAGATTTAGGTCTTATGGACCGCGGTGCAAAATTTCAGGTCAATCCGAGTTAAGTAGACCGAGTTATGGTCATTACACTCTTGCTGGTCAAATGGTACCATTTTAGGTCAATTTTAGGTCAAATTGGTCAATTCTGGTTCGGCCAGTTTTGGACCCGAACTTGTGCAAGTTTTTTGACTTGCTTATGGTCATTTCTGGGCTTTGGTGTCTTCATAAGACTTGTAGGTATGGGTCTTAACTATTCTTGGTTAAAATTTCAGGTCAATTGGACCTGGTTTGAGTGAGTTATGGCCTAAACACTCACTGCTGCCCAATTGGTCATTTTTCAGGTCCTAATTGCACCTAATCCGAATTGGTCATTTTTTTAGGTCACCTTGCAAGCAGAATTTTGGCATGGTTTCTCAATGAAAGTTGGCACATTTTGTGCCTAGTTTCACCTCAAATTAGTCTCATACCAATTGAGGTTACACATTTAAGGTTATAGGCTAAAATGTGTACTGCCCTCAATATGCTTTTCACACCCCATTCAAAACACATATTTACCTTGCAAAGTTTACTTCCATACCCTATCAAATCAGTTTTGGTACATTACCAAAAGTACTTTCTACTTTACATTAACATTATTTTGGGCAGATTCCAATCAGCCTCAACACACCAATATCATTCATAATTACAATTTCTAAGTACTATTACAAACACACCTAACCATTACAAATTTTACACACACTTTACAAGATCAATCTACATACATATCATCAATCCTTCTAGGTTAATATTCTGCATACATTTCCTTCAATATATACCATTACTCAAGTGTCCCCAAGCTGCCACAAACCATTCTTCAACATCAAAGTGCCGTCCATTTTACAATTTCCCATCCAAGTGCATAAATCACCACATAAACATGAAATAATTCACTAGGTTACTAATTCATCATGATCAACACCATTTCTCATCAATTATATGCACAAATATCTCATCAAAAACGTGACTCATGGCTGTCCAAAATGAAAACAACAATAACCCTTCAAACTCAAAATTTTCTTTCACCAAACTAACACCCATAACATGAACATAAACTTTAACAAAGAAATTCTCAAAAATGCAAACTTACCTTTAATTGTAACTTACTAAACCTTCATCAAACTTCTCAAAATTAGTATCAATATCTTCCTTGTGATGTGTAGACAAAGTTTAATGAAGAACACTAAGAGGTTGGAGTTGAAAATGGAGAGTTAAGAAAGCTTGCATGAAAAATGGCTATGGAGTTTCCTTCACTCTTCAATTCGGCAATTTGAATGCAAATGAGGAAGATGACTTATTCAGCTGCATTTTAAGTGTACACATGTCCCACTATGTATTTAATTAATCCCCTTAGTGGTCCACTTAGTCACTTAATCATATAATAAAGTAATTATTCATTTATTCCACATTTAACCCATAATTTCCACTATTTATTTTAGGTACCACCAATTTAATTTTTCATTTTATTTTCTAAGTGTAATACTATTTATTTTTAATGGACATTTAGGTCAAAAGACTCTTGGGATGTCAAATGACCATAATGCCCTGTTCGGGTGGCTTTCCGATTTTTCTGTATTAGGGTTTTTGTCATTTTCGATTTCTCACTGTTCTTTGTACTAATTATTTAATTTTTCTTTGATATTTCTAATGATATTTATTCTTCAACAAGGGTCTATTTATGTCCCAAAAATGTTTTCCAGGGTTCCCCGCAGTCCAGGGCCAGTCAACGGTCCACGCCGTGACTTCCCAGTGTGGTCACCCATCGTTAGGTTTCCCGGCTCGTTTAACTTGATCACATTTCTTTGCAATCATTTTTCCTTTGTTTTTCTTGTACTTTCTTTTCTTTTATTTCATTATTTTATGTCTCCTCACTCTCATTGAAGTGTGGTTCTAGGCATCCTAGCTGTCCGGACAACACTGGTCACTGGAGCAGCAGAACGCACTACCGAACTTAGGGGTGTTACATTTAAGGTTAGGTGTTACTATTCATTTCATTAGTCAACAAAAATATTGACTTTTGCATAGAAAATAGGTACATTGGTTTTAATACTCCCAACATACCATATTTTGCATTTTAAAATTGTTGGTATTTGTTGCCAATACCATTTCTAAGCTTAATGTTAGTTGTTCACATATGCTGTTAGTTTGACTAGCAGGTATCAATCCAATCCAGGTTTGGAACACTGGATAGCTGTCAAGAATATCCTTAAGTACTTGAGAAGAACTACGGATTTATTCTTGATCTATGGAGGTGGAGACTTGCAGTTGGATGGTTATACTGATTCTGATTTCCAATCAGATATCGATGATAGAAAGTCTACCTCTGGATATGTGTTCATTTGTAATGGAGGTGCAGTCAGTTAGAAGAGTTCCAAGCGATTGCACGCATCGCAGATTCCACTCATCGAGGCCGAGTATATTCTGCATCGAATCGTAAGGAAAATTTGTTTGGATAAAGAAGTTCATGACATAACTTACAGTAGTTCCTTCCATTGAGTCAGCAGTTCCAATACACTATGACAACAATGGAGTAGTCATACAGGCTAAGGAACCTAGGTTTCACAAAAAATCCAAATACATAGAAAGGTGCTACCACATTATGAGAGAAATAGTTGGACGAGGCAATGTAGCCATGCAGAAAATAGCATCAGCTGAAAATCCAGCTGATCCATTCACTAAGCCTATGTTACAGACTCTGTTAGACCGACATCTTGAGAAGATGGGTCTAAGATATTGTAATAAATGGCTCTAGTGCTAGTGGGAGATTGTTAGTAGTATGCCCTAGAGCATATCATCATGTACATGCTTTATTAATAAAAGGCATTTCCACTTTTCCATTTACATAAGATATTTATGTGTAATAGAAAAGGTCCATTGATATTTTGTTAGAAATTCTATTCTTAAGTTGTTAAGAATATAAGTGACAGTATTTCGAGTACAAAGTATCATAAATAGGTTCACAATCGAGGATACTTCATAATAAGGACATGACTTATCCAGAAAGATTGTATTCATGTTTGTTCCCAAGTTATTTATATGAGATATAAATAAGATGGAATGGTGAGTCTCATGCCATTTGACAAACATGATAGGCACTTATAAATGATAAGTAAGCCGAACCAGTGACACTTATGACAAGCACATGGAGTTTGCTCTTATCCCAGTAGCAACTCCGTACATTTTACTGTTCCGGTGACCGGTGTCAGTCTGGACAGCTAGAACGTCCGGAAAAATATTTAAACTAAAGTCAGGAACCATAATTAACTCAAATATTAATAAGAAAATTTTAGGAAAAATTTTAGAAATAAAATACAAACAAGTTCAACGAGCCGGTGCCCAAGCGATGGGTAACCGGAGGGAAGTTGCGGTCCTAGCAACTAGGAGCCCTAGACCCGGGGGAAAAATTATAAAATAATTATTGGGACTCCAGAGAAGGGTCATTGAGGTTCCTATAGCATTAGAATGCCAAGAAAATATTTAGAAAAATTTTTCAATCGGTACAGACAATTTTGACCCGTTAAGCCAAACGGAGGGCATTTTGGTCATTTCGCCTTCAGAGGTGATTTTTGGCCGACTTGTCCAGTTGAGTAAATAATTAATATGACATAAAATATGAATAAACATTACTAGAAATTAAATTGAAAATGAGTAGTGGAGGAAAGAAAAGAAATTGAGGAAAAAGGCCTATTTATGACATCATGGTGATGTCATTTAAAAGCCATAACCAATCAAAATCTAACAACCCTTTAATTAATCAATAAAAGAGACAAACCAAGACAAAAGAATCAAAATTTCAGCTGCCTTATTCTTCTCCAATTCCAGCCAAAATTTATGCTTGCCCTAAACCTCCATTAGACCTCACTTCCAAAGCTTAATTTCTCCCTTGTTACACCACTAAACCCTAACTTCTTTCATTAAAACTTGACCATTTCTCTTGGGGAAGCTTTTGTCAGCCAAGAAGAGGAAAGAAAGTGAAGTTTTGAGCTGGGAAAATTCTGCCCCATTCAAGGTTAGTGCATATTTGTATATAAACCTCTTTTAATCCATGAAGGTGACTTGAAATAAGTGAGATTTTGTAACTTAAATGAATAGAATTTGAGTATATGCACCCCATGGATTTCGGCTGCCCTAGGGAAGGAATAGAATTGGGTGTTTTTGATTGACTTGGAATGAACTACAAATCAAGTTTAAAGTATATAAACATAAGGATATTAATTTAGTTAATTAACTAGGGTAGTTTGTACAAAACTATGAATTTGAGCTAGGGTTTAGGAGAGAAAACTTGACTTGGCTTATGTAATTGTTAAAGAACACTCTAATGGTCAATTAGTGACCATTTTAGGTAAGTTGACCACAATTTGGACTGAAAAAATGCATGGCAAAGTGAATGTGAAGGCTGCCTAAAGACAGCAGCAAGGTGACTAAAATTTCAGTCCACTTGCACAGCCATATCTTTGGCTGTGTTGGTCCAATTGGTGTTTGGACAATTGGATATGAAACTACGCTTATAATGGCACATTTTTGCTGAAGAAACCATGCCCAAAAGACCAAAGCAAGAGGACCAAAACTTGGCCCCAATCCGGATACCCTGCAACAGCACCTGCAGAAATGACCAAATGAATAGTAACTGTTCATTTGGCCATAACTCACTGTAGATATGGTCAATTGACCTGAAATTTTTACAGCAACAAGTTAAGACATAGACAAACAACTTTATTGAAGGAACCTACCTCAAATTATGGCCAGAACCCATCCAACCAAGTGATTTCAGTTACTGTTCATGTTACTGTAGATATGGTCAATTCTGCAGATTGGCAATCCGGCCAGCTGTGGTTTTTGGACCATATCTAGAGCTACAAAACTCCAAATGGAGTGATTCAAAAAAGGAAATTCAACTGGACAAAATAAGGAACAACTTTCATGTTTGCCATTTCTTCAAATTCCCACTGCAACTGTGTCCAATGGAACAGTAAAGTTGAGCTACAAAAACTGAAAATTCTGCTTCCCTTGGTTTAAACTTTGAAATGGTATAAATGCTTAATGCCAACAAGTTTTGAATGCCAAATGTGGTATATTGGGAGTGCCAAAGTCAATGTACATATTTTCTACTCAAAAGTCAACATTTTTGTTGACCAATGAGGTGAATAGTGACACTAAAAACTTGAAATTCACAAATTGAAGAATTTAAAGGTTTCAAATGCCCTAGTATACCTAACAAGATTGGTTTGGATAGTTTGGCATGCCAATAGGGTTCAGTTAGCAGTACTGCACATGGCAATATGCCATTCTGTGATTTCATGGATTTTAGCCATTCTGACCTTGTATTGAGCTTTGGCCTTGTGCCTGATATATTCTGACTTGTTAGGCATTACATTGCCTGCCGGAGATGCATATGTGACCAATGGTGTGATGGCCCGAGGTACTTGATACCCAGTGCCAGTTTACCCGTTTATCCAGTCCAGTCATCTAGTGTAGGTTACTTGGGCAACCAAATGAATAAAAGTGGACAAAGTAAATGATATACAAATACCAAACAAATAAAACATATACATTCGTTACATATTTATTTCCTGCTATTTCTTTTTATTTTATTATTGCACCACTAAGCATTATTGCTTAGCGCGTTGCTTTTGCCACGCAGCGTACCGGAGATACAGATCGTGAGCCCGGTAGATCGCAGGTGGGTGAGTCCATCCTGCAGTTCTGCACAGTGTCCGTGTCACCTCAACTTCTGCAGTGCATTGGTAGGACACTAGGTGTCATTTTGGCATTCTGTAATAAATTTTGATTTTCTCATATGTAATTAAACTCGTGTAATGTATTTTGAGGTTCATGTCAATAATGAAGATTTATGGTTATGTATGGAAGTAATTTGAGTATTTATTTGTTGTTTATACATATGAGTACCCTGAGAAATGACGATTGAGAACTGAAATTGAAATGTTGTTGAGATCTTGATATTGAGACTTTGTTAATGAATTGAAGTTGGGATTGTTTGGGAAATTATTTGGAAGTGTTTTTAACAGGTTCCGAAGAACTGTTTTCTCCATTTTTAGCCGGTACTCCGCCGGATTTTCTTTAAAATTTTCAAAACCTCAAATAAATAATTTTTTTGATAAATGGCTTAAATAAAGTATGTTTCATAAATTATATTCAAAAGCATGATATAAATTAATTAAGGTATATTAGAGTGTGCCGGTACACCGTGTGGCATTACTTACTCGGGTATACTGTACACGGGTAAGGGGTGTCATAGGGAGATTGTTAGTAGTATGCCCTAGAGCATATCATCATGTACATGTTTTATTAATAAAAGGCATTTCCACTTTTCCGTTTACATAAGATATTTATGTGTAATAGAAAAGGTCCATTGATATTTTGTTAGAAATTCTATTCTTAAGTTGTTAAGAATATAAGTGACAGTATTTCGAGTACAAAGTATCATAAATAGGTTCACAATTGAGGATACTTCATAATAAGGACATGACTTATCCAGAAAGATTGTATTCATGTTTGTTCCCAAGTTATTTATATGAGATATAAATAAGATGGAATGGTGAGTCTCATGCCATTTGACAAACATGATAGGCACTTAAAAATGATAAGTAGGCCGAACCAGTGACACTTATGACAAGCACATGGAGTTTGCTCTTATCAATATTTTGTCATAAATCATATCAGTGCATATAATTTTTACACCTGAGATAGCACAGTTATCTTGTATATAGGTAGTTTGAGTTTGATACTGCTTTCATACTTTTACTGTGTATGGGTATATGGGCATGTGTTGGCTCCTACTAGTTATATATGGAGGTACGTGTTGATCAAGATGGAATCTGTTCCTCTAAGTAAATAGAGATAAAATCCTATGTTCATTTAATTATTCTTGATATTTCAAGTTCCTGGCAAGGACAGATAGATTTAATCAGAAATGAGTTTCTGATGAGAAAATCTTTTTAATCAAGAACTGGAATTAAAAGAGAACATAATATTCATAGCAAATGGAGTTTGACATAAACCATGACTACAGCTTGAGTTGGGATTTTGTAACAGAGAGATTCTAGTGCATGCTAACAAATGATTATAGGTTCATTTAAGGTAAACCTTATTACTAATTGGGTGGCCATAGCATGCTATGCTAGATGTTAACCATGGTCTATGAGGTGCATAAAATGATTTAGAGAAATCATTTATGGTAAGAAAGAGTTCTGATGATATTAAGAGTTGATATCATATCTCATTGCCAATTAGTGATGAGCCTAGTAAGTCACACACATACACAAGTTATCACCTGATTAAATATGATTTAATTAATTAATTAAAGAGTTTAATTGATTAATTAAGTAGCTTTGGTTTGCAATTAGATTGCAAAGTCCCTAGCATGACTTCAAAGTAAATCTAGGTTATTAGATATATAGTATAAGTTAAATTTATATTTAAAGTGTTTAAATATGAATTTAATTAATGAGAAATTAATTAATAGAGATTAATTAATTAATTTATATTTAATATAAATTGATTAGAAGAAGAAAAATAATTATTTTGGATTAATAACTCAAAATTAGGACACATGGGCATTTTAGTAATTTCACAAAGTGACATGTGGCACCATGAGATGGTGACAGATGGCATTACACATAAACTTGCCAAATATTTTTTAATCATGCAAGATGATTAAAATTAAGATTAAATATAGGTTTCACACTTGGCACAATGTGATTGGGTCAATTAAACCTAGAACTAATCAGAGGTGACATGTGGCAAGGGTTTAATGTGTTAACCTAGCTATATAAGTACTGTTATGAAGAAAAAAAATAAAAACAGCAGCTTCTCATCCTTGGTGCCGCCACCCAAGAGTCGTCCTTCTCTTCTTCTTCATCTCTCACCAATTGCAAGAGATTAGCAAACAATCTCTTGAATTAAAAATACTAGAAATTGTTTATAGTGTCCTGTTTACATCTTTAATCTCTTAAAAGGTAGAACATGATTTTCTAAATAATAGAAAAAGCTTTAGAAGCTATTCAAGGGCTGCCATAGGTGTTCTTGGTGTGGACAAGCTAGAGGGACAACATCTAGTGTCCTGAAGATGCATCTTAAAGGCGCAAATACACTGCAGTGCATCAAGAGGTTAGTGTGTTTGTTCTTGATTTAATCTAGGGTTCTAAAATTAATCTGATTAATTTTAAAATCTTAAATGGCAAATACAGATCCAAAAACATATTAAAAGAGTTTTAATATGTTGTTTATCATTGAAATCAAATGGATAAAAATAAATCTTGCATGATGCATGTGACCCTAGGCGAAAATTTCTAATTCAGTGGTACAAACTTGTGTTTTTCATGCTTCTGCTCCTTCAATTAAATGTTGTATTAGATTTTTAAAAGTCTTATACAAATTCGAGGGAAAGAAGATTATACAGTCATATAGAAAGGAGAAAATAAGTGTATTAGATTGTTCCACCCACAGTGTAACACCCCTATGTTCGGTAGTGCGTTCTACTGCTCCGGTGACCAGTGTTTGTCCGGATAGCTAGAATGCGTAGAACTATATTTAAATATTAGTGAGGAGACATAGAATAATAAAATACAAGAAAAGAAAAGACAAGAAAAACAAAGGAAAAATAATAGCAATGAAATGTAACCAAGTTAAACGAGCCGAGAACCATAGCGATGGGTGACCGCATCGGGAAGTTGCGGCGTGGACCGTTGACTAGGCCTGGACTGTGGGCAACCCTAGAAAATATTTTTAGGACTTAAATAAATGTCTATTGAAGTATAAATATCATTAGAAATATCAAAGAAAAATTAATTAAATAGCACAAAGAAAAATAAGAAATCGAGAAAACGACAAAACTCGGTGTTACCGAAAAATCGAGAATACAATCCAAACAGGGGCATTGTGATCATTTGACACCCTGAGTTGTCTTTTGACCTAAATGTCCATTAAAAATAAATGATATTACACTTGAAAATATCATGAAAAATTAAAATAGTGGTACAAAATCTAAATAGCAAAAGATAGGAGGAAAATGTGCAAATTATGAAAGTTTAACATAAAAAAATGCTTTTAATTCTATTAGTGCTCCAATAACTCCACTAAAGTGGACCATTAAACATATTGTGGAGAGCAGATCACTTGTCTTCTTCAACCTCACTCACCTTGCCGAATTGAAGAAAAAACTCTCAAAACCTCCATGGATGGCCAACCATGCAAGCTTCACTCTCCCATCTTCAAGCCATGATCCTTGCATTTTCCTTTACTAAAGTTGTTCTACACAACTTGGGCGATAGATAGGTAGCAAGAAAATTAAGTTTTGGTGAGGTTTTGAAGAATTTCAAAAGTGGTAAGTATGTATTTTTAATTCTTGTTTTATTAAACTTTGAATGGGTGTTGTGGGTAGTTGATTTGTGGAAGGATTTTTAATGTTTGATGAGTTAATGAAGAGGTACATTTTGGTAGCCGTGGAACTTCAATAAGAATAGTTTATTCTTGTATGTAAATAGTGGTTTGAATAATGATTGAAATGTTTAATTGTATTGAAGTTGAATCCCATGTGTAAGGTTTGAATTATAAGCTTGAAAAGTGAAAGTAGAAATTGATGGGTGTCACACCCTACTTCTCTGTATGATGTAACATGATCCCGTAGTACACCTAATGAATTATGATTCAATTTATCAAATCATAACTAACCATTTAAGATAATTCCAATAAAATCAATTATAAATAAATCATAATTGAAATCACAATTTTTTACTATTCAAAAACCATTCTTTATCTCGAAAACCATTCTTTATCTCGAAAACCATTCTTTATCTTAAAATAATTCTTTATCTCACTAACTATGCAAGACTAATCTGAAAGGGCCATCTTTGGGGTGATTCTAACTCCCTATGGTCGGGGAGGTCAAATCAGATTCTAACTCCCTATGGTCGGGGAGGTCGAATCATCGTGCATGGTACACATCACAATAATGAAACTGCCGAAAGAGCCATAACATAAAACTTAGATCTAACCTCCAATAAGAAGAGAATCTAAGACTGTGCACATACAATGGTAATCAAAACACAATTAACTCCATTGTCTTCTCAACAAATGAGAGAGACGAGTAATAACCTAGTCAAGCATCTATAGTGAGATATAAAACAATATCACAATCCTTTTAGTGAGCATAAATCACAATACATTTCGATTCAAAGTCAATTCCAATATTCAATAATTTTTATGCTCATCACAATTCAAATCATACATTTGCATTTTTCCATGCAAATTGCCCATCACGATTCAAAACAGGTTCTATCACCATTTTCTAAAACCATAATTTATTCAATTCACAACAATGCTTAATACTTATGGAAATACCATTTCACAAAGTTAAATTCAGACATACTATAACAATTTCAATAATCATTGAATTAAATCCAATGCTTGTTAAACATAATACATAAGAAAAATATATCATTTAATCATATGAAATATTAAGAACAAAATCAATTAAAAACTAGTTGTGCACAAACCTGATTTGAGTCGCTCCTAGGCCTTGACTCAATGTTCTTTATGCTTCTCAATATCCTTATCAACTGAAACACATAATTTAAAGTGTTTCAGTACTCAATGAATTTGTTTCCAACCATAAAATCTAATATCTAAATTTTTTTGGTACTATTCCCTTCAATTCATTTCATTAGTCAACTTATAATGTCGACCTTTAATGCCCTCTAAGTGAGTCAATTCTAATGTTATCAATATGTCACATTTTATAGCCTTTTAGTGTTGGTACATAATACCAAATTTATTTTTAAGTGTATTCCATTTTATTGTAATTTACCGAATTTCGGTGTACTATTTTGACCTAGCCGGATGACCTAGCTCCCTCAGTTTTCGGGTTTCGGTCCAAACTACGAACTTGTAGGTCTATATCTTATTGTAAGCGGGTTTTGGGTTTTTGAGTTGTGTAGACCATGATATGGTCAATTTACCAATGCTAGATAGGATGCACTAAAATGGTAGCTTAGGTCATTTTTAGGTCACTTTTGGTTCGGCCAGTTTTGGTACCTGAACTTGTGCAAGCTATTTGGCTTAGTTCTGATCATTTCTAGGCTTTGATGTCTTCATAGGAATCGTAGATCTATGTCTAAACTATCCATGGTAAAAATTTCAGGTCACTTGGACTTGTTTTGAGTGAGTTATGGTCAAAACACTAACTACTGCCCAAATGGTCAATTTCCAGGCTTTCAAGTCACTAATCCGAATTTGGTCATTTTTCAAGTCACCTTCTAGGCAGAATTTAGGTAAGCTTCCTCCATGAAAGTTGGCAGATTTTGTGCCTAGTTTCTCCTCGAGTTGGTCTCATACCAATTGGAGTCACACACTTAAGGTTCTAAGCCAAAACATACACTGCCCTACTACACATTGTTCATCCTTACCAATTACACATCCAACACTTACCAAATTAACTCTTCCAAGCCAAATCTAGTTTGTACCATACCATTAACACATTTTACTTCACATTTTTGGTCAATTTGGCAGCTTGTAACCACTCTCAACATGCACACTATAACACAGAATTTTCCAAAGTCCCATTTACAATAATTCAACCATATGAACATACCTCATTTTCATGTCCAAATTAAAACAATTATTTATATACACATGCTGCCATCAATGACAACATAGTTCAACAATATTTCATGAACTCAAACACTTCAATCTTCTTCATGAGGCTGCCACAAGTTTACACATACCCATCAACCTCCATTTGCAATTTTTAAGCTTACAAATCAAACCTTACTCATGGAATTCATCATTCAAACCACTATTTACATGCAAGAACAAACTGTTCATAGTGAAGTTCCATGGCTGCCAAAATGTACATTTCCACTAAAACATCGAACTTCAAAAATTCTTCCATAAATCAACTACCCACAACCTTGGTTACACTTTTAATGAAACAAGAATTGAAAACACTCACTTGCCACTTTTGACGTTCTTTAAAACCTCACCAAAACTTAACTTTCTTGCTGCCTATCTACTGCCCATGGTGGGAGGATCACTTTTAAGGAAGGGACTTACATGAATTTATGGCTTGAAAGTGGTGAAATGAGAGCTTGCATGCAATTTGGCCATGGAGGTTTCTCTCACCAAGGTTTCGGCTGGTTCTTCCCAAGGTTGAAGATGACAGAATTTTTCTGTCCAAGGGTTGATTAGTGGTCCACTTAAGTAGTGTTAGTGGGGCACTAATTGAATAAAAGGGTATTTTAATGTTAAACTTTCCAATTTTCCATATTTTTCTCTTATTTTTTGCTATTTAGATTATGTACCACTATTTTAATTTTTCATGACATTTTTCAAGTGTAATATCATTTATTTTTAATGGACATTGAGGTCAAAAGACAGCTCGGGGTGTCAAATGACCACGATACCCCTGTTCGGGTTGCATTCCCGATTTTTCGGTAACACTGAGTTTTGTCATTTTCTCGATTTCTCACTTTTCTTTGTACTAATTAATTAATTTTTCTTTGATATTTCTATTGACATTTATACTTCAATAGATGTTTATTTAAGTCTTAAAAATATTTTTCAGGGTTCCCCGCAGTCCAGGGCTAGTCAATGGTCCACGCTGCAACTTCCCGGTGCGGTCACCCATCGCTATGGTTCTCGGCTAGTTTAACTTGGTCACATTTCATTGCCATTATTTTTCCTTTGTTTTTCTTGTATTTTCTTTTCTTGTATTTCATTATTTTATGTCTCCTCACTAACATTTAAGTGTAGTTCTAGGCATTTTAGTTGTCCGGACAGACACTAGTCATCGGAACAGTAAAACACACTACCGAACATAGGGGTGTTACAATGGGTATGTGTAAACTTGTGGCAGCCTTATGAAGAAGATCAAAATGTGTTGTTTCATGGTTTGGTTTATGGAATTATATTGTTGAATTATGTTGTTATGGATGGCAGCATGTATGTGTGTATTAAGGTTTGAATTTGGACATGAAAATGAGGTGCATTCATGTGTTTAATTATTGTAATTGGACTTGGAAAATTCTGGGTTATAGTGTGCATATTGAGAATGGTTATAAGCTACCAAAATGACAAAAAATGAGTTGCTAAATGTGTTAATGTTATGGTACAAACCAGAATTGGCATGGAAGAGTGACTTGGTAAGCATAGGATGTGTAATTGGTAAAGGTTGAACAATGTACAATAGGGCAGTGTATGTTTTGGCTTAGAACCTTAAGTGTGTGGCTCCAATTAGTATGAGACCAATTGAAGGTGAAACTGAGCACAAAATGTGCCAACTTTCATGAATGAAGCTTACTAAAATTCTGCCTAGAAGATGACTTGAAAAATGACCAAATCCAGATTAGTGCTTTGAAAACCTGAAAATTGACCATTTGGGCAGTAGTTAGTATTTTGGCCATTACTCACTCAAAACAGGTCCAATTGACTTGAAATTTTTATCATGAATAGTTGAGACATATATCTACAATTCTTATGAAGACACAAAAGCCAACAAATGGCCAGAACCAAGACAAATAGCTTGCACAATTTCAAGTCCAAAAACTGGCTGAACCAAAAGTGACCTAAAAATGACATAAAGCTACCATTTTGGTACATTCTGTCCAGCATTGGTGGATTGACCATAACTTGGTCTACACAACTCAGAATAACCTGAAATTTTGCCCCACATTCAATAAGACATACACCTACAAGTTTGTAGTTTGGACCAAAACTCGAAAATCGAGGGAACTAGGTCATCCGACAAAGTCAAATTAGTACACCGAAATCCGGCAAATTGCAATAAAATGCAATATACATGAAAATGAATTTGGTAACATGTACCAACACTAAAATGCTATTAAATGTGACATATTGGTAACATTAGAATTGACTCACTTAGAGTGCATCAAGGGTCAATATTATAGGTTGACTAATGAAATGAATTGAAGGAATAGTACCAAGAAAATTTAAATATTAGATTTTATTGTGAGAAACAAATTCATTGACTACTGAAACACTTTAAATTGTGTGTTTCAGTTGACAAGGATATTGAGAAGCATAAGGAACACTGAGTCAGGGCCAAGAGGCATATATCAGAGGTTTGTGCACAATAGTTATTTCTTTTGAATTTTTCAATTGAAATAAATTATGATTATTTGTATGTTATTGTTTTAAATTGTGTTTGTGCACAATAATTTTGATTTCTTATTTTCTACTTAAAAATTTATTTGAACATTATAGTTTTAAATTGTATTTATGCATAATACTTTTTATATTCACTGCTTTTACTAGAAAATTTATTTCGAGAAATGAGTTATGAATAATTTTTTATTGTTTTGGCTTTGGGAATCTTATTTGGAAATTATTGTGTTGCCTACTTTGCAAATGAAAATTTTGAGATAAAATGTGATTTGGAATTGTTGATTCACATTTGGCATGATACTATTATTATATTCCTCCCTCTTTGACTTATCAGTCTGGGGTAAGTGTGATTATGTTCCTCCCTTTTTGACTTGCCAGTCTAAGGTGAGTGTGGATGAGTACTCATTATTTAGCTAGCCTCCTCCCTCATTGATTTTGATTATTGGGGTGAGTGTGTCTTGTCGTGGTGTACAACACAGCATGTGCGAAAAAAATTGTGTCATGGCCTAAATTGTGTTATTGATTGGCAAAACTGTATTATTCAATTATTTGATCAAATGGTGTTATTGATTGGCAAAACTGTGTTATTCAATTGTTTGATCAAATTTGTGTTATATGAACTTTGTAAATTGTGAAACGAAATTATGAATTATTAGATTTATGAATTGTCAATAAAAGAATTATATATGGAATTTCAAATTGTTATTGTGCACCACTGAGTAAATTTTACTTAGCGATAGCTTTTCATTGCTGTCACAGGTAGACAGACTGACAGGGCAGCAGACTAGACTGCTAATGCTATATTGAGAGTTCATCGGGTATACTGAGTATACCATATTTTGCATTTTGTATTGTAATGTATGTTCACTGTATGTATATTGTGTCCTTGGTTTTGAGTAATTATAAATTAAAATTGTACATTAAAGTTGTAAACTAAATTTGTAAATTATTTTGGTTTGTAAATATTGTGATATATTTCTTTTATCTCAGCTTTTGAAAACACTGGAAAATTATTATGGATTGAGCAGAAAAATTTAGAGAAACTTATAATATTGATTTGGATATTGGAGTTTGAGATTGAGAAATATATTTGAAGTGCTTTTTACAGGTTTTTGAAGAACTATTTTATTCACATTACAGATGGCACTCTGCCAAAATTTTTACAGAAATTATTAATTTTTCAAATGTGTTAGCTGTTTCACTTCGGTAAAAGAAACTTTTTAACACCTGTAATAGTGCTCACCACTGTAAAAAGAAGTAAGAAAAGGTTTAAAATCCCTTGTAGTGTATTTAATGGGTTATCAGTAGGCGAAGTTTGGTAATTCATTAGGTATACTACGAGATCATGTTATGCCTTATGGAGGGGTAGGGTGTGACACACAGAAAAATGGCCAGTCTGAGAGGGTAATTCAGATCTTAGAGGACATGCTACGGGCTTTTGTGATTGAATTGGAGGGCAGTTGAGACACATACTTGCCTTTGATTGAGTTTGCTTACAACAACAGCTACCAATCAAGCATTGGGATGCCTCCATATGAAGCTTTGTATGGTAGAAAATGCAGAACTCCCCTGTGTTGGGATGATGTAGGTGAAAGGAAGAGGATTGGGCCTAAAATTGTTCAGCAAACTGAAGAGAAGACCAGGTTGATCAGAGATCAACTTAAGACTGCATCAGACCATCAAAAGTCCTATATTGATTTAAAGAGAAGGGATATTGAGTATGCAGTGGGTGAAAAAGTATTCCTCAATGTTTCCTCTTGGAAGAAAATCATGAGATTCGGCAGAAAGGAGAAACTGAGTCCTCGTTTTATTGGGCTGTCACACCCTACTCCCCCGTAAGATATAACATGATCCCGTAGTACACCTAATGAATTACCGTACTTCGCATACTGATAACCCATTAGATATACTACAAGGGATTTTAAAAACAATTTTTGTGAAATTTAAATCATCGATTAAAATCTGGTGTTATAAAATTTTTTCAAAATTTCGGCAAAGTGCCAGCTGTATTTTAAGAAAACAGTTCTTCAATCCTGTAAAAGAAAATGCTCCCAATATGTTTTCTTAAATACAACTCCAATAAACTTTATTTCAGTTCACAATTCCATTCTCAATAAACAATCAATTCATTTTCAAACTAATCTCATCATGAAGAAATATTTCATTGATTATAAGACTCAAAATTTATATTACAAAACTATTCAAGTAAACGGAATCTCAAATGTACATTTACAATAATTTACATTTAATTACATACCAAAATGTTTTACAAGAGTTTTTATACAACTGCTCAAATAATTTACATACATATTATTACATGCATACATCAAAACCTATGTACATGGGTATACCTATAATATACCCGAGTCGATCCGAAAGTGTCTTCAAAGAAACTTACTCACTGCTCTATGCTCTTCTTACCTGCGACAGCATACAAAGCTATCGCTGAGTGGTAAACTCAGTGGTGCACAACTATAATTTAAAACCTAGTACAATATACATTGCCAAAATTTACAGTAAATAATTTGAAAATCTGAATACTCATCAAATTCCAAAACTCAAAATATTCATTAGCAATAATTTGAATCATTTGTATAAAATGACTTCGATCATGAAATTCAATTTATCAAATCATAACTAACCATTTAGGTAATTCCAACAAAATCAATTATACATAAATCATAATTGAAATCACAATTCTTTACCATTCAAAAGCCATTATGTATCTCAAATATCATTCTGTATCCCAAAAATCATTCTTTATCTCAAAAGTCATTCTTTATCTCAAAAATCTTTCTTTATCTCAAAAATCATTCTTTATCTCAAAAATCATTCTTTATCTCACTAACTATGCAAGACTAATCCGAAAGGGCCATATTCGATGTGATTCTAACTCCCTATGGTCGGGGAGGTCGAATCAGATTCTAACTCCCTATGGTCGGGGAGGTCGAATCATCGTGCACAGTACCATCACAATAATGAATCTTCCACAAGGGCCATAACGATAAAATAAACTTAGATCTAACCTCAAATCAGAGGAAAATCTAAGCCTGTGCACGTACCATGGTAATCAAAACACAACTAACTCCATTGTCTTCTCAACAAATGAGAGAGACGGGTAATAACCTAGTCAAGCATCTATAGTGAGATATAAAACAATATCACAATCCTTTTAGTGAGCATAAATCACAATATAATTCGATTCAAAGTCAATTCCAATATCCAATAATTTTTATACACATCACAATTCAAATCATAAATTTGCATTTTTCCATGAAAATTACCATCATAATTCAAAACATGTTCTATCACAATTTTCCAAAACATAATTTATTCAATCCATAACAATGCTTAATACTTGTGGAAATACCATTTCACAAAGCTAAATTCATACATACTATAACAATTTCAATAATCATTGAATTAAATCCAATGCTTATTAAACATAATACACAATAAAATATTTCATTTAATCATGTGAAATATTTAAAACAAAATCAGTTAAAAACTAGCTGTGCACAAACCTCTGATAACTGTTTCTTGGCTCTGACTCAGTGTTTCCTTCTCCTTCCCTGAGTCTTTGCTAATTGAGAAACAAAATTTGAAGTGTTTCAGTACTCATTTAAACTGTCTCTAACGATAATGCTTGATAATTAATTCACTGAATTCATTTATTCGCTTAGTCAACCTACTATGTCCACCCTTGGTACATTCTAGGTAATTTAGGTTTTAATGTCATTAATATGTCACATTCGATAGTCTTTTAGGGTTGGTACATGTTACGAAATTCATTTCCATGTATCTTGCATTTTCTTGCAATTTGCTGGATTACGGGATTCTAGTTTGACCTAGCCAGACGACCAAGTTCCGTCGGTTTTCGGGTTTCGGTCAAAACTACAAACTTGTAGATCCATGTCTTTTGGAACGCGGGGCAAAATTTCAGGTCATTCTGAGTTATGTAGACCAAGTTATGGTCATTTTACTATTGCTGGTCAACTTGCACTAAAATTGGTCACTTTAGGTCATTTTAGGTTCGGCCAGTTTTTGGACCCGAATTTGTGCAAGCTGTTTGACTTGCTTATGGTCATTTCTGGGCTTTGGTGTCTTCATAAGACTTGTAGATATGGGTCTTAACTATTCATGGTTAAAATTTCAGGTCAATTGGACCTGTTTTGAGTGAGTTATGGCCTAAACACTAACTGCTGCCCAAATGGTCAATTTTCAGGCCTGCACTTACCTATTCCGGATTTGGTCATTCTTTTATGTCACTTCTAGGCAGAATTTGGGCAAGCTCTCTTCATGAAAGTTGGTCTATATTGAGTCTAGTTTTACCTCCAATTGGCCTCATACCAATTGGAGCCACAACTTTACACTTATAACCTAATTTATACACTGCCAACAATTACAATCTGCATAAGAGAATTTACACTTCCAATTTAGCAATCCTCCTCCCAATACTTCAATATTCATTCTTGGCACTTCTATATTTATTCAACACAATTCTAACAAAGTAAATTGGGCAGAATACTCAAGTAATATAGGCTCTCATGGCTGCCTAAAATTGGGCAGTCCAATAACTCAATAATTCTTCAAATTTCTTCACCCAAAATACTCCCCATAACCTCAACACAAACTTTAATAAAGTAAGTTAAAGAAATAAGCATTTGCCTTTAGTTGACCACTTCTCAACCTTCACCAAAGCTCCTTTTCTTGCTGGCTATAGCTTTCCCATGATGTGTGGACAATTTCTTGTGAAAGGATTAGTGGAAATCATGGTGCGATTCAGTGAGATTAAAGCTTGCATGAAGGTGTTTCAATGGAGATTTGAGAGGAATTTAAATTCTGCAACTTGAGAGGTGAAGAAGATGAATGAAGATAGTGAAAAATTCTGTCCACTTTTGGCTTTTATATGGTGCATAATGGTCCACTAACTCAATTAAATAATAAGGTAATGTTAAACTTTTAATTATTCACATTATACCCCATAATTCTCTTTCATTATATTTCATTCCAACTTTAATTTTTCATGTAATTTCTAAACTTTAACACTACTTTATTTTCATGGACATTTAGGTCAAAAGTCAACTCTAGGTGTCAAATGACCAAAATGCCCCACTTCGAGTTATATTCCTGATTCTTGACAGTTATCCAGTGTTCCAAACTATGATTGGATTGATACCTGCTAGTCAAACTAACAGCATATGCTATATCTGGCCTAGTACACAACATTGCATACATCAAACTTCCAATAGCCGAAGCATATGGAATCCTGGCCATTTTATCTCTTTCTTCAGGTGTCTTTGGAGACATCTCTTTAGAAAGGTGGATACCATGTCTCACTGGTAACAATCCTCTCTTGAAATCAAGCATGTTAAACCTCTTTAACACCTTTTCCACGTATAGATTTTGGGATAAACCAATTATTCTTTTCGCTCTATCTCTATAGATGGGAATACCAAGAATAAGGGTTGCCTCCCCTAAGTCTTTCATGGGAAATGTATTTAACAATCATATCTTTACAGTTGTTAATATACCTGTGTCATTACCCATCAACAAAATGTCATCCACATATAAAACAAGGAAAATGATAGCACTATCACTAACCTTCTTATATACACATGGCTCATCCTCATTTTTTATAAAACCAAATGACTTAATGGCTTCATCGAAATGGATGTTCCAACTCCTCGAAGCTTGTTTCAACCCATAAATGGATCGCTTTAGCTTGCATACCTTGAAACCATCTTGGAATTCAAAACCCCTAAGTTGTTCCATGAAAATATTTTCTTCAATGTATCCATTGAGAAAAGCTGTTTTGAAATCCATCTGCTAAATCTCATAATTATAGTATGCAGCTATTGCTAATAGAATCCTAATTGATTTAAGCATGGCAACAAGCGAGAAAGTCTCCTCATAGTCGATTCCTTACCTTTGGCGAAACCCTTTCGCTACTAGCCTTGTTTTATAGGTCTTTACGTTTCCATCAAAACCAATTTTCTTCTTGAAAACCTATTTGTTCCCTATAGATACAATACTTTCAGGTGGGTCAACAAGATCCCAAACTTGATTCTTATACATGGAATCAATCTCGGATTTCATAGCATCAATCTATTTTGAAGAGTCTATATCTGATATAGCTTCATCATAGGTAAGTGGATCATCTCCATGATCTACTTTTTCATGAGTAGACAACTCTTGTTCTTCTTCATGAAAAAAACCTTATCTCATTGGTGGGTGAGATATCTTGGTTGATTTGTGAGGAATAGCTGTAGATGTTTCATCAATAGGTGTAGGTTGATTAGATGGATCCATATCCATTTGATCTATTGGTTGGTCAGAATTCTCAAATTCTAACTCTATTTGCCTTCCTTTGCCTCCTTCTTGAACAAACTATTATTCAAGAAATGTGGCATCTCTACTTACCGCAACCTTTTGTGATGTAGGCAAATAAAAATAATATCCAAAACTCTCTTTTGAATATCCAACAAATCGACCCTTTTCTAATCTGGTTTCCAATTTATTAGTGTTTAGCTTTTTAGTATATGCTGGATAACTCCAAATCTTAACATGCTTAAGACTTGGTTTTCTTCCATGCCATATCTCATAAGGTGTGGAAGATACTGATTTTGATGGAATCCTATTCAGAATATGCAAATCTGATTCTAATGCAAATCCTTAAAAGGAGATTGGCATATCAATATAGCTCATCATACTACGTACCATATCCAATAGGGTACGATTTCTCCTTTTAGATACACCATTCAGCTGTAGTGTTCTTGGAGGGGTCATCCAGGAAACAATGCCATACTCTTTCAAGTATTCATCAAATTCAGTACTCAAGTATTCACCTCCACGATCTGATCAAAGAGCTTTAATACTTTTTCCTGTTTGATTTTCTACTTCAGATTTAAATTCTTTAAACTTTTCAAAGGATTCATGTTTGCATTTCATCAAATTCAAATACCTAACCTTGATTTATCATTAGTAAAGGTAATAAAATAATGAAAAATGCCTCTACTCATTTCTTTAAATGGGCCACATACATCACTATGTATTAGCTCCAAAATATTTTTAGCTCTTAGCCCTTATCAAATAAAAGGTGATCTAGTCATTTTGCCCTAAAGATAGGATTCACAAGTTGGAGTAGGTTCAAAACCCAATGAGGATAGAATCCTCATTTTCTCCAGTTTTGCAATCCTATCTTCTACAACATGACCTAATCTTAAGTGCCAAATATATTTTGAACTTGAGTTGATTTTCACCATGGCATTGCATTTATTTAGATCACTTGCATTCAATTTGTGTTTGTTATTATTATCCAAATAATAAAGACCATCATGCATATAACTCAATCCAACATATTTATTTCCAAAATAAATATTACAAACATCATCTGTGAACTGAAATTCATAGCCATTTCTAGTCAAAATAGATATATAAATGATGTTCTTAAAAGCATCAGGTACATATAAAATATTATTCAGACACAAAACATGTCCAGACATGTAAAAAGATTTAGATTCTATGGCTAAAGCTTCAACAGTTAAGCCATCGCCAATGCGGAGTATAACATCTTGAGAACGCATGTTGCTACTATTTACTAGTTCCTGCATATCATAAGAAATGTGAGAACTGGCACCAGTATCTAAAACCCAAGATATATATGAACTATGAGCATCATCAACATCTAAATAACAAGATATAGACATACCTTCTGAAGGTGTATCCTTCTTGTCCTTTAGAGAAGCAAGATACTCTGGGCAGTTTCTTTTCCAGTGCCCATCTTTCTGGCAGTGGAAACACTTTCCTTTGCCTCCATCAGCTTTGGTCTTCCCTTTTTGTTTAGCTATCTTCTTGGAAGGACCAGGAATTTGAGGTTTCTTTTTCTTATTGCCCTTCTTCTTGTTGGACTTTCCAGTAGAAAAAGATGCAATCAAAGCTACCTCTTTTCTTTTATTACCTGGCATATTCTTTTGGGCAATAACCAGCATGTTAATTAGACTGGCCAAGATGTATTCCTGCTTAGTCATATGAAAATTTTTCACAAAATTCCCAAATGACTCAGGAAGGGACTGAAGGATCAAATCCGTCTGTAGTTGGAAAATCCATGTTAAAGTCAAGATGTTCCAACTGCTCAATAAGCTGAATCATCTTGTGGACATGATCCCCAACATTTTGTCTCTTAGACATCCTTATGCGAAATAGCTGCCTAGATATCTCATACCTGGCATTCTTGCTATGTTCACTATACAACTCTTGTAGGTGAAGGAGGATCTCACTTGCATATTGCATGTTTTCATGTTACTTCTGTAACTCATTACTCATAGAAGCAAGCATGTAACACTTGGCTCTCATATCATGCTCCTTCCACTTGTCCAAAGTTTCATGTTCCTCTTGAATGGCCTCTGGAGGTAAGGGACCAGGAACCTGTGAGTCTAGAACATATCCTATATGTTCAAGGTTCAGGATAAGTTTCAAATTTCTTAGCCAATCAGAAAGATTAGGTCCTGTCAACCTATTGTGATCAAGTATGCTCGTAAGGATATTGGATGGTGGTGGTTGTGGTGTGCTCATTATTATCAAAAAATTAACTGCAAAAAATAGCCAGATTAATTAGTAAATGTATCATGTATTTAACCAAAATGATTATGGTATTTTAATCAAATTGGCCCTCCCACTAACTTAGCGAATCCTACACTTTCAAAGTAGAAAATGGAAATCCTAGTTGGATGGATTTCTAGTGGGTGATTGAATTCTTATAATCTTATTGATCATCCTCAGGCACATCCATTATTGGAATTACAATAAACTATAAGTGAGCAACTCCTTGCCCATCACATCTTATGTGAGGTTCAATCCTTTACGTAGCCCCTAATGCTCAAAATCTCAGGTATATCTATTGTTGATTTATCTTGCATTAGTTAAGTTGATCCCATTGAGCTAGTAAACATGCAAATAATTTTAATGTCCTCAGGCACATCCATTATTGGCCACCAAACCATTTACATATTTACAACATCTCATGCTTAACAATTATTCTTAAGAAAATCTCTTAAATTAATTGCATCATATGCAAGTATTTAAAATTTCTTAAAATAATTGCTTCAATAGAGGGCCCATGATATAATTACCTTTAATTATACCATTTCCAACTTAATCATTTGTTTGGAAGATTTTGTGGTCGGCCTAATTACTATTATGGTCTCACTTTGCACATTATCCAATTAGCATGCATATATCATATACTTGCATACATTCCCATACATCTCATGCATTCATCGATAAATATATAAATATGGTATGATCATGGACTTTCTAAGGGATTAAATTCTGAGCCACCAAGAATTTAATGAGGGCATTCCTAGGTGCATTTCATTCATTCATATTACAAGAGTTGCTGAAGGAGTACATTATCAACACTTGATCTTGAATTCCTCCCACTGGTCCCACCATTAATCTTGACCTCCTTGATCTTCTTACAATCCAACTACATAGTAATCCTTGGCATACCAAGGCGAATTTACAAGAACCAAATAAATGAAATTACAACCCAAAAATATTACAACCTTTATAATACATGCCACTAAAATAAATTAATTAATTTACAACCCAAAGAAACATACACTCAACTCAACTCAACTAAGCTTTTATCCCAAACATTTGGGGTCGGCTATATGGATTCGCTTTTTCCACTCTGAACGATTTTGGGTTAAATCCTCAGAAATGTGTAATGCTTCTAAGTCATGTTGTACTACTCTCCTCCAAGTTAATTTAGGTCTACCCCTTTTTTTCTTTCTATCCTCTAACCTAATGTGCTCTACTTGTCTAACTGGAGCCTCCGTATGTCTACGCTTCACATGACCAAACCACCTCAATCTCCCTTCTCTCAACTTATCTTCAATTGGCACCACTCCTACCTTTTCTCTGATACTCTCATTACGGACTTTATCTAGTCTAGTATGGCCACTCATCCACCTTAACATTCTCATCTCTGCAACTCTTATCTTAGATGCATACGACTCTTTCAGTGCCCAACACTCACTACCATATAACATAGCCGGTCGTATGGTCATGCGGTAAAATTTTCCTTTTAATTTATTGGGAATCTTACGATCACATAAAACTCCGTGGCACGTCTCCACTTCAACCATCCGCTTTAATCCTATGACTAACATCCTCCTCACATCCCCATCTACTTGAAGGGTGAGCCTAGATATTTAAAGTGATTACTTTGGGACAGTCCCACCCCATTCAAACTAACTCCTTCCCTATCACCAGTTTGGCCTTCACTGAACTTACAATGCATGTATTCTGTCTTCGTTCTACTTAACTTAAAACCCTTTGACTCTAGAGTACTTCTCCAAAGTTCTAGCTTCCTATTGACTCCTTCTCGTGTCTCATCTATCAGAACAATATCATCCGCAAACATCATGCACCAAGGAATACTCTCTTGTATATGTTTCGTCAGTTCATCTAAAACTAATGTAAAAAGATAAGGGCTTATGGCTGATCCTAGGTGTAATCCAATTGAGATCGGAAAATCACTTGTGTCCCCTTCCACTGTGCGCACAATAGTAGTTGCTCCTTCATACATATCTTTCAATACTTGTATGTACCTAATAGATACCCTCTTTTGTTCTAACACATTCCATAAGATCTCTCTTGGAACACTATCATAAGCCTTCTCCAAATCAATAAAAACCATGTGTAGATCTTTCTTCACATCTCTATATTTCTCCATCAAGCTTCTAATGAGAAAGATCGCTTCCATAGTTGAACGACCGGGCATGAAACCAAATTGATTGAGAGAGATAGAAGTATCATGACGTAGTCGATGCTCCACAACTCTCTCCCACAACTTCATAGTATGGCTCATGAGTTTAATTCCCTATAGTTTGAGCAACTCTGTATGTCTCCCTTATTTTTAAAAATAGGTACTAAAATACTCTTCCTCCATTCATCAGGCATTTTCTTTGAGTTTAGAATCTTATTAAATAATTTAGTTAACCATGCCACTCCCATATCTCCCAAATACTTCCACACTTCAATTGGTATTTCATCGAGTCCACAGGCTTTACCCACTTTCATTCTCTTAAGTGCTTCCTTTACTTCTAAAGATCGAATCCTTCTAGTATAATTTACATTCTTTTCTATTGTTCTATAATCTATATTCACGCTATTACCATTTTGACTATTATTAAAGAGATCATTAAAATAATTTCTCCATCTTTCTTTAATGTCCTCATCTTTCACCAACACTTTTCCTTCTTTATCCTTAATGCACCTAACTTGATTGAGATCTTGACATTTCCTTTCTCTACTCCTTGCTAATCTATAAATATCTTTCTCCCCTTCTATAGTTCCAAGTTTCTCATATAACTTTTCAAAGGCCTGTGCTCTTGCTTGACTAACTGCCTTTTTTGCCTCTTTCTTTGCTATCTTGTACTGTTCATATGCCTCATTATTATCACATTTAGGTAATTTCTTATACCATTCCCTTTTTCTCTTCACTGCCTTTTGTACTTCCTCATTCCACCACCATCTCTCTTCTGAGGGTGGTCCATGTCCTTTAGACTCTCCAAGTACTTTTCTAGCTACTTCTCTAATCTTTGATGCCATCTGTATCCACATATCATTGGCCTCCATATCTAGCTTCCATACTTCGGACTCGAGAAGCTCATTTTTGAACTTCACTTGCTTTACTCCTTTGAACTCCCACCACTTTGTTCGAGCTACACTATTTCTTCTAACCTTAATTGAATTGTTCCTAAACTTAACATCCAAGACCACCAACCTATGTTGACTTGTTAAAGCCTCTCCTGGAATGACCTTGCAATCCTTGCATAGAGCTCTATTTGTCTTCCTGGTTAAGAGGAAGTCGATTTGGCTTCTATGTTGCCCACTTTTGAAAGTTACTAAATGTGACTCTCTTTTTATAAAGTAGGTATTTGCTAGTATTAGGTGGTATGCCATAGCAAAATCCAGGATGCTTTTTCCCTCCTCATTTCGACTGCCAAAACCAAAACCTCCATGAACATTCTCATAACCTTGCCTATCACTTCCTACATGTCCATTCAAATCTCCACCAATGAAAACATTCTCTTCATTCGGTATGCTTTGCATTAAATCATCCATATCTTCCCAAAACTTTTGTTTACTCTCACTGTCTAGTCCTATTTGTGGGGCATAAGCACTAACTATATTTATTGTTTCTCCTTCTAGTACTAGTTTTACTAGTATAATTCTATCTCCTACTCTTTTCACAGCTACTACTGCGTCTTTCAATGTTCTGTCTATGATTATACCCACTCCGTTCTTATTTCTCTCCTTTCCGGTAAACCACAGTTTGTACCCTGAATTACCCACTTCCTTACTTTTCTCTCCTACCCATTTAGTCTCTTGAATGCAAGCAATATTCACCCTTCTCCTTTCCAAGGTATCCACAAGCTCCATTAATTTTCCTGTAAGTGATCCAACATTCCAAGTACAAACCCTGATCCTCCTCCTATCCTGCTCCTTTCTAATTGGTCTCCTTCTATGATATCTTCTATTGTTTTCTATATCTATCTTGTGTTCTGTTTCACTATTTGTTCTACTATCTGTCCTATGGACTAACTTCTTTACCCACACCCGTCCATGATGTGGGAACCCTTGCTCACTTAACACCACACCCGGGCGCTGGCATGGCGCGTCGCTTTCGGTGAACGCCCTACACCCTTGCATATTTATCACTACACCCGGGCTCCGATGTAGCGCGTCGTTAGTAGAGGATGCCCCAACGTTTATATCATTTGAATCCATATCATAGGGTGTGACGAAATTTTTACGCTGGTTGTCACCTACCGCAACCCTCCTCCTTTACCCGGGCTTGGGACCGGCTAAGCGCAAACTACTTAGGCGGAGTTACAACCCAAAGAAACATAAAAGAAATAAATCCAATCACATTGGTCTTTTATTGTCCATGATCATCCATCATACATATCACCATTTAATAATTAAATAAAACATACATACTAAGATTAAATTGAATATCTCATATTCAACTTAAAAATTCAGATTTGAATCTCACTCAAACAAATTTAAAAATTCAGATTTGATTCACATTCAAATAAATTTAAAAATTCAGATTTGAATCACATTCAAACAAATTTTAAAATTTAGAATTGAATCACATTCAAACAAATTTAATTATGTGATTATAATTCTAATTAAACAATTTAATTAGACATAGACATAATTATGGGCATCAAACATACAATAATTGCACAATTGAAGTCCATACCATGTGCACCATTGAGGTGTTCTTGAATCCGCCACCTATGGTGACTCCACCATGAGTGCCGCCACACATGGACATCCAACCAGCAATGATCAATCAATTTTTTGATCAAATCACACAATTAAATTTCATATTAAATAATCTAAATGGCAAATATAGTGGCTCTGACACTAATTGAAGCAGCGGAAGCATGAAAATTATTATATTAGAACATTGAATTCAAAAATTTTCTTCTAGGGTCTCATGCATCATGCAAGATTCATTATTTACCTATTGATTTCAATGTTCAATTGCATATTAAAATACTTTTAATATATATTTAGATCTATATTTGCCATGTAAGATTTTAGAATTAACAAATTAATTCATTAGAACCCTAGATTAATTCAAGAACATGTGCACTAACCTTTTGATGCACTGTACATGTGTTTGGTACCTTTGGGAAGCACCTAGGACTTAAAATGTTATCCCTCTAGTTTGTCCACACCAAGATCACCAATGGCAGCCCCTTAAATAGCTTCTAAAGCCTTGCCAACCAATTAGAAAATAGGGATTTTCTTTTAGAGAGGTTGTAGATGTATATTGGACACTAGAAATAATTTCTAGCAATTTTAATTCAAGAGAATATGGGCAACTCTCTTTGAATTGATGAGAGATGAAGAAGAAGAGAGGAAAAGAGGCTTAGAGGTGGCGGCACATATGAGAGAATAATCATATTGTATTTTCATTCTTTCATAACATCACATTATATAATTAGGTCATCACTTAAAACACTTGCCACATGTCATCTTTTGATTGCACCTTAATTTTAATTGAGCTAATCACATTAAGCCAAGTGTCAAAGCTCGATTTAATCTTTACTTTGATCATCTTACATGATTGGAAGACAAATGGCAAGCTTATATAGTGCCATGTGTCACCATCTCATGGTGCCACATGTCACCCTATGAAATTACCAAATTACCCTTGTGTTGTAATTTTGAGTTCTCAACCCAAAATAATCATTTCTCCTCTTCTAATCTATTTATATCAAATATAAATTAATTAATTAATCTCTATTAATTAATTTCTCATAATTAAATTCATATTTAAACACTTTAAATATAAATTTAACTTATACTATAAATCCAATAACCTAGATTTGGTTTCAAGCCATGCTAAGGACTTTGCAATCTAATTGCAAACCAAACCTATTTAATTAATCAATTAAACTCTTTATCTAAGTAATTAAATCACATTTAACTTGGTGATTACTTGTGTATGTGTGTGACTCACTAGGCTCATCACTAATCGGCAATGAGATATGAAATTAACTCTTAATATCATCAGAACTCTTTTTTATCATAAATGATTTCTCTAAATCATTTTAGGCACCTCGTAGACCATGGTTAACACCTAGCATAGCATGCCATGGCCACCTAATTAGCAATAAGGAATACCTTAAATGAACCTTTAATCATATGTTACCATGCACTAGAATCTCTCTGTTACAAAATCCCAATTCCAACTGGAGTCATAATTTATGTCAAACTCCATTTGCTATGAATATTATGTTCTCTTTTAATTCCAATTCTTGATTAAAAAGATTTTCTCATCAGAAACTCTTTTCTGATTAAATCTATCTGTACTGGCCAGGAACTTGAAACATCAAGAATAATTAAATGAACATAGGATTTTATCTCTATTTACTTAGAGGAACAGATTCTATCTTGATCAACACCTACCTCCATATATAACTAGTAGGAGCCAACACATACCCATATACCCATACACAGTACAAGTATGAAAGCAGTATCAAACTCAAACCACCTATATATAAGATAACTGTACTATCTTAGGTCTAAAGATTATATGCACTGATATGATTTATGACAATGCATTGACAAGAGTAAACTCCATGTGCTTGTCATAAATGTCACTGGTTCGCCCTACTTATCATGCATAAGTGCCTATCATGTTTGTTATATGGCATGAGACTCACCATTCCATCTTATTTACATGTCATATAAATAACATGGGAGCAAACATGATTATAATATTTCTAGATAAGTAATGTCCTTATTGTGAAGTATCCTAAATTGTGAACTAATTTATGATACTTTGTGCTAGAAATACTGTCACTCATATTCTTAACAACTTAAGAATAGAATTTCTAACAAAATATCAATGGACCTTTTCTATTACACATAAATATATTATATAAACGGAAGAGTGAAAATGCCTTTTATTAATAAAACATATACAAGATACATACTAAATGATATGGTCTAGGGCATACTACTAACAATATGAGGTTGTCGATTTTAAAGGCAAGAAGGAGGATGACCCAACCACCGCAGAGCACTGGTTGGAGAGGATAGAGACTGTGTTGCAGCAGTTACATTGCACTCCAGAGTAGCAGTTGGAGTGCGCTCTGTCACTATTTCAGGAGGACACATACCAGTGGTGGGTGACAGTGTTCAGAGTTATACAGCCTGCACAGATCACTTGGGATTTCTTTTTGGATGAGTTCAGAAAGAAGTACATCAGTCATGTGTACTTGGAGGCCAGAAGGAGAGAGTTTCTAACATTGAGGCAGAGGCAACTCACGGTCTCTAAGTATGAGCGGGAGTTCATTAGACTCAGTAGGTATGCATGAGAGATGATGCCTACAGAGGTAAACAGATGCCATAGGTTTGAGGATGGTCTGAATGACAATATCAGACTTCTTGTCACTTCACATCAGTATACTAATTTCTCCTAGCTTGTGGCATCCGCTCTTAATGGGGAGAGAGTCAGAGATGATGAGCAGTCTAGGAGGGACAGACAGTGTAAGAGGGGTTCTGGATAAGGCCAGTCTAGTACATCAACTACTGATAGTAAGAAGCCCAAGGGGTCTCAGGGTTAGAACTAGGGGCGAGGCCAGAGGTAGAGATCTTGGTTTGCTTCAAGAAGAGGAGTTCAGTCAGGTGCATCAGTGGGTAGTTCTCCATACTACAGCACGGGGATCAGCCCCAGTGTCGTCATGTACACATTATGGGAGTAGCCATTGAGGAGAATGCAGAATGTTGACTGGGGGATTCTTCAGTTGTGGATCTACAGATCATTTCATATGAGATTGTCCATAGAGAAGTGCTCCCATTGCTCCACCATAGATTGAGAGGTTTACCACGGCAGCATAGAGGGGTAGAAGACCTACGAGGCCTGAGACAGCTGGTACATCACAAAGACCAGTTATAAAGACTGTTGAGAGGCAAGAGGCCAGAGTAGCACCCCGTGCCTATGCTATGAGAGCTCGGGAGGAGCCAGAGCTGGCAAACGTCATAAGGGGTACCTTTTCTCTTTATGATCTATATGTATGTGCATTGATTGATCCTGGTTTGACACACTCTTATATATGCATTGCACCACCTACAGATGGAGGGGTACAAATAGAGAGGCTAGAGGAGGACATATTAGTCACTAACCCTTTAGGCCATAGTGTCATGGTGAATAAGGTCTATAAGGGTTATCCTCTAAGGATATAGGGATATGAGTTTTTGGCTGACTTGATCGAGCTACCATTCCACGAGTTTGATATGATACTGAGAATGGATTGGTTATCACGTCATCAAGCGATGGTAGATTATCGGCTGAAGAGAATTTCATTACAGATAATAGATGGGGATGAGATTACAGTTGTGGGTGAAGGAACGGGTTGTCTTTCTAACATCATATCAACCACAGCAGCCAAGAGATTGATAAGGAAGGGCTGTGAGGCTTTCTTTGAAGGAACGGAAGCGTGAAAAACACAAGTTTATACCATTGAATTCAAAAATTTTCACCTAGGGTCACATGCATCATGCAAGATTTATTTTTATCTATTTTATTTCAATGATAAACAACATATTAAAACTCTTTTAATATGTTTTTGGATCTGTATTTGCCATTTAAGATTTTAAAATTAATCAGATTAATTTTAGAACCCTAGATTAAATCAAGAACGATTACACTAACCTCTTAATGCAATCGCAAATGTCGCGCTTTGAGATTCATCTTGAGGACACGGATGTTGTCCCTCTAGCTTGTCCACACCAAGAACACCTATGGCAGCCCTTGAATAGCTTCTAAAGCTTTTTCTATTAATTAGAAAATCAAGTTCTGCCTTTTAAGAGATTAAAGATGTAAACAGGACACTAGAAACAATTTCTAGTGTTCTTAATTCAAGAGATTGATGGCTAATCTCTTTGAATTGATGAGAGAAGAAGAAGAATAGAGGAAAACCCTCAAAGTGGCGTGACAAAGGAGTGTGGCTGCTGGTTGTATTTTATTTTCTCATAACAACACTTAAATAGCTAGGTTAACACATTAAACCCTTGCCACATGTCACCCATTGATTAGCTATAGGTTTAAGTGACCCAATCACATTGTGCCAAGTGTCAAACCTATATTTAATCTTGATTGTAATCATCTTACATGATTAAAAAAAATTTGGCAAGCTTATGTGTTATGCCATGTGTCACCATCTCATGGTGCCATGTGTCACACTACAAAATGACCAAAATGCCCCTGTGTCTTAATTTTGATTTCTTAACCCAAAATAATTATTTTCTTCTTCTAATTAATTTATATCAAATATAAATTAATTAATTAATCACTATTAATTAATTTCTCATTAATTAAATTCATATTTAAACACTTTAAATATAAATTTAACTTATATTATACATCCAATAATCTAGATTTGGTTTCAAGTCATGCTAGGGACTTTGCAATCTAATTGCAAACCAAACCTATTTAATTAATCAATTTAAACTCTTTAATTAATTAATTAAATCATATTTAATTAGGTGATAACTTGTGTATGTGTGTGACTTACTAGGCTCATCACTAATTGGCAATGAGACATGATATCAACTCTTAATATCATCAGAACTCTTTCTTACCATAAATGATTTCTCTAAATCATTTTATGAACCTCATAGACCATGGTTAACACCTAGCATAGCATGCCATAGCCACCCAATTAGCAATAAGGTTTACCTTAAATGAACCTATAATCATATGTTACCATGCACTAGAATCTCTCTGTTACAAAATCCCAACTCAAGCTGGAGTCATGGTTTATGTTAAACTCCATTTGCTATGAATATTATGTTCTCTTTTAATTCCAGTTCTTGATTAAAAAGATTTTCTCATCAGAAACTCTTTTCTGAATAAATCTATCTGTCTGCCAGAACTTGAAACATCAAGAACAATTAAATGAACATAGGATTTTATCTCTATTTACTTAGAGGAACAGATTCCATCTTGATCAACACCTACCTCCATATATAACTAGTAGGAGCCAACACATGCCCATATACCCATACACAGTACAAGTATGAAAGCAGTATCAAACTCAAACTACCTATATACAAGATAACTGTGCTATCTCAGGTCTAAAGATTATATGCACTGATATGATTTATGACAAAACATTGACAAGAGTAAACTCCATGTGCTTGTGATAAGTGTCACTGGTTCGGCCTAGTTATCATTTATAAGTGCCTATCATGTTTGTTATATGGCATGAGACTCACCATTCCATCTTATTTATATCTCATATGAATAACTTGGGAACAAACATGAATACAATCTTTCTAGATAAGTCATGTCCTTATTATGAAGTGTCCTCGATTGTGAACCTATTTATGATACTTTGTGCTAGAAATATTGTCACTCATATTCTTAACAACTTAAGAATAATATTTCTAACAAAATATCAATGGATCTTTTCTATTACACATAAATATATTATGTAAACGGAAAAGTGGAAATGCCTTTTATTAATAAAATATGTACAAGATACATACTAAATGATATGCTCTAGGGCATACTACTAACAATCTCCCACTAGCACTAGAGCCATTCATTACAATATCTTAGACCTATCTTCTCAAGATGTCGGTCTAACTGAGTCTGTGACATAGGCTTAGTGAATGGATCAGCTGGATTTTTCAGCTGATGTTATTTTTCTGCATGACTATATCGCCTTGCCCAACTATATCTTTGATAATGTGATTGTGCCTTTCTATGTGTTTGGATTTTGGGTGAGACCTTAGTTCCTTAGCCTGTATGACTGCTCCATTGTAGTCACGGTGTAGTGGAACTGTTGACTCAATGGAAGGAACTACTGTAAGTTCTATCATGAACTTTTTTATCCAAACAGCTTCCTTTGCAAAGATCTCGATGCAAAGAATATACTCACCTGTAGTGGAATCTGCAATCGTGCTCTGTTTGGAACTCTTCCAATTGACTGCACCTCCATTACAAATGAACACATATCTAGAGGTAGACTTTGTATCATCGATATCTGATTGGAAATCAGAATCAGTATAACCATCCAATTGCAAGTCTCCACCTCCATAAATCAAGAATAAATCCTTAGTTCTTCTCAAGTACTTAAGAATATTCTTGATAGCTATCCAGTGTTCCAAACCTGGATTGGATTGATACCTGCTAGTCAAACAAGCAGCATATGCGATATCCGGCCTAGTACACAACATTCCATACATTAAACTTCCAATAGCCGAAGCATATGGAATCCTAGCCATCTTATCTCTTTCTTCAGGTGTCTTTGGAGACATCTCTTTAGAAAGATGGATACCATGTCTCACTGGTAACAATCCTCTCTTGGAATCAAGCATGTTAAACCTCTTTAACACCTTTTCCAAGTATAGACTTTGGGATAAACCAATTATTATTTTCTCTCTATCTCTATAGATGCGAATTCCAAGAATATAGGTTGCCTCCCCTAAGTCTTTCATGGAGAATGTATTTGACAACCATACCTTTATAGTCGTCAACATACCTGTGTCATTACCCATCAAAAGTATGTCATCCACATATAAGACAAGGAAAGTGATAACACCGTCACTAACTTTCTTATATACACATGGCTCATCCTCATTTTTGATAAAACCAAAGGATTTAATGGCTTCATCAAAACGGATGTTCCAACTCCTCGAAGCTTCTTTCAACCCATAAATGGATCGCTTTAGCTTGCATACCTTGGAACCATTTTGGGATTCAAATCCCCTAGGTTGTTCCATGAAAATGTTTTCCTCAATGTATCCACTGAGAAAAGCTATTTTGACATCCATTTGCCAAATCTCATAATCATAGTATGCAGCTATTGCTAATAAAATCCTAATTGATTTAAGCATGGCAACAGGCGAGAAAGTCTCCTCATAGTCGATTCCTTGCCTTTGGGGAAACCCTTTCGCTACTAGCCTTGCCTTATAGGTCTCTACCTTTCCATCAGAACCAATTTTCTTCTTGAAAAACCATTTTCCCTATAGGTATAATACCTTCAGGTGGGTCAACAAGATCCCAAACTTGATTCTTATACATGGAATCAATCTCGGATTTCATAGCATCAATCCATTTTGAAGAGTCTATATCTGATATAGCTTCTTCATAGGTAAGTGGATCATCTCCATGATCTACTTCTTCATGAGTAGACAACTCTTGTTCTTCTTCATGAAGAAAACCATATCTCACTGGTGGGTGAGATACCCTGGTTGTTCTACGAGGAACAGCTGTAGATGTTTCATCAACGAGTATTGGTTGACTAGATGGATCTATATCCATCTGATCTGTTGGTTGGTCAGAATTCTCCAATTCTAACTCTATTTGCCTTCCTTTGCCTCCTTCTTGAACAAACTGTTGTTCAAGAAATGTGGCATCTCTACTTATCACAACCTTTTGTGAAGTAGGCAAATAAAAATAATATCCAAAACTATCTTTTGGATATCCAACAAATCGACCTTTTTCTGATCTGGTCTCTAATTTATCAGTGTTCAGCTTTTTGATATAAGCTGGACAACCCCAACTCTTAACATGCTTAAGACTTGGTTTTCTTCCATGCCATATCTCATAAGGTGTGGAAGAAACTGATTTTGATGGAATCCTATTCAGAATATACAAAGCTGATTCTAATGCAAATCCCCAAAAGGAGATTGGCATATCAGTATAGCTCATCATACTACGTACCATATCCAATAGGGTACGATTTCTCCTTTCAGATACACCATTTAGCTGTGGCATTCCTGGAGGAGTCAGCTGAGAAACAATGCCATGCTCTCTCAAGTATTCATCAAATTCAGTACTCAAATATTCACCTCCACGATCTGATCGAAGAGCTTTAATACTTTTTCCTGTTTGATTTTCTACTTCAGATTTAAATTCTTTGAATTTTTCAAAAGATTCATGTTTGTATTTCATCAAATACAAATACCCAAACCTTGATTTATCATCAGTAAAGGTAATAAAATAATGAAAGCCCCCTCTAGCCATTTCTTTAAATGGACCACATACATCACTATGTATTAGCTCCAAAATATTTTCAGCTCTTAGCCCCTGTCCAACAAAGGGTGATCTAGTCATTTTATCCTGAAGGCAAGATTCACAAGTTGGAGTAGGCTCAGAGTCCAATAAGGATAGAATCCCCATTTTCTCCAATTTTGTAATCCTATCTTCTGCAACATGACATAACCTTAAGTGCCAAATATATTTTGAACTTGAGTTGGTTTTCACCACGGCATTACATTCTTTTAGATTGCTATACTCTGGCCAGTGGAAACACTTTCTTACTGGCAATGGAAACACTTTCCTGTTGGCAGTGGAAACACTTTCCTTTGCCTTCATCTGCTTTAGTCTTCCTTTTTTGTTTAGCTATTTTCTTGGAAGGACTAGGAATCTGAGGTTTCTTTTTCTTATTGCCCTTCTTCTTGTTGGACTTTCCAGCAGAAGAAGATGCAACCAAAGCTATCTCTTTTCCTTTATTGCTTGGCATATTCTTTTGGGCAATAACCCTAAGGTGCATTCCTGTTTAGTCATGTGGAAATTTGTCACAAAATTCCTAAAAGACTCAGGAAGGGACTGAAGGATTAAATCCGTCTGTAGTTGGAAATCCATGTTGAAGTCAAGATGTTCCAACTGCTCAATTAGCCGAATCATCTTCTGGACATGATCCCCAACATTCTGTCCCTCAGACATCCTCATACGGAATAGCTGTCTAGATATCTCATACCTAGCATTCCTGCTGTGCTCACCATACAACTCTTGTAGGTGAAGGAGGATCTCACTCGCACTCTGCATGTTCTCATGTTGCTTCTGTAACTCATTACTCATGGAAGCAAACATGTAACACTTAGCTCTCATATCATGCTCCTTCCACTTGTCCAAAGTTTCATGTTCCTCTTAAGTGGCCTCTGGAGGTAAGGGACTAGGAACATTTGAATCTAGAACATATCCTATATGTTCAAAGTTCAGGACAAGTTTCAAATTTCTTAGCCAATCAGACAGATTAGGTCCTGTCAACCTATTGCGATCAAGTATGCTTGCAAGGATATTGGATGGTGGTGGTTGTTTTGTGCTAATTTTTATCAGAAAATTAACTGCAGAAAATAACCAGATTAATTAGTAAATGTATCATGTAATTAACCAAAATGATTATGGTCTTTTAATCAAATTGGTCCTCCCACTAACTTAGCGAATCCTACACTTCCAAAGTAGAAAACGGAAATCCTAGTTGGATGGATTTCTAGTGGGTGATTGAATTCTTATAATTCTATTGATCATCCTCAGGTACATCCATTATTGGAATTACAATAAACTATAAGTGAGCAACTCCTTTCCCATGACATCTCATGTGTGGTTCAATCCTTTAGCTAGCCCCTAATGCTCAAAATCTCTGTACATCCATTATTGACTTATCTTGCATTAGTTAAGTTGATCCCATTGAGCCAGTAATTATGCAAATAATTTTAATGTCCTCAGGTACATCCAATATTGGCCACTAAACCATTTACATATTTACAACATCTCATGCTTAACAATTATTCTTAAGAAAATCTCTTAAATTAATTGCATCTTATGCAACTATTTAAAATTTCTTAAAATAATTGCCCCAATGGAGGGCCTATGTTATAATTACTTTAATTATAGCATTTCCAACTTAATCATTTGTTTGGAAGATTTTATGGTCATTCTAATTACTATTAAGGTCTCACTTTGCACATTATCCATTTAGCATGCATATATCATATAATTGCATACATTCCCATACATCTCATGCATTCATGGATAAGCAGTAAATATGGTATGATCATGGACTTTCTAAGGGATTCAATTCTGAGCCACCAAGAATTGAATCAGGGCATTCCTAGGTGCATTTCATTCATTCATTTTACAAGAGTTGCTGAAGGAGTACATAATCAACACTTGATCTTGAATTCCTCCCACTGGTCCCACCAATGCTCTTGACCTCCTTGAACTTCTTACAATCCAATATTACATAGTAATCCTTGGCATACCAAGGCGAATTTACAAGAACTTAAATAAATGAAATTACAACCCAAAAATTATTACAAACTTAATAATACATGCCCAAAATAAATTAAAATAAATTAATTAATTTACAGTCCCAAAGAAATATAAAAGAAATAAATCCAATCACATTGGTCTTTTATAGTCCATGATCATCCATCATGCAAATCATTATTTAACAATTAAATAAAACATACATACTTAAATTAAATTGAATATCTCATATTCAACTTAAAAATCCAGATTTGAATATGATTCAAATAAATTTAAAAATTCAGATTTGAATCTCATTCAAACAAATTTAAAAATTCATATTTGAATCACATTCAAACAACTTTAAAAATTCAGATTTGAATCACATTCAAACATTTTTTAAAAAATCAGATTTGAATTTTATTCAATCAATTTTAAAAAATCAGATTTAAATATGATTCAAACAACTTTAAAAATTCATATTTGAATCACATTCAAACAACTTTTAAAATTCAGATTTGAATCATAATTTAATTGTGTGATAAAAATTCTAATTAAACAATTTAATTAGACATAAAATGGATCTTAGATCAAACAACAATTGCACATTCACCATCCATTTACCTTTGCACACCATTGTGGTGCATCAACCATGCGCACCATGGTGCTCATCATTTGTGCCGCCACATTGGCTTTGGAACCAGCAATAAAATTTTGATCTCATGATCATACACACAATTAAATCATATAAACATCAATCTAAATGGCAAATATAGTGGCTCTGATACCAATTGAAGGAACGGAAGCGTGAAAAACACAAGTTTATACCGTTGAATTCAAAAATTTTCACCTAGGGTCACATGCATCATGCAAGATTTATTTTTATCTATTTGATTTTAATGATAAACAACATATTAAAACTCTTTTAATATGTTTTTGGATCTTTATTTGCCATTTAAGATTTTAAAATTAATCAGATTAATTTTAGAACCCTAGATTAAATCAAGAACGATTACACTAACCTCTTGATGCACTGTAGCGTGTCTGCGCCTTTGAGATTCGTCTTCAGGACACCAGATGTTGTCCCCCTAGCTTGTCCACACCAAGAACACCTATGGCAGCCCTTGAATAGCTTCTAAAGCTTTTTCTATTAATTAGAAAATTAAGTCTGCCTTTTAAGAGATTAAAGATGTAAACAGGACACTAGAAATAATTTCTAGTGTTCTTAATTCAAGAGATTGATGGCTAATCTCTTTGAATTAATGAGAGATGAAGAAGAATAGAGGAAAACCCTCAAAGTGGCATGACAAAGGAGTGTGGCTGCTGGTTGTATTTTATTTTCTCATAACAACACTTAAATAGCTAGGTTAACACATTAAACCCTTGCCACATGTCACCCTTTGATTAGCTCTAGGTTTAAGTGACCCAATCACATTGTGCCAAGTGTCAAACCTATATTTAATCTTGATTTTAATCATCTTACATGATTAAAAAAAATTTGGCAAGCTTATGTGTTATGCCATGTGTCACCATCTCATGGATGGCCGACCTGGCTCCTGAGGGCGACGATGAGGACAGTGAGGAGGAAGCCGAGGGTGAGACGGAGAGTGAGCAGAATGTAAATCAGGCTGGGGGTGATCCCCCAGCCGAATAACTTGTACAAATTATGAAATGAAATGGAATGCCTCTTTGTTCAATGAAGGGTTGTGATCGGAAAATTTTAAACCATTGTTTGTCTGAGTATTTGATTGTATGAGCACAGCAAGGCAAAAATGCAATTATTAATCTAAGTATAAGAGATCGGAAAGCACAATAAGCATGAGATCGGTGGGGAAGAAATGCTGAACGGGACTTGATTAAAATTGAAAATTTAACTTGAAAACTTAAGATCGGAACCCTCGTTAAACCGAACCAAAACCTTAGCTCTTGATCTTCCGAAAAGGAGATCGGCAATAAAACTGGTAAGAAAAGATCTAATGCTAGTTCACTTCATTTATCAACAGAGATCAGGGATATACCCGACGGGTCCGGAAATTCGACAGCGGGTTTGAGAGATCGGTAAATGATTTGAGAGATCGGCAGGGTTAGGACTGAGCATTGATTCAATTCCTTTTAAGGAGAGTTCGGAAACATAGTCATCCGTAAAGAAAATGAAGAGAAGTCGGAAATGTCATTGGCTGGCCCAGGGAGACCTAGTGCTGGGGATCGGTTTCAAAGTCTTGTTGATTTTGGGGATCGGCCAAAATATGCTGTCGACAGCTGCCCCTCTTTACATAATTTCTATTAAAGGAAAGAAATTTCCGTGTGGGAATTATGTAAAGATTCAGACTCATATTTTGGACGATTAAGTGTTTGAAATTAGGGGACTAATGACCTAGAAATTGTTAACAGAAGTCGACGTACCAGAAAATTAAAATCAACTTAGATCAAGGAACCAGAGGTTGATAACAGGAAACTTAAATTGCATGAAATTAAAATTAACTTAGATCAAGGAACCAGAGGTTGATAGCAAGAAATGTAAATTGCATGAAATTTAAAATCAACTTAGATCAAGGAACCAGAGGTTGATAGCAGGAAATGTAAATTGCATGAAATTAAAATCAACTTAGATTAAGGAACCAGAGGTTGATAGCAGGAAATGTAAATTGCATTAAAATCAACTTAGATCAAGGAACCAGAGGTTGATAGCAAGAAATGTAAATGCAGGAAATTAAAATCAACTTAGATCAAGGAACCAGAGGTTGATGACAGGAAATTTAAATTGCATGAAATTAAAATCAACTTAGATCAAGGAACCAGAGGTTGATAACAAGAAATTTAAATTGCATGAAATTAAAATCAACTTAGATCAAGGAACCTGAGGTTGATAACAAGAAATTTAAATTGCATGAAATTAAAATCAACTTAGATCAAGGAACCAGAGGTTGATGACAGAAATTTAAATTGCATGAAATTAAAATCAACTTAGATCAAGGAACCAGAGGTTGATGACAGAAATTTAAATTGCATGAAATTAAAATCAACTTAGATCAAGGAACCAGAGGTTGATAACAAGAAATTTAAATTGCATGAAATTAAAATCAACTTAGATCAAGGAACCAGAGGTTGATGACAGAAATTTAAATTGCATGAAATTAAAATCAACTTACAAAGCAAGTCTAACCCTGACACATGAAGTTCTTCCCTGATGAAGTGTACTTAACAAGATACCGAAGGCCGATGATTAATGGAAAAGGAGTTGCAAGACTTGGCCCATGACCATCAAGGCTTCAAATGCCCCTCTTCTGTTCCCGATTTTCTTCTTATTTTATGGAAAGCGCCCTTGCGGGTTTTCACTTTCTTTTCGTCCATTTAACCAGAAGCGCCCTTTAGGGTTTTCACCTCTAGTTTTTTTTTTTTTTTTTTTTTTTTTTTTTTTTGTGAAGGCCACTTCCTGCAAATCTCATAATAAAGTACGTGAGGTTATCAATTTTCGAATTCAAATCTTATGGAAAAAATTTTAACTAATCAATAGCGCGTTAAACAAAGAGAAAGGATAGCATTAAAAAGTGGGTAAACGGGAAAACACAAACAGAAGGAATGAAGTATAACTTTATTAGGAAAAATAGACTTTCAAAGGAGAAGAAAAAGGTACAAAGATAGATCTCACATATTCCTTTTAGTTGGTTTTGAAGTCTTTTAACTGCCATTATTTCAAGTTCTCTGCAGCCTCATGCCATAATGGTCTCTTCTCCATCCTTGGTTTCATACCCTCTTCCTTATTTCTCCACTTTGGTTCTTGGGGCGCCCCTTCGGGTTTTCACTCCAAGTTTTTTTTTTTTTTTTTTTTTTTTTTTTTTTGCAGGACGCCCTTTCGGGTTTTTCGTCCTTTACTCATTTTATGCATAGTACCTCTTGACAGTGTCGGCATTCACGGGTCTCGGGAATTCTTCACCGTTCATATGGGTCAAGATTAAGGCTCCTCCGGAAAATGCCTTTTTAACCACATAGGGTCCCTCATAAGTTGGTGACCATTTGCCCCGGGGATCGTTTTGGTTCGACAGCACTTTCTTCAACACTAGGTCCCCGGGTTGGAATTCACGTAGGCGAACAACTATATCAAATGCCCTAGCCATTCTCCTCCGTATAATTGGCCATGACATGTGCTGTTAACCTTTTTTCGTCCAAAGAAATTTAATCGATCCAACCTTGATGGATCCATTCGATTCATCAATCCTCGATTCCTTCGTAATCCTAAAGGAAGGAATTTCGACCTCAATAGGTAATACTGCTTCCATCCCGTAGACCAGTGAGTATGGAGTTGCCCCGGTTGAGGTTCTTATGGAAGTCCGGTATGCGTGAAGAGCATAGGGAAGCATATCATGCCAATCCCTATATGTGACCGTCATTTTTCGGATTATCCTCTTGAGGTTCTTGTTTGCGGCTTCTACCGCTCCATTCATCTGGGGACGGTACGGGGAGGAATTGAGATGCCGGATTTTGTATTGATCACATAATTCCTGAATCTTCGGACCATTCAAGTTCTTGGCATTATCAGTGACAATTTCATTCGGGAGACCATGCCGGCAGATGATGTTGCTTTTGAAGAATTTAAGGAACGTGTTCTGCGTGATGTGAGCATACGACGTTGCTTCGACCCATTTGGAGAAATAGTCGATGGCCACTAGGATGAATCTGTGCCCATTGGATGCCTTAGGATTGATAGGACCAATCACATCGATGCCCCACATTGCGAAAGGCCATGGTGAGACGAGGTTGAACAGTTTATGAGGTGGGACGTTTATCGGATCGGCATAGATCTGACACTTATGGCACTTCCGGAAATACTCGATGCTATCCTTCTCCATTGTGGTCCAAAAATACCCACGTCGCATGATTTGCTTAGCCATCATGTGTCCATTGGCATGGGTCGCACAATTTCCCTCATGTGTCTCAAAGAGGATTCTCTTTGCTTCTTTTGCATCTACGCATCTCAGTAATTCGCCGTTGGAGCTCCTCTTGTATAGGGTTTCTCCACTGGGGAAGTATCCCAATGCTAATCTCCGAATCATCTTCTTTTCATTTTTGGTTGCCCCTGAGGGGAATTCTCAGTTCTACAAGAAACTGTGATGTCATGATACCAAGGCTTTCCATCGGGTTCTTCTTCAATCGTGAAGCAGTAGGCTGGTTCATCCCTTGCTTTAACCCTCAATGCTTGAGTTGTCTGCCCTTCTTCCATTTGAGCCATAACGGCTAGAGTAGCTAAAGCATCAGCAAATTGATTCTTGTCCCTGCTAAGATGAGTGAAAGAGATTTCTTCGAATTCCTTGATCACCCGAGAAGTACTTCTGATATGGGATCAACTTGGGATCCTTAGTTTGCCATTCTCCCTTGACTTGATAAATTATCAGAGCCGAGTCTCCGTACACCTCCAACTTTCTGATTTTCATTTCGATAGCAGCTTGTAGTCCCATCACACAAGCTTCATACTCTGCGACATTGTTGGTACAGTCAAACCTCAACTTGACAGCTATCGGGAGGTGTTTTCCGTCCGGGGATACCAGTACAGCTCCGATTCCGTTTCCGGATAAATTGACTGCTCCATCAAAATACATTTCCCATACATCGGCTGGCCCCTCCTCTTCGTAGTCTGCTTCATTAATATGCTCATCAGGGAACTCAAAATCCAGAGCTTCATAATCACGATAGGATTTTTCGCTAGAGGTCAAGAATTATGCTGCCTTTCACCGCTTTCCTAGTCATGTAGACTATGTCGTACCGGGAGAGTATAACCTGCCACTTGGCTATCCTTCCTGGCACGAATGGGCTCTCGAATACATATCTAATAGGATCCATCCTGGAGATGAGCCATGTCTTGTGATTCAATATGTAGTGCTTGAGGCGATTTGCTATCCAGGCTAACGCGCAACAAGTCTTTTCTAAGGAAGAGTACCTTGACTCACAATCATTGAACTTCTTGCTCAGGTAATAAATGGCCCTCTCTTTCGCCAAGATATCATCATGTTGTCCCAAAACACATCCCATCGACTCACTGGATCGCCATGTACGATCAAAGGCCCGCCGCACATGGTGGAACCAATCTGGTGGATTTGTGAGATCGCTTGATTTTCTCAAAAGCCTCTTGACAAACTGAATCCCATTGAGTAGAGTTGTTTTTCCGGAGTAATCTAAAAATAGGCTCAGCTTTGGCAGTAAGATTAGAAATAAACCTCGAAATGTAGTTCAGCTTTCCTAAAATCGCGCACCTCCCTTTCTGCTTTTGGGGATGGCATTTCTTGAATAGCTCGAACCTTGTCCGATCTACTTCTATCCCTTTCTCGCTACTATGAATCCCAACAACTTTCCCGATTTAGCTCGAATATGCATTTAGCAGGGTTCAGCTTCAAGTGGTATTTCCTGAGCCTTTCGAATACCCTCCTCATCACCTGAACGTGGCTCTCTTCTCCCCTGGATTTAATGATCATATCATCCACGTACACCTCCACTTCTTTATGCATCATGTCATGGAATAATGTGACCATTGCGCTACCGATAAGTAGCCCTGATTTTTCAACCCGAAGGCATGACCCGATAGCGAATACTCCCCATTGAGTGATGAAAGCGCTTTATCCTTATCTTCTTCGGCCCATTGGGATCTGATTGTACCCTGATGCCCCATCAATACACGAACACCTGCCCAATCCCGCAGCATTGTCAACTAACACATCAATGTGGGGGAGAGGGAAATCGTCTTTCAAGCTAGCTTTATTAAGGTCCCTGTAGTCAACGCACACTCTGACTCTCCCGTCTTTCTTCATTACCGGAACGACGTTAGCCACCCATTGGGGATATTTGACCACTTCCAAGAATCCGGCGTCATACTGTTTCTTGACTTCATCCCGAACCTTGAGCAGTGTGTCGGGATTCATTCTCCTTAGTTTCTGCTTTACCGGAATTGTCCCTGGGATTAAGGGAATTTTGTGCGTTACTATCTGAGGGTCCAAACCCACCATATCATCATAGCTCCAGGAAAACACGTCGAGGAATTCTTTAAGCAGACCGATCATATCTCCCAATTCCTCACTCTCCACTACCTTAAGTTCCCTTTTTACTTCCTCCGTGCCTAAGTTTATTGTGCGCTGCTGCTTTCACAAGGCACGAGGGAGGGTTCATCTTTTCATCATCTTCTTGTGTAAGTTCTTCCTCAGAATCACTTGAAGTAATGGCAGTTATGGGGATTTCAAAATTAACCAGAGGAATTTCTGAGTCTATTGGATTATTAGGTGTTGATTGATGAATGGTCCTGAATGAATAAAGAATAGAACATGTTATAAGAATGGAATTAAAAAGGAAAGAAAGAGAGTATTGGATTTAAAATGCGCTATCAACTCATTAATATTAATGCCATAAGAAAAGGTCCATTTACAGTATTACACTTGTCATCATGGACAAAATGATCAAGTGTAGATAACCAGAGGTACTTTACTCGAAATTGAGTACAGGGATATCCTCCGTTGTCCGCTTGTTCGATTCTTGCCCTCGCCATTGTCGAGACTAGGGCCTCATACAAGGTGTCTAGTTGGATGACATCGATGGATGGATCATCGGGTGATTCTTCTGTATTTGCCGGATGTTGAATGACCGGTTTGGTGAAGATCTCCGTGATTCTCGAGACTACTTTCATCTTTCCCATCTTCTGGTCAAACCTCTGATCCCGAAGTATTTTCCTCATCCTGAATCGCCCATCCACGAGGGCATCCTCCTCATATCCCAAACCACTACGGCCCACCTTCCGACAGCGGTATGGGTTCCACGATCCCTGCAAGGCGGTGCCCAAGCCTTTCCCCTCTTGATACCCATTCCTTGACATCACTTTGGCCACCATAGCCATAACCCCCTCCTTCCCAGTATCTTGCAGTTCAAGGGCCTGGAAAGAACTCTCCAATGATTCTTCGGCCGCTTCCACATAAGGAAGTGATTGCGGCTTGGTGACCAGTATGGCTTCTTCGCCCCTTACAGTGATGATTTTGCTGTCCTTAATGTATTTGATTTTCTGGTGCAAAGTCGAAGGAACAGCATTCGCGGAATGGATCCATGGCCTTCCAACAAGATAGTGTAAGCTACCAATGTTCATCACCCGAACGTGACGTTGAAAGTACATGCAACGACTTGGATTGGCAAGTCAATGTCTCCCAAAGACCTCTCTCCCGTGCATCACAAAGGCTCTTACCACCATAGCACTCTGACGTATATATGATTGGTCGACCGGCAGCCTGGCTAAGGTTGCGCTAGGCAGTACATTAAGGGCCGATCCGTTATCGATGAGAACTTTGGCCACTATACAACCCTTGCACTTCACAGTTACATGTAGAGCTTTATTGTGCCCTAAGCCTGCGGGATCTACCTCCTCTTCAGAAAAGGCTACAAAGTTGGAAGCCTGGATTTGTTCTACTATCTTCTCAAACTGTCCCGGTGTGATGTCAGGGTTCACAAAGGCTTGATCCAGGATTCTCTGCAAGGCTTGTCGGTGGACTTCAGAGCTCAGGATCAGTGATAACAGTGAAATTCGGGCAGGTGTCTTCCTCAATTGCTCCACTACATCATACTCACTCTGTTTCATTATTTGGAGCAGTAGTTCTTCTTCTTCTTTATGTTCAGTAGGTTCTACTTCCCCTGCTTTCTCAACCTCCTCTTCTGTATTTTTTGATGACTCTCCCATTTTTACTTTCCCTTTCTTCTTCTCTCTTTCTTCGTTCCCGTAACACCTCCCACTTCGAGTTATAAACTCGACTTCTTGCTCAGGTGGAGAGGGCTTTGTTGCGATAACGGGCCGAGAACTGGTTTGGGGAGTAAGGTTGCTGGTAGGTCCAGCATAAGTCATTCTGAAATGCTCGTGAGGAGCGAAACATGGTTTTGGTGGTGCCAGAGGTGAGGCGAGACTGGGAGTGGATGTACTGCTTGACGCATCTTGAGTGAAAACTTGGAAGTTATAGTTCCAAGGGACAGCGTGAGTATTGGTGATGGGGAGCTGGGGTGGAGTTTGGATAACCGTTACTGGCGGTGAGGCTACCGGGGGTGAGAAGGTGATTCTGGCTTGAGGTAGAAGCGGTTGGCTGAAGCTAGTGGTGTTCAGTCCGTCTTCCGTCTTTGACCTCTTCCGATATCTCGTAACCTTGAGAGACAATAAGTTAGGACCTCTTGCTGAACCCCTCACAATCTCGCACTCATGGTCACCGCCTCTCCATGATAAGGACACCTGCACTTTTTCGGATCCCGCTACCTGAGGGCAAAGGTAGCCCTCCCTTATTGCTACAGCAAAAATCTCCTCAAAGTGAGGAACCAGCTCGTCTACTTCCAGTGTTGGTTCTTCTCCATTGGACTCTATCATATTTACACTACTGCCCGCATTATGGTTAGGCAGTGGGTTTGAGGTAACGTTGGGGAGGGAACCATTTCCCTCGATCTTCAACCACCCGTTTCGGATTAAAGCGCACTCTCCTCCGAGTGCCCCGCAGCTTATCGATTGAATGCCCTTGTGCCCCTCCGTGATACTCACACCGGCAAGGCATCATACCACCCGGGATATGGCTACCGGATCTGCCCAAGGGATCGTACGATTTGGTTTATATCGACAAGGTATCGGTATATTTCACTGAGAGGAAGGGGAAGAGGTGGATCAGGGTTCCTTGGAGGTCTCGGGTTGTTTTGTGGTTGTCTTGGTTGAGCTGGAGGTGAAGGAACGGAAGCGTGAAAAACACAAGATTATACCATTGAATTCAAAATTTTTCACCTAGGGTCACATGCACCATGCAAGATTTATTTTTATCTATTTGATTTCAATGATAAACAACATATTAAAACTCTTTTAATATGTTTTTGGATCTGTATTTTCCATTTATGATTTTAAAATTAATCAGATTAATTTTAGAACCCTAGATTAAATCAAGAACGATTACACTAACCTCTTGATGTGCTGCAGCGTGTCTGCGCCTTTGAGATTCGTCTTCAGGACACCAGATGTTGTCCCTCTAGCTTGTCCACACCAAGAACACCTATGGCAGCCCTTGAACAGCTTCTAAAGCCTTTTCTATTAATTAGAAATTCAAGTTCTGCCTTTTAAGAGATTAGAGATGTAAACAGGACACTAGAAACAATTTCTAGTGTTCTTAATTCAAGAGATTGATAGCTAATCTCTTTGAATTGATGAGAGATGAAGAGAAATAGCTGGAGAGGCTCAAAGTGGCGTGACAATTGAGAGGAGAGGCTGCTGGTTACGTTTTCTTTTCATAACCACACTTAAATAGCTAGGTTAACACATTAAACCCTAGCCACATGTCACCTTTTGATTAGCTCTAGGTTTAAGTGACCCAATCACATTGTGCCAAGTATCAAACCTATATTTAATCTTGATTTTAATCATCTTACATGATTAAAAAATATTTGGCAAGCTTATGTGTTATGCCATGTGTCACCATCTCATGGTGCCACGTGTCACACTGTAAAATGACCAAAATGCCCATGTGTCTTAATTTTGAGTTCTTAACCCAAAATAATTATTTTCTTCTTCTAATTAATTTATATCAAATATAAATTAATTAATTAATCTCTATTAATTAATTTCTCATCAATTAAATTCATATTTAAACACTTTAAATATAAATTTAATTTATACTACACATCCAATAATCTAGATTTGGTTTCAAGTCATGCTAGGGACTTTGCAATTTAATTGCAAACCAAATCTATTTAATTAATCAATTAAACTCTTTAATTAATTAATTAAATCATATTTAAATAGGTGATAACTTGTGTATGTGTGTGACTTACTAGGCTCATCACTAATTGGCAATGAGACATGATATCAACTCTTGATATCATCAGAACTCTTTCTTACCATAAATGATTTCTCTAAATCATTTTATGAACCTCATAGACCATGGTTAACACCTAGCATAGCATGCCATGGCCACCCAATTAGTAATAAGGTTTACCTTAAATGAACCTATAATCATATGTTACCATGCACTAGAATCTCTCTACATAAAATCCCAACTCAAGCTGGAGTCATGGTTTATGTCAAACTCCATTTTCTATGAATATTATTTTCTCTTTTAATTACAGTTCTTTATTAAAAGATTTTTCTCATCAGAAAATCTATTCTGAATAAATATATCTGTTTCGCCAGAACTTGAAACATCAAGAACAATTAAATGAACATAGGATTTTAACTCTATTTACTTAGAGGAACAGATTCCATCTTGATCAACACCTACCTCCATATATAACTAGCAGGAGCCAACACATGCCCATATACCCATACATAGTACAAGTATGAAAGCAGTATCAAACTCAAACTACCTATATACAAGATAACTGTGATATCTCAGGTCTAAAGATTATATGCACTGATATGATTTATGACAAAACATTGACAAGAGTAAACTCCATGTGCTTGTCATAAGTGTCACTGGTTCGGCCTACTTATCATTTATAAGTGCCTATCAAGTTTGTTATATGGCATGAGACTCACCATTCCATCTTATTTATATCTCATATAAATAACTTGGGAACAAACATAAATACAATCTTTCTGGATAAGTCATGTCCTTATTATGAAGTATCCTCGATTGTGAACCTATTTATGACACTTTGTGCTAGAAATATTGTCACTCATATTCTTAACAACTTAAGAATAATATTTCTAACAAAATATCAATGGACCTTTTCTATTACACATAAATATATTATGTAAACGGAAAAGTGGAAATGCCTTTTATTATTAAAAATATGTACAAGATACATACTAAATGATATGCTCTAGGGCATACTACTAACAGGAGGAGGAGGTGGTCTTGGTTGGAAATTTGTAGGCGGGGCGTATTGTGGGCGTGGTTGTGGATAATTAGGGAAAGAAGGTGGAATGTTTGCGATGGTTTGGCCATGAGAGGGAGGATATGGCCGGTAGTTATTTTGGGGAAATTGGGGGTAATTATTCTGACGGGTGATAGAGTGTACATCACCCTCCTTCTTCTTGCCAAAGCTGGCAGTCTTCTTTACAGGGTTCTCAGCCAACTCCTGTAGTCTTCCTATTCTCAGATTAGCTTCAATTCTCTCACCAGCTTGGATGATATCTGAGAAGCTGTTGGAGGTATTGCCAATCATCAGGTTGAAGTAGGGAGCCTTCAATGTTTCGATGAATAGGGAGCAGAGTTCATTGTCAGTCACCGGAGGATATACTTCTGCAGCCTTCTCCCTCCATCGTTGGGCATACTGCTTGAAACCTTCCCGGTCTTTCTGCACTGCAGTTCCGAGGTCCCTCCTTGTGGGTGCCGCATCACAATTGAATTTGTACTGCTTTAGAAAGGTATCGGCTAAATCCTTCCAGGAGTGCAGCTTGCTCCTGTCCAATTGTATGCACCATCTCAGAGCTGCTCCGGAGAGGCTCTCGTGAAAGAAGTGAATGAGAAGTCTATCGTCTTCTGTTAAGGCAGACATTTTGGCAATGTAGGTTGCCAGGTGGATGCGGGGATCTGAGTTTCCGGTGTACTTGTCGAAATCCAGAAACCTTGAATTTGGGTGGTACCACCACATCCGAACCAATCTCGCGATTTACACATCGACTGAACCATACATGTTTACCCCCTCTATTGCCCTCAGTCTTTCTTCTAGAGCCGATAGTTTCTCGTTTTCTCTCGCCCTATGTTCTCCTTCCACCGTATGATGCGCTCCTCCAACTGGGAGCTGAGGGGTGGAGTAAATTGGAGGGATCGGGATTGAAGGGTGTGGCTCGGCATTTGAGATAGCCGGGTAATAGGAAAAAGGTAGGTCATTATTTATGGTCACCGGATTGACAGTGACTGTCGGGTCCGGGATTGATGGCTGGAAAGTGAAGGAGGTTGAAGCGTAGTGAGAATCAACCGTTGTAGGAGGTGGGGGAGGTAATGGTAGGTTAGGGTCTGAAGTGGGCCTATTTTGGGACATCTCCCTCATCATCTTCATAAGTTCTGAAACCTGGTCTTTTAGTTCAGACACTTGCCCCTGTAGGTTCTGTACTTGTTCCTGGTCTTCCATTAGTTTTCTTGTTCGAGATCTTGTTAAGTACACTCGCTGGGGTTGAACCGTGTGCTTGGTCAGACTTGCGTTGTTAGAAGCAATATTGATTTCCTGTAAGGAGTAAAAAAAAGAAAATTTTAAATAAACTTCGAATTTTGCAAAGAAACTAAAAGTCCTGGTCTGGACGAAGGATACAGTGGCATTTGAGAGCCAGGTTGAAATCTATAAAAAGGATAATCGCCTCAGCTTTATCATGGCATCGTTCGATAGTCTGACCGTGAATGACGGGATTGAATGCGCATTTATGATACCTGTTCATATGGCGCATTTCAATTTTTCACATAACCCTAGCGAGGAAGTTCCTACGGGAGTCATACTATTCATTCACAAATTTTGCTAAACAATGGTCCAAAAATCACTTCATTAACTGAGTAATTTGTACATCGTATCTTTTACATTGGCCTAAGCTCTGGAAGGTTCTTTATAATAAGATGACATTTTCTGAGATACTCATATAACCTTTCTTCTTGCTTGGCGGGGTCAAATGCTTTCAGGGCATACTCGGATTCAGGCAATAGTTCTCGTTTTCCCTGTGCTATTGTTCTCTCCAGCTGGTCAACATTCTCTTTCAGTCCTTGATAGAGAACAGCTTGTTTTTCTTTCTCTTTCCTTTCTTTAGCACACTCTTTCAAGATATCGTTGATGAGTAGTGCTTGTTCTTTCAATTCGAGCTTATTCTTCTTACTTTCTTGCTTATATTCTTCGACGAGTACCTCTTGGTATTTCATCTTTCCTAAACTTGCTATTCTCAGACTTTCGCTTCTTTTACCTCACTTGGAGAGAGTCTCTTTCCTTTCCCACTGCACTCTTGCTCCTCGAACCCCATCCTTGCGGCCCTAACCTCTTCCTAAATTATTCTTAATCTCCTGTTAAGTGTCTGCTGGTCCTTCACTGCTTTATTTGTTCCTGCAGCTTGTGAGTTCTCGATTAGCCTCTCGTAGTGAGTCATCCAGATGGCCATTCGTTTCTTCTAATAGGACATCTCGGAGCGGGTTACTGTCTTCGAATTTCACAGTTGAATGTTCTCGGTCCCTGTCAGCTCTCCATTTAAGATAATCGCCCGAGGTGCTTGGGCCCTTAGGCGATCTCTCCATCAGAGTGACGTTTTCCCACGATTTGCGAGCCTTTTTCAACCCTTCTTCTCCTTTGAGCTCGTGGTAGAAGCGACCTTGGTGGTATTCTTCAATGTTGATCACAGACTGTGTTGAGCCGAACTGCCTCATTACCAATGCCGGAGTGTAACTTGTGTATCCGGTTACTCCGATCAGGGACACCGACTGAATACCCCCTGTACCGATCAAAACGGGTTGGCTTGACGTCCACAGCTTCCTCCAACAGTAATCATGGCTATTGAAACTCAAAATCCGTTCCCACCATTGTTTTTCATTCTTCGGGCTGATCACTAATCGGATCATCTTCTCAATGGGAGGCTGGTCAAGGTACCAAGTCAATCCTTTTGTCTCCATAGGACACATGTGACTGATAATCCAGAGGTATAACAGTTGAGAACAACACTTAAGGGATCCTCTGCCCTGTTGTCTGCAGTAGGTAAGGGTTAATAAAGTCTCCGCAAGGATTGCAGGTATTGGATTAATCTGCTGCCTTTCCACCGTCCAGAACACTTCCACCGCGTTGCAAGTTATGATTCCCAATGGTCCCGGGAATAGAATCAGACCGTAGATTCCCAAAGCGAGAGCTACTGAAACCCGGTCCCACTGTTTCTCATGGAGGCATTGATCTAAACATTTCTGGAGATATGTCCAATACCAACCATGTGTTTTTCCTTTGGCAGTTTCTTTGGACTTTACTTCTTCTGGGGGAGAACCCAACATATGTGCCAACCGTTTCCAGGTTCGCCTATGCTCGAGGTGTAAGTAGATCCGGCTCTGCAATGAGTATGGGATCCCCAGCAATGCCTGATATTCTTCCATAGTGGGGACCGTATCAATGTCATTGAAAGAGAATACCGTGCACTTAGGATTCCAAGCCGACAACATGGCTTTTAATGCCGGATTTGGACCTTGACTTGCATTAAGGTTGCAATCCTCCCGCATTCTCTTCAAAACGCACCTTGGCCCGATCGGAAGCGACCTCCATCCGTTAGATGCACTTCTAGGTCGTTCATTCTGACCTCTATTTTATTCAGATCTAGCGAAGGTAGCGAGCTAGCAGGTGCCTCGGAAGCATCATTTTGCGAGGTTACCGGACTATGAGCTGATTTGGACCAAAGTTTAACATTCTGAACCTTTTCTGCCGACTGACTCGAGGATGCCATGATAAAAATGATGCCTATCCTTTATGCACTCTTGGTTTGGTAATGCCCGTGAGAAAATTCGTTAGTAACACACATTAGGGTAATTTTGAATCATCTGTTGTGAGTGACACGTACACATTTATCAAAGTAGGAAAATGTGTAGGTGTTCTAGTAGGATTCAAGATTACCCTCAAAAGAAATGAACAAAAGGAAATTAAAGCAGAATAGGGTAAGAGAAAGTATGCCCCTTTTGTCCTATAGTAGGGAGACTCCTAACACCGGGTGAGCGCTACCTACCTGGATAGTTCTATCTTATGAGGTAGTTTACTACGGCCTTCAAGTATTGTGATAGTTTAGCTCAGGAGCTAATTTTCTAAAAGCCACAGGTTCCCAAATTGCCCCTACTGTAAACAGTAGAGCCCCATTCTACCCCCATGATGTTATCGGGAAAATTCCACGAGTATCACAGTGGATAGAGTGAGTTTCAATTTGAGCAGAAGCCTTCACGGATACTAACGGGGTAAAACCCACGGGTACCGCTACATGACTCCCTCCTACTTTCCTAAAAGGGTAAGAAAGCCCGGGTTAGGACCATAGTGTGTGAGGACATTGTGTGAGTGTTCAGTGTGTGAAGGGACACCTTTACCTCTTCCCAATCCAGGGGGATTTTATTTTTCCATTTTTTCCTTTTTTTTCTTTTTGGAAATGAGGAGCACTGTAAGAGATAGAACAGGCAAAACAAAATAGTTAGCAGTAATAATAATTAACATATAAGACATCGCCGAGTGAGCCCATCTAACTATAATTTGATCGGACAAAATTAAATCTACTTTTGGACCACTAGACCGGGATATAGTCCCCAGTGGAGTCGCCAAGCTGTCGCAATAGATTTTGCGGTCGCCTGGACGATCACTCACCGAAGTGGGAAAAAGTGAGGAGTCGCCACCTTAGTTTTGAGGGAAACTAAAGAAAACCATTTGAGAAGTTAAATAAAAAATGAAACCACTTCAAAACAGAGATTCTAAGTTCGGGGTCCGTAAACGGGTGGGGAAGGTGTTAGGCACCCCACCTCGTCCCTTAATAAGGGTAAGTAGATTTAATTCTGCATCCTTTATAAATTAGTTAGGAGGGCTTAGACGGCAATGTTAATCCTTTTGGTAAAAGGAATATTTGATTTTTCACTAAATTTGGATCACCCAGATACATAAGTAAATGAGACAACCTTAGTGAACGGGTGTGAGAATCGGATAAGAACTCTCCTCCGATCTCTTTTAAGTTGTTTATTAAAATTTTGAGGGGAGACCGGATAAGAACCCTCCTCCGATCTCTTTTAAGTTATTTATTAAAATTTTGAGGGGAGACCGGATAAGAACCCTCCTCCGATCTCCTTTAGAGTTATTTATTAATGTTTTGAGTTGAGACCGGATAAGAACTCTCCTCCGATCCCTATTTAATGTTTATTAAAATTTTGAAGGGAGACAGGATAAGAACTCTCCTCCAATCTCTTTTACGTTTATTAAAATTTTGGATTGAGACCGATAAGAACTCTCTTCCGATCTCTTTCAGTTAACAGAGCACGGAAGGGATTTCTCCGATCTCCCGGATTTTTAATTTCAACTACATGACATAAGAACCTAAAGCTAAGGATTCTGGCGTTCTAAGATGCTGGGGATAAGGCTTCTCGATACCTTTTGACTAGATAGGGAAAACTAGACTTGATTTACCGACCTTCCATGCGTTCATTTTACCAATATCTATTAATGACCGATCTACTGCTTTCGTTTACTTTGGTCTTATTCCACTTTATGACATCTTTGTCGAATTGTCGCTTACGTCGGCCTAATAGTTTGTATATCTTCATGACGTGTTATTCATGTTCTCTCTTTAAAAGAGACCCCTAAGTTGCAGTTACCTACGTTTACCCAACCACTTACATACTACTAGGAGTTAGAAAACTTGCTTTCAAAAAAGATGAAGATTAATAAAAATGAACTGATCACTAAATAGATGATTTGGGAGTGTCATTCTTTGGGGATCGTTTGTGCAAAAATAGTCTTGAAGAAAGTTGCAGATGTAAGAAGAACACAGGAAAATGCGGAAAGTAAATGCAGACACTCGATAAAACAGTGATATGAGCTCTTACAGTAACATTCTTTGGGGATCGTTTGTGCAAAAGTAGAAAGTCACAGATGTGAGAAGAACAAAGAAAATGCAGAAAGTAAATGTAAGCACTTAATAAAACAGTAGTATGAGCTCTTACCTATAAGGAGCCAAATCTACCAAAATAACTATGGGGTGTCAAATAGTGACAAGGCAACGGAGTGATTGGCCTGAGGGGTGGTGTTCCTCGTGAACTGGAGGGTGCTTAGCTAAAATGCGATCAGATCAAGATGAAAAGAACCGAGTGGAATGAAGTTGAGCTTAGACAATGAAAACAGAGATGATAAAAGGCAGAAAGTGAGAGTGTGACCAGATAATGAACAAACTGGAAATGTAGAGTTCCAGTATTCAGAATCTTTTCAAGAAAAACACTTCGGAAAACTAGTTTCAAAAGTCTTTTGATTGACACTTCTAAGTAGCAGAGTAGCAAACTAAATGAAATTTCAGAGTTCCTCTGCTATAATAACAGCCTCTTGTCTATTTTTTGCCCTTCCCTTGAACAGTTTTTATGCAGGTATTTATAGGAATCGGGTGCTCTTCGTGAAGGGTCAGGATTTATTTGAGGGAGATGGAGGGTCGAGATTTCGAAGGACATGATCGGAGGTTCAGGAATTAAAGAGAATCAAAATGAATGGTTGAGATGACTCTTCATAATATTTGTCCTTTTCTTCTTTCCATCTGACGGTCCCGAATTTCCTTGTCCGGAACGATCCGAGGGTTAAGAGCGAAAGACGCTGGTATTGTCGTCTTCTCTCTTGATCTAAGGGTTCCGGGTTTGTCCTTACAAGTGGGATCAACGGTGGAGATTGGGATGTACAGGACTGTCATGACATAACACGCACTGTCAAGATTGCGGCGATTCTTAGGCGTGCGGTGAGATCTCGTCTGCAACGCCTTAACTACCTCGGCTCTGATTCTGACGACGGTTATTGGAATTTGTCTTATTCTTTTTGCCTACCGATCCCTCCTCTTTCTGATCTCTTTCACATGTTCTTTCCGACCTTTCATGCTAGTCTCCCACCTTCCGATCTACTATTCCGATCTTTTCCCTTCTTCAGTCCGGTGCGGTCAAAGTATTAATTGTCCTCGATTCCCGAGCTGCTCGCTTTCTCGCCAAAGAATAAATGCTCATTTTCCCCTATATATACTCCTGTCGACAGAGACATTTCTTTCATCTGATTTTCCTCTCTTCCTTTCTTACTTTCCCTGTTCTAGCTGCTCCGGTGGAAGTTCTGGCTATAACTGTGGCTTTGATCTTTTCCGATGGATTTCTTTACTCACCGACTGAAAATTTACGATCCCGGTGATCGAATGACCTTAACTGACGATGGTGAGAGGACGGATTTGACCGACCGTATTACGGACCTTGGTTGTACCGATCTCGAGTCGCTCAACCGAGTTCATTAGGTTTCAAAACACATTGAGTGTTACGACAGCTGTTATCCTCCACATTGGGTGTTCCGACAGCGGGTCGGTTTCGGGTGGTAACATCACTGACGATGTCTCTCATATTCATGGGAGTCATACTCACCCCATTTGAGCCGCACATCTATCCGATGTCAACAGTAGGTCTCTGGTCAAACACGTCTTTGATTCACCACGAGACTAGGCTTTGACATAGGCCTTTAGATAGGATGTTCCACCGGTCTCTAGAGATCGCCCAAATGATGTAATCCTAAATGTAATCGATCTCTAGAGATCGCCCAAATGATGTAGTTAGACCTTTATTGTAGTCCGAGATCGCCCAAATGATGTATTTTATTTTCAATGCAATCCGATCTCTAGAGATCACAGAAATGATGTGATCCAATTTTAGTGTAATCCGATCCCTAGAGATCGCCCAAATGATGTAATCTGATCTTTTGAAAATAAAGACTTTATTTTGTCGATTATCATCTTATTATTTTTGCATTGATTATTTTCCGATCTCTAATGTGGTTATCCGATCTGGTTCTTTACCTGAATGACACTTAACTGATCCTTTATTCAAAATATTTAACTTATTATGCCGATCTCCAATTAACCGATCTCTGAACATTCGGATATTTGAGAGAAGTGTCAGAACAGCTGTCGAGTCCCACCAATCGATGCGCTGCCTAGAACCTCGCGAGCATTAAATGCTCGGACTAGTATAAATAGGGGTGGGAGGGTTAGCCAGTTGTTCTCTCATTCCATTTTCAATTCCCGCTCCACGCTTGAAGTTCTCTCATTTTCTCAAGTTCTTCCGACGCCGATCAGACTCCGGTAAGGGCTTTGATCCTCTTTTAGTTTAAATTCTTTGTTTCTTTTGAAAATGAGCGGTGCCGAAGGTCAGAGAGCGGCGAGCCCTCCTTCCATTCAGTTCTCGTGGTCATCGTCTGATGAAGAAGAGGCAGTCGGGCCAAGCGTTCAACAAGAACCTCCCAGGGCCTCCGCTCCAACTCGGGGGCGGGTCATACCATCAAGGCTCGCACCTTCTTCAGGGAGAGAGACTCTCCCTATAGACGAACTACCGTCGGTTCTTCGAGAATCCGATGCATGTCGTTTAGCCAAGAATATAACATTCGGCTGATTAAATGCGAGCTAATCAAGTGCCACGGCGATCTTCGTGTCGATCACTCCTTTGAAGAGAATGACATGGTTATGGTGTATGAGGAACAGTTAAAGGCCGGTCTGAGGTTCCCTCTAGACGATTTCTATAAGGAGGTCCTAAAACTTCACCGAGCGTGCATTGCTCAAATTCACCCTAACTCGTGGCGGATCTTGGTAGCCTTCCGAGGTCTATGCCGATCTAAGGGAATCAGACCTACGGCTAAAGTGTTCGTCGAGCCGCAGCACTAACTTCGCGAAAGGATGACGAACACTGGTTCTTTCAGTGAAGCCTCATTGCAGGCTCTTTTCCGATCTGCCCTCATCCCTTAAGAATTGGAAGAACCGTTTCTTCATTCTGAGGAGCAAAGATCCGAGCTGCTTTGAGGACTTCTCCCGTAGCTGGTGGTACCAGGGGCCCTTGCTTCCGAGGCACATTACCCTGAGTCAGGAGGAAGACTTAATAGTGATGGATCTGAAGAGTCGCGCCACTCAAAAGTATTCTTGTTTGGATGCGGTATCGCCGAAATTGCACCATTGGACTATTCAATTGCTCACCGGCCAAGACCGCGAACTTCCGCTCTCTGACCTCGGCATTGGTATTTTCTATATCTCAGTTCTCACGACCTTAGCGATCTCACTAACCTTTTCTTTGTGCAGGTATGGCGGGTGGTGAGGGTTCTAAGAAGCGGAAGAAGGAAAGAGATCTCGGAAAGTAAAGGAGATGAAGCATTCGGAAATGCTTGAACACCCGATCATGAGCACAGGGAGATACAAAGAGACCCGCCTCAACCTTGGGTCCGAGCCTCGAAGCTGTCCGATCTCCTCCTTGAGCGGAAGAGCGACCTCCACCTCTCCCAATTGTTCCAAGCACGAGAAGGGGGCCTACTCAAGCTTCGGGAGGACCTCTTCTCGTGGCGCTCAAATCTTGATCGACTCCTTGAAAAATAACCGATCATAGAGAGAACCCCGATTTTGCCAAAGTCACGGGGTCTACCATCTTCTTCGGGAGGATCGGGACAGCTATCCGGAATGGTCTCGATGATATCTTGACTCGATCCATGAGCCTAAGCGTAGAGTGTCAGTGAACCGGACCATGGTTGAGGAAAAGATTCGTGCAGGTAAGGAGATCGGGAAGAAGAATGAGGAAGTGGCTTCCCTCCGATCCCAACTCTCATCCGCTCGGGATTATATATCTCAAGTCGAGGGCGGGCAAAGTTCCATGAAGACAGTGGCGAGCAGAATCATATTTTGGCTGAGAGGGACCGTGCTCTTGGGGAAGTCCAGGCGCCTCACGCCAACAAAGCCGCTCAGGTCGCTCAACTTATAGAGGAACTCAAGGAGAAAGACGAGGAGCTTAAGGCGAAGGATGAGGAGCTTAAGGAGAAAGACGAAGAGATGGTGACAGGGATAGCCGAAGCCTATGTGAATGCTCACAAGGACCTCTTGGCTGAACTCCAGAAGCGCTACCCTGAAGAGGACTTCTCCTGGATGGCCGACCTGGCTCCTGAGGGCGACGATGAGGACAGTGAGGAGGAAGCCGAGGGTGAGAGAGAGAGTGAGCAGAATGTAAATCAGGCTGGGGGTGATCCCCCAGCCGAATAACTTGTACAAATTATGAAATGAAATGGAATGCCTCTTTGTTCAATGAAGGGTTGTGATCGGAAAATTTTAAACCATTGTTTGTCTGAGTATTTGATTGTATAAGCACAGCAAGACAAAAATGCAATTATTAATCTAAGTATAAGAGATCGGAAAGCACAATAAGCATGAGATCGGTGGGGAAGAAACGCTGAACGGGACTTGATTAAAATTGAAAATTTAACTTGAAAACTTAAGATCGGAACCCTCGTTAAACCGAACCAAAACCTTAGCTCTTGATCTTCCGAAAAGGAGATCGGCAATAAAACTGGTAAGAAAAGATCTAATGCTAGTTCACTTCATTTATCAACAGAGATCAGGGATATACCCGACGGGTCCGGAAATTCGACAGCGGGTTTGAGAGATCGGCAAATGATTTGAGAGATCGGCAGGGCTTTAACGAATGTTAGGACTTAGCATTGATTCAATTCCTTTTAAGGAGAGTTCGGAAATATGGTCATCTGGTAAAGAAAAATGAAGAGAAGTCGGAAATGTCATTGGCTGGCCCAGGGAGACCTAGTGCTGGGGATCGGTTTCAAAGTCTTGTTGATTTTGGGGATCGGCCAAAATATGCTGTCGACAACCAGTGTCGACCCGGATAGCTAGAACGTCCGGAAAAATATTTAAACTAAAGTGAAGAGCCATAATTAACTCAAATATTAATAAGAAAAATTTAGGAAAAATTTTAGAAATAAAATACAACCAAGTTAAATGAGCCGGTGCCCTAGCGATGGGTAACCTAGTGAGAAGTTGCGGTTCTCGCAACAAGGAACCCTAGACCGGGGGGGAAAATTATAAAATAATTTATGGGACTCCAGAGAAGGGTTATTGAGGTTCTTATGGCATTAGAATTCCAAGAAAATACTTAGAAAAAATTTTCAATCGGTACAGACAATTTTGGCTCGTTAAGCTAAACGGAGGGCATTTTGGTCATTTCGCCTTCAGACGTGATTTTTGGCCGACTTGTCCAGTTAAGTAAATAATTCTTATGACATAAAATATGAATAAATATGACTAAAAATTGAATTGAAAATGAGTAGAAAAGAAAAGAAAAAAATGAATTAAATGGGAATTTATGACATCACATGATGTCATTAGTGTGCTTTCACCCAACCCAATGTTGACACATGGCATAACTATATTTAAAAGAGACAAATGGGCTGAAAAATTAGAGAAAAACCAGATTTCTCATTTCTTCTTTCTTCCTTGCCATAAACGATTCCTTCCCTAACCTCCATGGACAAGCTTTTTCAAGCTTGATTTTCCCTAGCTTCCACACCATAAAAGCCCTAGTTGTCTTCACAAAAAATTCACCCCACACCTTGAGGAAGCTTTGGGCAGCAAAATTTTGAAGAAAAATTAAAGTTTTGGTTGGCTTGGATTTGAGCTAAAAGAGGTTAGTGACTTAAACTTATGTTTCTCTTCAAATTTATGTTGAGTAAGTATAAATGAGTGTAAATTACAAAGAAAAATTATTGGATACCAATTGTATGTAAACCCTAAATTTTTGGCAGCCATGGTTAGGGTTTTTTTATGATGATTTAATGAAGTTAAAAGGTTATTATGGCTGCCCTTAATGTGCATTTTGTAAGTGGATTGAAGAAATGCAATGAAAATGCATGAATGGTAATGTTTGAGTTAGGGTTTGGGTTGGAGAAATGGGACTTTGACCATGTGATGATGAAAATGGGTATTAATGGTCAATTAGTGACCATTTAGTTCTGTTTAAACCAAAAATGAAGTGTGTTGAGTGATGGGATTTAGGTTTAGTGTGGCTGCCCTAGGTGACCTGCAAAATTGGACATGAGTCCAGCAGGTTCGGGCAGCAATAACTTGAATTGTAGAGGTTCAATTGGTTTTTGGCCAATTGGACATGAAACTTTACATATAATGGCACAACTTTGGTGAAGAAACCATGCCCATAAGACCAAACCAAGTGGACCAAAAGCTTGCCCCAATCTGGGTGACCTGCAGTCTTTTTCTGCAGAATGACTAAATGAACAGTATTTGGTCATTTGGCCATAACTCAGTGTAGAATGATCCAATTGACCTGAAATTTTACCCAAAACAAGCTGAGATGTAGACCAACAACTTTTATGAAGAAACCTAACTCAAATTATGACCAGAACCTATTCAACAAGTGAGTTGAAGTCACTGTTTACTGCACTATAGATATGGTCAGTCCAGAAAAATTTCAATCCGGCTAGTTGTGGTTTATGGATAATAACTTGAGTTACAAAACTCCAAATGGAGTGATTCAAAATAGGAAATTCAACTAGACAAAATAAGAAACAACTTTTATGCTTATCATTTTTCCAAATTCCCACTGCAACAGTAATTAATGGAACAGTAAACCCAAAGCTTGAAAACTGAAAATTCTGTCCAATTCACATTAAGCTTAGAGATGGTATTGGCAATCAATACCAACAAGTTTAAAATGCAAAATGTGGTATGTTGATGATATTTAAACTAATTTACCTATTGCCAATGCAAAAGTCAACATTTTGGTTGACCAATGAAATGAATAGTAATCATAAAAATTCAATTTCAAAGAATTACATAAATAAAAAGTGTTAAATGCCCTAGTAGGCCTAATGTGATTGGTTTGGATAAGTTGGCATGCCAATAGGGTTCTGTTAGCAATACTGCATATGGCTTCATGCCATTCTGTATTTCATGGCTTTCCATGCCATTCTGTGACATAATAGCCTTTGGCTATGATATTGAGTTGTTATGCTCGGGTTTAATCCCCGATAATTATTACAGCTTATTAGCTGTTATGTTGCACACCGGGAGACACTATGTGACCCATGGTGTGATGGTCCAAGGTACTTTATATCCAGTATCAGTTTACCCATTTATCCAGTCTAGTTAACTAGTATAGGTTACTTGGGCAATATTAATAAATCTTACCTAACTTTAATCGAATAATATTGCAATAAATATTTGAAATTAAGTCTACCAAAAATGTAAACATACATTCTGCATACATGTTATTATTTTATTTTATTTTATATTGTCACCACTAAGTAGAATTGCTTAGCGCGTTGCTTTTGCCACGCGCAGGTACTTGAGACATAGCTGGGGAGTCCAGTAGACCTCATACAGGGTGAGTTTTCAGATCTGCACTCAGAGTTCAAAGTCACCTCACAAATTGCAGTGCATTGGCAGGACATTGGGCTACCTAAGTCTATTGTATTTGTAAACTTTTGTTATGTATATCATAAACTCATGTAATCATATTTTTGCTGTAATTACCTACGAGCTGTGTTCAGAAATAAATATGAGTATTTCTCATTGAATTGGGTGTGATATGAGATGAATGTGAATTTTGTGATACTTAATTGATTTGAGAAATTATTGAAAAATGTTGGTGGTTGACTAAGATTGAGATTATAATTCTGTTGGAAGTGTTTTTAAACAGGTTCAGAAGAATTGTTTTCCAATTTATAGCCGGCACTCTGCCGGATTTTCTATAAAATTTACGAAAAAATTTAGATTTATCAAAAATTATAAATAAATGAATAAAAAGGGATTAATTGAAATTGAAACATGAATTGGTGTTCCGACACACTGAGTGGCATAACTTGCTCGGCTACACCGTAGACGGGTAAGGGGTGTCACATTTAGTGGTATTAGAGCACGGTTTAGGCGTTTCTGGGCCAAGATTGAGTCCATACAATGCATTGCATTTGTAAGAGTCGAGGTGACACTAATGCAGATCTGTTGTCTTTGTCAAATAGGATATGGACCCTTCATCTTAGAGGGCAGTTGAGGAGGAAGTGGAGAGTCATGCTCCACCTGCAGTAGCTGAGACTGGGGATAGGGGAGAACCTGCTCCACCAGCTCCATCAGAGCCTGCTCAACCTCCACAGGCCGTGTTCCAGCAAATGGCCGAATTCTTCAAACAAATGGCCGGGGTAATGCCATCGCCACCACCACCTCCACAACCGAAATCACACCTGGAAAGATTGAGAAAATTTGGAGCAGTGGACTTCTTTGGCAAGAGAGAAGATGATTCTATTGCAGCCGAAAATTGGTTGAACAGAACAGGCAGAGTTTTAAAACAACTCCACTGCACTCCAGAGCAAAACCTAGAAGCTGGCATATCTCTGTTACAAGATGATGCATATGAATGGTGGCATACGGTGTCTAGTGAAGTGTAACCAGAAGTAATAACTTGGGACTTCTTCCTCTCAGAATTCAAGAAGAAATATGTGGGTAGTGTATACCTGGAAGAGAGAAGAAGAGAGTTCATTAACCTGAGTCAGAGACAGCTGACAGTGGCCGAGTATGAAAAAGAATTTGTCAGATTAAGTCGCTACGAAAGGGAGATAGTCCCTAATGAGGCCGAAAGGTGTAAGAGATTTGAAGAGGGATTAAATAACAACATAAAGATCATGATTACAGCCTTGGGAATCACAGACTTTACCAAGTTAGTGGAAGCTGCAATAAAAGTTGAAAAGGTTAGAATAAGTGAGCAGACCATAAGAGAGAGACAGGAGAAGAGGGGCTCGGGTCAATCTAATTCATCTCCTGCACCTGGGAAGAAGTTCAAAGGTCCACTTGCACAGAGTTCAGGTCAACCACAAGGTCAGGGTTAGTCTCAGGGGCCCAGGCCACAGTTTATCCCTAGGAGAGGTCAGTCCACACCATCAGTGGGCAGCTCTCCAGGGATGGGGTTCAGGGGACCAGCCCCAGCATCTTCTGCATGTCCACATTGTTTGAAGTGGCATAAGGGGAAGTGTTGGAGAGTGACTGGTGCCTGCTTAAGGTGTGGGTCGACAGAGCATCAGCTGAGGAACTGTCCACGAAGAACTAGTACAGCTGCTCCAACACAAGCAGACAGACTTGCTCCTGCACCACAAAGAGGTAGGAAATCTGGCAAATCTGAGGCAGTGGGACCATCACAGAGGCCTGCATCTAAGCCAGCAAAGAGGCCTGAGGGCAGACCACCTGCCAGAGCCTATGCCATGAGAGCTCAGGAGGAACAAGATGCACCAGACGTCATCAGGGGTACGTTCTCCCTCTATAGTACATCTGTGCATGCATTAGTAGATCCAGGATCCACTCATTCATACATCTGCATCAACCTACCTATAGAAAGGGGGATACTAGTAGGGAGAGTGGCCAAGTCATTTTGGTCACTAATCCGTTGGGCCACAGTGTCGTGGTGAACAAAGTGTACAAGGGTTGCCCGTTAAGGATTAAAGGGTATGAATTCTCGGCAGATCTAATTGAGTTGCCCTTCCATGAGTTTGACGTGATTTTGGGAATGGACTGGTTGTCACGTCATCAGGCAATAGTTGATTATAAATTGAAGAGAATTTCTCTGAAAACTTCTGAGGGTAATGAGATCACTGTTGTGGGTGAAAGGATAGATTTCCTGTCCAATGTTATCTCAGCCACAGTTGCAAGAAGAATGATGAGAAAAGGCTGTAAAGCTTACCTAGCACACGTGGTTGATACTAGACAAGTTAAGCCAAACCTGAGTGATATACCCACAGTAAGAGACTTCCCAGATGTATTTCCTGAAGAGTTGCCTGGTTTACCACCAGAAAGGGAAGTCAAGTTTGCTATTGAGGTAATGCCGGGTACAGCACCCATTTCCATTGCTCCTTATAGGATGGCACCCACTGAATTGAGGGAGTTGAAAACTCAGTTGCAAGAGTTGCTTGATAAGGGGTTTATACGCCTTAGTGTGTCACCATGGGGAGCTCCAGTGCTTTTTTTGAAAAAGAAGGATGGGACTTTAAGGCTATGCATCGATTACCAGCAGTTGAATAAAGTAACTGTGAAGAGTAAATATTCGTTGCCTAGAATTGATGATCTGTTTGATCAGTTGAAGGGAGCAGGAGTATTTTCTAAGATTGATCTCAGATTAGGGTATCATCAGTTGAGGGTGAGGGATGTACATGTGCCAAAGACTGCATTCAGGACTCTGCATGGGCATTATGAGTTTCTGGTGATGCCCTTTGGCCTAACAAATGCACCAGCAGCATTCATGTACCTTATGAACCGTATCTTCCATCCATACCTAGATCGGTTTGTAGTGGTCTTTATTGATGATATTTTGGTGTATTCCAAGACCAGGGAAGAACATGATGAACATTTGAGGATTGTTCTGCAAACCCTGAGAGAAAAGAAGCTGTATGCTAAGTTATCCAAGTGTGACTTATGGTTGAATGAGATTGCATTCCTTAGACACATAGTGTCAGCTTATGGGATTAGAGTGGATCCCAAGAAAATAGAAGCAGTGATGGAATGGAAGCCTCCTAGGAATATAACTGAGGTTAGAAGTTTCTTGGGGCTAGCTGGGTATTACAGAAGATTTGTGAAGCGATTTTCCTTAATAGCTGCTCCAATGACCAAGTTGTTACACAAGAATGTCAGATTTGACTGGAATGACAAGTGTCAGACCAGTTTTGAGAAGTTGAAGGCTATGTTGACAGAGGCACCAGTGTTAACACAGCCAGTGTCAGGAAAGGACTTTGTGGTCTACAGTGACGCCTCTCATAATGGGTTAGGGTGTGTATTGATGCAAGAGGGGAAGGTGGTCTCTTAGGCTTCCAGGCAGCTAAGGCCACATGAACAGAATTACCCTACCCATGATCTAGAGCTTGCAGCAATTATCTTCGTACTGAAGATATGGAGGCATTACTTGTATGGTGAAAAGTGCTACATTTACACAGACCACAAAAGCTTGAAATACTTGCCAACCCAAAAAGAGCTCAACCTTAGATAGAGGCAATAGATTGAGTTCCTGAAGGACTATGATTGTGTAATTGACTACCATCCTAGGAAGGCAAATATAGTTGCTAATGCTGTGAGTAGAAAATCCATCACAACTTTGAGGTCATTGAATGCTCGTCTATCTTTGGTTCGAGATGGAGCTATTTTGGCTGAGTTGCAAGTGAGGCCAAACCTGCTACAACAAATTTTAGATGGGCAAAAGGCAGATGAAAAGTTAATAGCTACTATGAGCCAAATCTCAGGGGGAAAAGTAACTGACTATGTGGTAAAAGCAGATGGGTGTCTGTATTAAAAAGGAAGAGTATGTGTACCAGATAATGGGGAATTAAAAGCTAGTATTCTGAAAGAGGCACATGCCAGTGTTTATGCTATGCACCCAGGAAGTACAAAGATGTATCATGATCTGAAGCTTCAGTATTGGTGGCCTGGTATGAAGAAGGACATAGCTGACTATGTGACTAAATGCTTGACATGTCAGCAAGTCAAGGCAGAACATCAAGTTCCATCAGGTTTGCTACAACCTATACGCATACCTGAATGGAAATGGGATCGGGTCACCATGGATTTTGTGAGTGGTCTACCTCTCACCCAGAAGAAACATGATGCAGTATGGGTGATAGTAGATAGATTGACGAAGTCAGCACACTTTCTGCCGATTAGGGTGACTACTCCTTTGGAGAAGTTAGCAGAATTGTATATCAGTGAGATAGTTAGATTGCATGGAATTCCACTTTCCATCATATCTGATCGAGACCCAAGGTTTACATCGAGATTCTGGAAGAATTTACATGAGTCCTTGGGTACACAACTCCACTTCAGCACAGCTTTCCATCCTCAGACGGATGGGCAATTAGAAAGAGTAATCCAGGTAAACAATTGAAACCAATTAAACTAATACACATATTAAACTAAAATGGTAATAATAACATGAAATATATGTCAGGTCCTTGAGGATATGCTGAGGAGTTGTGTCATTGAGTTGGAGGGAAGTTGGGATCGATACCTCCCACTGGCAGAATTTGCATACAACAATAGCTACCAAGCTAGCATCCAAATGGCCCCGTATGAAGCATTGCATGGGAGAAAATGTAGAACTCCAGTGTGCTGGACTGAATTGGGCGAAGATAAACTAGTAGGGTCAGACCTGGTGAAACAGACTGAGGAGAAGGTAAAACTAATCAAAGCCAATCTGAAGGTTGCCTCAGAAAGACAGAAATCCTATGCCGACTTAAAGAGAAAAGAAATAGAATATGCGGTTGGCGATAAAGTGTTTCTCAAAGTCTCACAGTGGAAGAAGGTACTGAGGTTTGGAAGAAAAGGTAAGTTAAGCTCTAGGTTCATTAGCCCATATGAAGTTATTGAACATGTGGGTCCAGTGGCCTATAGGCTAGCTTTACCACCAGAGCTGGACAAGATCCACAATGTGTTCCACATATCTATGCTAAGAAGATACCGCTCAAATCCTTCACATGTCATCTCCATGGAAGAAATTGAAGTACAACCGGATTTGACATATGAAGAAGAACCCATACGGATCCTAGTTCGGGAAGTGAAAGAGTTGAGGAATAAGCAGATTCCACTAGTAAAAGTGCTTCGGAGGCACCACAACATCGAGGAGGCAACTTGGGAAAGTGAAGAGATGATGAGGCAACAGTTCCCTCAACTGTTTGCATCAGGTAAATTTCGAGGACGAAATTTAAATTAGAGGAAAAGAGTTGTAACATCCTCACTTTAGCTAGTCCGTATAGTTTACTGTTCTGGTGACCAGTGTAGGCCTGGACAGCTAGAACGTCCGGAAAAATATTTAAACTAAAGTGAGGAACCATAATTAACTCAAATATTAATAAGAAAAATTTAGGAAAAATTTTAGAAATAAAATACAACCAAGTTAAATGAGCCGGTGCCCTTGCCATCGGTAACCTAGTGAGAAGTTGCGGTTCTCATAACTAGGAGCCCTAGACCTAGGGGAAAAATTGTAAAATAATTTCTAGGACTCCAGAGAAGGGTTATTGAGGTTCTTATGGAATTAGAATGCCAAGAAAATACTTAGAAAAAATTTTCAATTGGTACAGACAATTTTGGCCCGTTAAGCTAAACGGAGGGCATTTTGGTCATTTCGCCTTCAGAGGTGATTTTTAGCTGACTTGTCCAGTTAAGTAAATAATTATTATTACATAAAAAGTGAATAAATATTACTAAAAATTGAATTGAAAATGAGTAGCAAAGAAAAGAAAAGAAAATGAATTAAATGGGAATTTATGACATCAGATGATGTCATTAGTGTGCCTTCACCCAACCCAATGTTGACACATGGCATAACTATATTTAAAAGAGACAAATGGGCTGAAAAATGAGAGAAAAACCAGATTTCTCATTTCTTCTTTCTTCCTTGCCGTAAACCATTCCTTCCCTAACCTCCATGGACAAGCTTTTTCAAGCTTGATTTTCCCTAGCTTCCACACCATAAAAGCCCTAGTTGTCTTCATAAAAGATTCACCCTACACCTTGAGGAAGCTTTGGACAGAAAAATTTTGAAGAAAAATTAAAGTTTTGGTTGGCTTGGATTTGAGCTAAAAGAGGTTAGTGACTTAAACTTATGTTTCTCTTCAAATTTTTGTTAAGTATAAATGAGTGTAAATTACAAAGAAAAATTGCTGAATACCAATTGTATGTAAACCCTAAATTTTTGGCAGCCATGGTTAGGGTTTTTTTATGATGATTTAATGAAGTTAAAAGGTTATTATGGCTGCCCTTAATGTGCATTTTGTAAGTGGATTGAAGAAATGGGACTTTGACCATGTGATGATGAAAATGGGTATTAATGGTCAATTAGTGACCATTTAGTTCTGTTTAAACCAAAAATGAAGTGTGTTGAGTGAAGGGATTTAGGTTTAGTGTGGCTGGCCTAGGTGAACTGCAGAATTGGACATGAGTCCAATAGGTTTGGGCAGCCATAACTTGAATTGTAGAGGTTCAATTGGTTTTTGGCCAATTGAAAATGAAACTAGACACATAATGGCACAACTTTGGTGAAGAAACCATGCCCATAAGACCATACCAAGTGGACCAAAAGCTTACCCCAATCCGGGTGACCTGCAGTCTATTTCTGCAGAATGACTAAATGAACAGTGTTTGGTCATTTGGCCATAAATCAGTATAGAATGGTCCAATTGACCTGAACTTTTACCCACAACAAGCTGAGATATAGACCAACAACTTTCATGAAGAAACCTAACCCAAATTATGACCGAAACCTATTGAACAAGTGAGTTGAAGTCACTATTCACTACACTGTAGATATGGTCAGTCCAGAAAAATTTCAATCCGGTCAGTTGTGGTTTTTTGACCATAACTTGAGCTACAGAACTCCAAATGGAGTGATTCAAAAAAGGAAATTTAACTAGACAAAATTAGGAACAGCTTCCATGTTTATCATTTTTCCAAATTCCCACTGCAACAGTAACTAATGGAATAGTAAACCCAAAGCTTGAAAACTGAAAATTCTATCCAATTCACATTAAGCTTAGAGATGATATTGGCAACCAATACCAACAAGTTTAAAATGCAAAATGTGGTATGTTGATGATATTTAAACTAATTTACCTATTGCCAATGCAAAATTCAACATTTTGGTTGACCAATGAAATGAATAGTAATCATAAAAATTCAATTTCAAAGAATTGCATAAATAAAAAGTGTTAAATGCCCTAGTAGGCCTAATGTGATTGGTTTGGATAGGTTGGCATGCCAATAGGGTTCTGTTAGCAGTACTGCATATGCCTTCATGCCATTCTGTATTTCATGGCTTTCTATGCCATTCTGTGACATAATAGCCTTTAGCTATGATATTGAGTTGTTATGCTGGGGTTTAATCCCCGATAATTATTACAACTTATTAGCTGTTCTGTTGCACACCGTGAGACACTATGTGACCTATGGTGTGATGGTCTGAGGTACTTAGTACTTAGTACCAATTTACCCGTTTATCCTGTCCAGTCAACTAATATAGGTTACTTGGGCAATATTAATAAATCTTACCAAACTTTAATCGAATAATATTGCAATAAATATTTGAAATTAAGTCTACCAAAAATGTAAACATACATTCTGCACACATGTTATTATTTTATTTTATTTTATTTTATATTATCACCACTAAGCAGAATTGCTTAGCGCGTCACTTTTGCCACGCGCAGGTACTGGAGAGATAGCTGGGGAGTCTAGCAGACCTCATACAGGGTGAGTTTTCAGATCTGCACTCAGAGTTCAGAGTCACCTCACAAATTGCAGTGCATTGGTAGGACATTGGGCTACCTAAGTCTATTGTATTTGTAAACTTTTGTTATGTATATTATAAACCCATGTAATCATATTTTTGCTGTAATTACCTATGAGCTGTGTTTAGAAATAAATATGAGTATTTCTCATTGAATTGGGTGTGATATGAGATGAATGTGAATTTTGAGATACTGAATTGATTTGAGAAATTGTTGAAAAAATATTGGTGGTTGATTGAGATTGAGATTATAATTATGTTGGAAGTGTTTTTAAACAGGTTCAGAAGAACTGTTTTCCAATTTATAGCCGGCACTCTGCCGGATTTTCTATAAAATTTGCGGAAAAATTTAGATTTATCAAAAATTATAAATAAACGAATAAAAAGGGATTAATTGAAATTGAAACATGAATTGATGTTCCGACACACTGAGTGGCATAACTTGCTTGGCTACACTGTAGACGGGTAAGGGGTGTCACAGAAATTTAACAAACGAATTCAAATTTACATACCAACCTTTGTTTGATTTTCCAATCACTAATTTTCTTCCTTTTTTCTTCATTTTTGCTTCTTCAATCTCCTCTTCTAATTGGTCTAACAAGTTCTTATGGTTTATTTTGGGGTCAAAGTGGGTTGAAGTGGTTGAAATCAAGCTTGGATGCATGCTTTCAATGGAGTGACTATGGTGGTTTAAGAGAGTGGGCGGCGACTAGGGAAGAAGAAGACTAAAAATGATTTTTTTTTCTTTTTATAGTTATTTTATTTTTTCATTAGATCTTAAATTTAATTCACGATTCCAAAATTTTCTTTTCTCTGATTTTATTAGACAGTTAGGTCAGGAGTCAGCTCTAGAATTGACCAAATTGTCCCTCGCTAGTTCAATCCGGTTTGCAAGTTATTTGATATTTCTTCTGGATCCCTAACCTAATTATTTTACCTGCTTAACAACTCTTTTTCATGGTTTTTTCTTTTCCACTGTGTTCGCAACAGTCCTAAGGACAGCGGCGTCGCATTTTACGTTTCGAAATTTGAGTTTAGACTGACCTCACAGTCATTCCCGAGAAGGTCACGTATCATTGTGACTCCCAGCTTATTTAACTTCTTGTGTTCTATTTTTCTTATTTATACTTAACTATTTGGTAATTACTAATTATTTGCATTCAGAGCTTATCTAGGTGTCTTAGATGTTGTTCTAATTTTCTTAATTGTCCAGACAGACACCAGTCACCGGAACAGTGAAATATACTAGGCTATGCAAATAGGAGTGTTACAATTCTGCCCCTCTTAAAATAAATTTTGTCTTGAAATTTTACTTAGTATCAGTCTCTGAACAGCTGTGGGTGCTGTCTCCTCATGTCCTCCCCTCATTCCCAAGTAGCCTCCTGGCCTGAATGATGGTCTCACAGCACTTTTACTAATGGTATTTGCTTGGTCCATAGCTGCTTCACCTCATAAGCCAGAATCTCTATGGGTTCTTCCTCATATGTGAGGTCTGGATTTACTTCAATCTCTTCTACTGGTAGTACATGAGATGGGTCAGATACATACCTTCTCAACATAGACACATGGAAGACATTGTGTATCTTCTCCAACTCTGGAGGTGGTGCCAAACGATATGCCAAAGGACGCATTCTCTCCAGAGCCTCATATAGCCCAATGAAACGAGGACTTAGTTTCCCCTTTCTGCCGAATCTCATAATTCTCTTCCAAGGGGAAACCTTGAGGAATACTTTTTCACCCATTACATATTCAATATCCCTTATTTTCATATCAATATAGGACTTCTGATGGTCTAATGCAGTCTTAAGTCGATCTCTAATCAATATGATTTTCTCTTCAGTTTACTGAATAATTTCTGGCCCAATCATCTTTCTTTCACCTACCTCATCCCAACACAACGGTATTCTACATTTTCTGCCATACAAAGCTTCATATGGAGGCATCCCAATGCTTGATTGGTAGCTATTGTTGTAAGCAAACTCAATCAAAGGCAAGTGTGTGTCCCAACTGCCCTGAAGCTCAATCACACAAGCCCGTAGCATGTCCTCCAAGATCTGAATTATCCTCTTAGACTGGCCATCTGTCTGTGGGTGGAATATCGTGCTGAAGTTCAATCTAGTTCCTAGGACTCTTTGAAAGACTACTCTAGAATCTAGAAGTGAACCTAGGATCTCTATCAGAAACGATGGATACTGGCACTCCATGCAGTCTCACAATCTCATCTATGTATAATTTGGCCAATCTTTCCAGGCTATAGTCCATCCGTACTGGTAGAAAATGAGCAGACTTGGTTAGTCTATCAATAATGACCCATACTGCATCATGGCTCTTCTGCGTCCTCGGAAGTCCCATCACAAAATCCATCGTTATTGTAATACCCCCACTGTAGCAATTCTGTACATTCTACTGTTCCGGTGACTAGTGTCTGTCTAGATAGCTAAAACGTTTGGAAAAATATTTAGACTAGAGTGAGGAGTCATAAATAATTCAAATAAGTGTAAGAAAAATTAAGGAAAAATTTTAGAAATAAAATACAACCAAGTTAAATGAGCCGGTGCCCTTGCGATGGGTAACCCAGTGAAAAGTTGCAGTTCTCGCAACTAAGAGCCTTAGACCCAGGAGAAAATTCATAAAATAATTTTTGGGACTCTAGAGAAGATTCATTAAGGTTTCTAAGGCATTAGAATGCCAAGAAAATGCTTAGAAAATTTTTTTAATTGGTATAGATAATTTTAGTCTGTTAAGCCAAACAGAGGGCATTTTGGTCATTTCGTCTTCAGAGATAATTTTTGGCCGACTTGTCAAGTTAAGTAAATAATTATTATGATCTAAAATATGAATAAATATTGCTAAAAATTAAATTGAAATTGAGTAGAAAAGAAAGAAAAAGAAAATGAAAACAAATACCTGATTATGATATCATATGATGTCATTAAAAACCTAGCCACTAATTATAATTAAACACCACTTAATTAAGTAATAAAAGAGGATAAATGAGACCAAAAATTGAAAAAAATATTTTGCTCCTTTCTTCCCCAAAGTTGCCGCACCACCAAGGAAGATTTCCTCTTCCATTTTTTAAGCTTTCAAGCTTGAATTCCCACCCTTCCTCATCCTAAAAGCCCTAACCACCTTCACTAAAAATTGCACCCACACCAAGGAGAAGTGTTTGGCTACTAAGAAATTTGAAAAAAGTGAAAAAAATTCTAAGGTTTCAATAAGCCAAGAGAGTGGTTAAAGTGGTTAGTGCACTAACCATACCCTTTATCTTTCCTAAGCATGAAAAGCATGCTCGATTAAGTTGAAATGGCATGAAAAGAAAAGAAAACTTGGAATGTCACACCCTACTCCTTTGTAAGATATAACATGATCCCGTAGTGCACCTAATGAATTATCGTACTTCGCCTACCGATAACCCATTAGATATACTACAAGGGATTTTAAAACAATTTTCATGAAATTTAAATCATCGATTAAAATCTGGTGTTATAAATTTTTTTTTTTTAAATTTTGGCAAGGTGCCAGCTGTATTTTGAGAAAACAGTTCTTCAATCCTGAAAAAGAAAATGCTCCTAATATGTTTTCTCAAATACAATCAAAATCTCAATAACTTCATTTCAATTCACAATTAAAATCTCAATAAACAATCAATTCAGTTTCAAACTAATCTCATCATAAAGAAACATTTCATTGATTACAAGACTCAAAATTTATATTACAAAACTATCCAAGTAAATGAAATCTCAAATTTACATTTACAATAATTTACATTTAATTACATACATACATCAAAACCCGTGTACATGGGTATACCTGGAGCTGATCTGAATGTCTCTTCAAAGAAGCTTACTCAATTGCTCTATGCTCTTTTCACCTGCAACAGCATACAAAGCTATCGCTGAGTGGTGAACTCAGTGGTGCACAACTATAATTTAAAACATAGTACAATATACATTGACAAAATTTATAGCAAATAATTTGGAAATTTGAATACTCATCAAATTCCAAAACTCAAAATATTCATTGCCAATAATGTAAATCATTTGTATAAAATGACTTTGATCACGAAATTAATTTAACAAATCATAACTACTCATTTAAGGTAATTCCAACAAAATCAATTATACATAAATCATAATTGAAATCACAATTCTTTACTATTCAAAAACATTATGTATATCAAAAACCGTTCTGTGTCTCAAAAACCATTCTCTATCTCAAAAACCATTCTTTATCTCACTAACTATGCAAGACTAATCCGAAAGGGCCATCTTCGGGGTGATTCTAACTCCCTATGGTCGGGGAGGTCGAATCAGATTCTAACTCCCTATGGTCGAGGAGGTCGAATCATCGTGCACAGTACACATCACAATAACGAATCTTTTGAAAGGGCCATAACATAAAACTTAGATCTAACCTCTAATAAGAGGAGAATCTAAGCCTGTACACGTATCATGGTAATCAAAACACAACTAACTCCATTGTCTTCTCAACAAATGAGAGAGACGGGTAATAACCTAGTCAAGCATCTATAGTGAGATATAAAACAATATCACAATCCTTTTAGCGAGCATAAATCACAATTCAATTAGATTCAAAGTCAATTCCAATATCCAATAATTTTTATGCTCATCACAATTCAAATCATAAATTTGCATTTTTCCATGCAAATTGCCCATCACAATTCAAAACATGTTCTATCATAATTTTCTAAAACATAATTTATTCAATTCGCAACAATGCTTAACACTTGTTGAAATACCATTTCATAAAGCTAAAATCATACATACTATAACAATTTCAATAATCATTGAATTAAATCCAATGCTTGTTAAACATAATACATAAGAAAAATATGACATTTAATCATATAAAATATTCAGAATAAAATCAGTTAAAAAAACTAGTTGTTCACAAACCTCTGATAAATGCCTCTTGGCTCTGACTCACTGTTTCCTTCCCCTTCCCTAAGTCTTTGCTAGCTGAAACACACAATTTGAAGTGTTTCAATACTCATTTAAACCGTCTCTAACAATAAGCCTTAATACTTAATTTATTGAATTCTATTATTTCCTTAGTCAACCTAAGACGTCAACCCTCGATGCATTCTAGGTGAATTAGGTTTTAATGTTACTAATATGTCCCATTTGTAGCCTTTTAGTATTGGTACATGTTACCAAATTCATTTCCATGTTTGTTGCATTTTATTGCAATTTGTCAGATTCCGGTATACTAATTTGATCTAGCCGGATGACCTAGTTCCCTCGGTTTTTGGGTTTCGGTCAAAACTACAAACTTGTAGATCTATGTCCTATTGCACGCGGGGAAACATTTCTGGTCATTCTGAGTTATGTAGACCAAGTTATGGTCAATCTACTAATGCTGGTCAAAATACATCAAAATGGTCACTTTAGGTCATTTTTAGGTCACTTTTGGTTCGGCCAGTTTTTGGACCTAAATTTGTGCAAGCTATTTGACTTGCTTATGGTCATTTCTAGGTGTTAGTGTCTTCATAAGAATTGTAGATATATGTCTCAACTATTCATGGTAAAAATTTCAGGTCAATTGGACCTGTTTGGGGTGAGTTATGGCAAAAACATCAACTGCTGCCCAAATGGTCAATTTTCAGGTTTTAAATGTACTAATCCGGATTTGGTCATTTTTCAAGTCACCTTCTAAGCAAAATTTTGGTAAGCTTCCTTCATGAAAGATGGCAATTTTTGTGCCTACTTTCACCTCTAATTGGAGCCACACACTTAAGGTTCTAAGCTAAAACCTACACTGCCCTGCAACATATTTTTCATCACATACCAAAGGACACATTCAACACTTACCAAGTCACTTCCTTTATGCCATTTCTATTTTGTACCATAACATAAACACATTTAACAACTCATTTTTGGTCATTTTGGCAGCTTATAACCACACTCAATATGCACATTATAGTCTAGAATTTTCCAAGTCCAAATTACAAACAATTTAACCACATGACAAGCTCATTTACATGTCCAAACTCAAACCTCTATACACATATACATGCTGCCATAACAAGCATCATAATTCAACAATATAATTCCATAAACCAAACCATAAAACAACACATCTTGGTTTACCCTTCAAAGTTGCCGATTTGTACATCTCTTTCAATTAGCTTTCAAGCTTCCAAAATCATACCTTACACATGAATTTCAAGTATACATTATCCCATTTATTCCTACACACATAAACACTTACATCAACACTTTAATCTACCATTTACATGCGAGGATAAACTGCTCTCATTGAAGTTCCATGGTCACCAAAATTGGACCTCTCCCTTAACTCATCAAACGTCAAAAATCCTTCCACAATTTAACTACCCATAACATCCCTTCAAGGTTTAATGAAACAATAACTAAAAATACATACTTACCACCTTTGAAACTCTTCAAAACCTCGCCAAAACTTGATTTTCTTACTGCCTATCTACTGCCCAAGTTGTGTAGAACAACTTTAGTGAAGGAAAAGGTAAGAAAATTGGCTTGGAGATGAAGGGATGAAGCTTGCATAAAGCTTGTAACAAGTGGCCATAGAGGTTTTCTTCCTCCTTGGTCTCGGCTGGTCTTAGCAAGGTTGAAGAAGATGAATAATTTCTGCCACAATAGGTTTAGTGGTCCACTTAAGTGGGGTGAGTGGAGCACTAAGTTAAAATTTAATGTTTATTTATTCTAATAGTTCCAAATTCTCACATTTAACTCCTAACTTTTGCTATTTAATTTATGTACCACCAATTTAATTTTTCATGACATTTTCCAAGTGTAACATCATTTATTTTTAATGGAAATTTAGGTCAAAAGACAACTCGGGGTGGCAAATGACCACAATGCCCCTGTTCGGGTTGCATTCCCTATTTTTCGGTAACACCGATTTTTATCGTTTTCTCGATTTCCTGTTTTTCTTTGTACTAATTATTTAATTTTTCTTTGATATTTCTAATGATATTTATACTTCAATAGGTCTTTAATTATGTCTTAAAAATATTTTCCAGGGTTTCCCGTGGTCCAGGGCTAGTCAATGGTCCACGCCACAACTTCCCGGTGTGGTCATCCATCGCTAGGGTTCTCGGCTCGTTTAACTTGGTTACATTTCATTGCTATTATTTTTCATTTGTTTTTCTTGTATTTTCTTTTCTTTTATTTCATTATTTTATGTCTTCTCATCAATATTTAAGTGTAATTCTAGGCATCCTAGCTGTCCGGACAACACTGGTCACCGGAACAGTAGAATGCACTACCGAACATAGGGGTGTTACAATTCTCCCCCCCTTGAAATAAATTTCATCTCGAAATTTTACCTGACATTAGTCTCTGAACTGCTATGGGTGCTATCTCCTCATGTCCTCTTCACGTTCCCAAGTCGCTTCCTGGCCTGAATGATGGTTCCACAGCACTTTAACTAGGTGTATCTATTTGTTTCTCAGCTGCTTCACCTCATGTGCCAGAATTTCTATGGGTTCTTCCTCATTTGAGAGGTTTGGATTTACCTCAATCTCTTCAGATCAACAAAGGACTTCTGACAGTCTGATGCAGCCTTGAGTCGATCTCTAATCAATCTGATCTTTTTCTTTGTCTGGCCCAATCATCTTTCTTTCACCTACTTCATCCCAACATAGGGGAGTTATGCACTTCCTGTCATACAAAGCTTCATATGGAGGCATCCCAATGCTTGATTGGTAGCTGTTGTTATAAGCAAACTCAATCAAAGGCAAGTGTATGTCCCAATTACCTTCAAACTTAATCACATAAGCCCGTAGCATATCCTCCAATATCTGAATTGCCCTCTCTGACTAGCCATCTATCTGTGGGTGGAATGCCGTGCTGAAGTTCAATCTAGTTCCTACAGCTCTCTGAAGACTACCCCAGAATCTATAATTGAACCTAGGATCTCTGTCTGATATAATTGATACTGGCACTCCATGCAACTTTACAATCCCATTTATGTACAATCTAGCCAATCTCTCCAACTATAGTCCATTCGGATTGGCGAAAAGGGAGCAGACTTGGTTAGTCTATCAACTATAACCCATACTGCATCATGACTGTGACACCCCTTACCCGTGTACAGTATACCTGAGTAAGTAATGCCACCTGGTGTACCGGCACACTCTAATATTCCTTAATTAATTTAGACAATGCTTTTGCGTATAATTTATGAAATACAATTTATTTAAACCATTTATCAAAAGTATCATTCATTTAAGGTTCCGAAAATTTTTAAGAAAATCCTGCGGAGTATCGGCTAAAAATTGAGAAAATCGTTCTTCGGAACCTGTTAAAAACACTTCCAATATTTTTATTCCATCATCTCAAACTCCAATATCAACACCAAACTCAATATCAATATCTCAATAATTTGTCAATTTCAGGTCTCAACAACCTTTTCATTTCTCAAAACATCCCTTTCTCAAGGTTCTCATATATAAACAACCATTAAATACTCAAATTAATACCATACATGACCATAAATCTTTATTATTTACAATAAGCTCAAAATACATTACATAAATCCCAAATACATATGAGAAATAAAAATTTAATCACAAAATGACAAAATGACATCTAGTGTCCTACCAATGCACTGCAGGTGACGAGGTGACACGGACACTGAGCAGAACTGCCGGATGGACTCACCCAGTCTGTGGTCTATTGGGCTCGCGATCGGGATCTCCAGTACCTACACATGGCAAAAGCAACGCGCTAAGCAATAATGCTTAGTGGTGCAATAATATAATAAAAGAAAATAGCAAGAAAATAAATGTGTAGAGAATGTGTATGCTTTCTTTGTTTGGTATTGATATATTCATTGTTTCATTAACGTTGTTCACTTTTATTCATTTGGTTGCCGCAAGTAACCTACACTAGACGACTGGACTGGATAACGGGTAAACTGGCACTGGGTACCTAGTACCTCGGGCCGTCACACCATCGGTCACATATGCATCTCCCGGTGTGAACCAGAACAGCTAACAAGCTGTAAATAATATCAGGCACAAGGCCAAGTCTCAATGCAAAGTCAGAATGGCCAAAAGCCATGAAATCACAGAATGGCATTTTTGCCATGTTCAGTACTGCTAACTGAACCCTATTGTCATGCCAACTATCCAAACCAATCTTGTTAGGTATACTAGGGCATTTGAAACTCTTGAATTTGTCAATTTGTGAATTTCAACTTTTTTGGTGTCACTATTCATCATTGGTCAACAAAAATGTTGACTTTTAGAATAAAAATGTGTACATCAACTTTGGCACTCCCAACATACCACATTTGGTGTTTAAAACTTGTTGGCATTAAGTGTTTTTGCCATTCCAAAGTGTAACTCAACACAAACAAATTTTTCAATTTTGATGAGTCAACTTCACTGTTCCATTGGACACAGTTACTCTTGGAATTTGAGGAAATGTAAAACATGAAAGTTGTTCCTTATTTTGTCTAGTTGAATTTTCTTTTTTGAATCACTCCATTTGGAGTTTTGTAGCTCCAGATATGGCTCAAAAACCCAAGCTGTCCGGATATGCATTCTGCAGAAATTTACCATATCTATAGTGCATGAACAGTAATTTGAGTCACTTGGTTGAATGGGTTCTGGCCATAATTTAGGGTAGGTTCCTTCATGAAAGTTGTTTGTCTATGTCTTAACTTGTTGCTGTAAAAATTTCAGGCCAATTGACCAAATCTACAGTGAGTTATGGCCAAATGAACAGTTACTGTTCATTTGGCAAATTCTGCAGAATTCAGTGCAGGGCATCCGGATTGTGGCTGAGTTTTGACCCTTTTGCTTTGGTCTTTTGGGCATGGTTTCTTCAGCAAAAATGTGCCATTATAAGCCTAGTTTCATGTCCAATTGGCCAAACACCAATTGGACTACCACTGCCCAAGTTATGGCAGTGCAAAGGGACTGAATTTTCAGTCCCTATGCTGCTGTCCTAGGCAGCCTGCAATCCTCACTTTGCAATCTCATTTTTCTATCCCATTTATGGTCAACACATCTAAAATGGTCACTAATTGACCATTACAATGTGCCCTAACAATTTCCTAAGCTAAGTCACACTTTCACCTTTCCAAACCCTAATTTCCATATGAATTTTTACAACATGCTTTAATTAATTATCTCATTCCATAATCACATGCATACATGGTTTAATCTTGATCTCTATTCCACTTTAAGTCCATCAAAACACTCATTCCCTTTTTATTCAATAGGGCTGCCGAAACTTAGGGCATGGATAGACATAGATTTCATTCATTTTAGTTACAAATTCCTACTTATTCCAAGTCTCTAACATAGAATTTAAAAAGCTTTAGATGTATGTATGAACTAACCTTGTTTGGGCAGAATTTCCAAAGCCCTAAACTCCAATTTCCTTCCTCTTGTTGGCTGCCAAGAGCTTGTTTAAGGTGTGGGGTAAAGTTTTAATGAAGAGGGGTTAGGGAAATATGGTGGAATGATGGAGATCTAAAGCTTGAAAAAAAAAAAAACTTGAATGGAGGTGGCTATGGAGGTGAATTTCGGCTGGTCTCTTAGGGAGGGTGGCTGCTGCACTTTCTTTCTTATTTTGGTCTTCATTTTGTCTTTTTATTTGTTAGTCAATTGATAGCTTAATTTTGATTGGTTGGTGAGTAAGTGAGTGACCTCATATGATGTCATTTTTGCATTATTTTGCATTTTCTTTTCTTTTCTTTCACTACTCATTTCAAATTTCATTTCTAGTAATGTTTATTCATATTTAATGTTATATTAATTATTTACTCAACTGGACAAGTCGGCCAAAAATCACCTCGGAAGGCGAAATGACCAAAATGCCCTCCGTTTGGCTTAACGGGTCAAAATCGTCTGTACCGATTGAAAAATTTTTCTAGGTATTTTCTTGGCATTCTAATGCCATGGGAACCTCAATTACCCTTCTCTGGAGTCCCAAAAATTATTTTATAATTTTTCCCCCGGGTCTAGGGCTCCTCGTTGCGAGAACCGCAACTTCCCTCCGGTTACCCATCGCTTGGGCACCGGCTCGTTTAACTTGGTTGTATTTTATTTCTAAAATTTTTACTAAATTTTTCTTATTAATATTTGAGTTAATTATGGTTCCTGACTTTAGTTTAAATATTTTTCCGGACATTCTAGCTGTCCGGACCGACACCGGTCACCGGAACAGTAGAATGTACGGAGTGGTTACCGGGAGGGTGTTACAACTCTTCCCCTCTAATTTAAATTTCGTCCTCAAAATTTACCTGATGCAAACAGTTGAGGGAACTTTTGCCTCATCGACTCTTCACTTTCCCAAGTTGCCTCCTCGGTATTGTGGTGCCTCCAAAGCACTTTCACCAATGGAATTTGCTTGTTTCTCAACTCTCTCACTTCCTGAGCCAAGATCCGTAGAGGTTCTTCTTCGTATGTCAAATCCGGCTGTATTTCAATTTCTTCTCTGGAGATGACATGTGAAGGATCTGAGCGGTATCTTCTGAGCATGGACACGTGGAACACATTATGGATCTTGTCCAGCTCTGGTGGTAAAGCTAGCCTATAGGCCACTGGACCCACACGTTCAATGACTTCATAGGGGCCAATGAACCTAGGGCTCAACTTACCTTTTCTTCCAAACCTCAACACTTTCTTCCATGGTGACACCTTGAGGAACACTTTGTCGCCAACCACATATTCTATTTCTTTTCTCTTGGTCGGCATAAGATTTACATGCATGCGAGGCAATCTTTAAGTTGGCTTTGATTGATTTCACCTTCTCCTCGGCTGTTTCACAGTGCAGCCCTACCGATTGTCTTCGCCCAATTCAGTCCGGCCTGCTGAGTTCTACATTTTCTCCCATACGATTGCTTCATACGGGGCCATTTGAATACTAGCTTGGTAGCTATTGTTGTATGCAAATTACGCGATGGGAGGTATCTATCCCACTTCCTCAAACTCAATGACACAACTCCTCAAAGATATCCTCAAGGACCTAACAAGTATTTCATGTTATTGTTATCATTTCAATTCAATATTTGTATCAATTTCATTGGTTTCAATTGTTTACCTGGATTATTCTTTCAGATTGCCCATCCGTCTGAGGATGGAAAGCTGTGCTGAAATGGAGTTGTGTAGCCAAGGATTCATGCAACTTCTTCCAAAATCTCGATGTAAACCTTGGGTCTCGATCAGATATGATGGAAAGTGAAATTCCATGCAGTCTAACTATCTCACTGATATACAATTCTGCTAATCTCTCTAGTGAGTAGTCAGTCCTAATCGGCGAGAAAGTGTCGACTTTGTCAATCTATCAACTATCACCCATGCTGCATCATGTTTCTTCCGGGTGAGAGGTAGACCACTTACAAAATCCATGGTGACCCGATCCCATTTCCATTCAGGTATGCGTATAGGCTGTAGCAAACGTGATGGAACTTGATGTTCTGCCTTGACTTGCTGACATGTCAAGCATTTAGTCACATAGTCAGCTATGTCCTTCTTCATACCAGGCCACCAATACTGAAGCTTCAGGTCATGATACATCTTTGTACTTCCTGGATGCATAGCATATACACTAGTGTGTGCCTCTTTTAGAATACTAGCTTTCAATTCCCCATCATCTGGTACACACAGTCTTCCTTTGTAATACAGACACCCATCTGCTTTCATCACATAATCAGTTGCTTTTCCCTCTGAGACCTTGCTCATAATAGCCATTAACTTCTCATCTACCTTCGGCCCATCTAAAATCTGCTGTAGCAGGTTTGGCCTCACTTGCAACTCAGCCAAGATAGCTCCATCTCGAATCAAAGTTAGACGGGTATTCAATGATCTCAAAGCTGTCATGGATTTTCTGCTCAAAGCATCCGCAACTACATTTGCCTTCCCAGGATGGTAGTCAATTACACAATCATAATCCTTTAGGAACTCAATCCATCGCCTCTGTCTAAGGTTGAGCTCCTTCTGGGTTGGCAAGTATTTCAGGCTTTTGTGGTCTGTGTAAATGTAGCACTTTTCCCCATACAAGTAATGCCTCCATATCTTCAGTGCGAAGATAATTGCTGCAAGCTCTAGATCCTGGGTAGGGTAGTTCTGTTCATGTGGCCTTAGGTATGCGGAAGCATAGGCGATCACTTTCCCCTCTTGCATCAATACACACCTAACCCATTATGTGAGGCATCACTATAGACCACAAAGTCCTTTAGGACACCGGTGTGTTAACACCGGTGCCTCTGTCAACATAGCCTTCAATTTCTCAAAGCGTCGACACTTGTCATTCCAGTCAAATCGACATTCTTGTGTAACAACTTGGTCATTGGAGCGGCTATTAGGAAAATCCTTCACAAATCTTCTGTAATACCCAGCTAGCCCCAAGAAACTTCTGACCTCAGTTGTATTTCTGGGAGGCTTCCATTCCATCACTGCTTCTATTTTCTTGGGATCCACCCTAATCCCATCAGCTGACACTATGTGTCTAAGGAATGCAATCTCAATCAACCAAAAGTCACACTTGGACAACTTAGCATACATCTTCTTTTCTCTCAGGGTTTACAGAACAATCCTCAAATGCTCATCATGTTCTTCACTGGTCTTGGAATACACCAAAATATCATCAATAAAGACCACTACGAACCGATCTAAGTGTGGATGAAAGATATGGTTCATAAGGTCCATGAATGCCGCTGGTGCATTTGTTAGGCCAAAGGGCATCACCAGAAACTCATAATGCCCATACCGGGTCCTGAATGCAGTCTTGGGCACATCGACATCTTTCACCCTCAGCTAATGATACCCTGATCTGAGATCAATCTTAGAAAATACTCCTGCTCCCTTCAACTGATCAAACAGATCATCAATTCTAGGCAACGGATACTTGTTCTTCACAGTCACTTTATTCAACTGCCGGTAATCAATACATAGCCTCAAAGTCCCATCCTTCTTCTTTACAAACAGCACTGGAGCTCCCCATGGTGACACACTGGGGCGTATAAACCCCTTATCAAGCGACTCTTGCAACTGAGTTTTCAACTCCCTCAATTCAGTAGGTGCCATCCTATAAGGAGCAATGGAAATGGGTCTCAGACCGCAGTTGTCTCAATAGCAAATTCGACTTCCCTTTCTGGTGGCAAACCAGGCAACTCTTCAGGAAATACTTCTGGGAAGTCTCTCACTGTGGGTATGTCACTCAAGTTTGGCTTAGCCTGCCTAGTATCCATCACATGTGCTAGGTAGGCTTCACAGCCTTTTCTCATCATTCTTCTTGCAACTGTGGCTGATATGACATTGGACAAGAAATCTGTCCTTTCCCCCACAACTGTGATCTCATTACCCTCAGGGGTTTTCAAAGAAATTCTCTTCAATTTGCAATGAACTATTGCCTGATGACGTGATAACCAGTCCATTCCCAAAATCACGTCAAACTCATGGAAAGGCAACTCAATCAAGTCTGCCAAGAATTCATACCCTTGAATCCTTAACGGGCAACCTTTATATACCTTGTTCACCACTACACTGTGGCCCAATGGATTAGTGACCAGAATGTCTTGGTCACTTTCCCCTACCAGTATCCCCCTTTCTACGGGTAGATTGATGCAAATGCATGAGTGAGTGGATCCTGGATCCACCAACGCATGCACAGGAGTAGTGTAGAGGGAGAACGTACCCCTGATGACGTCCGGGGCATCTTGCTCCTCCTGAGCTCTCAAGGCATAATTTACGCAGTGGTATGTTATCCGCCTCTCTGCCGCTCGGATGTAGGCCTCGTGATGGTCCCACCGCGTCGACCGCGATTTTCTACCTCTCGTAGTGCAGGAGCAGTCTTTCGCTTGTGTTGGAGCAAATGTAGTAGTTCTGCGTGGATGCCTTTAATCGATGCTCTGCTGACCCACACCTCAGCAGTGCACCGCCGCCTCCAACACTTCTTATGCCATTTCTCGGTGTGGACACGCAGAAATGCCGGGCCGGGTCCTCGAACCCCATCCTCGGAGAGCCGCCCACCGATGGTGTGGACCGACCTCTCCTAGGGGTGAACTCGGGCCCCGAGATCGACCACCGTGGTCGACCCGAACTCGTGCAGAGGACCCTTAAACTTCTTCCCAAATCCGGGTGGAACAAGACCGACTGGTCCCCTCTTCTCGCTCTCCCTTCTAGTCCGCTCATTGATTCTCACTTTTTCAACCCTTATTGCAGCTTCCACTAGCTTGCTAAATTCCGTGATTCCCAAGGCGTTGAGTCAGTATCTTGATATTGTCATTCACCTCTTTAAATCTCTTGCACCTTTCACCTTAGTAGGACTATTTCCTTCCATAGCGGCTTAACCGAACAAACTCCTTCTCATACTCGCCACCGACAACCGTCTCTCGCTCAGTTAATGAATTCCCTTCTTCTCTCTTCCGTATACAAGACCCACATGTTTCTTCTTGAACTCAGAGAGGAAGAAGTCCCAAGTTACTGACTTCAGTTACACTTCATCGACACAAGTGTCCCACCATCCGTAGGCATCGCCTTGTAACAAGGATATAGCAGCCTTCTAAGTTCTCTCTGGGTGCAGTGGAGTTGTTTTAAGACTCTACCTGCCTGCTCAACCAATTCTACCGCAATGCAGAGTCATCTTCTCTCTTGCCATAGAAGTCCACACTCCAAACTTCCTTAGCCTTCCAGTGTGATTTACTGTGGAGCCGGTGGTGGTTGTGGTGGTGCTGGCATTACCCCGGCCATTTGTCTGAAGAAGTCGGCCATTTGTTGGAACATGGCCTGTGGAGGCTGAGCAGGCTCTGCTTGAGCTGGTGGAGCAGATTCTCTCATGCCCCCAGTCTCAGCTGCTGCAGGTGGAGCATGACTTTCCACTTCCTCCTCAACGGCTCTCTGAGATGAAGGGTCTATATCCTATTCAAAATAAGAAAGATAAACAGATCTGCGTTAGTGTCACCTCTACTCTTACAAATGCAATGCATGGTATGGACTCAATCTAGGCCCAGAAACGCCTAAACCGTGCTCTGATACCACTAAATGTGACACCCCTTACCCGTGTACAGTATACCCGAGTAAGTAATGCCACATGGTGTACCGGCACACTCTAATATTCCTCAATTAATTTAGACAATGCTTTTGCATATAATTTATGAAATACAATTTATTTAAACCATTTATCAAAAGTATCATTCATTTAAGGTTCCGAAAATTTTTAAGAAAATTCGGCGGAGTACCGGCTAAAAATGGAGAAAACCGTTCTTCGGAACCTGTTAAAAATACTTCCAATATTTTTATTCCATCATCTCAAACTCCAATATCAACACCAAACTCAATATCAATATCTCAATAATTTGTCAATTTGTGTCTCAACAACCTTTTCATTTCTCAAAACATCCCTTTCTCAGGGTTCTCATAAATAAACAACCATTAAATACTCAAATTAATACCATACATGACCATAAATCTTTATTATTTACAATAAGCTCAAAATACATTACATAAATCCCAAATACATATGAGAAATAAAAATTTAATTACAAAATGACAAAATGACATCTAGTGTCCTACCAATGCAATCGCAGTGACGAGGTGACACGGACATCGAGCAGTGCGGATGGACTCACCCACTGTGGTCTATTGGGCTCGCGATCGGGATCTCCAGTACTACGCTGCGTGGCAAAGCACCGCGCTAAGCAATAATGCTTAGTGGTGCAATAATATAATAAAAGAAAATAGCAAGAAAATAAATGTGTAGAGAATGTGTATGCTGTCTTTGTTTGGTATTGATATAGTCATTGTGTCATTAACGTTGTTCACTTTTATTCATTTGCCGCAAGTAACCTACACTAGACGATCGGATCGATAACGGTAACCGCACTGGGTACCTAGTACCTCGGGCCGTCACACCATCGGTCACATATGCATCTCCGGTGTGAACTGCAATGCTAACAAGTCAGAATAATATCAGGCACAAGGCCAAGTCTCAATGCAAAGTCAGAATGGCCAAAAGCCATGAAATCACAGAATGGCATTTTTGCCATGTTCAGTACTGCTAACTGAACCCTATTGTCATGCCAAACTATCCAAACCAATCTTGTTAGGTATACTAGGGCATTTGAAACTCTTGAATTTGTCAATTTGTGAATTTCAACTTTTTTGGTGTCACTATTCATCATTGGTCAACAAAAATGTTGACTTTTAGAATAAAAATGTGTACATCAACTTTGGCACTCCCAACATACCACATTTGGTTTTTAAAACTTGTTGGCATTAAGTGTTTTTGCCATTCCAAAGTGTAACTCAACACAAACAAATTTTTCAATTTTGATGAGTCAACTTCACTGTTCCATTGGACACAGTTACTCTTGGAATTTGAGGAAATGTAAAACATGAAAGTTGTTCCTTATTTTGTCTAGTTGAATTTTCTTTTTTGAATCACTCCATTTGGAGTTTTGTAGCTCCAGATATGGCTCAAAAACCCAAGCTGTCCGGATATGCATTCTGCAGAAATTTACCATATCTATAGTGCATGAACAGTAACTTGAGTCACTTGGTTGAATGGGTTCTGGCCATAATTTGGGGTAGGTTCCTTCATGAAAGTTATTTGTCTATGTCTTAACTTGTTTCTGTAAACATTTCAGGCCAATTGACCAAATCTACAGTGAGTTATGGCCAAATGAACAGTTACTGTTCATTTGGCAAATTCTGCAGAATTCAGGTGGCATCCGGATTGTGGCTGAGTTTTGACCCTTTTGCTTTGGTCTTTTGGGCATGGTTTCTTCAGAAAAAATGTGCCATTATAAGCCTAGTTTCATGTCCAATTGGCCAAACACCAATTGGACTACCACTGCCCAAGTTATGGCAGTGCAAAGGGACTGAATTTTCAGTCCCTATGCTGCTGTCCTAGGCAGCCTGCAATCCTCACTTTGCAATCTCATTTTTCTGTCCCATTTATGGTCAACACATCTAAAATGGTCTTTTCTTTTCTTTCACTACTCATTTTTGGTCCCATTTTTGCATTATTTTGCATTATTTTGCACATCTAAAATGGTCCCATTTTTGCATTATTTTGCATTTTCTTTTCTTTTCTTTCACTACTCATTTCAAATTTCATTTCTAGTAATGTTTATTCATATTTAATGTTATATTAATTATTTACTCAACTGGACAAGTCGGCCAAAAATCATCTCGGAAGGCGAAATGACCAAAATGCCCTCCGTTTGGCTTAACGGGTCAAAATCGTCTGTACCGATTGAAAAATTTTTCTAGGTATTTTCTTGGCATTCTAATGCCATGGGAACCTCAATTACCCTTCTCTGGAGTCCCAAAAATTATTTTATAATTTTTCCCCTGGGTCTAGGGCTCCTCGTTGCGAGAACCGCAACTTCCCTCCGGTTACCCATCGCTTGGGCACCGGCTCATTTAACTTGGTTGTATTTTATTTCTAAAATTTTTACTAAATTTTTCTTATTAATATTTGAGTTAATTATGGTTCCTGACTTTAGTTTAAATATTTTTCCAGATATTCTAGTTGTCCGGACCGACACCGGTCACCGGAACAGTAGAATGTACGGAGTGGTTACCGGGAGGGTGTTACAATGACTATTCTGTGTCTTCGGAAGTCTCATCACAAAATCCATCGTTATCCGTTCCCTTACAGTGTTTCATAGGGTGCCATTTATATGCTAGCTTGACACTTATTATTGTATACAAATTCTATTAGTGGAAGGTATCTGTCCCATCTTCCCTCAAATTCAAGGACACAAGTTCTCAGTATATTCTCGAGGGCTTATTACATTTTACAGGTTATTATTATCATTTCATTTCATTATTTATAGAAACTCAATGAGTTTCAAAATTTACCTGAATCACTTGTTTCGACTGTCCATCCGTCTGAGGATGATAAGTCGTACTGATATCTCTAAGCTTATAGCAATTACTGTGGTACAGTTAGTACACATTAATGGAACCGAGTCACTGACTCTAGCTACCTTACAAGTGTAGTCTTTCGATAGGCTAGTTTTGAAGTTTTAAATTTCTTACTAGAATTTTCACATTTATTTCCCGTAATAGTATTCTATTCGGGCGCAACTGTATCAAATTATAGATTACTTACAAATATTCTTAGTTTATTGTACCACAAGGAAGCACATAGCTCTACACAATAATCCCGTGTCGGTACTATAATCTGCAGCTTATAATACAAACATCGAGAACATTACATAGTCACTACATTATAACCTCATGGACTAGGTTTTCTAACATCTTATCTTTCTCGAATCCACTAATATCCTAAACCGATTCTGATTACAATATCCCTTGAAAATTACTAACAGTAACATCTTTGCCCTCATCTTGAGCAATTCTATTACTGTAACTTACTTTTAGCTAACAATTCTTCCAAATTTAATGTCAATCATACTTGTTATTATAGTTTTTATCCTAAAAGACTAGTCACTAATACATCAAAATTCATGATCATGATCGCATATATCATGATCGCATCATTTTCTTCAAAGAAGTGATCGTCTCGGAGATCGCCATGGCATCTGATAAGCTCATATGAGTCAGTCCGAAGGTTGTACTCTTGACTAATCAATTGCAGATCGGTTTCTTGGAGGACTGACAGTAACTTATCTACGGGGAGATTTTCTCTCCCAGAGGAAGGTGTTTGTCTTGATTGTGCCGCTTGACTGTGGGCTGAAGCAGAGGTCGTAGGAGGCTTAGGTCACCCACTTGGCATGACCACCTCAACTTCGTCCGACGTCCAACAAATATGGATGGAAGGGGGGCTTGCCGCTCTCTGACCCTCGGTGCCACTCATTTTCAAAGAAATAAAAAAAGTTTAACTAAGAGAAGGATTAAAACCCTTACTAAAATGTGATTGGTGCCAGAAAAACTTAAAGAAATGAGAGAATTTTGAAGTTGCTAGCAAAGTGCTGAAAGTGACATTCGAGAGCAACTGACTGACCCCCCCCCCCCTAATTATGCCCGTCTGAGCATTTAATGCTCATGAAGTCCCAAGCGGCGCTTTGGTTAGCGGAATCGACCCGCTTTCTTGACACGTCGCGGGAAGGTTCCAGAAACACAATAATAAAATCGAATAAAATGAGATCGGCTAGTTCGGGTTATCGGATTGTGCGAATTTTCAGGGACGCAGATCGGCTAATGACGATTTAGTTAAAGATCAGATCAGATATGCACATCAGAGATCGAAAAACAACCAATGCAATAATTAAATAATAACCTTCAAATAAAATTTCATTTCATTTTCAAAAGGTCAGATTACATCATTTGGGTGATCTCAAGAGATCGGATTACATCATTAAGAGAACCTTCAAAGGTCAGATTACATCATTTGGGTGATCTCAAGAGATCGGATTACATCATTAAGAGAACCTTCAAAGGTCAGATTACATCATTTGGGCGATCTCTAAAGATCTGCGCTACATGCTACCTAATAAGGACCTATGTCAAAGCTTAGTCTTGTGACTAAATCAAAAGATGTGTTTGATCAGAAAGCCAGCCATAGGCATCGGATAGATGTGCAGCTCAGATGGGGTGACTATGACTCTCATGATGGTGAGTGGAGTCATCGTCGATGTCATCGACCAGAACCGAGCTGCAGTCGGGATGCCCGATGTGGTGAGGAGCCAAATGAACTTCAAGAGGTGGTCACCAATATTAATATGGAAATTAGCAGTCCTCTCGTCGAGATTGATTCACCGATTATATCGGTAGACCAATTTGAGATTGGCACGATCGACATTTTCGATCTTGATTGATAAATTAGTCTGGTTCCCTCACTGTAATCAGATATGGTTCTCATGATTCTCCAATCACCGGGATCATAAATTTTTAGTCGAGGAGCAAAGAAAATAATCGAAAAAAGATCAAAAGCAATAACCATAATCGGAATTGTCACCGGAGAAGCTAAAACAAGAGAAATGGAGAAATGGAAGGAGGAGGAATGAAGTGTAGAGGAGTTTTCTCGCTGGTACATATATATAGGGGCATGAGCATTTATTGCATACAGAAACCAAAGCGGATGCATTGGTAACCGAAGAATTAATTGCTTTGACTAAGGCAGGTCAGGTAAAGAAGAAAGTTCTAGAATGGGAGAGATCGGGAAGAGGGGCCCGATATGAGAGATCGGAAAAGGGTCATAACAAAGAGATCGAAAGGAATAGAGATTGGAAAGCTCAAAGAGGATAAGATGACTTCCAACAACTCTCTATATGATCAAAGCCGAGGTAGTTAAAGCGCTGCAGGCATGATCAAATCTTCACCGCACGCCCCATTTGCAGAATTGCCCACATTGCTAATAGGCGCCAAAACTGTTATGGCAGTTCTGTACATCTCAATCTCCACCATTGATCATATTTGTAAGGACGAACCCGTAGCCCTTGGATTAAAAGGCAGATGACAGGTCCGGCGCCTTTTATTCCCAGCCTTTGGATCTGTCCTGACAGGCAAGATCCTGAGCCATTGGATTAAGAAGAGAAAGGACAGATATTCTGAATAGGATCCCAGCCATCCGTTTTGATTCCCTTTAATTTTTAGACGTCGGATTATGTCCTTTTAAATTCAAACCTTTCATCTCCCTAAGGGGAGATCCTAACCCTTCATTAGTAGCACCCATTCTCTATAAATACCTACATGCAATACTGTAGAGGGGACAGGGGGACGGGCTGGTGATTATAGTGGAAAGGCTCTGAAATCTAATTCAGTCTTGTTGCTTCGCCATTCTAAGCTTGTATAAAAATTGATAAACTTCAGAAACTAGTTTTCTCGAGTATCTCCATTGATAGAGATTTTGAACCATAAAATCCTTCATTTTCAGTTTGTTCATCACTCTACCACACCATTTCTGTTTAGTCTCGTCTTCATCACCCTAACATCAACACATTATTCTCTCAGCTTGATTTCATTCTGACCCGGTTTCCATAGCTTTGACTCAACGACACTTTAACCTGGTTTTTGGCAATCTCAAAGTAAGCATTGGTCCTTGTATCACCAGCTTTCAACTCCACAATACTTGTGATCTCCAGAGTCAGTTTGGTAGCCTCGACCTCACACAGGTAAGTGCCTAGACTGTCATTTTGCCGAACGCTCGCGTTTTACTTTCTTTGCTTTTATTCTCAAAATTTTCATTAAGTCCAATCATACTAATGATCCCACGTAGATCCTTCAGGCCAATATTTATTCTCTTGAGTTTACTTTTTCCATTCATAAGTTCACTTTATTTATTTGTTCTTAGTTTCATTTCCTTCGAATATAGGTGTTTCGGTTGTGGGTAACTTATAGGTAATTTAGTAGCAATATCCTAACGTGATAGTTTCTTTTGAATAAGTAAAATAATCAAAGAATGAATAGGGAATCAGGAGAAAAGTCATGAGGTCGGGCTACTAAGCATGTCTAGGAAATAGGATAATAGTGCGGGAATCGAGATAAGACCCTAGACTAGTAACCGAAAGAGATCGGATGTAGCCAGCCAAAGAGTTCGGACAAGGTAGTCATATACGAGATCGGTGAAAAGTTTGGTCTTATATCACGAACACTTTAAGAGGTTGGGGGAGAGTTCTTACCCGATCATCATTCAAATAAAAAACACAAAAATCGGAGGAGAGTTCTTATCCGAGATCCTTCATTAAAACTTTAAATCGAACACTTTAAGAGGTCAGAGGAGAGTTCTTACCTGATCCTCAAATAAAAACACAGAGATCAGAGGAGAGTTCTTATCCGGGATCCTTCTTTTAAAATTTTTGAACCAAACACAGAGGTCAGGGGAGAGTTCTTACCTAATCCTCATTCAAATGAAAACTCGGAGATCGAAGGAGAGTTCTTATCCGAGATCCTTCTTTTAAAATTTTTAAACCAAACACAGAGGTTGGGGGAGAATTCTTACCCGATCCTCGTTCAAACAAAAAACACGGAGATAGGAGGAGAGTTCTTATCCAAGATCCTTCATCAAATTTTAAACCAAACACTTTAAGAGATCGGGGGAGAGTTCTTATCTGATGCTCGTTTAAATCAAATATGAGGAGACCGGAGGAAAGTTCTTATCTGAAATTTCCAGCTTATAATTTCTTAAAACATACCTAGGGATCGGGAGACACTCCACCCTGAGCTCTTTTAACAAAATTCAAATTTAACAACACAACTCCAATACACAGGGCTACTTTAATTTGAACATCTATTCACTAAAGGGCCATCTCATGAACTCGTGTTCTTAGGCAACCCAAAATGAGTGAAATATCAAACATTCCTTATTTTTGCACAAAGGATTAACATCATCACTACCCCAACCCCCTAATTACCCTTTTAATTTATGAAAGAGCATAACATTAAATCTGTTTACCCTCATTGAGGGATGAGGCGGGGTGCCTAACACCTTCCCCGTTTGTATATGGACCCCAAACCTAGAATCTCTATTTTCGAAGTGGTTTCTTTTAAATTTATTTTCATAAATGGTTTTCTTTAATTTCCCTCAAAATTAAAGTGGCGACTCCTCACTTCTCCCACTTCGGTGAAGAGCTTTCGTCCAGGCGACCGCAAAATACCTTACGACAGCTTGGCGACTCCACTGGGGATTTTTGGTTTTTACCATCATTTAGAGGTCCAAGAATAAATTTAGTTTTATGTTCTTATAAATTGAAATCATAATTAGGGGGGGGGGGGTTTAATTTACAAAATTCGAAAATCTTAATATATCAATTTGTTATTACTCTAACCATTTTTGCTTGTCTTATTTCACACAGCAACTATTGTCAAAACAAAAATGCAAAAAGAAACTCCCCCACATAGGGAAGAGGTAAATATGTCCCTTCACACACTGAGTACTTACACAATGTCCTCACACACTTCAGCTCTATACCCAGGCTTTCACACCCTTTAGGGAAGTAGGAGGGAGTCATGTAGCAGTACCCGTGGGTTTTACCCCGTTAATATCCGTGAAGGCTTCTACTCAGATTGAAACTCATTCCATTTATCGTGATACCTATGGAATTCTCCCGTTAGTATCATGGTGATAGAATGGGGCTTTATTGCTTACAGTAGGGGCAATTTGGGAACCTGTGGCATTTAGAAAATTAGACCTTGAGCTAAACTATTACAGGAGCTGAAAGCCGTAGCAAACTACCTCATAAGATAGAACTATTCAATTAGATAGCACTTATCCAGTACTAGGATTCTCCCTATTTTAGGACAAAAGGGACATACTTGCTCTCACCCTACTCTATTTGTGTTTTCTTATATTTTTATTTTTGAGGGTAATCTTGGATCATACCGTTAGGAGGATATACACATTTTCCTACTTTGAAAAATGTGTAGGTATCACCCCGCCAACAGTATAATTCAAAATTACCTGAATTCATCCTGCTAACAAGTTTTCTCCACAACCATCACTGAATTAGGATCTGCAAAAAAATAAACATCAATTTTAACATGGCATCCTTGGGTCAGTCAGCAGAAGAAGTTCCTAGACCAGAATAGAATGCTAAACCGTAATCCGGACCGCCTCATAGTTCAGTGCCCCCACAAAATGATGTAATCAGGACATACTAGTCTGTTACCTCCATTAGACTTAAGCAAAGTCGAGGTCAGAATAATTGGTCTCGAGGGTCTATCTAGTAGATGGTGGTCACTTCCCGATCACCTCAAAGCAAAGTTTAAGGAAAAATACTGAAGGATTGCGACCTAGATACGGGTCAAAGTTCAAGTTTCGACGCTAAAGGCCATGCTGTCAGTTTGGAACCCCAAGTATGGAGTGTTCTCCTTCAACGACATCGATACGACCCCCACTATGGAAGAATATCAGGCACTGCTAGAGATTCCTTACGTGGCACAGAATCGGATCTACTTATACCTCGAGCATAGGCAGACTTGGAAACAGTTCGCACATATGTTGGCAATTCCCCCAGAGGAAGCAAAGGCAAGAGAAACTATCAAAGAGAACACACATGGGTGGTATTGGACCTACCTCAAGAAGCAGTTGGACCTGTACATCCAAGATGAACAATGGGAGCGAGCTTCATTTGCACTAGCTTTGGGGATCTATGGCTTGATCTTATTCCCTGGGCCTTTGGGAATTATAACCTGCAGTGTCACAGAGATGTTCTGGGTAGTAGAAAAGCAAAAGGTCAACCCAATGCCGGCAATCCTTGTAGAAACTCTATTAACTCTTACTTATTGTCAACAACAAGGCAGGGGATCTATTAAGTGCTGTTCTCAATTGTTATACCTCTGGATCCTCAGTCACATGTGTCCTCCGGAGACTAAGGGGTTAACTTGGTATTATAGCCAGCTGCTTATTGAGAAAATGGCTAGATTAGCGATCAGTCCAAAGAATAAGTTGCAATGGCAAGAGCAGATTCTGGACTTCAACAGTCACAACTACTGCTGGAGGAAATTGTGGACGTTAGGTTGGCCAATTTTGTTTAGTACAGGGAATAGTCATTTGGTGTCTTTGATCGAAGTGACCGAATACACAAATTACGTCCCGGCTTTGGTAATGAGGCAGTTCGATTCAACCCAATCAGCGCTCAGCGTTGAAGAATACCATCAAGTTCATTTCTATCATGAACTTGGCAGCGAGAAAGAATTGAAAGTATTCCACCAATCCTGGGAGAACGTCACTATGATGGAAAGATTGCCTAAAGGTCTGAGTGCCACATAAGATTATCTTAAATGGAGGGCCAGCAGGGATCAAGGACACCAAACTGCCGAGCCAACAGAACTTGAAGGTAGCATCCCTCATTGGAACATCCTTTCAAAAGAAGCTAATGCTCGTTTGGTCTCCTCCCTACAAAAATCGGATATCGAGAACCAGCAATTACAAGAACGGATAAGGTAGTTGGAGGACCAACAGCAGGTCCTCAAAAGAGAGGTAAAAAGGCTCAGGAGAGAGGCAATGACTGAAAAAGCAGGGTTTGAGGAGCAAGAAATGCAGTGGGAAAGGGAAAAGATCTTTCTCCAAGGCGTAATAAAGGAGGCAGGAGTTTAAAATAACGAATTGCAAGAGAAAATGAAGTATAAAGAGATACTCATGGAAGAGTATAAACAAGAGGGTAAAAAGAAGAAGCTTGAACTGAAAGAGCAAGCACAGCTTATCAATGATATTCTGAAGGAGTGTGCTAAAGAAAGAAAGGAAAAAGAAAGACAAGCTACTCTCCATTAAGAGCTGAGAGAAAATTTTGACCAACTGGAGAGAATGATAGCACGAGGGAAACAAGAGCTCTTGCTAGAATCTGAATATGCGTTAAAGATATTGAACCCCGCTAGACAAGAAGAGAGACTTTATAAGTATCTCAAAAGATGTCATTGCATTATAAAGAGTCTCCCTGAGCCTAGACCAATGTAAAGAATGCTATCTATGAACTATTCGATTAATAAAATAGCTTTGGGCCATTGTTTAGCAAAATTGTGAATGAATAGTATGGCTCCCGTAGGAACTATCCTCGCTAGGGTTATGCGAAAAGATGAATGCGCCATATGGACAAGTATCATAGATACGCATTCGATCCAGTCATTCACCTTCAGACTATCGAGCGATGCCATGATAAAATTGATGCAATTATTCTTCTGCAGATCCCATTCTTGGCTTTCAGATGCCATCGTATCCTTTGTTCAAATTAGGACCTTTAATATTTAACGAAATTTGAAATTAACAAGCAGTTTGACCAAGACGAGTGTACTTAATAAGATCACGAACGAAGAAACTAATGGAAGATCAGGAACAAGTCCAAAACCTACAAGGACAAGTTTTCGAATTAAGAGACCAAGTCTCAGAGTTCATGAAACTGATGAGGGAGATGTCCCAAAATAAGCCTGCATCAGAGCCAAACTTGCCACTACCTCCCCCACCTCCTATGACAGTTGATTCTCATGAAGCTTCAACCTCTTTTAATTTTCGACCACCAATTCCAGATCTGACAATCACTGTCAATCCGACCCCCCTGAATAATGACCTACCCTTCCCCTACTACCCGGCTGTCCCAAATGCCAAGCCACACCCTTCAATCCTGATCCCTCCGGTTCACCCTACCCCTTATTTCCTAACTGGGGGAACAATTCTTGTAGTAGGAGGAGAAAGTAAAACAAGAGAAAATGAGAAGTTATCTGCTCTAGAAGAGAGATTAAGAGCAATAGAGGGACTGAATATGTACGGTTCAGTAGATGTATCGTCGTTGAGACTAGTACCAGATGTGGCGGTACCACCCAAATTCAAGATCCCAGACTTCGACAAATACACCGGAAACTCAGACCCTCGCATTCACCTGGCTACTTATATTGCCAAGATGTTCGCCTTGACGGATGATGATAAACTCCTGGTCCATTTCTTCCATGAAAGTCTCTCTGGGGTAGCCCTGATATGGTGTATTCAATTAGACAGGAGCAAACTGCGTTCCTGGAAAGATTTGGCCGACGCCTTTCGGAAACAGTACAAATTCAACTGTGACGTTGCCCCCATAAGGAGAGACCTCCAAAATTTGGTACAGAGAGAAAGGGAAAGCTTCAAGGAGTATGCCTAGAGGTGGAGAGAGAAAGCGGCAGAGGTGTATCCTCCAGTTACTGACAATGAACTCTGCTCTTTGTTCATTGAGACATTGAAGGCTCTGTATTTCAACCTAATGATTGGAAGCACCTCCAATAGCTTCTCGGACATCATTCAAGCTGGCGAGAAGATTTAAGCTAACCTTAGGTTAGGACAATTGCAGGAGTTGATTGAGAATCCGGCAAAGAAGATTGCCAGTTTTGGCAAAAAGAAAGAAGGTGATGTGCACTCCATCACCCAACAAACCCAATCTTCATTCCCTCAGAATAATTTTTAGCCATATCCTCCTGCGCATAGCCGACAGTTGCAAACATTCCACCCCTTTTTTCAAATTATCCTCATCCACACCCATAGTATCCACCACAAATAGCTTACCAACCTCGACCACCTCCTCAACCTATTCAATCAAGACCACCCTAAAATAATCCTAGACCACAGAGAAATCCTGATCCACCTCTTCCCCTCCCACTCAGCGAAATATACCGATACCTCCTCGGTATAAATCAAATAGTGCCAATCCCCCTTGATCCAATTCAGCCACCATACCCCAGGTGGTATGATGCCAGTGCCCAATGTGAGTATCATGGAGGGGCACTCGGGCACTCAACTGACAACTGTGGAGCCCTTAGGGGAAGGGTACAGGCCCTTATCAGAAATGGGTGATTGAAGATTGAAGGAAATGGCTCTCTTCCCAATGTTACGTCAAACCCATTGTCTAATCATGGTGTAGGCAATGGTGTGAACATGATAGAATCCGGAGATGAAAAGTCAACTGCGGAAATAGATTGACTGATTCCTCACTTTGAGGAAATTTTTGTTATGGCAGTGAGGGAAGGCTACCTTTTCCCTCAGACATCAGGATCAGAAAGGAATACGAGATGTCCCTACCATGGAGGAGCAGCTGATCACGAGCTGCGCGACTGTGAGGGATTCTGGCAAGAGGTCTAGAACTTGCTATCCCTCAAAATTTTAAGATGTCAAAAAGGTCAAAGGAGGAGGGCGAAGTGAACACAGCCAGATTTGGCCAGAATGCCTCCACCCCCAATCCCAGATTAACCTTTTCTGCCCCCAATGCACCAACACCACCACCACCAATAACAGTCATCCGAACCTTGCCTTAGCTCCCAGTCACAAACACTCATGCTGTGCCTTAGAACTACAATTTCTAAGTCTTCACTCAAGAAGCATTCAGCAGTACATTAGCTCCTAACCTTACTTATACTCCACCCTTGACACCTCAACTGTGCTTCGCCCCCCCCCCCCCTGAGCACTTTAGAATGACTTATACCGGACCCTTCGGCAATGCTACTCCCCAATCAAACCCCAAACCTATCACTACCAGCAACTCCTCCCCACCTAAGCAAGAGGTAGAATTTATAACCCGAAGTGGGAGATGTTACGGGAATGACGAGAAGGAAATGAAAAGAGGGAAAGTAAAATGGGAGAGCCACAAGAGAGCACGGAAGAGGAGGTTGAGAAAGCTGAGAAAGGAGAACCTGCTAGATCCAATGGAGAAGAGGAATTGTTGCTTCAAATAATGAAGTAAAGTGAATATGATGTTATTGAGCAACTAAGGAAGACGCCTGCCCAGATTTCATTGCTGTCATTGATCTTGAGCTCGGAAGTTCATCGCCAAGCCCTACAGAAGATTCTGGATCAGGCCTTTGTAAACACTGATATCACACCGAGGCAATTCGAGAAAATAGTGGGACAAATTCAGCCATCCAGTTTGTCACTTTCTCGGAAGAGGAGATAGACCCAGCTGGCTTGAAGCACACCAAGGCTTTACACGTGACAGTTAAATGCAAGGGGTGCATAGTGTGACACCCCTTACCCGTCTACAGTATATCCGAGTAAAATATGTCACACAGTGTACCGGAATACTCTATGTAACACCCTAGGCAAATCCCACATCGGCAAAACACGGGAGAGATGCTGGATTTATAAGTTGGTGGTTCGTAACCCCTTGTGACGCGTTTTAAAACCGTGAGGTCTTTGGCCCAGAGTGGACAATATCACTAGTGGGCCGGGCCATTACAACTAGTGTGCATATATGCATTGCATTCATAAGAGTCGAGGTGACACTATGCAGATCTGTTTACTTTTGATTCTTCAAAGTTAAGGTATTGACTCAGAGTTGCAAAGGGCATTAGAAAAAGAAGTAGAAAACCTAGTTCATGAGGTTATAATGTAGTGACTATGTAATATTCTCGATGTTTGTATTATAAGCTGCAGATTACAGTATCAACATGGGATTATTATGTAAAGTTACGTGCTTCCTCGTGGTAATATAAACTAAGAATATTTGTAAGTAATCCATAGTTTGATATAGTTACGCCCGAATAGAGTACTATATGGGAAATAAATGTGAAAATTCTAGTAAAAGATTTAAAACTTCAGAACTAGCCTATCAAAAGACTACACTTCTAAGGTAGCTAGAGTAAGTGATTCGGTTACCCTAATGTGGACTACCATTACCACAAAAATTGCTATGAGCTTAGAAAATTCAGTATTGCTATAAATTAGAAAGAACACATTGAGGATGAAGATATCTGAACATCGATATGGAGTCTTATCAGTATTTAAATATTTTTGACAGAAAGGAATGATGTAGGTATTTGAGAAAACATTTAGAAATTGTATTGATGCTCTCTCCAGAAGCAAGAATAGATACCTTTCATTGATGGAGTTATTTTGGCTGAGTTGCAAGTAAAGCCGAATCTGTTACAACAGATACAGGATGGGCAGAAGACAGATGGGAAATTAATGGCTGTTATGGGCAAAATCATTGAGGGGAAGGAAACTGAATATGAAGTGAAAGAAAATGAGAGCCTGTACTATAAAGAAAGAGTATGTGTACCAAATGATAAGGAGTTGAAAACCAGTATTCTGAAAGAAGCACATAACAGTGTGTATGCTATGCACCCAGGAAGCACAAAAATGTACCATGACCTGAAACTCCGATACTGGTGGCCAGGTATGAAGAAGGACATAGTTGACTATGTAACTAGATGCTTGACGTGTCAGCAAGTCAAAGCAGAACATCAAGTTCCATCAGGTTTGTTACAGCTCATAAACATACCTGAATGGAAATGGGACCAAGTCACTATGGACTTTGTCAGTGGTCTACCTCTCACTCAGAAGAAGCATGATGCAATATGGGTGATTGTGGATAGGTTGACCAAATCAGCACATTTTTTGCCAATCAGAACTAACTACTCATAGGAAAAGCTAGCAGAATTGTACATCAGTGAGATAGTTAGACTACATGGAATTCCACTTTCCATTATATCTGATAGAGACTCGAGGTTTATATCTAGATTTTGGAAGAAATTACAAGAATCCTTGGGCACACAACTCCATTTTAGTACGGTTTTTCATCCTCAGACGGATGGACAGTCAGAAAGAATAATCCAGGTAAATTTTGAAACTCACTGAGTTATTGCAAACAATAAACTGATAATAATGATAGTAATAACTCGAGGATATGCTGAGAAGTTGTGTTATTGAGTTTGAGGGAAGTTGGGACAGATACCTTCCACTGGCAGAATTTGCATACAATAATAGCTATGAAGCTAGCATACAAATGGCACCCTATGAAGCAATGTATGGGAGAAAATGCAGAACACCTGTATGTTGGACTGAATTGGGTGAAGATAAGCTAGTGGGGCTGCACTGATAAAATGCAGAGGAAAAGGTGAAACTGATAAAGGCCAATTTGAAAGTTGCCTCAGACTGACAGAAATCCTATGCTGACTTGAAAAGAAAGGACATTGAGTATGAAGTTGGCGAGAAAGTATTTCTTAAAGTATCACCGTGGAAGAAAGTGTTGAGATTCAGGAAAAAGGGAAAATTAAGCCCTAGGTTTATTGGCCCATATGAAGTTAGTGAACGTGTGGGACCAGTAGCCTATAGATTAGCCTTACCACCTGAGCTAGACAAGATACATAATGTGTTCCATGTCTCGATACTCAGAAGATACAGATCAGATCCTTCACATGTCATCTCAGCAGAAGAAATTGTGGTACAACCTGACCTGACATATGAAGAAGAACCAATTAAAATCTTGGCACGAGAGGTACAAGAGCTCAGAAATAAGACAATTCCTCTAGTGGTGGGAGCCCAATCGTTATACTCTATTTTATCTCAATCATTTTTATTCTTCCTTAATTTATTTTTATCATAGTTTTGAATATAATTTGTGAAATATAATTCATTTAAGTCATTTATTGAAATTATAATTTATTTGAGGTTTCGAAAATTTTATAGAAAATCCAGCAGAGTACCGGCTAAAAATGGAGAAAATAGTTCTTCGAAACCTGTGAAAAACACTTCCACTAATCATTTCTAATCATTCTCAAACTCCAATAATTATCAAAATCTCAATATTTTTCAACAACATTTCCATTTCTCAATCATTTATTTCTCATGGTATTCATATATAAGCAATAACTAAATACTCAATTTTCCATTCATAAACACAATTTCTACTATTTACATTAACATCAAAATACATTACATAAGTCTCAATTACACAAGAGAAAATAAAAGTTAGTTACAAAATACCAAAATGAAACCTAGTGTCATACCAATGCACTGAAGATGGTGAGGTGACACGGACACTATGCAGAGCTGCAGGAGGTCTCACCCAATCTGTGGTCTACTGGGCTCTCGGTCAGTATCTCTGGCAAAAGCAACGCGCTAAGCAATAATGCTTAGTGGTGCCAATAATAAAATAAAAAAGAAATAACATGAAGTAAATATGTAGTGCATGTTTTGATGTCTTATGCAAACAATTTTTTTTTTCATCATTATTAGTAATCTTATATATTATGTACTTGTTCTATTTATTATTTCATTAAATTTGTTCACTTTCATTTTTGGGTGCCCAAGTAACCTATACTGGATAAACGGGTAAACTGGCACTAGGTATCTAATACCTAGGGCCGTCATACCATCGGTCACATATGCATCTCCCGGTGTGCAACAGAACAGCTAATATGCTGTAATAACAATAGGCACAAGGCCAAATATCAACACAATGTCAGAATGGCTAAAAGCCATGAAATCACAGAATGGCATAATGCCATGTGCAGTACTACTAACTGAACCCTATTGGCATGCCAAGCTATCCAAACCAAACTTGTTGGGTATACTAGGGCATTTCACACTTTTAAGTTTCACAATTTTTGGAATTTAAGTGTTAGTGTTACTATTCCATTAATTGGTCAACAAAAATGTTGACTTTTGCATAGGCAATAGGTACATTGGTTTTAATATCATTAACATACCACATTTTGCATTCAAAATTTGTTGGTATTGGTTGCCAATACCATTTCTAAGCTTAATGTTAGTTGGGCAGAATTTTTAGTTCTTATGCCTTGTATTTACTGTTCCATTGGTCAATTTTGCAGGGGAAATTTGGCAAAATGATCAACATGAAAGTTGTTCCTTATTTTGTCTAGTTGAATTTCCATTTTTGAATCACTCCATTTGGAGTTTTTTAGCTCAAGTTATGGTCCAAAAACCACAACTGGCCGGATTGAAATTTTTCTGGACTAACCATATCTACAGTGCAGTGAACAATGACTACAACTCACTTGTTGGATAGGTTCTGGTCATAATTTGGGTTAGGTTTCTTCATGAAAGTTGTTGGTCTATATCTCAGCTTGTTTCTGGTAAAATTTCAGGTCAATTGGACCATTATACACTGAGTTATGGCCATATGATCAAACACTATTCATTTGGTCATTCTGCAGAAACAGACTGCAGGTCACCCGGATTAGGGCAAGCTTTTGGTCCACTTGATTTGGTTTTATGGGCATGGTTTCTTCACCAAAGTTGCGCCATTATGTGTCTAGTTTCATGTCCAACTGGCCTTGCACTAATTGAATCTATAAAATTCAAGTTATGGCTGCCCAAACCTGCTGGACTCATATCCAATTCTGCAGGTCACCATGCGTAGCCACACCAACTGCAATTCCCACTAATCAAACCATCTCATTTTTTGTTTACACATAACCAAATGGTCAGTAATTGATCATTAAAACTCACTTTCATCATTACATGATCAAAGTCTCCATTTCATGCTCAAACCCTAACTCCAATTTCCAATTCATGGCATACACACACCAAACTCATACCAAATCACTTTATCCATCATTTATACTCATCAATAACATAATTAAGCCACTTAATTTCATCAAAAACCAACAATCCTTAAGCTTTATCATGGCTGAAAAATTTAGAGATTTCATTTACTCAAATTTTTCTTTTAATTTCACACAATTTCTACTTGATTTAGCATGCTTACAAGATTAAAGAAAGAAAAGAAATTGTTTAGGGCACTAACCTTGAATGGAGTAGAATTTCAAGCTACCCAAACTTCTTTTTTTCTTCCTCTTTTGGCTGTCTAGAGAATGTTCAAGTTGCTAGGTTAATTTTTTATGAAGCAAGTTTGTGGTTTCAAGGTGAAATAAGGTGAGTTTTGGGAGCTTTAGTGAGCTTTCATGGTGGAATGGCTTTGGGAGAGAAAGTGACGCCTGGTTTGGGTGAGGAAGAGCAGATGGCTTTTGTTTTTTTTTTTTTTGTCTTAATTATCCTCTTTAATAGGTTAATTTAAGTGGTGCTTAATTGTGATTGGTGGATAGGTTTTTAATGACATCATATGATGTCATAATTAGGTATTTTCCTTCATTTTCTTTTCTTCTCTTCTCTACTCATTTCCAATTTAATTTTTAGCAATATTTATTCATATTTTAGATCATAATAATTATTTACTTAACTGGACAAGTCGGCCAAAAATCATCTCTGAAGACGAAATGACCAAAATGCCCTCCATTTGGCTTAACGGGCTAAAATTATCTGTACCGATTGAAAAATTTTTCTAAGTATTTTATTGGCATTCAAATGCTATAGAAACCTCAGTGACTCTTCTCTAGAGTCCCAAAAATTATTTTATGAATTTTCCCCTAGGTCTAGGTCTCCTAGTTGTGAGAACCGCAACTTCCCACTGGGTTACCCATCGCTAGGGCACCGGCTCATTCAACTTAATTGTATTTTATTTCTAAAATTTTTCCTAAATTTTTCTTATTAATATTTGAGTTAATTATGGTTCCTCACTTTGTTTAAATATTTTTTCAGACGTTTTAGCTATCCGGACTGACACTGGTCACGAGAACAATAGAATGTACGGAGTTGCTACAGGGAGGGTGTTACAACTCTTCCCCTCTAATTTAAATTTCATCCTCGAAATTTGCCTGATGCAAACAGTTGAGGGAACTGTTGCCTCATCGTCTCTTCACTTTCCCAAGTTGCCTCCTCGGTGTTGCGGTGCCTCCAAAGCACTTTCACCAGTGGAATCTGCTTATTCCTCAACTCTTTCACTTCCCCAGCTGTGACACCCCTTACCCGTGTATAGTATACCCGAGTAAGTAATGCCACACGGTGTACTGGCACACTCTAATATACCTTACTTAATTTGTGTCATGCCTTTGAAGCCAATTTATGAAATATGATTTATTTAAGCCATTTATCAAAATTATTATTCATTTGAGGTTCCGAAGATTTTAAAGAAAATCCGATCGAGTACCGGCTAAAAGTGGAGAAAACAGTTCTTCGGAACCTGTTAAAACACTTCCAATATTTAATTTCATTCATTCTCAACTCCAATATCATCAATAAAACTCAATATCTATATCTCAATAATTTGTCAATTTCAGGTCTCAACAACCTTTTCATTTTTCAAAACATCCCTTTCTCAGGGTTCTCATATATATACAACCATTAAATACTCAAATTAATACCATACATAACCATAAATCTTTATTATTTACATGAACCTCAAAATACATTACATAAATCCCAAATACATATGAGAAAATAAAAAGTTAATTACAAAATGACAAAATGACATCTAGTGTCCTACCAATGCACTGCAGGTGACGAGGTAACACGGACACTAAGCAGAGCTGCCGGATGGACTCACCCAGTCTGTGGTCTACTGGGCTCGCGATCGGGATCTCCAGTACCTACGCGTGGCAAAAGCAACGCGCTAAGCAATAATGCTTAGTGGTGCAATAATATAATAAAAGAAAATAGCAAGAAAATAAATGTGTAGAGAATATTTATGCTTTCTTTGTTTGGTATTGATATATTCATTGTTTCATTAACGTTGTTCACTTTTATTCATTTGGTTGCCCCAAGTAACCTACACTAGACGACTGGACTAGATAACGGGTAAACTGGCACTGGGTACCTAGTACCTCGGGCCGTCACACCATCGGTCACATATGCATCTCGGCAGGCAAATGTAACAGCTAACAAGTCAGAATAATATCAGGCACAAGGCCAAGTCTCAATGCAAGGTCAGAATGGCTAAAAGCCATGAAATCACAGAATTGCATTTTTGCCATGTGCAGTACTGCTAACCGATGTAACACCCCTAAGTTCGATAGTGCGTTCTGCTGCTCCAGTGACCAGTGTTGTCCGTACAGCTAGGATGCCTAGAACTACACTTCAATATGAGTGAGGAGACATAAAATAATGAAATACAAGAAAAGAAAATACAAGAAAAACAAAGGAAAAATAATAGCAAAGAAATGTGATCAAGTTAAACGAGCCGGGAAACCTAACGATGGGTGACCGCACCGGGAAGTCACGGCGTGGACCGTTGACTGCCTGGATCATGGGAACCACGGAAAACATTTTTAGGACTTAAATAGACCCTTGTTGAAGAATAAATATCATTAGAAATATCAAAGAAAAATTAAATAATTAGTACAAAGAAAAGTGAGAAATCGAAAAACAGACAAAACCCGGTAATACCGAAAAATCGGGAATGCCACCCGAACAGGGGCATTATGGTCATTTGACATCCCAAATTGTCTTTTGACCTAAATGTCCATTAAAAATAAATAATATTACACTTAGAAAATAAAATGAAAAATTAGTTTAGTGGTACCTAAAGTAAATAGCTAAAATCATGAGTTAAATGTGGAATAAGTGGGAGTTAAGTTTATAATATGATTAAATTTATGAGTGGACCACTAATGCATAAAATAAACATATAATAGGGCAGCTGTACTTCCACTAAACCAACAGAAACTTCATCTTCCTCATTGGGATTAAAAGTTGCCGAATTGAGAGGAAATGGAAACCACCATGGCCATTTTTCATGCAAGCTCTCTTAACTCTCCATTTTCAACTCCAATCCTTTAAGTTCCTTCATAAAAAATGGTCTACACACCACAAGGAAGATATTGATACCAAATTTGAGAAGTTTGGTGAAGGTTTAGCAAGTTACAATTAAAGGTAAGTTTGCATTTTTGAGAATTTCTTTGTTAAAGTTTATGTTCATGTTATGGGTGTTAGATTGGTGAAGGAAAATTTTGAGTTTGAAGGGTTATTGTTGTTTTCATTTTGGACAGCCATGAGTCACGTTTTTGATGAGGTATTTGTGCATATAATTGATGAGAAATAATGTTAATCATGGTGATTTAGTAACTTAGTGAATTATTTCATGTTTATATGGTGAATTATGCACTTTGATGGGAATTGGTATATGGGATGGCAATGTGATGTTGAAGAATGGTTTGTGGAAGCTTGTGGACACTTGAGTAATGGTATATATTGAAGGAAGTGTGGGCAGAATATTGACCTAGAAGGATTGATGATATGTATGTAAATTAACATTGTAAAGTGTATGTAAAGTTTGTAATGTTTAGGTGTGTTTGTAATGGTACTTAGAAATTGTAATTGTGAATGATATTTGGTGTGTTGAGGGTGATTGGAATCTGCCCAAAATAATGCTAATGTAATGTAGAAAATGCTTTTGGTAATGTGCCAAAACAGATTGGTAGGGTATGGAAGTAAACTTTGCAAGTTAAATGTGTGTTTGAAGTGGGGTGTAAAAGGCATAGTGAGGGCAGTGTACATTTTAGCCTATAACCTTAAATGTGTAACCTCAATTGGTATGAGACCAATTTGAGGTGAAACTAGGCACAAAATGTGCCAACTTTCATTGAGAAACCATGCCAAAATTCTGCTTGCAAGGTGACCTAAAAAAATGACCAATTCGGATTAGGTGCAATTAGGACCTGAAAAATGACCAATTGGGCAGCAGTGAGTATTTAAGCCATAACTCACTCAAACCAGGTCCAATTGACCTGAAATTTTGACCAAGAATAGTTAAGACCCATACCTACAAGTCTTATGAAGACACCAAAGCCCAGAAATGACCATAAGCAAGTCAAACAACTTGCACAAGTTCGGGTCCAAAAACTGGCTGAACCAGAATTGACCAATTTGACCTAAAATTGACCTAAAATGGTACCACTTGACCAGCAATAGTGTAATGACCATAACTTGGTCTACTTAACTCGGATTGACCTGAAATTTTGCACCGCGTGCAATAAGACCTAGATCTACAAGTTTGTAGTTTCGACCGAGACCCGAAAACCAAGGGAACTAGATCGTCCGGTTAGGTCAAACCAGTGTTCCGGAATCCAGCAATTTGCATTAAAATGCACTAAACAAGGAAATGACTTTGGTAAAACGTACCAAACCTAAAACCCTATCGAATGTGACATATTAACGACACTAAAACCTAAATTACCTAAAACGCAATGAGGGTCGGTATATTAGGTGATTAAGTGAATAATTGAGTTCAGTGCATTATTTACCAAACACCATCGATAGAGACAGTTTAATTTAGTACTGAAACACTTCAAATTGTGTTTCTCAGTTAGCAAGGACTCAGCAAAAGGGAAAGAAAAACTGAGTCCGATCGTGAGACGATCAGAGGTTTGTGCACAACTAGTTTTTAACTGATTTTGTTTTGAATATTTCATATGATTAAATGACATATTTTTCTTATGTATTATGTTCAGCAAGCATTGGATTTAATTCAATGATTATTGAAACTGTTATAGTATGTATGAATTTAGCTTTGCGAAATGGTATTTCCACAGGTATTAAGCATTGTTATGGATTGAATAAATTATGTTTTGGAAAATTGTGATAGAACATGTTTTGAATTGTGATGGTAATTTTCATGGAAAATGCAAATTTATGATTTGAATTGTGATGAGCATAAAAATTATTGGATATTGGAATTGACTTTGAATCGAATTGTATTGTGATTTATGCTCACTAAATGGATTGTAATATTTTTTTACATCTCACAATAGATGCTTGACTAGGTTATTACCCGTCTCACTCATTTGTTGAGAAGACAATGGAGATGGTTGTGTTTTGATTACCATGGTACGTGCACAGGCTTAGATTTTCCTCTGATTTGAGGTTAGATCTAAGTTTATTTTATCGTTATGGCCCTTGCGGAAGATTCATTATTGTGATGGTACTGTGCACGATGATTCGACCTCCCCGACCATAGGGAGTTAGAATCTGATTCGACCTCCCCGACCATAGGGAGTTAGAATCACATCGAATATGGCCCTTTCGGATTAGTCTTGCATAGTTAGTGAGATAAAGAATGAGTTTTGAGATACAGTATGATTTTTGAGATACAACATGATTTTTGAGATACAGCTTGATTTTTGAAATACAGTATGATTTTTGAATGGTAAGAAATGGTGATTTCAATTATGGTTTATGTATAATTGATTTTGTTGGAATTACTTAAATGGATAGTCAAGATTTGATAAATTGAATTTTGTGATCCAAGTCATTTATACAAATGATTTACATTATTGGCAATGAATATTTTGAGTTGTGGAATTTGATGAGTATTCAGATTTCCAAATTAATTACTGTAAATTTTGTCAATATATATATTGTACTATGTTTTAAATTATAGTTGTGCACCACTGAGTTCACCACTCAGCGATAGCTTTGTATGCTGTCGCAGGTAAGAAGAGCATAGAGCAGTAAGTAAATTTCCTTGAAGATATATTCAGATCAGCTCCAGGTATATCATAGGTATACCCATGTACATAGGTTTTGATGTATGCATGTAATAATATGTATGTAAATTATTTGAGCAGTTGTATAAAAACTCTTGTAAAACATTTTGGTATGTAATTAAATGTAAATTATTGTAAATGTAAATTTGATATTTCATTTACTTGAATAGTTTTGTATTATAATTCCTTTATCTCAGTCTTCGAAAAATCACTATGGATTTGAATTGAGAAATATGTTGTGTTGAGAAATACATTGGAGTTGAGATTTGCAAATACATATTGAAGTGCTTTTTTACAGGTTTTCTGAAGAACTGTTTTATCCAAAATACAGATGGCACTCTGCCAAAATTTTTACAGAAACTCCAATTAAGTCAAATGTGTCAGTTTTATCACTTCAGTTCAAAAAGGTTTTTAACACCTGTAAATAGTGCTCACCACTGTAAAAGAAGTAAGAAAAGTTTTGAAAATCCCTTGTAGTGTATTTAATGGGTTATCAGTAGACGGAGTTGGTAATTCATTAGGTATACTACGGGATCATGTTATGCCTTACAGAGGGGTAGGGTGTGACATGTTTTAGTGGTATCAGAGCAATGGTTTTAAAGTAAATTTCGAACTGTGAATTTGAAATCTTTTGTCAGTAATTACAATCGCTCAAATGTTTGATACATATAGTACATTTTAATAATAAATGTGAACTTATGGAGAGGAATCTCCTTATGTTGGTTGTACAGAATAGAAAATCTTGTGAAAAGATATGGAAGAGAAGAATGAGACAATAGAACGATTGTGATGGCAGAAGAACAAGTTGAGGCCCCACCCACAAAATGTCGAAGGCCCGATGTACAGCTTTACTGCATACAATTATCGCACAAATGGCCCAAAGAATGGCCACTTTCTTCCAACAAATGGCTGATAACTGTCACCCCAAGCCCAAGTCTGCACTCCAACCCCATAAGGGCGGTGTGAAATGGAAAAGAGGGAGAAACCTATGGGTCGAGCTCGAACAAGAATTTGAGAAAGAGAAAAGAATTTGAGGAACCCCGAGCTCAGGGATATGATAGAGGTGGATCAGTAAGACAGAGACCATCAAGGTCCATTCTTCTAACAACTAGAAGATCCTACCCATCCCGCCAGTGTGAAACTTGTGGAAAATATCATGGTGGGATATGCTATAAGGCGCCCTGAGCCTGCTACAATTGTGGAAAACTTGGACACTTTGCTAAAGATTGTACTAAACCACCTCAATCGCTCTCGGATTTCACTGCATCACAATCGAGTCAAGATAGAAATAGAGTTGGTACTCCTCACCACTATAACACAGTGAATCAACCCGAATATGGTAGCACACCAGTCAGAGTGTCCACTATGCGCCAAGGAGAAAGAGCAGAAACTTCAGATGTAGCTGCTGGTAAGTTCTTAATTTTTGAAAGAAACAATTAGTTATTATTTGATCCCAGCACTACTTAATTGTGTGTTAGTGTCAGAATTATATGTTCTGTTGCTATTCCCTTACAGGAGAATAAATTTGATGCGTTAGTGACTAGTCTTTTAGGATCAAAACTACAATAACAAGTATGATTGACACTAATTTTGGAAGAATTGTTAACTAAAAGAATTGGGATATTGTAATCAGAATCGGTTTAGGATATTAGTGGATTCGAGAAAGATAAGATGTTAGGAAACCTAGTCCATGAGGCTATAACGTAGTGACTATATAATGTTCTCGATGTTTGTATTGTAAGCTGCAGATTATAGTACCGACACGGGATTATTGTGTAGAGCTATGTGCTTCCTCGTGGTATAATAAATTAAGAATAATTGTAAGCAATCTATAAATTGATACAGTTGCACCCGAATAGAATACTATTACTGGAAATAAATGTGAAAATTTTAGTCAGAAATTTAAGACTTCAGAACTAGCCTATCAAATGACTACACTTGTAAGGTAGCTAGAGTCAGTGACTCAGTTATATTAATGTGAATTACCTGTACCACAGTAATTGCTATAAGCTTAAAGATATCAAGATGCGACTTATCATCCTCAAACGGATGGACAAATAAACAAGTAATTCAGTAAATTCGGAAACTCATTGAGTTCCTATAAATAATGAAATGAAATGATAAAAATAACCTGTAAAATGTGATAAGCCCTCAAGAATATATCAAAAACTTGTGTCATTGAATCCGAGAGGAGATGGGACAGATACATCCCACAAACAGAATTTGTATACATTAATAAGTGTCAAGCTAGCATACGAGTGGCACCCTATGAAACATTGTAAGGGAACAGATAACTATGGATGTTGTGATGAGACTCCCGAGGACACAGAATAGTCAAGATGCAGTATAGGTCATAATTGACAGACTAACCAAGTCTGCTCACTTTTTGCCAGTCCGGATGGACTATAGCCTAAAAAGATTGGCCAGATTGTACATATATGAAATTGTAAAATTGCATGGAGTGCCAGTATCGATTGTGTCTGACAGAGATCCTAGGTTCACTTCTAGATTCTGGGGTAGTCTTCAGAGAGCCCTAAGAACTATATTGAACTTTAGCACGGCATTCCACCCACAGACAGATGGCCAGTCTAAGAGGGTTATTTAGATATTGGAGGATATGCTACGGGCTTGTGTGATTGAATTTGAAGGTAGTTGGGATACACACTTGCCTTTGATTGAGTTTGCTTATAACAACAGCTACCAATCAAGCATTGGGATGCCTCCATATGAAGCTTTGTATGGTAGAAAGTGCAGAACTCCCCTATGTTGGGATGAGGTAGGTGAAAGGAAGATGATTGGGCCAGAAATTGTTCATCAGACAAAGGAAAAGATCAGATTGATTAGAGATAGACTCAAGGCTGCATCAGACCGTCAGAAGTCCTATGTTGATATGAAAAGAAGAGATATTGAGTACGCAGTGCGTGATAAGGTATTCCTCAAAGTTTCTCCTTGGAAGAGGATTATGAGATTTGGCAGAAAGGGGAAACTGAGTCCTCGTTTCATCGGACCATAAGAAGTTCTGGAAAGAGTGGGTCCTTTGGCATATCGGTTGGCATTACCTCTAGAGCTAGCAAGGATACACAGTGTCTTCCATGTGTCCATGTTAAGGAGGTACAGATCTAACCCATCTCATGTACTGTCAGTTGAAGAGATTGAAGTAAATCCAGACCTCTCATATGAGGAAGAACCCATAAAAATTTTGGCTTATGAGGTGAAGCAGCTGAGAAACAAACAGATACACCTGGTTAAAGTGCTGTGGAACCATCATTCAGACCAGGAAGCTACTTGGGAACGTGAAGAGGATATGAGGAGACAACACCCACAGCTGTTCAGAGACTAATGCCAGGTAAAATTTCAAGACGAAATTTATTTAAGGGGGGGAGAATTGTAACACCCCTAAGTTCGATAGTGCGTTCTGCTGCTCCAGTGACCAGTGTTGTCCGGACAGCTAGGATGCCTAGAACTACACTTCAATATGAGCGAGGAGACATAAAATAATGAAATACAAGAAAAGAAAATACAAGAAAAACAAAGGAAAAATAATAGCAAAGAAATGTGATCAAGTTAAACGAGCCGGGAAACCTAACGATGGGTGACCGCACCGGGAAGTCACGGCGTGGACCATTGACTGGCCCTGGACTGCGGGGAACCCTGGAAAACATTTTTAGGACTTAAATAGACCCTTGTTGAAGAATAAATATCATTAGAAATATCAAAGAAAAATTAAATAATTAGTACAAAGAAAAGTGAGAAATCGAAAAACAGACAAAACCCGGTAATACCGAAAAATCGGGAATGCCACCCGAACAGGGGCATTATGGTCATTTGACATCCCAAATTGTCTTTTGACCTAAATGTCCATTAAAAATAAATAATATTACACTTAGAAAATAAAATGAAAAATTAGTTTAGTGGTACCTAAAGTAAATAGCTAAAATCATGGGTTAAATGTGGAATAAGTGGGAGTTAAGTTTATAATATGATTAAATTTATGAGTGGACCACTAATGCATAAAATAAACATATAATAGGGCAGCTGTACTTCCACTAAACCAACAGAAACTTCATCTTCCTCATTGGGATTAAAAGTTGCCGAATTGAGAGGAAATGGAAACCACCATGGCCATTTTTCATGCAAGCTCTCTTAACTCTCCATTTTCAACTCCAATCCTTTAAGTTCCTTCATAAAAAATGGTCTACACACCACAAGGAAGATATTGATACCAAATTTGAGAAGTTTGGTGAAGGTTTAGCAAGTTACAATTAAAGATAAGTTTGCATTTTTGAGAATTTCTTTGTTAAAGTTTATGTTCATGTTATGGGTGTTAGATTGGTGAAGGAAAATTTTGAGTTTGAAGGGTTATTGTTGTTTTCATTTTGGACAGCCATGAGTCACGTTTTTGATGAGGTATTTGTGCATATAATTGATGAGAAATAATGTTAATCATGGTGATTTAGTAACTTAGTGAATTATTTCATGTTTATATGGTGAATTATGCACTTTGATGGGAATTGGTATATGGGACGGCAATGTGATGTTGAAGAATGGTTTGTGGCAGCTTGTGGACACTTGAGTAATAGTATATATTGAAGGAAGTGTGGGCAGAATATTGACCTAGAAGGATTGATGATATGTATGTAAATTAACATTGTAAAGTGTATGTAAAGTTTGTAATGTTTAGGTGTGTTTGTAATGGTACTTAGAAATTGTAATTGTGAATGATATTTGGTGTGTTGAGGGTGATTGGAATCTGCCCAAAATAATGCTAATGTAATGTAGAAAATGCTTTTGGTAATGTGCCAAAACAGATTGGTAGGGTATGGAAGTAAACTTTGCAAGTTAAATGTGTGTTTGAAGTGGGGTGTGAAAGGCATAGTGAGGGCAGTGTACATTTTAGCCTATAACCTTAAATGTGTAACCTCAATTGGTATGAGACCAATTTGAGGTGAAACTAGGCACAAAATGTGCCAACTTTCATTGAGAAACCATGCCAAAATTCTGCTTGCAAGGTGACCTAAAAAAATGACCAATTCGGATTAGGTGCAATTAGGACCTGAAAAATGACCAATTGGGCAGCAGTGAGTATTTAAGCCATAACTCACTCAAACCAGGTCCAATTGACCTGAAATTTTGACCAAGAATAGTTAAGACCCATACCTACAAGTCTTATGAAGACACCAAAGCCCAGAAATGACCATAAGCAAGTCAAACAACTTGCACAAGTTCGGGTCCAAAAACTGGCCGAACCAGAATTGACCAATTTGACCTAAAATTGACCTAAAATGGTACCACTTGACCAGCAATAGTGTAATGACCATAACTTGGTCTACTTAACTCGGATTGACCTGAAATTTTGCACCGCGTGCAATAAGACCTAGATCTACAAGTTTGTAGTTTCGACCGAGACCCGAAAACCAAGGGAACTAGATCGTCCGGTTAGGTCAAACCAGTGTTCCGGAATCCAGCAATTTGCATTAAAATGCACTAAACAAGGAAATGACTTTGGTAAAACGTACCAAACCTAAAACCCTATCGAATGTGACATATTAACGACACTAAAACCTAAATTACCTAAAACGCAATGAGGGTCAGTATATTAGGTGATTAAGTGAATAATTGAGTTCAGTGCATTATTTACCAAACACCATCGATAGAGACAGTTTAATTTAGTACTGAAACACTTCAAATTGTGTTTCTCAGTTAGCAAGGACTCAGCAAAAGGGAAAGAAACACTGAGTCCAGATCAGGGAGACAGTCATCAGAGGTTTGTGCACAACTAGTTTTTAACTGATTTTGTTTTGAATATTTCATATGATTAAATGGCATATTTTTCTTATGTATTATGTTCAGCAAGCATTGGATTTAATTCAATGATTATTGAAATCATTATAGTATGTATGAATTTAGCTTTATAAATGGTATTTCCACAGGTATTAAGCATTGTTATGGATTGAATAAATTATGTTTTGGAAAATTGTGATAGAACATGTTTTGAATTGTGATGGTAATTTTCATGGAAAAATGCAAATTTATGATTTGAATTGTGATGAGCATAAAAATTATTGGATATTGGAATTGACTTTGAATCGAATTGTATTGTGATTTATGCTCACTAAATGGATTGTAATATTTTTTTACATCTCACTATAGATGCTTGACTAGGTTATTACCCGTCTCACTCATTTGTTGAGAAGACAATGGAGATGGTTGTGTTTTGATTACCATGGTACGTGCACAGGCTTAGATTTTCCTCTGATTTGAGGTTAGATCTAAGTTTATTTTATCCTTATGGCCCTTGCGGAAGATTCATTATTGTGATGGTACTGTGCACGATGATTCGACCTCCCCGACCATAGGGAGTTAGAATCTGATTCGACCTCCCCGACCATAGGGAGTTAGAATCACATCGAATATGGCCCTTTTGGATTAGTCTTGCATAGTTAGTGAGATAAAGAATGAGTTTTGAGATACAGTATGATTTTTGAGATACAACATGATTTTTGAGATACAGCTTGATTTTTGAAATACAGTATGATTTTTGAATGGTAAGAAATGGTGATTTCAATTATGATTTATGTATAATTGATTTTGTTGGAATTACTTAAATGGATAGTCAAGATTTGATAAATTGAATTTTGTGATCCAAGTCATTTATACAAATGATTTACATTATTGGCAATGAATATTTTGAGTTGTGGAATTTGATGAGTATTCAGATTTCCAAATTAATTATCAGAATTTTGTCAATATATATATTGTACTATGTTTTAAATTATAGTTGTGCACCACTGAGTTCACCACTCAGCGATAGCTTTGTATGCTGTCGCAGGTAAGAAGAGCATAGAGCAGTAAGTAAATTTCCTTGAAGATATATTCAGATCAGCTGTGTATATCATAGGTATACCCATGTACATAGGTTTTGATGTATGCATGTAATAATATGTATGTAAATTATTTGAGCAGTTGTATAAAAACTCTTGTAAAACATTTTGGTATGTAATTAAATGTAAATTATTGTAAATGTAAATTTGAGATTTCATTTACTTGAATAGTTTTGTATTATAATTCCTTTATCTCAGTCTTCGAAAAATCACTATGGATTTGAATTGAGAAATATGTTGTGTTGAGAAATACATTGGAGTTGAGATTTGCAAATACATATTGAAGTGCTTTTTTACAGGTTTTCTGAAGAACTGTTTTATCCAAAATACAGATGGCACTCTGCCAAAATTTTTACAGAAACTCCAATTAAGTCAAATGTGTCAGTTTTATCACTTCAGTTCAAAAAGGTTTTTAACACCTGTAAATAGTGCTCACCACTGTAAAAGAAGTAAGAAAAGTTTTGAAAATCCCTTGTAGTGTATTTAATGGGTTATCAGTAGACGGAGTTGGTAATTCATTAGGTATACTACGGGATCATATTATGCCTTACAGAGGGGTAGGGTGTGACAACCGAAACCTATTGGCACGCCAAACTATCCAAACCAATCTTGTTAGGTATACTAGGGCATTTGAAACTCTTAAATTTGTCAATTTGTGAATTTCAACTTTTTTTGTGTCACTATTCATCATTGGTCAACAACAATGTTGACTTTTAGAATAAAAATGTGTACATCAACTTTGGCACTCCCAACATACCACATTTGGTATTTAAAACTTGTTGGCATTAAGTGTTTTTGGCATTCCAAAGTGTAACTCAACACAAACAGATTTTTCAGTTTTGGTGAGTCAAATTCACTGTTCCATTGGATACTGTTACTGTTGGAATTTGAGGAAATGTAAAACATGAAAGTTGTTGCTTATTTTGTCTAGTTGAATTTCCTTTTTTGAATCACTCCATTTGGAGTTTTGTAGCTCCAGATATGGCTCAAAAACCTAAGCTGTCTGGATATGCAGTCTGCAGAAATTTACCATATCTACAGTGCATGAACAGTAACTTGAGTCACTTGGTTGAATGGGTTCTGGCCATAATTTGGGGTAGGTTCCTTCATGAAAGTTGTTTGTCTATGTCTTAACTTGTTGCTGTAAAACTTTCAGGCCAATTGACCAAATCTACAGTGAGTTATGGCCAAATGAACAGTTACTGTTCATTTGGTCAATTCTGCAGAATTCAGTGCAGGGTATCCGGATTGGGGCTGAGTTTTGGTCCTCTTGCTTTGGTCTTTTGGGCATGGTTTCTTCAGCAAAAATGTGCCATTATAAGCCTAGTTTCATGTCTAATTGGCCAAACTTCAATTGGACTACCACTGCCCAAGTTATGGCAGTGCAGAGGGACTGAATTTTCAGTCCCTCTGCTGCTGTCCTAGGGCAGCTCGCAAACTCAATTTGCAACCTCATTTTTCAGTCCATTTGTTAGTCAAATTACCTAAAATGGTCACTAATTGACCATTAAAATGTCCTCTAACAATTTCCTAAGCCAAGTCACACTTTCACCTTTCCAAACCCTAATATCCAAATCAATTTACTCATAAACCTTAATTACATACTTAGTTCAATATCCATGCATTTTAATACCTTAACCCTCATTTCCAGCCACTCTAAGTTTATTAAACAATCAAACTCAATCTTCCATAGGGCTGCTGAAAATTAAAGGTACCCTTAACACATGTAATTTACTTCAATTCCTTAAGATTTCTTAGCTCAAAAATGTTCTAACTAGAATTTAAAAGAAGGAAAATGAGATTGTAGCACTAACCTCACTTAGGGCAGATTTTTCCCTTCCTCAAAGTCTTGGTTTCCTTTTCTTTTTGCTCCCACAATAATCACCAAGATGATAGAATGAATTTTTGTGTTGGTAGTTAGGGTTTTTAGTGGAAGAAAACTAATAAAGATGAAGGATGAAGGTTGTTAATGGTGGAATGGGTAAGGGTGAGTGAGTGGCGTGAAGAAGAGGAGAGGGAGCTGGTTTTGGGTTTCTAAAATTCTGCCTCATTACCCATTTTTATTTCCTTTTTATGGACTTGCTTAAATTTGATTGGCCAATACACTTTTAATTACCTAAGCATGACATCATAATTCCCAATTAAGCTCCTTTTTCTTTCTTTTCTTTTCTATCAAGTTTCAATTTAATTTCTAGCAATGTTTCTTCATATTTTATGTCATTTTAATTATTTACTCAACTGGACAAGTCGGCCAAAAATCACCTCGGAAGGCGAAATGACCAAAATGCCCTCCGTTTGGCTTAACGGGTCAAAATTGTCTGTACCGATAGAAAATTTTTTCTAAGTATTTTCTTGGCATTCTAATGCCATGGAAACCTCAATAACCCTTCTCTGGAGTCCCAAAAATTATTTTATAATTTTTCCCCCGGGTCTAGGGCTCCTCGTTGCGAGAACCGCAACTTCCCTTCGGTTACCCATAGCTTGGGCACCGGCTCGTTTAACTCGGTTGTATTTTATTTCTAAAATTTTTACTAAATTTTTCTTATTAGTATTTGAGTTAATTATGGTTCCTGACTTTAGTTTAAATATTTTTCCGGACGTTCTAGCTGTCCGACCGACACCGGCCACGAATAAAGAGAATGTACTGAGTGGTTAATGGAGGGTGTTACAACTCTTCCCCTCTAATTTAAATTTCGTCCTCGAAATTTACTTGATGCAAACAGTTGAGGGAACTTTTGCCTCATCGACTCTTCACTTTCCCAAGTTGCCTCCTCGGTGTTGTGGTGCCTCCAAAGCACTTTCACCAATGGAATTTGCTTGTTTCTCAACTCTCTCACTTCCCGAGCCAAGATCCGTAGAGGTTCTTCTTCGTGTGTCAAATCCGGCTGTATTTCAATTTCTTCTCTGGAGATGACATGTGAAGGATCTGAGCGGTATCTTCTGAGCATGGACACGTGGAACACATTGTGGATCTTGTCCAGCTCTGGTGGTAAAGCTAGCCTATAGGCCACTGGACCCACACGTTCAATGACTTCATATGGGCCAATGAACCTAGGGCTTAACTTACCTTTCTTTCCAAACCTCAATACTTTCCTCCATGGTGACACCTTGAGGAACACTTTGTCGCCAACCACATATTCTATTTCTTTTCTCTTCAGGTCGGCATAAGATTTACATGTCTGCGAGGCAACCTTTAAGTTGGCTTTGATTGATTTCACCTTCTCCTCACTGTTTCACGAGGTCCGCCCTACCGCTTTGTTCGCCCAATTCAGTCCAAAGACACCGAGTTCTACATTTTCTCCCATACAGCTTCATACGGGGCCATTTGGATACTAGCTTGGTAGCTATTGTTGTATGCAAATTCGCCAAAGGGAGGTATCTATCCCAACTTCCTCAAACTCAATGACACAACTCCTCAAAGATATCCTCAAGGACTCGACAAGTATTTCATGTTATTGTTATCATTTCAATTCAATATTTGTATCAATTTCATTGGTTTCAATTATTTACTGGATTACTCTTTTCAGATTGCCCATCCGTCTCGAGGATGGAAAGTCATCTTGAAATGGAGTTGTGTACCCAAGGATTCATGCAACTTCTTCCAAAATCTCGATGTAAACCTTGGGTCTCGATCAGATATGATGGAAAGTGGGATTCCATGCAGTCTAACTATCTCACTAATATACAATTCTGCTAACCTCTCTAGTGAGTAGTCAGTCCTAACTGGCAGAAAGTGTGCTGACTTTGTCAACCTATCAACTATCACCCATGCCACATCATGCTTCTTCCGGGTGAGAGGTAGGCCACTTACAAAATCCATGGTGACCCGATCCCATTTCCATTCAGGTATGCGTATAGGCTGTAGCAAACCCGATGAAACTTGATGTTCTGCCTTGACTTGCTGACATGTCAAGCATTTAGTCACATAGTCACCTATATCTCTTTTCATACCAGGCCACCAATACTGAAGCTTCAGATCATGATACATCTTTGTACTTCCTGGGTGTATAGCATATACACTGGTGTGTGCCTCTTTCAGAATACTGGCCTTCAATTCCCCATTATCTGGTACACACAGTCTTCCTTTGTAATACAGACACCCATCTGCCTTTGCCTCGAAGTCAGTTGCTTTTCCTTCTGGTATTTTGCTCATAATGGCCATTAACTTCTCATCTGCCATTTGCCCATCTAGTATCTGCTGTAGCAGGTTTGGCCTCACTTGCAACTCAGCCAAAATAGCTCCATCACGAACCAAAGATAGACGGGCATTCAATGATCTCAAGGCTGTCATGGATTTTCTGCTCAAAGCATCAGCAACTACATTTGCCTTCCCAGGATGGTAATCAATTACACAAATCATAGTCCTTCAGAACTCAATCCATCGCTCGCTCTAAGGTTGAGCTCCTTCCGGTTGGCAAATATTTCGTGCTCTTGTGGTCCGTGTAAATGTAGCACTTTTCACCATACAAGTAATGCCTACATATCTTCGGCGAAGATAATTGCCGCAAGCTCTAGATCATGGGTAGGGTAGTTCGCTCAGGTGGCCTCAATTGCTCGGAGGCATAGGCGACCACCTTCCCTCTTGCATCAATACACACCCTAACCCATTATGTGAGGCATCACTATAGACCACAAAGTCCTTTCGGACACCGGCTGTAGCACACCGGTGCCTCACAACATAGCCTTCAATTTCTCAAAACTGGTCTGACACTTGTCATTCCAGTCAAATCTGACATTCTTGTGTAACAACTTGGTCATTGGAGCAGCTATTAGGGAAAATCCCTTCACAAATCTCCTGTAATACCCAGCTAGCCCCAAGAAACTTCTGACCTTAGTTGTATTTCTGGGAGGCTTCCATTCCATCACTGCTTCTATCTTCTTGGGATCTACCCTAATCCCATCAGCTGACACTATGTGTCCAAGGAATGCAATCTCATTCAGCCAAAAGTCACACTTGGACAACTTAACATACAGCTTCTTTTCTCGCAGGGTTTGCAGAACAATCCTCAAATGTTCATCATGTTCTTCACTGGTCTTGGAATACACCAAAATATCATCAATAAAGACCACTACGAACCGATCCAGGTATGGATGGAAGATACGGTTCATAAGGTCCATGAATGCCGCTGGTGCATTTGTTAGGCCAAAGGGCATCACTAGGAACTCATAATGCCCATACCGGGTCCTGAATGCAGTCTTGGGCACATCTATATCCTTTACCCTCAACTGATGATACCCTGATCTGAGATCAATCTTAGAAAATACTCCTGCTCCCTTCAACTGATCAAATAGATCATCAATCCTGGGCAACGGATATTTGTTCTTCACAGTCACTTTATTCAACTGCCAGTAGTCGATGCATAGTCTCAATGTCCCATCCTTCTTTTTCACAAACAGCACTGGAGCTCCCCATGGTGACACACTGGGGCGTATGAACCCCTTATCAAGCAACTATTGCAATTGAGTTTTCAACTCCCTCAATTCCGTGGGTGCCATCCTATAAGGAGCAATGGAAATGGGTGCGGTACCCGGCAGTGTCTCAATAGCAAATTCGACCTCCCTTTCTGGTGGCAAACCAGGCAACTCTTCAGGAAATACTTCTGGGAAGTCTCTCACTGTGAGTATGTCACTCAAGTTTGGCTTAGCCTGCCTAGTATCCACCACATGTGCTAGGTAGGCTTCACAGCCTTTTCTCATCATTCGTCTTGCAACTGTGGCTGAGATGACATTGGACAAGAAATCTGTCCTTTCCCCACAATCGTGATCTCATTACCCTCTGAAGTTTTTAGAGAAATTCTCTTCAATTTGCAATCAACTATTGCCGATGACGTGACAACCACCCATTCCCAATATCACGTCAAACTCATGGAAGGGCAACTCAATTAGGTCCGCTAAGAGTTCATACCCTCAATCCTTAACGGGCAACCCTTGTATACCTTGTTCACCACTACTGCGTGGCCCAATGGATTAGTGACCGAATGTCTTGGTCACTCTCCCCAACTAGTATCCCCTTTCTACGGGTAGGTTGATGCAAATGTAGGAATGAGTGGATCTGGATCCACCAATGCATGCACAGAGTATTGTAGAGGAGAACGCACTCGATGACGCCCGGCATCTTGCTCCTCCTGAGCTCTCAAGGCATAATTTCTGGCAGGTGGTCTGTTATCTGGCCTCTCTGCTGGCTCAGATGCGGGCCTCTGAGATGGTCCCACAGCTTCGGATTTACCAGACCTTTTACCCGTTGGTGGTGTAGGAGCAGGTCTGTCTGCTTGTGTTGGAGCAGCTGTAGTAGTTCTGTGTGGGCAGTTTCTCAGTTGATGTTCTGTCGACCCACATCTCAAGCAGGCACCAGTTACTCTCCAACACTCTCCCTTGTGCCATTTCTGACAGTGTGGACATGCAGGAGATGCTGGGGCTGGTCCCCTGAACCCCATCCCTGGAGAGCTGCCCACTGATGGTGTGGACTGACCTCTCCTAGGGGTGAACTGTGGCACGGGCCCCGAGATCGACCACGACCACGTGGTTGACCCGGACTCTGTGCAGGAGGACCCTTAAACTTCTTCCCAAATCCAGGAGCGGAACTAGACTGACCTGGTCCCCTCTTCTGCTGTCTCTCCCTTCTGGTCTGCTCATTGATTCTCACTTTTTCAACCCTTATTGCAGCTTCCACTAGCTTGTTAAATTCTGTGATTCCCAAGGCAGTGAGCTGTATCTTGATATTGTCATTCAGTCCCTCTTCAAATCTCTTGCACCTTTCACCGTTAGGGACTATTTCCCTTCCATAGCGGCTTAACCGAACAAACTCCTTCTCATACTCGGCCACTGACAACTGTCTCTGCCTCAGGTTAATAAATTCCCTTCTTCTCTCTTCTAGGTATACAGTACCCACATATTTCTTCTTGAACTCAGAGAGAAAGAAGTCCCAAGTTACAGCTTCTGGCTGCACTTCACTGGACACAGTGTCCCACCATCCGTAGGCATCGTCTTGTAACAAGGATATAGCAGCTTCTAAGTTCTGCTCTGGGGTGCAGTGGAGTTGTTTTAGGACTCTGCCTGTTCTGTTCAACCAATTCTCGGCTGCCACCGAGTCATCTTCTCTCTTGCCATAAAAATCCACCGCCCCAAACTTTCTTAGCCTTTCGAGGTGGGATTTCTGCTGTGGAGCTGGTGGTGGTGGTGGTGGTGCTGGCATTACCCCGGCCATTTGTCTAAAGAAGTCGGCCATTTGTTGGAACATGGCCTGTGGAGGCCGAAAGGTGCTCGCTCGAGCTGGTGGAGCAGGTTCTCCTATGCCCCCAGTCTCAGCTGCTGCAGGTGGAGCATGACTCTCCACTTCCTCCTCAACGGCTCTCTGAGATGAAGGATCCATATCTTATTCAAAATAAGAAAGATAAATAGATCTGCGTTAGTGTCACCTCGACTCTTACAAATGCAATGCATGGTATGGACTCAATCTAGGCCCAGAAACGCCTAAACCGTGCTCTGATACCACTAAATGTGACACCCCTTACCCGTGTACAGTATACCCGAGTAAGTAATGCCACACTGCAATCGGCACACTCTAATATACCTTACTTAATTTGTGTCATGCCTTTGAAGCCAATTTATGAAATATGATTTATTTAAGCCATTTATCAAAATTATTATTCATTTGAGGTTCCGAAGATTTTAAAGAAAATCCGGCCGAGTACAGGCTAAAAGTGGAGAAAACAGTTCTTCGGAACCTGTTAAAACACTTCCAATATTCAATTTCATTCATTCTCAACTCCAATATCATCAATAAAACTCAATATCTATATCTCAATAATTTGTCAATTTCAGGTCTCAACAACCTTTTCATTTTTCAAAACATCCCTTTCTCAGGGTTCTCATATATATACAACCATTAAATACTCAAATTAATACCATACATAACCATAAATCTTTATTATTTACATGAACCTCAAAATACATTACATAAATCCCAAATACATATGAGAAAATAAAAAGTTAATTACAAAATGACAAAATGACATCTAGTGTCCTACCAATGCACTGCAGGTGACGAGGTAACACGGACACTGAGCAGAGCTGCCGGATGGACTCACCCAGTCTGTGGTCTACTGGGCTCGCGATCGGGATCTCCAGTACCTACGCGTGGCAAAAGCAACGCGCTAAGCAATAATGCTTAGTGGTGCAATAATATAATAAAAGAAAATAGCAAGAAAATAAATGTGTAGAGAATGTTTATGCTTTCTTTGTTTGGTATTGATATATTCATTGTTTCATTAACGTTGTTCACTTTTATTCATTTGGTTACCCCAAGTAACCTACACTAGACGCATCGGATGGATAACGGGTAACCGCACCGGGTACCTAGTACCTCGGGCCGTCACACCATCGGTCACATATGCATCTCCCAGTGCAAATGCAATGGCTAACAATGTCAGAATAATATCAGGCACAAGGCCAAGTCTCAATGCAAGGTCAGAATGGCTAAAAGCCATGAAATCACAGAATGGCATTTTTGCCATGTGCAGTACTGCTAACCGAACCCTATTGGCACGCCAAACTATCCAAACCAATCTTGTTAGGTATACTAGGACATTTGAAACTCTTAAATTTGTCAATTTGTGAATTTCAACTTTTTTGGTGTCACTATTCATCATTGGTCAACAAAAATGTTGACTTTTAGAATAAAAATGTGTACATCAACTTTGGCACTCCCAACATACCACATTTGGTATTTAAAAATTGTTGGCATTAAGTGTTTTTGCCATTCCAAAGTGTAACTCAACACAAACAGATTTTTCAGTTTTGGTGAGTCAAATTCACTGTTCCATTGGATATTGTTACTGTTGGAATTTGAGGAAATGTAAAACATGAAAGTTGTTGCTTATTTTGTCTATTTGAATTTCCTTTTTTGAATAACTCCATTTGGAGTTTTGTAGCTCCAGATATGGCTCAAAAACCTAAGCTGTCCGGATATGCAGTCTGCAGAAATTTACCATATCTACAGTGCGTGAACAGTAACTTGAGTCACTTGGTTGAATGGGTCCTGGCCATAATTTGGGGTAGGTTCCTTCATTAAAGTTGTTTGTCTATGTCTTAACTTGTTGCTGTAAAAATTTCAGGCCAATTGACCAAATCTACAGTGAGTTATGGCCAAATGAACAGTTACTGTTCATTTGGTCAATTCTGCAGAATTCAGTGCAGGGTATCCGGATTGGGGCTGAGTTTTGGTCCTCTTGCTTTGGTCTTTTGGGCATGGTTTCTTCAGCAAAAATGTGCCATTATAAGCCTAGTTTCATGTCCAATTGGCCAAACTTCAATTGGACTACCACTGCCCAAGTTATGGCAGTGCAAAGGGACTGAATTTTCAGTCCCTCTGCTGCTGTCCTAGGGCAACTTGCAAACTCAATTTGCAACCTCATTTTTCAGTCCATTTGTTAGTCAAATTACCTAAAATGGTCACTAATTGACCATTAAAATGTCCTCTAACAATTTCCTAAGCCAAGTCACACTTTCACCTTTCCAAACCCTAATATCCAAATCAATTTACTCATAAACCTTAATTACATACTTAGTTCAATATCCATGCATTTTAATACCTTAACCCTCATTTCCAGCCACTCTAAGTTTATTAAACAATCAAACTCAATCTTCCATAGGGCTGCTGAAAATTAAAGGTACCCTTAACACATGTAATTTACTTCAATTCCTTAAGATTTCTTAGCTCAAAAATGTTCTAACTAGAATTTAAAAGAAGGAAAATGAGATTGTAGCACTAACCTCACTTAGGGCAGATTTTTCCCTTCCTCAAAGTCTTGGTTTCCTTTTCTTTTTGCTCCCACAATAATCACCAAGATGATAGAATGAATTTTTGTGTTGGTAGTTAGGGTTTTTAGTGGAAGAAAACTAATAAAGATGAAGGATGAAAGGTTGTTAATGGTGGAATGGGTAAGGGTTAGTGAGTGGCGTGAAGAAGAGGAGAGGGAGCTGGTTTTGGGTTTCTAAAATTCTGCCTCATTACCCATTTTTATTTCCTTTTTATGGACTTGCTTAAATTTGATTGGCCAATACACTTTTAATTACCTAAGCATGACATCATAATTCCCAATTAAGCTCCTTTTTCTTTCTTTTCTTTTCTATCAAGTTTTAATTTAATTTCTGGCAATGTTTCTTCATATTTTATGTCATTTTAATTATTTACTCAACTGGAAAAGTCGGCCAAAAATCACCTCGGAAGGCGAAATGACCAAAATGCCCTCCGTTTGGCTTAACGGGTCAAAATTGTCTGTACCAATAGAAAATTTTTTCTAAGTATTTTCTTGGCATTCTAATGCCATGGAAACCTCAATAACCCTTCTCTGGAGTTTCAAAAATTATTTTATAATTTTTCCCCCGGGTCTAGGGCTCCTCGTTGCGAGAACCACAACTTCCCTTCGGTTACCCATCGCTTGGGCACCGGCTCGTTTAACTCGGTTGTATTTTATTTCTAAAATTTTTACTAAATTTTTCTTATTAGTATTTGAGTTAGTTATGGTTCCTGACTTTAGTTTAAATATTTTTCCGGACGTTCTAGCTGTCCGGACCGACACCGGTCACCGGAACAGTAGAATGTACGGAGTGGTTACCGGGAGGGTGTTACACGAGCTAAGATCCATATGGGTTCTTCTTCATATGTCAAATTCGGTTGTACTTCAATTTCTTCCATGGAGACGACATGTGAAGGATTTGAGCGATATCTTCTTAGCATAGACACGTGGAACACATTGTGGATCTTTTCCAGCTCTGGTGGTAAAGCTAGCCTGTAGGCTACTGGTCCCACACGTTCAATGACTTCATATGGGCAAATGAACCTAGGGCTCAACTTACCTTTTCTTCCAAACCTCAGTACCTTCTTCCATGGTGACACCTTGAGGAACACTTTGTCGCCAACCGCATATTCTATTTCTTTTCTCTTTAGGTCAGCATAAGATTTCTGTCTATCTGAGGCAACCTTCAGATTGGCTTTGATTAGTTTTACTTTCTCCTCAGTCTGTTTCACCAGGTCTAGCCCTATTAATTTGTCTTTGCCCAATTCAGTCCAGCACACTGGAGTTCTACATTTCCTCCCATACAATGCTTCATACGGGGCCATTTGGATGCTAGCTTGGTAGCTATTGTTGTATGCAAATTCTGCCAGTGGAAGATATTTATCCCAACTTCCCTCAAACTCAATGACACAACTCCTCAGCATATCTTCAAGGACCTGACATATATTTCATGTTATTATTATCATTTTAGTTCAATATTTGTATTAATTCAATTGGTTTCAATTGTTTACCTGGATTACGCTTTCTGATTGCCCATCCGTTTGAGGATGGAAAGCTATGCTGAAGTGGAGTTGTGTACCCAAGGATTCATGTAACTTCTTCCGAAATCTCGATGTAAACCTTGGGTCTCGATCAGATATGATGGAAAGTGGAATTCCATGTAGTCTAACTATCTCACTGATATACAATTCTGCTAACTTCTCCAGTGAGTAGTCAATCCTAACTGGCAGAAAGTGTGCTGACTTCGTCAATCTATCTACTATCACCCATACTGCATCATGTTTCTTATGGGTGAGAGGTAGACCACTTACAAAATCCATGGTGACTCGATCTCATTTCCATTCAGGTATGCGTATAGGCTGTAGCAAACTCGATGGAACTTGATGTTCTGCCTTAACTTGCTGACATGTCAAGCATTTAGTCACATAGTCAGCTATGTCCTTCTTCATACCAGGCCACCGGTACTGAAGCTTCAGATCATGATACATTTTTGTACTTCCTGGGTGCATAGCATAAACACTGGCATGTGCCTCTTTCAGAATACTGGCTTTCAATTCCCCATTATCTGGTACACATACTCTTTCTTTGTAGTACAGACACCCATCTGCTTTCACCTCATAGTCAGTTGCTTTTCCCTCTGAGATTTTGCTCATAATAGCCATTAACTTTTCATCTGCCTTTTGCCCATCTAAAATCTGCTGTAGTAGGTTTGGCCTCACTTGCAACTCAGCCAAAATAGCTCCATCTCGAGCCGAAGATAAACGGGCATTCAATGATCTTAATGCTGTGATGGATTTTCTGCTTAAAGCATCAGCAACTACATTTGCCTTCCCAGGATGGTAGTCAATCACAAAATCATAGTCCTTTAGGAACTCAATCCATCGCCTCTGTCTAAGGTTGAGCTCCTTCTGGGTTGGCAAGTATTTCAGGCTTTTGTGGTCTGTGTAAATGTAGCACTTTTCACCATACAAGTAATGCCTCCATATCTTCAGTGCGAAGATAATTGTTACAAGTTCTAAATCATGGGTAGGGTAATTCTGTTCATGTGGCCTTAGCTGCTTGGAAGCATAAGCGACCACCTTCCCCTCTTGCATTAATACACACCCTAACCCATTATGATAGGCATCACTGTAGACGACAAAGTCCTTTCCCGACACTGGCTGTGTTTAACACTGGTGCCTCTGTCAAAATAGCCTTTAACTTCTCAAAACTAATCTGACACTTGTCATTCCAGTCAAATATGACATTCTTATGTAACAACTTGGTCATTGGAGCAGCTATTAAGGAAAATCCCCTCACAAATCTCCTGTAATACCCAACTAGCCCCAAGAAGCTTCTGACCTCAGTTGTATTTCTAGGAGAATTCCATTCCATCATTACTTTTATTTTCTTGGGATCCACCCTAATCCCATCAGCTGGCACTATGTGTCCAAGGAATGCAATCTCATTCAACCAGAAGTCACACTTGGACAACTTAGCATACAGCTTATTTTCTCTCAGGGTTTGCAGAACAATCCTCAAATGCTCATCATGTTCTTCACTGGTCTTAGAATACACCAAAATATCATCAATCAAGACCACTACAAACTGATCTAGTTATGGATGGAAGATACGGTTCATAAGGTCCATGAATGCTGCTGGTGTATTTGTTAGGCCAAAGGACATCACCAAAAACTCATAATGCCCATACCGAGTTCTAAATGTAGTCTTTGGCACATCTGCATCTTTCACCCTTAACTGATGATACCCTGATCTGAGATCATTTTTGGAAAATACTCCTGCTCCCTTCAACTGACCAATCCTTCTTTTTCATCAATTCTAGGTAATGGATACTTATTCTTCACAGTCACTTTATTCAGCTGCTGGTAATCAATGCATAACCTCAAAGTCCAATCCTTCTTTTTCACAAATAGCACTGGAGCTCCCCATGGAGACACACTGGGGCGTATGAACCCCTTATCCAGCAACTCCTATAACTGGATTTTCAGTTCCTTCAATTCTGTGGGCGCCATCCTATAAGGAGCAATAGAGATTGGTGCTATACCCGGCAGTATCTCAATAGCAAATTCAACTTCCCTTTCTGGTGGCAAACCACGCAATTCTTCAGGGAACACATCTGGGAAGTCTTTTACTATGGGTATGTCACACAGATCTGGCTTAGCCTACCTAGTATCCACCACATGTGCTAGGTAGGCTTCACAGCTTTTTCTCATTAGTTTTCTTACAACTGTGGCTGAGATGACATTGGACAAGAAATCTATCATTTCCCCCACAATTGTAATCTCATTACCCTCAGGAGTTTTCAAAGAAATTCTCTTCAATTTACAATCAACTATTGCCTGATGACGTGATAACCAGTCCATTCCCAAAATCATGTCAAACTCATGGAAAGGCAACTCAATCAGGTTTGCCAAGAATTCATACCCCTCAATCCTTAACAGGCAACCTTTGTACACTTTGTTCACCACTACACTGTGGCCCAATGGATTAGTGACTAGAATGTCTTGGTCACTCTCTCCTACTAATATCCCCCTCTCTACGGGTAGGTTGATGCAGATGTATGAATGAGTGGATCCTGGATCCACCAATGCATGCACAGATGTATTATAGAGGGAAAACGTACCCCTGATGACGTCCGGGGCATCTTGCTCCTCCTGAGCTCTCATGGCATAGGCTCTGGCAGGTGGTCTGCCCTCAGGCCTCTCTGCTGGCTCAGATGCAAGCCTCTTATGCCACTTCAGGCAATGTGGACATGCAAAAGATGCTGGGGCTGGTCCCCTGAACCCCATCCCTGGAGAGCTACCCATTGATGGTGTGGACTGACCTCTCCTAGGGGTAAACTGTGGCCTGGGCCCCTGAGACTGACCCTGACCTTGTGGTTGACCTGAACTCTGTGTATGTGGACCTTTGAACTTCTTCCGAGGTGTAGGAGATGAACTAAACTGACTCGAGCCCCTCTTCTGCTGTCTCTCCCTTCTAGTCTGCTCACTTATTCTTACTTTTTCAACTTTTATTGCAGCTTTCACTAACTTGGTGAAGTCTGTGATTCCCAAGGCAGTGATCATGATCTTTATATTGTCATTTAATCCCTCTTCAAATCTCTTACACCTTTCAGCTTCATTAGGGACTATCTCCCTTCCATAGCAGCTCAATCTGACAAATTCCTTTTCATACTCGGCCACTGTCAACTGTCTCTACCTCAGGTTAATGAATTCCCTTCCTGTCTCTTCTAGGTATACACTACCCACATATTTCTTCTTGAATTCGGAGAGGAAGAAGTCCCAAGTTATTACTTTCGGCTGTACTTCACTGGACACCGTATCCCACCATTCATATGTATCATCTTGCAACAGAGATACAGCAGCTTCTAGATTTTGTTCAGGAGTGTAATGGAGTTGTTTTAAAACTCTTCTTGTTCTGTTCAACCAATTTTCGGCTACAACAGAATCATCTTCTCTCTTGCCAAAGAAGTTCACTGCTCTAAATTTTCTCAATCTTTCCAGGTGTGATTTCGGTTGTGGAGGTGGCAGTGGTGGTGGCATTACCCCAACCATTTGTTTGAAGAATTCGGCCATTTACCGGAACATGACCTGTGGAGGCTGAGCAGGCTCTGATGGAGCTGGTGGAGCAGGTTCTCCCCTACCCCTAGTCTCAACTGGTGCAGGTGGAGCATGACTCTCCACTTCCTCCTCAACTGCCCTATCAGATGTGGGGTCCATATTCTATTCAAAATAACAAAGACAAACAGATCTGCATTAGTGTCACCTCGACTCTTACAAATGCAATGCATGGTATGGACTCGATCTAGGCCCAGAAATGCCTAAACCGTGCTCTGATACCACTAAATGTGACACCCCTTACCCGTCTATAGTATATCCGAGTAAACTATATCACACAGTGTACCGGAACACTCTATTTTATCTCAATCATTTTTATTCTTCCTTAATTTATTTTTATCATAGTTTTGAATATAATTTGTGAAATATAATTCATTTAATTTATTGAAATTATAATTTATTTGAGGTTCCAAAAATTTTATAGAAAATCCGGCAGAGTACCAGCTAAAAATGGAGAAAACAGTTCTTCGGAACCTGTGAAAAACACTTCCACTAATCATTTCCAATCATTCTCAAAGTCCAATAATCATCAAAATCTCAATATTTTTCAACAACATTTCCATTTCTCAATCATTCTTTTCTCATTGTATTCATATATAAGCAATAAATAAATACTGAATTTTCCATTCATAAACACAATTTCCACTATTTACACTAACATCAAAATACATTACATAAGTCTCAATTACACAAGAGAAAATAAAAGTTAGTTACAAAATACCAAAATGAAACCTAGTGTCCTACCAATGCACTAAAGATGGTGGGTGACACGGACAATATGCAGAGCTGCAGGAGGTCTCACCCAATCTGTGATCTACTGGGCTCTCGGTCAGTATCTCCAGAACCTACGCGTGGCAAAAGCAACGCGCTAAGCAATAATGCTTAGTGGTGCCAATAATAAAATAAAAAAGAAATAACAGGAAGTAAATATTAGTGTATGTTTTGATGTCTTATGCAGACAATTTTTTTTTATCATTATTGGTAATCTTATTTATTATGTACTTGTTCTATTCATTATTTCATTAAATTTGTTCACTTTCATTTTTGGGTGCCCAAGTAACCTATACTAGATGACTAGATTGGATAAATGGGTAAATTGGCACTGGGTATTTAGTACCTCGAGCCGTCACACCATCGGTCACATATGCATCTCCCGGTGTGCAAAAGAACAGCTAATATGCTATAATAACAATAGGCACAAGGCCAAATATCAACACAATGTCAGAAATGGCTAAAAGCCATGAAATCACAGAATGGCCTAATGCCATGTGTAGTACTGCTAACTAAACCCTATTGGCATGCCAAGCTATCCAAACCAATCTTGTTAGGTATACTAGGGCATTTCACACTTTTAAGTTTCACAATTTTTGGAATTTAAGTTTTAGTGTTACTATTCCATTCATTGGTCAACAAAAATGTTGACTTTTGCATAGGCAATAGGTACATTGGTTTTAATATCATCAACATACCACATTTTTCATTCAAAATTTGTTGTTATTGGTTGCCAATACTATTTCTAAGGTTAATGTTAGTTGGGCAGAATTTTCAGTTTTTATGCCTTGTCTTTACTGTTCTATTGGTCAATTTTGCAGTGGAAATTTGGCAAAATGATCAACATTAAAGTTGTTCCTTATTTTGTCTAGTTGAATTTCCTTTTTTGAATCACTCCATTTGGAGTTTTGTAGCTCAAGTTATGGTCCAAAAACCACAACTGGCCGGATTGAAAATTTTCTGCACTGACCATATCTACAGTACAGTGAACAGTGATTATAACTCACTTGTTGGATAGGTTTTGGTCATAATTTGGGTTAGGTTTCTTCATGAAAGTTGTTGGTTTATATCTCAGCTTATTTCTGGTAAAATTTCAGGTCAATTGGACCATTCTACACTGAGTTATGGCCAAATGATCAAACACTATTCATTTGGTCATTTTGCAGAAATAGACTGCAAGTCACCTGGATTAGGGCAAGCTTTTGTCCCACTTGATTTGGTTTTATGGGCATGATTTCTTCACCAAAGTTGTGCCATTATGTGTCTAATTTCATGTCCAATTTGCCTTGCACCAATTGAACCTGTAAAATTCAAGTTATGGCTACCCAAACCTGCTGGACTTATGTCCAATTCTGCAGGTCACCATGGGCAGCCACACCAACAGCAATTCCCACTAATCAAACCACCTCATTTTCTGTTTAAACATAACCAAATGGTCACTAATTGACCATTAAAACTCACTTTCATCATTACATAATCAAAGTCTCCATTTCATGCTCAAACCCTAACTCTAATTTCCAATTCATGGCATACACACACCAAACTCATACCAAATCACTTTATCCATCATCTATACTCATCAATAAAATAATTAAGCCACTTACTTTCATCAAAAACCAAAAATCCTTAAACTTTCTCCTGGCTAAAAAATTTAGAGATTTTATTTACTCAAATTTTTCTTTTAATTTCACACAATTTCTACTTGATTTAGCATGCTTACAAGATTAAAGAAAGAAAAGAAATTATTTAGGGCACTAACCTTGAATGGAGCAGAATTTTAAGCTACCCAAACTTCTTTTTTTCTTCCTCTTTTGGCTGTCTAGAGGATGTTCAAGTTGCTAGATTAATTTTTTGTGAAGCAAGTTTGTGGTTTCAAGGTGAAATAAGGTGAGGTTTGGGAGCTTTAGTGAGCTTTCATGGTGGAATGGCTTTGGAAGAGAAAGTGACGCCTAGTTTGGGTGAGGACGAGCAGATGGCTTTTTTTTTTTTGTCTCAATTATCTTCTTTAATAGGTTAATTTAAGTGGTGCTTAATTGTGATTGGTGGATAGGTTTTTAATGACATCATATGATGTCATAATTAGGTATTTTCTTTCATTTTCTTTTCTTCTCTTCTCTACTCATTTCCAATTTAATTTTTAGCAATATTTATTTGTATTTTAGATCATAATAATTATTTGCTTAACTGGACAAGTCGGCCAAAAATCATCTCTGAAGACGAAATGACCAAAATGCCCTTCGTTTGGCTTAACGGGCCAAAATTGTCTGTACCAATTGAAAAAATTTTCTAAGTATTTTCTTGGCATTCTAATGCCATAGAAACCTCAATGACTCTTTTCTGGAGTCCCAACAATTATTTTATGAATTTTCCCCTAGGTCTAGGTCTCCTAGTTGCGAGATCCGCAACTTCCCACTGGGTTACCCATCGCTAGGGCACCGGCTCATTCAACTTAGTTGTATTTTATTTCTAAAATTTTTCCTAAATTTTTCTTATTAATATTTGAATTAATTATGGTTCCTCACTTTAGTTTAAATATTTTTCTGGACGTTCTAGCTGTCCGGACTAACACTGGTCACCAGAACAATAGAATGTATGGAGTTGCTACAGGGAGAGTGTTACACATAGTCACCACGGTTCTGATTGAAAATGGATTTGCCCTTAATTTCTTGCCAAGTGCCACCTTGGTGGTAAGGGCCTTTGACGGTATGAGGAGGGAGGTACTAGGAGACATCAACTTGTCGCTTCAAATCGGGGCATGCACTTTCAACGTCACATTCCAGGTGATGGACATTAAACCTACGTACACCATGCTTCTAGGGAGACTGTGGATCCATTCAGCAAATGCCATACTTTCGACCCTGCACCAAAGAATTAAATACATCATGAACGACAGGATCATTACTGTAAAGGGGGAAGAAGCCATGCTAGTCACCAAGCCACAATCACTTCCTTATGTGGAAGCAGCTGAAAAGTCCTTGGAAAGTTCTTTCCAAACTCTAGAGTTGCAAGAAATTACCCTGAGGGATGAAGGGGCTACGGCTATGGTTGCAAAGGTAATGCTTAAGAGCGAATATGAGGTAGGCAAGGGGCTAGGCGCCACATTGCAGGGGATTGTTGAACCCATACCCGCTATTCAAAAGATTGGCCGTTTCGGCCTAGGATTTGAGGAAAATGCTCTTATGGATGGGCGATTTTGGAGAAGGAACATGCTTTAGGATCAGCGATTTGACCAAAGAGTCGGAAAAATGAAGTTTGTCCCAAAAATCATAGATGTCTTCACCAAACCAATCCTTGAGAATCCCGAGAAGGGTGAAGAATCACCCGAAGAACAATCTGTTGATTTCATACAATTAGACTCCCTCTATGAAGCCCTAATCTCGCCAATTGCTGAGGGGCAAGAACTAGATAATTGGGAAGCAGAGGACCTTCCTGTGCTTAATCTCGAGTAAAGTGCATTTTGTTATCTACATTTGATCATTTTGTCCATGGTGACAAGTGCAATGCTGTAAATGGACCCTTTTCTTATAATTTGAATGTTAATGAATTAATAGTGCATTTTGTATCCAATTCTCTTTTCCTTTTTCTCTTGAAATCCATTCTTATAATATATTCCACTTTCGTTTCTTCAGGACCATTTGTCAATTAACGCCTAATAATTCAATAGACTCAAAAATTCCTCTTGTTAATTTTGGAACTCCCATAACTACCATTATTTCAAGTGATTTCGAAGAAGAACTTGCAGAAGAAAGGGGTGAAAGAGACGAACCTCCCCTAGTTCCTTGTGGGAATGAAACGCACACCATAAATCTAGGCACAGAAGAAATAAAGAGGGAACTTAAGGTTGTAGGGAGTGGAGAATTAGAAGATATGGTCGGTTTGCTCAAAGAATTCTTGGATGTATTTTCATGGAGCTATGATGATATGACCGGCTTTGACCCTCACATAGTGACGCACAAAATTCCCTTAATTCCCGAGACAATTCCGGTAAAGCAGAAGTTAAGAAGAATGAATCCCGACACCCTGCTCAAGGTTAGGGATGAAGTCAAAAAGCAATATGATGCTGGATTTTTAGAAGTGGTCAAGTACCCTCTGTGGATAGCCAATGTTATCCTGGTAATGAAAAAGGATGGGAGAGTCAGGGTGTGTGTTGATTACAGGGATCTAAATAAGGCAAGTTTGAAGGATGATTTTCTTCTCCTGCACATAGATGTGCTAGTAGACAATGCTGCAGGATTGGGTAGATGTTCATGTATTGATGGGGCATCCGGATACGACTAAATCCACATGGATGAAGAAGACAAAGAGAAAATTGCTTTCATCACTCAGTGGGGGGTATTCTGTTATCAGGTCATGCCATTTGGGTTGAAGAATGCTGGGGCTACCTACCAACGTGCTATGGTCACGTTATTCCATGATATGATGCACAAAGAAGTAGAGGTATATGTGGATGATATGATCATCAAATCTCGAGAGGGAGAAAGTCATGTCCAAGTGCTGAGGAAAGTATTCCAAAGGCTCAGAAAGTATCAGCTGAAGTTGAACCCAGCCAAATGTGTGTTTGGAGCAAGATCTAGAAAATTGTTGGGATTCATAGTGAGTGAAAAGGGAATAGAAGTGGATCTAGATAAAGTTCGAGCCATTCAAGAAATGCCATCCCCAAAAACAGAGAGGGAGGTACGTAGTTTCCTGGGGAAGCTGAACTACATCTTGAGATTTATTTCCAACCTTACTACTAAGGCTGAGCCCATCTTTAAGCTACTTAGAAAGAACAATACCACTCAATGGGATTCAGTTTGTCAAGAGGCTTTCGAGAAAATTAAGCAGTACTTGTCAAACCCGCCGATATTGGTCCCTCCGGTGGCGGGAAGGCCGTTGATTCTATACATGGCAGTCCAACAGAGTTCAATGGGATGTTTTTTGGGGCAACATGATGATACAGGCCAAAAGGAGAGGGCCATTTATTACCTGAGCAAGAAATTCAATGACTGCGAGTCAAGGTACTCTTTCCTAGAGAAAACTTGTTGGCATTGGCCTGGACGGCGAATCGGCTTAAACACTACATGTTGAATCATAAGACATGGCTCATCTCCCGAATGGATCCTATCAAGTATGTATTTGAAAGCCCATTTGTGCCAAGGAGGATAGCCAAATGGCAGGTCATACTCTCTCAATATGACATTGTCTATATGACCCGGAAAGCAGTAAAAGGTAGCGTAATCGCCGATCTCCTAGCAGAAAACCCTATCCAAGATTATGAAGCCTTGGATTTTGAATTTCTTGATGAGCATGTTAACGAAGTCGACGGTGAGGAAAAAGAACTAGCTAATGTATGGGAAATCTATTTTGATGGAGCTGTAAATTTGTCTGGTAATGGGATTGGAGCTGTGCTGGGATCCCCTGGCGGAAAACACTTCTCGATAGCTATCAAGTTAAGATTTAACTACACCAACAACATCGCAGAATATGAAGTCTGTGTGATAGGTTTACAAGCTGCCATCGAAATGAAAGTCAGGAAGTTGGAGGTATATGGAGATTCGGCCTTGATCATTTATCAAGTCAAGGGAGAATGGCAAACCAAGGACCTGAAGTTGATCCCATATCAGAAGTACCTGATGGAATTAATCAAGAAATTTGAAGAAATTTCTTTCACTCACCACAGTCAGGACGAGAATCAATTCGCGGATGCCTTAGCCACCCTGGCTGTCATGGCTCAAATGGAAGAGGGGCAGATAACTCAGGTATTGTAAATCAAAGCAAGGAGTGAGCCAGCTTACTGTTTCATGGCCGAGGAAGAAATTGATGGCAAACCCTAGTACCATGATATCCAGGTCTACGTCAAAACCAGGGAATACCCTCCAGGGGCAAGCAGAAATGAAAAGAGAATGATCAGGAGATTAGCTTTGGGATACTTCCCTAGTGGTGAAATTCTGTACGAAAGGAGCCCCAATGGCGAATTGTTGAGATGCGTGGATGCAAAAGAAGCAAGTAAAATCCTTTTTGAGACTCATGAAGGAAATTGTGCAACCCATACTAATGGACATATGATGGCCAAGCAAATTATGAGACGGGGAAACTTTTGGACTACTATGGAGAAAGATTGCATCAAGTACTTTCAGAAATGTCATAAATGTCAAATCTATGCAGATCCAATAAATGTTCCGCCTCACTAATTGTTCAACCTCGTCACGCCATGGCCTTTCGCAATATGGGGCATCAACGTGATTGATCCCATTAATCCCAAGGCATCCAATGGGCATAAGTTCATCTTGGTATCTATTAACTATTTTTCTAAATGGGTCGAAGCGACGTCATATGCCCACATCACGCAGAACACATTCCTCAAATTTCTCCGAAATAATGTCATCTGCCGACACGGCCTCCCCAGAGAAATGGTCACTGACAACGCTAAGAATTTGAATGGTCCGAAGGTCCAAAGTTTATGTGACCAATACAAGATTTGACATCTTAATTCTTCACCATACCGTCCCCAGATGAATGGAGTGGTGGAAGCCGCTAACAAAAATCTCAAGAGGATCATCTGGAAAATGACCATCACCTATAGAGATTGGCATGATATGCTTCCCTATGCTCTTCATGCTTACCGGACCTCCGTAAGAACATCAACTGGGGCAACTCCATATTCGCTGGTTTACGAAATGGAAGCTATTTTGCCAATAGAAGTAGAAATTCCTTCCCTGAGGATTCTAAAAGAATCAGGAATTGATGAGTCAGAATGGATCCAATAGAGGTTGGACCAACTGAATTTGCTAGACAAGAAAAGGTTAGCAGCAGTGTGTCATGGGCAATTATACCAAAGAAGAATGGCTAGGGCATGTAACAAAGGCGTTCGCCCGCGTGAATTCCAACCAGGAGATCTGATCCTGAAAAAGGTGCTTCTGAATCAAAACGATGCCCGAGGCAAATGGTCGCCAACATATGAGGGACCCTACGTGGTTAAAAAGGCATTTTCTGGTGGGGCCCTGATCTTGACCCATATGGACGACGAAGAATTTCCAAGACCCGTGAATGCTGACACTGTCAAAAGGTATTATGCCTGGAAAAAAAAAATAAAATAAAATAAAAAAAAAAGAGGTGGTAGGGGTGAAAACCAGAAAGGGTGCTCCTAGCAAAATGTGTGAAAAAAGGCGAAAACCCGAAAGGGCGCTTTATGTAAAATGAGTGAAGGGTGAAAACCCGAAAAGGCACCCTGAAAAAGTGATAAAAAAAAAAATCTAGGGGCGAAAACCCGAAAGGGTGCCCTTAGAACCAGAAAATGGAGAAATAAGAAAGGGGATACGGGACCAGGAAAGGAAATAAACCACCATGGCATGAATATTCGTCAATAGAGTACTTGAAATAATGGCAGTTAAGGGACTTCAAAGTCAACTACAAGGAATCTGTGAGATCCATTCTTGTACCCTTTTTCTTTGAAACTGTACATTTTTCTCTCAAACCATAATAAAGTCATCCTTTCACTTTAATCTATCATCTTTACACATTTACATTTTAATTTATTTTTTGCTTACACTCATATTTTCTTTCTCGTATACTCACACTCTAATACTGTCTTTTTCTACATCTTTATTTTGTGCACTATTAATCTGTTAAAATTTTGTCATAAGATTAGGATTTGGATATTGATAACCTCATGTACTTTGCTAAGAGATTTGCAGGAAATGATCGATAAAAAAAAAAGAAAAAACTAGGGGTGAAAACCCGGAAGGGCGCATCTAGTTAGATGGGCAGAGGGGAAAGTGAAAACCCGCAAGGGCGCTTTTCGCAAAATAACAAGAAAGTCGAGGACCGAAAGGGCATCCTGGGAAGTGAGTAAGAAATGGAAAGTGATAGGTTAAGTCATGACACTCGTCCTCCATTAATCGTTTATCTTCGGGATCCTGTTAAGTACACTTCGACGTGGAAGAACTTCTCGTGTCAGGTTAGGCTTGCTTTGTTAGCATCTTTAATTTTTAGTATTTAAATTCCTGTCATCAACCTCTAGTTCCTTGATCCAAGTTGATTTTAATTTTCATCATTTAAATTTCTTGCTATCAACCTCTAGTTCCTTGATCCAAGTTGATTTTAATTTCAGCATTTAAATTTTCTATCATCAACCTCTGGTTCCTTGATCCAAGTTGATTTTAATTTCAGCATTTAAATTTTCTATCATCAACCTCTGGTTCCTTGATCCAAGTTGATTTTAATTTTTGCAGTTAAATTTCCTGTCATCAATCTCTGGTTCCTTGATCCAAGTTGATTTTAATTTTCAGCATTTAAATTTCTTGCTATCAACCTCTGGTTCCTTGATCCAATTGATTTTAATTTCAGCATTTTAATTTCCTATCATCAACCTCTGGTTCCTTGATCCAAGTTGATTTTAATTTTCAGTATTTAAATTTCTTGCTATCAACCTCTGATTCCTTGATCCAAGTTGATTTTAATTTCAGCATTTAAAATTACTGTCATCAACCTCTGGTTCCTTAATCCAAGTTTATTTTAATTTTTGCATTTAAATTTCCTGTCATCAACCTCTGGTTCCTTGATCCAAGTTGATTTTAATTTTCAACATTTAAATTTCTTGCTATTAACCTCTGGTTCCTTGATCCAAGTTGATTTTAATTTTAGCATTTAAATTCCCTGTCATCAACCTCTGGTTCCTTGATCCAAGTTAATTTTAATTTTCGCATTTAAATTTCCTGTCATTTGATTTTAATTTTCAGCATTTAAATTTCTTGCTATCAACCTCTATTCCTTGATCCAAGTTGATTTTAATTTTTGCATTTAAATTCCTGTCATCAACCTCTGGTTCCTTAATCCAAGTTGATTTTAATTTCGTGCATTTAAATTTTCGAGTTGATTTTTAATTTCAGCATTTAAATTCCTGTCATCAACCTCTGGCTCCTTGATCCAAGTTGATTTTAATTTTCGTATTTAAATTCCTGTCATCAACCTCTGGTTCCTTTATCCAAGTTGATTTTAATTTCGTGCCTTTAAATTTCTGAGTTGATTTTTAATTTTTGCATTTAAATTCCTGTCACCAACCTCTGGTTCCTTGATCCAAGGTGATTTTAATTTTGCATTTAAATTTCTTGTCATCAACCTCTGGTTCCTTGATCCAAGTTGATTTTAATTATCAGCATTTAAATTTCTTGCTATCAACTTCTTGTTCCTTGATCCAAGTTGATTTTAATTTTTGCATTTAAATTCCTGTCATCAACCTCTGGTTCTTGATCCAAGTTGATTTTAATTTCGTGCATTTAAATTTCTGAGTTGATTTTTTATTTCAGCATTTAAATTCCTGTCATCAAACTCTAGTTCCTTGATCCAAGTTGATTTTAATTTTCGCATTTAAATTCCTGTCATCAACCTCTGGTTCTTGATCCAAGTTGATTTTAATTTTGTGCATTTAAATTTTTGAGTTGATTTTTTAATTTTTGCATTTAAATTCCTGTCATCAACCTCTGGTTCCTTAATCTAAGTTGATTTTAGTTCCCAACTTTAACTTCCAAGTAAAATTTTGAGTCTCAACGTTTTAATTTTTGATACCCAATCACCCAAAATATGGGTCTGAATCTTTACATAATTCCTATACGGGAAAATTTTATTCCCTTCAATAGAAATTATGTAAAGAGGGGTAGCTGTTGACACCATATTTTGGCCGATCACCGAAGTCAATGAATTTGAAAATCGACCCCCAACCAACATTCTTCAGTTACAAGTGACTTGATCAGGAAATAAACCGATCTCGCATCTAGTCGAATGCTTTCCAACCTCTCAACAAAGGAGATCAAACCAATATCAGGTCTCCGTACCATCCAATCTCATTTCCGATCTCTTGTCAAAGGAGATCAAACTAATATCAGGTCTCTGTGCCATCCAATCTTATTTCCGATCTCTCCTTTATAAATATTGTGGAAAATCGTTTAATAAAGTTAAGGTTTCAGTTCGACTTAATGGTGTTTTCGATCTTAAGTATTCAAATCAAGTTTCCAATTTTAATGATCTAAGTTCTATCCGGTGTTTGGTCTCGGCTTAGGCCGATCTCATGGTTACAATGTTCTTCGGACCTCTTATACTTAGATTAATAATCGCTTTTAAGTGTGATGTCCTGATACATTCAAACAATTAAGCACTCATACAATTTGGATACTTTCCGATCTCATCAAGAAATTGAACAAAAGGGATTTCATTTCATCTCAAAATAAAAGTATAAGTCATTCGGCTAGAGGGTCGCCCCTAGCCTGTTCTACATTAACATTTTCCTCATCCTCTCTCTCTCTCTCGGTTTCCTCCTCGCTCCCCTCTTTGTCTCTGGGAGCAAGATCCACCATCCAGGAGAAGTCTTTCACAGGATAACGCCTCTCAAGTTCGGCTAGAAGATCACTGCGTGCATTCACATAAGCACCAGCTTCCCTCGTCACAGCCTCTTCTTCCTTCGTTTTGAGCTCCTTAGTAAAGCGAGCGACGTCGGCAGTTCGGAGTGATCGAGCTTTCCCAAGTTCATGAGCCTGTTCGACCACCTTATCCTCATAGGATTTCATTCGACCTTTGATTTCAGCAATATAGTCTTGGGCGGATGAAAGTTGGGCTCGGGCGGAAGCTGCATCGTGGATCGCTTTCAGAATCTCCTGCCTTAGAAGATGAGCCTTTTCCCTGATTATGTACTGATTCACCAGGCTCTCTACGCTTAAACTCATTATCTGAGCCAGGAGATCATTAATCTTATCTGGGGTCAGCTTGTTCCGATCCTCCTGGAGGCATATGGTAGCACCCAGAACTTTGGCCAAGCCTAGATTCTCCCGAACGGATAAGTTCTTCTCTAGAGAATGAATGAGGACTTGGGCACCATGAGAAAGGGTCCTCACAGTAGGTTGGAAAGACCCCCCCTTCCGCACTTGAAAGAACAGGTGGAGGTGGTGGTTCTTCTTGTCGAGGGGGAGAAAGAGCTACCTCCACTTCTGGGACCGGTTGCCTAAAAGGTCGAGACGAGTCTCCCAGCACTTCTCCTGAATCCCACCTTGGTGTCTGTGATGCCACGGCAATCTTCATTTTTCGTACCTTCTGGGAGACTTCTCTTTTCCACTTGCGGCTCTCCTTTGTGCCTTCGCCTCCAACCATGTTTGCATAGAAAAATAGTTAGTGAGATTACCTAAATTAGGAGACTAAAGATTTAGGTTATACTGGTCCTGGGTCCGAGGTCAGAGAGCTGCAGTTCATAGTCTTCATTGGCGATCATCCGCATCAGCCACTATCTCAGTTTGGCCATAACAATGTATAAGCAAGAATACTTGTGAGTGGCAGCCTGATCCTTTAATTCCATTACCATGGCACCCTCGTCCCTACTCAGGGCGATCTTCTTTGGAATTAATGGGCCCAGATACTGCTAGCTACATGGGAAACCTTCAAAACTATTCGGAATTTCGCTCCTCAACATAAAGAAGTGATTCATCTATTTTTTCAGTGAAGAAGGGAGATCGGTAAAAGCCCACAGTGCGATTTGGCTTGGAAGAACCAATACTCGTCGTCCTTTCGATGAGTAAGTCTATGCAGCTCAACAAAAACCTTTGCTGTAGGCTCGAGCTTCTTGGCTCGGCATAAGCATCTAAAAGCCACCAGAATTCGCCATGAGTTCGGATGTACTTAGGCTATACATACGTGGTGGAACTTTAAAACGTCCTTAAAGAAGTTGACAAGAGGAAATCGGAGCCCGGCTTTTAATTGCTCTTCATATATCATGATTGCATCATTTTCATCAAAGAAGTGATCGGCTCGGAGATTACTATGGCATCTGATAAGCTTGTACGAGTCGGTTCGAAGGTTGTACTCTTAACTAATGAATTGCATATCGGTTTCTTGGAGGATTGACCCCAACTCATCTATGAGGAGATTTTCTCTCCCAGAGGAAGGTGTTCGTCTTGATTGTGCCGCTTGACCGTGGGCGGAAGTAGAGGTCATAGGAGGCTCAGATCGCCCACTTGGCCTGACCACCTCAACTTCATCCGACGTCCAAGAAATATGGAAGGAAGGTGGGCTCGCCGCTCTCTGACCCTCGGCATCGCTCATTTTCAAAGAAATAAAAGAAGTTTAACTAAGAGAAGGATTAAAACCCTTACCGGAATGTGATCGGTGCCGGAAAAACTTGAAGAAATGAGAGAATTTTGAAGTTGCTAGCAAAGTGCTGAAAGTGACATAAGAGACCAAATAACTGACCCCCCCCCCCTATTTATACCTGTCTGAGCATTTAATGCTCATGAAGTCCCAAGCGGCGCTTTGGTTAGCGGAATTAACACTTTTTTGACATGTCGCAGGAAGGTTCCAGAAAGACAATAATAAAATCGAATAAAATGAGATCGGCTAGTTAGGGTTATCGGATTGTGCAAATTTTTAGGGCCACAGATCAGCTAATGACGATTTAGTTAAAGATCAGATCGGATACGCACATCAAAGATTGAAAAACAACCAATGCAATAATTAAATAATAACCTTCAAATAAAATTTCATTTCATTTCCAAAAGGTCATATTACATCATTTGGGCGATCTCAAGAGATCGGATTAAATCATTAAGAGAACCTTTAAAGGTCAGATTACATTATTTGGGCGATCTCTAAAGATCGGCGCTACATCCTACCTAGTAAGGACCTATGTCAAAGCCTAGTCTTGTGGCTGAATCAAAAGATGTGTTTCATCAGAAAGCTAGCCATAGGCATCAGATAAATGTGCATCTCATATGGGGTGACTATGACTCTCATGATGGTGAGTGGAGTCATCGTTGATGTCATCGACCAGAACCGAGCTGCAGTCAAGACGCCCGATGTGGTGAGGAGCCAAATGAACTTCAAGAGGCGATCACCGATATTAAGATGGAAATTAGCAGTCCTCTCACCTGATATCGATTCATCGATTATATCGGTAGACTAATTCGAGATCGGCACGATCGACATTTTCGATCTTGATCGATAAATTAGTCTGGCTCCCTCACTGTCATCAGATATTGTTCTCATGATTCTCTGATCACTGGGATCATAAATTTTCAGTTGAGGAGCAAGAAGAACAGTGGGAAAAAGATCAAAAGCAGTCACCATAATCAGAATTTTCACCAGAGAAGCTAGAACAAGAGAAATGGAGAAATGGAAGGAGGAGGAATGAAGTGTAGAGGAGTTTTCTCGCTGGTACATATATATAGGGGCCTGAGCATTTATTGCATACAGAAACCGAAGCGGATGCATCGGTAACTGAAGAATTAATTACTTTGACTAAGGCAGGTCGGGTAAAGAAGAAAGTTCTAGAATGGGAGAAATTGGGAAAAGGGGCCCGATATGAGAGATCAGAAAAGGGTCATAACAAAGAGATCGGAAGGAATAGAGATCGGAAAGCTCGAAGAGGATGAAATGACTTCCAATAACTCTCTACATAATTAGAGCTGAGGTAGTTAAAGCGTTGTAGGCATGATCAAATCTTCACCGCATGCCCCATTTGCAGAATCTCCCACATTGCTGATAGGCGTCAAAACAGTTATGGAAGTTCTGTACATCTCAATCTCAACCATTGATCATACTTGTAAGGACGAACCCGGAGCCCTTGGATCAAAAGGCAGACGATAGGTCAGGCGCCTTTTATTTCTAGCCTTTGGATCTGTCCTGACGGGCAAGATCCTGAGCCGTTGGATTAAGAAGAGAAAAGACAGATATTCTGAATAGGATCCCAGTCATCCATTTTGATTCTCTTTAATTTTCAGACATCAGATTATGTCCTTTTAAATCCAAACCTTTGATCTCCCCAAGGGGAGATCCTGACCCTTCATTAGTAGCACCCGTTCCCTATAAATACCTGCATGCAAAACTGTAGAGGGGACCGGGGGGGGGGGGGGGCAAAAAAAAAAAGGGTGGTGATTATAGTGGAAAGGCTCTAAAATTTAATTCAGTCTTGCTGCTTTACCATTCTAAGCTTGCATAAAAATTGAGAAACTTCAGAAACTAGTTTTCACAAATATCTCCATTAATAGAGTTTTCAAACCTTGAAATTCTTCATTTTCAGTTTGTTCATCACTCTACCACACCATTTCCGTTCAGTCTCGTCTTCATCACCCCAACATCAACACATTATTCTCTCAGCTTGATTTCATTCTGACCCAGTTTTCGTAGCTTCGGCTCAACAGCACTTTAACCTGGTTTTTGGCAATCTCTAAGTAAGCATTGGTCCTTGTATCACTAGCTTTCAACTCCATAATACTTGTGATCTCCATAGTCAGTTTGGTAGCCTCAACCTCACACAGGTTGTAACATCCTCACTTTAGCTAGTCCGTACAGTCTACTATTCTGGAGACCAGTGTCGGTCCGGACAGCTAGAACGTCTGAAAAAATATTTAAACTAAAGTGAGGAACCACAATTAACTCAAATATTAATAAGAAAAATTTAGAAAAAATTTTAGAAATAAAATACAACCAAGTTAAATGAGCTGGTGCTCTAACGATGGGTAACCTAGTAAGAAGTTGCGGTTCTCGCAACTAGGAGCCCTAGACCCGGGGGAAAAATTATAAAATAATTTTTGAGACTCCAGAGAAGGGTCATTGAGGTTCTTATGGCATTAGAATGCCAAGAAAATGCTTAGAAAAATTTTTCAATCGGTACAGAAAATTTTGGCCCGTTAAGCCAAACGGAGGGCATTTTGGTCATTTTGTCTTAAGAGATGATTTTTGGCCGACTTGTCCAGTTACGCAAATAATTATTATGATCTAAAATATGAATAAATATTGCTAAAAATTAAATTGAAATTGAGTAAAGAAGAGAAGAAAAGAAAATTAAAGAAAATGCTAATTATTACATCATATGATGTCATTTAAATTTCCTCCACCAATCACAATTTGTTAAACTCATTAAAAGAGATAAAAGAGACCAAAAATTGAAAAACCAATCTGAATCTTCAACCTTTGGGCAGCCAAAAACGTTGAGAGAGAGAGAGAGAAGAGGTTCCACCATTTTCAAGCTTAAAAGCTTGAATTTCCTCTCCATTTGTTCACCAAAATTGCCAAGTCCCTTCACAAAAATTTGATCTTTCACCTAGAAAAAGCTATTGGCAGCCAAAGAAGAAGAGATTAGGGAGGTTTAATCAAGGTTAAGTGAAGCTCAAAAAGGTTAGTGCACTAAACAATTTCTTTTCTTTCTTTAATCCTGTAAGCATGCTAAATCAAGTAGAAATTGTGTGAAATTAAAAGAAAAGCTTGAGTAAATGAAATCTCTAAATTTGGAAGCCATGAGAAAGTTTAAGTATTGTTGGTTTTTGATGAAATTAAGTGGCTTAATTATGTTATTGATGAGTATAGATGATGGATAAAGTGATTTGGTATGAGTTTGGTGTGTGTATGCCATGAATTGGAAATTAGAGTTAGGGTTTGAGCATGAAATTGAGACTTTGATCATGTGATGATGTAAATAGGTTTTAATGGTCAATTAATGACCATTTAGTTCTGTTTAAATAAAAAATGAAGTGTGTTGAGTGATGGGATTTGGGTTTAGTGTGGCTGTCCTAAGTGACCTGCAGAATTGGACATGAGTCCAACAGATTTGGGTAGCCATAACTTGAATTGTAGAGGTTCAATTGGTGCAAGGCCAATTGGACATGAAACTAGACACATAATGGCACAACTTTGGTGAAGAATCCATGCCCATAAAACCAAACCAAGTATACCAAAAGCTTGCCCTAATCCGGGTGACCTGCAGTCTATTTCTGCAGAATGACCAAATGAATAGTGTTTGGTCATTTGGCCATAACTCAGTGTAGAATAATCCAATTGACATGAAATTTTACCAGCAACAAGCTGAGATATATACCAACAACTTTCATGAAGAAACCTAACCCAAATTATGACCAGAACCTATCTAACAAGTGAGTTGCAATCACTATTCATTGCACTATAGATATGGTCAGTCTAGAAAAATTTCAATCTGGCCAGTTGTGGTTTTTGGACCATAAACTCCAAATCGAGTGAATCAAAAAAGTAAATTCAACTAGACATAATAAGGAACAACTTTCATATTGATCATTTTGCCAAATTCCCACTACAAAAATGACTAATGAAACAGTAAAAACAAAGCATGAAAACTGAAAATTCTGTCCAATTAACATTAAGCTTAGAAATGGTATTGGCAACCAATACCAACAAATTTTGAATGCAAAATGTGGTATGTTGGGAGTATTAAAACCAATTTACCTATTGTCTATGCAAAAGTCAACATTTTAGTTGACTAATGAAATGAATAGTAACATTCAAACTTGAAATTCAAAATTTGTGAAACTTAAAAGTGCAAAATGCCCTAGTAGGCCTAATGTGATTGGTTTGGATAGGTTGGCATGCCAATAGGGTTTTGATAGCAGTACTGTGTATGATGTATGGCTTCATTGCCATTCTGTGATGTGATAGCCTATGGCTATACTGATTATGATGTTTTACTTAGCTTTATGCCTTATTGCTTTTATGCCTTATTAGCCATTCTGTTTGCACACCGGGAGACACATTGTGACCGATGGTGTGACGGCCCGAGGTACCTGGTGCCCAATGCTAGTTTACCCGTTTATCCAGTCCAGTCAACTTGTATAGGTTACTTGGGCATGAAAAAGTATAACTGTAATTGAACTGATTATTAAAGAAAATATGGAAATTAAATATTAAGAATGATTACAATAAAATACAAAGAAGCTCAAAATCATTAAGAAAATGATTAACAAGATGCATGAAGGAGTTAATATCATAAAATGTAATTAGCCCTCGACTAAACAATAAGTTAGTAATTATTCATTTCTTATGAACACAATAACTAGGAAATCATTTTTTTTTATTTTCATATTATATTTTCTTATATTATTGGCACCACTAAGCTTTATGCTTAGTGCGTCGCTTTTGCAACGCGTAGGTACTGAAGATTTGGATAGAGGGCCCAGTAGACCATAGATTGGATAAGGCCGCTCACACTTTTACACAGTGTCCGTGTCACCTCCTCAGGAATGCATATAGATAGGGCCCATATAGATCATATTTTATATTTTTGTATAAAATGCTTAGATATTGTATTGTAATGTATATTATGAACAAGTAATTAATAGGAATGCGATGTAAATTAATAAATTAGTTTTTTCATATGTAATTAATTTATATATCATGTAAATTATGAAATATGCAATTATTTTTGTAAGTTATGTAAATTAAGGAAATTTGAAAATTTTGCTTCTATAATTTGAGAATGTTTACATATGAATTGAGTATGACTGGAAATGTATGGAAATGATTATGAAATTGAAATGTATGGATGAGATTTGAAATATGAGAAAATTATGAGAATGATTGATGAGATAGTTATGATTAGCATGGATAAGATTTTATTTTAAAAATATTGTTGAAGTTCAAACAGGTGAATATTGAAATACGCCAAATGATAATAAATTAGGAGAAACTCCACTTGTTTCTTCATCGAAAAATAATTGATATTAAATTAAATGAATTCAAAATTATTAAAAAAATAAAGTAAGATAAGTTAGGGTGCTCCGGCACCGATTGTAGCACGCCTTGCTCGGCTACACTATAGTTGGGTGTGGGGTGTTACACAGGTAAGTGCCTAGACTGTCATTTTGTTGAACGCTCGCGTTTTACTTTCTTTGCTTTTATTCTCGAAATTTTCATCAAATCCAATCATACTAATGATGCCACGTAGATCCTTCAGGCCGATATTTATTCTCTTGAGTTTACTTTTTCCATTCATAAGTTCACGTTATTTATTTGTTCTTAGTTTCATTTCCTTCGAATATAGGTGTTCCGGTTGCGGGTAACTTATAGGTAATTTAGTAGCAATATCCTAACGTGATAGTTTCTTTTGAATAAGTAAAATAATCAAAGAATGAATAGGAAATCAAGAGAAAAGTCATGAGGTCAGGCTACTAAGCGTGTCTAGGAAATAGCGTAATAGAGCGGGAATCGAGATAAAACCCCAGACTAGTAACCGAGAGAGATCGGATATAGACAGCCAAAGAGTTCGGACAAGGTAGTCATATACGAGATCGGTGAAAAGTTCGATCTTATGTCACGAACACTTTAAGAGGTCGAGGCAGAGTTCTTACCCGATCCTCATTCAAACAAAAACACGAAAATTGGAGGGGAGTTCTTATCCGAGATCCTTCATTAAAACTTTGAACCGAACACTTTAAGAGGTCAGGGGAGAGTTCTTACCTGATCCTCAAATAACAACACGGAGATCGGAGGAGAGTTCTTATCTGGGATCCTTCTTTTAAAATTTTTGAACCAAACACAGAGGGCAGGGGAGAGTTCCTACCTGATCCTCATTCAAATGAAAACTCGAAGATCAGAGGAGAGTTCTTATTCGAGATCCTTCTTTTAAAATTTTGAACCAAACACAAAGGTCAGGGGAGAGTTCTTACCCGATCCTCGTTCAAACAGAAAACACGGAGATCGGAGGAGAGTTCTTATCCAAGATCCTTCATCAAATTTTAAACCAAACACTTTAAGAGATCGAGGGAGAGTTCTTACCTGATGCTTATTTAAATCAAATATGAGGAGACCGGAGGAGAGTTCTTATTCGAAATCTCCAGCATAAAATTTTTTAAAACATACCTAGGGATCGGGAGATGCTCCACCCCGAGCTCTTTTAACAAAATTCAAATTTAACAACACAACTCCAATACACAAGGCTACTTTAATTCGAACATCTATTCTCTAAAGGGCCATCTCATGAACTCGTGTTCTTGGGCAACCCAAAATGAGTGAAATATCAAACATTCCTTATTTTTGCACAAAGGATTAACATCATCACTATCCCAACCCCCTAATTACCCTTTTAATTTATGAAAGAGCATAACATTAAATCTGTTTACCCTCATTGAGGGATGAGGCGGGGTGCCTAACACCTTCCCCGCCCGTATATGGACCCCGAACCTAGAATCTCTGTTTTCAAAGTGGTTTCTTTTAAATTTATTTTCACAAATGGTTTTCTTTAATTTCCCTCAAAATTAAAGTGGCAACTCCTCACTTCTCCCACTTTGGTGATGAGCTTTCGTTCAGGCGATCGCAAAATACCTTGTGACAGATGTAACAAACCAGCTGGTACTTGATGCTCTACCTTCACTTGCTGACAAGTTAGACATTTGGAAACAAATTCTGCCACATCACTTTTCATACCCGTCCACCAGTAATGTTCTTTCAGCCCTCTATACATTTTCATACCACTAGGGTGCATAGCAAAAGGAGACTCATGTGCTTCCTTCAAAATGATCTGCCTCAAATCAGCATCATTAGGAATGCATATTCTGCCCTAGTGAAGTAGTAGACCATCATCTCTCCCTGAAAATTCTGGTTTCCTGCCCTGTCGGACTTCTTTAATAGCTTCTGATACTTCAGATCATTTTGAGCAGCCATTATGATCTGATCAATCAACACTTGCTGTACATGCCATGCAACTGTTGTCTGCCCCTCATCATTAATTTCTAAGCTGGCATGCAATACTCTCAACTCATGTACCATAGACAAAGGAGAAACCCGTAGACTTGCCACGGTCTTACGACTTAAGGCGTCAACCACCACATTAGCTTCCCCTGGCTGATAGTCTATCAGACAATCATAGTCTTTTATCAACTCTAACTATCTCCTCTGTCTCAAATTCAACTCCTTCTGAGTGCCTAGATACTTCAAACTCTTATGATCTGTATACATGTAGCACTTCTCCCCATATAAATAATCTTAAGAGCAAATACAATAGCTGCTAGCTCCAAGTCATGTGTCAGATAATTCCTCTCATGCAGTTTCAGCTGGTATGATGCATAGGCAATGACATTCCACTCTTGCATTAGTACACAGCCTAACCCATTGTGAGAAGCATCGCTATAAATTGTGTATTCTTTACTCAGGGTAGGTAAAGTCAGGACTGGAGCCTCAGTCAAACACCTTTTCATTTCATCAAAACTCTGCTGGCATTTATCCATCCACTGAAATTTTACATCTTTTCGAAGTAGCTTAGTCAATGGAGATGCCAACATGGAGAACCCTTTCACAAATCGGTGGTAGTATCCAGCTAAACCTAGAAAACTGTGAATTTCAGTGATATTTCTAGGTGGCTTCCAATTAAGGACAACTACTATCTTACTTGGATCTACCTTGATGCCCTCTACCGATACTACGTACCCCAAGAAGGATATTTCTTTTAGCCAAAACTCATAATTTGACAATTTGGCGTATAGTTGTTTCTCCCTCAAAGTCTACAGTACAATCCGCAGATGTCTATCATGCTCCTCTACACTCCTCGAGTAGACCAATATATTATCTATGAATACCACAATAAACTGGTCAAGGTATGGTCTAAAGATAGTGTTCATCAGATCCATAAAAGCAGCCGGAGCATTAGTTAACTCAAATGGCATGACCAAAAACTCATAATGGCCATAGCGGGTTTTAGAGGTAGTTTTAGGAATACTCTACTCTTATACTTGCAGCTGATAATAACTCGATCTTAGGTCAATTTTGGAGGACACAGCTGGACCCCTCAACTGATCAAATAAGTCATCAATGCGGGGCAATGGGTATCTATTCTTTATTGTCACCTTATTCAACTACTGATAGTCAATACATAAACGGAGAGTGCCATCTTTCTTCTTAACAAACAACACTGGTGCTCCCCAAGGTGACACGATAGGGCAGATAAAGCCCTTGTCAAGCAGCTCTTGCAATTGCACTTTCAATTCTTTCAATTCTGCTGGTGCCATTCTATATGGTGTTATGGAGATTGGGTCCACACCAGGCATAACATCAATTTCAAACTGCACTTCTCTTTCTGGAGATAATCCCGGTAACTCATCAGGAAATACATACAGAAAGTCACTTACTGTAAGGATGTCCTTCAGTGCTGGCTCCCCACTTGGGTGTTTATTATATGTGCCAAGTATGCTTCACACCCCTTTCTGATCATCCTTCTGGCTAGTGTAGCCGAAATGATGTTTGATGGCAGTAACTGCCTCTCCCCATGTATTACCACATCACCGTACAGAGGGAGACCAAAAGTGATTGTCTTCAGTCTACAGTCAATCATGGCGTGATGCCTAGCTAACTAATCCATGCCCAAGATGATATCATAATCTTTGAAGGGCATTTCAATCAAATCTAACAGAAAAGTGTGTCCTTGGATCACCAAAGGACAATCTCTATAGATTCTATTGACTCTGACCTCTTGTCCTAATGGACTTGTTACTAGCACTTCAAAACTCATCTTGACACAGGGAACAACAAGAGAACTAACTACGCTAGCACTAACATCTGAATGGGTTGAACTTGGATCAAACAACAGAAAGACATCCTGATCAGAGATAGAGAAAGTATCAGTTATAATATCGGATGTCTCAGCTTCTTCCCACTGTCTCATAGTGTAAACTCTAGCCGGAGCACTCCCTTGTGCTGATTGGTTAACGGTACCCTGACTGCCATAAGCATTGCCTCTACCTCTGCCTCTTCCTTTGCTAATCGATTGTGAACCTTCGGTAGCAAAACTCTGAATAGGCCCTTCTGTAGTAGTAGGAGCTGGCCCAAATCTACGGGCACTGGTGCAGTCCTTAGCGAGATGGCCCGTGCCTCCATAGTTAAAGCAAGCTCCTGTAGCCCAATAGCATTCTCCCCCATAAGTCTTGCCACATGTCTTATAGGGGCGGGGAGGATATGAACCCCTGGTCGACTGCTGACCAGATCTAGAGGGTCTCTGTCCAGAGAATCTGTCCCTTTTGAACCTTCCACCTCGGCCTGATCCCTTAAATTTCTTTCTTTTTCCAGTAGTGCCACTGGAACTTTGCTCAACTGATTTTTCACCTTTTATCTTTCTCTGATTTCTCAATCTTCTCAGATTTCTCTTTCACTGGTGTCACTTCTAATTCAATTCTTTCTACTTCCAGTGCTTGAGACATTAGTTCAGGGAAGTTGCTATATTTAAAGCCGACCACTTGTACTCTTAGACTAGGCTTCAGGCCAGTTTCAAACCTCTTACACCTTTTTCTGCTGGTAGACAGGAGACTCCCAGCATAGTGGCTTAAGCAGGAGAACTCCCTCTCATACTCTGCCACTGATCTGTTGCCTTGCTTCAAACTCAGAAATTCTTGTAGTTTCTGATCCACATATGCATCTGGAACATATTTCTGTCTGAACTCTTTGATGAAGTCGTCCCAAGTTAATACTGGCAGTTCTGCCAAACTGTGGGGGATGGTCTTCCACCAATCATACGCATCCCCTTGCAACAAGGACATTAAGTATTCAAATTTCAGCTCATCTGGGCAGTGCATTTTCTTGAATACTCTATCCATTCTCTCCAACCACTGCTCTGCCTCTAAAGGGCCCACTGTACCCTTAAACTTTGTAGCCCCATACTTCAGTAGCTTGTCATACTGTCTGGCTGGAGGCTGTGGTTGCACCACAGGTGTCTAAAGTGGAGCTTGAGTAGGCAGGCTTTCAACCATTTGTTGAAACATTGCTACCATCTGTTGTGCGAATTGTGTAAGAAACTGCGATATTTGTGGGGCTGATGCCACTGACCCACTAATATTTTGGAGAGCTGGGGCTTCCCCTTGGGCCTCAGCCTCTACGGACTGCTCAACAGAGCGATCCCCTTCTTCTATTTTAGTATGAAGTTAGGATATCTCTTGAACAAATAACATAAGGAGATTTCCCTTTGATAGTTCATATTTATGATGTAATGCACTGTATGTAACAAATAAGGACATTGAGCAGTTGTACTTATCAAAGAAAAGAAACAAATTCACAAATAAAAACATACTTTAAAAATTTCACTCTGATACCACTAAAACATGTCACACCTTACCCCTCTGCAAGGCATAATATGATCCCATAAAATACCTAATGAACTACCGAACTTCACCTACCGATAACACATTAGGTACCCTACAAGGGATTTTAAAACCATTTTCTTACTTTTTGGAAGTGGTGAGCATTTTCTTACATTGAATAGAAGTTTAAAAACTAGTTTAAATTTTTGTCCATTTTATTTTTACACAAATTTTAGAAAAATTTCGGCAGAGTGTCGTCCGTATTTTAAGAAAACAGTTCTTCAAAAACCTGTAAAAACACTTCCAATAATTTATTTCATCAATTCAACAACTACCACAACAAACTTCAACATCATTTCTCAAACTCCAAAATTCAAATCAATAATTCACAACTTAATATTTCCATTCATTTTTCATTAAAGTAAAAACAAATTACATTTATCAACCACTTTACATTAGCAAATCCAAAATGATATTATTACAACTTTATACAACTGCTCATGATCAGTTTTTACATATACATATAGTTACATACAAAAATATAAACATTACATTCAGGGTATAAATTTATACCTGACAAAACTTCAGGAAAGGTGGCTCTAAGATCCTCAGCAACTCACTCTGCTGCTCCTTTAATCTCTATATATGCGACAGCAATAACAGCCATCGCTGAGTACTATGACTCAGTGGTGCACAACATACTAAAATAACATTTATGCATAATTCAAATCACATTTATTCAAATATTGAACTGAACATGAAAAACAGATACAAAACATGATTTACAAATTTTTAATCCAAACTCTTTCATTTAAGAAGTGTCAAAACAATTTCATAAAAACACACAATTATATCATGCCATTCATAACATATTCATCTCAATAGCCGAAGGCTTATGAGTAATCATAAGGCTAGCTAGCTCAAATATATGGATATCCATTCAAATTTCTTCTTCTACTGGCATACACCTCAACACTTCAGCCAGAGAAGGAATCAAAATTCGAAACTAATTTCCCCCACTAATCATGCTAGTGAGGCATTCAAATATATGGTCATGACATTGTGGTTTCAAAACTATTTTAACAATTTATCAAACATTTATTGCCATTTCAAACACATATAAGTAAACATTCAACAATTTAAGTCAAAAGCATAATAAACATTTCAATACAATTAAGTCACACTTTAATATCACAATTCATTCAAAACAATTTATAGAAGAAAATTTACAAAAATTCTACGTTGTGCACAAACCTTATATGAGTCGCCTCTTGGCCTTGATTCGATGCCTCGGGTTCTTTTCCGGTATTCTTTTCAACTGAAACACACAATTTTACGGTGTTTCAGTATCATAACTTGTGACACCCCCTACCCGTCTACAGTGTAGCCGAGTAAGATAGGCCACGCAGTGTACCGAAACAACCTATTTTAATTCAATTATTTTTTATTCTTCCTAATTTATTTTTTTCATAGTTATGAAGTATAATTTATGAAATATAATTCATTTAAGTCATTTATTGAAATTATAATTTATTTGAGGTTCCGAAAATTTTATAGAAAATCCGGCAGAGTACCAGCTAAAAATGGAGAAAACTGTTCTTTGGAACCTGTGAAAAACACTTCCAATAATCATTTTCAATCATTCTCAAACTCCAATAACCATCAACATGGTCTCAACATTAGCAATCATTTCAAGTTCTCAACATGAATCCACAATTTCATTCAAATTCAAAATCAACTAAAATTTCATGAAGATATTCTCAAATTATATTAATTAACAAAATTCTTCAAAATATGTACATCAACATATGATTACGTAAATTTACTATTTACATGAGTTCATAATTTACAAATCACAAAATACTACCTAATACAAAATGCAAAAACATAATTTCAAAAGGGACCTAAAGGTCCTACCACTGATGCACTGTAGATGAGAGGTGACTCTAACGCTAGGAAGATCTGTGACCTTACCCAGACTGTGGTCTGCTGGGCTTTCTGTCTGTCTCTCCAGAACCTACGCGTGGCAAAAAGCGACGCGCTAAGCAATAATGCTTAGTGGTGCCAATCATAAAATAAAAAGAACTAAAAGGAAATAAATATGTAGTGAGTGTATTGATGTCTCATGCAGATAAATTTTTTATAATTATTGGTAGTCTTATTTATTTGGTACTTGTTATATTCATTATTTCATTAAATTTATCAACTTTCAATTTTGATTGCCTAAGTAACCTATACTGGATGACTGGACTGGATAAATGGGTAAACTGACACTGGGTATCTAGTACCTCGGGCCGTCACACCATCAGTCACATATGCATCTCTCGGTGTGCAATAGAACAGCTAATAAGCTGTAATAACATTAGGCACAAGGCCAAGTATCAACACAATGTCAGAATGGCTAAAAGCCATAAAATCACAGAATGGCATAATGCCATGTGCAGTACTGCTAACTGAACCCTATTGGCATGCCAACCTATCCAAACCAATCTTGCTAGGTGTACTAGGGCATGTTACACTTTTAAATTTCACAATTCTTAAAATTGAAGTTTAAGTGTTACTATTCATTTCATTAGTCAACTAAAATATTGACTTTTACATAGACAATAGGTATATTGGTTCTAATACTCTCAACATACCACATTTTGCATTCTAAAATTGTTGGTATTTGTTGCCAATACCATTTCTAAGCTTAGTGTTAATTATTCAAAATTTTCAGATTTTAAGCCTCATATTTACTGTTTTATTGGTCATTTATACAGTAGGAATTTGGCAAAATTGTCTTCATGAAAGTTGTTCCTCATTTTGTCTAGTTACATTTCCTTTTTTTGAATCACTCCATTTGGAGTTTTGTATCTCAAGTTATGGCCTAAAGACCATAACTGGCCAGATTGGATAGAATCCAAAATTCTGGGCAAAATTTGTTCTGCCAGATTTGGTAACCTAAGTTTGGTTGGCAATTTGACTAGGTTATGGTTAGAATTTGGATTTGTGTTCCTCATAAAAGTTGTAGGTATATATCTCAGCTTTATGCTGGTAAAATTTCAGGTCAATTGGACCTTTCTACACTGAGTTATGACCAAATGAATAAACACTGTTCATTTGGTCATTTTGCCCAGGCAGAATGCAAGTCACCCAGATTAGGGCAATTTTTAGGCCAACTTGGTTTGGTTTTCTGGGTAGGGTTTCTTCACCAAAGTGGTACCATTATGTTTCTAGTTTCATGTCCACTTGGCTTTGTACTAATTGAACCTATACAACTCCATTTATAACTACCCAAACCTACTGGACTCATGCTCAGTCCTGCAGGTCAGCCAAGGCAGCTCACCCATACACAAATGCCAAGCCTCAACTCACTTCATTTCCTCATCATACACATTCAAATGGCCACTAATTAACCATTACAAGGTCAATAAACTATCACATGAGCAAACCCTATTATTGTTCAAGTGTCCACATTTTCAAGGTTCATTCATGCATCACACTTGCATTTCACTTACTCTTACATGTTCAATCACTCATCTCATGCTATGGGCAGCTCATAAACACTTTACTTCAAGTAAATTCAACAAAAACCCTAACCATCCCTAGGCTGCCCAAATTGTAGGGATGAATATACATAAGTTTTATTTTATTTTTCTTACACTTTTCCACTTATCTCATGCCAATAAACATGAATTAAGTAAAAGAGATAGGAGATTGGACACTAACCACTTTGAGCAGAATTTCTAGGTAACAAAACTTCAATCCTTTTTCTTCTTTTTGCTACAAATAGCTTCTCCAAGATTTGGGAATGATTTTTAGTGAAGTGAGTTTAGGGTTTTGTGGAGAGGAAGCTTAGGAAAATCAAGCTTTAAAAGAGAAAATGGAGAGAAAGCTTCTTGGCTATGGTGGATGGGAAATGAGGAAGAAGAGTGTAGTTTTATCATTTCAATTTTCTGCCCATTTGACTCATTTTAAGTGGTTTATGGACATGTGTCACAATGTGATTGGGTGAGAGTGCTTAGTGACATAAGCATGAGGTCAAAATTACAATTTTAATTCATTTTCTTTTCTTTTATTTGCTACTCATTTTCAATTCAATTTTTAACAATATTTATTTATATTTTAGATCATAATAATTATTTACTTAACTGGACAAGTCGGTCAAAAATCATCTCTGAAGACGAAAGACCAAAATGCCCTCCGTTTGGCTTATTAAGCCAAAATCGTCTGTACCGATTGAAAATTTTTTCTAAGCCTTTTCTTGGCATTCTAATGCCATAGAAACCTCAATGACCCTTCTCTAGAGTCCCAAAAATTATTTTATGAATTTTCTCCTGGGTCTAGGGCTCCTAGTTTCTAGAACCGCAACTTCCCACTAGGTTACCTATCGCTAGGGCACCGGCTCATTTAACTTGGTTGTATTTTATTTCTAAAATTTTTCCTAAATTTTTTTTTATTAATATTTGAGTGAATTATGGTTCCTCACTTTAGTTTAAATATTTTCCCGAACGTGCTAGCTGTCCGGACTAACGGTGGTCACTGAAATAGTAGAATGTACGAAGTTGCTACAGGGAGGGTGTTACATAACTTATAATAAATTTCATAATAATTTAACATCTAATTATTTCTAGCTCTAATGTACTTAAATTAACGTTCTTTGAATTTTGCATTTTGGGGTTAATATTTACGATACTATTCAAGTCAATTTGTTGACTTTCTAATGCTTAATAGGTATGGGAATTTCAATTTCACCCACATACCACATTTTGGTTACGTAATTTGTTGGTTTTGGTTGTTTTCTCAAACTTTAAGTCTCTTAGGCACAAATTTCAAATTTTCAGTTTTAGTATTCAGTTTTGCACTCTTCCATTAGTCATGTTGCTGTGATAATTTAGCTAAGTTTTCTTCATAGAAGTTGTTCCTTATTGTCTTAACTTTATTTCCCTTTTTGAATCACTCTATTTGGAGTTTTTTAGCCCAAGTTATAGCATTTGAACATGGCTGGCCGGATTTGGTATTACCCAGAATTCTGGGCAAATTCTGGATTATGACAGTTTTTATACATTGATTGCAGGTGGTTTTTCAAATAGGTTATGATCAAAATTTGGGTTTGTTTTCTTCATGAAAGTTGTAGGCCTATGTCTCAGATTTCTACTGGTAAAAATTCAGGTCATTTGGACCTTCCTAGACCAAGTTATGGTCATTTATGTAACTACTGTTTATTTGGTCATTTTTGTACGTATGCCCAATTCTAGATTTAACCTAATTGTTCACTAAATTATGGTCACTTTCTGGGCATGATTCCTAAATGAAAAATGTGTCATTTTATGTCTAGTTTTATTCCCAATTGGCGTCACACCAATTGGGTTGGTAAATTTTCAGTTTTGGTCCCTGAAAGAGACCTAGGTCAAGCTGCCTACAGATTGACCCTCACTAATCTGAATTGGAACTTGGTTCCAACAATTCATACACACCACAAATGGTCACAATTGACCATTTGTCAACTCAAATAAGGTCAATAACATCACTTGGCCAATTCTCAAATTTTTCTTCAATTTTTCACATGTTCAAAACTCTAGCTACACACAAAGTTCAATCTAATGCAATTTAAAGTGTGTATTCATGTTTTACACACCTATTTCACCTCAAATAACCATTCAAAACCATCAAACTCATTCATATCAAACCCCAATCCTAGCTGGATGAATTTCTATTTGGTCCCTCAATAATTGTTTTTGTTTGGATTTAAGTTAAAATCTAAGTTAACTTAACTAAGAACATAGAAATTTAACAAAAGAATTCAAATTTACATACTAACCTTTCTTTGATTTTCCAATCACTAATTTTCTTCCTTTTTTCTTCCTTCTTGCTTCTTCAACCTCCTCTTCTAGTTGGTCTAACAAGTTCTTATGGTTTATTTTGGGGTCAAAGTGGGTTGAAGTGGTTGAAATCAAGCTTGGATGCAAGCTTTCAATGGAGTGACTATGGTGGTTTAAGAGAGTGGGGCGGCAACTAGGGAAGAATAAGACTAAAAATGATTTTTTTCTTTTTTTTTGTTATTTTATTTTTTCATTAGTTCTTAAATTTAATTCACGATTCTGAAATTTTCTTTTCTCTGATTTTATTGAACAGTTAGTTTAGGAGTCAACTCTAGGGGTGAATTGACCAAATTGTCCCTCACTGGTTCAATCCGGTTTGCAAGTTATTTGATATTTCTTCTGGATCTCTAACCTAATTATTTGACCTGCTTAACAACTCTTTTTCGTGGTTTTTTCTTTTCCTCTATGTTCACAATAGTCCTAAGGACTGCAGCGTCACATTTTACTGTTCGAAATTTGAGTTTAGACTGACCTCGCAGTCATTCCCGAGAAGGTCACCCATCGCTGTGACTCCCGGCTCATTTAACTTCTTGTGTTTTGTTTTTCTTATTTATACTTAACTATTTGGCAATTACTAATTATTGCGTTCAGGGCTTATCTAGCTGTCTTAGATGTGGTTCTAATTTTCTTAATTGTCCGGATCGATACCGGTCACCGAAATAGTGAAATATACCAGGCTATGCAAATAGGGGTGTTACATGTAAGAACCGGGAGGAGCATGATGAATACCTAAGAGTAGTATTATAGACACTGCGGGAGAAGCAATTATATGCCAAGCTGTCCAAGTGTGATTTATGGTTAGATGAGATTTCTTTCCTTGGACACATTGTATAAGCAGATGGGATCAGGGTAGATCCAAAGAAGATTGAAGCAACAGTTGAATGGAAGCTTCCTAGAAATGCAACAGAAGTAAAACGCTTCTTGGGGTTAGCTGGTTATTACAAGAGATTTGTGAAGGGATTCTCCCTTATAACTACTCCACTGACTAAGTTGCTGCATAAGAATGCCAAGTTTGACTGGAATGACAAGCGTCAAGCCAGTTTTGAGAAGTTGAAGGCTATGCTTACAGAGGCTCCAGTGTTGACATAGCCAGAGTCAGGGAAAGACTATGTGATCTACAGTGATGCCTCTCACAATGGGCTTGGGTGTGTTCTGATATAGGAAGAGAAAGTGGTTGCTTATGCTTCCAGACAGCTAAGGCCACATGAAAAGAACTACCCAATGAAGGAATGGAAGCGTGAAAAACACAAGTTTATACCATTGAATTCAAAAATTTTCACCTAGGGTCACATGCATCATGCAAGATTTATTTTTATCTATTTGATTTCAATGATAAACAACATATTAAAACTCTTTTAATATGTTTTTGGATCTGTATTTGCCATTTAAGATTTTAAAATTAATCAGATTAATTTTAGAACCCTAGATTAAATCAAGAACGATTACACTAACCTCTTGATGCACTGCAGCGTGTCTGCGCCTTTGAGATTCGTCTTCAGGACACCAGATGTTGTCCCTCTAGCTTGTCCACACCAAGAACACCTATGGCAGCCCTTGAAGAGCTTCTAAAGCTTTTTCTATTAATTAGAAAATCAAGTGCTGCCTTTTAAGAGATTAAAGATGTAAACAGGACACTAGAAACAATTTCTAGTGTTCTTAATTCAAGAGATTGATGGCTAATCTCTTTGAATTGATGAGAGATGAAGAAGAATAGAGGGAGGGCTGCAAAATGGCGTGACATAGGAGTGTGGCTGCTGGTTCTCTTTTATTTTCTCATAACAACACTTAAATAGCTAGGTTAACACATTAAACCCTTGCCACATGTCACCCTTTGATTAGCTCTAGGTTTAAGTGACCCAATCACATTGTGCCAAGTGTCAAACCTATATTTAATCTTGATTTTAATCATCTTACATGATTAAAAAACATTTGGCAAGCTTATGTGTTATGCCATGTGTCACCATCTCATGGTGTCACGTGTCTGTACAAAATGACCAAAATGCCCCTGTGTCTTAATTTTGAGTTCTTAACCCAAAATAATTATTTTCTTCTTCTAATTAATTTATATCAAATATAAATTAATTAATTAATCTCTATTAATTAATTTCTCATCAATTAAATTCATATTTAAACACTTTAAATATAAATTTAATTTATACTACACATCCAATAATCTAGATTTGGTTTCAAGTCATGCTAGGGACTTTGCAATTTAATTGCAAACCAAACCTATTTAATTAATCAATTAAACTCTTTAATTAATTAATTAAATCATATTTAAATAGGTGATAACTTGTGTATGTGTGTGACTTACTAGGCTCATCACTAATTGGCAATGAGACATGATATCAACTCTTAATATCATCAGAACTCTTTCTTACCATAAATGATTTCTCTAAATCATTTTATGAACCTCATAGACCATGGTTAACACCTAGCATAGCATGCCATGGCCACCCAATTAGTAATAAGGTTTACCTTAAATGAACCTATAATCATATGTTACCATGCACTAGAATCTCTACATTACAAAATCCCAACTCAATTTGAGTCATGATTTATGTCAAACTCCATTTGCTATGAATATTATGTTCTCTTTTAATTCCAGTTCTTGATTAAAAGATTTTCTCATCGAAACTCTTTTACGAATAAATCTATCTGTCTGGCAGAACTTGAAACATCAAGAACAATTAAATGAACATAGGATTTTATCTCTATTTACTTAGAGGAACAGATTCCATCTTGATCAACACCTACCTCCATATATAACTAGTAGGAGCCAACACATGCCCATATACCCATACACAGTACAAGTATGAAAGCAGTATCAAACTCAAACTACCTATATACAAGATAATTGTGCTATCTCAGGTCTAAAGATTATATGCACTGATATGATTTATGACAAAACATTGACAAGAGTAAACTCCATATGCTTGTCATAAGTGTCACTGGTTCGGCCTACTTATCATTTATAAGTGCCTATCATGTTTGTCATATGGCATGAGACTCACCATTCCATCTTATTTATATCTCATATAAATAACTTGGGAACAAACATGAATACAATCTTTCTGGATAAGTCATGTCTTTATTATGAAGTATACTCGATTGTGAACCTATTTATGATACTTTGTGCTAGAAATATTGTCACTCATATTCTTAACAACTTAAGAATAATATTTCTAACAAAATATCAATAGACCTTTTCTATTACACATAAATATATTATGTAAACGGAAAAGTGGAAATGCCTTTTATTAATAAAAATATATACAAGATACATACTAAATGATATGCTCTAGGACATACTACTAACAATCTCCCACTAGCACTGGAGCCATTCATTACAATACCTTAGACCCATCTTCTCAAGATGTCAGTCTAACTGAGCTTGTGACAAAGGCTTAGTGCATGGATCAGCTGAATTTTTTCAGCTGATGTTATTTTTCTGCATGGCTATATCGCCTTTACCCAACTATATGTCTGATAATGTGGTAGTGCATTTCTATGTGTTTGGATTTTGGGTGAGACCTTAGTTCCTTAGCCTGTATGACTGCTCCATTGTTGTCACAGTGTAGTGGAACTGCTGACTCAATGGAAGGAACTACTGTAAGTTCTGTCACGAACTTCTTTATCCAAGCGACTTCCTTTGCAAAGATCTCGATGCAAAGAATATACTCACCTCTGTAGTGGAATCTGCAATCGTGCTCGCTTGGAACTCTTCCAACCGATCGCACCTCCATTACAAATGAACACATATCTAGAGGTAGACTTTCTATCATCAATATCGATTGGAAATCGAATCAGATAACCATCCAATTGCAAGTCTCCACCTCCATAAATCAAGAATAAATCCTTAGTTCTTCTCAAGTACTTAAGGATATTCTTGATGACTATCGATGTTCCAAACCTGGATTGGATTGATACCTGCTAGTCAAACTAACAGCATATGCGATATCCGACCTAGTACACAACATTGCATACATTAAACTTCCAATAGCCGAAGCATATGGAATCCTGGCCATCATATCTCTTTCTTCAGGTGTCTTTGGAGACATCTCTTTAGAAAGATGGATACCATGTCTCACTGGTAACAATCCTCTCTTGGAATCAAGCATGTTAAACCTCTTTAACACCTTTTCCAAGTATAGACTTTGGGATAGACCAATTGTTCTTTTCGCTCTATCTCTATAGATGCGAATCCCAAGAATATAGGTTGCCTCCCCTAAGTCTTTCATGGAGAATGTATTTGACAACCATACCTTTATAATCGTCAACATACCTGTGTCATTACCCATCAACAGTATGTCATCCACATATAAGACAAGGAAAGTGATAGCACTGTCACTAACCTTCTTATATACACATGGCTCATCCTCATTTTTGATAAAATCAAAGGATTTAATGGCTTCATCAAAACGGATGTTCCAACTCCTCGAAGCTTGTTTCAACCCATAAATGGATCGCTTTAGCTTACATACCTTGGAACCATCTTGGGATTCAAATCCCCTAGGTTGTTCCATGAAAATGTTTTCTTCAATGTATCCATTGAAAAAAGCTGTTTTGACATCCATCTGCCAAATCTCATAATCATAGTATGCAGCTATTGCTAGTAAAATCCTAATTAATTTAAGCATGGCAACAGGCGAGAAAGTCTCCTCATAGTCGATTCCTTGCCTTTGGCGAAACCCTTTCGCTACTAGCCTTGCCTTATAGGTCTCTACCTTTCCATCAGAACCAATTTTCTTCTTGAAAACCCATTTGTTCCCTATAGGTATAATACCTTCAGGTGGGTTAACAAGATCCCAAACTTGATTCTTATACATGGAATCAATCTCGGATTTCATAGCTTCAATCCATTTTGAAGAGTCTATGTCTGATATAGCTTCTTCATAGGTAAGTGGATCATCTCCATGATCTACTTCTTCATGAGTAGACAACTCTTGTTCTTCTTCATGAAGAAAACCATATCTCACTGGTGGGTGAGATACCCTGGTTGTTCTACGAGGAACAGCTGTAGATGTTTCCTCAACGGGTATAGGTTGACTAGATGGATCTATATCCATCTGATCTGTTGGTTGGTCAGAATTCTCCAATTCTAACTCTATTTGCTTTCCTTTGCCTCCTTCTTGAACAAACCGTTGTTCAAGAAATGTGGCATCTCTACTTATCACAACCTTTTGTGAAGTGGGCAAATAAAAATAATATCCAAAATTATCTTTTGGATATCCAACAAATCGACATTTTTCTGATCTGGTCTCCAATTTATCTGTGTTCAGCTTTTTAATATAAGCTGGACAACCCCAAATCTTAACATGCTTAAGACTTGGTTTTCTTCCATGCCATATCTCATAAGGTGTGGAAGAAACTGATTTTGATAGAATCCTATTCAGAATATACAAAGCTGATTCTAATGCAAATCCCCAAAAAAAAATTGGCATATCAATATAGCTCATCATACTACGTACCATATCCAATAGGGTACGATTTCTCCTTTCAGATACACCATTCAACTGTGGCGTTCCTGGAGGAGTCAGCTGAGAAACAATGCCATGCTCTCTCAAGTATTCATCAAATTTAGTACTCAAATATTCACCTCTACGATCTGATCGAAGAGCTTTAATACTCTTTCTTGTTTGATTCTCTACTTCAGATTTAAATTCTTTGAACTTTTCAAAAGATTCATGTTTGTATTTCATCAAATACAAATACCCAAACATTGATTTATCATCAGTAAAGGTAATAAAATAATGAAAGCCCCCTCTAGCCATTTCTTTAAACGGACCACATACATCACTATGTATTAGTTCCAAAATTTTTTCAGCTCTTAGCCCTTGTCCAACAAAGGGTGATCTAGTCATTTTGTCCTGAAGGCAAGATTCACAAGTTGGAGTAGGCTCAGAGCTCAATGAGGATAAAATCCCCATTTTCTCCAATTTTGTAATCCTATCTTCTGCAACATGACATAACCTTAAGTGCCAAATATATTTTGAACTTGAGTTGGTTTTCACCATGGCATTGCATTCATTTAGATTGCTATACTCTGGCCAGTGGAAACATTTTCTTACTGGCAATGGAAACACTTTCCTGTTGGCAGTGGAAACACTTTCCTTTGCCTTTGTCAGCTTTGGTCTTCCTTTTCTGTTTAGCTATTTTCTTGGAAGGACTAGGAATCTGAGGTTTCTTTTTCTTATTGCCCTTCTTCTTGTTGGACTTTCCAGCAGAAGAAGATGCAACCAAAGCTACCTCTTTTCCTTTATTGCCCGGCATATTCTTTTGGGCAATAACCAGCATGTTGAGTAAACCAGCTAAGGTGCATTCCTGTTGAGTCATATGGAAATTTGTCACAAAATTTCCCAAAAGACCCAGGAAGGGACTGAAGGATCAAATCCGTCTGTAGTTGGAAATCCATGTTGAAGTCAAGATATTCCAACTGCTCAATTAGCCGAATCATCTTGTGGACATGATCCCCAACATTCTGTCCCTCAGACATCCTCATGCGGAACAGCTGCCTAGATATCTCATACCTAGCATTCCTGCTGTGCTCACCATACAACTCTTGTCGGGGAAGGAGGATCTCACTCGCACTCTGCATGTTCTCATGTTGCTTCTGTAACTCATTACTCATGGAAGCAAGCATGTAACACTTAGTTCTCATATCATGCTCCTTCCACTTGTCCAAAGTTTCATGTTCCTCTTGTGTGGCCTCTGGAGGTAAGAGACCAGGAACATTTGAATCTAGAACATATCCTATATGTTCAAGGTTCAGGACAAGTTTCAAATTTCTTAGCCAATCGCATGATTAGGTCTGTCAACCTATTGTGATCAAGTATGCTTGCAAGGATATTGGATGGTGGTGGTTGTTTTGTGATCATTTTTATCAGAAAATTAACTGCAGAAAATAACCAGATTAATTAGTAAATGTATCATGTAATTAACCAAAATGATTATGGTCTTTTAATCAAATTGGTCCTCCCACTAACTTAGCGAATCCTACACTTCCAAAGTAGAAAACGGAAATCCTAGTTGGATGGATTTCTAGTGGGTGATTGAATTCTTATAATTCTATTGATCATCCTCAGTACATCCATTATTGGAATTACAATAAACTATAAGTGAGCAACTCTTTGCCCATCACATCTCATGTGAGGTTCAATCCTTTACCTAGCCCCTAATGCTCAAAATCTGTGTACATCCATTATTGACTTATCTTGCATTAGTTAAGTTGATCCCATTGAGCCAGTAATTATGCAAATAATTTTAATGTCCTCAGGTACATCCAATATTGGCCACTAAACCATTTACATATTTACAACATCTCATGCTTAACAATTATTCTTAAGAAAATCTCTTAAATAAATTGCATCTTATGCAACTATTTAAAATTTCTTAAAATAATTGCCCCAATGGAGGGCCTATGTTATAATTACTTTAATTATAGCATTTCCAACTTAATCATTTGTTTGGAAGATTTTATGGTCATTCTATTTACTATTAAGGTCTCACTTTGCACATTATCCATTTAGCATGCATATATCATATAATTGCATACATTCCCATACATCTCATGCATTCATGGATAAGCAGTAAATATGGTATGATCATGGACTTTCTAAGGGATTCAATTCTGAGCCACCAATAATTGAATCAGGGCATTCCTAGGTGCATTTCATTCATTCATTTTACAAGAGTTGCTGAAGGAGTACATAATCAATACTTGATCTTGAATTCCTCCCACTGGTCCCACCAATGCTCTTGACCTCCTTGAACTTCTTGCAATCCAATATTACATAGTAATCCTTGGCATACCAAGGCGAATTTACAAGAACTTAAATAAATGAAATTACAACCCAAAAATTATTGCAAACTTAATAATACATACCCAAAATAAATTAAAATAAATTAATTAATTTACAATCCCAAAGAAACATAAAAGAAATAAATCCAATCACATTGGTCTTTTATAGTCCATGATCATCCATCATGCATATCACTATTTAACAATTAAATAAAACATACATACTTAAATTAAATTGAATATCTCATATTCAACTTAAAAATTCAGTTTTGAATATGATTCAAATAAATTTAAAAATTCAGATTTGAATCTCATTCAAACAAATTTAAAAATTCATATTTGAATCACATTCAAACAACTTTAAAAATTCAGATTTGAATCACATTCAAACATTTTTAAAAAAATCAGATTTGAATCACATTCAAATATTTTTTAAAAAATCAGATCTGAATTTTATTCAATCAATTTTAAAAAATCAGATTTAAATATGATTCAAACAACTTTAAAAATTCAGATTTGAATCACATTCAAACAACTTTTAAAATTCAGATTTGAATCACATTCAAACAATTTTTAAAATTCTGATTTGAATCATAATTTAATTGTGTGATAAAAATTCTAATTAAACAATTTAATTAGACATAAAATGGATCTTAAATCATACAACAATTGCACATTCACCATCCATTTACCTTTGCACACCATTGTGATGCATCAACGATGCACACCATGGTGTTCATCATTTGTGCCGCCACTTTGACTTTGCAACCAGCAATAAACTCTTGATCTCATGATCAAACACACAATTAAATCATATAAACATCAATCTAAATGGCAAATATAGTGGCTCTGATACCAATTGAAGGAACAGAAGCGTGAAAAACACAAGTTTATACCATTGAATTCAAAAATTTTCACCTAGGGTCACATGCATCAAGCAAGATTTATTTTTATCTATTTGATTTCAATGATAAACAACATATTAAAACTCTTTTAATATGTTTTTGGATCTGTATTTGCCATTGAAGATTTTAAAATTAATCAGATTAATTTTAGAACCCTAGATTAAATCAAGAACGATTACACTAACCTCTTGATGCACTGCAGCGTGTCTGCGCCTTTGAGATTCATCTTCAGGACACCAGATGTTGTCCCTCTAGCTTGTCCATACCAAGAACACCTATGGCAGCCCTTGAAGAGCTTCTAAAGCTTTTTCTATTAATTAGAAAATCAAGTTCTGCCTTTTAAGAGATTAAAGATGTAAACAGGACACTAGAAACAATTTCTAGTGTTCTTAATTCAAGAGATTGATGGCTAATCTCTTTGAATTGATGAGAGATGAAGAAGAATAGAGGGAGGGCTGCAAAATGGCGTGACAAAGGAGTGTGGCTGCTGGTTCTCTTTTATTTTCTCATAACAACACTTAAATAGCTAGGTTAACACATTAAACCCTTGCCACATATCACCCTTTGATTAGCTCTAGGTTTAAGTGACCCAATCACATTGTGCCAAGTGTCAAACCTATATTTAATCTTGATTTTAATCATCTTACATGATTAAAAAACATTTGGCAAGCTTATGTGTTATGCCATGTGTCACCATCTCATGGTGCCACGTGTCACACTGCAAAATGACCAAAATGCCCCTGTGTCTTAATTTTGAGTTCTTAACCCAAAATAATTATTTTCTTCTTCTAATTAATTTATATCAAATATAAATTAATTAATTAATCTCTATTAATTAATTTCTCATCAATTAAATTCATATTTAAACACTTTAAATATAAATTTAATTTATACTACACATCCAATAATCTAGATTTGGTTTCAAGTTATGCTAGGGACTTTGCAATTTAATTGCAAACCAAACCTATTTAATTAATCAATTAAACTCTTTAATTAATTAATTAAATCATATTTAAATAGGTGATAACTTGTGTATGTGTGTGACTTACTAGGCTCATCACTAATTGGCAATGAGACATGATATCAACTCTTAATATCATCAGAACTCTTTCTTACCATAAATGATTTCTCTAAATCATTTTATGAACCTCATAGACCATGGTTAACACCTAGCATAGCATGCCATGGCCACCCAATTAGTAATAAGGTTTACCTTAAATGAACCTATAATCATATGTTACCATGCACTAGAATCTCTCTGTTACAAAATCCCAACTCAAGCTGGAGTCATGGTTTATGTCAAACTCCATTTGCTATGAATATTATGTTATCTTTTAATTCCAGTTCTTGATTAAAAAGATTTTCTCATCAGAAACTCTTTTCTGAATAAATCTATCTGTCCTGGCCAGAAACTTGAAACATCAAGAACAATTAAATGAACATAGGATTTTATCTCTATTTACTTAGAGGAACAGATTCCATCTTGATCAACACCTGCATCCATATATAACTAGTAGGAGCCAACACATGCCCATATACCCATACACAGTACAAGTATGAAAGCAGTATCAAACTCAAACTACCTATATACAAGATAACTGTATATCTCAGTCTAAAGATTATATGCATCGATATGATGTATGACAAAACTTTGACAAGAGTAAACTCCATATGCTTGTCATAAGTGTCACTGGTTCGGCCTACTTATCATTTATAAGTGCCTATCATGTTTGTCATATGGCATGAGACTCACCATTCCATCTTATTTATATCTCATATAAATAACTTGGGAACAAACATGAATACAATCTTTCTGGATAAGTCATGTCCTTATTATGAAGTATCCTCGATTGTGAACCTATTTATGATACTTTGTGCTAGAAATATTGTCACTCATATTCTTAACAACTTAAGAATAATATTTCTAACAAAATATCAATGGACCTTTTCTATTACACATAAATATATTATGTAAACGGAAAAGTGGAAATGCCTTTTATTAATAAAAATATATACAAGATACATACTAAATGATATGCTCTAGGGCATACTACTAACACCCAACTCATGATCTAGAATTGGCGGCAATTATATTTGCATTAAAGATATTGAGGCATTACTTATATGGTGAGAAGTGCTACATATATACAGATCACAAGAGTCTGAATTACTTGCCAACCCAGAAGGAACTCAATATGAGACAGAGGAGATGGATTGAATTCCTTAAGGATTATGATTGTGTAATTGACTATCACTCTGGGAAGGCAAATGTAGTGGTTGATGCCTTAAGCAGAAAGTCCATAATGGGTTTGAGAGCACTGAATGCTCTGTTGTCCCTAGCTCCATCTGGACTTATTTTTGATGAGTTACAAGTAAAGCCAAGCTTACTACAGCAAATACAAGAAGCACATAAATAGGATAAAAAGTTAATAATTATCATAGGCAGAGTTAAAAAGGGGAAAGAGACTGATTATGAGCTGAAAAGAGATGGGTGCCTATATTATAAAGGCAGAATATGTGTACCAGGAAATGAAGAATTGAAGAAGAATATCCTGAAAGAGGTGCACAGTAGCTTCCATGCTATGCACCTTGGAAGTACCAAGATGTATCATGATCTGAAGGCATACTATTGGTGGCCTGGAATGAAGAAAGATATTGGTGACTTTGTGGCAAGATGTTTGACATGCTAGCAGGTTAAGGCTAAGCATTAGGTTCCATCAGGGTTATTGCAACCCATTTCTATACCAGAGTGGAGATGGGATCGCATCACCATGGACTTTGTCACTGGGTTGCCATTGACACAGAAGAAAAATGATACTATATGGGTGATTGTTGATAGATTAACAAAGTCAGCTCACTTCCTACCAATTAGAGTTGACTATTCATTGGAAAGATTAGCAAAGATCTATATAGCTGAGATAGTCTGGCTACACGAAGTGCCAACATTAATCATATCTGATCAAAACCTGAGATTTACTTCGAGGTTTTGGAGAAAGTTACAGGAGTCATTAGGCACTCAACTGCACTTTAGTACAGCTTTTCATCCTCAGATGGATGGACAATCAGAACGGGTGATTCAAGTAACCCTGAAGACTTGGTGAATTGTTATTATAGTTAAAAGACTGATAGTAATGACATGACATGAATTATATGATAGGTGTTAGAGGATATACTTCGAAGCTACATCATTGATTTTAAAGGAAGTTGGGAGAAGTACCTTCCTTTAGTAGAGTTTGCATACAACAATAGCTACTAAGCCAGTATAAAGATGGCTCCATATGAAGCATTATATGGGAGGAGATGCAGGACTTCCTTGTGTTGGACAAAGTTAGGTGAGGATAAGATAGTGGGCCCAGACTTAGTCAGACAGACTAAGGAAAAGGTGAAACTCATCAGAAACAACTTGAAAGCTGGCTCAGATAGACAGAAGTCATATGTTGATCTAAAGAGGAAAGAAATAGAGTGTGAGGTAGGAGATAAGATATTCCTCAAAGTGTCATCCTAGAAGAAAGTGCTAAGATTTAGAAAGAAAGGTAAGTTAAGCCCTAGGTTTATTGGTCCATACGAGGTCATTGAACGTGTGGGTCTAATAGCCTACAGGCTAGCTTTACCACATGAGCTAAACAAGATCCGCAATGTATTCCATTTGTCGATGCTCAGGAGATACAGATCAGATCCTTCACATGTCATCTCAGCAGAGGAGATAGTTGTACAACCTGATTTGACATATGAAGAAGAACCAATCAGAATCTTGGCACAGGAAATAAAAAAAACTCAGAAACAAGAGGATCCCACTAGTGAAAGTCTTATGGAGACAACATAAAACAGAAGAGGTAATATGGGAGAGCGAGGAGACAATAAGGCAGCAGTTCCCTCAGCTCTTCACATCAGGTAAATTTTGCGGACGAAATTTTTATTTAGAGGGGAAGAATTATAATGCCTTCACTTTAGGTAGTCCGTACATTCTACTATTTCATTAACTAACGTCTGTTTGGACAGCCAGAATGTTTGGAACTATACTTAAACTAGAGTGAGGAGACATAAATTAACTGAATAAAGACCAAGTAAAATTAATGAAAAATAAAAGAAATGAAGTGGGTAACCCTAATGGGAAATGACTGTGAAGATAGTTGCCAACACCAGACTCATGGGGAACCCTGTGAATAATTATTTGGGATGTAATTGAAGGGATTTATGAGGATTAATGACAATAAAAATACCAAGAAAAATACAAGAAAATTAAGTCAATCGGTATAGACAATGATAACTCAATGAACACAACGAAGGGCATTTGATCATTTCACCCTCAGTGTTGAATCTTGACCTAAATGTCAATCAAAAAGAGAGAGAATAAAACCTTAAAAATAAATTAAGGTCATGAATTGTATAATGGAAAAAGGAAAAGAAAGAAAAGAAAAATGAAATTAAATTATGACATAAGTTACCTCATGATAACCTAAGCATGACTTGAGCATGATGACAAAATAACATCATTAAAAATTTAATATAATTACATTAGGATAAATATAACTACAAGAGACAAATTTCATTAATTAAAAAAGTTCATCTTCTTCCTCTCCACTATCCTGGCCGAGCCACCATGGCTTCCACCCTCCACCATTTTTCAAGCTTTCAAGCTTGAATTTCCCTCCATTCTCACCCTAAAACCCAAACTTGTCTTCACTAAAAATTGCTCCTACACATTGGGAAAGCTATTGGCAGCCACGAATTGAAGAGAAACTTGAAGTTTAACAAGTCAAAATTAGTCACAAGTGAGGTTAGTTTAAGAATCCCTTACCTCTCTTCTTTAATTATGATAAGCATGTAAAAAGGAGTAGGAATTGTATGAAATTAAAAGAATACGATGAATATATAGAAACCCTAAATTTCGACAGCCATGGGAAAGATGGGAGTTTGATGAATTAATGAACATAATTGTGTTTACTAGTGTTAATTAACAAGTAGATATGAGTAGCATGTTGATTTACATTTGTTATGCATGAGTTAAGAATTTGAAGTTAGGGTTTTGACCAAAAATTTAGGGTTTTGTGAATTGATGCCTAATTGACTTTGTTGACACCATTTATTGACTGTTTCAAGTGCAATGAATGTGATTAAAGTTAGGTAGTTGGGTGGAATTAAGATTAGGAGTGTTGAATTTTTTAGCAGGGAATTCTGGACCTTGAGACCAATATGGTTATATGGCCATAAGTAGAGCCACATTGCTCCAATTGGTGTAAGGCTAATTGGAGATGAAACTTAGGACATAAAGCTACTTTTTTCATGCAGAGACCCTACCCAGAAAATGAACCTAAAATGACCTAAAATTAGCTTGAATTCGGGTAACTATATGTTAGACCTGGAAAAATGACCATATGAACAGTAAATGTTCAAATGGCCATAACTCACTCTAGGAAGGTCAGAATGACCTGATTCTTGAACCATTGGAAAGGTAGACATTGGAGCACATTTTTCATGAAGAACATAGAGCCTAATTCTGCCTCTAACCCAACCAATTTGCTAGAAAATTTTAGGTCAACAATTCTGACTAGAACTAAAACTGCCCTAAAATTTTAGACTTTGACCTACCCGACTAGTTTTGGCAAAAATGCCATAACTTGGTCCACAAAACTGCAAATGCAGTGAAACCAAAGCCAAAATATCTATAAGACTTACAACTACAATTTTGATGTTTGACCAAAATCCAGAATGTAACACCCCTCACCCGTCTACAGTATAGCCGAGCAAGGCGTGCTACGCGGAGTGCCGGAGCACCTAGTATGTGATTATCTCATTTCCTGAACTCAATTTGATTTAAGAAGTCTTTATATGATATTTATAACATACTGGTTCTATTTTTATACTTTAATAAAATTAGTGTTTAAAAAAAATGATAATAAAAATCTGGCAAGGTGCCGTCTGTATTTCGGACAAACTGTCCTTCTAAACCTGTTAAAAATAGTTCAATATGATAATCTCAACCATCCAACTAATTTTTCAGTCTCACAATTTCATAATTTCAAAATACAGTCCATCATATTTTACATTCATCAAAACACTCTCCATAGGAGTTTAATATGTACAATTTATTACAAACCTTAAAGTTTTATGATATGTATTACATAACAAAATATCAAAATACAATAGATAGTCATTACACAAAACCCTAAGGCCTACCATGTATGCAGTGTAGTGCAAATGACTCTGGACTCCTGTGTAGATCTGATGTCTCACCCGGTCGTAGGTCTGCTAGGCTCCTCAGCTGTGTCTCTAATACCTACACTTTACAAAAGCAACGCGCTAAGTAATTTTTCTTAGTGGTGCCAAATATAAAGAAATATACACTAAAATAAAGTAAATGAATTGTTTATGAATTTATGACATCGATATTCTTTACAGTTGTTGATTCTACTTTTATTTGCTAACCTTTTATTTTTGCTCATTTTGGTGGTGCTGTATGTCAGAAGATTAGATTTAGCTATTTAAATTTAATAGTGCTTAAATTAACTGCCCGTGTAGCCTATACACTGACCAGACTGGATAAACGGATATACTGGCATTGGGTAGCTAGTACCTTGGGTTGTCACACCATCGATCACAAAGTGTCTCCCGATGTGCAAACAATGTGGCTAAAAAGCCATATAGTCAATCTGGCGATAAGCCCAGTATAATAACACAATATGTATAGCCGTAGGCTATTAAAGTCACAATGTGGCATAATAAGCTGTAAAAACATAGTATGGCATGTAGCCATTTACAGAACAGCTGTCAGAATCCTATTAGCATGCCAAACTATCCAAACTAGTCAACTAGGCAAACTAGGGTACATTACAATTTAATTGTTTAATTCTTCATTTTTTTGAGTTTTCTAGTTATCATGTAATTCACAAGTTACTGTAAATATTGACCTTTCTAAGTACTATAGATAAGTTGATTCTAGCATCAACATGTCACAATTTGTAATTCAATATGCTGGCAATATAGTGCAATTTACCCTTTTCACAAGTTGGCATTCATTGCCAAATTACCTCAAGTATCATTTTATGTAATTGCCAAATTTTCAGTTTTAGTGTGCTAGATTGGTCTAGCTTATTGTCCTATTTCTCTTGGTTTTTAGCTTCTGGTTGATGTGGCCCAACCTCAAGTGCATGGGTCATACAAGTAATATAGAAAAGATATCGTTCCCACAAGGAGTTGTGTTAATGATTGAATTTTTGATATAAAGAGTTGACTAAATTGAATTATTTTTTATATTAAAGCAATAAATTGATGGGTATTGGAGTATGAAATCTATATGTGCAAAATTAATAATATATTCAACTATGTAATGATTTAACTAAGTTTGCATCAAATTAAAATAAGCAAATTCAAATATGGCAAGATTTAAAATGGCAAGTAATTAAATTCAATTAGAAATTAACAATGATAAAAAGGCGATTCTGGAGTTCGAGAGTTCATATTCAAGCTATTTTGGGATTTTTAAATTGGTTATCCAATCTTGTGGAACTTATGAGTTTTAAGGAGATTAATTCTTAAATCCTTTGAATACCCTTTCAAGTGGGACAAAGAGTGCCTTAATCAATCTAATCCTACTTTTGTGGAGTTAGAGTTAATTAAGACCCATTAAGTTCCTTAATTAATCTGTAAAATCTCTTAATCCTTAGTCTATTTCTAGATCTAAGTTAATTAAGTCCAATTTCTTGATTATCTATCACAAGATTTTCTCCTTTCGGTGCCTCAACCATGGATTAAGAACAAAACTTAATGGGATCCTACACTAAGCATGTCATTAAGCGCACAAGAAATGAATAAAACTCATTAAGACCGTAAAATATGGATTACCCAATCAAAATCCACAAAATATCTCAAATATTACATCCCAACTCTAGAATCTAATGAAAACTACTCACTATCCATAATATTTACAAGATATTCTGAGTTAATATGGAAATAAAACTTTAATCTAAGCTAAGAACTAAGAAACCCAACACTAGAAAGGTAGGAAAAATGGAAGAAAAGAAAGAAATCTCCAAATCTGGTTGGAAATGGTGTGGGAGACGATTTTTTACTCTTCAGCTGCTGCCCCCTTCTTTTCCTTTTCTTCCCCTCTTTTCCTCCCCCTTTCTAAAATGGGATAAGGGTCTATTTATAACTTTTTCTGACATGGAGCCCTAAAATGGTGTGTTTGAGGTGTGATTTTCTGAGGAAATCTTCTGCCAGCTCATCAATGAAGTCTTTGTGGGACTGCATAAGTGGACTGCATAAGTTATGCAGTCCCTTATGTAGTTCTTGGCTGGTTTCTGGCTCTCTTATGCGAAACTGCATAACCAAGCGCATAAGTTATGCATAATTCTGTGAGGTTGCATAAGGAAGGCACAAATCTGCATAAGTTATGCGGCAACTTATGCAGATTTCGGTAGGTAGTGGGGACAATTTCTTCTCCATATGCAGAACTGCATAGCTTATGCGGCAAGTTATGCGCAATTTGGCCAATGCATACTTCAACTTTGAAACTTGTTTTTGACATCTTTGGCTGTAGATATCATTCCTCAAAAGTAAAATTTCTTTTTAGTCCTTCAAAAACACCATTTTCCCTACAAAACAAAGTAAAAATTACAAATTAATCCAAAATTGACAATTATGAAAAACTAACTAAATAACTAATGAAATTAGCTAAAAGTGACTAATAATCAAGTAAAAAGGCTATGAATTTAAATCTAAATGACTATGCAAAATGTATGCATCAAATACCCCCAAACTCAAGCTTTTGCTTGTCCTCAAGCAAACTTTAAAATGTAATACAAAAATTTTTTTAGGGTGCCTTATCCAAAAAGCTATGAAAATCACCTATTAAAGTAACTTAACACACCTTTAGCCATACCAACAATCCATATACCCATCCTTTAAAATGCAAAGAATCTAATGCTCATCCAAGCTTTCACTGCTTAGCCATCAAGTCAATTATCAATCAAAATTCCCAAACCAACCAATCAAAAGAGAGAGTCATGCTCAAAAGGAATTCTAGAACAATCAATAGTCAAAGTGTCTCTATATAGAATGATGGAATTAGATGAATGAATGGATAATTTTCCAATCCCATAGGCAAATTCTCTACTCCTTTCTCCACTAATGTAGCAAGTACTATCAAGAGATCAAAGGTCTTTTTAGGGATGTAATGGGGCCATGGGGTTCAAGATGAGGCTAAGAAGAAAAATGGGTAAAAAGGATTCTAATCATGAGAATATTTTCAATCTTGACAGCATAAGGTACACTTCTTATTTTATTATTTTTTTCTTTTTCTCTTTTTTTTATATATATATATGGAGGAGAGAAATACGCAATGAGAATTGTCAAGTGCTAGCATAATTTACAAAACACATAAAAATGGAGGGACATTTTTTATACTTTAAACTTGTATCTTGCATTTTCTTTTGATGTCCCTAAAAATGCCACCCCCAAACTCATTCCTTTTAATACTTTGGGTGGATTTCTTTCAATTTGAATGACAATAATGAAAAGTACATATACTAGCACTTTTACAAGATGACAAGCATTTCTTCTCCCTTTTATTGTAATTTTTTTTCTCTTTTCTCTCTTTTTTTTGTACCTAATATTATAAATAATTATTCTCATGAAAAGGGTCGGAGTGTTTGGTTCATTGGCTAGGTAGCAATAAGGTTTTCAAGAAAATTAGGAACAAAAAGGCTCAAAGGGGTTTGCAAGGGTCAATTTTAATTAGGAAAAGGGCCAAAGGTTTAAAATGAGAAGGTTTAAATCAAAGAATGCCTAATCATCTCTCTTTTCAAGTACAAGCTGGTATTTCGCCTTGAAAGGTTTAGAAAATTTGTTCTAGGATTGGTGAGACATCATTTGACTACCTTATATCCAATAACTCCCTCTAAACACTCCAATCTCTAAAGGACTAGTTGGGTGGCTTTTTGGCTAAGAAGATATAGGCAAGGGATAACACTTCAAAACTTTGCACCTCTTAAGAAACTTTCAATCCACAAACCCAACTAAAGGTAAGTCAAATCACTCTCATAGGCAACTTTTCAATACTCAAGGGATTTGGCAAAAGATTTTAATGCATGATGCATGATTCCTAAAAATGAGCAATGCATTAACTAAATGGAGGGAATCTATTTGTCTATTTGTGTGCAATGTGTACAATTTCTAAGTGATGTATAATGTGTGTATAAATGTGTTATGTAAATGTATGAATGGATGTATATGTAAAATATTTACAGTATATGTAAATGGAATGGGGTGAGATGTTCCTATACTCAAAATGTGAAAAATGTAGCAAAAATCAAAATGCACACCCCCAAACTCAAAATTAGAGCAAAAGAAAATTCATATAGAGGAGGTGAGAATTCAAGAGATAAAGAGAAGAATGCAATAAGATAGAGGATCGCAAGTCGCGGATTTGCTATTTATCTTGGCGGAATCTAGTCTCTGGGCATCCAAGAAAAGTGTTTCGCGTTCATCAAAGCGAGAATGTGCCATTGCAAACACAACTTCGAGGTACTTTGGATTCAAACTTGCTACAAGAATTGGGGTACAAACTAAAATCCTTTGGAGTGATAACTTGGGTGCTACAAACCTTACGGTAAATCCAGTTTATCACAGCAGAATGAAACATGTGCAGATAGATGTACATTTTGTTCGTGATAAAGTTCAGTCTAATGATATTCAGGTTCGATACATCTCTACAAAGGATCAAATCGCTGATGTTTTAACAAAGCCGTTGACTAAACCTTCAACAATTACGAACCAAGTTGACTATCTTCCCATATCGATAGTTCAACTTGAGAGGGTGTATTAGATAGAGGTGTATTTTTGTAGAGATAAACGTTAAGTGTTGTTACAATAGCTGTATCATAACAAACCTTATCTTGTAAGGGTTATTTATACCCAAGATCACAGTTTAATGATATACCTTTTCTGAGATTGCCTTTAAAAGGCAATGAGAATCAATGAAAAACTAATGGAATAGCCATCCAATAGAACTTCAAGAAAAGCAGAATTCAAGGCAAACTAAAATTGTTTGAACATATCCAAAAAGAAAAACTCCTAGAAGTTTGAACAAAATAAAATAAAAACTAATCTAATTCTATGGTTTTGCCCTTGTCCAAAGATGCTGCTAAAGGACTGGTTGGAGCTGGCTGCTGCCGAAGGGGTGGTTTTGGAGGAGGTGATGGAGGTGGAGGTGACATTCCCAGAAAAGCCATGAGCTGCTTCATCATCTCTTTTAATTCTTTTTGCTTATCTCTGGTTTCCATGACAAAATCAAAGAGTTGATCATGACGATCCTTGAGGGTGTCAAACCAGATTCAAGCTTTCTACCTACAAAATATATATCATCACTAAGCCTTTCAAGATAGGTGAATAAGGCTTTAGTGTTAAAGGGAGGAGGTGCTATGGATGAAGAGGGTCCAGCCGCAGAAGGTGTAGGCTATGCAGAATCTGCTGGGATGTCCTGTGCAGACTGAGTGGGTGGTGTAGGTTCAGTAGAATGCTGTTGGATTGGTGCGACAGATTGTGCCTCTGGTTGTGCAGTGGGTCCTGTGTCTGCTGCTGGTTATGCAGTGTCAGAAGGTGGCAAACTGAATCCAGTTTTGGATAGGTGTGTAGCATCAAAATATAGAGTGTCTGAAAGTGCTGGTAGAGGATGCTCTTCCGGATTAAAACCAAAATTCTTGGCTATAATAGTTATGAGCCCACCCATTACTATGTCACCTATGGAATTGGTGGCAATATGTAACACATGCTCACAAAAGAAGTAACCAGGAGAAACTTTAACTTTGTGAAAAGCACACCATAGCATGAGCAATTTAGATTTTCCAATAGCACCAGAACTAGTTCCTCTGCCCAAGATGGTGCTAGCAATAAGCCTATGGATAAATCTAAGTGTAGGGTCTAGTATTTGAGAGGTCTTAGATCTGCCAGTAGAAAAACTCTGAGGTTGGTTTATGATAATCCTACAAAACTGAGCAGCATTCCAAACACCTTTATTTGCTACCTCTACCCCTGTATATGGTACCCTAAATAGTCCATCAATTGCAAACCCAAAAATGCTATGAAATTGGTCTAATGATAGCTCTCTATTTTGCCCCAAACCTCTAAATTTCATAGTTCGCTTTTAATCTATCTCATGCAATTTCAAAGTAGCAGATAATGAGGAAATAAATTCCAAAACTAGAGATGGATAAACTAGTTATTGTTTATGTTCAAATTCCATCCCAAACCATCAAGGTAGGCAACAACATTATCAAATAAACCAACTGATTGGAGGGCATTCGCAGAAATGTACCTTGTGGGTTTCACCTTCCTGTCCTTAAGTCTCTTAAAGGTTGCCTTGTGAGCTGCATCAGGAAGGGGCCAAGGTAGTTTAGATACCTGTGTTGCTGCTGAAGGTTGCTTTTTGCTGAAAGAGGGTGATTTGGCTTGTGGGGTAGAGGTAGAAATGCCAACCCCATGTCGTGTGGCGGCTGAAGTTTTGGGGTTTTTGGGTGGAGGCTCTGATAATGGAGTGGTAGGTGGGTCTTTTCATTTTGTGAGAGGTGGTGCAGACGCCATGGGTCGGGTAGATTTTGATCGGATTTTCCTCTTATAGGTGGCTGTGGGAGGTGGTGGAGGGGTTTGTTGTGGAGGCGAATCGGGTTTGGGAGGCCGCATTGCCAAGGGCGAGACTTGAAGAGGGGAGGTTTGAGGGGAATGAGGAGGCGATTCCATGGTGTCGTCGACGATGGAAATGGAGGAGGTGATGGAGAAAGTAAAAGAGGCAGAGGGGTGCTAGGGTAAAGGGCGGCAAAAAGAGGAGTGGAGAGGAAGAGGAAGAGTAATGCCGGGATAAATGGACTTAGGGGGAAAGGCGTGAACAGGAACGACGGGAAGTGGAAAGTAGGAAAGTGGGTGCCAAAAGATTTTTTTTTTATTTGCACAGAACTTGTGTAAAACTGCATAAGGGGAGAATGAGTGTGCATAAGTTATGCACTCTCTTATGCAGGTCTCGACTGAAAGAGAAGTGCAGTGAATGTGGTCATGCAAATGTGCATAAGCTATGCACTCCCTTATGCAAGTCTCGGCAAATTTTGGAATTTCAGAAGATGTGGTTATGCGAAAGTGCATAACTTGTGCACTCCCTTATGCAAGTCTCGGCAGATTTTGGATTTCCAGAAAGTGTGGTTATGCGGAAGTGCATAACTTATGCAGTCCCTTATGCAAGTCTCAGCAAATTTTGGAATTCCAGAAAAGTTGGTCATGCGGAAGTGCATAACTTATGCACTCCCTTATACAGATTTCGGCAGAAAGTGGAAAGCAGAAAAGTTGGTCATGCGGAAGTGCATAACTTATGCACTCCCTTATGCAAGTTTCGGCAGATTTTGGAAATGCAGAATTTGAAGTCATGCAAGAGTGCATAAGTTATGCACACACTTATGCAGATTGCAGTAGAGATGAAAGATGGCAAAAATTTTGGTTATGCAGGATTGAGATTACAATTGAAAATGATTTGCAAGTGTGAAAAATACCCTAGAATGAAGAAATATAATTCTATGAAGCATAAATCATGAAAAATTATCACCAAAAACACATCAATATATACAAAATCCATCAAAATTGCATCATACAAGCTTGTAGAAGTGAATTCTGCATAAGAGGCATTTGTGAATTATGCCATTTCAACTCAAACTCTGCAAATCAACATTTAGCACATTAAAACTCAATAAAATCTGCATAAAGTTATATCTATCCACAAAAGAAAATGGACTCTCCAACTTATGCCAAGAAAATGCAGCATGTCCACATTGAATCACACAATCTAAATAAGATCAAAACTATAAAAATGACCCACTTACCATCATATTAACATGATAAGCACAATACTTAAAAGTTACACACCCAACCTCACAAAGAAACATATGCCATGTGCTGCAAACCCCTCTTTGCTGAAAGTTTCATTTCTCTGCATAAACCAAGAAGCAAACCTGCACAGGTTATGCAGTGAAAATAAATCAATCTTGGGAGAGTTGAAGGATAAAATTTCAGATTAAGAGTCACTCCCTAGCCGTTCACAAACCTTCCTTCATTGAAATACATCTACAAGGGACAAGATACAACAATGTCAAAAATTGAATTTGGGGAGATTTAAGATAAAAACAAAAACAATGTAAATAAAAGTAAATCAACAAAAGCAAAATAAAAGAACTTGGGATGCCTCCCAAGAGGGCTAATTTATAGTCCTTAGCTAGACTCTTGTCATGTTTCATGGTGGCTAGAATTGGAATTTATTGCCTCTGTTTGAATAGGTGCTTCAATGAATCTATACTTCATTTTCTTGCCATCACATGAGAAGATCCTTGTTGCTTTGTCTAAAAATCCAACCATTTCTTTCTTGACAACCTTTGGTGCATCTTTTTCTTTGAGAGATGGTTGCTTGACCTCACTTTTCTCCACTTGCTCAAGTTGAAAGATTGATGCCACATGACAAGGTGGATTACCCTTTAAATCTTGTGCAAATGCAACCTCTTGTGGATTTTCATCATTGATACTCCCTTCATGGATAAAACAACTTTCAATAGAAGCCTTCGGATAGCTCTTTCTAAAGTGCTCTTTTACTAACTCATCAACTATATCAATTCTCAAACAAGAGTCTACATCTTCATGTTGCTTCTTCTTATCATTGCCAATGTTAAAGACTAAATGATCCTCTCCGACTCTGAGAGTAAGCTTTTCACCTTTCATGTCAATCAAAGCACCAGCTGTAGCTAGGAAAGGCCTCCCCAAAATGATTGGGATATTAGAATCCTCTTCCATGTCCAAGATGACAAAGTCAACAAGTATATAGAACTTCCCAACCTTCAGAGGTACATTTTCCAAAATCCCTTCAGGATACTTAATTGATCTGTTAGCTAACTGAAGAGAAATGTGGGTTGGCTTAAGATCTCCCATATTGAGCTTCTCATAAATGGAGAGGGGCATAAAGCTAACACTAGCTCCTAAATCACATAAAGCTTTTGTAGAACATGATTCCCCAATGTGGCATGGAATTGAAAAACTCCCTGAATCCTTGAGCTTTGGAGGAAGTTTCCTTTGGAGGATAGCACTGCATTCTTCTGTCAAAGCTACAATTTCATGGTCTTCAAGTTTCCTCTTATTTGAGAGAATTTCTTTTAAGAATTTTACATAAGAGGGCATTTGTGAAAGAGCATCAATAAAAGGTACATTTTTGTATAGCTTCTTCAAAACCTCTAAGAACTTTCCAAATTGCTTATCAAGCTTGGCTTTTTGAAATCTTTGTGGAAAGGGAAGTTGTGGCTTGTAAGGCTTTGGAGGTTTATACTTCTCTTCCTTCTCTTCAATTTTCTCTTAACATTTTTCTGCACTTTCTTTCTTACTTTCTTGTTTTTCACTCTCACAAGTTTCTTTCTCATTTTCTCTCTTCTCGCTATTTTCACTTTTCTCATTTTTTTTACTCTTTTAATTATTTACAACTTTCCCACTTCTTAAAGTAATAGCTTGACACTGCTCTCTTGGGTTCTCTGGTTGACTTGGAAGTTTTCCAAAAGACGTGGTACCTGAGGAAGATGCTTATTGTGCAATCTAATTTTCTAACATTCTGTTATGTGTTTGCATCTATTCTAGCCTTGCTTTCATCTCTCTCATCTCCTCATAATGCTTAGTTTGGTTAGCAAGAATCTGTTGTAATAAAGCTTCTATGGTGGAACTTTGTTCTTCCTGTTTTGGTGGAGGATTCATATTTTTCTGCTGAAAATTAGGCAATGGTTGCCTATTTTGCTGATATGGAATTCCTTGTTGCTGTTGTGGCTGAAAATTCTGATTTGGAACTTGACTTTGCTGATTTCCCCCATGAAAAGTTGGGATGTTTCCTCCAAGTTGGATTATAAGTTTGAGAGTAAGGATTCCCCATTTGTTTGTTTCCATAATTACCAACATATGCAGCTTGCTCTCCATAGTCTACTCCACAGCTGGTTGTTCCTTCTGCATAAGCAACTTGTTGTGAACTTCCAGATGATGATGATGAACTAACCAACATACTTAAATCTTCCATCTTCCTAGCTAAAACATTTGTAAGTGCATCAAACTTTGCATTAATCATGTTGAATGGATCAAGATCATACATTCCAGCAGCTTGCCTCTTTTGAGTTGGAGCTTGTCACACCCTACCCCTCTGTAAGGCATAACATGATCCCGTAGTATACCTAATGAATTACCAACTTTGTCTACTGATAACCCATTAAATACACTACAAGGAATTTTCAAAACTTTTCTTACTTCTTTTACAGTGGTGAGCACTATTTACAGGTGTTAAAACCTTTTTGAACTGAAGTGATAGAATTGACACATTTGACTTATTTGGAATTTCTGTAAAAATTTTGGCAGAGTGCCATCTGTATTTTGGATAAAACAGTTCTTCAGAAAACCTGTAAAAAGCACTTCAATATTTTTCCAAATATCAACTCCAACAAAATTTAACACAATATTTTTCTCAACTCAATCCACAACAATTTTTTTAGTATTTTCAAAGGATGAGATAAAAGAAATATAATACAAATTTTACAAATCAAAATAACTCATAATTCACTTTACAACTTCAATGTACAATTTTAATTTACAACTGCTCAAATAATTTACATACATATTATTACATGCATACATCAAAACCTATGTACATGGGTATACCTATGATATACCTGGAGCTAATCTGAATATGTCTTCAAAGAAACTTAATCACTGCTCTATGCTCTTCTTACCTGCGACAGCATACAAAGCTATCGCTGAGTGGTGAACTCAGTGGTGCACAACTATAATTTAAAACATAGTACAATATACATTGACAAAATTTACAGTAATTAAATTGGGAATCTGAATACTCATCAAATTCCAAAACTCAAAATATTCGTTGCCAATAATGTAAATCATTTGTATAAATGATTTGATCACAAAATTCAATTTATCAAATCATGACTAACCATTTAAGTAATTCCAACAAAATCAATTATACATAAACCATAATTGAAATCACAATTCTTATCATTCAAAAGCCATTCTGTATCTCAAAAATCAATCTTTATCTCACTAATATGCAAGACTAATCCGAAAGGGCCATATTCGATGTGATTCTAACTCCTTATGGTCAGGGAGGTCGAATCAGATTCTAACTCCCTATGGTCGGGGAGGTCGAATCATCGTGCACAGTACCATCACAATAATGAATCTTCCGCAAGGGCCATAACGATAAAATAAACTTAGATCTAACCTCAAATCAGAGGAAAATCTAAGCCTGTGCACGTACCATGGTAATCAAAACACAACTAACTCCATTGTCTTCTCAACAAATGAGAGAGACGGGTAATAACCTAGTCAAGCATCTATAGTGAGATATAAAATAATATTACAATCCATTTAGTGAGCATAAATCACAATATAATTCGATTCAAAGTCAATTCTAATATCCAATAATTTTTATGCTCATCACAATTCAAATCATAAATTTGCATTTTTCCATGAAAATTACCATCACAATTCAAAACATGTTCTATCACAATTTTCCAAAACATATTTTGTTCAATCCATAACAATGCTTAATACTTGTGGAAATACCATTTCACAAAGCTAAATTCATACATACTATAATAATTTTCAATAATCATTGAATTAAATCCAATGCTTGTTAAACATAATACATAAGAAAATATGTCATTTAATCATATGAAATATTCAAAACAAAATCAGTTAAAAACTAGCTGTGCACAAACCTCTGATAATTGTCTCCTGGTCTCGATTCAGTGTTTCCTTCCCTTTTCCTGAGTCTTTGGTAACTGAGAAACACAATTTGAAGTGTTTCAGTACTAAATTAAACTGTCTCTAACGATAACGTTCGATAAGTAATTCACTGAAGGCTATTATTTGCTCAATTACCTAATATACCGACCCTCGATGCGTTTAAGGTAAATTAGGTTTTGGTGTCCTTAATATGTCACATTTGATAGGGTTTTAGGGTTGGTACGTTTTACCAAACTCATTTCCTTGTTTAGTGCATTTTCTTGCAATTTGCTGGATTCCGGGATACTAGTTTGACCTAGCCGGACGGCCTAGTTCCCTCGATTTTCGGGTTTCAGTCAAAACTACAAACTTGTAGATCTATGTCTTATTGCACGTGGGGCAAAATGTTAGGTCAATCCGAGTTAAGTAGACCAAGTTATGGTCATTATACTATTGCTGGTCAATTGATATCAAATTAGGTCAATTTTAGGTCAATTTGGTCAACTTTGGTTCGGCCAGTTTTTGGACCCGAACTTGTGCAAGCTTTTTGACTTACTTCTGGTCATTTCTGGGATTTGGTGTCTTCATAAGACTTGTAGGTATGGGTCCGAAATATTCATGGTTAAAATTTCAGGTCAATTGGACCTGTTTTGAGTGAGTTATGGCCTAAACACTAACTGCTGCCCAATTGGTCAATTTTCAGGTCTCAATTGCACCTAATCCGAATTGGTCATTTTTTTATGTCACCTTGAAAGCAGAATTTTGGTATGCTTTCTCAATGAAAGTTGGCACATTTTGTGCCTAGTTTCACCTCCAATTGGTCTCATACCAATTGAGGTTACACATTTAAAGTTATTGACTAAAATGCATACTGCCCTTAACTAACTTACTTAAACATACATCAATTACACACTTACATTACTATATGTCCACTTCCCTTACCATTTCTGTTTTGGTTCATTACCAAAACCATATTCCACTTTACATTAACATCACTTTGGGCAGATTACAAACATCCTTAATACACCAATTAAAACTCAAATTTACAAAGTCTAAGTACAATCACATATACACCTAAACATTACAAATTCTTACATACACTTTACACAATCACTCTATATACATATCCATCAATCCTCAATGTCAATATTCTGCCAATACCTTCATGAACACATACATTTATCCAAGAGTTCCAAGGCTGCCGAAAATGTTCCTCAATACCAAAGTATCCTACAATTCATCAATTTCCATTCCAAGTGCAAAATCACCATATACATATGGAATAATTTACTAGGATATTAAATCACCATAACCAACATCATTTCTCATCAAATATATGCACAAATATTTCATCAAATGCATAACTCCATGGCTGTCCAAAATGAATATCTCAATAACTCTTCAAACCTAAAAATTTTCTTCACAAAACCAACACCCATAACATGAACACAAAGTTTAACAAAGCTATCTTCAAAAATGCTAACTTACCTTATGGTTGGAACTTGCCAAACCTTGATTAAACTTCTTAAATTTGGTATCAAGCTCTTCCTTATGATGTGTAGACAAACTTTCATGAAGGGACTTGTTGGATTTATGGCATGAAAGTGAAGATTGGAGTTCATGCATGGAGCTTGGAAGCTTTGGCCATGGAGTTCTTCTTGGAGGCTCACGGCTGAATTTTTGAGGTTGAAGAATGAAATGAATCTGCTGTCCAAATGCAGATTAAGTGATCCACTTTAGGTGTGAGTGGAGCACTAAGTAGAAAGATAATGTTAATTTATTCAAAAGTTTCAATTTCCCACATTTAACTCCCCATTTTTGCTATTTACATTAGGTACCCCTAAATTAATTTTTCATTATATTTTCCAAGTGTAATATTATTTATTTTTTATGGACATTTAGGTCAAAAGACAATTCGGGATGTCAAATGACCATAATGCCCCTGTTCGGGTTGCATTCCCGATTTTTCGGTAACACCGGGTTTTGTCTGTTTTTCGATTTCTCACTTTTCTTTGTACTAATTATTTAATTTTTCTTTGATATTTCTAATGATATTTATACTTCAATAAGGGTCTATTTAAGTCCTAAAAATATTTTCCAGGGTTTCCCGCAGTCCAAGGCTAGTCAACGGTCCACGCCGTGACTTCCCGGTGCGGTCACCCATCGCTAGGGTTCCCGGCTCGCTTAACTTGGTTACATTTCTTTGCTATTATTTTTCCTTTGTTTTTCATGTATTTTCTTTTCTTGTATTTTATTATTTTATGTCTCCTCACTCATATTGAAGTGTAGTTCTAAGCATCCTAGCTGTCCGGGCAACACTGGTCACCGGAACAGTAGAACGCACTACCGAACATAGGGGTGTTACAGAGCTAGTCCTCTTGGACTACTCCAAAGATGAGTATTCTTTGCAATTTTCTCCAATAGCTCATAAGCTTCATCTTCATGCTTCATAATAAATTCTCCTCCTGTTTGAGCATCAATAATCCCTCTAATTGCAGGAGTGACATTTGTGTAAAAATTCTAATTTATCATCCATTTTGGAATGGCATGATGTGGGCATTGTCTCTCTAATTCCTTCCATCTCATCCATGATTCATAGAGAGCTTCATCTTCTCTTGGTCTAAAAGCTATCATTTGATTCCTCATTTCTTGAGTTTTTCTAGGTGGAAAATATTGTGCAAGAAATGCATCAGTGAGTTGCTCCCAATTTGTAATAGAGTTATGAGGTAAAGAATCAAGCCAATCCAATCCAATGCTCTATCTTTCAAAGAGAATGGGAATAGCTTCAATCTTGCTGCATCATCAGATACTCCAGGTTGTTTTTGCATATCACAAATCATAGCAAACTTCTTTAGATGTGTGTGTGGATTTTCAGAAGGATGTCCTCCAAAATTGAGAATTTTGAATCATTTGAAGAACTTCCAAAATCCATCCTGTAACTGTTTGCATCAATTCTTGGTCTTACTATACTTTTTCTCAAGTCATCAAAACGAGGAAAAGCATGATCCATCATACTTCCCCTAGGCACATTAGCATTTACAACCTCTTCACCTTGGGCTGCATTTTCATTGTTTCGATCATTTCCAACATTACCACCACCAATTCTAATTCTTTCATCAACCATGTCTGCTTCAATTTCAGTTTCTCTCAAGGCTTCTTTCCTTTTTCTGGTTTCTTTCTTGTTGGCTTTACAAAATTTCTCAATTTCAGGATTAAACAATAAGGATGTGTCACTTGTGCTTCTAGCTCTTCTCATAAAAGATTAAGAGTACCTGAAAAAGAACAAACAAACACAAAATGGAAAGATAACAAAGATAAAACTATAAACAACTAAAATAATCAAGAATTCAATCTTAAACAAACAACTCCCCGGCAACGGTGCTAAAAACTTGATGTGGCCCAAGCGCAAGTGCACGGGTCGTACAAGTAATATAGAAAAGATATCGTTTCCACGAGGAGTTGTGTTAATGATTGAATTTTTGATATAAAGAGTTGACTAAATTGAACTATTTTTGAAATTAAAGCAATAAATTGATGGGTATTGGAGTATGAAATCTATATGTGCAAAATTATAATCTATTCAACTATGTAATGATTTAACTAAGTTTGCATCAAATTAAAATAAGCAAATTCAAATATGGCAAGATTTACAATGGCAAGTAATTAAATTCAATTAGAAATTAACAATGATAAAAAGGCGATTCCGGAGTTCGGGAGTTCATATTCAAGCTATTTTGGGATTTTTAAATTGGTTATCCAATTTTGTGGAACTTACGGGTTTTAAGGAGATTAATTTTTAAATCCTTTGAATACCCTTTCGAGTGGGACAAAGAGTGCCTTAATCAATCTAATCCTACTTTCGTAGAGTTAGAGTTAATTAAGACCCATTAAGTTCCTTAATTAATCTGTAAATCCTCTTAATCCTTAGTCTATTTCTAGATCTAAGTTAATTAAGTCCAATTTCTTGATTATCTATCACAAGGTTTTCTCCTTTCGGTGCCTCAACCATGGATGAAGAACAAAACTTAATGGGATCCTACACTAAGCATGTCATTAAGCACACAAGAAATGAATAAAACTCATTAAGACCGCAAAATATGGATTACCCAATCAAAATCCACAAAATATCTCAAATATTACATCCCAACTCCAGAATCTAATGAAAACTACTCACTATCTATAATATTTACAAGATATTCTGAGTTAATATGGAAATAAAACTTTAATCTAAGCTAAGAACTAAGAAATGCAACACTAGAAAGGTAAAGAAATCTCCAAATCTAGTTGGAAATGGTGTGGGAGATGATTTTTTACTCTTCAGCTGTTGCCCCCTTCTTTTCCTTTTCTTCCTCTCTTTTCCTCCCCCTTTCTAAAATGGGATAAGGGTCTATTTATATCTATTTATAACTTTTTCTGACATGGAGCCCTAAAATAGTGTGTTTGAGGTGTGATTTTCTGAGGGAATCTTCTGCCAGCTCATCAATGAAGTCTTTGTGGGACTGCATAAGTGGACTGCATAAGTTATGCAGTCCATTATGCAGTTTTCGGCTGGTTTCTAGCTCTTTTACGCAAAACTACATGACCAAGCGCATAAGTTATGCACAATTCTGTGAGGTTGCATAAGGAAGGCACGAATCTGCATAAGTTATGCAGCAACTTATGCAGATTTTGGCAGGTAGTGGGGACAGTTTCTTCTCCTTATGCAGAACTACATAGCTTATGTGGCAAGTTATGCGCAATTTGGCCAATGCATACTTCAACTTTGAAACTTATTTTTGACATCTTTGGCTGCAGAAATCATTCCTCAAAAGTAAAATTTCTTTTTAGTCCTTCAAAAACACTATTTTCCCTACAAAACAAAGTAAAAATTACAAATTAATCCAAATTTGGTAATTATGAAAAACTAACTAAATAACTAATGAAATTAGCTAAAAGTGACTAATAATCAAGTAAAAAGGCTATGAATTTAAATCTAAATGACTATGCAAAATGTATGCATCACTGGTCAAAGAAGCAAAATTGTAGCTCTATTTCTTATTGAACCTTTGGCAAAATTTCAGGTTAGTGTAAGTTGTATAGCCCAAAATATGGTCAATTTACGAAAGTTGGACAGATTATACCTTTAGTGCAAAATTTGGTCATTTTTAGGTCACATTTAGTTCTGGCAGTTTTGGTACCCGAATTTATGCAAGCTATTGGACTTGGTTCTAGCCATTTCTGGGCTTTGGTGTCTTCATAATAATTGTAGCTCTATGTCTAAGCTATCCATGGTAAATATTTTAGGTCAATTGGACCTGTTTTGAGTGAGTTATGGACATCCTAATGACTATTGTTCATATGATCAAAAATATGAGTTTGCAAGGTTGCCATTCCGGATTTGACCATTTTAAGGTCAGTTTCTAGGCAGAATTTTGGCAACATTTCTACATGAAAGTTGACCTATTTGGTGTCTAGTTTCAACCCCCATTGACCTCATACCAATTGGGTTCATAGTTTTGCACTTATGACCTAATTTAGGTGTTGCCAACACACACAACCTGCATTTGAAAATTACACTTCCAATTTTGACAATCCTCCTCCTCCTAATACTTCAATATTCAATCATAGCACTTCTATGTATATTGTACACAATTCCAGCAAGGTATTTTGAACAGAACACTCAAGTGCTCAATACACAATTCACCATTCAGGTTCAACATTTACTTCCACCAAAATTCAACATACCTCAATATCAATATTACACATACACTTCCATGGCAACTACACATGCTGTCCACAATTTAACACCATGACATCTCATCAATATATTACATAAAATCACATACAATTTCATAACATTATAGGCTACCAAACATGGCAGTTTACCAAGGTATCAAAGTCCCATTTTCAAACCCTTTATTCAAGCACTAACATGCACATACTTGGACATTAACCTATTACAGCATCTATTTGAGTTAATTAACCTTAATTCCCATCCATTAGAGGTAAGAAAAACTCCAACACAATAAACTTTCATGGCTACCGAAAATGGACAAGTTCATAACTCAAAATTTCCTTCCTTTCTCTTCACCAAATTACTCATCTCAACCTAAACACAAGGTTTACTAAAGCAAGGGAGAGGATTTGGACACTTACCACTTGTGGAGCTTGTTAAAACTTCACCAAATCTCTTCCTTTTTATTCCCTATAATCTGCCCAAGAGGTGTGGACCAATTTTAATGAAGAAACTTGCAAGAAATCATGGCTTGATCATGCACCAATGGAGCTTTGCACGGGCGGCAATGGTGCTTTCATGGAGGTTCCATTTCGGCAAGTGAGAGTGAGGTTGTGTAATAGCCCTCACCCGATTACAGTGTAACCGAGCGAGGTGTGCTACATTCGGTGCCGGAGCACCTTATTCTCATCTTACTTTATTCTTTTAATAATTTAATCTCGTTATATTTTAATATCAATTATTTTTTTATAGAGAAACCAGCAGAGTTTTCCCTATTTTATTAAATATTGACGTGATTTACTATTCACCTGTTTGAAAATTCAACAATAATTTCACAATAAAAATATCATTCATGTTATCATATTCATCTCACATTCAATTCTTGTAATTCACATACTCATTTGTATATCTCAATTTCATATTCATTTCCATGCATTTCCATTTATACACAATTTATATATATAAATTGTCAAGTTTCATTAATTTACATGATTTACAGACTGATTACATAAATTCATAATTTACATGATCTACAAATTAATTACAGTTCCATAATCTATATTTCGACATACAATTCATAGTTTACATTACAGATAATAACTAATTATAATGCACAAAATACATAATATAATCCATATGGGCCCTATCTACATGCATTGCTGAGGAGGTGACAACCTTTGACACTTTACAGATCTGGACTCCAAAAACTCTTTTTAGTATTCGCTGGGCTTTAACTTCAGTACCTGCGCGAGTAAACAAATCCATCGCGCTAAGCATTGCTGCTTAGTGGTGCAATAATATAACAAGAAATAATGTATATAAATAAAAATAATTGGAGCATATTTTCTATATTTAAGAATTTTACTAGGTTCATATGAAATTTGCCATACAATATATCTTTCGTCATTTATGTTGCTCTCTAGAATCACTTCTTTCATAAGTTTAAAATAATCATTTATATAATGTATAAATAAATCTAAAATTTAAACTTATACTTGTATTCTTATGAAAGTCACATTTGTAATGTTACTTAAGTTATAATTCTTCTACTAGTCTTTTTATCACTTCCTTGATACTTTCTCAGTTGTTTACAATCATTTCGTAATATTTAAAATTTTGAGAACTAATTTAATTTATTTCAGATCATTCTAAGGAATAAATTTTTGGAGCTAATCTAATTTATTTCAGAACTTCTTCTCATTTATTTACTTTTTAACATTTTTAATTACTAATATTCATAACTTATTTGAATAAATTAGACTGCCCAAGTAACCTATGATAGGTTGACTAAACTGGATAATGGGTCATTGACACTGGAAACCGCGATGCCTCGGGCTGTCATACCATGAGACGCAGAACGTTAACCATGTATGCAGTCAGTATGGCTAAAAAGCCATGATATCACATAATCAGGCATTAAGCCATGAGTGCGGGCATAAAGCCATGAATACGAGCATAAAGCCATGAATACAGGCATAAAGCCATGAATACAGGCATAAAGCCTTTCGCAGTACTGCTAAAATAATACCCTATTGGCATGCCAATCTATCCAATCTGACACACATGTCTAGGCAATTCAAGGGCATATAATATCATTAAATATTAATATATTATGTTTTATGACTTCATTATTTTATGACAAATTCCATAATTTATACATTCATCATAATATTCATACATTCCTTACATCATTCATATTGATCACAATTCACATTCATTTGATCTACCATTCAAATTCAAAACATCTTTCCTTTCTCTCTTGATGGGAACCTAAATCCCAAATGACACTTTTATCACATTTATTCATTCAACAATCTATTCATGTAAGGTACATTTCATACTTCAAGTTGTATTGCTAATATATTATGAACTCCATTGGTGATGGGAGTATAAGTCTCAACAATCCATCTAGGTTAATTTCATTTTCCTATTCAAGTGGTATCATTCATGTTTTATTAGACCTACTAGTAATGGGAATACAAATTTTAATTATATATTCACATAACTTAAATGTTCATTAAGTCATTTAGGTAAATTACTATTTCTATTCCAAGTAATCCATGAATATTTCATGGATTCCAAATTTCATACCTTAATTTCCTCTACGAATTTAGTTATTACACTTTGTGTCTTTGTATTACTATTCACATTACTATTCACTCAAATTATTGACTTTTTAATACATAACAAATTTATTGAACCTATGTTCACCAAGATATCATATTTTGCATTTTATTTTTGTTGGTATTGATTTCCAATACCATTTCAAAGCTTATTTTATGTTATTCAAAATTTTCAGATTTCATACCTTAGGTTTACTGTTCCATTGGTCATTTGTACAGTAGGAATTTGACAAAATTGTCTTCATGAAAGTTGTTCCTTATTGTGTCTAGTTACATTTATTTTTTTGAATCACTCCATTTGGAGTTTTGTAGCTCAAGTTATGGTCATTTTACCATAACTGGTGGGATTGACCTGTACCCAGAATTTCTGGGCAATTTGGTTCTGCCAGATTTGGTGACCTAAGTTTGGTTGGCAATTTGACTAGGTTATGGTCAGAATTTGGATTTGTGTTCCAAATGAAAGTTGTTGGGCTATGTCTTAGCTATCTTGTGGTAAAATTTCAGATCAATTGGATCTTTCTACACTGACTTATGACCAAACGAATAAATACTATTGTTTTGGTCATTTTCCAGGGATAGCATGTTGGTCACCCGGATTAGGGTAATTTTTAGGTCAATTTAGTTTGGTTTTCTGGGTAGGATTCCTTCATCAAAGTTGTGCCATTATGTCTTATAAAACTTTTTCCATTGGTTTCATTGCATTTGGATTTTTATAGCCCAAGTTATGGCCATTTTGCCTAAATTGGTCGGGTGAGATTTAGTCCAGGAAATTCTGGGCAGAATGGTTTTGGTCAGTTTGGTGACCTCACTTAGGCCAATAATTTCATTTGGTTAAAGGCATTTATGGGCTTGGTTTCTTAATGAAAGTTGTAGTCCTATGTCTCATCTTTCCAATGACACAAAAATCAGGTCATTTGGATCTGTCTAGCGGGAGTTATGGCCAAATGAACATGAACATGTACTGTTCATTTGATCAATTTTCTGGGTTCAGTGTTTGGATTTCCGGATTGAGATAGTAAATCGGTCAAGATTTGGATAGAATTTGGGCATGGTTTCTTCATGAAAGATGGGGTATTTTGTCTTAGGTTTCATCTCCAATTGACCTCACACCAATTGGAGTAACAAAACTCTAGTTATAGCTCAAACAATACATTGAACTCAAAGGTCCGAATTTCCTGCATAAGAATCAACACTCCCAAATTCAATTCTCCCAGCTCCACAAACTTCATTAGACATATTTAGTACTTCTAATGGTCATTAAATCATCTCAACATCATTAAATTCCAAGCAATAATACAAAAACTAAGTTAGGTCAAAACCCTAACTTATAATTTCAATCTGAATCATACATCCATGCAATTTTATTTCTAATGCCTTAAACTTCATTAATCAACTTCAATAGCTAAAACAAAATCATCAAAACCATCAAATTCATTTACTTCCTAGGGCTGCCACAAATTGAAACTTCAACATATTCCAAGTTTTCTTTTCTTTTCATGCCATTTCAAGTTAATCAAGCATGTTTTTCATGCTTAGGAAAGAAAATGGGTATAGTTAATGCACTAACCTCTTTAACCACTCTCTTGGCTTGTTGAAACCTTAGAATTTTTTTCACTTTCTTCAAATTTCTTAGTAGCCAAACACTTCTCCTTAGTGTGGGTGTAATTTTTAGTGAAGGCGGTTAGGGCTTTTAGGGTGATAAAGGGTGGGAATTCAAGCTTGAAAGCTTGAAAAATGGAAGAGGAATTCTTCCATGGTGGTGCGGCTGGTTTCAGGGAGAAGGAGTAGAATTCTTTTTTCAATTTTTGGTCCCATTTATCCTCTTTTATTACTTAATTAAGTGGTGCTTAATTGTGATTGGTGGATAGGTTTTTAATGACATCATATGATGTCATAATTAGGTATTTTCTTTCATTTTCTTTTCTTCTTTTCTCTACTCATTTTCAATTCAATTTTTAGCAATATTTATTTATATTTTAGATCATAATAATTATTTACTTAACTAGACAAGTCAGCCAAAAATCATCTCTGAAGACAAAATGACCAAAATGCCCTCCGTTTGGCTTACCGAGCCAAAATCATCTGTACCAATTGAAAAATTTTTCTAAACCTTTTCTTGGCATTCTAATGCCATAGAAACCTCAATGACTCTTCTCTGGAGTCCCAATAATTATTTCATGAATTTTCTCCTAAGTAAAGGGCTCCTAGTTGTGAAGACCACAACTTCCCACTAGGTTACCCATCGCTAGGGCACCGTCTCATTTAACTTGGTTGTATTTTATTTCTAAAATTATTTTCTAAATTTTTCTTATACTTATTTGAGTTATTTATGACTCCTCACTCTAGTCTAAATATTTTTCCAGACGTTCTAGTTGTCCAGACTGACACCGATCACCGGAACAGTAGAATGTGCGAAATTGCTACAGTGAGGGTGTTACAGGTTGAAGATGAAGTAGTTAGTGGGAAGGAAAATCTTTTCTTAAGTGGTTTACATGGTCCCATACTTAAATGTTAGTGGAATACTAACTTATCTTTATTGTTTAATTATTCCAAGTTTCCTAATTTGCACATTTATCTCAATTCTTTCACTATTTACATAATGTATTTCATTTTAATTTTTCATGATATTTTTAAAGTGTAATATCATTTATTTTTAATGGACATTGAGGTGAAAAGGCAACTCTAGGTGTCAAATGACCAAAATGCCCCTCTTCGAGTTGTATTCCTGATTTTTCGGTAACACCGATTTTTTTCTGTTTTTCGATTTTTCATTTTCTTTGTACTAATTTATTAATTTTTCTTTAATAATTCTAGTGTCAATTATATTTTAATAAACCTTTACGTACATCTCAAAATTTAATTTCAAGGGTTCCCCGCGGTCCTAGGGTCGGCAATGGCCTTCCCGGTGTGGTCACCCATCGCTATGATGCCAGCTCGTTTAACTTAGTTTTATTTTCTCTCTTTTATTTTTCTTTAATTTTTCTTGTATTTTCTTTTTATTTATTTCGTCATTATATGTCTGTTCACTATCACCGAAGTGCAGTTCCAGACATCCTGACTTGCCTAGACTGATATTAGGTCACCGGAGCAACATAACGTACAGAACACGTACAGTGGGGATGTTACGCAAAACATAATGGAACTTGGCCAAATTGTTAGAAAAATTCAGTATCCCAACTCCTAAAATTGAACTAAATAACCACTTGACCCCATAATGGTATTTAGATCATATCTCCCACTAGGAAACTCCAATTGGGATGAGACAAACTGTTCTGGAAACATTAGAAACAGGACTCCAACTTTGATTCAGGAACCTTCCTTAAATTTTGAGTGTAAGGACCTTAAATTGGGAATCAAAGACACTGACCTGAACTTGAAATCCTAAAGGCATAAGGTTCAGGAGTCCAGGTCAGTTAATTGGCTATAACTCACCTACATAGCTTGAAAATTTGTGATTTTTGAATCTGAGTGACCCTAAGACATAGGGTAACAAATCATATGAAGGAAATTAGACCTAAATATGACTGTAACAAGCTCAAATGACTAGACAAAATTTGACTCCACAATCTACTTAGTTCTGAAAACTGAAAGGGTCAATGAACCAGTCTTGGAAAATTGACTATAACTTGAGTTCTATAACTTCAAATTGAGTGATTCAAAAAGATAAATCAAAGTTTAAACATAAAGGAACAACTTCCATGAAGGAAGTGTGGCCAAACAGTGGCTACATCTTGACTAATTTACAAGGTTAATTTAAAACACCAAATCTGGACCTTGTGAAGGGTTCACAAAATAACTTGTTATATGATATGGAATTAACCAAAATAAGTTGTTAACCACATAACTCACTTGAAAATGAAGTTGGGACCTATATTCTATCACAAATGGAATGACTATGATATGCTTTATGTATAGTACATAAAATAACAAAATGACACTAAATTGCCCAATGTATGCCTAGACTTATGTATATAGCTTGGATCAATTGGTATACCAATTACGAACTACAGATAGTAGTACTGCCCATATGAGCGATCATTGTTAGACAATATCTATCTAATATGGTTGTTCTATGGCTTTATGCCTGCCCGTTGGCCAGTGTGCCTAATATGATTTTTGGCTTTAGGCCTGCCCGCTGGCCTTGTGCCTGATATGACAGATGTATACATGATAGACATACAGATGTCTAACTACTATACTCTCATGTATCCAGTCTTTATAGTCTGTCATAGGTTACTTGGGCACTTATATGATTTTAATAAGACTGAAAAATAAGATAAATGAGCAGAAAAGATCCTGATAAATTTATTTGCTCCCATACTTTAATAAATATGTAAATGACTCAAAATTCATGAAATTATACATGAAATAATTATTTTTAATTATTTAGTTATTTTTATTTTAATTTATGCACCACTCAGCAATTTGCTTTGCGCGTTGATTTTGTAACACCCCAAAGTTCGGTAGTGCGTTCTGCTGCTCCGGTGACCAGTGTTGTCCGGACAGCTAGGATGCCTAGAACCGTACCTCAATATGAGTGAGGAGACATAAAATAATGAAATACAAGAAAAGAAAAACAAAGGAAAAATCATAGCAAAGAAATGTAACCAAGTTAAGCGAGCCGAGAACCCTAGCGATGGGTTACCGCACCGGGAAGTCACGGCGTGGACCGTTGACTGGCCCTGGACTGCGGGGAACCCTGGAAAACATTTTTAGGACTCAAATAGAACCTTATTGAAGAATAAATATCATTAAAAAGATCAAAGAAAAATTAAATAATTAGTACAAAGAAAAGTGAGAAATCGAAAAACAGACAAAATACGGTGTTACCGAAAAATCGGGAACGTAACCCGAACAGGGGCATTATGGTCATTTGACATCCCGAAGTGTCTTTTGACCTAAATGTCCATTAAAAATAAATAGTATTACACTTAGAAAATAAAATGAAAAATTAGTTTAGTGGTACCTAAAGAAAATAACTAAAATCATGGGTTAAATGTGGAATAAGTGGGAATGTAGCTTATTATATGATTAAGTGACTAAGTGGACCACTAAGGGGATTAATTAAATACATAGTGGGACATGTGTACACTTAAAATGCAGCTGAATAAGTCATCTTCCTCATTTGCATAAAACTAGCCGAATTCAAGAAAGGAGAGAACCACCATTGACATTTTCTTTGAGCTTGATTTCCTCCCTCCATTTCAACTCCATTCACTTAGGTTCTTTTATGAAAAATGGTCTACACATCACAAGGAAGATATTGATACCAATTTTGAGAAGTTTGGTGAAGGTTTAGCAAGTTACAATTAAAGGTAAGTTTGCATTTGTGAGAAATTCTTTGTTAAAGTTATGTTCATGTTATGGGTGTTAGATTGGTGAAGGAAAATTTTGAGTTTGAAGGGTTATTGTTGTTTTCATTTTGGACAGCCATGAGTCACGTTTTTGATGAGGTATTTGTGCATATAATTGATGAGAAATAATGTTAATCATGGTGATTTAGTAACTTAGTGAATTATTTCATGTTTATATGGTGAATTATGCACTTTGATGGGAATTGGTATATGGGACGGTAATGTGATGTTGAAGAATGGTTTGTGGCAGCTTGTGGACACTTGAGTAATGGTATATATTGAAGGAAGTGTGGGCAGAATATTGACCTAGAAAGATTGATGATATGTATGTAAATTAACATTGTAAAGTGTATGTAAAGTTTGTAATGTTTAGGTGTGTTTGTAATAGTACTTAAAGATTGTAATTGTGAATGATTATTGGTGTGTTGAAGGTGATTGGAATCTGCCCAAAATAATGCTAATGTAAAGTAGAAAATGCTTTTGGTAATGTGCCAAAACAGTTTGGTAGGTAAGTAAACAAATGGCAAAGGTAAGTGTGTGTTTGAAGTTGGGGTGTGAAATGCATATTGAGGGCAGTGTATATTTTAGCCTATAACCTTGAATGTGTAACCTCAATTAGTATGAGACCAATTTGAGGTGAAACTAGGCACAAAATGTGCCAACTTTCATTGAGAAACCATGCCAAAATTCTGCTTGCAAGGTGACCTAAAAAAATGACCAATTCGGATTAGGTGCAATTAGGGCCTGAAAAATGACCAATTGGGCAGCAGTGAGTGTTTAGGCCATAACTCACTCAAACCAGGTCCAATTGACCTGAAATTTTGACCAAGAATAGTTAAGACCCATACCTACAAGTCTTATGAAGACACCAAAGCCCAGAAATGACCATAAGCAAGTCAAACAACTTGCACAAGTTCGGGTCCAAAAACTGGCCGAACCAGAATTGACCAATTTGACCTAAAATTGACCTAAAATGGTACCATTTGACCAGCAAGAGTGTAATGACCATAACTTGGTCTACTTAACTCGGATTGACCTGAAATTTTGCACCGCGTGCAATAAGACCTAGATCTACAAGTTTGTAGTTTCGACCGAGACCCGAAAACCGAGGGAACTAGATCGTCCGGTTAGGTCAAACCAGTGTTCCGGAATCCAGCAATTTGCATTAAAATGCACTAAACAAGGAAATGACTTTGGTAAAACGTACCAAACCTAAAACCCTATCGAATGTGACATATTAACGACACTAAAACCTAATTTACCTAAAACGCAATGAGGGTCGGTATATTAGGTGATTAAGTGAATAAGCGAGTTGATGCATTATTTACCAAACACCATCGATAGAGACAGTTTAATTTAATCTTGAAACACTTCAAATTGTGTTTCTCGATTAACAAGGACTCAACAAAGGGAAGGAAACACGAGTCGGATCAGGAGACGATCATCGGAGGTTTGTGCACAAATAGTTTTTAACTTATTTTATTTGAATATTTCATATGATTAAATGACATATTTTCTGATGTATTATCTTTAACAAGCATTGGATTTAATTCAATGAGTCCTGAAAATTGTTATAGTATGTATGAATTTAGCTTTGTGAAATGGTATCTCCACAAGTATTAAGCATTGTTATGGATTGAATAAATTATGTTTTGGAAAATTGTGATAGAACATGTTTTGAATTGTGATGGTAATTTTCATGGGAAAATGCAAATTTATGATTTGATTTGTGTTGAGCATAAAAATTATTGGATATTGGAATTGACTTTGAATCGAATTATATTGTGATTTATGCTCACTAAAAGGATTGTGATATTGTTTTATATCTCACTATAGATGCTTGACTAGGTTATTAACAGTCTCTCTCATTTGTTGAGAAGACAATGGAGTTAGTTGTGTTTTGATTACCATGGTACGTGCACAGGCTTAGATTTTCCTCTGATTTGAGGTTAGATCTAAGTTTATTTTATCGTTATGGCCCTTGCGGAAGATTCATTATTGTGATGGTACTGTGCACGATGATTCGACCTCCCCGACCATAGGGAGTTAGAATCAGATTCGACCTCCCCGACCATAGGGAGTTAGAATCACATCGAATATGGCCCTTTCGGATTAGTCTTGCATAGTTAGTGAGATAAATATTAATTTTTGAGATACATAATGATTTTTGAGATACATATTGATTTTTGAGATACATAATGATTTTTGAGATACATAATGATTTTTGAGATACATAATGACTTTTGAGATACAATATGATATTTGAGATACATAATGATTTTTGAGATACAGAATGGCTTTTGAATGGTAAGGAATGGTGATTTTAATTATGGTTTATGTATAATTAATTTTGTTAGAATTACTTAAATGGATAGTCAAGATATGATAAATTGAATTTTGTGCTCCAAGTCATTTATACAAATGATTTACATTATTGGCAATGAGTATTTTGAGTTGTGAAATTTGATCGAGATTGATTCTCAAATTATTTCTTGTAAAATTTGTCAATGTATATTGTACTATGTTTTAAATTATAGTTGTGTACCATCGAGTTCACCACTCGTGATAGCTTTGCATCTTTATCGCAGTAAGAAGAGCATAGAGCAGTGATTAAGTTGCTTTGAGGATACATTCAGATCAGCTCCAGGTATATCATAGATATACCCATGTACATAGGTTTTGATGTAAGCATGTAATAATATGTATGTAAATTATTTGAGCAGTTGTATAGAAACTCTTGTAAAATATTTTGGTATGTAATTAAATGTAAATTATTGTAAATGTAAATTTGAGATTTCATTTACTTGAATAGTTTTGTATTATATTTCTTGTATCTCGATCTTTGAAAAATCATCATGGATTTGAGTTGAGAAAAATGTTGTGTTGAGAAATATGTTGGAGTTGAGATTTGCAAATACATATTGAAGTGCTTTTTACAGGTTTTCTGAAGAACTGTTTTGTCCAAAATACATATGGCACTTTGCCAAAATTTTTACAGGAATTCCAAATAAACCAAATGAGTTAGTTGTTTCACTTCAGTTCACAAAAGTTTTTAATACCTGTAAATAGTGCTCACCACTGTAAAAGAAGTAAGAAAAGTTTTTAAAATCCCTTGTAGTGTATCTAATGGGTTATCGGTAGGCGAAGTACGGTAATTCATTAGGTGTACTACGGGATCATGTTACATCTTACAGAGGAGTAGGTTGTGACATGTTTTAGTGGTATCAGAGCAATGGTTTTAAAGTAAATTTCGAACTGTGAATTTGAAATCTTTTTGTCGGTAACTACAACTGCTCAAATGTTTGATACATATAGTACATTTACATCATAAATGTGAACTAATGGAGAGGAATCTCCTTGTGTTGGTTGTACAGGATAGAAAATTCTGTGAGAAAAGATATGGAAGAGAAGAATGAGACAATAGAGCGATGTGATGGCGGGAGAACAAGTTGAGGCTGACTCCACAAAATGTCGAAGGCACTTGTACGATTTACGGTACAAATTACTGCACAAATGGCCCAGCAAATGGCCACTTTCTTCCAACAAATGGCTGATAATCTGTCAGCCCAAACCCAAGTACAGACCCAACTCCCACAAGGGCAGTGTGAAATGGAAAAGAGGGAGAAACCTATGGGTCAGAGCTCGAACAGTAATTTGAGAAAGAGAAAAGAATTTGAGGAACCCCGAGCTCAGGGATATGATAGAGGTGGATCAGTAAGACAGACACCATCAAGGTCCAATCGTCGAACAACTAGAAGTTCCTACCCTTCCCGCCAATGTGAAACTTGTAGAAGATATCATGGTGGGATATGCTATAAGGCGTCTGGAGCCTGCTACAATTGTGGAAAACTTGGACACTTTGCTAAAGATTGTACTAAACCACCTCGATCTGCTCTCAAGAGTTCACAGACCGTCAGTCAGAGTCAAGATAGAAATAGAGTTAGTACTCCTCACCACTATAACACAGTGAATCAACCCGAATATGGTAGTGCACCAGTCAAAGCGTCCACTGTGCGCCAAGGAGAAAGAGCAGAAACTTCAGATGTAGCTGCTGGTAAGTTCTTAAATTTTGAAAGAAACAATTAGTTATTATTTGATCCCAGCACTACTTAGTTGTGTGTTAGTGTCAGAACTATATGTTCTGTTGTTATTCCTTTACATGGGAATGAATTTTGATGTATTAGTGACTAGTCTTTTAGGATAATAATTGTAATAACAAGTATGATTGACATTAATTTTGGAAGAATTGTTAGTTAAAAGTATTTTCTAACATACCATAAATTATAAGGCTAATTGGCAAGCCTACTTAATGTAAGGCAAGAGGACCTAAAAGTAAGTTACAGTAATAGAATTGCTCTAGATGAGGACAAAGATGTTACTGTTAGTAATTGTCAAAGGAAATTGTAATCAGAATCGGTTTGGGATATTAGTGGATTCGAGAAAGATAAGATGTTAGAAAACCTAGTCCATGAGGTTATAACGTAGTGACTATATAATGTTCTCGATGTTTGTATTGTAAGCTGCAGATTACAATACCGACACTGGATTATTGTGTAGAGCTACGTGTTTCCTAGTGGTACAATAAGTAAGAATATTTGTAAGTAATCTATAAATTGATACAGTTGCACCCGAATAGAGTACTAGTACTGGAAATAAATATGAAAATTTTAGTCAGAAATTTAAGACTTCAGAACTAGTCTATCAAACGACTACACTTGTAAGGTGGCTAGAGTCAGTGACTCAGTTACATTAATGTGAATTACCTGTACCCCAGTAATTGCTATAAGCTTAGAGATATCAGTACAACGTATCATCTTCAGACAGATGGACAATTGAAACAAGTGATTCAGGTAAATTTTAAAACTCATTGAGTTCCTGTAAATAATGAAATAAAATGATAATAATAACCTGTACTATGTGATAAGCCCTCAAGAATATATTGAGAACTTCTGTCCTTGAATCCGAGGGAGATGGGACAGATACATCCCACTAACGGAATTTGTATACAGTAATAAGTGTCAAGCTAGCATACAAACGGCACCCTATGAAACATTGTAAGGGAATGGATAACTATGGATTTTGTGATGAGATTTCCGAGGACACAGAATAGTCATGATACAGTATAGGTTGTAGTCGATAGACTAACCAAGTCTACTCACTTTTGCCAGTTCGGATGGACTATAGCCTGGAAAGATTGGCCAGATTGTACATATATGAAATTGTAAAATTACATGGAGTGCCAGTATCAATTGTGTCTGACAGAGATCCTAGGTTCACTTCTAGATTCTGGGGTAGTCTTCAGAGAGCCCTAAGAACTAGATTGAACTTCAGCACAGCATTCCACCTACAGACAGATGGCCAGTCTGAAAGGGTTATTCAGACATTGGAGGGTATGCTACGGGCTTGTGTGATTGAATTTGAAGGTAGTGGGAATACACACTTGCCTTTGATTGAGTTTGCTTATAACAACAGCTACCAATCAAGCATTGGGATGCCTCCATATGAAGCTTTGTATGGCAGAAAGTGCAGAACTCCCCTATGTTGGGATGAAATTGGTGAAAGAAAGATGATTGGGCCAGAAATTGTTCAGCAGACATAGGAAAAGATCAAATTGATCAGAGATAGACTCAAGGCTGCATCAGACCGCCAGAAGTCCTATGTTGATCTGAAGAGAAGAAATATTGAATATGCAGTGGGTGATAAGGTATTCCTCAAAGTTTCTCCTTGGAAGAGGATTATGAGATTTGGCAGAAAGGGGAAACTGAGTCCTCGTTTCATCGGACCATATGAAGTTCTGGAAAGAGTGGGTCCTCTGGCATATCGGTTAGCATTACCTCTAGAATTAGTAAGGATACACAGTGTCTTCTATGTGTCCATGTTAAGGAGGTACAGATCAGACCCATCTCATGTACTGTCAGTTGAAGAGATTGAAGTGAATCCAGACCTCTCATATGAGGAAGAACCCATAAAAATTCTGGCTTATGAGGTGAAACAGCTGAGGAACAAACAGATACACCTGGTTAAAGTGCTGTGGAACCATCATTCAGGCCAGGAAGCTACTTGGGAACGTGAAGAGGATATGAGGAGACAACACCCACAGCTGTTCAGAGACTAATGCCAGGTAAAATTTCGAGACGAAATTTATTTTAAGGGGGAGAGAATTGTAACACCCCAAAGTTCGGTAGTGCATTCTGCTGCTCCGGTGACCAGTGTTGTCCGGACAGCTAGGATGCCTAGAACCGTACCTCAATATGAGTGAGGAGACATAAAATAATGAAATACAAGAAAAGAAAAACAAAGGAAAAATCATAGCAAAGAAATGTAACCAAGTTAAGCGAGCCGAGAACCCTAGCGATGGGTGACCGCACCGGGAAGTCACGGCGTGGACCGTTGACTGGCCCTGGACTGCGGGGAACCCTGGAAAACATTTTTAGGACTCAAATAGAACCTTATTGAAGAATAAATATCATTAAAAAGATCAAATAAAAATTAAATAATTAGTACAAAGAAAAGTGAGAAATCGAAAAACAGACAAAATACGGTGTTACCGAAAAATCGGGAACGTAACCCGAACAGGGGCATTATGGTCATTTGACATCCCGAAGTGTCTTTTGACCTAAATGTCCATTAAAAATAAATAGTATTACACTTAGAAAATAAAATGAAAAATTAGTTTAGTGGTACCTAAAGAAAATAACTAAAATCATGGGTTAAATGTGGAATAAGTGGGAATGTAGCTTATTATATGATTAAGTGACTAAGTGGACCACTAAGGGGATTAATTAAATACATAGTGGGACATGTGTACACTTAAAATGCAGCTGAATAAGTCATCTTCCTCATTTGCATAAAACTAGCCGAATTCAAGAAAGGAGAGAACCACCATTGACATTTTCTTTGAGCTTGATTTCCTCCCTCCATTTCAACTCCATTCACTTAGGTTCTTTTATGAAAAATGGTCTACACATCACAAGGAAGATATTGATACCAATTTTGAGAAGTTTGGTGAAGGTTTAGCAAGTTACAATTAAAGGTAAGTTTGCATTTTTGAGAAATTCTTTGTTAAAGTTATGTTCATGTTATGGGTGTTAGATTGGTGAAGGAAAATTTTGAGTTTGAAGGGTTATTGTTGTTTTCATTTTGGACAGCCATGAGTCACGTTTTTGATGAGGTATTTGTGCATATAATTGATGAGAAATAATGTTAATCATGGTGATTTAGTAACTTAGTGAATTATTTCATGTTTATATGGTGAATTATGCACTTTGATGGGAATTGGTATATGGGACGGTAATGTGATGTTGAAGAATGGTTTGTGGCAGCTTGTGGACACTTGAGTAATGGTATATATTGAAGGAAGTGTGGGCAGAATATTGACCTAGAAAGATTGATGATATGTATGTAAATTAACATTGTAAAGTGTATGTAAAGTTTGTAATGTTTAGGTGTGTTTGTAATAGTACTTAAAGATTGTAATTGTGAATGATTATTGGTGTGTTGAAGGTGATTGGAATCTGCCCAAAATAATGCTAATGTAAAGTAGAAAATGCTTTTGGTAATGTGCCAAAACAGTTTGGTAGGTAAGTAAACAAATGGCAAAGGTAAGTGTGTGTTTGAAGTTGGGGTGTGAAATGCATATTGAGGGCAGTGTATATTTTAGCCTATAACCTTGAATGTGTAACCTCAATTAGTATGAGACCAATTTGAGGTGAAACTAGGCACAAAATGTGCCAACTTTCATTGAGAAACCATGCCAAAATTCTGCTTGCAAGGTGACCTAAAAAAATGACCAATTCGGATTAGGTGCAATTAGGGCCTGAAAAATGACCAATTGGGCAGCAGTGAGTGTTTAGGCCATAACTCACTCAAACCAGGTCCAATTGACCTGAAATTTTGACCAAGAATAGTTAAGACCCATACCTACAAGTCTTATGAAGACACCAAAGCCCAGAAATGACCATAAGCAAGTCAAACAACTTGCACAAGTTCGGGTCCAAAAACTGGCCGAACCAGAATTGACCAATTTGACCTAAAATTGACCTAAAATGGTACCATTTGACCAGCAAGAGTGTAATGACCATAACTTGGTCTACTTAACTCGGATTGACCTGAAATTTTGCACCGCGTGCAATAAGACCTAGATCTACAAGTTTGTAGTTTCGACCGAGACCCGAAAACCGAGGGAACTAGATCGTACTGTTAGGTCAAACCAGTGTTCCGGAATCCAGCAATTTGCATTAAAATGCACTAAACAAGGAAATGACTTTGGTAAAACGTACCAAACCTAAAACCCTATCGAATGTGACATATTAACGACACTAAAACCTAATTTACCTAAAACGCAATGAGGGTCGGTATATTAGGTGATTAAGTGAATAAGCGAGTTGATTGCATTATTTACCAAACACCATCGATAGAGACAGTTTAATTTAATCTTGAAACACTTCAAATTGTGTTTCTCAGTTAACAAGGACTCAGCAAAAGGGAAGGAAACACTGAGTCCAGATCAGGGAGACAGTCATCAGAGGTTTGTGCACAACTAGTTTTTAACTGATTTTATTTGAATATTTCATATGATTAAATGACATATTTTCTTATGTATTATCTTTAACAAGCATTGGATTTAATTCAATGATTACTGAAAATTGTTATAGTATGTATGAATTTAGCTTTGTGAAATGGTATCTCCACAAGTATTAAGCATTGTTATGGATTGAATAAATTATGTTTTGGAAAATTGTGATAGAACATGTTTTGAATTGTGATGGTAATTTTCATGGGAAAATGCAAATTTATGATTTGATTTGTGTTGAGCATAAAAATTATTGGATATTGGAATTGACTTTGAATCGAATTATATTGTGATTTATGCTCACTAAAAGGATTGTGATATTGTTTTATATCTCACTATAGATGCTTGACTAGGTTATTACCCGTCTCTCTCATTTGTTGAGAAGACAATGGAGTTAGTTGTGTTTTGATTACCATGGTACGTGCACAGGCTTAGATTTTCCTCTGATTTGAGGTTAGATCTAAGTTTATTTTATCGTTATGGCCCTTGCGGAAGATTCATTATTGTGATGGTAGTGCACGATGATTCGACCTCCCCGACCATAGGGAGTTAGAATCAGATTCGACCTCCCCGACCATAGGGAGTTAGAATCACATCGAATATGGCCCTTTCGGATTAGTCTTGCATAGTTAGTGAGATAAATATTAATTTTTGAGATACATAATGATTTTTGAGATACATATTGATTTTTGAGATACATAATGATTTTTGAGATACATAATGATTTTTGAGATACATAATGACTTTTGAGATACAATATGATATTTGAGATACATAATGATTTTTGAGATACAGAATGGCTTTTGAATGGTAAGGAATGGTGATTTTAATTATGGTTTATGTATAATTAATTTTGTTAGAATTACTTAAATGGATAGTCAAGATATGATAAATTGAATTTTGTGCTCCAAGTCATTTATACAAATGATTTACATTATTGGCAATGAGTATTTTGAGTTGTGAAATTTGATCAGTATTCAGATTCTCAAATTATTTACTGTAAAATTTGTCAATGTATATTGTACTATGTTTTAAATTATAGTTGTGTACCACTGAGTTCACCACTCAGCGATAGCTTTGCATCTTGTCATGAGTAAGAAGAGCATAGAGCAGTGATTAAGTTGCTTTGAGGATACATTCAGATCAGCTCCAGGTATATCATAGATATACCCATGTACATAGGTTTTGATGTAAGCATGTAATAATATGTATGTAAATTATTTGAGCAGTTGTATAGAAACTCTTGTAAAATATTTTGGTATGTAATTAAATGTAAATTATTGTAAATGTAAATTTGAGATTTCATTTACTTGAATAGTTTTGTATTATATTTCTTGTATCTCAGTCTTTGAAAAATCACTGCGGATTTGAGTTGAGAAAAATGTTGTGTTGAGAAATATGTTGGAGTTGAGATTTGCAAATACATATTGAAGTGCTTTTTACAGGTTTTCTGAAGAACTGTTTTGTCCAAAATACAGATGGCACTTTGCCAAAATTTTTACAGGAATTCCAAATAAACCAAATGAGTTAGTTGTTTCACTTCAGTTCACAAAAGTTTTTAATACCTGTAAATAGTGCTCACCACTGTAAAAGAAGTAAGAAAAGTTTTTAAAATCCCTTGTAGTGTATCTAATGGGTTATCGGTAGGCGAAGTACGGTAATTCATTAGGTGTACTACGGGATCATGTTACATCTTACAGAGGAGTAGGGTGTGACAGATTTTACCACACGTGGGTACTGGAGACCAGTAGCAACAGTAGTAGTGCCTAGATAGGATTTTGATCAGATCTGCTATAGTGTGGACATCACCTCAGCAGTCCATTTTTGGTAGAGCCCATTTATATCTAGATTTTATACTTTTTGCTCATTATACATAAATGGGATGTAATTAAATTTTGAGATTATAAATAATTTATATATATAGTACTTGATTTTATATGAATGATATGAAGTGTTTTTACTTGAAATGAATATGAGAAATTGTATGAGAATTATGATGATATGATATGACATATGAAGAAAAAAAAATGACGAGATGGATACGAACTGTTTTAACAGGTGAATAGTGGAACCCGCCATACACTAATAAAATAGAGGAGACTCTGTCTAGGTCTCCATAAAAATAAATTATGATAAAAAAAATTTCAACACATGGAATAATACTAATAAATGAAATTTAAATTTATAATGTACATGACAAGAGAAGATAGGGTGCTCTGGCATCGAATGTGGCACACCTTACTCGACTACACTGTAAACGAGTAAGGGGAATCACAGAAATGATGTACCATTACTCCAATCTATGAAGATATGGCTATCCAAGAAATTCTCCAAGAAGGATTTGGGAAAAATAACCTATATTTTGGGAATTAAGATCTATATAGATAGATTCAAAAGTTTCCTTAGTCTCTCACATACATAGATAAAATGTTAAAATGGTTTAACATGAAAGAATCAAAGCGAGAATTCTTGCATAGTTTGCATGGAATTTCTCTTTCCAAAGACATATGTCCTAAGACACATATTGAGAAAGAGAAAATGGATAGGATCCCTTTTGCCTCAACTATTGGATCTATTATGTGTGCGATGTTATATACAATACCAGATGTATCTTATGCTTTAAGCATAACTAGTAAATACTAAGCTAATCTAGGTGAATGTCACTAGGCAGCAGAGAAGAACATTCTTAAGTACTTAAGAAGGACTAAAAATATGTTTCCGGTTTATAGAGATGGTGAACTGGTAGTTCAATGGCATTCTGTTAGTAGCCTTTAATCTGATAAAGATGATTGCATATCCTAGTCTAGTTAATATTTGTAGTTGAGACTATAACTGATTTTACAAGTGAGGCTGAGTACATCTTTGCATCTGAAATAGCAAAAGAAGTTATTTGGATCAAGAAGTTCATCACTTATCTTGGTGTGGTTCCTAGCATTATTGATCTAGTAACCCTGCACTATGGCAACAATGGAGCCATAGCACAAGCTAAGGAACCAAGGCCTCATCAGCGATCCAAGCATGTACTTAGGCAATTCCATTTGATTAGGGAGATCGTTGAGCAAAAATATACAATGATAGAAAGAGAATCTTGCATATCCTCTTACTAAGGCATTGGCCCAACAAAGACACAATCACCAGCTACAGGGTTATGGTATTAGATACATGAGTGATTAGCTTTAGTGCAAGTGGAAGATTGATAGTGTATGTGCACTGCAGCCAATATGTTGCTATAAGTGTGATCACTTAATTACATGTTTATATATTTTGTTATTAATAAAGGCTGCTTTTGTCTTAATTTTCATGTTAATTTTAATGAATATTAACTAATAAAGATAAAATCTATAGGACTTTTATGCGTAGTAGTGAAAATTATAATGTAGTTATAATTGTGAGATTCTAATTGCATTATAGTATTGTTCCAAAAATGTTCCTAGCCAACATTATATTGAGACTGGACATTGATATAACTATTAAGACTAATACACATTGCATTCTTTCCTTTATAAAAGGAAGTAGTTATTCTCACTAAGCTAAGGTATGAGAGATACCTAGAACTAACTTGTAAGTACTTGTGATGACAAGTTCACTGAACTGACCTGCACGAGAATTGCATCTAAAAGTTTTCCTATGTCTATAGAAAGACTCGCGTGACAATCATGCGAGTGATCTTTTGACTTAAAACACTAAGCTATCTTATAAAGGAATTGTTGTGTTTTGATACTTCTCACATGCAATTCAATATAAGCATAACAAATGTGGCAGTTGTTGTATATGGCATAAATTACATGGAGATATTTAATTGTCAAGATAGAATTCATCACCCTTGGTAATTAGGAAAAAATATTTCAATTGCTCTAGGTTAGTGTGGATTGTTAAATCCTTACGCAAGGCAAACTAAAATTTAGAAACTTATTTAATTAATCAATCACACTAGAAGAACATAAATGATTTATACATAGTAGACACATTTAATGCATCAGTCTAAAAATTGAAATATTATGATGAAGGGATATTAATTATACTGATAGACTAATCATAGAAAAGTTAGTATTTTGAGTGGTCATTACACATTACCAAATATCAATAATGATCTACAAATATAATTATTCAATTATAATTGACAATAAAATTAAAATATTAATTTTATTTAATTCTCAATAAGGATTATAATTATATTTATTGCCAATATATTAGGAATCTAATGGGTCACACACATATAAATTGTAATTAAAAAATTAAAAAGGGTTATCAAGTTAGACTTGATTAAAATAAAATAAAATAATTCTAGAGGCTTAAGAACAAAAGTATAAATTTTATTTAAACTGCTTTATGTCTTAATAATTAAGTGTGAACTTAATTTAAAATTTCAAGAATTGTAGAAATTGATTATATGATTTTTAATTCCTATAGGCGTCAATTTATAATTAATCAATTTAATGGGTTAAATTCTAATTATAAATTTTGGCTCATATAAAAGGAAAACTTGTCTTCTTTTTCCAAAAGGTGCTTTCATTTTTATTTGAGTCAGCACTCAAATTTCTATTTTTTCTAAGAGAGTCTTGAAAAGTTTTTTCACAACCAATTTATGTGGATATCATTATAGGTGTCACACCTTACCACTCTGTACGGCATAACATGATCCTGTAGAATACCTAATGAACTATCGAACTTCACCTACCAATAACTTATTAAGTAACCTACAAGGGATTTTAAAAGAATTTTCTTATTTTTATAAGTGGTGAGCATTTTCTAATAGATATAAAAACATTTAATTAAAGTTGAAAACTAGTTAAAAATTTTTGCCCATTTTATTTTTTCACAAATTTTATAGAAAATTCGGCAGAGTGCCGTCTGTATTTTGAGAAAACAGTTCTTCAAATACCTGTAAAAAGCACTTCCAATAATTTGTCTCAACAACATCTTTAAATTCACCATCATCTCAATCAATTTTAACATCATTTATCAATCTCCAAAAATTTCAAATCCACAATTTCCAATATTCAACAATCATTAAAATACCATTAATTAATTTCATTCAATTTAAAACAAAATACTTCCATTCATATTTCATTAAAGATAAAACAATTTATATACATCATTACAAAAATTTACATTAAGAGAAATTCAAGCTAAAATTTATTACAAACTTTATACAAACTGCTCAAGACTAGTTTTACATGTCCATACCTTTACATATATTACATACATCAAAATAAATTTTTACAGTTAGGGTATAAAATATACCCGATAGACTTCAGGATAGTAGCTCCTCTGTCCTCAGCAGCTCACTCTGCTGCTCTTCTAGTCTCTATATCTGTGACAGCAATAACAGCCATCGCTGAGTACTAGGACTCAGTGGTGCACAACATACTAAAATAATCTTTATGCTGAATTCAAATCATATTTATTCAAAAATTAGACTGAATATGAGAATTAAATACAAAACATGAATTATGAGATTTTAATCCAAACAATTTCATTTCGAAGTATCAAAACCAATTTCATAAAACCCACAGTTGTATCATGCCATTCGAAACAAATATAATCTCAATAGCAAGAGGCTAAGGAGAAGTCACATCACAAGGCTAGCTAGCTCAAATATATGGGAACCCATTCTTTTTCTTCTTCTACTGGCACACACCTCAACACTTCAACCAGAGAAGGAATCAAAATTCGAAACTGATTACCCCCACTAGTTATGCTAGTGAGGTGTTCAAATATATGGTCATGACACTGTGGTTTCAAAACTTATCTTAACAATTTATTAAACATTTATGCCATCAAAAAATATACATAATTAACTTTCAACAATTTAAATCAAAAGCATCATAAATACTTCATCATAATGATGTCACAATTCAATATTTCAAATTATCCAAAACAATATGCAGAAGAAAATTTACAGAAATTCTACATTGTGCACAAACCTTATATGAGTCGCCTTTTAGCCCTAACTCGACGCCTCGGGTTATTTTCCGGTGTTCTTTTCCACTGAAACACACAGTTTCACAGTGTTTCAGTATCATAACTTAGCATAAATCCAAAAATAAATTTAAATTTACTTTTACCTAGCTCTAATATGCTAAACTTGATGCTCTTTAAAATTTGTGTTTCGGGATTACTATTCACGACACTATTCAAGTTAATTTGTTGACTTTATAAGGCTTAATAGGTATGAGAATTCCAACTTCACCCACATACCACATTTTAGTTACTAAATTTGTTGGTTTTGGTTGTTTACTCAAAATTTAAGTCTTTTAGGCAAATTTGCAAATTTTCAATTTTGGTGTCTTATGTTGCACTGTTCTATTGGTCATCTTTCTATTAGAATTTGGTAAAACTTTCTTCATAGAAAATGTTTCCTATTGTCTTAACTTTATTCTCTTTTTTGAATCACTCCAATTGGAGTTTTGTAGCTCAAGTTATAGCTATTTGAATCATGGCTGCCGAATTGGACTTAACCCAGATTTCTAGGTACCAAATTGGTTCTGGCAATTTTGGGTCACCAAATTTGGGTGGCCAAATGACTTAGTTAAAGGCATAATTTGGGTTTATGTTCTTCATGAAAGTTTTAGGTCTATATATTAGCTTTTCACTGGTAAAATTTCAGGTCATTTAGACCTGCCTAGCCCAAGTTATGGCCAAATGAACAAACACTGTTCATTTGGACATTTTTGTACAAGTCAGACTGCATAAATCCAGATTTGGTCAATTTGTTCATTAGGTTTTGGTCACTTTTTGGGCATAATTCCCTAATGAAAAATGTGTCATTTTGTGTCTATTTTCATTCCCAATTATCCTCACACAAATTGGACCTGTAAATTTTCAGTTTTGGTCCCTGAAAGGGACCTTGGTTCTGCTGCCTATAGCATGACCATTTTCAATCCGAATTTAAACTCACTTCTAACACTTCCAACACATCTCAATTGGTCACAAATGAACATTTTTCATCTCAAATAAGGTCAAACACACCATTTGACCAATTCTCACATTTTTGTCTCCAAAACCCTAGGTGCCAAAACCCTAATTCATGCAACTGATTAATTCACACCCAATTTACTACACTAATCACATATTCAACCTTAATCAATGTCAAACTCATGTCTAAATTAAATTGAACATATCAAAACTTCAAGGTACCATGGCTGGCCGAAATTTACATTTGGTCCCTCAACTATGTTTTCTTTTGATTTGTTTCCATTTTCTCATAATTTCCAAACTATTTCACTGCATACACATGAATCAAACCTCGGAAATGAAGAGTTAGAGCACTAACCTTTACTTTGAATTTCAACTTCTCAATTCCTTCACTTTCTTCCTTCCTATTCTTCTTCAATCTTCTTTTCTAGGATAACTTAGAAGCTTTTTAGGGTTTAGGATTGAAATTTGAGGGGAAGAACTAAGTTTTTCAAGCTCAAAGATGAGCTTTAATGGTGATTTGGTGAGGGAGAGTTGAGAGAGGGATATGGGGCAGCAAAGGAAGAAGATAAGTCTCCTTTTTTTTTTTCCTTTTATTTTCCTTTTTATTTTTAGTCTTATGGAAGACCAAAAAATCAAATTAATTAAATTTATTAATTATATATTTATTGCATTATGCATGAGGTCATGCATGATGTCATCACTTTTTACTTTTCCTTTTTCCTCTCTTTTTTTTATTTATTTTTTCATTAGTTCTCTAATTTAATTTTCGATTCTGAAATTTTCTTTTCTTCGATTTTATTTGACAGTCAGGTCAGGAGTCAGCTCTCGAGGTCAATTGACTAAATTGCCCCTTACCGGTTCGACCCGATTTGTAATTAATTCAATATTTCTTCAGGATCCCTGACCTAATTATTTGACTGATTTAACAGTTCTTTTTCGTGATTTTCTCTTTACCACTATGTTCGCAATAGTCCTAATGACCACGGCGTTACATTTTACGGTTCGAAATTTGAGTTTAAATCGACTTCGCAATCCTTCCCGAGAAGGTCACCCATCGCTGTGACTCTCGGCTCATTTAACCTCTTATGTTCTGTTTTTCTTATTTATACTTAACTAATTGACAATTACTAAATATTTGAATTTAGGTCTTGTCTAATTGTCTTAAGTGTGGCTCTAATCCCCTAAATCATCCGGACCGACACCGGTCACCGGAATAGTGAAATTTACCAGGCTATACAAATAGGGGTGTTATAATAGGCCAAACATTTAGACAGCTAACGATTTACTATAATCCTGTCTGGTGCTTAACAAATTCTCAAAATTAATTAAGGCAATTTACTGATAATGAATTTTAAAATCACCATTTCATAATTTAATTAAAATTAATTTTAAAAATAGTTTTTCTGCTCAAATTTATTGTGCAATCAATTTAGTCTAACATAGGGTGTGGAAGTCAAAGCATGGTTTAGAGGTAAGACAACAAGAAAAAGAATTGTTACTGTTTTTGTTTCATCGTCGAACAGATTCATAAATGTCATTCAACATGAGCCTGGCACATTCATTAAAATAATATTTTCCAAAAAAAGTAAAAATAACATAAATGCATATTTTTTCAAAAAAAAAATGCGTATGATTTTTTTTAGATAGAATATTCTTCTTTATTTGAGGGATCAAAATGGAAGAGGATGGGAACAAATTAAAAAATTAAAAAAATAAAAAAAGACATGTATATATATATATAATAAAGAGAAAAAGAAAAAACTTGGAGCCAAGCATTACCTCGTAAAGATTATATAATCCACTTAATGTGTTAAAAATTTTTAAATAATTATGAATAAAATTATTTTTTTCTTAACTAGCTAATGTTTTTTTTATTTAAGTTTAGAAAAATTATATATATATAACACCATTAACAAAAATGAAAAAAGACAAATAAAAAAAAAAAGAAAAATGCACGTGCAATCAACAATTCATTTAAGAAAATAATAATAAAACCAAAAAACATATAAAATATTTTATTTTGTTAGGAAGCAACTAAATGGCTTACTTCCCCTTGTTCGAGTGACGCAAGTGAATTATGCGAGCTTTCATAGAACATTATACATTGTTTGTTTAATGAATTCGCGAGCTTCGGTAAAATACCACAACCTTGCTTTTGGCTGAAAGTAGCTTTACATCTAGTGAATGTGGTCTGGACGCGTAGACTCATCAAGCCAAATGCAAGAAAAGTCCTACAAAACGATGTACAAGACGCGTGGACTCATTTCACATATACGATGATATAAATATAAAATAATTTATAGAGAAAAATAGGCATTGAAATTTTAAAATTTATGCTTTAAATTTCATTAAAAATGTATTATGAGGTTTGTTCCCTTCGTACGAGTGAACAGAGTCATCTAATTAATTTTTATTTAATTTTACATAATTTATTGTTAAACAAAAATAACAAAATTTGATAGATTTAATGATGCACATTCATGTTTAATAATCTACTTGATATTGAAATTAAGAGTTAAAATTATTTTTTTTAAAAATTTATTATTTTAAATATTAAAATATTTTTAAAAAATTTTATTTTATTATTTTAATAATTTTATTATTAAAACTTATCAAATTTAATTTTAAATTATTTTAATATTTTTAATTAATATATTTAAAAATTATTTTTCTTAATTACAGCTTCAATAATAAAACCAAACAAATCCAACTTGTTACGAGATTCATCTCATCCAAATTAATAAATTTAATTTTATGATATATTTTTTCACGATATTTAAAGCATAAACTTTGATGTGTTAATACAGTAAAATAATATTATATATTTTTAATACTTTTCCTAGTTTATATCAATCTTAAAATACTGACCTTTAAAATTGTTTATATTTTTAAGCTTGACTAGAAATTTTTATATTTTATTACCTATGCCTGACTCGATGAAAAAATTATAATTAATTCAATTAAGTGTCTAAAATTAATTAAATTAGTTTTATTTCATTGATTTAATTAATTAAAGGCCTAGGGCAAGTTAGTAAATAAATAAAAGGGAGATAAATATCAGAATAGGTTATTAGGTATGGATAGTTAGCTAGGAGAGCAATTAAAAAAGGTTGTGAGAAGTTTAAAGAAGTTACAAGTAGCGGACATATAACGTCCTCACTTTAGGTAGTTCGTACATTTTATTATTTTGATGACTAACGTCTGTTCGGACAGACAAGATGTCTGAAACTATACTCAAACTAGAGTGAGCGAACATAAATTGACTAAATAAAGACTAAATAAAATTAAAAAAAAAAGTAAAAGAAGCAAAGTACAACTCGGTTAAACGAGCCGGGGTTACGGCGATGGGTGACCGTACTGGAAAGCGACTGTGAAGATAGTTGCTGACCCTAGACCCGCGAAGAACCCTAGGAAATAATTTTTGGGATTAAATTAGAGGATTTATGAAGATTAAATGACATTAAAGACGTCAAAGAAAATTACAAAAAATTAGTTAATTGGTACAGACAGTTATAACTTGATAAGCACAAAGAAGGGCATTTTGATCATTTCAACTTCAGAGTTGGATTTTGACCTAAATGTTAATTAAAATGAGAGAGATTAAAACACACAAAATCAATTAAAATCATGAATTATGTAATGGAAAAATAAGAAAAGAAAAAGAAAGAAAAGAAAATTTAATTTCAATTATGAAGTAAGCATGATGTCATGATGACATCATAAAAAGTGAAGGCCAAGAGGAAATTAACAAATTTTATTAAGGGAAAAGAAGAGTTAAAAGAAGACAAAAAATTAACTTAAAGTTATCTTCTTCTTCCTCTTATCATTCATTGCCAACCTACCTCTTCCCCATGCTCTTTTTTCATTTTCTACCTTAATTTCCCTGAGTTTTCTACCATAAAATCCTAACTTATCTTCACTAAAACTTGTCCCCACATCTTAGAGAAGCTAATTGTAGCAAAACGAAGAGAAAGGATTGAAGTTGTGTTGGCTTGAAATTATGCTACAAGAGGTTAGTGCCTTCTCTCCCTTTTCTTCTTCTTTTAATCATTGAATTGGACTTGAAATAAGTAGAAATTGTAAGAAAATAAAAGGAATTCATGAACATATGGGGTCACTAAAAATTTGGCAGTCAAGAAATTTATTGGACTTTGATGTTTTTAAATTATGTAAAGGAGTTTAAAGATGATGCTTGGTATGAGTATATGTATTGGAAGTAATAGGGATTGAATTGATTGATATTTGAATCTTAAAATTAGGGTTTGATTATAAATTAGGGCTTTTGTGAAATTATTTGAAATTGACAAATTGAGATTGATCGATGATATTTAGAAGTGCTATGTATGCCAATTGAAGTAAGAGAGTTGGAGGAAATTGAAAATTTGGGAGTGCTCTCTTGTGCTGGTTGTGGGACTCAATGAGTCCAGTTTGGTTTTTGACTTATAACTGAAATTGTGTGGCTTCAACTGGTATGAGACCAATTGGAGGTGAAACTAAACCCAAAACACTCCATTTTGCATGAAGAAACTATGCCCAAATTCTATCCAAAACTTAATCAAATTACTGTTCCAATCTGGATGACTATACATTGAACCCAGAAATATGACTAAATAAACAGTACAAATTCATTTGGCCATAACTCCCTCTAGACAGGTCCAAATGACCTAAATTTTATGCCATTGGAAAGCGTAAACAAAGGGCTATAACTTTTATGAAGAACACAGAGCCTAGAAATGCCTCTAACCAAATCAAATTGCTGGCCCAATTTGTCACACCCTACCCCTCTGTAAGGCATGACATGATCCCGTAGTATACCTAATGAATTATCAACTCCGTCTACTGATAACCCATTAAATACACTACAAGGGATTTTAAAAACTTTTCTTACTTCTTTCACAGTGGTGAGCACTATTTACAGGTGTTAAAAACTTTTGTGGTCAAGTGATAGAACTAACACATTTGACTTATTTGGAATTTCTGTAAAAATTTTGGCAGAGTGCCATCTGTATTTTGGATAAAACAGTTCTTCAGAAAACCTGTAAAAAGCACTTCAATATATTTTCCAAATCTCAAATCCAACATTTTTCTCAACACAACATATTTCTCAACTCAAATCTGCAGTGATTTTTCAAAGACTGAGATAAAAGAAATATAATACAATATTTACAAGCCAAAATAACTCATAATTTACTTCACAATGTCAACGTACAATTTTAATTTACAACTGCTCAAAACCAAAACAATATGTACATACAGTGATCATACATTACCGCACAAAATACAAAATGTGGTATACTCGTTATACTCGAAAATCTCTCGCTGGAGGTAATAGCAGCCTAGTCTGCTGCCCTGTCTGTCTGTCTACCTGAGACAGCGATAAAAAGCTATCGCTGAGACAATGTCTCAGTGGTGCACAACATTAACCAAATAAAAATTTAAATCACAATTCATAATTCAAATAAATAGTGGATATTTAAAAACCATAGTTAAATTCAAGACAATACTGTCATAAGGAATTTAACACAATATCACAATAAATCTCACTAATCAAAACATAGTTAAATTCAAAAGACAGTAAATGTCAATAAGAATTTAAACTTCATTTCACAAATTATCAAATCGCATAACAACACAATTTAGTCGAATAATTTAAGAATACAGTGTTGCCAATTCATTCACAACTTAAGCCATGACACAAATTTCCGATCAATGCCGCGTTGTACACCACAACAAAGCAATCACAACCCCACTAATCGAAATCAATGAGGAAGGGAGCTAGCTATATAATGAGTACTCATCCGATCACCTCAACTGGTAAACCAGAGAGGGAGAAAAATAAACGATCACGACTCCATAAATGGAGAAGGAAAATAAACGATCACAACCCCATAAATGGAGAAGGAATGATATGATCTTTGTCATGCTAAGTGTGAACACAAAATCAATTCCAAATATTTTATTCAAATGATTCGTGAGAATCCAATAAATTTCAAAAGTTATAATTTCATTCACAAAATGGCAACACAATTCATAATTATCTTTAATTTCCACAAAACCATTTCTGATGCTTTTCAATCAATAGTATCCATCAAATCATTTACAATGCTTTTCAAGCAATGAATATCCATTCAAACACATTTCCACAATTTAAAACAATAATGTACAAATAGTCATAATTCATTTCAATTGAAAAATTCAAAAGAAATATTGTTGTGCACAAACACAATTTAAATCAATAACATACAATTAATCATATGAAATCTTATTCAGAGTAAAATCAGTTGAAAACTAGTTGTGCACAAACCTCGATGGTATGTCTCAGTGCGGACTCGGTGTTTCCTTCCCTTTTCTGAGTCTTTGGTAGCGAGAAACACAATTTGAAGTGTTTCAGTACTAAATTAAATTGTCTCTAACGATAATGTTCGATAAGTAATTCACTGAAGGCTATTATTTGCTTAATCACCTAATATACCGACCTGCGATGCGTTTTAGGTAAATTAGGTTTTTGTGTCATTAATATGTCACATTCGATAGGGTTTTAGGGTTGGTACGTTTTACCAAACTCATTTCCTTGTTTAGTGCATTTTAATGCAACTTGCTGGATTACGGGATACTAGTTTGACCTAGTCGGACGACCTAGTTCCCTTGGTTTTTGGGTTTTGGTCAAAACTACAAACTTGTAGACCTATGTCTTATTGCACGCGGGGCAAAATTTCAGGTCATTCTGAGTTATGTAGACCAAGTTATGGTCATTTTACTATTACTGGTCAAATGGCATCAAATTAGGTCATTTTAGGTCAATTTGGTCAACTTTGGTTCGGCCAGTTTTTGGACCCGAAATTATGCAAGCTGTTTGACTTGCTTATGGTCATTTCTGGGCTTTGGTGTCTTCATAAGACATGTAGGTATGGGTCTTAGCTATTCATGGTTAAAATTTCAGGTCAATTGGACCTGTTTTGAGTTAGTTATGGCCTAAAAACTAACTGCTGCCCAATTGGTCAATTTTCAGGTTTCAATTGCACTTAATCCGAATTGGTCATTTTTCATGTCACCTTGCAAGCAGAATTTTGGTATGTTTCTCAATGAAAGTTGGCACATTTTGTGCCTAGTTTCACCTCCAATTGGTCTCATACCAATTGAGGTTACGCATTTAAAGTTATAGGCTAAAATGTATACTGCCCTTAATTACCTTACCTATACATGTATCCATTACATATTTAATTGCTATATGTCCACTTCCCTTACCAATTCTGTTTTGGTACATTACCAAAACCACATACCTCTTTACTTTAAAGTCACTTTGGGCAGATTACACACATCCTCAATACACCAAATAAACTCAAATTTACAAAGTCTAAGTACAATCACATATACACATAAACATTACTCATTCTTGCATACACTTTACACAACCAATCTATATACATATCCATCAATCCTCAATGTCAATATTCTGCCAATACCTTCATGAACTCATACATTTATCAAAGTGTCCCAAGGCTGCCGCAAAGCATCACCATGCCTAAGTGTCCATAATTCGTCAACTTCAATCCCCATTGTACAATCACCACATATACATGGAATTTAACTACTAGGACATTAAATCACCCTATTCATCATAATTTCTCATCAAATATATGTAAAATAAATCATCAAATACACAACTCCATGGCTGTCCAAACTAGATATATCAAGAACTCTTCAAACTTGAAAATTTTCTTCACAAAGCACACACCCATAACATGTACACAAAGTTTAACAAAGCAACATTCAAAAATGTAAACTTACCTATGGTTGGAGCTTGCTAAACCTTGATTAAACTTCTTGATTTTGGTATCAAGCTCTTCCTTATGATGTGTAGACAATTTTTTATGAAGCTATCTAAGTGATTGGAGTTGAAATGGAGGAGTGGATCAAGCTCATGCAAAAACGGTAATGGAGGATTTTCTTCCTTCTCAAATCGGCATGGATGAATTCATTTGGAGAAGATGAAGTTTCAGCTTGTATTATGGACTTACACCTGCCCCATTATCCTTAGTTTATTCCTTTAGTGGTCCACTTACTCTAATTAATTCATATAATATGTTAAATTCCTACTTATTCCACATTAAACCCTTAATTCTAGCTATTCACTTTAGGTACCACCAAATTAATTTTTCATTTTATTTTCTAAGTGTAATATTATTTATTTTTAATGGACATTTAGGTCAAAAGACAATTCGGGATGTCAAATGACCATAATACCCCCGTTCGGGTTGCATTCCCGATTTTTCGGTAACACCGGGTTTTGTCCATTTTTCGATTTCTCACTTTTCTTTGTACTAATAATTTAATTTTTCTTTGATATTTCTAATGATATTTATACTTCAATAAGGGTCTATTTAAGTCCTAAAAATATTTTCCAGGGTTCCCCGCAGTCCAGGGCTAGTCAACGGTCCACGCCGTGACTTCCCGGTGCGGTCACCCATCGTTAGGGTTCTCGGCTCGCTTAACTTGGTTACATTTCTTTGCTATTATTTTTCCTTTGTTTTTCTTGTATTTTCTTTTCTTGTATTTCATTATTTTATGTCTCCTCACTCATATTGAAGTGTAGTTCTAGGCATCCTAGCTGTCCGGACAACACTGGTCACCAGAACAGTAAAACGCACTACCGAACTTAGGGGTGTTACAATTCTCCCCCCCTTAAATAAATTTCGTCCACGAAATTTTACCCAATAGCCATCTTACAATAGTCATACGTTTATTTTCTCCTTTCTATATGATCGTATAATCTTTTTTTTTTCTCAAATTTGTATAAGACTTTTAATAATATAATACAATGTTTAATTTGTTTGGATAACACCAATCTCCTCTTACTATTATGCTGTCTAATATTTCGGTTCACGTTGCTTCTTGAATGACCCTTGAGGTCATGTTAGAATCATTCATCAGTCATTGGTCCTCTGACCATTCTGGTCCATAGTCTTCCTCACATTCGTAATATTTCTTTGTTATATATGAATCAACTATTCAAATCTCTACTTCCATAACTCTTTTTATCTGTCAATATTTTATAACTTACTTTCTTTTGTACCGAACTATAACCTTTCGATATTCTAACTTTTGAGTTTTAGATCCCTAAGTAGGATTTTCAAACTTATTTCTAACAATTAAATTATGTCCTGGCATAACTATACAAAAACAGATGCCGTTGGCAACTATCCTCATCTAGGTGTACTATCAGGTAGTACGTAGCTCTACACAATAATCTCAAGTTAGTACTATAATCCGCAGTTTACAGTATAAACAATCAAGAACATTGCATAGTTACTACAATACATCCCAATAGATCAAACTATCCTATCCTTTATCCTTTTCGAATTCACTGATATCTGAACTTATTCTGATTACAATATCCATTAACAATTACTAATAGTAACATCTCTGCCTTCATCTAGAGCAATTCTATTACTGTAACTTACTTTTACGTCCTCTTGCTTTACATTAAATAGGCTCGCCAATTAGCTTTATAATTTATGGTGTGTCAGGAAATACTTTTCGCCGATAAACTCTTCCAAAACTAATTTCACTTATTATCACAATCCCTATCCTAAAGGACTAATCACTAATGCATCAAAATTTATTTCCCTGACCTCCTGTCCTAGCGGACTTGTTACTAGGACCTCAAAGTCCATTTTTGTACATGGAATAGCAATGCAATCAATGATGCTAGCACTCACATAAGAATGGGTAGAACCCGGATCAAATAACACAAACACATCTTGGTTAAAAGTTGAGAAGGTACCAGCCACAACATCAGATGTCTCGGCCTCTTCCCTCTGTCTCATTGCATAGACTCTGACCGGAGCACTGTCTTGCTCTGAATGTTTCATTGTACCTTGGCTGCCTGCTGGGCTACCTCTACCCCTGCCTCTACCTCTGTTGGGTGGTTGTGAACTTCTAGTGACAGGGCTCTGGACTGACCCTTCTGCAGTAGTAGGAGGTTGTCCAACTCTACGACTACTGGTGCAGTCCTTGACAAAGTGTCCTGTGCCTCCATAGTTATAACAGGCTCCAATAGCCTTATAGCATATTCCACCATGATATCTTCCACAATTTTCACATTGGCGGGAATGGTAGGAACCTCCGGTACTCTGCTGACCAGATAGAGGAGGTTTCTGTCCTGAATGTCTTCCCCTACCAGACTTCTTGCCACCTCTGCTGTGTCCCTCATAGTTCTTCCTCTTTCCAGTAGGACCACTGGAACTCTGTTCTACTGATTTTCCCTCTTTCTCTGTCTTCTCTGATTTCTTTTTCCTAGGAGCAGCTTCAGACTCAATTCTTTCTAACTCTAGAGCTTGAGAAATAAGTTCAGAGAAGTTAGTGTGTTTGAAGCCGACTACTTGTAGTCTGATACTGGGCTTCAAGCCGGTTTCAAACCTCTTGCATCTCTCCCTGCTGGTAGCAAGTAAACTTACTGCATAATGGCTCAGGCGGGAAAATTCTCTTTCATACTCAGCCACTGATCTGTTCCCCTGTTTCAGACTTAGGAATTCTTGTAACTTCTGGTCTACATAAGCATCAGGGACATATTTCTGTCTGAATTCCCTGAGAAAGTCATTCCATGTTAGCACTGCAGGTTCTACCAGACTGTGGGGAATGGTTTTCCACCAGTCATAAGCATCCCCCTGTAGTAAGGACACTGAGTATTCAAATCTGAGCTCCTCTGTACAATGTAGCTTCTTGAACACCCTATCCATCCTCTCTAACCATTGTTCAGCTTCTAGAGGATCTACTGTCCCCTTAAACTCTGTAGCCCCATACTTCATCAATTTGTCATACTGCCTAGTAGGAGACTGTGGTTGTACCGGGTGTCTATTGGGACTTGAGTAGGTACATTACGACCATTTGTTGAAACATTGCGACCATCTGTGGCGAATCGAGCAGAAAACTACAGATCTGCAGTGGTGCGGTGAACCACTGACATTATGTAGGCCTGGGGCATCCCTTTACACCTCAGCCTCAATAGATTGATCGACTGAACGATCACCCTCTTCCATAGTCAATGCGAGGATTTTAGATATCCTGAACCAATAACACAAGGAGATTTACTCCCGTTAGTGCATATTTATAATGTAATGTATTGTATGTATCAAACAATGATATTGAGCAGTTGTACTATGAAGAAAGAATATTCAAGTAACAGGTGAAAATAGAATTTAAAAACTTTGCTCTGATACCACAAAAACATGTCACACCCTACCCCTCTGTAAGGCATGACATGATCCCGTAGTATACCTAATGAATTATCAACTCCGTCTACTGATAACCCATTAAATACACTACAAGGGATTTTAAAAACTTTTCTTACTTCTTTCACAGTGGTGAGCACTATTTACAGGTGTTAAAAACTTTTGTGAACTGAAGTGATAGAACTAACACATTTGACTTATTTGGAATTTCTGTAAAAATTTTGGCAGAGTGCCATCTGTATTTTGAATAAAATAGTTCTTCAGAAAACCTGTAAAAAGCACTTCAATATATTTTCCAAATCTCAAATCCAACATTTTTCTCAACACAACATATTTCTCAACTCAAATCTGCAGTGATTTTTCAAAGACTGAGATAAAAGAAATATAATATAATTTTTACAAGCCAAAATAACTCATAATTTACTTCACAATGTCAATGTACAAATTTAATTTACAACTGCACAAAACCAAAACAATATGTACATACAGTGATCATATATTACCGCACAAAATACAAAATGTGGTATACTCATTATACCCGAAAATCTCTCGCTGGAGGTAATAGCAGCCTAGTCTGCACTTACTGTCTGTCTGTCTACTGCGGCAATGATAAAAGCTATCATTTGAGACAATGTCTCAGTGGTGCACAACATTAACCAAATAAAAATTTAAATCACAATTCATAATTCAAATAAATAGTGGATATTTAAAAACCATAGTTAAATTCAAGACAATACTATCATAAGGAATTTAACACAATATCATAATAAATCTCACTAATCAAAACATAGTTAAATTCAAAAGACAGTAAATGTCAATAAGAATTTAAACTTCATTTCACAAATTATCAAATCGCATAACAACACAATTTAGTCGAATAATTTAAGAATACAGTGTTGCCAATTCATTCACAACTTAAGCCATGACACAAATTTCCGATCAATGCCACGTTGTACACCACGACAAAGCAATCACAACCCCACTAATCGAAATCAATGAGGAAGGGAGCTAGCTATATAATGAGTACTCATCCGATCACCTCAACTGGTAAACCAGAGAGGGAGAAAAATAAATGATCACGACTCCATAAATGGAGAAGGAAAATAAACGATCACAACCCCATAAATGGAGAAGGAATGATATGATACTGTCATGTTAAGTGTGAACACAAAATCAATTCCAAACATTTTATTCAAATGATTCGTGAGAATCCAATAAATTTCCAAAGTTATACTTTCATTCACAAAATGGCAACACAATTCATAATTATCTTTAATTTCCGCAAAAACCATTTACAGTGCTTTCAATCAATAGTATCCATCAAATCGTTTACAATGTTTTTCAAGCAATAAATATCCATTCAAACACATTTCCACAATTTAAAACAATAATGTACAAATAGTCATAATTCATTTCAATTGAAAAATTCAAAAGAAATACTGTTGTGCACAAACACAATTTAAATCAATAACATACAATTAATCATATGAAATCTTATTCAGAGTAAAATCAGTTGAAAACTAGTTGTGCACAAACCTCGATGGTATCTCTGATGCGGACTCAGTGTTTCCTTCCCTTTCCCTGAGTCTTTGGTAACTGAGAAATACAATTTGAAGTGTTTTAGTACTAAATTAAATTGTCTCTAACGATAATGTTCGATAAGTAATTCACTGAAGGGTATTATTTGCTTAATCACCTAATATACCGACCTTCGATGCGTTTTAGGTAAATTAGGTTTTTGGGTCATTAATATGTCACATTCGATAGGGTTTTAGGGTTGGTACGTTTTACCAAACTCATTTCCTTGTTTAGTGCATTTTAATGCAACTTGCTGGATTCCGGGATACTAGTTTGACCTAGTCGGACGACCTAGTTCCCTCGGTTTTCGAGTTTTGGTCAAAACTACAAACTTGTAGACCTATGTCTTATTGCACGCGGGGCAAAATTTCAGGTCATTCTGAGTTATGTAGACCAAGTTATGGTCATTTTACTATTGCTGGTCAAATGGCATCAAATTAGGTCATTTTAGGTCAATTTGGTCAACTTTGGTTCGGCTAGTTTTTTGGACTCGAAATTGTGCAAGCTGTTTGACTTGCTTATTGTCATTTCTGGGCTTTGGTGTCTTCATAAGACTTGTAGGTATGGGTCTTAACTATTCATGGTTAAAATGTCAGGTCAATTGGACCTGTTTTGAGTGAGTTATGGCCTAAAAACTAACTGCTGCCCAATTGGTCAGTTTTCAGGTTTCAATTGCACTTAATCCGAATTGGTCATTTTTTATGTCACCTTGCAAGCAGAATTTTGGTTTGCTTTCTCAATGAAAGTTGGCACATTTTGTGCCTAGTTTCACCTCCAATTGGTCTCATACCGATTGAGGTTACACATTTAAAGTTATAGGCTAAAATGTATACTGCCCTTAATTACCTTACCTATACATGTATCCATTACACATTTAATTGCTATATGTACACTTCCCTTACCAATTCTGTTTTGGTACATTACCAAAACCACATACCTCTTCACTTTAAAATCACTTTTGGCAGATTACACACATCCTCAATGTAACACCCTCCCGGTAGCAACTCCGTACATTCTACTGTTCCGGTGACCAGTGTCGGTCCGGACAGCTAGAACGTCCGGAAAAATATTTAAACTTAAGTGAGGGACCATAAATAACTCAAATATTAATAAGAAAAATTTAGTAGAAATTTTAGAAATAAAATACAACCAAGTTAAATGAGCCAGTGCCCTAGCGATGGGTAACCCAGCGGGAAGTTGCGGTTTTCGCAACTAGGAGCCCTAGACCTGGGGAAAAATTCATAAACTAATTATTGGGACTCCAGAGAAGACTCATTGAGGTTCCTATGGCATTAGAATGCCAAGAAAATATTTAGAAAAATTTTTCAATTGGTACAGACAATTTTGACCCGTTAAACCAAACGGAGGGCATTTTGGTCATTTCGCCTTCAGAGGTGATTTTTGGCCGACTTGTCCAGTTGATTAAATAATTAATATGACATTAAATATGAATAAACATTACTAAAAATTGAATTGAAAATGAGTAGAGAAAAGAAGAAAAGAAAATGAAGGAAAATGCTTAATTATGACATATGATGATGTCATTTAAAAGCCCCCTCCAATCACCATTTGACAAACCAATAAAAAGAGATAAAAATGACTTAAAATGAGATAAAAAAAACAAAGGAAACCAGCAGTTTCCTTCTTCATACGGGCTGAATCAAGAGAGAAAGAGAGAGAAAAGGAAAAGAAAGAAAGAAAGGAAGAAGGAGAAGGAGATGAACAGTAGCAGAAAAAGGCGTTCAGCAGGGCAGCATCTTTCTCTTCCGTCCAGGTGAGTTTGGCTCATCATCTACGGCTGATTTTTGGATATGTTTGAGGTATGTATGTGTGGAAGTTATGGCTAAAATTTGGTGATTGTTCATCGGTTGGATTTGGAGAAATATATTGTTGAACACAGGCTGTCTGTAGGTTGAATTCTGAATTTTGGCTACGGAAATTTGAGAAAAATAAATAGTTAGGATGCTTATAAAATTATGAAATTTGGTACAAATGATATTTGGGATGTTGAGTCTGCTGGGTTAAAATTTGGTGAATTTTAGACCTGTGGTTTATGAGATATAAATTGTTTTGCATGAGCTGTCTGAGTAAGACTGATTTCTGCAAAAATTCAGATTTTGAAGGGTTGAATGAATGTTTTGATATCTCATGATATAGAGATTATTTGATGCTAAATTTTTTACTGATATTGTATAGGGATGTCTTGAATATATGGTTAAAATTTGGGATTTATCTAACGGTTAGATCATTATATATAAATTTGAATGCACAAGCTGCCAGATTGGGTATTAATGGGTGGTTGTTGATTTAAGATTTATGATAGGAGTTTAGTCCAATTTAAGGGGAAATGCTGTTGAATTTTTATTGGATATTTAATTTAGGAAAGTGAAGTTATAATTGATTATGATTATTATGATTCTAGGAGAAATCTTGAAGAATAACTAGCTCAAGATTGGTTTCAAAAAGGTTAGTGCATATTTATACCTAAATCCCTTTCATTCCATGTTAAGGACTTAAAGTGAACAAGAATTTGTAAATTAAATGAAAAGAATTCATGTGTATGTATACCATGAATTCGGCAACCCTAAGGAAGGAATGAGTTTGATTATTTTAATGGACTTAGAGTGAATTAGAGATTATGTTTAAAGTGTATGTATATATATATATATATATATATATATATATATATATATATATATATATATATATAAGGAATGAAAGAGTTAACTAAGGAAATTTGTGAAAACCTTGACTTTGAGCTAGGGTTTGGGAGTGAAAATTTGACTTTGCTTGGGAAATTATTAAAAAACATTCTAATGGTCAATTAGTGACCATTTGGGGTAAGTTGACCATAATTAGGAGTGAACTATTGCATGGCAAACTGAAATGGGCATGCTGCCTAGTGACAGCAGCAGGGAGGCTGTGAGTCCAGCCTGTTCGGACTGCCATATCTTTGGCTGTGGAGGTCCAATTGGTGTTTGGCCAATTGGACATGAAACTAGACTTATAATGACACATTTTTGCTGAAGGAACCATGCCCAAAAGACCAAAGCAAGTGGACCAAAAGTTGGCCCCAATCCGGGTACCCTGCAAGCCAATTCTGCAGAATGACCAAATGAACAGTAACTGTTCATTTGGCCATAACTCACTGTAGAAATGGTCAATTGACCTGACATTTTTACAGCAACAAGTAAAGACATAGACAAACAATTTTCATGAAGAAACCTACTCCAAATTATGACTAGAACCTAACCCAAATGGCAGTCACATTCACTGTTCATGGTACTGTAGATTTGGTAAATTCTGCAGAATTGAAATCCGGTCAGCTGTGGTTTTTGGATCATATCTGGAGCTACAAAACTCCAAATGGAGTGATTCAAAAAGGGAAATTCAACTAGACAAAATAAGGAACAACTTTCATGTTTATCATTTCCTCAAATTCCCACTACAACAGTGCTTAATGGGACAGTAAAGTTAGGCTTCAAAAATTGAAAATTCTGCCCTCTTGGTTTTAAGTTTAGAAATGGTATGGGTGCTCAATTCCAACAAGTTTTAAATGTAAAATGTGGTGCATTGGGAGTGTTAAAACCAATGTACCTATTTTCCATCCAAAAGTCAACATTTTTGTTGACCAATGAGGTGAATAGTGACACCAAAAATTGAAATTTAAAATGTGAAATTAGAAATGCATCTAGGGGACTTTAAATTGCAATTGGCAATTAATACTAGCAAATGTAAAACTCAAAATGTGGGATCTTGGTGTAATTAGAACTAATATATCCATTAAGTAGAAAAAGTCAATATTTTGGTTGACTAGTAAGGTGAATAGTAGTCAAAATAATTAGCAAATTAAGATGAAGACCTAGAACCAATTCTAAGCTTAATGCTTAGAATGGAATGACAAATGTGGACTATGCATCTTAGTCAAAATTGTTAAAAGGAAATTAAGAGCATAAATTTGAAGTCCATGAAATTTTCATGGATTACTGGAAACATGAAAATTAAGTCATCTAATTGATGTAAATAGATAGTTAGGGCTTATATGCCCATCACAAATGGAATTCATAAAATATTAGTAACTCAACTTGAAATATAAAAATTATAATTACATAAGTAGATTCTTGAATGTATAAATGAGAAAGGAAAAATGTTTTGAATACAATGGTACATGTGAACCATTGTTTAGAATTGTAATCAGTATGAATAACATAATGAATGAATAAATGAACTATATTAATATATGAATGAGACATTAGTTCTCATTATTATAGAAAGGAGAAGTATTTTGAGTACAATGGTATAAAAGGATAATTGATGTGAATTGTGATCATATAAATGATCAAATGAATGCATGAATTATAATTGAAATTTATCATGAAATAATGAATTCATAAAACACAATATATTAATATTTAATGATATTATGTGTCCTTGTATTGCCTAGACACGTGTGTCAGATTGGATAGATTGGCATGCCAATAGGGTATTGTTTTAGCAGTACTGCAAAAGGCTTTATGCCTGTATTTATGGCTTTGTGCCCGCATTCATGGCTTTATGCCCGCATTCATGGAATTATGCCAAGATTCATGGCTTTTATGCCTGATTATATGTATCATGGCTTTTTAGCCATACTGACTGCATATGTGGTTGACGTTCTGCGTCCCATAGTATGACGGCCCGAGGCACCGCGGTGTCCAGTGCCAACGACCCATTATCCAGTTTAGTCAGCCTATCGTAGGTTACTTGGGCAGTGTAATTTATTGAAATAAATTAAGACTATTAGTAATTAAAAATATTAGAAATCAAATAAATGAGTTAATAAGACTTCAAAAGAATTAGTTAGAATTATGAAATGATCCAAACCACATAAAAAAAATTTTTTTTAAGTAAAATGATAAAAGAGTTGCAAAAATAGGTATAACTTAACTAAATATTTTAAATGTGCTTTCTATTGCCATATGAATATAAACTGATTATTTTTATTAATTCTGTATATTGTACATTATCACTGTGAATTTAGGAATTAAACGCTTCCAAAGCGGAATAAATTAGAACAAAAGATAATTAATATTAGACACATTGTATTAAATTAAATTGATTCTTAAATATTCAAATTATGCTTCGTTCTTTCTTTATTGGTATATTATTTTCTTGTTCTATTATTGCACCACTAAGCAGCAATGCTTAGCGCGATGGATTTATTTCCTCGAGCAGGTACTTTGACTAAGATTTTTGGAGTCCAGATCTGCAGAAGTGCCTGAAGTAATCAAGGTTGTCACCTCCTCAGCAATGCATGTAGATAGGGCCCATATAGATCATATTTTGTATTTAGTATAAAATGCTAGATATTGTATTATAATGTAGATTATGAGCAGGTAATTAATAGAAATGTAATGTAATTTAATAAATTAGCTTTTTCATATGTAATTAATTTATATATCATGTAAATTATGAAATTATGTAAATTAAAGAAATTTGAAAATTTTACTTATGTGATTTGAGCATGAATGAGATTATATGGATTCGAAGACAGATTTGAAATATATAGATAATGCATAGAAATGAATATGAAATTGAGATATATGAATGAGATGTAAATTATGAGATGGTTATGAAAATAATTGATGAGATTTTATTTGTAAAATATTATTGAAACTTTCAAACAGGTAAATAGTAAAATACGTCAACTGGTAATAAAATAGGGGAAACTCCGCTGGTTTCTCCATCGAAAAATAATTAATATTAAAATATAACGAGATCAAAATATGAAAGGAATAAAGTAAGATAAGATAGGGTGCTCTAGCACCGAATGTAGCACACTTTGCTCGGCTACACTGTAGTCGAGTGAGGGGTGTTACATTTATTGGTATCAGAGCGCGGTTTAGGCGTTTCTGGACCTAGATAGATTGCATATCATGCATTGCATTCATATGAGTTGAGGTGACACTAATGGAGATCTATTTTCTTGGTTATTTTACGTTAAGGTATGGACTCAGAATCGCAGAGGGCAGTAGAAGAAGAAGTAGTAAGCCGCATTCCGATTGGGAGTGATATTGGAAATCGGGGAGATCCTACTCCATTAGTGCAAGAGGTGCCTGTACAACCCCAACAGGCCTTGTTTGAGCAGATGACTGGATTCTTTCGACAAATGATAGGGATTATTCCACCATTGTCTCAGCAGAAATCACCTCTAGGAAAAATTAGGAAAAATGGAGCTGTAGATTTCAATGGTAGAAAGGAAGACGATTCTGCAGCGGCTGAGTATTGGTTAGAAAGGACTGAAAGAGTCTTGCAGCAGCTCCATTGCACACCAGAACAGAGTTTGGAGTGTGCTGTTTCATTGTTACAAGAAGCTGCATATCGATGGCGGGATGTCGTAACCAAGGCAGTGCCACCAGCTGACGTAACTTGGGAATTCTTTCTGATAGAGTTCAGAAAGAAATATATTAGCTGTGTTCATGAAGAGGAACAGAAGACGAGTGGTGATCAGCAAAAGAGGAAATTTGGACAGTCTAGTAATAAGAGGCTGAGAGAACAGGTAAGTCAGACATCTGATCAAAGTAGGAGATCCAGACCCAGGCCTATACCCAGAAGAGATCAACCAGAAACACTAGTAGTGAGTGCGTCAGGACTAGCAAGAAAATGTGGTCATTGTAACAAGTGGCATAAAGGTGAATGTAGAGGATTGACTGGAGCCTGTTATAGATGTGGGGCCATAGACCATCGTTTGAAAGATTGTCCTAAGAAGAATTTACCACGGACCCAGACAGAGGTCGTGGAAGGACCAAGTAAAACAGTTACACCACTTCCAAATGTTACCCAAGCCGGAGAGGAGCAAGAAGCCCCAAATTTGAATTTGAGGTAAAGTATCTTTCCCTTATGATATGCCTAAGTGTATAATGATAGATTCGAAAAGACTAAATAGTACCATATATATAAAAGAAGTAGACAGAGGGATCAATAGAAAGGTAAAAGAATTATCTCAGAACCTAAAACACCCAGTAAATTTCGAGGACGAAATTTAAATTAGAGGGGAAGAATTGTAACACCCTCCCGGTAGCAACTCCGTACATTCTACTGTTCCGGTGACCAGTGTCGGTCCGGACAGCTAGAACATCCGGAAAAATATTTAAACTTAAGTGAGGGACCATAAATAACTCAAATATTAATAAGAAAAATTTAGTAAAAATTTTAGAAATAAAATACAACCAAGTTAAATGAGCCGGTGCCCTAGCGATGGGTAACCCAGCGGGAAGTTGCGGTTTTCACAACTAGGAGCCCTAGACCTGGGGAAAAATTCATAAAATAATTATTGGGACTCCAGAGAAGACTCCTTGAGGTTCCTATGGCATTAGAATGCCAAGAAAATATTTAGAAAAATTTTTCAATTGGTACAGACAATTTTGACCCATTAAGCCAAACGGAGGGCATTTTGGTCATTTCGCCTTCAGAGGTGATTTTTGGCCGACTTGTCCAGTTGAGTAAATAATTAATATGACATAAAATATGAATAAACATTACTAAAAATTGAATTGAAAATGAGTAGAGAAAAAAAGAAAAGAAAATGAAGGAAAATGCTTAATTATGACATATGATGATGTCATTTAAAAGCCCCCTCCAATCACCATTTGACAAACCAATAAAAAGAGATAAAAATGACTTAAAATGAGATTAAAAAAACAAAGGAAACCAGCAGTTTCCTTCTTCATACGGCCTGAATCAAGAGAGAAAGAGAGAGAAAAGGAAAAGAAAGAAAGAAAGGACGAAGGAGAAGGAGATGAACAGTAGCAGAAAAAGGGGTTCAGCAGGGCAGCATCTTTCTCTTCCATCCAGGTGAGTTTGGCTCCGGCTGATTTTTGGATATGTTTGAGGTATGTATGTGTGGAAGTTATGGTTAAAATTTGGTGATTGTTCAACGGTTGGATTTGGAGAAATATATTGTTGAACACAGGCTGTCTGTAGGTTGAATTCTGAATTTTGGCTACTGAAATTTGAGAAAAATAAATAGTTAGGATGCTTATAAAATTATGAAATTTGGTACAAATGATATTTGGGATGTTGAGGCTGCTGGGTTAAAATTTAGTGAATTTTAGACTTGTGGTTTATGAGATATAAATTGTTTTACATGAGCTGTCTGAGTAAGACTGATTTCTGCAAAAATTCAGATTTTGAAGGGTTGAATGAATGTTTTGATATCTCATGATATAGAGATTATTTGATGCTAAATTTTTTACTGATATTGTATAGGGATGTCTTGAATATATGGTTAAAATTTTGGATTTATCTAACGGTTAGATCATTATATATAAATTTGAATGCACAAGCTGCCAGATTGGGTATTAATGGGTGGTTGTGGATTTAAGATTTATGATAGGAGTTTAGTCCAATTTAAAGGGAAATGCTGTTGAATTTTTATTGGATATTTAATTTAGGAAAGTGAAGTTATAGATGATTATGATTATTATGATTCTAGGAGAAATCTTGAAGAATAACAAGCTCAAGGTTGGTTTCAAAAAGGTTAGTGCATATTTATACCTAAATCCCTTTCATTCCATGTTAAGGACTTAAAGTGAACAAGAATTTGTAAATTAAATGAAAAGAATTCATGTGTATGTATACCATGAATTTCGGCAGCCCTAAGGAAGGAATGAGTTTGATTGTTTTAATGGACTTAGAGTGAATTAGAGATTATGTTTAAAGTGTATATATATATATATATAAGGAATGAAAGAGTTAACTAAGGAAATTTGTGAAAACCTTGACTTTGAGCTAGGGTTTGGGAGTGAAAATTTGACTTTGCTTAGGAAATTGTTAAAAAACATTCTAATGGTCAATTAGTGACCATTTGGGGTAAGTTGACCATAATTAGGAGTGAACTATTGCATGGCAAACTGAAATGGGCATGCTGCCTAGTGACAGCAGCAGGGAGGCTGTGAGTCCAGCATGTTTGGACTGCCATATCTTTGGCTGTGCAGGTCCAATTGGTGTTTGGCCGATTGGACATGAAACTAGACTTATAATGACACATTTTTGCTGAAGAAACCATGCCCAAAAGACCAAAGAAAGTGGACCAAAAGTTGGCCCCAATCCGGGTACCCTGCAAGCCAATTCTGCAGAATGACCAAATGAATAGTAACTATTCATTTGGCCATAACTCACTGTAGAAATGATCAATTGACCTGAAATTTTTATAGCAACAAGTTAAGAGATAGACAAACAATTTTTATGAAGAAACCTACTCCAAATTATGACTAGAACCTAACCCAAATGGCAGTCACATTCACTGTTTATGGTACTGTAGATTTGGTAAATTCTGCAGAATTGAAATCCGGTCAGCTGTGGTTTTTGGACCATATCTAGAGCTACAAAACTCCAAATGGAGTGATTCAAAAAGGGAAATTCAACTAGACAAAATAAGGAACAACTTTCATGTTTACCATTTCCTCAAATTCCCACTGCAACAGTACTTAATGGAACAGTAATGTTAGGCTTCAAAAACTGAAAATTCTGCCCTCTTGGTTTTAAGTTTAGAAATAGTATGGGTGCTCAATTCCAACAAGTTTTAAATGTAAAATGTGGTGCATTGGGAGTGTTAAAACCAATGTACCTATTTTCCATCCAAAAGTCAACATTTTTGTTGACCAATGAGGTGAATAGTGACACCAAAAATTGAAATTTAAAATGTGAAATTAGAAATGCATCTAGGGGACTTTAAATTGCAATTGACAATTAATACTAGCAAATGTAAAACTCAAAATGTGGGATCTTGGTGTAATTAGAACTAATATATCCATTAAGTAGAAAAAGTCAATATTTTGGTTGACTAGTAAGGTGAATAGTAGTCAAAATAATTAGCAAATTAAGATGAAGACCTAGAACCAATTCTAAGCTTAATGCTTAGAATGGTATGACAAATGTGGACTATGCATCTTAGTCAAAATTGTTAAAAGGAAATTAAGAGCATAAATTTGAAGTCCATGAAATTTTCATGGATTACTGGAAACATGAAAAATAAGTCATCTAATTAATGTAAATAGATAGTTAGGGCTTATATGCCCATCACAAATGGAATTCATAAAATATTAGTAACTCAACTTGAAATATAAAAATTATAATTGCATAAGTAGATTCTTGAATGTATAAATGAGAAAGGAAAAATGTTTTGAATACCATGGTACATGTGAACCATTGTTTAGAATTGTAATCAATATGAATAACATAATGAATGAATAAATGAACTATATTAATATATGAATGAGACATTAGTTCTCATTATTATAGAAAGGAGAAGTATTTTGAGTACAATGGTATAAAAGGATAATTGATGTGAATTGTGATCATATAAATGATCAAATGAATGCATGAATTATAATTGAAATTTTTCATGAAATATTGAATTCATAAAACACAATATATTAATATTTAATGATATTATGTGCCCTTGTATTGCCTAGACACGTGTGTCAGATTGGATAGATTGGCATGCCAATAGGGTATTGTTTTAGCAGTACTGCAAAAGGTTTTATGCCTGTATTTATGGCTTTATGCCCGAATTCATGGCTTTATGCCCGCATTCTTGGCATTATGCCAAGATTCGTGGCTTTTATGCCTGATTATGTGTATCATGGCTTTTTAGCCATACTGACTGCATACGTGGTTGACGTTCTGCGTCCCATGGTATGACGGCCCGAGGCACCGCGGTGTCCAGTGCCAACGACCCGTTATCCAGTTTAGTCAGCCTGTCGTAGGTTACTTGGGCAGTGTAATTTATTGAAATAAATTAAGACTATTAGTAATTAAAAATATTAGAAATCAAATAAATGAGTTAATAAGACTTCAAAAGAATTAGTTAGAATTATGAAATGATCCAAACCACATAAAAAAATTTTTTTTTAAGTAAAATGATAAAAGAGTTGCAAAAATAGGTATAACTTAACTAAATATTTTAAATGTGCTTTCTATTGCCATATGAATATAAACTGAGTATTTTTATTAATTCTGTATATTGTACATTATCACTGTGAATTTAGGAATTAAACGCCTAAAGCGAACAAATTAGAACAAAAGATAATTAATATTAGACACATTGTATTAAATTAAATTGATTCTTAAATATTCAAATTATGCTTCGTTCTTTCTTTATTGGTATATTATTTTCTTGTTCTATTATTGCTCCACTAAGCAGCAATGCTTAGCGCGATGGATTTGTTTCCTCGCGCAGGTACTTTGACTAAGATTTTTGGAGTCCAGATCTGCAGAAGTGCCTGAAGTAATCAAGGTTGTCACCTCCTCAGCAATGCATGTAGATAGGGCCCATATAGATCATATTTTGTATTTAGTATAAAATGCTAGATATTGTATTATAATGTAGATTATGAGCAGGTAATTAATAGAAATGTAATGTAATTTAATAAATTAGCTTTTTCATATGTAATTAATTTATATATCATGTAAATTATGAAATTATGTAAATTAAAGAAATTTGAAAATTTTACTTATGTGATTTGAGCATGAATGAGATTATATGGATTCGAAGACAGATTTGAAATAGATAGATAATGCATAGAAATGAATATGAAATTGAGATATATGAATGAGATGTAAATTATGAGATGGTTATGAAAATAATTGATGAGATTTTATTTGTAAAATATTATTGAAACTTTCAAACAGGTAAATAGTAAAATACGTCAACTGGTAATAAAATAGGGGAAACTCCGCTGGTTTCTCCATCGAAAAATAATTAATATTAAAATATAACGAGATCAAAATATGAAAGGAATAAAGTAAGATAAGATAGAGTGCTCCAGCACCGAATGTAGCACACTTTGCTCGGCTACACTGTAGTCGGGTGAGGGGTGTTACACTCAATACACCAAATAAACTCAAATTTACAAAGTCTAAGTACAATCACATATACACATAAACATTACTCATTCTTGCATACACTTTACACAACCAATCTATATACATATCCATCAATCCTCAATGTCAATATTCTGCCAATACCTTCATGAACTCATACATTTATCAAAGTGTCCCAAGGCTGCCGCAAACCTTCACCATGCCAAAGTGTCCATAATTCGTCAACTTCAATCCCCATTGTACAATCACCACATATACATGGAATTTAACTATTAGGACATTAAATCACCCTATTCATCATAATTTCTCATCAAATATATGTAAAATAAATCATCAAATACACAACTCCATGGCTGTCCAAACTGGATATATCAAGAACTCTTCAAACTTGAAAATTTTCTTCACAAAGCACACACCCATAACATGTACACAAAGTTTAACAAAGCAACATTAAAAAATGTAAACTTACCTATGGTTGGAGCTTGCTAAACCTTGATTAAACTTCTTGATTTTGGTATCAAGCTCTTCCTTATGATGTGTAGACAATTTTTTATGAAGCTATCTAAGTGATTGGAGTTGAAATGGAGGAGTGGATCAAGCTCATGCAAAAACGGTAATGGAGGATTTTCTTCCTTCTCAAATCGGCATGGATGAATTCATTTGGAGAAGATGAAGTTTCAGCTTGTATTATGGACTTACACCTGCCCCATTATCCTTAGTTTATTCCTTTAGTGGTCCACTTACTCTAATTAATTCATATAATATGTTAAATTCCTACTTATTCTACATTAAACCCTTAATTCTAGCTATTCACTTTAGGTACCACCAAATTAATTTTTCATTTTATTTTCTAAGTGTAATATTATTTATTTTTAATGGACATTTAGGTCAAAAGACAATTCGGGATGTCAAATGACCATAATGCCCCCGTTCGGGTTGCATTCCCGATTTTTCGGTAACACCGGGTTTTGTCCATTTTTTGATTTCTCACTTTTCTTTGTACTAATAATTTAATTTTTCTTTGATATTTCTAATGATATTTATACTTCAATAAGGGTCTATTTAAGTCCTAAAAATATTTTTCAGGGTTCCCTGCAGTCCAGGGCTAGTCAACGGTCCACGCCGTGACTTCCCGGTGCGGTCACCCATCGCTAGGGTTCTCGGCTCGCTTAACTTGGTTACATTTCTTTGCTATTATTTTTCCTTTGTTTTTCTTGTATTTTCTTTTCTTGTATTTCATTATTTTATGTCTCCTCACTCATATTGAAGTGTAATTCTAGGCATCCTAGCTGTCCGGACAACACTGGTCACCGGAACAGTAGAACGAACTACCGAACTTAGGGGTGTTACACAATTTGGGTCACAAAAACTGTCCAGAACCATATTGTCCAGAAATTACTGGACATAGGCCTACCCGACCAGTTTTGGTAAAAATGCCATAACTTGGTCCACAAAATTGCAAATGCAATGAAACCAATGCTAAAATTTTTATAAGACATAGGTCTACAATATTGGTGTTTTGACCAAAACCCAAAACCCAAGGGAACTAGGCCAAATTACTAGAAAAATCAGCACATCAAAACCTGAAATTTGACTAAACCACCACTTGACCCCAGAATTGTTTTTATAGCATATCTCCCACTAGGAAATACCAAATGGGATGAGAAAAACTGTTTTGGAAACCTAAGAGATAGGGCTTCAACTTTGATTTGGAAACTTTTTCTAAAAATTTCAGTGTAAGAACCCTAAAATGGGAGTCAAAGCCACTGACTTGAACCTAGAATCCTGTAGACACAGGGTACCTGAGTTCAGGCCAGTTAATTGGTTATAACTAATTCTAAAAAACTTGAAAAATTGTAATTCAAAATTTTGAGTAATCCTAAGACATGGCGTAACAATTTCTATGAAGAACATTAAGCCTAAAAGTGGCTAAAACATGCCCAATTAATTAGATAAATATAAACTCTAGAATCTACTTGAATTTGGACCTAGAAAGAGACCATGAACCAGTTGTGGTTATTTGACCATAACTTGACTTCTAAAACTTCAAATGACATGAATCAAAAAAGAAAACAAAGAAAAGACATAGAGTAACAACTTCCATGAAGGAAGCATGGCCAAACAGTGGCCACACCTTGACCAATTTATTAGGTGAACTTAAGACATCAAATCTGGACCTTGAGAAAGGTTCATGAAATGGCTTGTTATATGATATGAAGTTAATCAAAATGAATTGTTAAACATAAAAGTGACATGAATATGCATGTGAAACTTATGTTCCCATCATAAGTAACATGAAAATATTATTAAATACAACTAGCACATAATATGAAACTATAAATACCTAATAACATTAATTTGCCCAAAGTATACCTAGACTTATTAATATAGTATGGATCGATTGGTATACCAATTAGGGACTACAGATTGCTGTCACACCCTACCCCTCTGTAAGGCATAACATGATCCCGTAGTATACCTAATGAATTACCAACTCCGTCTACTGATAACCCATTAAATACACTACAAGGGATTTTAAAAACTTTTCTTACTTCTTTTACAGTGGTGAGCACTATTTACAGGTTTTAAAAACTTTGGTGAATTGAGTGAAATAACTAACTCATTTGGTTTATTTGGAATTTCTGTAGAAATTTTGGCAGAGTGCCATCTGTATTTTGGACAAAACAGTTCTTCAGAAAACCTGTAAAAAGCACTTCAATAATTTTCCCAAATCTCAACTCCAATGCATTTCTCAACACAACAATTTATCAACTCAATTCCATAGAAATTTTTCAAAGTCTGAGATAAGGAAATATAATATAGCTTTTACAATCCAGAACAACTCATAATCATTTTACAACCTTAAGTTACAATTTGAATGTACAACTGCTCAAAACCAAAAACAAAATATACATACAGTGTCATACATTACAGTACAAAATGCCAAAAAGTGGTATACTCGTTATACCCGAAATTCTCTCGCTGGAGGTATATGCAGCCTAGTCTGCTGCCCTGTCTGTCTCTCTACCTGCGACAGCAATAAAAAGCTATCGCTGAGACAATGTCTCAGTGGTGCACAACATTAACCAAATACAATTTAAATCACAATTCATAAGTCATGTAAATAGTGGATACTTAAAACCATAGTCAAATTTAAGACAATAAAGGTCAATAAGAATTTAAACTCCATTTCTCAATATCACAATAATTTTCCATAAGTCAGATCAGGTTTGAATTCAAAAGACAGTATATGTCAATGAGAGTTTAAAATCCATTTCACAATCTCACAATACACATCAGTAAATCACACACAGCTTAATCATGATCCATAATTCAATTCATCCCAAAAGCCGATGGCTAATGAGGTATTCAATTCATCCCAAAAGTCGATGACTAATGAGGAATAACATGGCTAGCTAGCAAAAATATGAGTACTCATTCTATTCGTCCTCAACAGGCACACACCTCAACACTTCAGCCAGAGAGGGAATTCAATTCATCCCACTAGACAAGCTAGAGAGGAATACAATCAATATACATGATAGCTGTGGTTTCAAACCATTTCTAATGCGTTTTAATCAATAAGTATCCATCAATGTCATTCAAACCATTTTTCACAGTTTCAAACTATTCACAATATTTTTCAATCAATAAATATTCCTCAAACACATTTCCACAATTTAAAATAATGATATACAAATAATCAATATTTATTTCCATTGAAAATAATTCAAAAGAAACAGTTGTTGTGCACAAACCTCTGATATTTGTCTCCTGGTCTTGACTCAGTATTTCTTTCCCTTTTGCTGAGTCCTTGTTAACTGAGAAACACAATTTGAAGTGTTTCAGTACCAAATTAAACTGTCTCTATCGATGGGGTTTGGTAAATAATGCACTGAACTCAATTATTCGCTTAATCACCTAATATACCGACCCTCGATGCGTTTTAGGTAAATTAGGTTTTAGTGCCGTTAATATGTCACACTCGATAGGGTTTTAGGTTTGGTATGTTTTACCAAAGTCATTTCCTCGCTTAGTGCATTTTAATGCAAATTGCTGGATTCCGGAACACTGGTTTGACCTAACCGGACGATCTAGTTCCCTCGGTTTTTAGGTCTCGGTCGAAACTACAAACTTGTAGATCTAGGTCTTATTGCACGCGGTGCAAAATTTCAGGTCAATCCGAGTTAAGTAGACCAAGTTATGGTCATTACACTATTGCTGGTCAAGTGGTACCATTTTAGGTCAATTTTAGGTCAAATTGGTCAATTCTGGTTCGGCCAGTTTTTGGACCCGAACTTGTGCAAGTTGTTTGACTTGCTTATGGTCATTTCTTGGCTTTGGTGTCTTCATAAGACTTGTAGGTATGGGTCTTAACTATTCATGGTTAAAATTTCAGGTCAATTGGACCTGGTTTGAGTGAGTTATGGCCTAAATACTCACTGCTGCCCAATTGGTCATTTTTCAGGTCCTAATTGCACCTAATCCGAATTGGTCAAATTTTTAGGTCACCTTGCAAGCAGAATTTTGGCATGGTTTCTCAATGAAAGTTGGCACATTTTGTGCCTAGTTTCACCCCAAATTGGTCTCATACCTATTGAGGTTACACATTCAAGGTTATAGGCTAAAATATACACTGCCCTCAATATGCATTTCACACCCCAACTTCAAACACATACTCACCTTGCAAGGTTTACTTCCATACCCTACCAAACTGTTTTGGCACATTACCAAAAACATTTTCTACATTACATTAGCATTATTTTGGGCAGATTCCAATCACCCTCAGCACACCAAATATCATTCACAATTACAATTTCTAAATACCATTACAGCCACACCTAAACATTACAAACTTTACATACACTTTACAACATTCATTCACATACATATCATCAATCCTTCTAGGTCAATATTCTGCCCACTCTTCCTTCAATATACACCATTTCTCAAGTGTCCACAAGCTGCCACAAATCATTCATCAACATCACATTGCCGTACCATATGCCAATTCCCATCAAAGTGCATAATTCACCATATAAACATGCAATAACTCACTAAGTTACTAAATCACCATTATTAACATTCTTTCCCATCAATTATATGCACAAATACCTCATCATAAACGTGACCCATGGCTGTCCAAAATGAAAATAACAATAACCTTTAAAACTCAAAATTTTCCTTCACCAAACTAATACCCATAACATGCACAAAAACTTTAACAAAGGATTTCTCAAAAATGCAAACTTACCTTTATTTGTAACTTGCTAAACCTTCACCAAACTTCCCAAAATTGGTATCAATATCTTCCTTGTGGTGTGTAGACCATTTTTCATGAAAGAACCTAAGTGAATGGAGTTGAAATGGAGAGAGGAAATCAAGCTCAAAGAAAACGTCAATGGAGGTTTTCAAGGGTTCTTCAATTCGGCCATTTGAGAGGATTTGAGGAAGATGGGATTTCAGATGGTTAGTGGACCACTTCAGCCATATTTCATGTTTAATTAATCCTATAGTGGTCCACTAACTAAAATTAAAACATATTATAAGTTAACTTTCAATTAATCCACATTTAACCCATTATTTCCACTATTTATTTTAGGTACCACCAAATTAATTTTTCATTTCATTTTCTAAGTGTAATACTATTTATTTTTAATGGACATTTAGGTCAAAAGACAATTCGGGATGTCAAATGACCATCATGCCCCTGTTCGGGTGGCTTTCCCAATTTTTAGTAACAATTGTATTTTGTCCATTTTCGATTTCTCACTTTTCTTTGTACTAATTATTTAATTTTTCTTTAATCTTTCTAATGAGATTTATACTTCAATAAGGGTCTATTTATGTCCAAAAAAAATGTTTTCCAGGGTTCCCCGCAGTCCAGGGTTAGTCAACGGTCCACGCCGTGACTTCCCGGTGCGGTCACCCATCGCTAGGTTTCCCGGCTCGTTTAACTTGATCACATTTCTTTACTATGATTTTTTCTTTGTTTTTCTTTTCTTGTATTTCATTATTTTATGTCTCCTCTCTCATATCAAAGTACGGTTCTAGGCATCCTGGCTGTCCGGACAACACTGGTCACCGGAGCAGTAGAACGCACTACCGAACTTAGGGGTGTTACAGATTGCAGTATTGCCCACAGGAATAATCATTGATAGGCAATAGATGTCTACGATGGTTGTTCTACTGGCTTTATGCCAGTCCGTTAACCATTGTGCCTAATTTTGTTTTTGGCTTTATGCCTACCCACTGGCCTTGTGCCTGTCACACTCTACCCCTCCGTAAGGCATAACATGATCCAGTAGTATACCTAATGAATTACCAACTTCGTCTCCTGATAACCCATTAAATACACTACAAGGGATTTTAAAACTTTTCTTACTTCTTTTTACGGTGGTGAGCACTATTTACAGGTGTTAAAAAATTTTTTTGAACTGAAGTGAAACAGCTAACACATTTGAATAATTAACAATTTTCACAAAAATTTTGGCAGAGTGCCCTCTATAATTTGAATAAAACAGTTCTTCAAAAACCTAGAAAAAGCACTTCAAATATATTTCTCAATCTCAAACTCTAACATCCAAATCAACACAATAAGTTTCTCAACATTGGTCTACTCAATCCATAATAATTTTCCAGTGTTTTCAAAAGATGAGATAAAATAAATATATCACAATATTTACAAACCAAAATAATTTATAAATTTAGTTTATAACTTTAATATACAATTTTAATTTACAACTGCTGAAAACTAAGAACACTATATACATACAGTGAATATACATTACAATACAAAATGCAAAATATGAATATACATTACAATACAAAATACAAAATATGGTATACTCAATATACCCGATGAACTCTCAATATAGTATCGTGACCTAGTCTGCTGCACCTGATCATCTCTACTGCGACAAAGAATGAAAATCTATCGCCGAGTAAAATTTACTCAGTGGTGCACAATAACAATTTGAAATGCGATATATAAATCTTTTATTGACAATTCACAAATCAAATAATTCACAATTCTATTTCACAATTTACAAGTTCATATAACACAAATTTGATCAAACAATTGAATAACATAGTTTTGCCAATCAATAATACCATTTGATCAAATAACTAAATAATACAGTTTTGCCAATCAATAACACCATTTGATCAAATAATTGAATAATACAGTATTGCCAATCAATAACACCATTTGATCAAATAATTGAATAATACAGTTTTGCCAATCAATAACACCATTTGATCAAATAACTAAATAATACAGTGTTGCCAATCAATAACACAATTTGATCAAATAACTGAATAACATAATTTAGGCCATGACACAATTTTTTTCGCACATTCCCTGTTGTACACCACGACAAGACACACTCACCCCAATAATCGAAATCAATGAGGGAGGAAGCTAGCTAAATAATGAGTACTCATCCACACTCACCTCAGACTTGAAAGTCAAAGAGGAAGGAACACAATCACACTCACCCCAGACTGATAAGTCAAAGAGAGAGGAATATAATAACAGTGTCATGCCAAGTGTGAATCAAAATAATTCCAAATCACAATATTTCATACAATTCCCAAATCACATTTTATCTCAAAATTTCCATTTGCAAAGTAGGCAACACAATAATTTCCAAATAAGATTCTCAAAGCCAAAAAAATCAAAAATTATTCATAACTCATTTCTCCAAATAAATTTTCTAGTAAAAGTAGTGAATATAAAAAGTATTATGCACAGACACAATTTAAAACTATAATGTTCAAATAAATTTTTAAGTAGAAAATAAGAAATCAAAATTATTGTGCACAAACACAATTTAAAACAATAACATACAAATAATCATAATTTATTTCAATTGAAAAATTCAAAAGAAATAACTATTGTGCACAAACCTCTGATATATGCCTCTTAGCCCTGACTCAGTGTTCCTTATGCTTCTCAATATCCTTTTTAACTAAAACACATAATTTAAAGTGTTGCAGTACTCAATGAATTTGTTTGTAACAATAAAATCTAATATTTAAATTTTTTTGGTACTATTCCCTTCAATTCATTTCATTAGTCAACCTATAATATTGACTCTTGATGCACTCTAAGTGAGTCAATTCTAATGTTACTAATATGTCACATTTAGTAGCCTTTTAGTGTTGGTACATGTTACCAAATTCATTTTCAAGTATATTGCATTTTATTGCAATTTGTTGGATTTCGGTATACTAATTTTACCTAGCCGGATGACCTAGTTCCCTCGATTTTCGGGTTTCGGTCCAAACTACAAACTTGTAAGTCTATGTCTCATTGCATGCGGGGCAAAATTTCAGGTCATTCTGAGTTGTGTAGGCCAAGTTATGGTCAATCTACCAATGCTGGACAAAATGTACCAAAATGGTAGCTTTATGTCATTTTTAGGTCACTTTTGATTCAGCCAGTTTTTGGACCTGAATTTGTGCAAGCTATTTGGCTTAGTTCTGGCCATTTCTAGCCTTTCGTGTCTTCAGAATAATTGTAGATATATGTCTCAACTATTCATGATAAAAATTTCAGGTCAATTGGACCTATTTTGAGTGAGTTATGACCAAAATACTAACTACTGCCCAAATAGTCAATTTTCAGGTTTTCAAAGTACTAATCTGGATTTGGTCATTTTTCAAGTCACCTTCTAAGTAGAATTTTGGTAAGCTTCCTTCATGAAAGTTGGCATATTTTGTGCCTAGTTTCACCTCCAATTAGTCTCATACTAATTGTAGCCACACACTTAAGGTTCTAAGTCAAAACATACACTGCCCTATTACACATTGTTCATCACTCATCAATTACACATCCTATGCTTACCAAGTTAACTCTTCCATGTCATTTTTGTTTTGTACCTTACCACTAACACATTTCACAACACATTTTTGGTCATTTTGGCAGCTTATAACCATTCTCAATATGCACACTATAACCCAGAATTTTCCAAGTCCAATTACAACAATTAAACACATGAATGCACCTCATTTACATGTCCAAATTCAAACCTTAATACAGACATACATGCTGCCATCCATAACAACATAATTCAATAATATAATTCCATAAACCAAACCGTGAAACAACATATTTTGATCTTCTTCATAAGGCTGCCACAAGTTTACACATATCCATCAATTTCCACTTTCACTTTTCAAGCTTACAATTCAAACCTTACATATGGGATTCAACTTCAATACAATCAAACATTTCAATCATCATTCAAACCACAATTTACATGCAAGAATAAACTGTTCTTATTGAAGTTCCATGGCTGCCAAAATGCACCTCTCCATTAACTCATCAAACTTCAAAAATCCTTCCACAAATCAACTACCGACATCACCCATTCAAAGTTTAATGAAACAAGAATTAAAAATACATACTTACTACTTTTGAAATTCTTCAAAACCTCACCAAAACTTAATTTTCTTGCTACCTATCTACTGCCCAAGTTGTGTAGAACAACTTTAGTAAAGGAAAATGCAAGGACCATGGCTTGAAGATGGGAGAGTAAAGCTTGCATGGTTGGCCATCCATGGAGGTTTTGAGAGATTTTTCTTCACTTCGGCAAGGTGAGTGAGGTTGAAGAAGATGAGTGATCTGCTGTCCACAATATGTTTAATGGTCCACTTTAGTGGAGTTAGTAGAGCACTAATAGAATTAAAAGCATTTTTTTATGTTAAACTTCCATAATTTGCACATTTTCCTCCTATCTTTTGCTATTTAGATTTTGTACCACTATTTTAATTTTTCATGACATTTTCAAGTGTAATATCATTTATTTTTAATGGACATTTAGGTCAAAAGACAACTCGGGATGTCAAATGACTACAATGCCCCTGTTCGGGTTGCATTCCCGATTTTTCGATAACACCGAGTTTTGTCATTTTCTCGATTTCTCGTTTTTCTTTATACTAATTAATTAACTTTTCTTTGATCTTTCTAATGACATTTATACTTCAATAGACATTTATTTAAGTCCTAAAAATATTTTCCAAGGTTCCCTGCGGTCCAGGGCTAGTCAATGGTCCATGCCGCAACTTCCCGGTGCAGTCACCCATCGCTATGGTTCTCGGCTCGTTTAACTTGGTTACATTTCATTGCTATTATTTTTCCTTTGCTTTTCTTGTCTTTTATTTTCTTGTATTTTACTATTATATGTCTCCTCACTAATATTTAAATATAGTTCTAGACATTCTAGCTGTCCGGATAGACACTGGTCACCGGAGCAGTATAACGCACTACTGAACATAGGGGTGTTACAGTGCCTAACATAACAGATGTATACATATTAGACATACAGATGTTTAACTAGTATACTCTAATGTATTCAGTCTTTATACTTTGTTATAGGTTACTTGGGCACAGATATCAGTAATAAATCTTAAATTTTAAAATAATTACATGAAGAGATTATAGATATGAGTAATAAGAATGAACATGGAATAAATGAACAGAAAATATCCTAATTAACTTAATTTGCGTCCAAAGTTTTATAAACATGTAAAAGACTATGAACTCATGAAATCTATATTTCTTTATAAAGTTATATGTGGAATAAATATTTCAATTTATGAACCACTAAGCATTATGCTTAGCGTATTGGTTTTTCCATCGCATAGGTACTGGAGAGCAGCATCAACAGTAGCAGTAGTAGTAGAGCGCAGATAGAGAATTGATCAGATCTGCTAGAGTATCAGTCACGTCATCAGTCATTTCGATAGGGCTCATGTATATTTAGATTTTAGCATTTTGGTTATTATATGTAAGTAAACTATGTACATCATTTTGTGAATGTAAATAAATTATAAATTATTGTTCACAAATTTTAAATGAATGTGTGAAGTTTAGATGAATGAAATGAATTTATTTTCTTGAAATTTTATATGAGCTATAATATAATATAATGCATGGAAAATTGATATGAGCAATGAGATGATGTATGAAAATATGAAAATGATATGAAATTGGTTGTAACAGGTAAATAAGGAAAGCCACCATGCACTAATAAAACAGAGGAGACTCTGTCTGGGTCTCCATAAAAATGAAATGTGATAAAAAAAAATTTTTTTTCTACACATAAAATAATGTAATTAAATAGACATTAAATTAGTATTATACACGATAAGACAGGATAGGGTGCTTCGACACCGAATATAGCACACCTTACTTGACTACACTGTAGACGAGTGAGGGGTATTACAGGGCAATAACTTTCAACAATGGTAGAACGTGCATGTGATCTTCCATAATCTTTTAAGTACCTGTAAGGAGAACCATAAATGTCAAATGGACAACCATGTGAAAAGCCCCAACAATTCAATTCAATAATACAACCAGACTCCAACAATCTATTTATCATTTGTTTTTTATTATCATTTATTTTTGCAAACTATTGTAATTTACTTTTCAAAGCCTTGTACTCACTTTGACAATCAATTAATCAAAACACTATACAAAATTCAACACACTTACCTTCAATTACCTATGAGATTGGTGAAACTGCATTCAATTTGGTCAGTTCCAATAATCATTTGATTTAAGAAGTTAGTTGTGCATTTTGGTGATTACTCAATATTTGGCATGCTCGTAAACTGCAAGCTGTAAGTTAACTGAAATTGTTTTTTTAAGGAAACAATTTTTAGCTTGCTCGGAGGGACTAAAGATCCCATTCAACCCAAATTGCCCCTATTTTTAACTGAAAATAGCAAACAATTTTTGGCATGGCAAGTGGGACACAATTTTCATGTTCATCATCATTATTTTTGCAGGCAACACTATGCCTCCAAAAACTAGAAGTGTGCTTGGCAAAGAAACCACTGGGTCTTAGGACACAGGGGAAATCCTATGGCAATTAGTCCAAACATTCAAGTTCCTTTTATGGTGGAATGTTTTGAAAAGAGGCCAGCTACTTGTAACATCCCCACTATACGTGTTCTGTATATTCTATTGCTCCAGTAGTCAAATAACAGTCCAGGAAAGTTAGAATGTCTGGAACTAAACTTCGGTAATAGTGAACTGACATATAATGATGAAATAAATAAAAAGAAATTACAAGAGAAATTAAAGAAAAATGAAAGAGAGAAAATAAAACTAAATTAAACGAGCCGGCACCGCAATAATGGGTGGTCGCACTGGGAAGGCCGTTGCCGACCCCAGGACCGCAAGGAACCCTTGGAATTTAATTTCGAGACGTAAGTAAAGGTATATTAAAATATAATTGACACTAGAATTATTAAAGAAAAATTAATAAATTAGTACAAAGAAAAACGAAAAATCGAGAAACAGACAAAAATCGGTGTTACCAAAAAATTGAGAATATAACCCGAAGTGGGGCATTTTGGTCAATTGACACCTAGAGTTGATCTTTGACCTAAATATCCATGAAAAATAAGTAGTATTAAAATTTGAAAATGTCATGAAAATAAGAAGTTTTATACATAATGTAATTAAAAGAAATTATGGGGATATGATTAAAATAACCATAAGTTTAATTATTCTAATATTAACCTAAAGTGAGTGGTAAATATTATATTCATTAATCTACATTAGTGGAGGGTATAAATACTTAAGTGGACAGAATTCATGACCCAAAAGCCTTCCATTTCTTTATCCAAACACCCATGGCCGAATTCAAGTTCTCCAAGCTTCATCCATGGCCGCCCATATATAAGCCTTCATGCACCATTGATCAAGCCATGATTCCATGCAAGTATCTTCATTAAACTTGGTCTACACATCATGGGCAGCATGTAAGACGCAAGAAAGAGGAGTTTTGGTGAAGTTTAATCAAGCCCAAGTTGAGGTTAGTGCTTAATCTCCCCATTTTCTTTCATTAGATCTTGTTTTGAGCTTTGGGTGAGTTGATTTGTGAAGAAATTGAGTAAATTAATGTATATTTGGTGAGCCTTTCATTTCAGCAGCCAAGACATTCATGGGATTTTGATGTGTTTAAATGATGTAGATGAGTTTAAAGATGATGTTTGATATGGGTATATGTATGGAAAGTGATAGGACTTGAATTGATTGAAATTGAGAAATTTAAATTATGGTTTGAAACAATTATTGGAGATTTGTGTTGTTGCTTCTGTAACATCCTCCCGGTAGCAACTTCGTACATTCTACTGTTCCGGTGACCGGTGTCGGTTCGGACAGCTAGAACGTCCGGAAAAATATTTAAAATAAAGTGAGGAACCATAATTAACTCAAATATTAATGAGAAAAATTTAGTAAAAATTTTAGAAATAAAATACAGTTAAGTCAAATGAGCCGGTGCCCAAGCGATGGGTAACCCAGAGGGATGTTGCGGTTCTCGCAACGAGGAGCCCTAGACCCGGAAAAAAATTCATAAAATAATTGTTGGGACTCCAGAGAAGGGTCATTGAGGTTCCTATGGCATTAGAATGCCAAGAAAATATTTAGGAAAATTTTTCAATCGGTACAGACAATTTTGACCCGTTAAGCCAAACGGAGGGCATTTCAGTCATTTCGCCTCCAGAGGTGATTTTTGGTCGACTTGTCCAGTTAAGTAAATAATTATTATGACTCAAAATATGAATAAATATTGCTAAAAATTAAATTGAAATGTGGTAGAAAAGAAAAGAAAAGAAAAATAAAAAATTAAGTAAATTATGACATATTATGATGTCACTCACTTACTTCCAACCAATCACAATTAAACAACCTATTAATTAATAAATAAAAAGAGATAAATATGGCCAAAAACAAAAGAAATCAGCAGCCCTTCTTCTCCTTAGAAAAACGTTTTACACCCCCTCCCCTCTTCCTCCATTGAATCTCAACCAAAGCTCCATTTTCATCCTTATTTCATCACAAACTCTCCTAAGTCCTTTCACTACAAACTTGTCTATACCTCTTGGGAAGTGTTTGGCAGCCAAGAAGAAGAAAGAAAGTGAAGATTGGGACTTGGAAAAATCTGCCTACAAGAGGTTAAAGTGAGGTTAGTGAACATATGTATTTAAAACTCCTTAATTCCATGTTAGAGATGTGTAATAGGTAAGAAATTGTGAAATAAATGAACTAAACTCATGTGTATGAAGCCCATGGATTTTGGCTGCCCCTAAGAAAGGAACAAGATTGAGTGTTTGGATGGACTTGGAGTGCACTAGAGATTATGTTTAAAGTGTATGAACATAAGGATAATGAAGTAGTTGGTTAATTAAGGTAAATTGTGTAAATTTTGAATTTAAGCTAGGGTTTTGGGAGTGAAAATTTGATTTGGCTTATGGAATGATTAGTGGACATTCTAATGGTCAATTAGTGACCATTTTAGGCAAGTAAATCATAATTTGAAGTGAGCTAATGCATGGAAAACTGAAATGGGGAGGCTGCCAAGAGACAGCAGAAATGAGGCTGTGAGTCCAGCATGTTTGGACTGCCATATCCTTGGCTGTGTAGGTCCAATTGGTGTTTGGCCAATTGGACATGAAACTAGGCTTATAAAGGCACATTTTTTCTGAAGAAACAATGCCCAAAAGACCAAAGCAAGAGGACCAAAACTTGGCCCCAATCCGGATACCCTGCAAACAGCCCCTGCAGAAATGACCAAATGAACAGTAACTGTTCATTTGGCCATAACTCACTGTAGATATGGTCAATTGACCTGAAATTTTTACAGCAACAAGATAAGATATATACAAACAACTTTCATGAAGGACACCAATCTAAATTATGCCATTAACCTAATCAAATCATTGAGCAAAGTGAAGTTTACTGTACTGAGATTTCCAGAATTTTCATTTGAGCAGTAATGTTTGGATGGCTATAACTCTCTCTAGAAAACTCGGATTTAGGCGATTCTTGAACCGATGAAAACCTAAGGCATAGTAGAACATTTCATATGAAGAAAGTTAGGCCAAATTATGAACTTAACTTGATCAAATTACTGACCAAATTTGGACCAAAATCTGCCAAAACCCAAAAGTGCAGCATTAACAGTGCACGTAAACAGTAAACTTATTTTGGCCATAACTTGAGCTACAAAACTCCAAATGGAGTGATTCAAAAAAGGAAATTCAACTAGACAAAATAAAGAACAACTTTCATATTTACCATTTCCTCAAATTCCCACTGTAAAAATAACAAATGTAACAGTAAAAATGAAGCACCAAATCTGAAAATTTTGTTCAATTAGCATTAAGCTTAGAAATGTTATTGGCAACCAATACCAACAAGTTTTAAATACAAAATGTGGTATGTTTGGGGTGTTAAAACCAATACACCTATTTTCTATCCAAAAGTCAATATTTTTGTTGACCAATGAGGTGAATAGTGACACCAAAACCAAAAATTGGCAATTTTGCCAAAATGACCTAAACTTTGAGAAAGTGACCAAAACCAACAAGTTTTGAATAGAAAATGTGGTATGTTGGGAGTACTAAAACCAATGTACCTATTGTTTATGCAAAAGTCAACATTTTAGTTGACTAATGAAATGAATAGTGACATGAAAACTTGAAATTCAAAAATTGTGAAACTTAAAAGTGCAAAATGCCCTAGTAGGCCTAATGTGATTGGTTTGGATAGGTTGGCATGCCAATAGGGTATTGTTTTAGCAGTACTGCGAAAGGCTTTATGCCTGTATTCACGGCTTTATGCCCGTATTCATGGCTTTATGCCCATATTCATGGCTTTTATGCCCGATTATGTGATATCATGGCTTTTTAGCCATACTGACTGCATACGTGGTTGACGTTCTGCGTCCCATGGTATGACAGCTCGAGGCACCGCGGTGTCCAGTGCCAACGACCCGTTATCCAGTCCAGTCGTCCAGTATAGGTTACTTGGGCATGGAAAAGTATAACTGTGATTGAACTGATTATTAAAGAAAATACGAAAATTAAGTATCAGGAATGATTACAAAAATACAAAGAAGCTCAATATCATGAAAAAAATAATTAACGAAATGCATGAAGAAGTTAATATAATGAAACACGATTAGCCTCGACTACACAATAAGTTAGTAATTATTCATTTCTTATGAACACAATAGCAAGGAAATTATTATTTTTATTTGCATATTGTATTTTCTTGTATTATTGGCACCACTAAGCTTTATGCTTAGCGCGTCGATTTTGCAACGCGTAGGTACTGAAGATTTGGACAGAGGGCCCAGTAGACCACAGATTAGGTAAGCCCGTTCACAGTTCTGCATAGTATCCTTGTCACCTCAACTTCTGCAGTGCATTGGTAGGACACTAGGTGTCATTTTGGCATTCTGTAATAAATTTTGATTTTCTCATATGTAATGAAACTTATGTAATGTATTTTGATTTTCATGTAAATAATGTAAATTTGTGTTTGTAAATGGAAAAGTGAATATTGATCTGTGATTGTTACATGACTATCAAATGAGATGAATGATTGAAAATTGAAATTGAGAAATGAATGGTTGACAAATGTTGAGATGATGATTATTGGAGTTTGAGAGTAATTGAATACGAATATATGAATATTGGAAGTGTTTTTCACAGGTTTCAAAGAACTGTTTTCTCCATTTTTAGCCGGTACTCCGCCGGATTTTCTTTAAAATTTTTCGGAACCTTAAATAAATTATAATTTTGATAAATGGCTTAAATAAATTATATTTCACAAGTTATATTCAAAAGGAAGAATAAAAATGAATTAAGATAAAATAGAGTGCTCGGCACACTGAGTGGCATAACTTGCTCGGCTACACTGTAGTCGGGTAAGGGGTGTCACAGCTTCATTTTGGGCAGCCATGAACCCTTGTTGAGCTTGAGTTATTTTTACTTCTAATGAATAAAAATGAAGGTTGATTAATTCAAATAAAAGTTATAGTAAGTTTGTATTTAAGTATGTACATGTAGTGTTTAAATTAAGGGTGTGAAATGGAACCTTGATGCCTTGAGCAAACTGCCATGTTTGGCAGCCCCTAATAGCATGAATTTGTGTGTGAACATGTGATTATTAATGGTATATGCTAATGTTAAATTGTGGGCAGCAAGTGTAAGTGACATTGAAGTATGAATATGTTGAAGTGTATGTGTAATATTGACATTGAAGTATGTTGAATTTTGGTGGAAGTGAATGTTGAACTTAATGATGAATTGTGTGCATTGAGCACTTCAACATTCTGCCCAGAATTATTGCTGGAATTGTGTACAATAGATGTATTGTTGATTGAATATTGTAGTAATGAGGAGGAGAAGGAACATTAAATTGGGAGTGTATGAGCTTTGTGCAGGTTGTGTATTGAAGGTAGCACCTAAATTAGGCCATAAGTGCCAAACTGTGAACCCAATTGGTATGAGGCCAATGGGAGGTGAAACTAGACACCAAATAGGCCAACTTTCATGTAGAAAGGTTGATAAAATTCTGCCTAGAAACTTACCTTAAAAATGACCAAATCCGGATTAGTGCATTTAAGGCCTGAAAACTGACCATTTGGGCAGCAGCTAGTGTTTAGGCCATAACTCACTCAAAACAGGTCCAATTGACCTGAAATTTTGACCATGAATAGTTAAGACCTATATCTACAAGTCTTATGAAGACACCCAAGCCAAGAAATGACCATAAGCAAGTCAAAAAGCTTGCACAAGTTCGGGTCCAAAAACTGGCCGAACCTAAAATGACATAAAATGACCTAAAGTGACCAATTTTGATACATTTTGACAAGCAATAGTAAAATGACCATAACTTGGTCTACATTACTCAGAATGACCTGAAATTTTGCCCTGCGTTCCATAAGACATAGACCTACAAGTTTGTAGTTTGGACCGAAACCCAAAAACCGAGGGAACTAGGTCGTCCGGCTAGGTTAAAATAGTACACTGAAATCCGGTAAATTGCAATAAAATGCAATACACTTGGAAATGAAATTGGTAACTTATACCAACACTAAAGGGCTATAAAATTGACATATTGGTAACATTAGAATTGACTCACGTAGAGTGCATCAAGGGTCAATATTATAGGTTGACTAATGAAATGAATTGAAGGGGATTGTACCAAGAGAAATAGCACACAAAAATTGAGAAATTGACCAAATTTTGCACCAAAGGTGCAATCTGTCAAGCTTTAGTAAATTGACCATATCTTGGTCTATACAACTCATAATGACCTGAAATTTTGCCCCACGTGCAATAAGACATAGAGCTACAATTTTGCTTCTTTGACCAGAAGCTAAAAACCAAGGAAAATAGAACTTTAAGCTAGACCAATCTAGCACACTAGAATTGAAAATTGGTAATTACATAAAATGATGCTTGAACTGACTTGGCAATGAATGCCAACTTGTGAAAAGGGTAAATTGCATTATATTGACAACATATTGAATTGTAAATTGTGACATGTTGATGCTAGAATCAACCTATCCATGATGCATAAAAAGGTCAATAATTTTATTGACTAGTGAATGGCATAAAGATGTATAAAGCCTATGAATAAAGAATTAAATATGTAACATTGTAATATGCCCTAATTTGCCTAGTTGACTAGTTTGGATAGGTTGGCATGCCAATAGGATTCTGACAGCTGTTCTGTAAATGACTTTACGCTATATTGTGTTTTATCGCTTATTATGCCATACTATGATTTTAATAGCCTATGGCTATACAGATTGTGTTATTATACTCGGCTTAATGCCTGATTGATTATATGGCTTTTTAGCCACACTATTTGCACACCGGGAGACACTTTGTGACCGATGGTGTGACGGCCCGAGGTACTAGGTACCCAGTGCTAGTATATCCGTTTATCCAGTCTGGTCAGTGTATAGGCTACACGGGCAGTCAATTAAAATATTATTCAATTCAAGCAATTAAGTTAAGTTAAGTATAATGAAATTTCAGTATAATTAAATTAAGTATTGAATGAATGAGTAAATGAGATTAGCAAAAGAAACATAACAAAAATATGAATTGCAAAACCGTAGAGACTTGAAATACAATACAGTTAGAATAATTTGTATACTGGGTAGTATTACTGAAAAGTTATAAACTAAGCACTTCCAAAGAGAAACAAACTAGTATATGAGATCGTTAATGCTAGAAATACCATACCAAATTAAATTGATTCCTGGATATCCAAAATGATGATTTATTTCTTTCTTTACTTGTATATATTATTTCTTGTTATATTATTGCACCACTAAGCAGAAATGTTTAGCGCGATGGAATTGCTCTCTCAGTGCAGTATCAAGGTAAAACCAGATGGTATCGACTGAGATTTTTGGAGTCCAGATCTGCAGAAGTGTCAGAAGAGTTCAAGATTGTCACCTCCTCAGCAATGCATGTAGATAAGGCTCATTTTATACATGTTATGTATATTGTTCATTCCTAGCACATTGTAAATTATTTGTATATCTTGTACAAAATAAACGCATGTAATTAACCTATGAATTATGAAAGCTAATCAAAGTAAGTATTTTAATATGTGAATCGAATTTGAGTTATAATGAGATTGTACTTGTGAATATTGAGATGTTGAAAATCTGATGAGATTTCTGAGAAATCTGGATACTGTATTGAGATACATTATGTTTGAAAATTTTTGAGACTGAATCTGAGTTTGAGAAACTGTTGAGAATACCTTGAGACAATCTGAGTTATGAATTCGAGTATATATTGAAATTATTTTTGGCAGGTTCAAAAGAACTGTTAGTCCAAATTATTACCGCACTCTACTGGATTGTCATTAAAATTTTTGAAATTTCTAAAGTAGTTAGATTTTGATAAAATTAAAAATAGCCTAAACCTTAAATAAAGTTTTTGAATAAATAAATCAAGAACTGTAATGAAATCAGATAAGATCAGGTGCTTCGGCACGCCGTGTAGCATGCCTTGCTCGGCTACACTGTAGACGTGTGAGGGGTGTTACACTACTTATGAAGAAAAAGTGCAAAATCTAGATGTTACAAAGACTATACATACCTTGTTTAACACTCCAACCTAAGAAGAAAGTGGGTTTCTAATTTTGTTAATGGAAGAAACTTTGCATTAACTATCACTGATGCCTTGGAGAAGGGCATAGGAAGGAGAATAGATACAAACCTATATAGAATTATAGAATTGATCCAAATATAGAGAAGGTTATTTTATTGAATTAGTCGATGGATGAAAAATTCTACTTGCCCATTACCTTTTGATGGCCAAGTCTCTAGGCTAGAGGAATTTGAGATGGTACCTAGAGGTGTTAGGGAGCTCAAGGGGTAATCTCAGTCATGAATTCCTCATGGCAATACTGATGGAATGTAATGCCCCAGACTTTTGTGCTCTGAATAGTGCCATATTCCGTCAGTGAATAGTACTATTAAAAGCCAGTCTAAGGACCAAGAATAAGATAAAAATAAAATGAAATAGGCAGAATAAAAATGTAACAAGTAGTATAAAAATCAAACGAGCCATCGGGTTATGAAGTTAATCGGTACTACTGAAAAAGTTTGACTATAATCCGATGAGGGGCATTTTGGTCATTTGACACCCATAGTTGACTTTTGAGTTAAATGTCCATTAAAATGAGTGACAATAAAATTTTGAAAATCTATTTAAAACATTAAGTATTTATGGAATTAAAAAAGAGGACATAGAGGGAATTTTTGAAAATGTTAAAATTTTAATTTTTATCATTAATAATTAAATTAATTTTATGGATACATATAGCCATAAGAAGACAAATTGCATTAAAAAGAAATCATTTTCTTCTTATTCTTCCTCATTTGGCCGAACTCCATGTGAGTTGTCTTCCAAAAATTTTCAAGCTTTTAAGCTTAAATTTCCCCTTGCATCTTACCATAAAAACCTTAAGTTCCTTCACTAAAAATTTACTCTACACATTGAGAAACCTAGTGGCAGCCAAGAAAATAGAAGAAATTGAAGTTTTAATAAGTCCAACAATTGAGTCGTTAAGGTTAGTGCAAGAATCACCCTACCTCTCTTCTTTACTTGTTGTAAGCATGTTAAAAGGAGTTAGTATGACATGAAATTGAAAGAAAATGATAAGGAATTTGAAACCCTAATTTTGGTAGCCATGAGGGTATTTAGGGTTTGATGAATTTTGATTGAATTAATTTGCCTATGGGTGTTGTTGATAACCATATATGATAGATATGTTAATTTGGTATGAGTTTGGTATGAGTTTGAATGAAAGATGAATATGGAAGTTAGGGTTTTGACCCCAGTTTTGGAATTTTGTGCCGTGGCTTGAAATTAATGTTGTTGAGTTTGATTATTGATTATCTGAAGTGCCATGAATGTGATTGAAGTTTGGGAGTTGGGTGGAATTGAGAAATTGGGAGTGTTGTTTTCATGTAGGAAATTCTAGACCTTGAGTCTAGTGCACTTTTATGACCATAAGTAGAGATATATTGCTCCAATTGGTGTGAGGCCAATTGGACATGAAACCTAGGACAAATTGCCACATTTTTTATATAGAGACCCTGCCCAGAAACTGAAATTAACTTTGTCAAAAATTGGCTTGAATCCAGGTAACCACATGCTAGACTTGGAAAAATGATCATATGAACAGTAAATGTTCTAATAGCTAAAACTTACTCTCGGAAGGTCAGAATGACCTGATTCTTGAACTATTGGAAATGTTAGACATAGGAACACATTTTTCATTAAGAACACAGAACCCAATTCTGACTCTAACCCAACCAATTTGCTAGAAAAAATTAGGTCAACAATTCTGATAAGAACCAAAACTGCCCTGAAATTTTGGGTTTAGACCTACTTGATCAGTTTTGGCAAAAATGTCATAACTTGGTCCACAAAATTGAAAATGTAGTGAAACCAAAGCTAAAATCTCCAAAAGACCTAGAACTACAATTTTGGTATTTTGACCAAAACCCATAACTTAATAGAACTTATTCAATTTTCTAGGACAAGTCAGCATGCTAAAACTTGAAATTGAACCAAATGGCCACTTGACCCCAGAACAGTTCTTATATCATATCCCTTACTAGGAAACTCCAAATGGGATGAACCAAATTGTTTTGGAAACCTAAGAAATAGGGCTCCAACTTTGATTTAGAAACTTTCCCCAAATATGAGTATAGTGACCCTAAAATGGGAACCAAAGACACTGACTTGAACCTGAAATCCTGAAGGCACAGGGTTCATGAGTCCAGGTCAATTAATTGGCTATAACTCACCCTTCATAACCTGGAAAATTATGATTCTTGAACATGAGTGACCCTAATACATAAGAGAACAACTCATATGAAGGATAATAGGCCTAAAAATGACTGTAGCATGCCCAAATGACTAGACATATATTGACTCTAGAATCTGCCTGGTTCTGGAACAACAAAGGGTCAATGAACTAGTCTTGGAGAATTGGCTATAACTTGAGTTCTAAAACTCCAAATGACATGATTCAAAAAGTAAAACAAAGCTAAGACATAGAGGAACAACTTCCATGAAGGAAGTGTCACCAAAAAGGGGCCACATCTTGACTAATTTGCTAGGTGAAGTTAAAACACCAAATCTGGACCTTTAGAAAGGTTCATAAAATGACTTGTCATATAATATAGAATTAACTTAAATGATTTGCTAAACATAAAAAGTGATATGAATATGTATGTGGGACTTATGTTTCCCATCACAAGTAATATGAAAAAGCTATGAAACACAAATAGTACATGACATGAAACAATGAAACTATAAATACTTAATAATATTACCTTAACCAAAGTATACCTAGATTTATGTATATAGCATGGATCGATTGGTATACCAATTAGGGACTACAGATTGCAGTACAGCTCACAGAAATAATCATTAATATATAATATATGTCTGATATGGTTATTCTACAGGCTTTATACTTGCCCGTTGGCTATTGTGCCTATTATGATTTCTGACTTCATGCCTGTCCGCTGGCCTTGTGCCTGACATGATAGATGCATACATGTTAGACATACGGATGTTTAACTAGTATACTCCCATGTATCTAGTCTTTATAGTTTGTCATAGGTTACTTGGGCATAGATATAAGTAATAAGCTTTAAAATTAAATAATTACATAAAGAGATCACTTATATGAATTTAAGAATACTGAATATGGAAAAGGTGAACAGAAAAGGTCATGATTAAATTAATTGCTCCCAAAGTCAATAACATGTAAATGACTAAAAATTTATAGAACTTACATTTCCTTATGAAATTATACATAGAATAATTTTCTTTAGTTATTTAGTTTATTTCCCTTTATTTTATGCACCACTAAGTGTTATGCTTAGCGTGTTGATTTTTCCATCGTGTAGGTACTGGTGAGCAAGACCAGTCCAGACAGTGAGTGGAGTAGGTTTGCAGTAGCCGGATGTGTCACCTTAGCAGTCCATTTTAGTAGGACCCATGTATATTTAGATTTTATATTTTGATCATTGTAGATAAGTAAATGATGTAAATCATTTTGAGATTGTAAATAAATTGTAAATTATTGTATATAAATTTTATATGAATGAAATGAAGTATTTATTTTACTTGAAATGATTGTGAACAATGATGTGATGAGAATTATGATGACATGATATGACATATGGAAATGTGAAATGGATATGAATTATTTTTAACAGGTAAATAATGGAACCCGCCATACGCTAATATAACAGAGGAGACTCTGTCTAGGTCTCCATAAAAATAAGATTTGATAAAAAAAAAATTCAACATATGGGATAATACAAATACATGGAATTTAAATTAATACGGTATAAGACAAGACAAGATAGGGTACTCTGGCACCGAATGTGGCACACTTTGGTCAGCTACACTATAGACGGGTAAAGGGCATCACATTTAGTGGTATCAGAGCAACGGTTTAGGTGGTCCTAGGCCTAGATAAATAGAAAGAGAAAGTGTGCATAACATGCATGGGCCTTTAATTAGGAGTCGAGGTGACATTAATGCAGATTTGTTCTTTGTCTGTTTTATAGGATCGATGAGTCTGATCCTTCAGAGCAAGGGTCTTTCAGACCTGAAGAGATGGAGATTGGTAGTCATATACCTGCTCCTAGTCAAGAGCAAGATAGGAGAGAGGAGTCATCCTATGGTGCTGTGGGTAGAGCATAGCAGGCTTTTCTAGAGCTAATAACTCAGATGTTCTGCTAGGTTACTGGAGCCATACCTCAGCCACAGCCACATCCACCACCACCTCCACAGCCATAGCCAGTACAGAGGTGCCCACTGAAAAAACTGAGGAAATATGGGGCCATCGATTTTAAGGGCAGGAAGGAGGATGATTCAGCCGCCACAGAGCACTAGCTAGAGAGGACAGAGTGGGTGCTGTAGCAGTTACACTACACCCAAGAGCAGCAGTTGGAGTGCGCGCTGTCACTGCTTCAGGAGGATGCATATCAGTAGTAGGTGACAATGTCCAAATTTGTGCAGCCTGCACTGATTACTTAGAATTTCTTTCTGGCTGAGTTCAGAAAGAAGTACATCAGTCATGTGTACCTGAAAGCCAGGAGGAGAGAGTTTCTAGCATTGAGGTAGAGACAGCTTACAGTCTCGGAGTACGAGCGAGAGTTCATGAGACTTAGTAGATATGCCTGGGAGATGATGCCTAAGAAGGCAGACAGATGTCGGAGGTTTGAGGATGGGTTAAATGATAACATCCGACTACTGGTTACATTACACTAGTATACGGATTTCTCCCAGCAAGTGGCATCAGCCCATAATGTAGAAAGAGTCAGAAATGATGAGTAGTCTAGGAAAGACAGACAGCGTAAGAGGGGTCCTGGATAGGGTAGCAACTAGTAGTAAGAAGCCTAAGAGTTCATAGGGCTAGACACAAGGCTAGAGGGGCCAGTCTGCAGTTTCTGTAGCTAGTTCCTCGGGCAAAGTAATAAGGGGATTAACCCCAGTGTCAGAATGCACCCACTGTGGCAGGAAACACAGAGGGGAGTGTCGACTACTAATTAGGGTATGCTTTAGATGTGGATCTACAGATTATTTCTTACGAGATTGACCATAGAGTAGTGTTTCCATTGCTCTACCACCGACTAAGAGATTTGCCCTTGCAGTCCAGAGGGGTAGATGACTTGTGAGGCCAAAAGTGACGGGTACACCATAGAGACCTACTTCTGAGATTATAGAGTGGCCTAAGGCTGGAGTATTACCCCGTGTATCCGCTATGGCTCAGGAGGAGCCAGATCCAACAGACGTTATCAGAGGTACATTTTCTAATTATAATACCTTTGTATATGTATTGAAAGACCTTGATTCTACTTATTCCTATATACGTATTGTACTCCCTGTTGATAGAGGGATATGGGTAGATGGATTAGAAGAGGATATACTTGTCACTAACCCTTTAGGCCATAAGGTGATGGTAGATTATCAACTAAAAGGGATCACATTAAAGATAGTGGATGGAGATGAGAAAGACACAGTGTATGAGATGAAAAAAAGATGGGTGTAGAACTAGTTGAGTATAAGATTGTAAAGCCAGATCTAGTAAGACAAACTAAGAAGAAAGTGAAGTATTATAACACAGAAAAGTGAAGAAGCAAGGAGATAGCAGTTCCTCGACTATTTACACCGAGTAAATTTTGAGGAAGGAATTTTTATTTAGAGGGGAAAATTGTAACCCTCTAGACTTTTGTGCTCTGAATAGTGCCATATTCTGTCAGTGAATAGTACTATTCAAAGCCAGTCTGAGGACCAAGAATAAGATGAAAATAAAATGAAATAGGCAGAATAAAAATGAGACAAGCAATATAAAAATCAAAGGAACCATCGGGATATGAAGTTAATCAGTATTACTGAAAAAGTTTGACTATAGTCCGATGAGGGGCATTTTGGTCATTTGACACCCAGAGTTGACTTTTAACCTAAATGTCTATTAAAATGAGTAACAATAAAATTTTAAAAATCTATTTAAAACATTAAGTATTTATGGAATTAAATAATAGGAGATAGAGGGAGTTTTTGGAAATGTTAAAATTTTAATTTTTATAATTAATAATTAAATTAATTTTATAGATATATGTGACACCCCTTACCCGTTTACAGTGTAGCCAAGTAAGATATGCTACACAGTGTATCGGAGCACCAATTCATATTTCCATTACAATTTACTCTTTTTAATTCATTTATTTACAATTTTGATTAATATGAATTTTTTGCAAATTTTATAGAAAATCCAGCAGAGTGCCGGTTGTAAATTGGAAAAACAGTTCTTCTGAATCTGTTAAAAACACTTTCAATATAATCATATTATCAATCTCAGTCAACCGCCAACATCTTTTCAACAATTTCTCAAATGACTTCAATATCTCAAATTTCAATTCATTTCATATCATACTCAATTCAATAAGAAATACTCAAATTTATTACTGAACATGGTTCATAAATAATTACATCAAAAGCATAATTACATGAGTTTATAACATACATTACAAAAGTTTACAAAGTACAAAAGACCAAAAGTAGCCTAATGTCCTACCAATGCACTGCAAATGTGAGGTGACTCTGGATTCTGTGTATAGATCAAAAAGTTCACCAGGTATGAGGTCTGCTAGACTCCCTAGCTATGTCTCCAGTACTTGCGCATGGCAAAAGCAAAGCGCTAAGCAATTCTGCTTAGTGGTGACAATATAAAATAAAATAACTAAAATAAAGTGAATATGTAGAATGTATGTTTACATCTTTGGTAGACTTAATATATAGCATTTATTACAGTATTATTCGATTAAAATTTGGTAAGATTCATTATCATTGCCCGAATAACCCATACTAGTCGACTGGACTGGATAAACGGGTAAACTGACACTGGGTACTAAGTACCTCGAACCATTACATCATCGGTCACATTGTGTCTCCCAGTGTGCAACAGAATAACTAATAAGCTGTAATAATTATCAGGGATAAAACCCAAGTATAATAACTCAATCAACATAGCCAAAGGCTATTTTATCACAGAATGGTACGTGAGGCCATAAAACACAGAATGGCATAAAGCTATATGCAGTACTGCTAATAGAACCTTATTGGCATGTCAACCTATCCAAATCAATCTTGCTAGGTGTACTAGGGCATGTTACATTCTTAAATTGTACAATTCTTGAAATTTAAGTTTATGTGTTACTATTCATTTTATTAGTCAACAAAAATGTTTACTTTTGCATAGACAATAGGTACATTAGTTTTAATACTCCCAATATACCACATTTTGCATTTAAAAAGTGTTAGTATTGGTTGCCAATACCATTTCTAAGGTCAATGTTAGTTATTCAAAATTTTCAGATTTCAAGCTTTATATTTACTGTTCCATTAGTCATTTTTGTAGTGGGAATTTGGCTAGGTTGTCAACATGAAAGTTGTTCCTTATTGTGTCTAGTTACATTTCTTTTTTTGAATCACTCTATTTGGAGTTCTGTAGCTCAAGTTATGGCCTAAAAACCATAACTGGCCGGATTGCCAACTTCCAAGATTTTCTGGACTGACCAAATCTACAGTATTTTTGTGCAGTGAATGAAGTTCACCTTTTGAACAAGTTATGGTCACAATTTGGGTGAAGTAGGTATATGTCTCAGCTATTTTCTGGTAAAATTTTAGGTCAATTGGACCTTTCTACACTTAGTTATGACCAAATGAATAAATACTGTTCATTTAGTCATTTTGCCCAGGCAGAATGCAGGTCACCCAGATTAGGGCAATCTTTAGGTCAACTTGGTTTGATTTTATGGGCATGGTTTCTTCACCAAAGTTGTGCCATTATATGTTTAGTTTCATGTCCAATTGGCCTTGCACAAATTGAATCTCTACAACTCTAGTTATTGCTGCCCAAACCTGCTGGACTCATAGTCAGTCCTGCAGGTCAGCTAAGGCAGCAAAACTAACTTCAATTCCCATTACACAAACCACTTCATTTCTCATTCACACATAACCAAAAGTCACTAATTGACCATTAAAACTTAATTTCACAATTGCATGATCAAAGTCTCAATTTCATACCCAAAGCCTAACCCATTCCATCTCAAATCATGCATTCACCATCCTAAACAATAGGTTAGTGTTAAGGGAAGCTAGGGTACCATTTTAATTCAAGAAAATCTTCAAAACCCTACCAAGCCCAAGGCTGCTGGAACTTTAAGAAAAGCTTACACATGGTATATTTTTAATTTTCATGCAAATTTACATTCCACTCTACTCCTTTAACATGAATCAAAAGAGAATGAGTGAGTTTAGTCACTAACCTTTAATGAAGTAAATTCCAATCTTGCAAGAGCTCTTCTTTTTCACTTCTTTTTGCTCTCAAAAGCTTCACTAAGATGAACTATCAAGTTTTTGTGTTGGGAATTTAGGGTTTAGTGGAAGAAAAACTAAGGAAACCAAACTTTGAAAACTTGGCAATGGAGGACAATGGAATGGGTATGGGGCGGCTGATTTTTAGTGAAGGTGATGCCTGCTGAGTTTTTTGAGCTTTTGTTGTATTCTTATCTCATTTTATTTATTTTAAATGGGCTTGATTAATTGTAATTGGTGGTAAGTGTTTAATGACATCATGGTGATGTCATAATTTCAATTTCTTTTATTTTCTTTCCTTTTCTTGTCTACTTAATTTTAATTTAATTTTTAGCAATATTTATTCATATTTTGTGTCATAATAATTATTTACATAACTGGACAAGTCAGCCAAAAATCACCTCCGAAGGCGAAATGACCAAAATGCCCTCCGTTTGGCTTAACAGACCAAAATTATCTGAACCGATTGAAAATTTTTTTTTTAAGCATTTTCTTGGCATTCTAATGGCATAGGAACCTCAATGAACCTTCTCTGGAGTCCCAAAAATTATTTTATGAATTTTCCCCTAGGTCTAGGGCTTTTAGTTGTGAGAACCGCAACTTTCCACTGGGTTACCCATTGCTAGGGCACCGGCTCATTTAACTTGGTTGTATTTTATTTCTAAAATTTTTCCTAAATATTTCTTATTAATATTTCAGTTAATTATGGTTCCTCACTTTAATTTAAATATTTTTCCGGACATTCTAGCTGTCCGGACCGACACCGGTCACCAGAACAGTAGAATGTACAGAGTTGCTACAGTAAGGGTGTTACAACTCTTCTCCTCTAATTTAAATTTCGTCCTCGAAATTTATCTGATGCAAACAGTTGAGGGAACTATTGCCTCATCGTCTCCTCACTTTCCCAAGCTGCCTCCTCGGTGTTGTGGTGCCTCCAAAGCACTTTCACCAGTGGAATCTGCTTATTCCTCAACTCTTTCACTTCCCGAGCCAGGATCCGTATTGGTTCTTCTTCATATATCAAGTCTGGTTGTACTTCAATTTCTTCCATGGAGATGACATGTGAAGGATCTGAGCGGTATCTTCTTAGCATAGACACATGGAACACATTGTGGATCTTGTCCAGCTTTGGTGGTAAAGCTAGCCTGTAGGCCACTGGACCCACACGTTCAATGATTTCATATGAGCCAATGAACCTAGGTCTTAACTTACCCTTTTTCCCAAACCTCAGTACTTTCTTCGAAGGTGAGACTTTGAGAAACACTTTATCGCCAACTACATACTCTATCTCTTCTCTCTTCAAGTCGGTATAAGATTTCTGTCTATCTGAGGCAACCTTCAAATTTGCCTTGATTATTTTCACTTTCTCCTCAGTTTGTTTCACCAGGCCTAGTCCCACCAGCTTATCTTCACCCAATTCAGTCCAACATATTGGGGTTCTACACATTCTCCCATACAGTGCTTCATACGGGGCCATTTGAATGCTAGCTTGGTAGCTATTGTTATATGCAAATTCTGCCAGTGGGAGGTATCTATCCCAACTCCTCTCAAACTCAATGACACAACTCCTCAGCATATCCTCTAGGATCTATCACATAATTCACATTGTTACTATCATTTCAATTTATTAATTGTGAAAATTCAATTAGTTTTTAGGTTTACCTGGATTATTCGTTTCGACTGTCCATCCGTCTAAGGATAAAAAGCCGTGCTAAAGCGGAGTTGTGTGCCCAAGGCTTCTTGCAACTTTTTCCAGAATCTCAATGTAAACCTTAGGTCTCGATCAGATATAATGGATAGTGAGATTCCATGCAGTTTAACAATCTCACTGATATATAATTCTGCTAGCTTCTCCAGTGAGTAGTCAGTCCTAACTGGCAGAAAATGTGCTGGCTTCGTCAATCTATCCACTATTACCCATACTGCATCATGCTTCTTCTGGATGAGAGGTAGACCACTAACAGAATCCATAGTGACCCGGTCCCATTTTCATTTAGGTATGCTTATAGCCTGTAGCAATCTTGATGGAACTTGATGTTCTGCTTTAACTTGCTGACATGTCAAATACTTAGTCACATAGTCAGCTATATCCTTCTTCATACCAGGCCACAAATAATGAGGCTTCAAATCATTATACATTTTTATGATTCCTGGGTGCATAGCATAAACACTAGTGTGTGCTTATTTTAGAATACTAGTCTTTAGTTTCCCATCATCTGGTACACGCACTCTTTCTCCGTAGTACAGACACTCATATGCTTTCACCTCATAATCAATTTCCTTTCCCTCTGAAATTTTACCCACAATAGCCATTAATTTTTCATCTGCCTTCTGCCCCTCTTATATCTGCTGTAACAGGTATGGCCTCACTTGTAACTCAACCAAAATAGCTCCATCTTAAGCTAAGGACAGACGGGCATTTAGTGATCTTAAAGCTGTGATGGACTTTTTGCTCAAGGCATCAATAACTACATTTGCCTTCCCAGGATGGTAATCTATCACACAATCATAGTCCTTCAGAAACTCAATCCATCGCTTCTGTCTAAGATTGAGCTCCTTCTGGGTTGGCAAGTATTTCAGACTTTTGTGGTCTGTATATAGGTAGCATTTTTCACCATATAAATAATGCCTCCATATCTTCAATGCAAAGATAATTATTGCTAACTCCAGGTCATGAGTAGGGTAGTTCTGTTCATGTGGCCTTAACTGCCTGGAAGCATAGGCGACCATTTTTCCCTCTTGCATTAATACACACCCTAACCCATTATGCGAGGCATCACTATAAACCACAAAGTCTTTTCCCGACACTAGCTGTGTTAACACTGGTGCTTCTGTAAACATAGCCTTTGGCCTCTCAAAACTAGATTGGTACTTGTCGTTCCAGCCAAATTTCACATTTTTGTGTAATAACTTGGTCATTGGTGCAGCTATAAGAGAAAACCCCTTCACAAATCTTCTGTAATACCCAGCTAGCCCCAAGAAAATTCTGACCTCAGTTGTATTTCAGGGAGGCTTCCATTCCATCACTGCTTCTATCTTTTTGGGATCCACTCTAATCCCTTCTGCTGATACTTTGTGTCCAACGAAGGGGATTTCACTCATCCAGAAGTCACACTTGGGCAGCTTAGCATACAACTTCTTTTCTTGCAGGGTTTGCAGAGCAATCCTCAAATGTACATCATGTTCTTCTCTGGTCTTGGAATATACCAGAATATCATCAATAAAGACCACTACAGACCAATATAAATATGGATGGAAGATATAGCTCATAAGGTCCATAAATGCTACTGGTGCATTTGTTAACCCAAATGGCATCACCAAAAATTCATAATGCCCATACCGGGTCCTGAATGCAGTTTTTGACACATCTGCATCCTTTACCCTTAACTGATGATACCCTGATCTGAGATCAATTTTTGAAAATACACCGGCTCCCTTTAACTCATCAAACAGATCGTCAATTCTGGGCAACAGATATTTATTCTTCACAGTTACTTTGTTCAACTGCCGGTAATCAATACACAATCTCAAGGTTCCATCCTTCTTTTTCACAAACAGCACCGGAGCTCCCCATGGTGACATACTGGGGCGTATGAACCCCTTATCCAGTAACTCCTACAACTGAATTTTCAACTCCCTCAATTCAGTGGGTGCTATTCTATAAGGGGCAATAGAAATTGGTGCTGTACCCGGCATTACTTCAATAGCAAATTCGACTTCCCTTTCTAGTGGTAAACCAGGCAATTCTTCAGGAAATACATATGGGAAGTCTCTTACTATGGGTATATCACATAGATTCGGCATAGCCTGCCTAGTATCAACCACGTGTGCTAGGTAAGCTTCACATCCTTTTCTCATCAGTCTTCTTATAAATGTGGCTGAGATAACATTGGACAGGAAATTTGTCTTTTTACCCGCAACAGTAATCTCATTACCCTCAGAAGTTTTCAGAGAAATCCTCTTTAATTTGCAATCAACTATTGCCTGATGACGTGACAACTAGTCCATTCCCAAAATCACGTCAAACTCGTGGAAGCGCAATTCAATTAGGTTTGCTAAGAATTCGTACCCTTGAATCCTCAATGGGCAACCTTTATATACCTTATTCACTACCACAATGTGGTCTAGTGGATTTATGACCAGAATGTCTTGATCACTCTCCTCTACTGAAACTCCCCTCTCTATGTGTAGTTTGATGAAGATGTATGAATGAGTGGATCCTAGATCTACCAATGCATACACAGATGTGTTGTAGAGGGAGAACGTACCCTTGATGACGTCCGGGGCATCTTGCTCCTCTTGAGCTCTGATGGCATAGGCTCTGGCAGGTACTCTAGCCTCTGGCCTCTCAGCTGACTCGAATGCAGGCCTCAGTGATGGACCAGCTGCCTCAGATTTACCAGGCTTCCTACCCCTTTGTGGTGCAGGAGCAGGTCTGTCTGCTTATGTTGGAGCAGCTGTAGTAGTCCTCTTCGGACAATTTTTGATCTGATGTTTTGTAGATCCACAGCGTAAGCATGCACCGATCACTCACCGATAGTCCCCCTTATGCCACTTCGGCGATGCGGACGGGCGAGAAGATCTTTGGCTGGTCCCTGAACACCTTCCTGGAGTCGCCCGCGATGGTGTGGACTGGCCTCTCCTAGGTGTAAACTGTGGTTTGGGCCCCTGGGACTGACCCTGACCTTGTGGTTGTCTTGAACCCTGAGTAAGAGGACCCTTACTCTTCTTACTGGGAGTAGAGAATGAACTGGGCTGACCTGAACCCCTCTTCTGCTGTCTTTCCCTTCTATTTTGCTCATTTATTTGGACCCTTTCTACTTTCGATGCAGGATCTACTAATTTGGCAAAATCCGTGATCTCCAATGCTGTTATCATGACTTTGATATTGTTATTGAGCCCTTCTTCGAACCTTCTGCACCTCTCTGCCTCTGTAGGAACTATCTCCCTCCCATACCGGCTCAGTCTGACGAATTCTCGCTCATACTCTACCACTGATAGTTGCCTCTGTCTCAGACTGATAAATTCTCTTCTTCTCTCTTCTAAATATACTTTACTGACATACTTCTTCCTGAACTCTGTAAGGAAGTAATCCAGGTGATTTGATCCGGTTGCACCTCACTGGTTATTGTGTCCCACCACTGGTATGCATCATCTTGAAGTAGGGACACAGCACCCTCCGGATTCTGCTCAGGGGTTCAATGAAGCTGTTTCAGCACTCTGATTGTTCTATCCAACCAGTTTTTCACTGTCATAGGGTCATCCTCCTTCTTCCCAAAGAAATCCACAGCCCCATGTTTTCGCAGTTTCTCCAGATGGGACTTTTGTGGTGCTGGTGGAGGTTGTGGCTGTGGTTGTGGTGGAGGAATTGCCCCCATCATTTGCTAGTAATACTCGGTCATTTGCTGAAATAATGCAAACTGAGGTTGGGCAGGTGCCTCAGCTATTGATGGAGCAGATTCTCCCCTGCCCCCAGATTCAGCTCTTGGTGGAGCACGACTCTCCACCTCTTCATCAACTGCTCTTTGAGAAGCAGGATCCATATCCTGATCAAAATAACAAAACAAATAAATCTGCATCAGTTTCACCTCAAAACTTACAAATGCAATGCAATGGTATGCACTCTATCTAGGCACAAAAATGCCTAAACCGATGCTCTCATACCACTAAATGTGACACCCCTTACCCGTCTACAGTGCAGCCGAGTAAGATATGCCACACAGTGTGTCGGAGCACCAATTCATATTTCCATTACAATTTACCCTTTTTAATTCATTTATTTATAATTTTTTATTAATCTGAATTTTTCACAAATTTTATAGAAAATCCAGCAGAGTGCCGGTTGTAAATTGGAAAAACAGTTCTTCTGAATCTGTTAAAAACACTTCCAATATAATCATATTATCAATCTCAGTCAACCGCCAACATCTTTTCAACAATTTCTCAAATGACTTCAATATCTCAAATTTCAATTCATTTCATATCATACTCAATTCAATAAGAAATATTCAAATTTATTACTGAACATGGTTCATAAATAATTACATCAAAAGCATAATTACATGAGTTTATAATAAACATTACAAAAGTTTACAAAGTACAAAAGACCAAAAGTAGCCTAATGTCCTACCAATGCACTGCAAATGTGAGGTGACTCTGGACTCTGTGTGCAGATCTGAAAGTTCACCCAATATGAGGTCTGCTGGACTCCCCAGCTATGTCTCCAGTACCTGCGTGTGGCAAAAGCGACGCGCTAAGCAATTCTACTTAGTGGTGACAATATAAAATAAAATAACTAAAAAAAAAGTGAATATACAGAATGTATGTTTATATCTTTGGTAGACTTAATATCTGGCATTTATTGCAGTATTATTCGATTAAAATTTGGTAAGATTCATTATCATTGCCCGAATAACCCATACTAGTTTACTGGACTGGAGAAATGAGTAAACTGGCACTGGGTACTAAGTACCCCGGACCATCACACCATCGGTCACATTGTGTCTCCCGATTATTACCTTGAGCGACTAATAAGCTGTAATAATTATCAGGGATAAAACCCAAGTATAATAACTCAATCAACATAGCCAAAGGCTATTTTATCACAGAATGGCACGTGAGGCCATAAAACACAAAATGGCATGAAGCCATATGCAGTACTACTAATAGAACCCTATTGGCATGCCAACCTATCCAAACCAATCTTGCTAGGTGTGCTAGGGCATGTTACATTCTTAAATTGTACAATTCTTGAAATTTAAGTTTATGTGTTACTATTCATTTCATTAGTTAACAAAAATGTTGACTTTTGAATAGACAATAGGTACATTAGTTTTAATACTCCCAACATACCACATTTTGCAATTTAAAATTGTTAGTATTGGTTGCCAATACCATTTCTAAGGTTAATGTTGTTCAAAATTTTCAGATTTCAAACTTTATATTTACTGTTCCATTAGTTATTTTTGTAGTGGGAATTTCGCCAGGTTGTCAACATGAAAGTTGTTCCTTATTGTATCTAGTTATATTTCATTTTTTGAATCACTCCATTTGGAGTTCTGTAGCTCAAGTTATGGCCTAAAAACCATAACTGGCCGGATTGCCAACTTCCCAGATTTTTTGGACTGACCAAATCTACAGTATTTTTGTGTAGTGATTGCAGGTCACCTTTTGAACATGTTATGTTCACAATTTGGGTAAGATTTCTTCATGAAAGTTGTAGGTATATGTCTCAGCTATTTCTTGGTAAAATTTCAGGTCAATTGGACCTTTCTACACTGAGTTATTACCAAATGAATAAATACTATTCATTTGGTCATTTTGCTCAGGCAGAATGCAGGTCACCTGGATTAGGGCAATCTTTAAATCAACTTGGTTTGATTTTCTGGGCATGGTTTCTTCACCAAAGTTGTGCCATTATGTGTCTAGTTTCATGTCCAATTGGCCATGCACAAATTGAACCTCTACAACTCTAGTTATTGCTGCCCAAACCTACTGGACTCATGGTTAGTCCTGCAGGTCAGCCAAGGTAGCAACACTAACTTCAATTTCCACTGCACAAACCAGTTCATTTCTCATTCACACATAACCAAATGGTCATTAATTGACCATTAAAACTTACTTTCACCATTTTATTATCAAATTCTCAATTTCATACCTAAATCCTAACCCATTCCATCTCAAATCATGCATTCACTTACCTTTCACCATCCTAAACAATATGTTAGTGTTAAGGGCAGCTAGGGTACCATTTTAATTCAAGAAAATATTCAAAACCCTACCAAGCCCAAGGCTGTTGGAACTTTAGGAAAAGCTTACACATGTTATGTTTTTAATTTTCATGCAAATTTACATTCCACTCCACTCCTTTAACATGAATCAAAAGAGAATGAGTGAGTTTAGTCACTAACCTTAATGAAGTAAATTCCAATCTTGCAAGAGCTCTTCTTTTTCACTTCTTTTTGCTCCCAAAAGCTTCACTAAGATGAACTATCAATTTTTTGTGTTGGAAATTTAGGGTTTAGTGGAAGAAAAACTAAGGAAACCAAGGTTTGAAAACTTGGCAATGGAGGACAATGGAATGGGTATGGGGCGGCTGATTTTTGGTGAAAGTGATGGCTACTGAGTTTTTTGATTTTTTGCTGTATTGTTATCTTATTTTATTTATTTTAAATGGGCTTGATTAATTATAATTGGTGGTAAGTGTTTAATGACATCATGGTGATGTCATAATTCCAATTTCTTTCATTTTCTTTCCTTTTCTTGTCTACTTAATTTCAATTTAATTTTTAGTAATATTTATTCATATTTGGTGTCATAATAATTATTTACGTAACTAGACAAGTCAATCATAAATCACCTCTGAAGGCGAAATGACCAAAATGCCCTCTGTTTAGCTTAATAGACCAAAATTGTTTGTACCGATTGAAAAAATTTTTTAAGCATTTTCTTGGCATTCTAATGCCATAGGAACCTCAATGAACATTCTATGGGGTCCCAAAAATTATTTTATGAATTTTTCCCCAGGTCTAGGGCTCCTAGTTGCGAGAACTGTAACTTCTCATTGGGTTACCCATCGCTAGGGCACCGGCTCATTTAACTTGGTTATATTTTATTTCTAAAATTTTTCCTAAATTGTTCTTCTTAATATTTGAGTTAATTATGGTTCCTCACTTTAATTTAAATATTTTTCAGGACGTTCTAGCTATCCAGACTAACACCGGTCATCGGAACAGTAGAACGTACGAAGTTGCTACAGTAAGGGTGTTACAATATATATAGCCATAAGAAGACAAATTGCATTAAAAAGAAATCATTTTCTTTGTCTTCTTCCTCATTTGGCCGAACTCCATGGGAGTTGTCTTCCAAAATTTTTCAAGCTTTTAAGCTTGAATTTCCCCTTGCATCTTACCATAAAACCCGAAGTTCCTTCACTAAAAATTTATTCTACACCTTAAGAAACCTAGTGGCAGCCAAGAAAATAGAAGAAATTGAAGTTTTAACAAGTCCAAGAATTGAGTCACTAAGGTTAGTGCAAGAATCACCCTACCTCTCTTATTTACTTGTTGTAAGCATGTTGAAAGGAGTTGGTATGACATGAAATTGAAAGAAAATGATAAGGAATTTGAAACCCTAATTTCAATAGCCATGAGGGTGTTTAGGGGCCTATGGGTGTTGTTAATAACCATGTATGATAGATATGATAATTTGGTATGAGTTTGGTATGAGTTTGCATGAAAGATGTATATGGAAGTTAGGGTTTTGATCTCAATTGAGGAATTTTGTGTTGTGGCTTGAAATTGAAGTTGTTGAGGTTGATTATTGATTATTTGAAGTGCCATGAATGTTATTGAAGTTTGGGAGTTGGGTGGAATTAAAAAATTGGGAGTGTTGTTTTAATGCAGGAAATTCTGGACCTTGAGTCCAGTGTAGTTTTATGAAAATAAGTAGAGCTATATTGCTCTAATTGGTGTGAGGCTGATTGAACATGAAACCTAGGACTGAACCTACCCAGAAACTAAACCTAACTTGGTTAAAAATTGACTTAAATCCGAGTAACCACATGCTAGACCTGGAAAAATGACTATATGAACAATAAATGTTCAAATGGCTATAACTTATTCTAGGAAGGTTAGAATGACCTGATTCTTGAACCATTGGAAAGGTCAGACATAGGATCACAATTTTCATGCAGAACACAGAACCGATTTCTGACTCTAACCCAACCATTTTGCTAGAAAAATTTAGGTCAACAATTCTAACTAGAACCAAAACTGCCTTGAAATTCTGAGTTTAGACCTACCTGACCAGTTTTGGAAAAAATTCCATAACTTGGCCCAAAAAATTGCAAATATAGTGAAACTAAAGCTAAAATCTCCAAAAGACCTAGAACTACAATTTTTTTATTTTGACCAAAACCTAAAACTTAATAGAACTTGTTCAATTTGCTAGGACAAGTCAACATGCCAAAACCTGAAATTGAACCAAATAACCACTTGACCCCATAATAGTATTTATACCATATCTCCCACTAGGAAACTCCAAATGGGATGAGCCAAATTGTTATGGAAACATAAGAAATAGGGCTCCAACTTTGATTTAGAAACTTTCCCCAAATTTTGAGTATAGGGACCCTATAATGGGAACTAAAGACACTGACCTGAATCTGAAATCTTGAAGTCATAGGGTTCATGAGTCCAGGTCAATTAATTAGCTATAACTCACCTTACATAAACTGAAAAATTATGATTCTTAAACTTAAGTGACCCTAAGACATAGGAGAACAACTCATATGGAGGACAATAGGCCTAAAAATGATTGTAGCATGCCCAAATGACTAGACAAATATTGACTCCAGAATCTGCTTGGTTCTGGAACAACAAAGGGTCAATGAACTAGTCTTGGAAATTTGGCCATAACTTGAGTTCTAAAACTCCAAATGACATGATTCAAAAAGGAAAACAAAGCTAAGACATAGAGGAACAACTTCCATAAAGTGTGATAAAATAGTGGCCAGATCTTGACTAATTTGCTAGGTGAAGTTAAGACATCAAATCTAGACCTTGAGAAAGGTTCATAAAATGACTTGTCATATAATATGGAATTAACTAAAATGATTTGCTAAACATAAAAAGCGACATGAATATTATGTGGGACTTATGTTTCCCATCACAAGTAATATGAAAATGCTATGAAACACAAATAGTACATGACATAAAATAATGAAACTATAAGTACTTAATAATACTACCTTACCCAATGTATACCTAGACTTATGTATATAGCATGGATCGATTGGTATATCAATTAGGGACTACAGATTGTAGTATTGCCCATAGGAATAATCATTGATAGACAATATATATCTGATATAGTTGTTCTATAAGCTTTATGCCTACCTGTTAGCCATTATGTGTATTATGATTTCTGGCTTCATGCCTGGCTGCTGGTGTAACACCCTCCCGGTAACTACTCCGTACATCCTGCTATTCCGGTGACCAGTGTCGGTCCGGACAGCTAGAATGTCCGGAAAAATATTTAAACTAAAGTGAGGGACCATAATTAATTCAAATATTAATAAGAAAAATTTGGTAAAAATTTTAGAAATAAAATACAACCAAGTTAAACGAGCCGTTGCCCTAGCGAGGGGTAACCCAGAGGGAAGTTGCGGTTCTCGCAACTAGGAGCCCTAGACCCAGGGGAAAAATTATAAAATAATTTTTGGGACTCCAGAAAAGGGTTATTGAGGTTCCTATACCTAGAAAAATTTTCCAATCGGTACAGACAATTTTGACCCGTTAAGCCAAACGGAGGGCATTTTGGTCATTTCGCCTTCAGAGGTGATTTTTGGCCGACTTGTCCAGTTGAGTAAATAATTAATATGACATAAAATATGAATAAACATTACTAGAAATTAAATTGAAAATGAGTAGTGGAGGAAAGAAAAGAAAAATACAATATATGCAATTTGTGACATCATTGTGATGTCATTTAAAATTGTCCACCAATCACAATTAAGCAACCATTTGACTAACTAATAAAAGAGACTAAATGAAGACCAAAATAACCAAAAATACAGAAGCCATCTCCCTCCCCAAAAGCCAGCCGAAACATGCCCTAGACAACCTCTATTGATTTTTTTCAATCAACGCTTAATTTCTCCCTTTGTTACACCACTAAACCCTAACCCCTTTCATTAAAACTTGACCATATCTCTTGGGGAAGCTTTTGGCAGCCAAGAAGAGGAAAGAAAGTGAAGTTTTGAGTTGGGAAAAATCTGCCTACAAGAGGTTAGTGCATATATACACCTAAAGCTCTTTATTTCTATGTTAAGGGACTTAAACTAAGTAAGGTATTGTAACTAAAATGAAAAAAAATTATGTGTACGTATTCCATGCATTTCGGCATCCCTATGGAAGGAATGGGTTTGATAGTTTTGATGGACTTAAAGTGGACTAGAGATCATGTTTGAAGTACATAATTATGTGGATAATGACTTAGCTAGTTAACTAGGGTAACTAGTGTGAAATGGAAATGGAAATTAGGGTTTTGAGAAGTGAAAATTTGACTTGGCTTAGGAAATTGTTAGAGAACATTTTAATGGTCAATTAGTGTCCATTTTAGGTAAGTTGACCACACTTTGGACTGAAATATAGCATGGCAAAGTGAATGTGTAGGTCGCTAAGGACAAGGCAGAGTGGCTGAGATTTTAGTCCACTTGGACTGCCATATCTTTGGCTGTGTTAGTCCAATTGGTGTTTGGCCAATTGGACATGAAACTAGGCTTATAATGGCACATTTTTTCTGAAGAAACCATGCCCAATAGACCAAAGCAAGAGGACCAAAAGTTGGCCCCAATCCGGATACCCTGCAACAGCACCTGCAGAAATGACCAAATGAACTGTAAGGCCATAACTTACTGTAGATATGGTCAATTGACCTGAAATTTTTACAGAAACAAGTTAAGACATAGGAAAACAACTTTCATGAAGAAACCTACCCTAAATTATGGCCAGAACCTATTCAAATATGCAATCACAGTCACTGTTCATGGTACTGTAGATTTGGTAATTCTGCAGTTTTGGAAATCCGGCTAGCTGTGGTTTTTGGGCCATATCTGGAGCTACAAAACTCCAAATGGAGTGATTCAAAAAAGGAAATTTAACTAGACAAAATAAGGAACAACTTTCATGTTTGTCATTTCTTCAAATTTCCATTGCAACAGTGCTTAATGGAACAGTAAACTTATGCTTCAAAAACTGAAATTTTCTGCCCTCAAAAACTGAAATTTTCTGCCCTCTTGGTTTTAAGTTAGAAATGGTAATGGTGACCAATTCTAACAAGTTTTAAATGTAAAATGTGGGATATTGGGAGTGCCAAAGTCAATGTACATATTGTCTATCCAAAAGTCAACATTTTTGTTGACCAATGAGGTGAATAGTAACACCAAAACTTGAAATTCACAAATTAAAGAATTTAAAAGTTTCAAATGCCCTAGTATACCTAACAAGATTGGTTTGGATAGTTTGGCATGCCAATAGGGTTCAGTTAGCAGTACTGCACATGGCAATTTGCCATTCTGTAATTTTATGGCTTTTAGCCATTCTGACCTTGTATTGAGCTTTGGCCTTGTGCCTGATGTTATCACAGCTTGTTAGCTGTTCTGTTGCACACCGGGAGATGCATATGTGACCGATGGTGTGACGGCCCGAGGTACTTGATACCCAGTGCCAGTTTACCCGTTATCCAGTCCAGTCATCTAGTGTAGGTTACTTGGGCAACCAAATGAATGAAAGTGGACAAAGATAATGAAATAATGGATACACCAATACCAAACAAAGAAATCATACACATTCTATACATACTTATTTTTTGCTATTTTCTTTTATTATACTATTGCACCACTAAGCATTATTGCTTAGCGCGTTGCTTTTGCCACGCGTAGGTACTGGAGATACAGATCGTGAGCCCAGTAGACCGCAGACTGGGTGAGTCTGTCCGGCAGTTCTGCACAGTGTCCGTGTCACCTCAACTTCTGCAGTGCATTGGTAGGACACTAGGTGTCATTTTGATATTTTGTAGCTAATTTTTACTTTCTCATATGTATTTGAACTTATGTAATGTATTCTGATGTTCATGTAAATAATGAAAGTTATGGCTATGAATGCAAAATTTGAGCATTTATTTATTGTTTGTATATGAGTATTATGAGAAATGGATGTTTGAGAAATGAAAAGGTTATTGAGAACTGAAATTGAGAAATGTTGTGGATATCTTGATATTGAGATTTTGTTGATGAATTGAAGTTGGGATTGTTTGGAAATTATTTGGAAGTGTTTTTAACAGGTTCCGAAGAACTGTTTTCTCCATTTTTAGCCGGTACTCTGCCGGATTTTCTTTAAAAATTTTCGGAACCTCAAATAAATTATAATTTCAATAAATGAACTATATTTCACAAACTATATTCAAAACTTTGATAAAAAAAAATTAATTAAGGTAAAATAGAGTGTGCCGGTACAGCGTGTGACATAGCTTACTCGGATACACTGTAGCCGGGTAAGGGGTGTCACAGCTGGCCTTGTGCCTGACATGACAGATGTATACAAGTTAGACATACAAATGTTTAACTAGTGTACTCTGTGTATCCAGTCTTTATATTTTGTCATAGGTTACTTGAGCACAGATATGAGTAATAACCTTTAAAATTAAATAATTACATGAAGGGATCACTGATTTAAATTTCATAAGACTGAATATGGAATAAGTGAACGGAAAAGATCCTGATTAAATTAATTGCTCCCAAAGTCAATAACATGTAAATGGCTAAAAATGTATAGAACTTACATTTCCTTATGAAATTATACATAGAATAATTTTCTTTAGTTATTTAGTTTATTTCCCTTTATTTTATGCACCACTAAGCGTTATGCTTAGCGCATTGCCTTTTCCATCGCATAGGTACTAGTGAGTAGGACTAGTCCAGACAGTGAGTGGAACAGGTTTGCAATAGCGGGACGTGTCACCTAAACAGTCCATTTTTGTAGGGCCCATGTATATTTAGATTTTGCATTTTAATCATTGTAAATAAGTAAATAATGTAAATCATTTTGATATTGTAAATAAATTATAAATTATTGTATATGAATTTTATATGAATGAAATGAAATATTTATTTTACTTGAAATGATTGTGAACAATGATGTGATGAGAATTTTGATGACATGATATGACATATGGAAATGTAAAATGGATATGAATTATTTTTAACAGGTAAATAATGGAACCCGCTGTTAGTAGTATGCCCTAGAGCATATCATTTAGTATGTATCTTGTACATATTTTTAATAATAAAAGGCATTTCCACTTTTCCGTTTACATAATATATTTATGTGTAATAGAAAAGGTCCATTGATATTTTGTTAGAAATATTATTCTTAAGTTGTTAAGAATATGAGTGACAATATTTCTAGCACAAAGTATCATAAATAGGTTCACAATCGAGGATACTTCATAATAAGGACATGACTTATCCAGAAAGATTGTATTCATGTTTGTTCCCAAGTTATTTATATGAGATATAAATAAGATGGAATGGTGAGTCTCATGCCATATAACAAACATGATAGGCACTTATAAATGATAAGTAGGCCGAACCAGTGACACTTATGACAAGCACATGGAGTTTACTCTTGTCAATGTTTTATCATAAATCATATCAGTGCATATAATCTTTAGACCTGAGATAGCACAGTTATCTTGTATATAGGTAGTTTGAGTTTGATACTGCTTTCATACTTGTACTATGTATGGGTATATGGGCATGTGTTGGCTCCTGCTAGTTATATATGGAGGTAGGTGTTGATCAAGATGGAATCTGTTCCTCTAAGTAAATAGAGATAAAATCCTATGTTCATTTAATTGTTCTTGATGTTTCAAGTTCCTGGCCAGGACAGAAAGATTTATTCAGAAAAGAGTTTCTGATGAGAAAAATCTTTTAATCAAGAACTGGAATTAAAAGAGAACATAATATTCATAGCAAATGGAGTTTGACATAAACCATGACTCCAGCTTGAGTTGGGATTTTGTAACAGAGAGATTCTAGTGCATGGTAACATATGATTATAGGTTCATTTAAGGTAAATCTTATTACTAATTGGGTGGCCATGGCATGCTATGCTAGGTGTTAACCATGGTCTATGAGGTTCATAAAATGATTTAGAGAAATCATTTATGGTAAGAAAGAGTTCTGATGATATTAAGAGTTGATATCATATCTCATTGCCAATTAGTGATGAGCCTAGTAAGTCACACACATACACAAGTTATCACCTATTTAAATATGATTTAATTAATTAATTAATGAGTTTAATTGATTAATTAAATAGATTTGGTTTACAATTAAATTGCAAAGTCCCTAGCATGACTTGAAACCAAATCTAGATTATTGGATGTGTAGTATAAATTAAATTTATATTTAAAGTGTTTAAATATGAATTTAATTGATGAGAAATTAATTAATAGAGATTAATTAATTAATTTATATTTGATATAAATTAATTAGAAGAAGAAAATAATTATTTTGGGTTAAGAACTCAAAATTAAGACACATGGGCATTTTGGTCATTTCACAGTGTGACACGTGGTACCATGAGATGGTGACACATGGCATAACACATAAGCTTGCCAAATGTTTTTTAATCATGTAAGATGATTTAAATCAAAATTAAATATAGGTTTGACACTTGGCACAGTGTGATTGGGTCACTTAAACCTAGAGCTAATCAAAAGGTGACATGTGGCTAGGGTTTAATGTGTTAACCTAGCTATTTAAGTGTGGTTATGAAAAGAAAACATAACCAGCAGCCTCTCCTCTCAATTTTCACGCCACTTTGAGCCTCTCCAGCTATTTCTCTTCATCTCTCATCAATTCAAAGAGATTAGCCGTCAATCTCTTGAATTAAGAACACTAGAAATTGTTTCTAGTGTCCTGTTTACATCTCTAATCTCTTAAAAGGCAGAACTTGAATTTCTAATTAATAGAAAAGGCTTTAGAAGCTGTTCAAGGGCTGCCATAGGTGTTCTTGGTGTGGACAAGCTAGAGGGACAACATCTGGTGTCCTGAAGACGAATCTCAAAGGCGCAGACACGCTGCAGCACATCAAGAGGTTAGTGTAATCGTTCTTGATTTAATCTAGGGTTCTAAAATTAATCTGATTAATTTTAAAATCATAAATGGAAAATACAGATCCAAAAACATATTAAAAGAGTTTTAATATGTTGTTTATCATTGAAATCAAATAGATAAAAATAAATCTTGCATGGTGCATGTGACCCTAGGTGAAAATTTTTGAATTCAATGGTATAATCTTGTGTTTTTCACGCCTGCTCCATCAATTGGTATCAGAGCCACTATATTTGCCATTTAGATTGTTGATTATATAATTTAATTATGTGTTTGATCATGAGATCAAGAGATTCATTGCTGGTTGGATCATGAGGTGTGGCGGCACACATGGTGAAGCCACCATAGGTGGCGGCAACAATGGTTCCTTGGGTGGTTCAAGGTTTGGCTTTTAATTCTGCAATTGTTGTATGATCTAAGGCCTATTCATTGACTAATTAAAGTGTTTAATTAGTTGTTTTAATCACACAATTAAATTATGATTCAAATCAGAATTTTAAAAATTGTTTGAATGTGATTCAAATCTGAATTTTAAAAGTTGTTTGAATGTGATTCAAATCTGAATTTTTAAAGTTGTTTGAATCATATTTAAATCTGATTTTTTAAAATTGATTCAATAAAATTCAGATCTGATTTTTTAAAAAATATTTGAATGTGATTCAAATCTGATTTTTTAAAAAATGTTTGAATGTGATTCAAATCTGAATTTTTGAAGTTGTTTGAATGTGATTCAAATATGAATTTTTAAATTTGTTTGAATGAGATTCAAATCTGAATTTTTTAAATTTATTTGAATCATATTCAAATCTGGATTTTTAAGTTGAATATGAGATATTCAATTTAATTTAAGTATGTATGTTTTATTTAATTGTTAAATAGTGATATGCATGATGGATGATCATGGACTATAAAAGACCAATGAGATTGGATTTATTTCTTTTATGTTTCTTTGGGATTGTAAATTAATTAATTTATTTTAATTTATTTTGGGCATGTATTATTAAGTTTATAATATTTTTGGGTTGTAATTTCATTTATTTAAGTTCTTGTAAATTCGCCTTGGTATGCCAAGGATTACTATGTAATATTGGATTGCAAGAAGTTCAAGGAGGTCAAGAGCATTAGTGGGACCAGTGGGAGGAATTCAATATCAAGTGTTGATTATGTACTCCTTCAGCAACTCTTGTAAAATGAATGAATGAAATACACCTAGGAATGCCCTGATTCAATTCTTGGTGGCTCAGAATTGAATCCCTTAGAAAGTCCATGATCATACCATATTTACTGCTTATCCATGAATGCATGAGATGTATGGGTATGTATGCAATTATATGATATATGCATGCTAAATGGATAATGTGCAAAGTGAGACCTTAATAGTAATTAGGATGGCTATAAAATCTTCCAAACAAATGATTAAGTTGGAAATGCTATAATTAAAGTAATTATAACATAAGCCCTCCATTGGGGCAATTATTTTAAGAAATTTTAAATAGTTGCATGAGATGCAATTAATTTAAGAGATTTTCTTAAGAATAATTGTTAAAGCATGAGATGTTGTAAATATGTAAATGGTTTGGTGGCCAATATTGGATGTACCTGAGGACATTAAAATTATTTGCATAATTACTGGCTCAATGGGATCAACTTAACTAATGCAAGATAAGTCAATATTGGATGTACCTGAGATTTTGAGCATTAGGGGCTAGCAAAAGGATTGAACCTCACATGAGATGTGATGGGCAAGGAGTTGCTCACTTATAGTTTATTGTAATTCCAATAATGGATGTACCTGAGGATGATCAATAGAATTATAAGAATTCAATCACCCACTAGAAATCCATCCAACTAGGATTTCCGTTTTCTACTTTGGAAGTGTAGGATTCGCTAAGTTAGTGGGAGGACCAATTTGATTAAAAGACCATAATCATATTTGGTTAATTACATGATACATTTACTAATTAATCTGGTTATTTCTGCAATTAATTTTCTGATAATAATGAGCACAAAACAACCACCGCCATTCAATATCCTTGCAAGCATACTTGATCACAACAGGTTGACAGGACCTAATCTGTCTGATTGGCTAAGAAATTTGAAACTTGTCCTAAACCTTGAACATATAGGATATGTTCTAGATTCAAATGTTCCTGGTCCCTTACCTCCAGAGGCCACACAAGAGGAACATGAAACTTTGGACAAGTGGAAGGAGCATGATATGAGAGCTAAGTGTTACATGCTTGCTTCTATGAGTAATGAGTTACAGAAGCAACATGAGAACATGCAGAGTGCGAGTGAGATCCTCTTTCACCTACAAGAGTTGTATGGTGAGCACAGCAGGAATGCTAGGTATGAGATATCTAGACAGTTATTCCGTATGAGGATGTCTGAGGGACAGAATGTTGGGGATCATGTCCACAAGATGATTCGGCTGATTGAGCAGTTGGAACATCTTGACTTCAACATGGATTTCCAACTACAAATGGATTTGATTCTTCAGTCCCATCCCGAGTCTTTTGGGAATTTTGTGACAAATTTCCATATGACTAAACAGGAATGCACCTTAGCTGGTTTACTCAACATGCTGGTTATTGCCCAAAAGAATATGCCAGGCAATAAAGGAAAAGAGGTAGCTTTGGTTGCATCTTCTTATGCTGGAAAGTCCAACAAGAAGAAGGGCAATAAGAAAAAGAAACCTCAGATTCCTGGTCCTTCCAAGAAAATAGCTAAACAGAAAAGGAAGACTAAAGCTGATAAAGGCAAAGGAAAGTGTCTCCACTGCCAACAGGAAAGTGTTTCCATTACCAGTAAGAAAGTGTTTCCACTGGCCAGAGTATAGCAATCTAAATGAATGCAATGCCATGGTGAAAACCAACTCAAGTTCAAAATATATTTGGCACTTAAGGTTATGTCATGTTGCAGAAGATAGGATTGCAAAACTGGAGAAAATGGGGATTCTATCCTCATTGGGCTCTGAGCCTACTCCAACTTGTGAATCTTGCCTTCAGGGCAAAATGACTAGATCACCCTTTGTTGGACAAGGGCTAAGAGCTGAAAATATTTTGGAGCTAATACATAGTGATGTATGTGGTCCATTTAAAGAAATGGCTAGAGGGGGCTTTCATTATTTTATTACCTTTACTGATGATAAATCAAAGTTTGGGTATTTGTATTTGATGAAATACAAACATGAATCCTTTGAAAAGTTTAAGGAATTTAAATCTGAAGTAGAAAATCAAACAGGAAAAAGTATTAAAGCTCTTCGATCAGATCGTGGAGGTGAATATTTGAGTACTGAATTTGATGAATACTTGAGAGAGCATGGCATTGTTTCTCAGCTGACTCCTCCAGGAACGCCACAGCTGAATGGTGTATCTGAAGGAGAAATCATACCCTATTGGATATGGTACGTAGTATGATGAGCTATCTTGATATGCCAATCTCCTTTGGGGATTTACATTAGAATCACTTTATATATTCTGAATAGGATTCCATCAAAATCGCTTTCTTCCACACCTTATGAGATATGGCATGAAAGAAAACCAAGTCTTAAGCATGTTAAGATTTGGGGTTTTCGACTTATATCAAAAAGTGAACACCGATAAATTGGAGGCGGATCAGAAAAGGTCGATTTGTTGGATATCCAAAAGATAGTTTTGATATTATTTTTATTTGCCTACTTCACAAAAGGTTGTGATAAGTAGAGATGCCACATTTCTTGAACAACGGTTTGTTCAAGAAGGAGGCAAAGGAAGGCAAATAGAGTTAGAATTGGAGAATTCGACCAACCAATGCATCGATGGATATAGATCCATCTAGTCAACCTATACCCATTGATGAAACATCTACACTGTTCCTCGTAGAACAACCAGGTATCTCACCCACGGTGAGATATGGTTTTCTTCATGAAGAAGAACAAGAGTTGTCTACTCATGAAGAAGTAGATCATGGAGATGATCCACTTACCTATGAAGAAGCTATATCGGATATAGACTCTTCAAAATGGATTGATGCTATGAAATCCGAGATTGATTCCATGTATAAGAATCAAGTTTGGGATCTTGTTGACCCACCAAGGTATTGTACCTATAGGGAACAAAGGGGTTTTCAAGAAGAAAATTGGTTACGATGGAAAGGTAGAGACCTATAAGGTAAGGCTAGTAGCAAAGGGTTTCGCCAAAGGCAAGGAATAGACTATGAGGAGACTTTCTACTTTGTTGCCATGCTTAAATCAATTAGGATTTTATTAGCAATAATGCATGCTATGATTATGAGATTTGGCGGATGGATGTCAAAAGACTTTTCTCAATGGATACATTGAAGAAAACATTTTCATGGAACAACCTAGGGGATTTGAATCCCAAGATGGTTCCAAGGTATGCAAGCTAAAGCGATCCATTTATGGGTTGAAACAAGCTTCGAGGAGTTGGAACATCCGTTTTGATGAAGCCATTAAATCTTTTGGTTTTATCAAAAATGAGGATGAGCCATGTGTATATAAGAAGGTTAGTGACAGTGCTATCACTTTCCTTGTTTTATATGTGGATGACATACTGTTGATGGGTAATGATACAGGTATGTTGACGACTATAAAGGTATGGTTGTCAAATACATTCTCCATGAAACACTTAGGGGAGGCAACCTATATTCTTGGGATTTGCATCTATAAAGATAGAGCGAAAAGAATAATTGGTTTATCCCAAAGTCTATACTTGGAAAAGGTGTTAAAGAGGTTTAACATGCTTGATTCCAAAAGAGGATTGTTACCAGTGAGACATGGTATCCATCTTTCTAAAGAGATGTCTCCAAAGACACCTGAAGAAAGAGATAAGATGGCCAGGATTCCATATGCTTCGGCTATTGGAAGTTTAATGTATGCAATGTTGTGTACTAGGCCGGATATCGCATATGCTGTTAGTTTGACTAGCAGGTATCAATCCAATCCAGGTTTGGAACACTGGATAGCTGTCAAGAATATCCTTAAGTACTTGAGAAGAACTAAGGATTTATTCTTGATTTATGGAGGTGGAGACTTGCAATTGGATGGTTATACTGATTCTGATTTCCAATCAGATATCGATGATAGAAAGTCTACCTCTGGATATGTGTTCATTTGTAATGGAGGTGCAGTCAGTTGGAAGAGTTCCAAACAGAGCACGACTGTAGATTCCACTCGAGGTCGAGTATATTTTGCATCGAATCCGCAAAGGAAGTGCTTGGATAAAGAAGTTCGTGAGAACTTACATGAGTTCCTTCCATTGAGTCAGCGGTTCCATTACCTGTGACAACAATGGAGCGATCCTCTGAGCTAAGGAACCAAGGTCTCACCAGAAATCCAAACACATAGAAAGGCGCTACCACATTATCAGAGAAATAGTTGGGCGAGGCGATGTAGCCATGCAGAAAATAGCATCAGCTGAAAATCTAGCTGATCCATTCACTAAGCCTATGTCACAGACTCAGTTAGACCGACATCTTGAGAAGATAGGTCTAAGATATTGTAATGAATGGCTCTAGTGCTAGTGGAAGATTGTTAGTAGTATGCCCTAGAGCATATCATTTAGTATGTATCTTGTACATATTTTTAATAATAAAAGGCATTTCCACTTTTCCGTTCACATAATATATTTATGTGTAATAGAAAAGGTCCATTGATATTTTGTTAGAAATATTATTCTTAAGTTGTTAAGAATATGAGTGACAATATTTCTAGCACAAAGTATCATAAATAGGTTCACAATCGAGGATACTTCATAATAAGGACATGACTTATCTAGAAAGATTGTATTCATGTTTGTTCCCAAGTTATTTATATGAGATATAAATAAGATGGAATGGTGAGTCTCATGCCATATAACAAACATGATAGGCACTTATAAATGATAAGTAGGCCGAACCAGTGACACTTATGACAAGCACATGGAGTTTACTCTTGTCAATGTTTTATCATAAATCATATCAGTGCATATAATCTTTAGACCTGAGATAGCACAGTTATCTTGTATATAGGTATTTTGAGTTTGATCTCGCTTTCATACTTGTACTATGTATGGGTATATGGGCATGTGTTGGCTCTTGCTAGTTATATATGGAGGTAGGTGTTGATCAAGATGGAATCTGTTCCTCTAAGTAAATAGAGATAAAATCCTATGTTCATTTAATTGTTCTTGATGTTTCAAGTTCTGCCAGACAGAAAGATTTATTCAGAAAAGAGTTTATGATGAGAAAATCTTTTAATCAAGAACTGGAATTAAAAGAGAACATAATATTCATAGCAAATGGAGTTTGACATAAACCATGACTCCAGCTTGAGTTGGGATTTTGTAACAGAGAGATTCTAGTGCATGGTAACATATGATTATAGGTTCATTTAAGGTAAATCTTATTACTAATTGGGTGGCCATGGCATGCTATGCTAGGTGTTAACCATGGTCTATGAGGTTCATAAAATGATTTAGAGAAATCATTTATGGTAAGAAAGAGTTCTGATGATATTAAGAGTTGATATCATGTCTCATTGCCAATTAGTGATGAGCCTAGTAAGTCACACACATACACAAGTTATCACCTATTTAAATATGATTTAATTAATTAATTAATGAGTTTAATTGATTAATTAAATAGATTTGGTTTGCAATTAAATTGCAAAGTCCCTAGCATGACTTGAAACCAAATCTAGATTATTGGATGTGTAGTATAAATTAAATTTATATTTAAAGTGTTTAAATATGAATTTAATTGATGAGAAATTAATTAATAGAGATTAATTAATTAATTTATATTTGATATAAATTAATTACAAGAAGAAAATAATTATTTTGGGTTAAGAACTCAAAATTAAGACACAGGGGCATTTTGGTCATTTCACAGTGTGACACGTGGTACCATGAGATGGTGACACATGGCATAACACATAAGCTTGCCAAATGTTTTTTAATCATGTAAGATGATTAAAATCAAAATTAAATATAGGTTTGACACTTGGCACAGTGTGATTGGGTCACTTAAACCTAGAGCTAATCAAAAGGTGACATGTGGCTAGGGTTTAATGTGTTAACCTAGCTATTTAAGTGTGGTTATGAAAAGAAAACATAACCAGCAGCCTCTCCTCTCAATTTTCACGCCACTTTGAGCCTCTCCAGCTATTTCTCTTCATCTCTCATCAATTCAAAGAGATTAGCCGTCAATCTCTTGAATTAAGAACACTAGAAATTGTTTCTAGTGTCCTGTTTACATCTCTAATCTCTTAAAAGGCAGAACTTGAATTTCTAATTAATAGAAAAGGCTTTAGAAGCTGTTCAAGGGCTGCCATAGGTGTTCTTGGTGTGGACAAGCTAGAGGGACAACATCTGGTGTCCTGAAGACGAATCTCAAAGGCGCAGACACGCTGCAGCACATCAAGAGGTTAGTGTAATCGTTCTTGATTTAATCTAGGGTTCTAAAATTAATCTGATTAATTTTAAAATCTTAAATGGAAAATACAGATCCAAAAACATATTAAAAGAGTTTTAATATGTTGTTTATCATTGAAATCAAATAGATAAAAATAAATCTTGCATGGTGCATGTGACCCTAGGTGAAAATTTTTGAATTCAATGGTATAATCTTGTGTTTTTCACGCTTCCGTTCCATCACCCGCCATACCCTAATATAACAAAAGAGACTCTGTTTGGGTCTCCACAAAAATAAGATGTGATAAAAAAAAAATTCAACATATGGGATAATACAAATACATAAAATTTAAATTAATACAGTATAAGACAAGACAAGATAGGGTGCTCCGGCATCGAATGTGGCACACCTTGCTCAGCTACTCTGTACACAGGTAAGGGGCGTCACATGGAGACCATACCAATAGTGAAGAATGGTATCAACTACCACACTAAAAAGAAGAATAGGTGGTTGGCCAATTAAGAACACCAGTTTAATCCAGCCATCCTAACAGTAGGACTATTACTCCTACACAAATTCATAGTAACACTAATCTAGTAACTCACCCAAGTATGTATGATGCAGAGGTAATTACAGGTCCTCAGGTGGTACTAACTTCTTAGAAGGTGCAGGTGCCCCAAATGACTTTTGGCTCCTTTGGCTTGGGAGACAACAACTGTAAGGGAACTACTATGGTTGCTGTGTAGGTTCCTTAACCAATAATACTAATGCTATAGGTGCCAATACCTATAGTGTTAATACCTATTTTTCTAGCTATGCCTTAGATGACTATGCATGTTATTAGAGATGCTGTATAAAAGCTATACAAGCTAAGCCTTAGAAGGATTGGCCACCCAAAATTCCATAAGCCTTACGCATATATCATTAATAGGGAGAACCCATATCCACTGACTTGAGTGTATTCTTAGGTGAATATGGATAGTCAACCCTAGAACATATAGCAATGTTCACAATTTAGTGTGGTGAATTGTCAAACTATTACAACTTTGCTAGCAATAAGCTGAGGCTTTTTCCTAACTTTCTCACTGGTGTTGCTTTCACCTAGCATTCTACTCTTCCAAGAAATTATGTTCACTCTTGATAGGAGATTAAGACATTATCTGATACATAATTCTTTAGAGTTGAACCAGATATATGCATTGCTAAGTTATCTAGAATGACACAGAGAAATGGTGAGGTAGCAAATGCTTTTATTGCCTAGTTCAGAAAGATGAAGAACAAGTATAATGTATTCTTACCTAAGACCAAGTATGTTAAAATGGCCTAACAAGGGCTAGACAACAAGCTTCAAAAAAAGTTCCAGAGGATGGAGTTCAAAGACTTCTATGAACTTGCTACTTAGGTAGCTAAGTATGAGGAGTTGCTTATGGAAGAGTCAAACTGAAAAAGAACAACTATGGGACCCCACTACTAGGAGGTAAATAATCATAAACTTATAATAGTTGACCTAGTTACCATTAGTACCTGTAGCGTCCTACTTTAGGCAACCTAAGTAAAAAAATGCCTCAGAGTAAGACAGTCAACCTCAAATATACCTCTTCTATATGCCTTTGATACCAGCAAGATAGAAGAAATATTTGACTTCCTATTAAAGGAGAAATTCATTAACCTTCTTGATAACCACAAACTCCCAACTAGAGAGGAGATAAAGGGAAAGGATTATTACAAATACCATGACTCATAGAAGCATAATACAAATAGTTGTTGGTCCCTCAAGGAAGTGATCCAAGATCGCACTAATAAGGGAGTCTTGAAATTCCCTGAGAAGAAAGAAGTGATGCTAATTGATAAAGACCCATTTCCTCCTATGCCTTCTATTAATAAAGCCAATATGGAACTGAGAGGTGTCACTAATGAACTAAGGAAATTACAAGTATATACTAAAGTGATCAGGAAATCTAGAGGTCCTCTTCGAATGTATTTAGCCTATGCAGTTCTGGTAAGGGTTGCTAAGGAATCATCTAGAATGCATCTTTAGTGTGACCCACCATCAAGGAGGTGGTCTGTAGATAGGTACCAGGTACCCTAATAAAGGAGTCAATAGGATAGCTAGTCACCAGTTAGATCGCTTTCCTCAAAAAGCTAAACATACTGCATTTGTTACACCAGTGGAGCCAATGATGAAATTTCATAACAGTTAGGCCAGGTTTGTGGCACCACCTTTGGTGGAACCAAGCGAAAGGTGGCAGGTAATGCATCATCCCAAAGTTCTTACAACCATTAACTCATACACAAAAGAGAAGGCTCCATAGGCAGAGGGCTACAAAAAGGAGATGTGAGGAAGTTAAAAAGAGCAAAAAGCAAGTTTAATAGAAAGGCAACAAAGGACTTAAAATAAATAAGAAGTGTTGATGATGTACCAAACCACAGAAAGGGAGGTAAGGCACTACTTATTGATTGTGGTGTACCTATTTGTTGTTACCTACCTCTTTTAAGAAGGTAGTGGTGGAGGTACTTCAGAAAAAGAGGATCCTAAGGAGGAACAAGTAGATCCCCTGGATGTAAAACTATATAGTGGAGTCACAATATAGTGTGCTAGACTAGGGGAGCCAAAAAAGATCATGATTAAAAAACCATATGAAAGGATGACTATGCACCTATAGCCTTTGTATATCATAGCTCATCTTAATGTTCGACTACCTCTAGGGTGCTTATTAATAATGGGTCGATAGTGAATATAATGCCACTCAGAATGTTGTTAGCTTTGGGAAAAGATAGAGAAGGATTTAATTACAACTGATGTTTCAGTGCCAGCTTTCACTAAGTCAGTATCTAAAACACTTGGCATCTTACCTAATAGAGGTGACTGTGGGGAGTAACTCTTCCACTACTGCTTTCTTTATTATATGCTCTACTGCTAACTATCAAGCACTCCTAGTGAGAGACTAGTGTAAGATGGGGGGTTATAGTAAGGCGTGAGACGAAATATCATCTATTAGAATTATATAAACTGCACCAGTTAATGCCCAGGAAAGATGGTAGAGTCACAATGGTCTCACTTATGTGCCATCTCCTTAGACTACATTTCCTAGACATGCACTTCATAAAGTCTTAATAGAATCAAACCACTGGTAAGTATCGTCTTCTCATAACATTACCACAATACTAAGGATTTATGCCATGAAGGCATAGATAGATAGGAGTCGCCACCCAAGCAATGAACAGGACATATTTAGTGTTTCTTCCTAGGGCCATGGATGGCAACTTACTCCTTGCAAAGTTTTTACAACTGTTATTACCATAGCCTATTGTCTAGGCTCAGGATAGTGGGTACGTAAGGGGAAGGTGTTAGGCACCTCTTACGCTTGGTCTAACCTTGTTACTTCGAGTGTCAGTCCTTTACTAATTTTTTTAGAAGTCTTGTTTATTATTCCTCTATTAAACTTTATCCTAAAAATGCAATTCTAGTCCTACACACACAAGTAATTTACAAAATGGTTGTTGTTTACAAATAATTTTCATACACAAGTAATTCCCATATATGGGGTTGCTAATTATTTAAATGATATTTACCAGATCACTAAAATTAATTTATTACTAAGAATTTAATTTACAAACAAGTTCAATTTCAAATAACCCTAAGTTTTTATTTAACCTAATTAATTAATTTTTCACCAAGTTACCTTAAGGATAAATAAACTAAATTAATTATCTACATGTGTAATTTATTCCAATATCACATAAGACCCAAACAATCACAAACTAATAAAGATGTCTAACATGCTAATTTATTTTACAATTACCAAGTATTTAATTAAATTTATTTTATGTGCCAATGTTAGTTTAATTTGCAAACAAGATTAATTTTAATTTACCTAGTATTTATTTAAATTAATTACACACAAAAGTCAGTTAAAATGAAAACAAAGTTAATTTTAATTTACCAAATAAAAATCCTATTATTACTACAACTTCATGCCAACAGTTATTCTAGGAATTTAGGGCTCTTAACTTATTGATAATTGCAGTTGCTATTGGGGCAAACTACCCTTAAAAGGGGTCTTTTCTTCTAGTATGGCATTGATATCTCTGGCTTACTCCTGTTTAGCTTCACGTAAATGCCCTCTTTGGTACTTAACTTAGAGCTACTTACCAATTTTGTTTGTAATAATAAAAAAATAAAGAAAACTTAAAGAAAATAAAGGAAGTAAAGAAAATAAGAAAATGCTAATAACAATTCACATTAGATTCTAACTCTAGTCTCCTAAAGGTTTAAGATTCCTAATTAGTTACAACTACCTAAGGGTTTAGGTCTTTTAACATATTCCAAATACTTCATAACACTTCTTGAATTAAAAGAATATAGAAAAATAGATCAAATATCAATTAGAACCTAAGAACACACAAGAATATGCATAAACATTCAATTCCCAGATTCTGGCATGTTGATAGTAATAAGAAATTTGATTTTTGAAAAATAATTAGACATGTCTAAAAATCATGAAAAAATTATAGAAGATAGCCAAAACATCATACAAGACCATAAAAGTTATATACCAAACAACACTCTCGCCGAATGGTCTACACAAATCGTAACTTTTCTAAGTGACAGAATCGCACTACTATTTTGTAAAATTCATAACTCGTTAACCTTAATAAATATGAACATGAAACCAATTGGAAAAGCCTCATAAGATTCTGAAATTAATTTTAGACACCAGATTCAAACAAAAATACTAATAAACAAGGGAGATATGAGCTTCATAATTCAGGTATGCTACAAATCGGGTTTTGTAGGAACCCTAAATTCAAATAGCCATAACTTATAAATACAAAAGCTTTTTCAGTGATTCTTGAGCCTAAAATTAATAAAATTTTGTGTACAATATGAGTATATTTTTTAAAAAATTTTTATAGATTAGTAAGACAACAGAAAGTAATAAAAACCTAAAAGGCAGAAAACTGAATATGTGCAGAGTTATGTATCCCCTCAAATTAAATATGATTACACGATTCACATGAACATGCAAGATAAATTAAAAGACAAAGAATATAGAATTAAATATTACATAGCATAGATCTTGAAACAAACGAAGAAAAACTAACCTTCAAGAAATCTTACAATAAAATCTTCTTGAAGAAAAGAAAAGAAATAAGAAAGAGCTAAAAGAGTCTTTGAATATCTCTAAATTTTCTATAGCACTAAAATATCTCTAAATAGCTCTGAATTTTCTGAATATTTCTCAATCTCTCTTTTTTTTCTCTCTTTCTTTCTTCTTCTCTTTTTTTCTTTCATTTTTTCTTTTTTTTTTCTTTTTTCTTCTTTGTTCTTCCCCCCTTTTTCTCTACCTCAATAGGGTATTTATAGGGTTTTGGGAGAGAGGTGTGATAGGGTTTGGAGTCATAGGGTGATAAGGTTCAGATAATTTAAACAACTAGAATTGCAGAATTTGGGTAAGACTAGGATATGGATGAGGTGTTTCTACCAATAGGAAGAGAGGGAGAGGAGGTGGCACCAATAGGGAGTGAGGAAGAGAGTGGGGTCGAGTCGGAGAGAGAGTTTATGTGGGGGAGGGAAAGAGGTACGATAGGGTTTGGGGTCCTAGGATGATAAGGTTTAGATAACTTAAACAATTGGGATTAGAGAATTAGGATGAGATTGGGATATGGGTGAGGTGTTTCAACTAATAGAAAGAGAGAGAAAGGGGGCGACACTAATAGGGAGTGAGGAAGAGAGTGGGGTCAAGTGAAAGAGAGAGTTTGTATGAGAGAGGGAGAGAGAAAAAGATATTTTCTTATTTTAATTTTCAGAAAATAAATTAAATGTTTTTTATTTAAAATTCCTAACTAGGCTTTCTTAGGCCCATGGGGCTCAATTAAACTTAATTAGGTCCATTTAAGAACTACCCATATTAAATTTAAACAAAATAAAATTTTATTTAAATTTAATTAAATTAATTTTCTAAAAAATATATTGTTATTTTTTTTCAAGATCATGCCACAGAATTAATAGTTTAGCTCCATGTCTCCAATTACATCTTACAGTCATATAATTTTTCATTGTCAGGTTCCCCACAGCCTCTACACACATACTTATAATAAATCATAAAATAAGGGTCTATAGTTTGCCCCCCACTTTGATGAAAGTTGAAATCAATGTGAAAGCATTGCTCAAGTTTCGTCAAAGTAAAACTCAATCTTCTAATAACTATGAAACACTGGCTATAAGGATTGAGTATATCTTGCTCGGTCGACATACTCTATGTTATGAGACTAGCTATGGTCTCATAATAGTAATAACTATGTCATGTAAAAATTGAGTGCATCTTGCTCTGTCGATACACTCTACTTCATGAGACTAGTTACGGTCTCATGACAATGGCAACTATGTGATTTGAAATGTTGTGGATTTGTATTTAGGACTGCAATCCTAAACTGCCTACGTATCCCCCTTACTATCTTGAGGAAGAATCAAACCCACTCATAGTTTGACACTTGAAACTGGGGTGATGCATATTCTTCTATGCCTTACACACCTATAGGTGACATGTTGATGTGTGTTATTTTATGCCTTACACAACTATGCCATATGCCCTAAACAACATCTAAGGACTTACCAAAAAACATCTTTCTTGAAATGTTGTGGGTTCATATTTCAGACCGCGGTCCTAAACTGCCTATGTTTCCCCCTCTCTATCCTGAGGAAGAACCAAAACTTCTCATAGTTTGACACTTAAAATTGAAGGAACGGAAGCGTGAAAAACACAAGTTTATACCATTGAATTCAAAAATTTTCACCTAGGGTCACATGCATCATGCAAGATTTATTTTTATCTATTTGATTTCAATAATAAACAACATATTAAAACTCTTTTAATATGTTTTTGGATCTGTATTTGCCATTTAAGATTTTAAAATTAATCAGATTAATTTTAGAACCCTAGATTAAATCAAGAACGATTACACTAACCTCTTGATGCACTGCAGCGTGTCTGCGCCTTTGAGATTCGTCTTCAGGACACCAGATGTTGTCCCTCTAGCTTGTCCACACCAAGAACACCTATGGCAGCCCTTGAACAGCTTCTAAAGCCTTTTCTATTAATTAGAAATTCAAGTTCTGCCTTTTAAGAGATTAGAGATGTAAACAGGACACTAGAAACAATTCCTAGTGTTCTTAATTCAAGAGATTGATGGCTAATCTCTTTGAATTGATAAGAGATGAAGAAGAAGAGATAAAAACCCTCAAAGTGGCGTGACAAAGGAGTGTGGCTGCTGGTTGTATTTTATTTTCTCATAACAACACTTAAATAGCTAGGTTAACACATTAAACCCTTGCCACATGTCACCCATTGATTAGCTCTAGGTTTAAATGACCCAATCACATTGTGCCAAGTGTCAAACCTATATTTAATCTTGATTTTAATCATCTTACATGATTAAAAAACATTTGGCAAGCTTATGTGTTATGCCATGTGTCACCATCTCATGGTGCCACGTGTCACACTGCAAAATGACCAAAATGCCCCTGTGTCTTAATTTTGAGTTCTTAACCCAAAATAATTATTTTCTTCTTCTAATTAATTTATATCAAATATAAATTAATTAATTAATCTCTATTAATTAATTTCTCATTAATTAAATTCATATTTAAACACTTTAAATATAAATTTAACTTATATTATACATCCAATAATCTAGATTTGGTTTCAAGTCATGCTAGGGATTTTGCAATCTAATTGCAAACCAAACCTATTTAATTAATCAATTTAAACTCTTTAATTAATTAATTAAATCATATTTAATTAGGTGATAACTTGTGTATGTGTGTGACTTACTAGGCTCATCACTAATTGGCAATGAGACATGATATCAACTCTTAATATCATCAGAACTCTTTCTTACTATAAATGATTTCTCTAAATCATTTTATGAACCTCATAGACCATGGTTAACACCTAGCATAGCATGCCATAGCCACCCAATTAGTAATAAGGTTTACCTTAAATGAACCTATAATCATATGTTACCATGCACTAGAATCTCTCTGTTACAAAATCCCAACTCAAGCTGGAGTCATGGTTTATGTCAAACTCCATTTGCTACGAATATTATGTTCTCTTTTAATTCCAGTTCTTGATTAAAAAGATTTTCTCATCAGAAACTCTTTTCTGAATAAATCTATCTGTCCTGGCCAGGAACTTGAAACATCAAGAACAATTAAATGAACATAGGATTTTATCTCTATTTACTTAGAGGAACAGATTCCATCTTGATCAACACCTACCTCCATATATAACTTGTAGGAGCCAACAAATGCCCATATACCCATACAGTACAAGTATGAAAGCGATATCAAACTCAAACTACCTATATACAAGATAAGCTGCTATCTTAGGTCTAAAGATTATATGCACTAATATGATTTATGACAAAACATTGACAAGAATAAACTCCATGTGCTTGTCATAAGTGTCACCGTTGGCCTACTTATCATTTATAAGTGCCTATCATGTTTTTTATATGGCATGAGACTAAACATTCCATATTATTTATATCTCATATAAATAACTTGGGAACAAACATGAATACAATCTTTACGGATAAGTCAAGTCCTTATTATGAAGTATCCTCGATTGTGAACCTATTTATGATACTTCGTGCTAGAAATATTGTCACTCATATTCTTAACAACTTAAGAATAATATTTCTAACAAAATATCAATGGACCATTTCTATTACACATAAATATATTATGTAAACGGAAAAGTGGAAATGCCTTTTATTAATAAAAATATGTACAAGATACATACTAAATGATATGCTCTAGGGCATACTACTAACAATCTCCCACTAGCACTAGAGCCATTCATTACAATATCTTAGACCTATCTTCTCAAGATGTCGGTCTAACTGAGTCTGTGACATAGGCTTAGTGAATGGATCAGCTGGATTTTCAGCTGATGCTATTTTCTGCATGGCTACATCGCCTCGCCCAACTATTTCTCTGATAATGTGGTAGCGCCTTTCTATGTGTTTGGATTTCTGGTGAGACCTTGGTTCCTTAGCTCAGATGTTGCTCCATTATTGTCACGCAGTAGTGGAGCTGGCGACTCAATGGAAGGAACTCTGTAAGTTACGTCACGAACTTCTTTATCCAAACGACTTCCTTTGCGACATCGATGCGACAATATACTCGGCTTACGTAGTGGAATCTGCGATCGTGCTCTGTTTGGAACTCTTCCAACCGATCGCACCTCCATTACAAATGAACACATATCCAGAGGTAGACTTTCTATCATCGATATCGATTGGAAATCGAATCAGATAACCATCCAATTGCAAGTCACCACCTCCATAAATCAAGAATAAATCCTTAGTTCTTCTCAAGTACTTAAGGATATTCTTGTGACTATCGATGTTCCAAACCTGGATTGGATTGATACCTGCTAGTCAAACTAACAGCATATGCGATATCCGACCTAGTACACAACATTGCATACATTAAACTTCCAATAGCCGAAGCATATGGAATCCTGGCCATCTTATCTCTTTCTTCAGGTGTCTTTGGAGTCATCTCTTTAGAAAGATGGATACCATGTCTCACTGGTAACAATCCTCTCTTGGAATCAAGCATGTTAAACCTCTTTAACACCTTTTTCCAAGTATAGACTTTGGGATAAACTAATTATTCTTTTCACTCTATCTCTATAGATGTGAATCCCAAGAATATAGGTTGACAACCATACCTTTATAGTCGTCAACATACCTGTGTCATTTCCCATCAACAGTATGTCATCCACATATAAGACAAGGAAAGTGATAGCACTGTTACTAACCTTCTTATATACACATGGCTCATCCTCATTTTTGATAAAACCAAAGGATTTAATGGCTTCATCAAAACAAATGTTCCAACTCCTCGAAGCTTGTTTCAACCCATAAATGGATCGCTTTAGCTTGCATACCTTGGAACCATCTTGGGATTCAAATCCCTTAGGTTGTTCCATGAAAATGTTTTCTTCAATGTATCCATTGAGAAAAGCTGTTTTGACATCCATCTGCCAAATCTCATAATCATAGTACGCAGCTATTGCTAATAAAATCCTAATTGATTTAAGCATGGCAACAGGCGAGAAAGTCTCCTCATAGTCGATTCCTTGCCTTTGGCGAAACCCTTTCGCTACTAGCCTTGCCTTATAAGTCTCTACCTTTCCATCAGAACCAATTTTCTTCTTGAAAACCCATTTGTTCCCTATAGGTATAATACCTTCAGGTGGGTCAACAAGATCCCAAACTTGATTCTTATACATGGAATCAATCTCGGATTTCATAGCATCAATCCATTTTGAAGAGTCTATATCTGATATAGCTTCTTCATAGGTAAGTGTATCATCTCTATGATCTACTTCTTCATGAGTAGACAACTCTTGTTCTTCTTCATGAAGAAAACCATATCTCACTGGTGGGTGAGATACCCTGGTTGTTCTACGAGGAACAACTGTAGATGTTTCATCAACGGGTATTGGTTGACTAGATGGATCTTTATCTATCTGATCTGTTGGTTGGTCAGAATTCTCCAATTCTAACTCTATTTGCCTTCCTTTGCCTCCTTCTTGAACAAACTGTTGTTCAAGAAATGTGGCATCTTTACTTATCACAACCTTTTGTGAAGTAGGCAAATAAAAATAATATCCAAAACTATCTTTTGGATATCCAACAAATCGACCTTTTTCTGATCTGGTCTCCAATTTATCAGTGTTCAGCTTTTTGATATAAGCTGGACAACCCCAAATCTTAACATGCTTAAGACTTGGTTTTCTTCCATGCCATATCTCATAAGGTGTGGAAGAAACTGATTTTGATGGAATCCTATTCAGAATATACAAAGTTGATTCTAATGCAAATCCCCAAAAGGAGATTGGCATATCAGTATAGCTCATCATACTATGTACCATATCCAATAGGGTACGATTTCTCCTTTCAGATACACCATTCAGCTGTGGCATTCCTGGAGGAGTCAGCTGAGAAACAATGCCATGCTCTCTCAAGTATTCATCAAATTCAGTACTCAAATATTCATCTGCACGATCTGATCGAAGAGCTTTAATATTCTTTCCTGTTTGATTTTCTACTTCAGATTTAAATTCTTTGAACTTTTCAAAAGATTCATGTTTGTATTTCATCAAATACAAATACCCAAACCTTGATTTATCATCAGTAAAGGTAATAAAATAATGAAAACCCCCTCTAGCCATTTATTTAAATGGACCACATACATCACTATGTATTAGCTCCAAAATATTTTTAGCTCTTAGCCCCTGTCCAACAAAGGGTGATCTAGTCATTTTGCCCTAAAGGCAAGATTCACAAGTTGGAGTAGGCTCAGAGCCCAATGAGGATAGAATCCCCATTTTCTCCAGTTTTGCATTCCTATCTTTTGCAACATGACATAACCTTAAGTGCCAAATATATTTTGAACTTGAGTTGGTTTTCACCATGGCATTGCATTCTTTTAGATCACTTGCATTCAATTTGTGTTTGTCATTATTATCCAAATAATAAAGACCATCATTCATATAACCCGAACCAATATATTTATTTCCAAAATAAATATTGCAAACATCATCAGTGAATTGAAATTCATAGCCATTTCTAGTCAAACTAGATATAGAAATGATGTTCTTAAAAGCATCAGGTACATATAAAATATTATCCAAACACAAAACATGTCCAAACATGTAAAAAGATTTAGATCCTATGGCTAAAGCTTCAAGTTGAGCCATTGCCAATCCGGACTCTAACATCTTGAGAACGCAAGTCGCTACTATTTGCTAGTTCCTGCATATCATTAGAAATGTGAGAAGCGCACTTGATATCTAAAACCCAAGTGTAGATGAACTATGAGTATCATCGAATCTAAATAACAAGATATGGACTTACCTTAGAAGGTGTATCCTTCTTGTCCTTGGAGAAGCAAGATACTCAGGTAGTTCCTTTTCCAGTGCCCATCCTTTTGGTAGTGGAAACACTTTCCTTTACCACCATCAGCTTTAGTCTTCCTTTTCTGTTAAGCTATTTTCTTGGAAGGACCAGGAATCTGAGGTTTCTTTTTCTTATTGCCCTTCTTCTTGTTGGACTTTCCAGTAGAAGAAGATGCAACCAAAGCTACCTCTTTTCCTTTATTGCCTGGCATATTCTTTTGGGCAATAACCAGCATGTTGAGTAAACCAGCTAAGGTGCATTCCTGTTTAGTCATATGGAAATTTGTCACAAAATTCCCAAAAGACTCAGGAAGGGACTGAAGGATCAAATCCGTCTGTAGTTGGAAATCCATGTTGAAGTCAAGATGTTCCAACTGCTCAATCAGCCGAATCATCTTGTGGACATGATCCCCAACATTCTGTCCCTCAGACATCCTCATACGGAATAGCTGTCTAGATATCTCATACCTATCATTCCTGCTGTGCTCACCATACAACTCTTGTAGGTGAAGGAGGATCTCACTCACACTCTGCATGTTCTCATGTTGCTTCTGTAACTCATTACTCATGGAAGCAAGCATGTAACACTTAGCTCTCATATCATGCTCCTTCCACTTGTCCAAAGTTTCATGTTCCTCTTGTGTGGCCTCTGGAGGTAAGGGACCAGGAACATTTGAATCTAGAACATATCCTATATGTTCAAGGTTCAGGACAAGTTTCAAATTTCTTAGCCAATCAGACAGATTAGGTCCTGTCAACCTATTGTGATCAAGTATGCTTGCAAGGATATTGGATAGTGGTGGTTGTTTTGTGCTCATTTTTATCAGAAAATTAACTAGAGAAAATAACCAGATTAATTAGTAAATGTATCATGTAATTAACCAAAATGATTATGGTCTTTTAATCAAATTGGTCCTCCCACTAACTTAGCGAATCCTACACTTCCAAAGTAGAAAACGGAAATCCTAGTTGGATGGATTTCTAGTGGGTGATTGAATTCTTATAATTCTATTGATCATCCTCAGGTACATCCATTATTGGAATTACAATAAACTATAAGTGAGCAACTCCTTGCCCATCACATCTCATGTGAGGTTCAATCCTTTACCTAGCCCCTAATGCTCAAAATCTCAGGTACATCCATTATTGACTTATCTTGCATTAGTTAAGTTGATCCCATTGAGCCAGTAATTATGCAAATAATTTTAATGTCCTTAGGTACATCCAATATTAGCCACTAAACCATTTACATATTTACAACATCTCATGCTTAACAATTATTCTTAAGAAAATCTCTTAAATAAATTGCATCTTATGCAACTATTTAAAATTTCTTAAAATAATTGCCCCAATGGAGGGCCTATGTTATAATTACTTTAATTATAGCATTTCCAACTTAATCATTTGTTTGGAAGATTTTATGGTCATTCTATTTACTATTAAGGTCTCACTTTCCACATTATCCATTTAGCATGCATATATCATATAATTGCATACATTCCCATACATCTCATGCATTCATGGATAAGCAGTAAATATGGTATGATCATGGACTTTCTAAGGGATTCAATTTTGAGCCACCAAGAATTGAATCAGGGCATTCCTAGGTGCATTTCATTCATTCATTTTACAAGAGTTGCTGAAGGAGTACATAATCAACACTTGATCTTGAATTCCTTCCACTGGTCCCACCAATGCTCTTGACCTCCTTGAACTTCTTGCAATCCAATATTACATAGTAATCCTTGGCATACCAAGGCGAATTTACAAGAACTTAAATAAATGAAATTACAACCCAAAAATTATTACAAACTTAATAATACATGCCCAAAATAAATTAAAATAAATTAATTAATTTACAATCCCAAAGAAACATAAAAGAAATAAATCCAATCACATTGGTCTTTTATAGCCCATGATCATCCATCATGCATATCACTATTTAACAATTAAATAAAACATACATACTTAAATTAAATTGAATATCTCATATTCAACTTAAAAATCCAGATTTGAATATAATTCAAATAAATTTAAAAATTCAGATTTGAATCACATTCAAACAACTTAAAAAATTCAGATTTGAATCACATTCAAAAATTTTTTAAAAAATCATATTTGAATCACATTCAAACATTTTTTAAAAAATCAGATCTGAATTTTATTCAATCAATTTTTAAAAATCAGATTTAAATATGATTCAAACAACTTTAAAAAATTCAGATTTGAATCACATTCAAACAACTTTTAAAATTCAGATTTGAATCACATTCAAACAATTTTTAAAATTTTGATTTGAATCATAATTTAATTGTGTGATAAAAACTACTAATTAAACACTTTAATTAGTCAAAGAATAGGCCTTAGATCATACAACAATTGCAGAATTAAAAGCCAAACCTTAAACCACCCATGGAAGCCAAACCATGCGCACCATTGATGGTGATTTTTCAAGTATGCAGCCAACTTGCTTTGCAACCAGCAATGAACTTTTGATCTCATGATCAAACACACAATTAAATCATATAATCAAAAATCTAAATGGCAAATATAGTGGCTCTGATACCAATTGAAGGAACGGAAGTGTGAAAAACACAAGTTTATACCATTGAATTCAAAAATTTTTACCTAGGGTCACATGCATCATACAAGATTTATTTTTTATCTATTTGATTTCAATGATAAACAACATATTAAAACTCTTTTAATATGTTTTTTGGATCTGTATTTTCCATTTAAGATTTTAAAATTAATCAGATTAATTTTAGAACCCTAGATTAAATCAAGAACGATTACACTAACCTCTTGATGCACTGCAGCGTGTCTGCGCCTTTGAGATTCGTCTTCAGGACACCAGATGTTGTCCCTCTAGCTTGTCCACACCAAGAACACCTATGGCAGCCCTTGAACAGATTCTAAAGCCTTTTCTATTAATTAGAAATTCAAGTTCTGCCTTTTAAGAGATTAGAGATGTAAACAGGACACTAGAAACAATTCCTAGTGTTCTTAATTCAAGAGATTGATGGCTAATCTCTTTGAATTGATAAGAGATGAAGAAGAAGAGATAAAACCCCTCAAAGTGGCGTGACAAAGGAGTGTGGCTGCTGGTTGTATTTTATTTTCTCATAACAACACTTAAATAGCTAGGTTAACACATTAAACCCTTGCCACATGTCACCCATTGATTAGCTCTAGGTTTAAATGACCCAATCACATTGTGCCAAGTGTCAAACATATATTTAATCTTGATTTTAATCATCTTACATGATTAAAAAACATTTGGCAAGCTTATGTGTTATGCCATGTGTCACCATCTCATGGTGCCACGTGTCACACTGCAAAATGACCAAAATGCCCCTGTGTCTTAATTTTGAGTTCTTAACCCAAAATAATTATTTTCTTCTTCTAATTAATTTATATCAAATATAAATTAATTAATTAAATTTCTATTAATTAATTTCTCATTAATTAAATTCATATTTAAACACTTTAAATATAAATTTAACTTATATTATACATCCAATAATCTAGATTTGGTTTCAAGTCATGCTAGGGACTTTGCAATCTAATTGCAAACCAAACCTATTTAATTAATCAATTTAAACTCTTTAATTAATTAATTAAATCATATTTAATTAGGTGATAACTTGTGTATGTGTGTGACTTACTAGGCTCATCACTAATTGGCAATGAGACATGATATCAACTCTTAATATCATCAGAACTCTTTCTTACCATAAATGATTTCTCTAAATCATTTTATGAACCTCATAGACCATGGTTAACACCTAGCATAGCATGCCATAGCCACCCAATTAGTAATAAGGTTTACCTTAAATGAACCTATAAACATATGTTACCATGCACTAGAATCTCTCTGTTACAAAATCCCAACTCAAGCTGGAGTCATGGTTTATGTCAAACTCCATTTGCTATGAATATTATGTTCTCTTTTAATTCCAGTTCTTGATTAAAAGATTTTCTCATCAGAAACTCTTTTCTGAATAAATCTATCTGTCCTGGCCAGGAACTTGAAACATCAAGAACAATTAAATGAACATAGGATTTTATCTCTATTTACTTAGAGGAACAGATTCCATCTTGATCAACACCTACCTCCATATATAACTAGTAGGAGCCAACACATGCCCATATACCCATACACAGTACAAGTATGAAAGCAGTATCAAACTCAAACTACCTATATACAAGATAACTGTGCTATCTTAGGTCTAAAGATTATATGCACTGATATGATTTATAACAAAACATTGACAAGAATAAACTCCATGTGCTTGTCATAAGTGTCATTTGTTCGGCCTACTTATCATTTATAAGTGCCTATCATGTTTGTTATATGGCATGAGACTCACCATTCCATCTTATTTATATCTCATATAAATAACTTGGGAACAAACATGAATACAATCTTTCTGGATAAGTCATGTCCTTATTATGAAGTATCCTCGATTGTGAACCTATTTATGATACTTCGTGCTAGAAATATTGTCACTCATATTCTTAACAACTTAAGAATAATATTTCTAACAAAATATCAATGGACCTTTTCTATTACACATAATTATATTATGTAAACGGAAAAGTGGAAATGCCTTTTATTAATAAAAATATGTACAAGATACATACTAAATGATATGCTCTAGGGCATACTACTAACAAAAACTGTGGCGATGCATGTTTTTTTACGCCTTACACACCTAAAGGTTACATGTTGATGCATGTTCTTCTATACCTTACACAACTATGTCGTGAGCCCTAAACAACATCTACTAACTTACCAAAAAATATCTTTCTTGAAATGTTGCGGGTTCATATTTAAGACCGTGGTCCTAAATTGCCTATGTTTCCCCCTTGCTATCTGGAGGAAGAACCAACTTCTCGTAGTTTGACACTTAAAACTGTGGTGATGTATGTTTTTTTACGCCTTACACACCTAAAGTTGACATGTTGATTCATGTTCTTTTATGCCTTACACAACTATGTCGTGTGCCTTAAACAACATTTAGGGACTTACCAAAAAACATCTAATTCATGGTTTGAAAAAATTAAAATGACTGGATCTCAAAACTCTTTTTGTGATTTTTGTTCTTCCTGTATGCTACTTCCTATCATGGGCATGCTAATTTTAAAGGAGATTTTAAAAACTTAGTGAAGGAGCAGAAGCATGAAAATTAGTAGTTTAGAACGTTGAATTCAAAAATTTTCTTCTAAGGTCTCATGCATCATGCAAGATTCATTATTTACCTAACTTATTTCAATGTTAAATAGCATATTAAAACACTTTTAATATATTTTTGGATCTACATTTGCCATTTAAGAATTTAGAATTAACAGATTAATTCATTAGAATCCTAGATTAAATCAAGAACATGTGCACTAACCTTTTGATGCACTGTAGTTGTATTTGGTACATTTGTGAAGCACCTAGGACCCTAGATGTTGTCCCTTTAGCTTGTCCACACTAAGATCACCAATGGCAGCCCCTTGAACAGCTTCTCAAGCCTTTCCAATAAATTAGAAATTAAAGTTTTGCTTTTAGAGATGTTATAGATGTACATAGGACACTAGAAACGATTTCTAGCAATTTTAATTCAAGAGAATGTTGGCAATTCTCTTTGAATTGATGAGAGATGAAGAAGAAGACAAGGGTGGTGGCACCTCTTTGAGAAAATTAGATTGTTATTTTTTGTTCTTTCATCCTTTCCCTTATATAGCTAGGTTATCACTTAAAACCCTTGCCACATGTCACCTTCTGATTGGCTCTTAGTTTAATTGACCCAATCACATTGTGCCAAGTGTCAAACTAGATTTAATCTTGACTTTGATCATCCTACATGATTAAAAGACAAATGGCAAGCTTATGTGTAGTGCCATGTGTCACCATCTCATGGTGCCACATGTCACCCTGTGAAATGACCAAATTACCCTTGTGTCTTAGTTTTGAGTTTTCAACCCAAAATAATTATTTCTCCTCTTCTAATCAATTTATATCAAATATAAATTAATTAATTAATCTATATTAATTAATTTCTTATAATTAAATTCATATTTAAACACTTTAAATATAAATTTAACTTATACTATATATCCAATAACCTAGATTTGGTTTCAAGCCATGCTAGGGACTTTGCAATCTAATTGCAAACCAAACCTATTTAATCAATCAATTAAACTCTTTAACTTATTAATTAAATTACATGTAACTTGGTGATTACTTGTGTATGTGTGTGACTCACTAGGCTCATCACTAATTGGTAATGAGATATGATATTAACTCTTAATATCATTAGAACTATTTCTTACCATACATGATTTCTCTAAATCATTTTATGCACCTCATAGACCATGGTTAACACCTAGCATAGCATGCCATAGCCACCTAATTAGTAATAAGGAATACCTTAAATGAACCTTTTATCATATGTTACCATGCATTAGAATCTCTCTATTACAAAATCCCAATTCGAGCTGAAGTCATGGTTTATTTCAAACCTCATTTGTTATGAATATTATTGTAACACCCCTCACCCGACTACAGTGTAGCCGAGCAAAGTGTGCTACATTCGGTGCCGGAGCACCCTATCTTATCTTACTTTATTCCTTTCATATTTTGATCTCGTTATATTTTAATATTAATTATTTTTCGACGGAGAAACCAGCGGAGTTTCCCCTATTTTATTACCAGTTGACGTATTTTACTATTTACCTATTTGAAAGTTTCAATAATATTTTACAAATAAAATCTCATCAATTATTTTCATAACCATCTCATAATTTACATCTCATTCATATATCTTAATTTCATATTCATTTCCATGCATTATCTATATATTTCAAATCTGTCTTCGAATCCATACAATCTCATTCATGCTCAAATCACATAAGTAAAATTTTCAAATTTCTTTAATTTACATAATTTCATAATTTACATGATATATAAATTAAAAACCTCATTTGTTATGAATATTATTGTAACACCCCTCACCCGACTACAGTGTAGCCGAGCAAAGTGTGCTACATTCGGTGCCGGAGCACCCTATCTTATCTTACTTTATTCCTTTCATATTTTGATCTCGTTATATTTTAATATTAATTATTTTTCGACGGAGAAACCAGCGGAGTTTCCCCTATTTTATTACCAGTTGACGTATTTTACTATTTACCTGTTTGAAAGTTTCAATAATAATTTACAAATAAAATCTCATCAATTATTTTCATAACCATCTCATAATTTACATCTCATTCATATATCTCAATTTCATATTCATTTCCATGCATTATCTATATATTTCAAATCTGTCTTCGAATCCATACAATCTCATTCATGCTTAAATCACATAAGTAAAATTTTCAAATTTCTTTAATTTACATAATTTCATAATTTACATGATATATAAATTAATTACATATGAAAAAGCTAATTTACTAAATTACATTACATTTCTATTAATTACCTGCTCATAATCTACATTATAATACAATATCTAGCATTTTATACTAAATACAAAATATGATCTATATGGGCCCTATCTACATGCATTGCTGAGGAGGTGACAACCTTTGACACTCTGCAGATCTGAACTCTCAAAATTTCCAGTGAAACGTCCAGTGGGTTCTAGCTTTAGTACCTGCGCGAGGAAACAATTCCATCGCGCTAAGCATTGCTGCTTAGTGGTGCAATAATATAACAAGGAAATAATATACAAATAAAGATAGAAATAAAATATCATTCAAATAATTAAGATCTATTTATACTTCACATGCGGTTTCTAAAATTTAATATGTTTTATCCTAATTTAGTCTTCTTTGAAAGCGTTTATTTCGCCAATGTACAGTAATAATGTACAAGAAAAAAAATGATCTGAAAATAATAAATTTATGCTTATATTATTATATAAGTCTCATTTGCAATATTTATTTATTTTATAATTTTCTTTGCTAATCTTTTAGCATTTTCCCAATACTTGCTAGGTTGTCTCAGATTATCTCATAATAATTAAATATTAATATCTCATTCGATTCATTTCGATTCTTTCTAATAAATAACTATTCTAATTTATTTTAGGTCATCTTACTCATTTATTTTATTTAATTTATAATATTTTAAATTGCTAATATTCTTAACTTATCTCAATAAATTTCACTGCCCAAGTAACCTATGACAGGCTGACTAAACTGGATAACGGGTCGTTGACACTGGACACCTTGGTGCCTCGGGCCGTCATACCATGGGACGCAGAACGTCAACCACGTATGCAGTCAGTATGGCTAGAAAGCCATGATAATACATAATCGGGCGCAGAAGCCATGAATGTTGGCATAATGCCATGAATGCGGGCATAAAGCCATGAATACGGGCATAAAGCCATGAATACAGGCATAAAGCCTTCGCGATCGCTAAAACAATACCCTATTGGCATGCCAAACTATCCAATCTGACACACATGTCTAGGCAATACAAGGGCACATATATCATTAAACATTAATATATTGTGTTTTATGACTTCATTATTTCATAATAAATTTCAATTATAATTCATACATTCATTTGATCATTTATATGATCACAATTCACATCAATTATCCTTTTTATACCATTGTACTCAAAATACTTCTCCTTTCTATAATAATGAGAACTAATGTCTCATTCATACATTAATATGGTTCATTTATTCATTCTTTATGTTATTCATATTAATCACAATTCTAAACAATGGTTCACATGTACCCTTGTATTCAAAACATTTTTCCTTTTCTCATTTATACATTCAAGAATCTACTTATGTAATTGCAAATTTTATATTTCAAGTTGAGTTATTAATATTTTATGAATTCCATTTGTGATGGGCATATAAGCCCTAACTATCTATTCATATCAATTAGGTGACTTATTTTTCATGTTTCCAGTAATCCATGAAAATTTCATGGACTTCAAATTTATGCTCTTAATTTCCTTTTAACAATTTTGACTAAGATGCATAGTCCACATTTGTCATACCATTCTAAGCATTAAGCTTAGAATTGGTTCTAGGTCTTCATCTTAATTTGCTAATTATTTTGACTACTATTCACCTTACTAGTCAACCAAAATGTTGACTTTTTCTACTTAATGGATATATTAATTCTAATTACACCAAGATCCCACATTTTGAGTTTTACATTTGCTAGTATTAATTGCCAATTGCAATTTAAAGTCCCCTAAATGCATTTTCTAATTTCACATTTGAATTTCAAGTTTTGGTGTCACTATTCACCTCATTGGTCAACAAAAATGTTGACTTTTGGATAGAAAATAGGTACATTGGTTTTGACACTACAAACATACCACATTTTGCATTTAAAACTTGTTGGAAGTGATCACAATTACCATTTCTAAGCCTAACAGTAAGTGGCAGAATTTTCAGTTTTTGTACCATAAGTTTACTGTTCTATTAGGGACTGTTACAGTGGAAATTTGATGAAATGGTAAACATGAAAGTTGTTCCTTATTTTGTCTAGTTGAATTTTATTTTTTGAATCACTCCATTTGGAGTTTTTTAGCTCCAGATATGGTCCAAAAACCACAGCTGGCCGGATTTCAATTCTGCAGAATTTACCAAATCTACAGTACCATGAATAGTGACTGTAACTGCCATTTTGATTAAGTTCTGGTCATAATTTGGGGTAGGTTTCTTCATGAAAGTTGTATGTCTATGTCTTAACTTGTTGTTGTAAACATTTCAGGTCAATTTACCATTTCTACAGTGAGTTATGGCCAAATGAACAGTTACTGTTCATTTGGTCATTCTGCAGAATTGGCTTGCAGGGTACCCGGATTGGGGCCAACTTTTGGTCCACTTGCTTTGGTCTTTTGGGCATGGTTTCTTCAGCAAAAATGTGTCATTATAAGTCTAGTTTCATGTCCAATTGGCCAAACACCAATTGGACCTACACAGCTAAAGATATGGCAGTCCAAACAGGCTGGACTCACAGCCTCCCTGCTGCTGTCACTAGGCAGCATGCCCATTTCAGTTTGCCATGCAATAGTTCACTCCTAATTATGGTCAACTTACCCCAAAAGGTCATTAATTGACTATTAGAATGTTCTTTAACAATTTCCTAAGCAAAGTCAAATTTTCACTCCCAAACCCTAGCTCAAAGTCAAGGTTTTCACATATTTCCTTAGTTAACTCTTTCATTCCTTATATATATATATATATATATATATATATATATACACTTTAAACATAATCTCTAATTCACTCTAAGTCCATTTAAACAATCAAACTCATTCCTTCCTTAGGGCTGCCGAAATTCATGGTATACATACACATGAATTCTTTTCATTTAATTTACAAATTCTTGTTCACTTTAAGTCCTTAACATGGAATGAAAGGGATTTAGGTATAAATATGCACTAACCTTTTTGAAACCAACCTTGAGCTTGTTATTCTTCAAGATTTCTCCTAGAATCATAATAATCATAATCAATTATAACTTCACTTTCCTAAATTAAATATCCAATAAAAATTCAATAGCATTTCCCCTTAAATTGGACTAAACTCCTATCATAAATCTTAAATCCACAACCACCCATTAATACCCAATCTGGCAGCTTGTGCATTCAAATTTATATATAATGACCTAACCGTTAGATAAATCCCAAATTTTAACCATATATTCAAGACATCCCTATACAATATCAGTAAAAATTTTAGCATCAAATAATCTCTATATAATGAGATATCAAAACATTCATTCAACCCTTCAAAATCTGAATTTTTGCAGAAATCAGTCTTACTTAGACAGCTCATGCAAAACAATTTATATCTCATAAACTACTAGTCTAAAATTCACCAAATCTTAACCCAGCAGCTTCAACATCCCAAATATCATTTGTACCAAATTTCATAATTTTATAAGCATCCTAACTATTTATTTTTCTCAAATTTCAGTAGCAAAAATTCAGAATTCAACCTACAGACAGCTTGTGTTCAACAATATATTTCTCCAAATCCAACCATTGACCAATCACCAAATTTTAACCATAACTTCCACACATACATACCTCAAACATATCCAAAAATCAGCCGTAGATGTTGAGCCAAACTCACCTGGACGGAAGAGAAATATGCTGCCTTGCTGAACCCCTTTTTCTGCTACTGTTCATCTCCTTCTCCTTCTTCCTTTCTTTCTTTCTTTTCCTTTTCTCTCTCTTTCTCTCTTGATTCAGCCCGTATGAAGAAGGAAACTGCTGGTTTCCTTTGTTTTTTTATCTCATTTTAAGTCATTTTTATCTCTTTTTATTGGTTTGTCAAATGGTGATTGGAGGGGGCTTTTAAATGACATCATCATATGTCATAATTAAGCATTTTCCTTCATTTTCTTTTCTTCTTTTCTCTACTCATTTTCAATTCAATTTTTAGTAATATTTATTCATATTTTATGTCATATTAATTATTTACTCAACTGGACAAGTCGGCCAAAAATCACCTCTGAAGGCGAAATGACCAAAATGCCCTCCGTTTGGCTTAACGGGTCAAAATTGTCTGTACTGATTGAAAAATTTTTCTAAATATTTTCTTGGCATTCTAATGCCATAGGAACCTCAATGACTCTTCTCTGGAGTCCCAAAAATTATTTTATGAATTTTTTCCCAGGTCTAGGGCTCCTAGTTGCGAAAACTGCAACTTCCCGCTGGGTTACCCATCGCTAGGGCACCGGCTCATTTAACTTGGTTGTATTTTATTTCTAAAATTTTTACTAAATTTTTCTTATTAATATTTGAGTTAATTATGGTTTCTGACTTTAGTTTAAATATTTTTCCGGACGTTCTAGCTGTCCGAACCGACACCGGTCATCGGAACAGTAGAATGTACGGAGTTGCTACCGAGAGGGTATTACAACTCTTCCCCTCTAATTTAAATTTCATCCTCGAAATTTACTAGGTGTTTTGGGTTCTGAGATAATTCTTTTACCTTTCTATTACTCCATCTGTCTACTTCTTTTATATATATGGTACTATTTAGTCTTTTCGAATCTATCATTATACACTTAGGCATATCATAAGGGAAAGATACTTTACCTCAAATTCACATTTGGGGCTTCTTGCTCCTATCCGGCTTGGGTAACATTTGGAAGTGGTGTTACTGTTGTACTTGGTCCTTCCACAACCTCTGTCTGGGTCCGTGGTAAATTCTTCTTAGGACAATCTTTCAGACGATGGTCTATGGCCCCACATCTATAACAGGCTCCAGTCAATCCTCCTACATTCACCTTTATGCCACTGGTTACAATGACCACATTTTCTTGCTAGTCCTAACGCACTCACTACTAGTGTTTCTGGTTGATCTCTTCTGGGTATAGGCCTGGGTCTGGATCTCCTACTTTGATCAGATGTCTGACTTACCTGTTCTCTCAGCCTCTTATTACTAGACTGTCCAAATTTCCTCTTTTGCTGATCACCACTCCTCTTCTGTTCCTCTTCATGAACACAGCTAATATATTTCTTTCTGAACTCTATCAGAAAGAATTCCCAAGTTACGTCAGCTGGTGGCACTGCCTTGGTTACGACATCCCACCATCGATATGCAGCTTCTTGTAACAATGAAACTGCACACTCCAAACTCTGTTCTGGTGTGCAATGGAGCTGCTGCAAGACTCTTTCAGTCCTTTCTAACCAATACTCAGCCGCACAGAATCGTTTTCCTTTCTACCATTGAAATCTACAGCTCCATATTTCCTAATTTTTCCTAGAGGTGATTTCTGCTGAAGCGGTGGTGGAATAACCCCAGTCATCTGTCCGAAGAATTCAGTCATCTGCTCAAACAAGGCCTGTTGGGGTTATACAGGCACCTCTTGCACTAGTGGAGTAGGATCTCCCCGATTTCCAATATCACTCCCAGTCGGAATGCGGCTTACTACTTCTTCTTCTACTGCCCTCTGCGATTCTGAGTCCATACCTTAACGTAAAATAACCAAGAAAATAGATCTGCATTAGTGTCACCTCAACTCATATGAATGCAATGCATGATATGCAATCTATCTAGGTCCAGAAAAGCCTAAACCGAGCTCTGATACCACTAAATGTGACACCCCTTACCCGACTACAGTGTAGCCGAGCAAGTTATGCCACTCAGTGTGCCGGAGCACTCTATTTTATCTTAATTCATTTTTATCGTAGTTTTGAATATAACTTGTGAAATATAATTCATTTATTGAAATTGTAATTTATTTGAGGTTCCGAAAATTTTAAAGAAAATCCGGCGGAGTACCGGCTAAAAATGGAGAAAACAGTTCTTCGGAACCTGTGAAAAACACTTCTAATAATCATATTCATCTATTCACAAACTCCAATATCGAAATCTCAATATTTTTCAACCATTCGTTTCTCAATCATTCATCACATTTGATAGTCATGTAACAGTCACAGATCAATATTCACTTTTCCATAACCCTCCATGAAAGTTTCCTTTAATTTCTTCCATTTCCCATGAAATTCCACTACTAAACCCTAAGTCACCTTCACTAAAACTTGTCCCCACATCACAAGGCAACTCTAGGCAACCACAAAGAGGAGAAATTCTAGAGTTTTCACAAGCTCAATAAGTTGAGCAAAGAGGTTAGTGCTTAATTATGCATGTATATCTCTTGTTCCATGTTAAGGACTTAAAAATGAGTATGAAATTGTGGATTAAATGAATGAAACTTATGGGTATGTATGCCATGGATTTCGGCTGCCCTAAGGAAGGAATAGGATTGAGTGTTTGTGATGGACTTGGAGTGAACTAGAAACCATTTTTAAAGTGTATAAATATAAGGATAATGAACTAGTAGTTAATTAAGGTAAGTTGTGAAAATTCATAATGGGAATTAGGGTTTTAAGGGTGAAAATTGGACTTGGTATTTGAATTGATTAATGGACATTCTAGTGGTCAATTAGTGACCATTTAAGGCAAGTTAATCATAATTTGAAGTGAGTTAATGCATGGCAAAGTGAATGTGTAGGCTGCCTAAAGACAAAGAATAGGTGATCAAATTTCAGTCCACTTGGACTGCCATATCTTTGGCTGTGTTGGTCCAATTGGTATTTGGCCAATTGGACATGAAATTAGGCTTATAATGGCACATTTTTTCTGAAGAAACCATGCTCAAAAGACCAAAGCAAGTGGACCAAAAATTGGCCCAAATCCGGATACCCTGCAACAGCACCTGCAGAAATGACCAAATGAATAGTAACTGTTCATTTGGCCATAAATCACTGTAGATAAGGTCAATTGACCTGAAATTTTTACAGCAACAAGTTAAGACATAGACAAACAACTTTCATGAAGAAACCTACCCCAAATTATGACCAGAACCTAACCCAAATGGCAGTGGCAGTCACTGTTCATGTTACTGTAGATATGGTAATTTATGTAGAATGGAAATCCGGCCAGCTGTGGTTTTTGGACCATATCTGGAGCTACAAAACTCCAAATGGAGTGATTGAAAAAAGGAAATTCAACTAGACAAAATAAGGAACAACTTTCATGTTTGCCATTTCTTCAAATTCCCACTGCAACAGTGCTTAATGGAACAGTAAAATTAAGCTTCACAAACTAAAAATTCTGCTTCCCTTGGTTTAAACTTAGAAATGGTAATAGTAATCAATTCCAACAAGTTTTAAATACAAAACGTGGTATGTTTGGGGTGTTAAAACCAATACACCTAATTTCTATCCAAAAGTCAACATTTTTGTTAACCAATGAGGTGAATAGTGACACCAAAACTTGAAATTCAAAATTTGAAAAATTTAAAAGTATCAAATGCCCTAGTATACCTAACTAGATTGGTTTGGATAGTTTGGCATGCCAATAGGGTATTCTTTTAGCAGTACTACGAAAGGAAAGGCTTTGTGCCTGTATTCATGGCTTTATGCCCGTATCCATGGCTTTTATGCCTGTATTCATGGCTTTTATACCCGATTATGTGATATCATAGCTTTTAGCTATATTGACTGCATACGTGGTTGACGTTCTGCGTCCCATGGTATGACGGCCCGAGGCACCGCGGTGCCCAGTGCCAACGACCCGTTATCCAGTCCAGTCATCCAGTATAGGTTACTTGGGCAACCAAATGAATGGAAAAGTATAACTATGAACTGATTATTAAAGAAAATACGAAAATTAAGTATCAGGAATGATTACAAAAATACAAGGAAGCTCAAGATCATAAAAAAAAAAATAATTAACGAAATGCATGAAGAAGATAATATCATAAAACATGATTAGCCCTCGACTAAACAATAAGTTAGTAATTACTCATTTCTTATGAACACAATAGCAAGGAAATTATTATTTTTATTTGCATATTATATTTTCTTGTATTATTGGCACCACTAAGCTTTATGCTTAGCGTGTCGCTTTTGCAACGCGTAGGTACTGAAGATTTGGACAGAGGGCCCAGTAGACCACAGATTCGGTAAGACAGTTCATAGTTCTGCATAGTGTCCGTGTCATCTCACCGTCTACAGTTCATTGGTAGGACACTAGGCTTCATTTTGGTATTTTGTAATTGATTTTTATTTTCCTTTGTGTAAATGAAACTTATGTAATGTATTTTGATTTTCATGTAAATAATGCAAAATTGTGTTTGTAAATGGAAAAGTGAATATTGATCTGGATCATTACATGACTATCAAATGTGATGAATGATTGAGAAACGAATGGTTGAAAAATATTGAGATTTTGATATTGGAGTTTGTGAATAGATGAATATGATTATTAGAAGTGTTTTTCACAGGTTCCGAAGAACTGTTTTCTCCATTTTTAGCCGGTACTCCGCCGGATTTTCTTTAAAATTTTCGGAACCTCAAATAAATTACAATTTCAATAAATGAATTATATTTCACAAGTTATATTCAAAACTACGATAAAAATGAATTAAGATAAAATAGAGTGCTCCGGCACACTGAGTGGCATAACTTGCTCGGCTACATTGTAGTCGGGTAAGGGGTGTCACAATTATGTTCTCTTTTAATTCCAGTTCTTGATCAAAAAGATTTTCTCATCAGAAACTCTTTTCTGATTAAATCTATTTGTCCTGGCCAGGAACTTGAAACATCAAGAACAATTAAATGAACATAGGATTTTATCTCTATTTACTTAGGGTAACAAATTCCATTTTGATCAACACCTACCTCCATATATAACTAGTAGAAGCCAACACATGCCCATATACTAATACACAGTACAAGTATGAAAGCAGTATCAAACTCAAACCACCTATATACAAGATAACTGTGCTATCTCAGGTCTAAAGATTATATGCACTGATATGATTTATGACAATGCATTGACAAGAGTAAACTCCATGTGCTTATCATAAATGTCATTGGTTTGGCCTACTTATCATGCATAAGTGCCTAACATGTTTGTTATATGGCATGATGTTAGTAGTATGCCCTAGAGCATATCATTTAGCATGTATCTTATACATGTTTTTATTAATAAAAGACATTTCTACTTTTTCGTTTACATAAGATATTTATGTGTAATAGAAAAGGTCCATTGATATTTTATTAAAAATTCTATTCTTAAGTTGTTAAAAATATGAGTGACAGTATTTCTAGTACAAAGTATCATAAATAGGTTCACAATCGAGGATACTTCATAATAAGGACATGACTTATCCAGAAAGATTGTATTCATGTTTGTTCCCAAGTTATTTATATGAGATATAAATAAGATAGAATGGTGAGTCTCACGCCATATGACAAACATGGTAGGCACTTATAAATGATAAGTAGGCCGAACCAGTGACACTTATGACAAGCACATGGAGTTTACTCTTGTCAATGTTTTGTCATAAATCATATAAGTGCATATAATCTTTAGACCTGAGATAGCACAGTTATCTTGTATATAGGTGGTTTGAGTTTGATACTGCTTTCATACTTGTACTGTGTATGGGTATATGGGCATGTGTTGGCTCCTACTAGTTATATATGGAGGTAGGTGTTGATCAAGATGGAATCTGTTCCTCTAAGTAAATAGAGATAAAATCCTATGTTCATTTAATTGTTCTTGATGTTTCAAGTTCCTGGCCAGGACAGATAGATTTATTCAGAAAAGAGTTTCTGATGAGAAAAATCTTTTTAATCAAGAACTGGAATTAAAAGAGAACATAATATTCATAGCAAATGGAGTTTGGCATAAACCATGACTCCAGCTTGAGTTGGGATTTTGTAACAGAGAGATTCCAGTGTATGGTAACATATGATTATAGGTTCATTTAAGATAAACCTTATTACTAATTGGGTGGCCATGGCATGCTATGCTAGGTGCTAACCATGGTCTATGAGGTGCGTAAAACGGTTTAGAGAAATCACTTATGGTAAGAAAGAGTTCTGATGATATTAAGAGTTGATATCATATTTCATTGCCAATTAGTGATGAGCTTAGTAAGTCACACACATACATAAGTTATCACCTAATTAAATATGATTTAATTAATTAATTAAAGAGTTTAATTGATTAATTAAATAGGTTTGGTTTGTAATTAGATTGCAAAGTTCCTAGCATGACTTGAAACCAAATCTAGATTATTTGATGTATAGTATAAGTTAAATTTATATTTAAAGTGTTTAAATATGAATTTAATTAATGAGAAATTAATTAATGAAGATTAATTAATTGATTTATATTTGATATAAATTGTTTAGAAGAAGAGAAATAATTATTTTGGGTTGAGAACTCAAAATTAAGACACAGGGGCATTTTGGTCATTTCACAAGGTGGTATGTGGCACCATGAGATGGTGACACATGGATTACACATAAGCTTGCCAAATGTCTTTTAATCATGTAAGATGATTAAAATCAAGATTAAATATAGGTTTGACACTTGGTACAATGTGATTGGGTCAATTAAACCTAGAACCAATCAAGGGTGACATGTAGCAAGGGTTTAGTGTGTTGACCTAGCTATATTAGTGTTGTTATGATAAGAAAATGTAACAACCAGCTACTGTTCTCATTGGTGCCACTACCCAAGGCTCTCCCCTCTCTTCTTCTTCATCTCTCATCAATTCAAAGAGACTAGCCATCAATCTCTTGAATTAAGAACACAAGAAATTGTTTCTAGTGTCCTGTTTACATCCTTAATCTCTTAAAAGGCAGAACTTGATTTTCTAAATAATAGAAAAAGCTTTAGAATCTATTCAAGGGCTGCCATAGGTGTTCTTGGTGTAGACAAGCTAGAGGGACAACATTTGGTGTCTTGAAGACGAATCTCAAAGGCGCAAATAAACTGCAGTGCATCAAGAGGTTAGTGTGTTTGTTCTTGACTTAATCTAGGGTTCTAAAATTAATCTGATTAATTTTAAAATCTTAAATGGAAAATACAGATCCAAAAACATATTAAAAGAGTTTTAATATGTTGTTTATCATTGAAATCAAATAGATAAAAATAAATCTTGCATGATGCATGTGACCCTAGGTGAAAATTTTTGAATTCAATAGTATAAACTTGTGTTTTTCACGCTTTCGCTCTTTCAATTGGCATCAGAGCCACTATATTTGCCATTTAGATGGTTGATTATATGATTTAATTGTGTTTTGATCATGAGATGATTTATCCATTGCTGGTTGCAATGGATGTGTGGCGGCATACAAGAGATCACCATCAATGGTGCGCATGGTTTGGCTTCATGGGTGGTGCATAGGTTTGGCTTTTTAATTTGCAATTGTTATATGATCTAAAAGCTCATCCTATGTCTAATTAAATTGTTTAATTAGAATTTTAATCACACAATCAAATTTTGATTCAAATCAGAATTTTAAAATTTGTTTGAATGTGATTCAAATATGAATTTTAAAAGTTATTTGAATGTGATTCAAATCTGAATTTTTAAAGTTGTTTGAATCATATTTAATCTAATTTTTTAAAGTTATTTGAATAATATTTAGATCTGAATTTTTAAAAATTGTTTGAATGTGATTCAAATCTGATTTTTTAAAAATTGTTTGAATGTGATTCAAATCTGAATTTTTAAGGTTGTTTGAATGTAATTCAAATCTGAATTTTTAAATTTGTTTGAATGAGATTCAAATCTGAATTTTTAAATTTATTTGAATCATATTCAATTCTGGATTTTTAAGTTGAATATGAGATATTCAATTTAATTTAAGTATGTATGTTTTATTTGATTGTTAAATAGTGATATGCATGATGGATGATCATGGACTATAAAAGACCAATGTGATTGGATTTATTTCTTTTATGTTTCTTTAGGATTGTAAATTAATTAATTTATTTTAATTTATTTTGGGCATGTATTATTAAGTTTGTAATAATTTTTTTGTTGTAATTTCATTTATTTAATTTCTTGTAAATTCGCCTTGGTATGCCAAGGATTACTATGTAATAATGGATTGCAAGAAGTTCAAGGAGGTCAAGAGCATTGGTGGGACCAGTGGGAGGAATTCGAAATCAAGTGTTGATTATGTACTCCTTCAGTAACTCTTGTAAAATGAATGAATGAAATGCACCTAGGAATGCCCTGATTCAATTTTTAGTGGCTCAGAATTGAATCCCTTAGAAAGTCCATTATCATACCATATTTACTGCTTATCAATGAATGCATGAGATGTATGGGAATGTATGCAATTATATGATTTATGCATGCTAAATGGATAATGTGCAAAGTGAGACCTTAATAGTAATTAGGATGACCATAAAATCTTCTAAACAAATGATTAAGTTGGAAATGCTATGATTAATGTAATTATAACATGGGCGCTCCATTGGGGCAATTATTTTAAGAAATTTTAAATAGTTGCATAAGATGCAATTAATTTAAGAGATTTTCTTAAGAATAATTGTTAAGCTTGAGATGTTGTAAATACGTAAATGGTTTGGTGGCTAATATTGGATGTACCTGAGGACATTAAAATTATTTGCATAATTACTGGCTCAATGGGATCAACTTAACTAATGCAAGATAAGTCAATAATGGATGTACCTGAGATTTTGAGCATTAGGGGCCAGGTAAAGGATTGAACCTCACATGAGATGTGATGGGCAAGGAGTTGCTCACTTATAGTTTATTGTAATTCCAATAATGGATGTACCTGAGGATGATCAATAGAATTATAAGAATTCAATCACCCACTAGAAACCCATCCAACTAGGATTTCCGTTTTCTACTTTGGAAGTGTAGGATTCACAAGTTAGTGGGAGGACAATTTGATTAAAAGACCATAATCATTTTAGTTAATTACATGATACATTTACTAATTAATCTGATTATTTTTTGTAGTTAATTTTCTAATAATAATGAGCACAGAACAACAACCACCACCATATATTCTTGCAAAAATACTTGATCGCGATAGGTTGACAGGACCTACTCTCTATGATTGGCTAAGAAATTTGAAACTTGTCCTGAACCTTGAACATATAGGATATGTTCTAGACTCAAATGTTCCTGGTCCCTTACCTCCAGAGGCCACACAAGAGGAACATGAAACTTTGGACAAGTGGAAGGAGCATGATATGAGAGCTAAGTGTTACATGCTTGCTTCCATGAGTAATGAATTATAGAAGCAACATGAGAACATGCAGAGTGATAGTGAGATCCTCCTTCACCTACAAGAGTTGTATGGTGAGCACAGCAGGAATGCTAGGTATGAGATATCTAGGCAGCTGTTCTGTATGAGGATGTCTGAGGGACAGAATGTTAGGGATCATGTCCACAAGATGATTTGACTGATTGAGCAGTTGGAACATCTTGACTTTAACATGGATTTCCAACTACTGACGGATTTGATCCTTCAGTCCCTTCTTGAGTCTTTTGGGAATTTTGTGACAAATTTCCATATGACTAAATAGGAATGTGTGACACCCCTTACCCGACTACAGTGTAGCCGAGCAAGTTATGCCACTCAGTGTGCCGGAGCACTCTATTTTATCTTAATTCATTTTTATCGTAGTTTTGAATATAACTTGTGAAATATAATTCATTTTAAGCCATTTATCGAAATTTTTATTTATTTGAGGTTCCAAAAATTTTAAAGAAAATCCGGCAGAATACCGGCTAAAAATGTAGAAAACCGTTCTTTGGAACCTGTGAAAAACACTTTCTATATTCATATTCAATCATCTCAATTCCATTTATCAAAATCTCAACATTTTTCAACCATTCATTTCTCAATCATTCATCACATGTGATAATCATTTATAGATTACAGATACACATTCACTTTTCCATTTACAAACACAATTCTCATTATTTACATGAACATCAAATTACATTTCATAAGTTCATTTACACATGAGAAAATAAATCAATTACAAAATACCAAAATGACACCTAGTGTCCTACCAATGCACTACAGACGGTGAGGTGACACAGACACTATGCAGAACTGTGAACGGCCTTACTCAATCTGTGGTCTACTGAGCCCTCTGTCCAAATCTTTAGTACCTACGCGTTGCAAAAGCGACGCGCTAAGCATAAAGCTTAGTGGTGCCAATAATACAAGAAAATATAATATGCAAATAAAAATCATAATTTCTTAGCCATTGTGTTCATAAGAACTGAATAATTACCAACTTAATGTTTAGTCGAGGGCTAATTACGTTTTATGATATTAACTTCTTCATGCCTTTTGTTAATTATTTTCTTCATGATCTTGAGTTTCTTTGTATTCTATCATAATCATTCCTGATATTTAATTTTCGTATTTTCTTTAACAATCAGTTCAATTACAGTTATACTTTTCCATGCCCAAGTAACCTATCTTGAACTCTCGGATCGGATAACGGGTCGTTGGCGCTGGACACCGCGGTGCCTCGGGCCGTCATACCATGGGACGCAGAACGTCAACCACGTATGCAGTCAGTATGACTAAAAAGCCATGATATCACATGATCGGGCATAAAAGCCATGAATACTGGCATAAAAGCCATGAATACGGGCATAAAGCCATGAATACAGGCATAAAGCCTTTCGTAGTACTGCTAAAATAATACCCTATTGGCATGCCAAACTATCCAAACCAATCACATTAGGCCTACTAGGGCATTTTGCATTTTTAAGTTTCACATTTTTGAATTTCAAGTTTTGGTGTCACTATTCACTTCATTAGTCAAACAAAAAGTTGAATTTTGCATAGAAAGTAGGTACATTGGCTTTGGCACTTCATACATATCACATTTTTCATTTAAAACTTGTTGGAAGTGATCACCATTACCATTTCTAGGCTTAAACCAAGGGAAACAAAATTTTCAGTTTTTGAAGCTTAACTTTACTGTTCCATTAAGCACTGTTACAGTGGAAATTTGAGGAAATGGTAAACATGAAAGTTTTTCCTTATTTTTTCTAGTTGAATTTATTTTTTTGAATCACTCCATTTGGAGTTTTGTAGCTCAAGTTATGGCCAAAATAAGTTTACTGTTCACGTGTACTGTTCATGCTGATATTTTGGGTTTTGACAGATTTTGGTCCAAATTTGGTCAGTAATTTGACCAAGTAAAATTCATAATTTGGTCTAATTTTCTTCATATGAAATGTTCTACCATGTCTTAGGTTTCCATCGGTTCAAGAATTGCCTAAATCCGAGTTTTCTAGAGGGAGTTATAGTCATCCAAACATTACTGCTCAAATGAAAATCTGCAGAGTTGCAAGTTTGATAACTCAACTTTGCCCAATAATTTGAATGGGTTAGTGGAATAATTTGGGGTGATGTTCTTCATGAAAGTTGTTTGTCTATATCCTATCTTGTTGCTGTAAAAATTTCAGGTCAATTGACCATATCTACAGTGAGTTATGGCCAAATGAACAGTTACTGTTCATTTAGTCATTTCTGCAGGTGCTGGTTGCAGGGTATCCGGAATGGGGCCAACTTTTGGTCCTCTTTCTTTGGTCTTTTGGGCATGGTTTCTTCAGAAAAAATGTGCCATTACAAGCCTAGTATCATGTCCAATTGGCCAAACACCAATTGGACCAACACAACTCAAGATATGGCAGTCCAAGTGGACTGAAATTTCAATCACCCTGCTGCTGTCCCTAGGCAGCCTACACTTTCCCTTTGCCATGCTATATTTCAGTCCAAATTGTGGTCAACTTACCTAAAATGGTCACTAATTGACCATTAAAATGTTCTCTAACAATTTCCTAAGCCAAGTCAAATTTTCACTTCTAAAAACCCTAATTTCCATATGAGTTTTCACAACATGCTTTAATTAACTATCTCATTCACTATCCACATGCATACATGGTTTAAATATAATCTCTAATCCACTTTAAGTCCATCAAAACACTCCATTATTGTTCCTTCAATAGGGCTGCCGAAATCCATGGTATGTATACACATAATTTTTGTTTATTTAAGTTACAAATCTTCACTCAATTCAAGTCACTATCATGGAATATAAGAGTTTTAAGTAAATAGGAGCACTAACCTTTAGGTGGCAGATTTTTCAAGCTACCCAAACTCCTTCTTTCTTCTTCTTTTGGCTGCCTAGAGGTTGCTCAAGTTGCTAGGTTAATTTTTTGTGAAGCTAGGTTATGATTTTGTTGGGTAGAAATGGGTGATTCAAGCTTTGAAAAGCTTGAATATACTTAGCTATGGAAGAAGAGGTTCACGTCCAAATGAAGAAGAAGAACCAGAAAATTTGTTTCTTCATTTGTCATTTTTCTCTTTTTAATTTGGCTTGTTGGGTTGTGATTGGTGGAAGCCTTCCAAATGACATCATGTGATGTCATATTTAGGTTTTTCTTTCATTTTCTTTTCTTCTTTTCTCTACTCATTTTCACTTTAATTTTTAGTAATATTTATTCATATTTTATGTCATATTAATTATTTACTTAACTGGACAAGTCGGTCAAAAATCACCTCTGAAGGCGAAATGACCAAAATGCCCTCCGTTTGGCTTAACGGGTCAAAATTGTCTGTACCGATTGAAAATTTTTTCTAGGTATTTTCTTGGCATTCTAATGCCATGGGAACCTCAATAACCCTTCTCTGGAGTCCCAAAAATTATTTTATAATTTTTCCCCCCGGTCTAGGGCTCCTCGTTGCGAGAACCGCAACTTCCCTCTGAGTTACCCCTCGCTAGGGCACCGGCTCATTTAACTTGGTTGTATTTTATTTCTAAAATTTTTACTAAATTTTTCTTGTTAATATTTGAGTTAATTATGATTCCTGACTTTAGTTTAAATATTTTTCCGGACGTTCTAGTCCTGACCGACACCGATCATCGAACAAAGAGAATGTACGGAGTGCTACCGGGAGGGTGTTACAACTCTTCCCCTCTAATTTAAATTTCGTCCTCGAAATTTACCTGACTTAAGTAATCGGGGAGTTGCTACCTTCCTGTTTCTTCACTTCCTTGTATCACCTCATCAGTGTCGGGGTTTGGCTCTTTCTGAGCTTCCATAGCATATACTTGTGGTGCCACCATGACTTCAGGCTTTTCAACTGTCTCAGAAACAATCTTCTGTGAAATGTCAGCCGTTTCTGCTCTACCCGATCTTTTACCCCTTTGAACTATAGGGGAAGATCTATCAACTTGTACCGGAGCTATTGAACCACTCCTCTGAGGGCAATCTCTTATGAAATGATCCGTAGCCCTACACTTGAAACATTCTCCAGTTAACAGTCGACACTCCCCTCTATGTTTTCTACCACAATGCATACATTCAGGTACTGGGGTTGATCCCCTTGTTATTGTGCCCGGGGAACTAGCTATAGATATTCCAATCTGGCCTCTGTGGTCCTGTGTCTGATCTTGTGAACCAGAACCCTTAAACTTCTTACTATCAGTCGGTATACTTGACTGTCCTGGTCCAAATTCCCTCTTATGCTGCCTATCTTTCCTATTTTGTTCATTTATTCTCACTTTCTCCACTTTTAATGCAGCTTCCACTAGCTTGGTGAAGTCAGTGATTCCCAAGGCAGTGAGCTGGATCTTGATGTTGTCATTTAGTCCCTCTTCAAATCTCTTACATCTTTCAGCTTCATTAGGGACTATCTCCCTTCCATAGCAGCTTAATCGAACAAATTCCTTCTCATATTCGGCCACTGACAACTGTCTCTGCCTCAAGTTAATGAATTCCCTTCTTCTCTCTTCCAGGTATACAGTACCCACATATTTCTTCTTGAATTCGGAGAGAAAGAAGTCCCAAGTTACTATTTCCTGCTGTACTTCACTGGACACAATGTCCCACCACTCGTATGCATCATCTTGTAACAGAGATATGGCAGCTTCTAGGTTTTGCTCTGGAGTGCAGTGGAGTTGTTTTAGAACTCACTGCTCGCTCAACCAATTCCTACCGCAACAGAATCATCTTCTCTCTTGCCATAGAAGTCCACTGCTCCAAACTTTCTTAGCCTTTCCAGGTGTGATTTCTGCTGTGGAGCTGGTGGTGGTGGTGGTGCTGGCATTACTCCAGCCATTTGTCTAAAGAAATCGGCCATTTGTTGGAACATGGCCTGTGGAGGCTGAGCAGGCTCTGCCTGAGCTGGTGGAGTAGGTTCTCCCCTACCCCCAGTCTCAGCTGCTACAGGTGGAGCATGACTCTCCACTTCCTCCTCGACTGCTCTCTGTGATGAAGGATCCATATCCTATTCAAAATAAGAAAGACAAACAGATCTGCATTAGTGTCACCTCGACTCTTACAAATGCAATGCATGGTATGGACTCAATCTAGGCCCAGAAACGCCTAAACCGTGCTCTGATACCACTAAATGTGACACCCCTTACCCGACTACAGTGTAGCCGAGCAAGTTATGCCACTCAGTGTGCCGGAGCACTCAATTTTATCTTAATTCATTTTTATCGTAGTTTTGAATATAACTTGTGAAATATAATTCATTTTAAGCCATTTATCGAAATTTTATTTATTTGAGGTTCCAAAAATTTTAAAGAAAATCCGGCAAAATACCGGCTAAAAATGGAGAAAACCGTTCTTCGGAACCTGTAAAAAACACTTTCTATATTCATATTCAATCATCTCAATTCCATTTATCAAAATCTCAACATTTTTCAACCATTCATTTCTCAATCATTCATCACATGTGATAATCATATATAGATTACAGATACACATTCACTTTTCCATTTACAAACACAATTCTCATTATTTACATGAACATCAAATTACATTTCATAAGTTCATTTACACATGAGAAAATAAAATCAATTACAAAATACCAAAATGACACCTAGTGTCCTACCAATGCACTGCAGACGGTGAGGTGACATAGACACTATGCAGAACTGTGAACGGCCTTACTCAATCTGTGGTCTACTGAGCCCTCTGTCCAAATCTTTAGTACCTATGCATTGCAAAAGCGACGCGCTAAGCATAAAGCTTAGTCGTGCCAATAATACAAGAAAATATAATATGCAAATAAAAATGTAACACCCCTAAGTTCGGTAGTGCGTTATGCTGCTCCGGTGACCAGTGTTGTCCGGACAGCTAGGATGCCTAGAACTACACTTCAATAATGAGTGAGGAGACATAAAATAATAAAATACAAGAAAAGAAAATACAAGAAAAACAAAGGAAAAATAATAGCAAAGAAATGTGATCAAGTTAAGCGAGCCGGGAAACCTAGCGATGGGTGACCGCACTGGGAAGTCACGGCGTGGACCGTTGACTAGCCCTGGATTGCGGGGAACCCTAGAAAACATTTTTAGGACTTAAATAGACCCTTATTGAAGAGTAAATATCATTAGAAAGATCAAAGAAAAATTAAATAATTAGTACAAAGAAAAGTGAGAAATCAAAAAATGGACAAAACTCGGTGTTACCGAAAAATCGGGAATGCAACCCGAACAGGGGCATTATGGTCATATGACATCCCGAATTGTCTTTTGACCTAAATTTCCATTAAAAATAAATAATATTACACTTAGAAAATGAAATGAAAAATTAATTTAGTGGTACCTAAAGTAAATAGCCAAAAATGGGGTGGAAATGGTGTAAATAACACATTAAACTTATAATATGATTAAATAATGTGAGTGGGCCACTAAAGGATTAAACTAAAGGCATAATGGGGCAGGTGTACACCCATTATCCCATCTATACTTCATCTTCCTCATTTGAATTCCTTCATGCCGATTTGAGAAAGAAGAAAACCACCATGGCCGTTTCACTCAAGCTCACTTAACCTCTCCATTTTCAACTCCAATCACTTAGGTTCCTTCATGAAAAATTGTTTACACATCACAAGGAAGGGTTTGATACTAAAATCAAGAAGTTTGGTGAAGGTTTAGCAAGTTCCAACCATAAGGTAAGTTAGCATTTTGAAGATAGCTTTGTTAAACTTTGTGTGCATGTTATGGGTGTTGAATTTGTGAAGGAAATTTTTAAGTTGAAGAGTTATTGAGATATCCATTTTTGGGCAGTCATGTAGTCATGTATTTGATGAGATAATTGTGCATATATTTGATGGGAAATGATGTTGGTTATGGTGATTTAATAACTTAGTGAATTACTTCATATGTATATGGTGATTTTGCATTTAGAATGGAAATTGATGAATTGTAGGACACTTTGGTGTTGAGGGACATTTTCGGCAGCCTTGGAACTCTTGGATAAGTATATGTGTTCATGAAGATATGGGCAGAATTGTGGCATTAAGGATAGATGGATATGTATATAGATTGATATTGTAAAGTGTATGTAAGATTTGTAATGGTTAGGTGTGTATGTGATTGTACTTAGAACTTGTAAATGTGAATTATATTTGGTGTGTTGCGGATAATTGTAATCTGCCCAAAGTAATGTTAATGTAAAGTGGAATATGTTTTTGGTAATGTACCAAAACAGATTTGGTAGGGAAGTAAACATATTGCAAGGTAAGTGTGTGATTGATGTGTGTTTAAGCAAGGTAACTAAGGGCAGTGTACATTTTAGCCAATAAGTTTAAATGTGTAACCTCAATTGGTATGAGACCAATTGGAGGTGGAACTAGGCACAAAATGTGCCAACTTTCATTGAGAAAGCATACCAAAATTCTGCTTGCAAGGTGACCTAAGAAAATGACCAATTCGGATTAGGTACAATTAGGACCTGAAAAATGACCAATTGGGCAGCAGTGAGTGTTTAGGCCATAACTCACTCAAAACAGGTCCAATTAACCTGAAATTTTAACCATGAATATTTAAGACCCATACCTACAAGTCTTATGAAGACACCAAAACCCAGAAATGAGCAGAAGCAAGTCAAAAAGCTTGCACAACTTTGGGTCCAAAAACTGGCCGAACCAAAGTTGACCAAATTGACCTAAAATTGACCTAATTTGATGCCATTTGACCAGCAATAGTGTAATGACCATAACTTGGTCTACTTAACTCGGATTGACCTAAAATTTTGCCCCGCATGCAATAAGACATAGATCTACAAGTTTGTAGTTTTGACCGAAACCCAAAAACCGAGGGAAATAGGTCGTCCGACTAGGTTAAACTAGTATTCCGAAATCCAGCAATTTGCAATGAAATGCAAGAAAACACAATATACATAGAATTGAGTTTGGTAACACGTACCAACCCTAAAACCCTATCGAATGTGACATATAAAGGACACTAAAACCTAATTTACCTAGAAAACATCGAGGGTCGGTATATTAGGTGATTAAGCAAATAAAGGTATTCAGTGAATTGTTTATCGAACATTATCGTTAGAGGCAAATTAATCTAGTACTGAAACACTTCAAATTGTGTTTCTCAGTTACCAAAGACTCAGGAAAAGGGAAGGAAGTACTGAGTCCAGAACTGGAGACAGTTATCAGAGGTTTGTGCACAACAACTATTTCTTTTGAATTATTTTCAATTGAAATAAATATTGACTATTTGTATATTATTGTTTTAAATTGTGGAAATGTATTTGAATGAATATTTATTGCTTGAAAAGCATTGTAAATGATTTGAAACTGTGAGAAATTGTTTGAATAACATTGATGGATACTTATTGATTTAAAAGCATTGGAAATGGTTTGAAAGCACAGCTATCATGTATATTGATTGTATTCCTCATTAGCTTGTCTAGTGGGACAAATTGAATTCCCTCTCTGGCTGAAGTGTTGAGGTGTGTGCCTGTTGAGGACGAATTGGATGAGTACTCATATTTTTGCTAGCTAGCTATGTTATTCCTCATTAGTCATCGACTTTTGGGACTAATTGAATACCTCATTAGCCATTGGCTTTTGGGACGAATTGAACTATGGATCATGATTAAGCTGTGTGTGATTTATTGATATGTATTGTGAGATTTTGAAATGGATTTAAACTCTCATTGACATATACTGTCTTTTGAATTCAACCATGATCTGACTTATTGAAAATTATTGTGATATTGACAAATGGAGTTTAAATTCTTATGAACAATTACTGTCTTGAAATTGACTATGGTTTTAAATATCCACTATTTACATGACTTATGAATTGTGATTTAAATTGTATTTGGTTAATGTTGTGCACCACTGAGACATTGTCTCAGCGATAGCTTTCTATTGCTATCGCAGGTAGAGAGACGGACAGGGCAGCAGACTAGGCTGCTAGTACATCCAGCGAGGGATTACCTAGTATAATAAGTATACCAGTATTTTGTATTTTGTAATGTAATGTATGTCCACTGTATGTACATATTGTTTTTGGTTTTGAGCAGCTGTAAATAAAAATTGTACATTGAAGTTGTAAAATAATTATGAGTTATTTTGACTTGTAAAATTGTATTATATTTTCTCTATCTCAGTTCTTGAAAAATTACTGTGAATTTGACTTGAGAAATGTGTTGAGTTGAGATAAATGTTGAAGTTGAGATTTGGAAATTATTGAAGTGTTTCTTTACAGGTTTTCTGAAGAACTGTTTTATCCAAAATACAGATGGCACTCTGCCAAATTTTTACAGAAATTCCAAATAATTCAAGTGTGTTAGTTCTATCACTTCAGTTCAAAAAGGTTTTTAACGCCTGTAAATAGTGCTCACCACTATAAAAGAAATAAGAAAAGTTTGTAAAATCCCTTGTAGTGTATTTAATGGGTTATCAGTAGACGGAGTTGGTAATTCATTAGGTATACTACGGGATCATGATATGCCTTACAGAGGGGTAGGGTGTGACATGTTTTAGTGGTATCAGAGCAAAGTTTTTAAATTCTGTTTTCACCTGTTATTTGAATATTCTTTCTTCATAGTACAACTGCTCAATATCATTGTTTGATACATACAGTACATTACATTATAAATATGCACTAACGGGAGGAAATCTCCTTGTGTTATTTGTTCAGGAGGTCTAAAATCCTCGCATTGAATATGGAAGAGAGTGATCGTTCAGTCGATCAATCTATTGAGGCTGAGGTGCAAGGGGATGCCCCAGGCCTACATAATGTTAGTGGTTCAAGAAGACCACTGCAGCATCGCAGTTTCCTACTCAGTTCGCTCAGATGGCTGCAATGTTTCAACAAATGGCTGGCAATGTACCTACTCAAGTCCCAATACAGACACCAGTGGTACAACCACAGTCTCCTACTAGGCAGTATGATAAATTGATGAAATATGGGGCTATAGAGTTTAAGGGGATAGTAGATCCTTTAGAAGCTGAACAATGGTTAGAGAGGATGGATAGGGTGTTCAAGAAGCTACAATGTACAGAAGAGCTTAGATTTGAATACTCAGTGTCCTTACTACAGGGGGATGCTTATGACTGGTGGAAAACCATTCCCCATAGTCTGGTAGAACCTATAGTGCTAACATGGAATGACTTCCTCAGGGAATTCAGGCAGAAATATGTCCCTGATGCTTATGTAGACCAGAAACTGCAAGAATTCCTAAGTTTGAAACAGGGGGGCAGATCAGTGGCTGAGTATGAAAGAGAATTTTCCCGCCTGAGCCATTATGCAGTAAGTTTGCTTGCTATCAGCAGGGAGAGATGCAAGAGGTTTGAAACTGGCTTGAAGCCCAGTATCAGAGTACAAGTGGTTGGCTTTAAACACACTAACTTCTCTGAACTTGTTTCTCAAGCCCTAGAGTTGGAAAGAATTGAGTTTGAGACTGCTCCTGAGAAAAAGAGATCAGAGAAGACAGAGAAAGAGGGAAAATCAGTAGAACAGAGTTCCAGTGGTCATATTGGAAAGAGGAAGAACTATGGGGGACATGGCAGAGGTGGCAAGAAATCTGGTAGGGGAAGATATTCAGGACAGAGACCTCCCCTATCTGGTCAGCAGAGTACCAGAGGTTCCTACCCTCCCCGCCAATGTGAAACTTATGGAAAAAATCATGGTGGGATATGCTATAAGGCTATTGGAGCCTGTTATAACTGTGGAGGCACCGGACACTTTGCCAAGGACTGCACCAGTAGTCGCAGAGTTGGACCACCTCCTACTACTGCAGAAGGGTCAGTTCAGAGCCCTGTCACCAGAAGTTCACAACCACCCAGCAGAGGTAGAGGCAGGGGTAGAGGTAACCCAGCAGGCAGCCAAGGTACAATGAAACATTCAGAGCAAGACAGTGCTCCGGTCAGAGTCTATGCAATGAGACAGAGGGAAGAGGCCGAGACATCTGATGTTGTGGCTGGTACCTTCTCAACTTTTAACCAAAATGTGTTTGTGTTATTTGATCCGGGCTCTACCCATTCTTATGTGAGTGCTAGCATCATTGATTGCATTGCTGTTCCATGTACAAAAATGGACTTTTAGGTGCTAGTAACAAGTCCACTAGGACAGGAAGTTAGGGTTAATAGGATGTATAGAGATTGTCCTTTGGTGATCCAAGGACACACTTTCCTGTCTGATTTCATTGAAATGCCCTTCAGAGATTATGATATCATCTTGGGCATGGATTGGTTAGCTAGGCATCATGCCATGATTGATCAGAGGTCAAGACAGTCACTTTTGGCCTTCCTCAGTACAATGATGTGGTAATACATGGGGAGAGGCAGTTATTGCCATCAAACATCATTTCGGCTGCACTAGCCAGAAAAATGATCATAAAGGGGTGTGAAGCCTACTTGGCACATCTGGTAGACACCCAAGTGGGGAGTCCAGCATTGAAGGACATCCCTACAGTATATGACTTTCCAGATGTGTTTCCTGATGAATTGCCAGGATTACCTCCGGAAAGAGAAGTGCAGTTTGAAATTAATGTTATGCCTGGTGTGGATCCAATCTCCATAACACCATACAGAATAGCACCAGCGGAGTTGAAGGAGTTGAAGATACAGTTGCAAGAATTACTTGAAAAGGGCTTCATCCGCCCTAGTGTGTCACCATGGGGAGCACCAGTGTTGTTTGTTAAGAAGAAGGATGGTACTCTCCGCTTATGCATTGACTACCAGCAGTTGAATAAGGTGACAATAAAGAACAGATATCCATTGCCTCGCATTGATGATCTGTTTGATCAGTTGAAGGGTGCAGCTGTATTCTCCAAAATTGATTTGCGATCTGGTTATTATCAGTTGAAGGTGCAAGAGCAGAGTATTCCAAAAACTGCTTGCAGAACTCGATATGGCCACTATGAGTTTCTAGTAATGCCATTCGGGTTAACAAATGCTCCAGCTGCTTTCATGGATCTGATGAACACTATCTTCAGACCATATCTTGATCAATTTGTGGTGGTGTTTATTGATGACATTTTGATATATTCAAGGAATGCAGAGGAGCATGACAGACATCTGCGGATTGTACTGCAAACTTTAAGGGAGAAACAACTATACGCCAAATTGTCGAAATGTGAATTTTGGCTGAAAGAAATCTCCTTTTTGGGACATGTTGTGTCAACTGAAGGGATCAAGGTAGATTCCAGCAAGGTAGAAGCTATCCTTAATTGGAAGCCGCCCAGGAACATCACAGAAATTCGCAGTTTTCTGGGTTTAGCTGGATATTACCGTCGGTTTGTGAAGGGATTTTCTATGTTATCTTCTCCACTGACCAAACTGCTTCAGAAAGATGTAAAATTTCAGTGGACAGATAAATGTCAGCAAAGTTTTGATGAGTTGAAGAGGTGTTTAACTGAAGCTCCAGTCCTCACGTTACCTACTCCGGGTAAAGAATACACAGTTTATAATGATGCTTCTCACAATGGGTTAGGCTGTGTACTGATGCAAGATCGGAATGTCATTGCTTATGCATCACGCCAGCTGAAACCGCATGAGGGGAACTACCCAACACATGATCTGGAGTTAGCAGCTATTGTTTTTGCTCTGAAGATCTGGAGACACTATTTGTATGGGGAGAAATGCTACATTTACACAGATCACAAGAGCTTGAAGTACTTAGGCACCCAGAAGGAATTGAATTTGAGGCAGAGGAGATGGTTAGAACTCATTAAAGACTATGATTGCTTAATAGACTATCAGCCGGGGAAAGCAAATGTGGTGGCTGACGCCTTAAGTCGCAAGACTATGGCAAGTCTCAGAGTTTCTTCCATGTCCATGGTATATGAATTGAAAGCACAGCATGCCAGTTTAGAGATTGACGATGAGGGACAGATAGTAGTTGCTTGGCATGTACAGCCAGTGTTGATTGATCAGATCAGAATGGCTGCTCAGAGTGATGAAAAGTATCAGAAGCTACTGAAAGAAGTCCAGCAGGGCAAGAAACCTGAATTCTCTATGAGAGATGATGGTTTATTGCTACATCAGGGCAGAGTGTGCGTTCCTAGTGATGTGGAATTGAGACAAATCATTATGAAGGAAGCACATGAGTCTCCTTTGCTATGCACCCTGGTGGAACTAAAATGTACAGAGGGCTGAAAGAGCATTACTGGTGGATGAGCATGGAAAGAGATATAGCTGAATTCGTTTCCAAATGCCTAACTTGTCAGCAAGTAAAGGCAGAAGATCAAGTTCCAGCTGGTTTGTTACATCCTTTGTCAGTACCAGAATGGAAATGGGAACGAATAACTATGGATTTTGTTACAGGACTTCCAAGGATACAAAGTAGTCATGATGCAGTATGGGTTATAGTTGACAGATTGACCAAGTCTGCTCACTTTTTGCCAGTTCGGATGGACTATAGCCTGGAAAGATTGGCCAGATTGTACATATATGAGATTGTAAAACTGCATGGAGTGCCAGTATCAATTGTGTCTGACAGAGATCCTAGGTTCACTTCTAGATTCTGGGGTAGTCTTCAGAGAGCCCTCGGAACTAGATTGAACTTCAACACAGCATTCCACCCATAGACAGATGGCCAGTCTGAGAGGATTATTCAGATATTGGAGGATATGCTACGGGCTTGTGTGATTGAATTTGAAGGTAGTTGGGATACACACTTGCCTTTGATTGAGTTTGCTTATAACAATAGCTACCAACAAGTATTGGGATGCCTCCATATGAAGCTTTGTATGGTAGAAAGTGCAGAACTCCCCTGTGTTGGGATGAGGTAGGTGAAAGGAAGATGATTGGGCCAGAAATTGTTCAGCAGACAGAAGAAAAGATCAGATTGATTAGAGATAGACTCAAGGCTGCATCAGACCGTCAGAAGTCCTATGTTGATATGAAAAGAAGAGATATTGAGTACGCAGTGGGTGATAAGGTATTCCTCAAAGTTTCTCCTTGGAAGAGGATTATGAGATTTGGCAGAAAGGGGAAACTGAGTCCTCGTTTCATCGGACCAAATGAAGTTCTGGAAAGAGTGGGTCCTTTGGCATATCGGTTGGCATTACCTCCAGAGCTAGCAAGGATACACAGTGTCTTCCATGTGTCCATGTTAAGGAGGTACAGATCTGACCCATCTCATGTACTATCAGTTGAAGAGATTGAAGTAAATCCAGACCTCTCATATGAGGAAGAACCCATAAAAATTCTGGCTTATGAGGTGAAACAGCTGAGGAACAAACAGATACACCTAGTTAAAGTGCTGTGGAACCATCATTCAGCCCAGGAAGCTACTTGGAAACGTGAAGAGGATATGAGGAGACAACACCCATAGCTGTTCAGAGACTAATACCAGGTAAAATTTCGAGACGAAATTTATTTAAGGGGGAGAGAATTGTAACACCCCTAAGTTCAGTAGTGCGTTCTGCTGCTCCGGTGACCAGTGTTGTCCGGACAGCTAGGATGCCTAGAACTACACTTCAATAATGAGTGAGGAGACATAAAATAATGAAATACAAGAAAAGAAAATACAAGAAAAACAAAGGAAAAATAATAGCAAAGAAATGTGATCAAGTTAAGCGAGCCGGGAAACCTAGCGATGGGTGACCGCATTGGAAAGTCACGGCGTGGACCGTTGACTAGCCCTGGACTGCGGGGAACCCTGGAAAACATTTTTAGGACTTAAATAGACCCTTATTGAAGAGTAAATATCATTAGAAAGATCAAAGAAAAATTAAATAATTAGTACAAAGAAAAGTGAGAAATCGAAAAACAGACAAAACCCGGTGTTACCGAAAAATCGGGAATGCAACCCGAACAGGGGCATTATGGTCATTTGACATGTCGAATTGTCTTTTGACCTAAATGTCCATTAAAAATAAATAATATTACACTTAGAAAATGAAATGAAAAATTAATTTAGTGGTACCTAAAGTAAATAGCCAAAAATGGGGTGGAAATTGTGTAAATAACACATTAAACTTATAATATGATTAAATAATGTGAGTGGGCCACTAAAGGATTAAACTAAAGGCATAATGGGGCAGGTGTACACCCATTATCCCATCTGCACTTCATCTTCCTCATTTGAATTCCTTCATGCCGATTTGAGAAAGAAGAAAACCACCATGGCCGTTTCACTCAATCTCACTTAACCTCTCCATTTTCAACTCCAATCACTTAGGTTCCTTCATGAAAAATTGTCTACACATCACAAGGAAGGGTTTGATACTAAAATCAAGAAGTTTGGTGAAGGTTTAGCAAGTTCCAACCATAAGGTAAGTTAGCATTTTGAAGATAGCTTTGTTAAACTTTGTGTGCATGTTATGGGTGTTGAATTTGTGAAGGAAATTTTTAAGTTGAAGAGTTATTGAGATATCCATTTTTGGGCAGTCATGTAGTCATGTAGTTGATGAGATAATTGTGCATATATTTGCTGGGAAATGATGTTGGTTTTGGTGATTTAATAACTTAGTGAATTACTTCATATGTATATGGTGATTTTGCATTTAGAATGGAAATTGATGAATTGTAGGACACTTTGGTGTTGAGGGAAATTTTCGGCAGCCTTGGAACTCTTGGATAAGTATATGTGTTCATGAAGATATGGGCAGAATTGTGGCATTAAGGATAGATGGATATGTATATAGATTGATATTGTAAAGTGTATGTAAGATTTGTAATGGTTAGGTGTGTATGTGATTGTATTTAGAACTTGTAAATGTGAATAATATTTTGTGTGTTGAGGATAATTGTAATCTGCCCAAAGTAATGTTAATGTAAAGTGGAATATGTTTTTGGTAATGTACCAAAACAGATTTGGTAGGGAAGTAAACATATTGCAAGGTAAGTGTGTGATTGATGTGTGTTTAAGCAAGGTAACTAAGGTCAGTGTACATTTTAGCCAATAAGTTTAAATGTGTAACCTCAATTGGTATGAGACCAATTGGAGGTGGAACTAGGCACAAAATGTGCCAACTTTCATTGAGAAAGCATACCAAAATTCTGCTTGCAAGGTGACCTAAGAAAATGACCAATTCGGAATAGGTACAATTAGGACCTGAAAAATGACCAATTGGGCAGCAGTGAGTGTTTAGGCCATAACTCACTCAAAACAGGTCCAATTAACCTGAAATTTTAACCATGAATAGTGAAGACCCATACCTACAAGTCTTATGAAGACACCAAAACCCAGAAATGACCAGAAGCAAGTCAAAAAGCTTGCACAAGTTCGGGTCCAAAAACTGGCCGAACCAAAGTTGACCAAATTGACCTAAAATTGACCTAATTTGATGCCATTTGACCAGCAATAGTGTAATGACCATAACTTGGTCTACTTAACTCGGATTGACCTAAAATTTTGCCCCGCGTGCAATAAGACATAGATCTACAAGTTTGTAGTTTTGACCGAAACCCAAAAACCAAGGGAAATAGGTCGTCCGACTAGGTTAAACTAGTATTCCGAAATCCAGCAATTTGCAATGAAATGCAAGAAAACACAATATACATCGAATGTGACATATAAAGGACACTAAAACCTAATTTACCTAGAAAACATCGAGGGTCGGTATATTAGGTGATTAAGCAAATAAAGGTATTCAGTGAATTGTTTATCGAACATTATCGTTAGAGGCAAATTAATCTAGTACTGAAACACTTCAAATTGTGTTTCTCAGTTACCAAAGACTCAGGAAAAGGGAAGGAAGTACTGAGTCCAGAACCGGAGACAGTTATCAGAGGTTTTTGCACAACAGCTATTTCTTTTGAATTATTTTCAATTGAAATAAATATTGACTATTTTTATATTATTGTTTTAAATTGTGAAAATGTATTTGAATGAATGTTTATTGCTTGAAAAGCATTGTAAATGATTTGAAACTGTGAGAAATTGTTTGAATAACATTGATGGATACTTATTGATTTAAAAGCATTGGAAATGGTTTGAAACCACAGCTATCATGTATATTGATTGTATTCCTCATTAGCTTGTCTAGTGGGACGAATTGAATTCCCTCTCTGGCTGAAGTGTTGAGGTGTGTGCCTGTTGAGGACGAATTGAATGAGTACTCATATTTTTGCTAGCTAGCTATGTTATTCCTCATTAGTCATCGACTTTTGGGACGAATTGAATACCTCATTAGCCATTGGCTTTTGGGACGAATTGAACTATGGATCATGATTAAGCTGTGTGTGATTTATTGATATGTATTGTGAGATTGTGAAATGGATTTAAACTCTCATTGACATATACTGTCTTTTGAATTCAACCATGATCTGACTTATTGAAAATTATTGTGATATTGACAAATGGAGTTTAAATTCTTATGAACAATTACTGTCTTGAAATTGACTATGGTTTTAAGTATCCACTATTTACATGACTTATGAATTGTGATTTAAATTGTATTTAGTTAATGTTGTGCACCACTGAGACATTGTCTCAGCGATAGCTTTCTATTGCTGTCACAGGTAGAGAGACGGACAGAGCAGCAAACTAGGCTGCTAGTACATCCAGCGAGGGATTACCTGGTATAATAAGTATACCAGTATTTTGTATTTTGTAATGTAATGTATGTCCACTGTATGTACATATTGTTTTTGGTTTTGAGCAGTTGTAAATAAAAATTGTACATTGAAGTTGTAAAATAATTATGAGTTATTTTGTCTTGTAAAATTGTATTATATTTTCTCTATCTCAGTTCTTGAAAAATTATTATGAATTTGACTTGAGAAATGTGTTGAGTTGAGATAAATGTTGAAGTTGAGATTTGGAAATTATTGAAGTGTTTCTTTACAGGTTTTCTGAAGAACTGTTTTATCCAAAATACAGATGACACTCTGCCAAAATTTTTACAGAAATTCCAAATAATTCAAGTGTGTTAGTTCTATCACTTCAATTCAAAAAGGTTTTTAACACCTGTAAATAGTGCTCACCACTGTAAAAGAAGTAAGAAAAGTTTTTAAAATCCCTTATAGTGTATTTAATGGGTTATCAGTAGACGGAGTTGGTAATTCATTAGGTATACTACGGGATCATGTTATGCCTTACAGAGGGGTAGGGTGTGACAAAAAATCATAATTTCTTAGCCATTGTGTTCATAAGAACTGAATAATTACCAACTTAATGTTTAGTCGAGGGCTAATTACGTTTTATGATATTAACTTCTTCATGCCTTTTGTTAATTATTTTCTTCATGATCTTGAGTTTCTTTGTATTCTATCATAATCATTCCTGATATTTAATTTTCGTATTTTCTTTAACAATCAGTTCAATTACAATTATACTTTTCCATGCCCAAGTAACCTATACTGAACGATTGGACTGGAAAACGGGTCGTTGGCACTGGACACCACGGTGCCTCGGGCCGTCATACCATGGGACGCAGAACGTCAACCACGTATGCAGTCAGTATGGCTAAAAAGCCATGAATACTGGCATAAAAGCCATGAATACGGGCATAAAGCCATGAATACAGGCATAAAGCCTTTCGCAGTACTGCTAAAACAATACCCTATTGGCATGCCAAACTATCCAAACCAATCACATTAGGCCTACTAGGGCATTTTGCATTTTTAAGTTTCACATTTTTGAATTTCAAGTTTTGGTGTCACTATTCACTTCATTAGTCAAACAAAAAGTTGAATTTTGAATAGAAAGTAGGTACATTGGCTTTGGCACTTCATACATACCACATTTTTCATTTAAAACTTGTTGGAAGTGATCACCATTACCATTTATAGGCTTAAACCAAGGGAAACAAAATTTTCAGTTTTTGAAGCTTAACTTTACTGTTCCATTAAGCATTGTTACAGTGGGAATTTGAGGAAATGGTAAACATGAAAGTTGTTCCTTATTTTGTCTAGTTGAATTTATTTTTTTGAATCACTCCATTTGGAGTTTTGTAGCTCAAGTTATGGCCAAAATAAGTTTATTGTTCACGTGTACTGTTCATGCTGATATTTTGGGTTTTGACAGATTTTGGTCCAACTTTGGTCAGTAATTTGACCAAGTTAAGTTCATAATTTGGTCTAAATTTCTTCATATGAAATGTTCTACCATGCCTTAGGTTTCCATCGGTTCAAGAATCGCCTAAATCCGAGTTTTCTAGAGGGAGTTATAGTCATCCAAACATTTATGCTCAAATGAAAATCTGCAGAGTTGCAGGTTTGATAACTCAACTTTGCCCAATAATTTGAATGGGTTAATGGCATAATTTGGGGTAATGTTCTTCATGAAAGTTGTTTTTCTATATCCTATCTTGTTGCTGTAAAAATTTCAGGTCAATTGACCATATCTACAGTGAGTTATGTCCAAATAAACAGTTACTGTTCATTTGGTCATTTCTGCAGGTGCTGGTTGCAGGGTATCCGGAATGGGGCCAACTTTTGGTCCTCTTGCTTTGGTCTTTTGGGCATGGTTTCTTCAGCAAAAATGTGCCATTACAAGCCTAGTATCATGTCCAATTGGCCAAACACCAATTGGACCAACACAGCTCAAGATATGGTAGTCCAAGTGGACTGAAATTTCAGTCACCCTGCTGCTGTCCCTAGGCAGCCTACACTTTCCCTTTGCCATGCTATATTTCAGTCCAAATTGTGGTCAACTTACCTAAAATGGTCACTAATTGACCATTAAAATGTTCTCTAACAATTTCCTAAGCCAAGTCAAATTTTCACTTCTCAAAACCCTAATTTCCATATGAGTTTTCACAACATGCTTTAATTAACTATCTCATTCACTATCCACATGCATACATGGTTTAAACATAATCTCTAATCCACTTTAAGTCCATCAAAACACTCCATTATTGTTCCTTCAATACGGCTGCCGAAATCCATGGTATGTATACACATAATTTTTGTTTATTTAAGTTACAAATCTTCACTCAATTCAAGTCACTATCATGGAATATAAGAGTTTTAAGTAAATAGGAGCACTAACCTTTAGGTGGCAGATTTTTCAAGCTACCCAAACTCCTTCTTTCTTCTTCTTTTGGCTGCCTAGAGGTTGCTCAAGTTGCTAGGTTAATTTTTTGTGAAGCTAGGTTATGATTTTATTGGGTAGAAATGGGTGAATCAAGCTTTGAAAAGCTTGAATATACTTAGCTATGGAAGAAGAGGTTCACGTCCAAATGAAGAAGAAGAACCAGAAAATTTGTTTCTTCATTTGTCATTTTTCTCTTTTTAATTTGGCTTGTTGGGTTGTGATTGGTGGAAGCCTTCCAAATGACATCATGTGATGTCATATTTAGGTTTTTCTTTCATTTTCTTTTCTTCTTTTCTCTACTCATTTTCACTTTAATTTTTAGTAATATTTATTCATATTTTATGTCATATTAATTATTTACTTAACTGGACAAGTCGGCCAAAAATCACCTCTGAAGGCGAAATGACCAAAATGCCCTCCGTTTGGCTTAACGGGTCAAAATTGTCTGTACCGATTGAAAAATTTTTCTAGGTATTTTCTTGGCATTCTAATGCCATGGGAACCTCAATAACCCTTCTCTGGAGTCCCAAAAATTATTTTATAATTTTTCCCCCGGGTCTAGGGCTCCTCATTGCGAGAACCACAACTTCCCTCTGAGTTACCCCTCGCTAGGGCACCGGCTCATTTAACTTGGTTGTATTTTATTTCTAAAATTTTTACTAAATTTTTCTTGTTAATATTTGAGTTAATTATGATTCCTGACTTTAGTTTAAATATTTTTCCGGATGTTTTAGCTGTCTGGACCGACACCGGTCACCGGAACAGTAGAATGTACGGAGTGCTACCGAGAGGGTGTTACAGAATGCACCTTAGTTGGTTTACTCAACATGCTAGTTATTGCCCAAAAGAATATGCCGAGCAATAAAGGAAAAGAGGTTGCTTTGATTGCATCTTCTTCTGCTAGAAAGTCCAACAAGAAGAAAGGCAATAAGAAAAAGAAACCCCAGATTCCTGGTCCTTCTAAGAAAATAGCTAAATAGAAAGGGAAGACGAAAGCTGATGGAGGCAATGGAAAGTGTTTCCATTGCCAGAAGGATGGGCACTAGCAAAGGAACTGCCCAGAGTATCTTGCTTTTCTGAAGGACAAGAAGGATACACCTTCGGAAGGTATGTCCATATCTTGTTATTTAGATTCTGATGATACTCATAGTTCATCTACAGCTTGGGTTTTAGATACTGGTGCCAGTTCTCACATTTCTAATTACATGCAGGAACTAGCAAATAGTAGCAGCTTGCGTTCTTAAGATGTTAGAGTCCGTATTGGCAGTGGCTCAACTGTTGAAGCTTTAGCCATAGGATCTAAATCTTTTTACATGTTTGGACATGTTTTGTGTTTGGATAATATGTTGTATATACCTGATGCTTTTAAAAACATCATTTCTATATCTAGTTTAACTAGAAATGGCTATGAATTTCAGTTCACAGATGATGTTTGTAATATTTATTTTGGAAATAAATATGTTGGTTCGGGTTATATGAATGATGGTCTTTATTATTTGGATAATAATGACAAACACAAAATGAATGCAAGAGATCTAAATGAATGCAATGCCATGGTGAAAACCAACTCAAGTTCTAAATTATTTAGCACTTAAGGTTATGTCATGTTGCAAAAGATAGGATTGCAAAATTAGAGAAAATGGGGATTCTATCCTCATTGGGCTCTGAGCCTACTCCAACTTGTGAATCTTACCTTCATGGCAAAATGACTAGATCACCGTTTGTTAGACAAGGACTAAGGGCTAAAAATATTTTGGAGTTAATATATAGTGATGTATGTGGTCCATTTAAGGAAATGGCTAAAGGCGGTTTTCATTACTTTATTACCTTTACTGATGATAGATCAAGGTTTGGGTATTTGTATTTGATGAAATACAAACTTGAATCCTTTGAAAAGTTCAAAGAATTTAAATCTGAAGTATAAAATCAAACAGGAAAGTGTATTAAAGCTCTTCGATTAGATCGTGGAGGTGAATATTTGAGTACTGAATTTGATGAATACTTGAGAGAGCATGGCATTGTTTCCCAACTGACTCCTCTAGGAACGCCACAGCTGAATGGTGTATCTGAAAGGAGAAATCATATCCTATTGGATATGGTACGTAGTATGATGAGCTATACTAGTATGCCAATCTTCTTTTTAGGGATTTGCATTAGAATCAGCTTTGTATATTCTGAATAGGATTCCATCAAAATCAGTTTCTTCCACACCTTATGAGATATGGCATGGAAGAAAACCAAGTCCTAAGCATGTTAAGATTTGGGGTTGTCCAGCTTATATCAAAAAGCTTAACACTGATAAATTGGAAACCAGATCAGAAAAAGGGTCGATTTGTTGGATATCTATGAAGGAACAGAAGCGTGAAAAACACAAGTTTATACCATTGAATTCAAAAATTTTCACCTAGGGTCACATGCATCATACAAGACTTATTTTTATCTATTTGATTTCAATGATAAACAACATATTAAAACTCTTTTAATATGTTTTTGGATATGTATTTGCCATTTAAGATTTTAAAATTAATCAGATTAATTTTAGAACCCTAGATTAAATCAAGAACGATTACACTAACCTCTTGATGCACTGCAGCGTGTTTGCGCCTTTGAGATTCGTCTTCAGGACACCAGATGTTGTCCCTCTAGCCTGTCCACACCAAGAACACCTATGGCAACCCTTGAACAGCTTCTAAAGCCTTTTCTATTAATTAGAAATTCAAGTTCTGCCTTTTAAGAGATTAGAGATGTAAACAGGACACTAGAAACAATTTCTAGTGTTCTTAATTCAAGAGATTGATGGCTAATCTCTTTGAATTGATGAGAGATGAAGAAGAATAGAGGGAGGGCTACAAAATGGCGTGACCAAGGAGTGTGGCTGCTGGTTGTATTTTATTTTCTCATAACAACACTTAAATAGCTAGGTTAACACATTAAACCCTTGCCACATGTCACCTTTTGATTAGCTCTAGGTTTAAGTGACCCAATCACATTGTGCCAAGTGTTAAACCTATATGTAATCTTGATTTTAATCATCTTATATGATTAAAAAACATTTGGCAAGCTTATGTGTTATGCCATGTGTCACCATCTCATGGTGCCACGTGTCACACTGCAAAATGACCAAAATGCCCCTGTGTCTTAATTTTGAGTTCTCAACCCAAAATAATTATTTTTCTTCTTCTAATTAATTTATATCAAATATAAATTAATTAATTAATCTCTATTAATTAATTTCTCATTAATTAAATTCATATTTAAACAATTTAAATATAAATTTAACTTATATTATACATCCAATAATCTAGATTTGGTTTCAAGTCATGCTAGGGACTTTGCAAACTAATTGCAAACCAAACCTATTTAATTAATCAATTAAACTCTTTAATTAATTAATTAAATCATATTTAATTAGGTGATAACTTGTGTATGTGTGTGACTTACTAGGCTCATCACTAATTGGCAATGAGACATGATATCAACTCTTAATATCATCAGAACTCTTTCTTACCATAAATGATTTCTCTAAATCATTTTATGAACCTCATAGACCATGGTTAACACCTAGCATAGCATGCCATGGCCACCCAATTAGTAATAAGGTTTACCTTAAATGAACCTATAATCATATGTTACCATGCACTAGAATCTCTCTGTTACAAAATCCCAACTCATGCTGGAGTCATGGTTTATGTCAAACTCCGTTTGCTATGAATATTATGTTCTCTTTTAATTCCAGTTCTTGATTAAAAAGATTTTTCTCATCAGAAACTCTTTTCTGAATAAATCTATCTGTCCTGGCCAGGAACTTGAAACATCAAGAACAATTAAATGAACATAGAATTTTATCTCTATTTACTTAGAGGAACAGATTCCAACTTGATCAACACCTACCTCCATATATAACTAGTAGGAGCCAACACATGCCCATATACCCATACACAGTACAAGTATGAAAGCAGTATCAAACTCAAACTACCTATATACAAGATAACTGTGCTATCTCAGGTCTAAAGATTATATGCACTGATATGATTTATGACAAAACATTAACAAGAGTAAACTCCATGTGCTTGTCATAAGTGTCACTGGTTCGGCCTACTTATCATTTATAAGTGCCTATCATGTTTGTTATATGGCATGAGACTCACCATTCCATCTTATTTATATCTCATATAAATAACTTGGGAACAAACATGAATACAATCTTTCTGGATAAGTCATGTCCTTATTATGAAGTATCCTCGATTGTGAACCTATTTATGATACTTCGTGCTAGAAATATTGTCACTCATATTCTTAACAACTTAAGAATAATATTTCTAACAAAATATCAATGGACCTTTTCTATTACACATAAATATATTATGTAAACGGAAAAGTGGAAATGCCTTTTATTAAAAAAAATATGTACAAGATACATACTAAATGATATGCTCTACGGCATACTACTAACAATCTCCCACTAGCACTAGAGCCATTCATTATAATATCTTAGACCTATCTTCTCAAGATGTCGGTCTAACTGAGTCTGTGACAAAGGCTTAGTGAATGGATCAGCTGGATTTTCAGCTGATGCTATTTTCTGCATGGCTACATCGCCTCGCCCAACTATTTCTCTGATAATGTGGTAGCGCCTTTCGATGTGTTTGGATTTCTGGTGAGACCTTGGTTCCTTAGCTTGTATGACTGCTCCATTATTGTCACAGTGTAGTGGAACTGCTAACTCAATGGAAGGAACTCTCGTAAGTTACATCACGAACTTCTTTATCCAAAGACTTCCTTTGCGACATCGATGCGACAATATACTCAGCCTCTGTAGTGGAATCTGCAGTCGTGCTCTGTTTGGAACTCTTCCAACTGACTGCACCTCCATTACAAATGAACACATATCCAGAGGTAGACTTTCTATCATCGATATCTGATTGGAAATCAGAATCAGTATAACCATCCAATTGCAAGTCTCCACCTCCATAAATCAAGAATAAATCCTTAGTTCTTCTCAAGTACTTAAGAATATTCTTGACAGCTCTCTAGTGTTCCAAACCTGGATTGGATTGATACCTGCTACTCAAACTAACAGAATATGCGATATCCGGCCTAGTACACAACATTGCATACATTATGGCCTGGGTCCCTGAGACTGACCCTGACCTTGTGGTTGACTTGAACTCTGTGCAGGTGGACCTTTGAACTTCTTTCCTAGTGTAAGAGATGAGCTAAACTGACCCGGGCCCCTCTTCTGCTGTCTCTCTCTTCTGATTTGCTCACTTATTCTCACTTTCTCCACTTTTAATGCAGCTTCCACTAACTTAGTGAAGTCTGTAATTCCCAAGGCAGTGATCTTGATCTTTATGTTGCCATTTAATTCCTCTTCAAATCTCTTACCCCTTTCGGCTTCGTTAGGGACTATCTCCCTTCCATAGCAGCTTAGTCTAACAAATTCCTTTTCATACTCGGCCACTGTCAGCTGTCTCTACCTCAAGTTAATGAACTCTCTTCTTCTCTCTTCTAGGTATACACTACCAACATATTTTTTTTCTTGAATTCTGAGAGGAAGAAGTCCCAAGTTATTACTTCTGGCTGTACTTCACTAGACACCGTATCCCACCATTCATATGCATCATCTTGCAACAGAGATACAACAGCTTCTAGATTTTGCTCTGGAGTGCAGTGGAGTTGTTTTTAAACCCTTCCTGTTTTGTTCAGCCAATTTTTTGCTGCAACAAAATCATCTTCTTTCTTGACAAAGAAATCCACTGCTCCAAATTTTCTCAATCTTTCTAGGTGTGATTTTTGCTGTGGAGGAGGTGGTGGCAGTGGCATTACCCCAGCCATTTGTCTGAAGAATTCGGCCATTTGCTGGAACATTGCCTATGGAGGCTGAGCAGGCTTTACTTGAGCTGGCGGAGCAGGTTCTCCCCTACCCCCAGTCTCAATTGCTGCAGGTGGAGCATGACTCTCCACTTCCTCCTCAACTGCCCTCTATGATGTAGGGTCCATATCCTATTCAAAATAACAAAGACAAACAGATCTACATTAGTGTCACCTCAACTCTTACAAATGCAATGCATGGTATGGACTCAATCTAGGCCTAGAAATGCCTAAATCATGCTCTGATACCACTAAATGTGACACCCCTTACCCGACAATAGTATAGCCGAGCAAGATATGCCACACAGTGTACCGGAACACCCTATTTTATTCCAATCAATTTTATTCATCCTGAATTTATTTTATTTTATTTTTTCATAGTTATGAAGCACAATTTGCGAAATATAATTCATTCAAGTCATTTATCGAAATTATAAATTTATTTGAGGTTCTGCAAATTTTATAGAAAATCCGGCAGAGTGCCGGCTAAAAATGGAGAAAAAAGTTCTTCGGAACCTGTGAAAAACACTTCCAAAATTTTCAATCAATCCCAAACCCCATTTCATCAACAACATCTCAATATTTTTCAACAATAGCAATCATCTCAAGTTCTCAACATTAATCCACAATTTCATTTAAATTCAAAATCAACTAAAATTTCTTGAATTTATTCTCAAATTATATTAATTAACAAAATCTTTACAAAATATGTACATCAACATATCATTACATAAGTTTATATGAGTTCATAGTTTACAAATCTCAAACTACTACCTATTACAAAATGCAAAAATATATATATATATATAATTTCAAGAGGGACTTAAAGGTCCTACCATTGATGCGCTGTAGAAGAGAGGTGACTCTGACTCTAAGCAGATCTGTGTCCTCACCCAGTCTGTGGTCTACTGGGCTCTCGGTCAGTCTCTCCAGAACCTACGCGTGGCAAAAAGCAACGCGCTAAGCAATAATACTTAGTGGTGCCAATAATAAAATAAAAAGAAATAACAGAAAGCAAATATGCAGTGCATGTTCTGATGTCTTATGCAGACAATTTTTCAATAATTATTTGTAGTCATATTTATTTTGTACTTGTTATATTCATTATTTCATTAAATTTATCTACTTTCATTTTTGGTTGCCCGAGTAACATATACTGGATGATTGGACTGGATAAACGGATAAACTGGCACTGGGTATCAAGTACCTCGGGCCGTCACACCATCGGTCACATATGTATCTCCCGGTGTGCAATAGAATAGCTAATAAGCTGTAATAACATTAGGCACAAGGCCAAGTATCAACATAATATCAGAATGGCTAAAAGCCATGAAATCACAGAATGGCATAATGCCATGTGCAGTACTGCTAACTGAACCCTATTGGCATGCCAAGCTATCCAAACCAATCTTACTAGGTGTACTAGGGCATGTTACACTTTTAAACTTTACAATTCTTGAAATTTAAGTTTAGGTGTTACTATTCATTTCATTAGTCAACTAAAATGTTGACTTTTGCATAGACAATAGGTACATTGGTTCTAATGCTCCCAACATACCACATTTTGCATTCTAAAATTGTTGGTATTGGTTGGCAATACCATTTCTAAGCTTAATGTTAATTGTTTAAAATTTTCATTTTTTAAGCTCTGTGTTTACTGTTTTATTAGTCATTTTTGCAGTGGGAATTTGGCAAAATGATCAACATGAAAGTTGTTCCTTATTTTGTCTAGTTATATTTCCTTTTTTGAATCACTCCACTTGGAGTTTTTTAGCTCAAGTTATGGCCCAAAAACCACAACTGGTCGGATTGTAATCTTTCCAGAATTTCTGGACTAACCAAATCTATAACACTTGGAACAGTGACTGTAATTCACTTTTTGAATATGTTCTGGTCATAATTTGGGTTAGGTTTCTTCATGAAAGTTGTAGATCTATATCTCAGCTTGTTGCTGGTAAAATTTCAGGTCAATTAGACCTTTCTACACTAAGTTATGGCCAAATGACCAAATACTATTCATTTGGTCATTTTGCCTAGGCAGAATGCAGGTCACCTGGATTAGGGCAAGCTTTTGGTCAACTTGGTTTAGTTTTCTGGACATGGTTTCTTCACCAAAGTTGTGCCATTATGTGTCTAGTTTCATGTCCAATTGGCCTTGCACCAATTTAACCTCTACAATTCAAGTTATTGCTGCCAAAACCTGCTAGACTCATGCCCAGCCCTGCAGGTCACCAAGGGTAGCCACACCAACTTCATTTCCCACTACATAAACCACTTCATTTCTCATTCACACATAATCAAATGGTCACTAATTGACCATTAAAACTTACTTTCACCATTACATGATCAACATCTCAATTTTGGGTCCAAACCCTAGCTCTACCATTTCAATTTTTCAAACACATACAATTAATGGATCAATTCATACTCCTAATGATGCATATTCAGGTTTAAAGAATTAATTGACACTAACCTTTGTTGGAGAGTTTCCCTACCTTAGAAAACTTCTTGATTTTTCTTTCTTTTTGCTGCCCAAAGCTTCCTCAAGGTGCTAGGTTAATATTTTTGTGAAGAAGGCTAGGGTTTTGGAGTGAGATTTGGTGAGGTTGGGAGCTTGGGTCAGCTTTAATGGAGTTTTCCTTCCTCTCTCTCACTCTCCACGTTTTTGGGTGCCTCAAAGGTTGAAGAAGCAACTGATTTTTCTTTCTTTTTTTTCTGCCATTAAGTCATTTTAAATAAGTTAATGCCATGTGTCAAAGTTTGATTGGGTGGGAGGATTTTTAATGACATCATAATGATGTCATAATTCCAATTCTTTAATTTCCTTTCCTTTTCTTGTCTACTAAATTTCAATTTAATTTTTAGAAATATTTATTCACATTTTATGTCATAATAATTATTTACTTAACTGGACAAGTCAGCAAAAAATAATCTCTAAAGACGAAATGACCAAAATGCCCTCCGTTTGGCTTAACAGACTAAAATTGTCTGTACCGATTTAAAAATTTTTCTAAACCTTTTCTTGGCATTCTAATGACCCTTCTCTGGAGTCTCAAAAATGATTTTATGAATTTTCCCCTGGGTCTAGGGCTCCTAGTTGCGAGAACCGCAACTTCCCACTGGTTTACCCATCGCTAGGGCACCGGCTCATTTAACTTGGTTGTATTTTATTTCTAAATTTTTTCCTAAATTTTTCTTTTTAATATTTGAGTTAATTATGGTTCCTCACTTTAGTTTAAATATTTTTCTGGACATTCTAGCTGTCTGGACCGACACTGATCACCAGAACAGTAGAATGTACGGAGTTGCTACAAGGAGGGTGTTATAGATAGAATCTCCATTTTCTCCAGTTTTGCAATCCTATCATCTGTAACATGACCTAACCTTAAGTGCCAAATATATTTTGAACTTGAGTTGATTTTCATCATGGCATTGCATTCTTTTAGATTGCTATACTCTGGGCAGTTCCTTTTTTAGTGCCCATCCTGCTGGCAGTGAAAACACTTTCCTTGCCTCCATTAGCTTTACTCTTCCCTTTCTGTTTAGCTATCTTATTGGAAGGACCAGGAATTTGAGGTTTCTTTTTCTTATTGCCCTTCTTCTTGTTGGACTTTCTAGCAGAAGAAGATCAATCAAAGCTACCTCTTTTCCTTTATTACCCGGCACATTCTTTTGGGAAATAACCAGCGTGTTAAGTAAACCAGCCAAGGTGCATTCCTGCTTAGTCATATGGAAATTTGTCACAAAATTCCCAAATGATTCAGGAAAGGACTGAAGGATCAAATCCGTCTGCAGTTGGAAATCCATGTTAAAGTCAAGATGTTCCAGCTGCTCAATCAACTGAATCATCTTGTGAACATGATCTGTAACACCCCTACTTGCATAGCCTGGTAGATCTCACTGTTCCGGTGACCGGTGTCGATCCGGACAATTAAGGGGATTAGAACCATAATTAAGACAACTAGAGAAGCCATAAACAGAAATAATTAGTAATGTCCAATTAGTTAAGTATAAATAAGAAAAACAGAATATAAGAAGTTAAACGAGCCGAGAGTCAAAGCGATGGGTGACCTTCTCGGGAACGACTGCGAAGTCGATTTAAAATCAAATTTTGAGCCATAAAATGTGACGCCGCGATCCTTAGGACCCTTATGAACACAATGGAAAAGAGAAAATCACGAAAAAGAACTGTTAAGCCAGTCAAATAATTAGGTCAGAGAGCCGGAAGAAATATTGAATTATTTGCAAATCGGGTTAAACCAGCGAGGGGCAATTTGGTCAATTGACCCCGAAAGCTGACTCCTGACGTAACTGTCAAATAAAATCGGAGAAAAGAAACTTCAGAGTTGAGAGTAAAATTAAAGAACTAATAGAAAAAAAAAAGAAGAAAATGAAAAAGGTGTAGGGAGATGACATCATGCATGATGCCATAAATCCCATAATTTATAAACTAATTAAATTGAATTTTGGTCTTTCATAAGACATAAAAAAAAAGAAAGGAAAAGAAAAAAAAAATCCATTGTCTTCTTCTTCCCTACCAAGCCGGCCTCTCTCTCTCCCTTAGCTCTCTCTCTCAAACCTCCGTTAGAGCTCCAAATTTAAGCTTCATACACCCCAATTTAACCATAAATTCCCCTAAAGGCCTTAAGTAAATCTTAACCTAGACCTTTGAGTTAGTTATTGTCTACAAAAAGAAGAAGAAAGGAGGAGAAATAAGAAGAGGAAAAAGATACCTAACAAGGTTAGTGATTTAAAATACAAAAATTAGTTTATTCATTATGTTTTTAGCTTGATTCACTTGTAAATAAACTTAAAATGAAAGGAAAAATTTGTTGAGGGACTAAACTGAATTCCGGCCAGCTTGGGTTACTATGCATATGTTTGAGTTTTGATTGAAATTAAATGGTAGGCAAGATTGTATGGATGTGCTAATGAGATTGGTATGCTTAAATGTGGTTAAATGAAATAAGTTAGTAAGTTAGGGTTTTGGGACACTTAGGGTTAGAGACAAAAATGTGAGAAACATGTAAATGATGTATTTGACCTAATGTGAAGTGAGAAATGGTCATTTGTGAGCAAATGAAGTGTGTTGGAATGGTTGGAGTTAAGGCCAAATTCGGATGGAAGTTAGCTTTGAGGGACCAAAAATGAAATTTTATAAGTCCAATTGGTATGGGACCAATTGGGAATGAAAATAGACTTTAAATGACACAATTTTCATTTAGGAAGCATGCCCAAAAAGTGACCAAAACCTAGTGAACAAATTGACCAATGTTGGAAAATTATAGTCTGCCCTGTACAAACTGACCAAATGAACAGTATTTGTTCATTTGGTCATAACTTGAGCTAGGCAGGTCTACATGACCTGAAATTTTTCCAGTGGTTAGATGAGATATAGACCTAAAACTTTTATGAAGAACACAAACCTAAATTATGCCATTAACCAAGTCATTTGGCCACCCCAAGTTGGTGACCCAAAACTGCCAGCACCAAAAATTGCCCAGAATTCTGGGTTGAATCCAATCTGGCAGCCATGGTTCAAATGGCTATGACTTGAGCTACAAAACTCCAATTAGAGTGATTCAAAAAGAAGAATAAACTTAAGACATTTGGGAACATTTTCTATGAAGAAAGTTTTGCCAAATTCTAACAGTAAGGTGACCAATGGAACAGTGCAACCTAAGGCACTAAAACTGAAAATTTGCAATTTTGCCTAAAAGACCTAAGTTTTGAGAAAACAACCAAAGCCAACAAGTTTGGTGACCAAAATTTGGTATGTGGGTGAAGTTGGAGTTCCCATACCTATTAAGCCTTAGAAAGTCAACAAATTGACTTAAATAATGTAGTGAATAGTAATCCCGAAACACAAATTTTAAAGAACGTCGAGTTTAGCAGATATAAGCTAGATAAAAGTGAAATTGATTTTATTTTTGGATTTATGCTAAGTTATGGTACTGAAACACTGTGAAACTGTGTGTTTCAGCTGAAAAAGACTTGGAAGGTCTGAGAGACTGAGTCAAGGCCTAGAGGCGACTCACGTCAATTCTGTGCACAATAATTCTTGTTTAAATATTTTATTCTTGAAAATTTGACTTCTATGACTAATTATGTATTGTGTTGCCATTTTATGATCGCAAATATGACTTTGGAAATTGATCAGATTTATCACAAATTATTTGATTAAATTGTTTTGAATTGATTTTGTGTTCACACTTAGCATGACAGTGCCTTATTATTCCTCCTCCATTTATGGGGTGAGATCGATTATTTTTCCTCCCTCTCTGGTTTACCTGTTGAGGTTGTAGATCGGATGAGTACTCATTAGCTAGCTAGCCACCTCCCTCATTGATTTTGATTAGTGAGGTTGTAGATTGCTTTGTTGTAGTGTACAATGCGACATTGATTGAAAATTTTGTGTCATGGCTTAAGTTGTGTATCAATTGGCAACGCTGTGTTTATTAAATTATTTGACCCAAAATTTTTCTATAATGAGCTTTGATAATTTGTGAAATGCAATTGTGCAGTATTTAAATTGTGTTTTGTCAATGAATGATTTATGTAATGTATTTCAAATTCTTTATTGTGCACTACTGAGTATTTTTATACTCAGCGATAGCTTATTTTGCTGTCGCAAATAAGAGCAAGGAGAAAGTAGCAGAGTGAGCTGCTACTGATATTGAGGACTTCACTGATCCTTTTTGTACGGGTATTTATTTATACCCTTGTAATTTATTGATGTAAATATTGTAATGTTTTATGTATCAATGTAAAGTTGAGCAGTTGTATAATAAATTGTAATAATATTATTTTTTGTATTTAATATCTGTAAATTAAACTTGTGAATGTAAATTAGCTTTATTGAATGAAATGATGAAATATTTTGAGATGACAAATTTAGATTAAATTGTGGAATTATTTTGAAGTGTAATTGACTTGAGTTATGTTGAATTGAGATTCTTTGGAGGTTGGGAGTTGTGGAAAAATTTATTGAAAGTGTTTACACAGGTTTTTGAAGAATTGTTTTCTCCAAATACAGACGGCACTCTACAGAAATTTTTATAAAATTTGCGAAGAATAAAATGGACAAAAAATTTTACTAATTTTGAGACTTCAATTAAATGTTTTTAATTGCTACGAAAATGCTCACCACTTCCAAAATGTAAGAAAATGGTTTTAAAATCCCTTGTAGTGTACTTAATGAATTATCGGTAGGTGAAGTTCGGTAGTTCATTAGGTATTCTACGGGATCATGTTATGCCTTATAGAGGGGTAAGGTGTGACATGTTTTAGTGGTATCAGAGCATGTTTTACAATAAATTTTGACTATGCATGTGAATATTTCTTTGATAAGTACAACTGCTCAAGTGTCTTTAATTGATACATATAACATATTTACATCATGAATATGCACTAACGGAGGTCAACCTCCTTGTGTTTGATCTCAGGAAGTAGAAATTTTGGGAAAACGGAATGGAAAAAGGAGATCATTCCGTGGAACAATCTGTTGAGGCTAAGGTTCAAGGGGAAGCCCCAGCACTCCAGAATGTGAGTAGGTCAGCTATTCCAGCTCCTACTTCAGCACCGCAGTTCCCTGCTCAGTTTGCACAGTAGATGGTTGCGTTTTTCCAGTAAATGGAGGGAAATGTGCCACCCCAAGCTCAGATGCAAGCACCTGTAGCACAACCACAGCCCTCAGCTCGGCATTATGAGAAATTGATAAAATTTGGGGCCACAGAGTTTAAGGGCACTGTGGATCCTCTGGAGGCAGAACAGTGGTTGGAAAGAATGAAACGGGTTTTTAAAAAGCTGCAGTGTACTGAAGAATTAAAATTTGAATATTCAATATCTCTTCTCCAAGGGGATGCATATGAATGGTGGAAGACCATCTCCCACAGCCTGGTAGAACCTCCAGTCCTTACCTGGTCAGACTTTTTGAGGGAGTTTCGACAGAAGTGGGCCTCCGATGCATATGTGGATATGAAGTTACAAGAATTCTTGAGTTTGAAACAAGGGGACAGAACCATAGCATAATATTAGAGAGACTTCTCTCGACTGAGCCACTACGCTGGAAGCTTAGTCTCCACCCCTAGAGATAGATGTAAGAGGTTTGAGGCCAGGTTAAGGCCGAATCTGAGAATGCAAGTTGTGGGTTTCCGACATCAGAATTTCTCTGAGTTGATCTCACAGGCCCTGGAACTAGAAAGGATAGAATCAGAAGGGCAGTGAAGAAGGGTACACAAGAGAAAGAGAAGACTAAAAAGACTATTGGTCAAGCACCTGAAAGTGGTTCAGGGAAAAGGAAACAGTCTAGGGGATCTAGCTCTCGCAGATCTGGCAGAGGCAAATTCTCTGGCCAAAGACCACCCCGGTCTGGTCAGCCGACCCAACAAGCTTCTCGAGGATCTTTATCAGTTTGGCAGTGTGAAACCTGTGGTAGAACACATGGTGGGGTGTGTTTCAAGGCCATAGGTGCATTCTATAACTATGGAGGGAGCGGACATTTCGCTAAGGATTGTACTAGTACACGCTGGTCTGGACCTTCTGCTACATCTGTGGGATCAGCCCAAGTCTCTGCACCTAGAGGGTCACAGTCAACTACTAGAGGTAGAGGCAGAGGTAGGGGTCCTGGTAACACTCCTAGGAGTCAAAGCATCATAACCACCAGCACTGGCGCACTACCGAGTGTATACCATGCGTCAGAGGGAGGAGGCTGAAACATCAGACGTAGTAGCTGGTATTTTCTCCATCCTTGACCAAGTTGTATATGTGTTATTTGATCCTGGCTCCACACATTCGTATGTTAGTGCTAGTGTGATGTGTTCTACTGCAATTCAGTGTGTACCAATGGACTATGATGTGCTAGTAACTAGTCCATTAGGCCAGGAGGTCAGGGTAAATAGACTATATAGGGACTGTCCTTTGGTGATCCAAGGACACACTTTTCTATCTAATTTGATTGAAATGCCCTTCAGAGATTATGACATTATCTTAGGCATGGATTGGTTAGCCCGGCATCATGCAACGATTGACTGTAGACTGAAGACAGTCACTTTTAGTCTTCCTTAGTATGGTGATGTAGTAATACATGGGGAGAGGCAGTAATTGCCTTCAAACATCATTTCAGCTGCACTGGCCAGAAAAATGATTAGGAAGGGGTATGAGGCGTACTTGGCATAAGTGATAGACACCCAAGTGGGTAGTCCAGCATTGAGGGACATCCCTACAGTATGTGACTTTTCGAATATATTTCCTGATGAATTGCCAGGATTACCTCTAGAAAGAGAAGTGCAGTTTGAGATTGATGTTATGCCTGGTATGGACCCAATCTCCATAACGCCATACAGAATGGCACCAGTAGAACTAAAAGAATTAAAAGTGCAGTTACAAGAGCTGCTTGACAAAGGCTTTATCCGCCCTAGTGTGTCACCTTGGGGAGCGCCAGTGCTGTTTGTAAAGAAGAAAGATGGCACTCTCCAGTTATGCATTGACTATCAGCAGTTGAATAAGGTGACAATAAAGAACAGATACCCATTGCCCCGCATTGATGACTTGTTTGATCAGTTGAGGGGTGCAGCTGTGTTCTCCAAAATTGACCTGAGATTAAGTTATTATCAGTTGAAAGTATAAGAGCAGAGTGTTTCTAAAACTGCCTTTAGAACCCACTATGGCCATTATGAGTTCTTGGTCATGCCATTCGGGTTAACTAATGCTCCGGCTGCTTTTATGGATCTGATGAACACTATCTTCAGACCATACCTCAACTAGTTTGTTATGGTAGTCATAGATGATATATTGGTCTATTCGAGGAATGCAGAAGAGCATGATAGACATCTGCGCATTACACTGCAAACTTTGAGGGAGAAACAGCTATACGCCAAATTATCGAAGTGTGAATTTTGGCTGAAAGAAATATCTTTATTGGGGCACATAGTATCAGCAGAGGGTATTAAGGTAGATCCTAGCAAGATAGACGCTATCCTTAATTGGAAACTACCCAGAAATATCATAGAGATTCGCAGTTTTCTGAGTTTAGCTAGATACTACCGTCGTTTTATGAAAGGATTCTCCATGTTGGCATCTCCATTGACCAAACTGCTTAGGAAAGATGTGAAATTTCAGTGAACGGATAAATGCCAGTAGAGTTTTCATGAATTAAAGAGATGTTTGATTGAGGCTCTAGTCCTGACTTTACCTACACCGGGTAAAGAATATACAATTTACAGCGATGCTTCTCACAATGGGTTAGGTTGTGTGTTGATGCAAGATCGGAATTTCATTGCCTATGCATCACGCTAGCTAAAACCGCATGAGAGGAATTATCAGTCACATGACTTGGAGCTTGCAGCTATTGTGTTCGCTCTTAAGATCTGGAGACATTATTTGTATGGGGAGAAGTGCTACATCTACACATATCATAAGAGTTTGAAGTATTTGGGCACCCAAAAAGAGTTGAATTTGAGACAGAGGAGATGGTTAGAGTTGATAAAAGACTATGATTGTCTGATAGACTATCAGCTAGGGAAAGCTAATGTGGTGGCTGACACCTTAAGTCTCAAGACTATGGCAAGTCTACAGGTTACTCCTTTGTCTATGGTACATGAGTTGAGATCATTATAGGCCAACTTAGAGATTAATGATGAGGGGCAGACAGTACTTGCATGGCATGTACAGCCAGTGTTGATTGATCAGATCAGAATGGCTGCTCAGAATGATGAAAGGTATCAGAAGCTGTTGGAAGAAGTCAGACAGGGTAAGAAACCAGAATTCTCAATTAGAGATGACGGTCTATTGCTACTCTAGGGCAGAATGTGTGTTCCTAATGATGTTGATTTGAGGCAGATCATTTTGAAGAAAACACATGGGTCTCCTTTTGCCATGCACCCTGGTGGTACAAAAATGTATAGAGGGCTAAAGGAGCATTACTGGTGGATGGGTACGAAGAGAGATGTGGCAGAGTTTGTTTCCAAATGCCTAACTTGTCAGCAAGTGAAGGTAGAACACTAAGTACCAAATGGGTTATTACATCTACCAGTGCCAGAATGGAAATGGAAGAGAATAACTATGGATTTTGTGATGGGAGTTTCGAGGACACAGAAGAGTCATGATGTAGTATGGGTCATTGTTGACAGACTGACCAAGTCTGCTCATTTTTTGCTAGTCCGGATGGACTATAGTTTAGAAAGATTGGCCAAGTTGTACATTGATGAGATTGTGAGACTGCATGGAGTGCCAGTATCTATCATGTCAGATAGACATCCTAGGTTCACTTCTAAATTCTGGGGTAGTCTTCAGAGAGCCCTAGGAACTAGATTGAACTTCAGTACAGCATTCCACCCACAGAAAGATGGCCAGTCTAAGAGGGTAATTCAGATCTTGGAGGACATGCTACGGGCTTGTGTGATTGAGTTTAAGGGCAGTTGGGACACACACTTGCCTTTGATTGAGTTTTCTTACAACAACCGCTACCAATCAAGCAGTGGGATGCCTCCATATGAGGCTTTGTACGGCAGAAAATGTAAAACCCCATTGTGTTGGGATGACGTGGGTGAAAGAAAGATGATTGGACCTAAAATTGTTCAGCAGACTGAAGAGAAAATCAGGGTAATCAGAGATCGACTTAAGACTGCATTAGACCGTCAGAAGTCCTACATCGATTTGAAGAGAAGGGATATTGAGTATGTAGTGAGTGAGAAAGTTTTCCTCAAAGTTTCTCCTTGGAAGAGAATTATGAGATTCAGCAGAAAGGGGAAACTGAGTCCTCGTTTCATTGGGCCATATGAGGTTCTAAAAAGAGTGGGTCCTTTGGCATATCGGTTGGCACTGCCTCCAGAGTTGGAGAAGATACATAATGTCTTCCATGTGTCCATGTTGAGGAGGTATCGATCAGACCCATCTCATGTACTACCAATGGAAGAAATTGAAGTGAATCCAGACCTCACATATGAGGAAGAACCCATAAAGATTCTAGCTTATGAGGTGAAGCAGCAACGGAACAAGCAGATACTGTCACACCCTACCCCTCTGTAAGGCATAACATGATCCCGTAGTATATCTAATGAATTACCAACTCCGTCTACTGATAACCCATTAAATACACTACAAGGGATTTTAAAAACTTTTCTTACTTCTTTTACAGTGGTGAGCACTATTTACAGGTATTAAAAACCTTTTTGAATTGAAGTGATAGAACTAACATATTTGACTTATTTGGAATTTCTGTAAAAATTTTGGCAGAGTGCCATCTGTATTTTGGATTAAACAGTTCTTCAGAAAACCTGTAAAAGCACTTCAATATATTTCCAAATCTCAACTCCAACATATTCTCAACACAACATTTTTCTTAACTCAAATCCACAGTGATTTTTCAAAGACTGAGATAAAAAGAAATATAATACAATTTTTTTACAAGCCAAAATAACTCATAATTATTTTACAACTTCAAGGTACAATTTAAAGTTACAACTGCTCAAAATAAAAAACAATATGTACATACAGTGGTCATACATTACAGTACAAAATGCAAAATGTGGTATACTCGTTATACCCGAAAATCTTTCGCTGGAGGTACTAGCAGCCTAGTCTGCTGCCCTGTCTGTCTGTCTACCTACGACAGCAATAAAAAGCTATCGCTGAGAAAATGTCTCAGTGGTGCACAACATTAACCAAATACAACTTTAAATCACAATTCATAATTCATTTAAATGATGGATATGTAAAATCATAGTTAAATTCAAGACAATGAGTGTCAGAAGGAATTTAACACAATATCACAATAAATCTCAGAGATCAAAACATAGTTAGCTTCAAAAGACAGTGAATGTCAATAAGGATTTAACTCCATTTCACAATCTCATAATACAAATCAATAAATCACACACAGCTTAATCATGTTCCAAAGTTCAATTCATCCCAAAAGCCGATGGCTAATGAGGTATTCAATTCATCCCAAAAATCAATGACTAAGGAGGAATAACATAGCTAGCTAGCAAAAATATGAGTACTCATTCAATTCGTCCTCAACAGGCACACATCTCAACACTTCAGCCAGAGAGGGAATTCAATTCGTCCCACTAGACAAGCTAGTGAGGAATACAATCAATATACATGATAGCTGTGATTTCAAATCATTTCCAATGCTTTTCAATCAATAAGTATCCATCACTATCATTCAAACAATTTTTCATAGTTTCAAACCATTTACAATGCTTTTCAAGCAATAAGTATCCATTCAAACACATTTCCACAATTTAAAATAATGATATACAAATAGTCATAATTCATTTCAATTGAAAAATTCAAAAGAAACAGTTGTTGTGTACAAACCTCGATAATCGTCTCTCAGTCCGACTCGTGTTTCCTTCCCTTTCCCTGAGTCTTTACTAACTGAGAAACACAATTTGAAGTGTTTCAGTACTAAATTAAATTGTCTCTATCGATAATGCTTGATAAGTAATTCACTGAAAGCTATTATTTGCTTAATCACCTAATATATCGACCCTCGATGCGTTCTAGGTAAATTAGGTTTTAGTGTTGCTAATATGTCACATTCGATAGTCTTTAAGGTTTGGTACATGTTACCAATTTCATTTCCTTGTTTAGTGCATTTTATTGCAACTTGCTGGATTCCGGGATACTAGTTTGACCTAGTTGCCTCGGTTTTCGGGTTTCGGTCAAAACTACAAACTTGTAGATCTATGTCTTACGGAACGCGGGGCAAAGTTTTAGGTCATTCTGAGTTATGTAGGCCAAGTTATGGCCATTTTATTATTGCTAGTCAAATGGCATCAAATTTGGTCATTTTAGATCATTTTTGGTCAACTTTGGTTCGGCCAGTTTTTGGACCCGAACTTGTGCAAGTTGTTTGACTTGCTTATGGTCATTTCTGGGCTTTGGTGTCTTCATAAGACTTGTAGATATGGGTCTTAATTATTCATGGTTAAAATTTCAGGTCAATTGGACCTGTTTTGAGTGAGTTATGGCTAAACACTAACTGCTGCCCAAATGGTCAGTTTTCAGGCCTCACTTGCACTTAATCCGGATGTGGTCATTTTTCAAGCTACCTTGCAAGCAGAATTTTGGTATGCTTCCTTCATGAAAGTTGGCACATTTTGTGCCTAGTTTCACCTCCAATTTGTCTCATACCAATTGGAGCCACACACTTAAAGTTATAGGCTAAAATGCATACTGTCCTTAAATACATTGCTTAACATCTATCAATTGCACATTTATTTGCTATAAATCCACTTCTCTTACCAATTCTGATTTGGTACATTACCAAAACCATTTATCACTTCATATTAAAGTCACTTTGGGCAGAATACAAATATTCTCAATACACCAAATGAAACTCTAATTCACAAAGTCCAAATACAATAATATGTACACATAAACACTCCTAATTATTACATACAATTTCCACAACCAATTTATATACATATTCATTAATCCTCAATGTCACAATTCACCCAATATCTTCATGAATTTAAACATTTATCAAGAAGTCCCAAGGCTGCCGAAATGCTCCTCATTGCCAAAGTTTCCCATAATTTCGTCAACTTCAATTTCAAATGCACAATCACTATATACATGTGGAAATAACTTACTAGGACATTAAATCACCCTACTCAACTTGAATTCCCACCAAATATATGTAAAACTAATTCATTAAATATACAACTTCATGGCTGTCCAAAATTGGATATGTCAATAACTCCTCAAAACTTTAAAATTTCTTCACAAAGCAAACACCCATAACATGCTTACAAACTTTAACAAAGCAATATTCAAAAACTCAAACTTACCTATTGTTGGGACTTGCTAAATCTTCACTAAAACTTCTTGAAATTGTTATCAAACTCTTCCTTGTGATGTGGGGATAAATTTTAATGAAGAAAGGTGTGGGAAAAGACGGCTTGATCATGGAATTGTTAAGGTTTGAAGGTAGGCGGCCATGGGAGGTTTTGTTGGAGTTCATTCAGCCATGGTGATTCCCAAGCTTGAAGATGAAGTTGCAGATTGTATAATGGGTGTACACCTGCCCATTTAGTTCTTAATTTATTCCATAGTGGTCTACTTACACAAATTAATTCATTTTATATGTTTAATTTTCATTTATTCCACATTAAACCCATAATTTTTGCTATTTACTTTATATACCACCAATTTAATTTTTCATTATATTTTCCAAGTGTAATATTATTTATTTTTAATGGAAATTTAGGTCAAAAGACTATTCGGGGTGTCAAATGACCACAATGCCCCTGTTCGGGTTGCATTCCCGATTTTTCGGTAACACCGGGTTTTGTCCGTTTTTCGATTTCTCGCTTTTCTTTGTACCAATTAATTAATTTTTCTTTGATATTTCTAATGATATTTATACTTCAATAGGGGTATCTTTAAGTCCTAAAAATATTTTCCAGGGTTCCCCGAAGTCCAGGGCTAGTCAACGGTCCACGTTGTGACTTCCCGGTGCGGTCACGCATCGCTAGGGTTCTCGGCTCGCTTAACTTGGTTACCTTTCTTTGCTATTATTTTTTCTTTGTTTTTCTTGTATTTTATTTTCCTGTATTTCATTATTTTATGTCTCCTCCCGCATATAAAAATGTAGTTCTAGGCATCCTAGCTGTCCGGACAACACTGGTCACCGGAACAGTAGAACGCACTACCGAACATAGGGGTGTTACAATTCTCCCCCCCTTAAACAAATTTCGTCTCGAAATTTTACCTGGCATTAGTCTCTGAACAGCTGTGGGTGCTGTCTCCTCATATCCTCTTCACGTTCCCAAGTAGCTTCCTGGCCTGAATGATGGTTCCACAGCACTTTAACCAGGTGTATCTGTTTATTCCTCAGCTGCTTCACCTCATAAGCTAGAATTTTTATGGGTTCTTCCTCATATGAGAGGTCTGGATTTATCTCAATCTCTTCAACTGATAGTACATGAGATGGGTTAGATCTGTACCTCCTTAACATGGACACATGGAAGACATTGTGTATCCTTGCTAACTCTGGAGGTAATGCCAACCGATATGCCAAAGGACCCACTCTTTCCAGAACCTCATATGGTTTGATGAAACGAGGACTCAGTTTCCCCTTTCTGCCAGATCTCACAATTCTCTTCCAAGGAGAAACTTTGAGGAATACCTTATAACCCACTGCATATTCAATATCTCTTCTTTTCAAATCAACATAGGACTTCTGACGGTCTGATGCAGCCTTGAGTCTATCTCTAATCAATCTGATCTTTTCCTCTGCCTGCTGAACAATTTCTGGCCCACTCATCTTCCTTTCACCTACTTCATCTCAACATAAGGGAGTTCTGCACTTTCTGCCATACAAAGCTTCATATGGAGGCATCCCAATGCTTGATTGGTAGCTGTTGTTATACGCAAACTCAATCAAAGGCAAGTGTGTATCCCAACTACCTCCAAACTCAATCACACAAGCCGTAGCATATCCTCCAATATCTGAATAACCCTCTCAGACTGGCCATCTGTCTGTGGGTGGAATGCTGTGCTGAAGTTCAATCTAGTTCCTAGGGCTCTCTGAAGACTACCCCAGAATCTAGAAGTGAACCTAGGATATCTGCCGATACAATTGATACTGCACTCCATGCAATTTTACAATCTCATATATGTACAATCCGCCAATCTTTCGTGCTATAGTCCATCCGAATCGCAAAAAGTGAGCAGACTTGGTCAATCACAACTATAACCCATACCGCATCATGATTACTCGTGTCCTCGGAAGTCCCGTAACAAAATCCATAGTTATTCGCTCCCATTTCCACTGCATCGACAAAGGATGTAACAAACCACTGGAACTTGATGTTCGCTTTACTTGCGACAAGTTAGGCATTTGGAAACAAACTGGCTATATCCCTCTTCATGCCCATCCACCAATAATGCTCTTTCAGCCCTCTGACATTTTAGTTCCACCAGTGGTGCATAGCAATGGAGACTCATGTGCTTCCTTCATAATGATCTGTCTCAATTCAAAGATCATTAGGAACGCACATTCGCTTCGCTCGATGTAGCAATAAACCATCATCTCTCACAGAGAATTCAGGTTTCTTGCCCCATCGACTTCTTTCAAGAGCTTCCGATATTTTTCATCACTCTAAGCGACCATTCGACCGATCAATCAACACTGGCTGTACATGCCATGCAACTACTGTCTGTCCCTCATCATCAATCTCTAAATTGGCATGCTGTGCTTTCAATTCATATACCATGGACAAAGGAGAAACTCTGAGACTTGCCATAGTCTTGCGACTTAAGGCGTCAGCCACTACATTTGCTTTCCCTGGCTGATAGTCTATTAAGCAATCATAGTCTTTAATGAGTTCTAACCATCTCCTCTGCCTCAAATTTAATTCCTTCTGGGTGCCTAAGTACTTCAAGCTCTTGTGATCTGTGTAAATGTAGCATTTCTCCCCATACAAATAGTGTCTCCAGATCTTCAGAGCAAAAACAATAGCTGCTAGCTCCAGATCATGTGTTGGGTAGTTCCTCTCATGCGGTTTTCAGCTGGCGTGATGCATAAGCAATGACATTCCGATCTTGCATCAGTACACAGCCTAACCCATTGTGAGAAGCATCACTATAAACTGTGTATTCTTTACCCGAAGTAGGTAAAGTGAGAACTGGAGCTTCAGTCAAACACCTCTTCAACTCATCAAAACTTTGCTGGCATTTATTAGTCCACTGAAATTTTACATCTTTCCGAAGCAGTTTGGTCAGTGGAGAAGATAACATAGAAAACCCCTTCACAAATCGACCGTAATATCCAGCTAAACCCAGAAAACTGCGAATTTCTGTGATGTTCCTGGGCGGCTTCCAATTAAGGATAGCTTCTACCTTACTGTAATGTACCTTGATCCCTTTAGCAGACACAACATGTCCCAAAAAGGAGATTTCTTTCAGCCAAAATTCACACTTCGACAATTTGGCGTAAAGTTGTATCTCCCTTAAAGTCTGCAATACAATCCGCAGATGTCTGTCATGCTCCTCTACATTCCTTGAATATATCAAAATGTCATTAATAAACACCACCACAAATTGATCAAGATATGGTCTAAAGATAGTGTTCATCAGATCCATAAAAGCAGCTGGAGCATTTGTTAACCCAAATGGCATTATTAGAAACTCATAGTGGCCATACCGAGTTCTGAAAGCAGTTTTTGGAATACTCTGCTCTAGCACCTTCAACTGATAATAACCAGATCGTATATCAATTTTGGAGAATACAGCTGCACCCTTCAACTGATCAAACAGATCATCAATGCGAGGTAATGGATATCTGTTCTTTATTGTCACCTTATTTAACTGCCGGTTGTTAGTAGTATGCCCTAGAGCATATCATTTAGTATGTATCTTGTACATATTTTATTAATAAATGGCATTTCCACTTTTCTGTTTATATAATATATTTATGTGTAATAGAAAAGGTCCATTGATATTTTGTTAGAAATATTATTCTTAAGTTGTTAAGAATATGAGTGACAATATTTTTAGCACAAAGTATCATAAATAGGTTCACAATCGAGGATACTTCATAATGAGGACATGACTTATCCAGAAAGATTGTATTCATGTTTGTTCCCAATTTATTTATATGAGATATAAATAAGATGGAATGGTGAGTCTCATGCCATATAACAAACATGATAGGCACTTATAAATGATAAGTAGGCCGAACCAGTGACACTTATGACAAGCACATGGAGTTTACTCTTGTCAATGTTTTGTCTTAAATCATATCAGTGCATATAATCTTTAGACCTGAGATAGCACAGCTTATCTTGTATATAGGTAGTTTGAGTTTGATATCGCTTTCATACTTGTACCGTGTATGGGTATATGGGCATGTGTTGGCTCCTACTAGTTATATATGGAGGTAGGTGTTGATCAAGATGGAATCTGCTCTCTAAGTAAACAGAGATAAAATCCTATGTTCATTTAATTGTTCTTGATGTTTCAAGTTCCTGCCAGACAGATAGATTTATTCGTAAAAGAGTTTCGATGAGAAAATCTTTTAATCAAGAACTGGAATTAAAAGAGAACATAATATTCATAGCAAATGGAGTTTGACATAAACCATGACTCAAATTGAGTTGGGATTTTGTAACAGAGAGATTCTAGTGCATGGTAACATATGATTATAGGTTCATTTAAGGTAAACCTTATTACTAATTGGGTGGCCATGGCATGCTATGCTAGGTGTTAACCATGGTCTATGAGGTTCATAAAATGATTTAGAGAAATCATTTATGGTAAGAAAGAGTTCTGATGATATTAAGAGTTGATATCATGTCTCATTGCCAATTAGTGATGAGCCTAGTAAGTCACACACATACACAAGTAATCACCAATTTAAATATGATTTAATTAATTAATTAAAGAGTTTAATTGATTAATTAAATAGGTTTGGTTTGCAATTAAATTGCAAAGTCCCTAGCATGACTTGAAACCAAATCTAGATTATTGGATGTATAATATAAGTTAAATTTATATTTAAAGTGTTTAAATATGAATTTAATTAATGAGAAATTAATTAATAGAGATTAATTAATTAATTTATATTTGATATAAATTAATTAGAAGAAGAAAATAATTATTTTGGGTTAAGAACTCAAAATTAAGACACAAGGGCATTTTGGTCATTTTGCAGTGTGACACGTGGCACCATGAGATGGTGACACATGGGATTACACATAAGCTTGCCAAATGTTTTTTAATCATGTAAGATGATAAAAATCAAGATTAAATATAGGTTTGACACTTGCCACAATGTGATTGGGTCACTTAAACCTAGAGCTAATCAAAGGGTGATATGTGGCAAGGGTTTAATGTGTTAACCTAGCTATATAAGTGTTGTTATGAGAAAAATAAAACACAACCAGCAGCCACACTCCTTTGTCACGCCACTTTGAGGGTTTTTATCTCTTCTTCTTCATCTCTTATCAATTCAAAGAGATTAGCCATCAATCTCTTGAATTAAGAACACTAGAAATTGTTTCTAGTGTCCTGTTTACATCTTTAATCTCTTAAAAGGCAGAACTTGATTTTCTAATTAATAGAAAAAGCTTTAGAAGCTATTCAAGGGCTGCCATAGGTGTTCTTGGTGTGGACAAACTAGAGGGACAACATCTGGTATCCTGAAGACGAATCTCAAAGGCGCAGACACGCTGCAGTGCATCAATAGGTTAGTGTAATTGTTTTTTATTTAATCTAGGGTTCTAAAATTAATCTGATTGATTTTAAAATCTTAAATGGCAAATACAGATCCAAAAACATATTAAAAGAGTTTTAATATGTTGTTTATCATTAAAATCAAATAGATAAAAAAAAATCTTGCATGATGCATGTGACCCTAGGTGAAAATTTTTGAATTCAATGGTATAAACTTGTGTTTTTCACGCTTCCGTTCCTTCAATTGGTATCAGAGCCACTATATTTGCCATTTAGATTGTTGATTATATGATTTAATTGTGTGTTTGATCATGAGATCAAAAGTTCATTGCTGGTTGCAAAGCAAATTGGCGGCATACTTGAAAAAACACCATCAATGGTGCGCATAGTTTGGCTTCCATGGGTGGTTTAAGGTTTGGCTTTTAATTCTGCAATTGTTGTATGATCTAAGGCCTATTCTTTGACTAATTAAAGTGTTTAATTAGTAGTTTTTATCACACAATTAAATTATGATTCAAATCAGAATTTTAAAAATTGTTTGAATGTGATTCAAATCTGAATTTTAAAAGTTGTTTGAATGTGATTCAAATCTGAATTTTTAAAGTTGTTTGAATCATATTTAAATCTGATTTTTTTTTAAATTGATTGAATAAAATTCAGATCTGATTTTTTAAAAAATGTTTGAATGTGATTCAAATCTGATTTTTTAAAAAATGTTTGAATGTGATTCAAATCTGAATTTTTGAAGTTGTTTGAATGTGATTCAAATCTGAATTTTTAAATTTGTTTGAATGAGATTCAAATCTGAATTTTTAAATTTATTTGAATCATATTCAAATCTGGATTTTTAAGTTGAATATGAGATATTCAATTTAATTTAAGTATGTATGTTTTATTTAATTGTTAAATAGTGATATGCATGATGGATGATCATGGACTATAAAAGACCAATATGATTGGATTTATTTCTTTTATGTTTCTTTGGGATTGTAAATTAATTAATTATTTTAATTTATTTTGGGCATGTATTATTAAGTTTGTAATAATTTTTGGGTTGTAATTTCATTTATTTAAGTTCTTGTAAATTCGCCTTGGTATGCCAAGGATTACTATGTAATATTGGATTGCAAGAAGTTCAAGGAGGTCAAGAGCATTGGTGGGACCAGTGGGAGGGATTCAAGATCAAGTGTTGATTATGTACTCCTTCAGCAACTCTTGTAAAATGAATGAATGAAATGCACCTAGGAATGCCCTGATTCAATTCTTGGTGGCTCAGAATTGAATCCCTTAGAAAGTCCATGATCATACCATATTTACTGCTTATCCATGAATACATGAGATGTATGGGAATGTATGCAATTATATGATATATGCATGCTAAATGGATAATGTGCAAAGTGAGACCTTAATAGTAAATAGAATGACCATAAAATCTTCCAAACAAATGATTAAGTTGGAAATGCTATAATTAAAGTAATTATAACATAGGCCCTCCATTGGGGCAATTATTTTAAGAAATTTTAAATAGCTGCATAAGATGCAATTTATTTAAGAGATTTTCTTAAGAATAATTGTTAAGCATGAGATGTTGTAAATATGTAAATGGTTTGGTGGCCAATATTGGATGTACCTGAGGACATTAAAAGTATTTGCATAATTACTGGCTCAATGGGATCAACTTAACTAATGCAAGATAAGTCAATAATGGATGTACCTGAGATTTTGAGCATTAGGGGCTAGGTAAAGGATTGAACCTCACATGAGATGTGATGGGCAAGGAGTTGCTCACTTATAGTTTATTGTAATTCCAATAACGGATGTACCTGAGGATGATCAATAGAATTATAAGAATTTAATCACCCACTAGAAATCCATCCAACTAGGATTTCCGTTTTCTACTTTGGAAGTGTAGGATTCGCTAAGTTAGTGGGAGGACCAATTTGATTAAAAGACCATAATCATTTTGGTTAATTACATGATACATTTACTAACTAATCTGGTTATTTTTTGCAATTAATTTTCTGATAAAAATGAGCACAAAACAACCACCACCATCCAATATCCTTGCAAGCATACTTGATCACAATAGGTTGACAGGACCTAATCTGTCTGATTGGCTAAGAAATTTGAAACTTGTCCTGAACTTTGAACATATAGGATATGTTCTAGATTCAAATGTTCCTGGTCCCTTACCTCCAGAGGCCACACAAGAGGAACATGAAACTTTGGACAAGTGGAAGGAGCATGATATGAGAGCTAAGTGTTACATGCTTGCTTCCATGAGTAATGAGTTACAGAAGCAACATGAGAACATGCAGAGTGCGAGTGAGATCCTCCTTCACCTATAAGAGTTGTATGGTGAGCACAGCAGGAATGCTAGGTATGAGATATCTAGACAGCTATTCCGTATGAGGATGTCTGAGGGACAGAATGTTGGGGATCATGTCCACAAGATGATTCGGCTGATTGAGCAGTTGGAACACCTAGACTTCAACATGGATTTCCAACTACAGACGGATTTGATCCTTTAGTCCCTTCCTGAGTCTTTTGGGAATTTTGTGACAAATTTCCATATGACTAAACAGGAATGCACCTTAGCTGGTTTACTCAACATGCTGGTTATTGCCCAAAAGAATATGCCAGGCAATAAAGGAAAAGAGGTAGCTTTGGTTGCATCTTCTTTTGCTGGAAAGTCCAACAAGAAGAAGGGCAATAAGAAAAAGAAACTTCAGATTCTTAGTCCTTCCAAGAAAATAGCTAAACAAAAAGGGAAGACCAAAGCTGAAAAAGGCAAAGGAAAGTGTTTCCACTGCCAACAGGAAATTGTTTCCATTCCCAGTAAGAAAGTGTTTCCACTGGCCAGAGTATAGCAATCTAAATGAAAGCAATGCCGTGGTGAAAACCAACTCAAGTTCAAAATATATTTGGCACTTAAGGTTATGTCATGTTGCAGAAGATAGGATTACAAAATTGGAGAAAATGGGGATTCTATCCTTATTGGACTCTGAGCCTACTCCAACTTGTGAATCTTGCTTTCAGGGCAAAATGACTAGATCACCCTTTGTTGGACAGGGGCTAAGAGCTAAAAATATTTTGGAACTAATACATAGTGATGTATGTGGTCCATTTAAAGAAATGGCTAGAGGGGGCTTTCATTGTTTTATTACCTTTACTGATGATAAATCAAGGTTTGGGTATTTGTATTTGATGAAATACAAACATGAATCTTTTGAAAAGTTCAAAGAATTTAAATCTGAAGTAGAAAATCAAACAGGAAAGAGTATTAAAGCTCTTCGATCAGATCGTGGAGGTGAATATTTGAGTACTGAATTTGATGAATACTTGAGAGAGCATGGCATTGTTTTCACCGACTCCTCCAGAACACCACAACCGAATGGTGTATCCGAAGGAGAAATCGTACTTATTGGATATGGTACGTAGTATGATGAGCTATACCGATATGCCAATCTCCTTTGGGGATTTGCATTAGAATCACTTTGTATATTCTGAATAGGATTCCATCAAAATCGCTTTCTTCCACACCTTATGAGATATGGCATGGAAGAAAACCAAGTCTTAAGCATGTTAAGATTTGGGGTTGTCCAAATTATATCAAAAGTCAACACCGATAAATTGGAGACCATATCGTAAAAGGTCGATTTGTTGGATATCCAAAAGATAGTTTTGGATATTATTTTTATTTGCCTACTTCACAAAAGGTTGTGATAAGTAGAGATGCCACATTTCTTGAACAACAGTTTGTTCAAGAAGGAGGCAAAGGAAGGCAAATAGAGTTAGAATTGGAGAATTCTGACCAACCAATAGATCAGATGGATATAGATCCATCTAGTCAACCAATACCCGTTAATGAAACATCTACAACTGTTCCTCGTAGAACAACCAGGGTATCTCACCCACCAGTGAGATATGGTTTTCTTCATGAAGAAGAATAAGAGTTGTCTACTCATGAAGAAGTAGATCATGGAGATGATCCACTTATCTATGAAGAAGCTATATCAGATATAGACTCTTCAAAATGGATTGATACTATGAAATCCGAGATTGATTCCATGTATAAGAATCAAGTTTGGGATCTTGTTGACCCACTGGAAGGTATTGTACCTATAAGGAACAAATGGGTTTTCAAGAAGAAAATTGGTTCTGATGGAAAGGTAGAGACCTATAAGGCAAGGCTAGTAGCGAAGGGTTTCGCCAAAGGAAAGGAATCGACTATGAGGAGATTTTCTCGCCTGTTGCCATGCTTAAATCAATTAGGATTTTACTAGCAATAGCTGCATACTATGATTATGAGATTTGGCAGATGGATGTCAAAACAGTTTTTTTTTTTCAATGGATACATTGAAGAAAACATTTTCATGGAACAACCTAGGGGATTTGAATCCCAAGATGGTTCCAAGGTATGCAAGCAAAAGCGATCCATTTATGGGTTGAAACAAGCTTCGAGGAGTTGGAACATCCGTTTTGATAAAGCCATTAAATCCTTTGGTTTTATCAAAAATGAGGATGAGCCATGTGTATATAAGAAGGTTAGTGACAGTGCTATCACTTTCCTTGTCTTATATGTGGATGACATACTATTGATGGGTAATGACACAGGTATGTTGACGACTATAAAGGTATGGTTGTCAGATACATTCTCCATAAAAGACTTAGGGGAGGCAACCTATATTCTTGGGATTCGCATCTATAGAGATAGAGCGAAAAGAATAATTGGTTTATCCTAAAGTCTATACTTGGAAAAGGTGTTAAAGAGGTTTAACATGCTTGATTCCAAGAGAGGATTGTTACCAGTGAGACATGGTATCCATCTTCCTAAAGAGATGTCTCCAAAGACATCTGAAGAAAGAGATAAGATGGCCAGGATTCCATATGCTTCGGCTATTGGAAGTTTAATGTATGCAATGTTGTGTACTAGGCCGGATATCGCTTACGCTGTTAGTTTGACTAGTAGGTATCAATCCAATCCAGGTTTGGAACACTGGATAGTTGTCAAGAATATCCTTAAGTACTTGAGAAGAACTAAGGATTTATTCTTGATTTATGGAGGTGGAGACTTGCAATTGGATGGTTATACTGATTCTGATTTCTAATCAGATATCGATGATAGAAAGTCTACCTCTGGATATGTGTTCATTTGTAATGGAGGTGCGATCGGTTGGAAGAGTTCCAAACGAGCATGACCGCAGATTCCACTCAGAGGTGAGTATATTCCGCATCGAGATCTTTGCAAAGGAAGGCTATTTGGATAAAGAAGTTCGTGATGAACTTACAGTAGTTCCTTCCATTGAGTCGGCGGTTCCACTACCTTGTGACAACAATGGAGCAGCGATCCTGAGCTAAGGAACTAAGGTCTCACCCAAAATCCAAACACATAGAAAGGCACTACCACATTATCAGAGATATAGTTGGGCAAGGCGATATAGCCATGCAGAAAATAGCATCAGCTGAAAATCCAGCTGATCCATTCACTAAGCCTATGTCACAGACTCAGTTAGACCGACATCTTGAGAAGATAGGTCTAAGATATTGTAATGAATTGCTCTAGTGCTAGTGGGAGATTGTTAGTAGTATGCCCTAGAGCATATCATTTAGTATGTATCTTGTACATATTTTATTAATAAATGGCATTTCCACTTTTCTGTTTATATAATATATTTATGTGTAATAGAAAAGGTCAATTGATATTTTATTAGAAATATTATTCTTAAGTTGTTAAGAATATGAGTGACAATATTTCTAGCACAAAGTATCATAAATAGGTTCACAATTGAGGATACTTCATAATGAGGACATGACTTATCCAGAAAGATTGTATTCATGTTTGTTCCCAAGTTATTTATATGAGATATAAATAAGATGGAATGGTGAGTCTCATGCCATATAACAAACATGATAGGCACTTATAAATGATAAGTAGGCCGAACCAGTGACACTTATGACAAGCACATGGAGTTTACTCTTGTCAATGTTTTGTCATAAATCATATCGATGCATATAATCTTTAGACACGAGATAGCATAGTTATCTTGTATATAGGTAGTTTGAGTTTGATCTCGCTTTCATACTTGTACTGTGTATGGGTATATGGGCATGTGTTGGCTCCTACTAGTTATATATGGAGGTAGGTGTTGATCAAGATGGAATCTGTTCCTCTAAGTAAATAGAGATAAAATCCTATGTTCATTTAATTGTTCTTGATGTTTCAAGTTCCTGGCCAGGACAGATAGATTTATTCGAGAAAGAGTTTACGATGAGAAAATCCTTTTAATCAAGAACTGGAATTAAAAGAGAACATAATATTCATAGCAAATGGAGTTTGACATAAACCATGACTCCAGCTTGAGTTGGGATTTTGTAACAGAGAGATTCTAGTGCATGGTAACATATGATTATAGGTTCATTTAAGGTAAACCTTATTACTAATTGGGTGGCCATGGCATGTTATGCTAGGTATTAACCATGGTCTATGAGGTTCATAAAATGATTTAGAGAAATCATTTATGGTAAGAAAGAGTTCTGATGATATTAAGAGTTGATATCATGTCTCATTGCCAATTAGTGATGAGCCTAGTAAGTCACACACATACACAAGTAATTACCTATTTAAATATGATTTAATTAATTAATTAAAGAGTTTAATTGATTAATTAAATAGGTTTAGTTTGCAATTAAATTGCAAAGTCCCTAGCATGACTTGAAACCAAATCTAGATTATTGGATGTATAATATAAGTTAAATTTATATTTAAAGTGTTTAAATATGAATTTAATTAATGAGAAATTAATTAATAGAGATTAATTAATTAATTTATATTTGATATAAATTAATTAGAAGAAGAAAATAATTATTTTGGGTTAAGAACTCAAAATTAAGACACAGGGGCATTTTGGTCATTTTACAGTGTGACACGTGGCACCATGAGATGGTGACACATGGGATTACACATAAGCTTGCCAAATGTTTTTTAATCATGTAAGATGATTAAAATCAAGATTAAATATAGGTTTGACACTTGGCACAATGTGATTGGGTCACTTAAACCTAGAGCTAATCAAAGGCTGACATGTGGCAAGGGTTTAATGTGTTAACCTAGCTATATAAGTGTTGTTATGAGAAAAATAAAACACAACCAGCAGCCACACTCCTTTGTCACGCCACTTTGAGCGTTTTTATCTCTTCTTCTTCATCTCTTATCAATTCAAAGAGATTAGCCATCAATCTCTTGAATTAAGAACACTAGAAATTATTTCTAGTGTCCTGTTTACATCTTTAATCTCTTAAAAGGCAGAACTTGATTTTCTAATTAATAGAAAAAGCTTTAGAAGCTATTCAAGGGCTGCCATAGGTGTTCTTGGTGTGGACAAGCTAGAGGGACAACATCCGTGTCCTCAAGACGAATCTCAAAGCGCAGACACTGCGATTGCATCAAGAGGTTAGTGTAATCGTTCTTGATTTAATCTAGGGTTCTAAAATTAATCTGATTAATTTTAAAATCTTAAATGGCAAATACAGATCCAAAAACATATTAAAAGAGTTTTAATATGTTGTTTATCATTGAAATCAAATAGATAAAAATAAATCTTGCATGATGCATGTGACCCTAGGTGAAAATTTTTGAATTCAATGGTATAAACTTGTGTTTTTCACGCTTCCGTTCCTTCACCGGTAGTCAATACACAAGCGAAGAGTGCCATCTTTCTTCTTAACAAACAATACTGGCGCTCCCCAAGGTGACACACTAGGGCAGATGAAGCCCTTTTCAAGTAATTCTTGCAATTGTATCTTCAACTCCTTCAACTCTGCTGGTGCCATTCTGTATGGCGTTATGGAGATTGGTTCCACACCAGGCATAACATTAATTTCAAACTGCACTTCTCTTTCCGGAGGTAATCCTGGCAATTCATCAGGAAACACATCTGGAAAGTCATATACTGTAGGGATGTCCTTCAATGCTGGACTCCCTACTTGGGTGTCTACCACATGTGCCAAGTATGCTTCACACCCCTTTCTGATCATTTTTCTGGCTAGTGCAGCTGAAATGATGTTTGATGGCAATAACTGCCTCTCCCCATGTATTATCACCTCACTGTACTGAGGGAGACCAAAAGTGACTGTCTTCAGCCTACAGTCAATCATGGCATGATGCCTAGCTAACCAATCCATGCCCAAGATGATATCATAATCTCTGAAGGGCATTTCAATGATATCAGACAGAAAAGTGTGTCCTTGGATCACCAAAGGACAATCTCTATATATTCTATTAACCCTGACCTCCTGTCCTAGCGGACTTGTTACTAGCACCTCAAAGTCCATTTTTGTACATGGAACAGCAATGCAATCAATGATGCTAGCACTCACATAAGAATGGGTAGAACCCGGATCAAATAACACAAATACATCTTGATTAAAAGTTGAGAAGGTACCAGCCACAACATCAGATGTCTTTGCCTCTTCCCTCTGTCTCATTGCATAGATTCTGACTGGAGCACTATCTTGCTCTGAATGTTTCACTGTGCCTTGGCTGCCTGCTGGGCTACCTCTACCCCTGCCTCTACCTCTGCTGGGTTGTTGTGAACTTCTGGTGACAGGGCTCTGAACTGACCCCTTGCAGTAGTAGGAGGTGGTCCAACTCTGCGACTACTAGTGCAGTCCTTGGCAAAATGTCTTGTGCCTCCACAGTTATAACAGGCTCCAATAGCCTTGTAGCATATCCCACCATGATTTCTTCCACAAGTTTCACATTGGCGGGGAGGGTAGGAACCTCTGGTTCTCTGCTGACCAGATAAGGGAGGCTTATGTCCTGAATATCTTTCCCTACCAGATTTCTTGCCACCTCTGCCATGTCCCCCATAGTTCTTCCTCTTTCCAGTAGGACCACTAGAACTCTGTTCTACAGATTTTCCCTCTTTCTCTGTCTTCTCTGATTTCTTTTTCTCAGGAGCGGCTTCAGACTCAATTCTTTCTAACTCTAAAGCTTGAGAAATAAGTTCAGAGAAGTTAGTGTGTTTGAATCGGACTACTTGTAATCTGATACTGGGCTTCAAGCCGGTTTCAAACCTCTTACATCTCTCCCTGCTGGTAGAAAGTAAACTCACTGCATAATGGCTCAGGCGGGAAAATTCTCTTTCATACTCAGCCATTGATCTGCCCCCCTATTTCAGACTTAGGAACTCTTGTAGCTTCTGGTCTACATAAGCATCAGGGACATATTTTTGTCTGAATTCCCTGAGAAAGTCATTCCATGTTAACACTGCAGGTTCTACCAGACTGTGGGGAATGGTTTTCCACCAGACATAAGCATTCCCCTGTAGCAAAGATACAGAGTATTCAAATCTGAGCTCTTCCGTGCAATGTAGCTTCTTGAATACCCTATCCATCCTCTCTAACCATTGTTCTGCCTCTAGAGGATCTACTGTCCCCTTGAACTCTGTAGCCCCATACTTCATCAATTTGTCATACTGCCTAGTAGGAGATTGTGGTTGTACCACTGGTGTTTGTATTGGGACTTGAGTAGGCACATTACCAACCATTTGTTAGAACATTGCAGCCATCTGCTGAGCGAACTGAGCGGGAAACTGCGGTACTGCAGGGGCTGGTGCTACTGAACCACTGACATTATGTAGGCCTAAGGCATCCCCTTGCACCTCAGCCTCAATAGATTGATCGACTGAATGATCACCCTCTTCCATAGTCAATGCAAGGATTTTAGATCTCCTGAACAAATAACACAAGGAGATTTCCTCCCGTTAGTGCATATTTATAATGTAATGTATTGTATGTATCAAACAATGATGTTGAGCAGTTGTACTATGAAGAAAGAATATTCAAGTAACATGTGAAAGCATAATTTAAAAACTTTGCTCTGATACCACTAAAACATGTCACACCCTACCCCTCTGTAAGGCATAACATGATCCCGTAGTATATCTAATGAATTACTAACTCCGTCTACTGATAACCCATTAAATACGCTACAAGGGATTTTAAAAACTTTTCTTACTTCTTTTACAGTGGTGAGCACTATTTACAGGTATTAAAAACCTTTTTGAATTGAAGTGATAGAACTAACATATTTGAATTATTTGGAATTTCTGTAAAAATTCTGGCAGAGTGCCATCTGTATTTTGGATTAAACAGTTCTTCAGAAAACCTGTAAAAGCACTTCAATATATTTCCAAATATCAACTCTAACATATTCTCAACACAACATTTTCTCAACTCAAATCCACAGTGATTTTTCAAAGACTGAGATAAAAGAAATATAATACAATTTTTTTACAAGCCAAAATAACTCATAATTATTTTACAACTTCAAGGTACAATTTGAACTTACAACTGCTCAAAATAAAAAACAATATGTACATACAGTGGTCATGCATTACAATACAAAATGCAAAATGTGGTATAGTCGTTATACCTGAAATTCTTTCGCTGGAGGTACTAGCAGCCTAGTCTGCTGCCCTGTCTGTCTGTCTACCTGCGATAGCAATAAAAAGTTGTAACATCCTCCCGGTAGCAACTCCGTACATTCTACTGTTCTGGTGACCGGTATCGGTCCGGACAGCTAGAACGTCCGGAAAAATATTTAAATTAAAGTCAGGAACCATAATTAACTCAAATATTAGTAAGAAAAATTTAGTAAAAATTTTAGAAATAAAATACAACTAAATCAAATGAGCCGGTACCCTAGCGAGGGGTAACCAGAGGGAAGTTGTGGTTCTCGCAACGAGGAGCCCTAGACCCGGGGGAAAAATTATAAAATAATTTTTGGGACTCCAGAGAAGGGTAATTGAGATTCCCATGGCATTAGAATGCCAAGAGAATACCTAGAAAATTTTTTCAATCGGTACAGACAATTTTGACCCGTTAAGCCAAACGGAGGGCATTTTGGTCATTTCGCCTTCAGAGGTGATTTTTGGCCGACTTGTCCAGTTGAGTAAATAATTAATATGACATAAAATATGAATTAATGTTGATGAAAAATTAATTTGAAGCTAGTAGAAAAGAAAAGAAAAGAAAATAAGGAAAATTAAAGATAATGACATCACATGATGTCACTCACTTAATCCCAACCAATCACAAGTTAATAAGCATTCTTAAAAACTTAAAAGAGTCAAAATGGACCAAAATAAATCTGCTCTTCTTCTTCTTCTTCCTCCAATACGTGACTCTCTTCTCCATAGCCTCCATAGAAGTTTCTTTCATCACTTTCATTTTTCCCATTAATTTCCACTACTAAACCCTAAGTCAACTTCATCAAAACTTGTCCATACCTCTTGGGGAAATGTTTGGCAGCCAAGAAAAGGAAAGGAAGTGAAGTTTGAGTTGGGAAAAATCTGCCCTATTCAAGGTTAGTGCACATATATACTCAAAACTCTTTATTTCCATGCTAGAGACTTGAAACAAGTATGAATTTGTAACTTAAATGAACCAAAATTATGTGTATGCCTACTATGATTTTCGGCAGCCCTAAGGAAGGAACAATGATGGAGTGTTTTTGATGGTTTTAATGGACTTAGAATGAATTAGAGATTATGTTTAAGGTGTATATACACATATATAATGAATGGAAGTGCTTAAGTAGGTGTATGTGTGAATCATAAGGGAAAACTAGGGTTTTGAGAAGTGAAAATTTGACTTGGCTTAGGAAATTGTTAGAGAACATTTTAATGGTCAATTAGTTACCATTTTAGGTAAGTTGGCCATAAATTGGACTGAAATGTAGCATGGCAAAGTGAAGGAGCATGCTGCCTTGTGAGTGCAGGCGGCGTGAAATTTCGATCACTTGGACTGCCATAGCTTGGGCTGTGTTGGTCCAATTGGTGTTTGGCCAATTGGACATGAAACAAGGCTTATAATGTCACATTTTTGCTGAAGAAACCCTGCCCAAAAGACCAAATCAAGAGGACCAAAAGTTGGCCCCAATCCGGACACCACCGCACACTGCGAAATGACCAAATGAACAGTAACTGTTCATTTGGCCATACCTCACTGTAGATTTGGTCAATTGACCTCAATTTTTACAGCAACAAGTTAAGACATAGAAAAACAACTTTCATGAAGGAACATACCCCAAATTATGGCCAGAACCTAACCCAAATGGCTATAGCGATCCTTTCATGCTCTTTGTAGATATGGTATTTTCTGCAGAATGCAAATCCGGCCAGCCTGGGTTTTTGGGTCATATCTGGAGCTACAAAACTCCAAATGGAGTGATTCAAAAAAGGAAATTAAACTAGACAAAATAAGGAACAACTTTTATGTTTTACATTTCTTCAAATTCCCACAGTAACAGTGTCCAATGGAACAGTGAAGTTGACTCACCAAAACTGAAAATTCTGCTTGTGTGGGTTTACACTTTGAAATGGTATTAACACTTAATGCCAACAAGTTTTAAACACCAAATGTGGTATGTTGGGAGTGCCAAAGTCAATGTACATATTTTCTATCCAAAAGTCAACATTTTTGTTGAACAATGAGGTGAATAGTAATACCAAAACATGAAATGCACAAATTGAAGAATTTAAAAGTTTCAAATGCCCTAGTATACCTAACAAGATTGGTTTGGATAGTTTGGCATGCCAATAGGGTCCAGTTAGCAGTACTGCATGTGGCAATATGCCTTTTTGTGATTTTATGGCTTTTAGCCATTCTGACTTTGTATTGAGCTTTGGCCTTGTGCCTGATATATTTACAGCTTGTTAGCTGCATTTGCCTGCCGGAGATGCATATGTGACCGATGGTGTGACGGCCGAGGTACTAGGTACCCGGTGCGGTTACCCGTTATCCAGTCCAGTCATCTAGTGTAGGTTACTTGGGGCAACCAAATGAATAAAAGTGAACAACGTTAATGAAACAATGAATATATCTATACCAAACAAAGAAAGCATACACATTCTATACACATTCATTTTCTTGCTATTTTCTCTATTATATTATTGCACCACTAAGCATTATTGCTTAGCGCGTTGCTTTTGCCACGCGTAGGTACTGGAGATCCCAATCGTGAGCCCAGTAGACCACAGACTGGGTGAGTCCATCCGGCATTACGCTTCGATGTCCGTGTCACCTCGTCACCTGCAGTGCATTGGTAGGACACTAGGTGTCATTTTGGCATTCTGTAATTAATTTTGATTTTCTCATATGTATTTGGATCTATGTAATGTATTTTGATGTTTATGTAAATAATGAAAGTTATGGTTATAAATGCAAAACTTGAGCATTTATTTATTGTTTGTATATGAGGAATGAATGATTGAAAAATGTTGAGAATTTGATAAATGGAGTTGAGATGATGGAATATGAATATAGGAAGTGTTTTTCACAGGTTCCGAAGAACTGGTTTCTCCATTTTTAGCCGGTACTCTGCCGGATTTTCTATAAAATTTTTGGAACCTCAAATAAATTATAATTTCAATAATGACTTAAATAAAACATATTTCACAAGCTATAATCAAAATTATTGATGAAAATTTATTAAGGTATAATAGAGTGTGCCGGTACACCGTGTGACATAGCTTGCTCGGCTACACTGTAGATGGGTAAGGGGTGTCACAAAAGCTATCGCTGAGATAATGTCTCAGTGGTGCACAACATTAACCAAATACAACTTTAAATCACAATTCATCATTCATTTAAAAGATGGATATGTAAAACCATAGTTAAATTCAAGATAATGAGTGTCAGAAGGAATTTAACACAATATCACAATAAATCTCAGAGATCAAAATATAGTTAGCTTCAAAAGACAGTGAATGTCAATAAGGATTTAACTCCATTTCACAATCTCATAATTCAAATCAATAAATCACACACAGCTTAATCATGTTCCAAAGTTCAATTCGTCCCAAAAGCCGATGGCTAATGAGGTATTCAATTCGTCCCAAAAGTCAATGACTAATGAGGAATAACATAGCTAGCTAACAAAAATATAAGTACTCATTCAATTCGTCCTCAACAGGCACACACCTCAACACTTCAGCCAGAGAGGGAATTCAATTCGTCCCACTAGACAAGCTAGTGAGGAATACAATCAATATACATGATAGCTATGATTTCAAATCATTTCCAATGCTTTTCAATCAATAAGTATCCATCAATATCATTCAAACAATTTTTCATAGTTTCAAACCATTTACAATGTTTTTCAAGCAATAAGTATCCATTCAAACACATTTCCACAATTTAAAACAATGATATACAAATAGTCATAATTCATTTCAATTGAAAAATTCAAAAGAAACAGATGTTGTGCACAAACCTCTGATAACTGTCTCCTGGTCTGGACTCAGTGTTTCCTTTCCTTTCCCTGAGTCTTTACTAACTGAGAAACACAATTTGAAGTGTTTCAGTACTAAATTAAACTGTCTCTATCGATAATGCTTGATAAGTAATTCACTGAAAGCTATTATTTGCTTAATCACCTAATATATCGACCCTCGATGCGTTCTAGGTAAATTTGTTTTTAGTGTTGCTAATATGTCACATTCGATAGTCTTTTAGGGTTGGTACATGTTACCAATTTCATTTCCTTGTTTAGTGCATTTTATTGCAACTTGCTGGATTCCGGGATACTAGTTTGACCTACTTCCCTCGGTTTTCGGGTTTTGGTCAAAACTACAAACCTGTAGATCTATGTCTTATGGAACGCGGGGCAAAATTTTAGGTCATTCTGAGTTATGTAGACCAAGTTATGGTCATTTTATTGTTGCTGGTCAAATGGCATCAAATTTGGTCATTTTAGGTCAACTTTGGTTCGGCCAGTTTTTGGATCCGAACTTGTGCAAGCTGTTTGACTTGCTTATGGTCATTTCTGGGCTTTGGTGTCTTCATAATACTTGTAGATATGGGTCTTAACTATTCATGGTTAAAATATCAGGTCAATTGGACCTGTTTTGAGTGAGTTATGGCCTAAACACTAACTGCTGCCCAAATGGTAAGTTTTCAGGCCTCCCTTGCACTTAATCCGGATTTGATCATTTTTCAAGCTACCTTACAAGCAGAATTTTGGTATGCTTCCTTCATGAAAGTTGGCACATTTTGTTCCTAGTTTCACCTCCAATTGATCTCATACCAATTGGAGCCACACACTTAAAGTTATAGGCTAAAATGCATACTGTCCTTAAATACATTGCTTAACATCTATCAATTGCACATTTACTTGCTATAAATCCACTTCTCTTACCAATTCAGATTTGGTACATTACCAAAACCATTTATCACTTCATATTAAAGTCAATTTGGTCAGAATACAAATATCCTCAATACACCAAATGAAACTCTAATTCACAAAGTCCAAATACAACAATATGTACACATAAACACTCCTAATTATTACATACAATTTCCACAATCAATTTATATACATATTCATCAATCCTCAATGTCACAATTCACCCAATATCTTCATGAATTTAAACATTCATCAAGAAGTCCCAAGGCTGCCGAAATGCTCCTCATTGCCAAAGTTTCCCATAATTTTGTCAACTTCAATTTCAAATGCACAATCACCATATACATGTGGAAATAACTTACTAGGACATTAAATCACCCTACTCAACATGAATTCCCACCAAATATATGTAAAACTAATTCATTAAATATACAACTTCATGGCTGTCCAAAATTGGATATGTCAATAACTCCTCAAAACTTTAAAATTTCTTCACAAAGCAAACACCCATAACATGCTTACAAACTTTAACAAAGCAATATTCAAAAACTCAAACTTACCTATTGTTGGGACTTGCTAAATCTTCACTAAAACTTCTTGAAATTGTTATCAAACTCTTCCTTGTGATGTGGGGATAAATTTTAATGAAGAAAGGTGTGGGAAAAGACGGCTTGAACATGGAATTGTTAAGGTTTGAAGGTGGGCGGCCATGGGAGGTTTTGTTGGAGTTCATTCGGCCATGGTGATTCCCAAGCTTGAAGATGAAGTTGCAGATTGTATAATGGGTGTACACCTGCCCATTTATTTCTTAATTTATTCCATAGTGGTCCACTTACACAAATTAATTCGTTTTATATGTTTAATTTTCATTTATTCCACATTAAACCCATAATTTTTGCTATTTACTTTATATACCACCAATTTAATTTTTCATTATATTTTCCAAGTGTAATATTATTTATTTTTAATAGACATTTAGGTCAAAAGACAACTCGGGGTGTCAAATGACCACAATGCCCCTGTTCGGGTTGCATTCCCGATTTTTCGGTAACACCGGGTTTTGTCCGTTTTTTGATTTCTCACTTTTCTTTGTACTAATTAATTAATTTTTCTTTGATATTTCTAATGATATTTATACTTCAATAGGGTTCTCTTTAAGTCCTAAAAATATTTTTCAGGGTTCCCCGCAGTCCAGGGCTAGTCAACGGTCCACGCCATGACTTCCCGGTGCGGTCACCCATCGCTAGGGTTCTCGGCTCGCTTAACTTGGTTACCTTTCTTTGCTATTATTTTTCCTTTGTTTTTCTTGTATTTTATTTTCTTGTATTTCATTATTTTATGTCTCCTCCCTCATATAAAAATGTAGTTCTAGGCATCCTAGCTGTCCGGACAACACTGGTCACCGGAACAGTAGAACGCACTACCGAACATAGGGGTGTTACAGATAACGTTGGTAAAAGTGCTGTGGAACCATCATTCGGGCTAGGAGGCTACATGGGAACGAGAGGAGGACATGAGGAGAAAGCACCCACAGCTGTTCAGAGAGTGATACCAGGTAAAATTTCGAGATGAAATTTATTTTAAGGGGGCAAGAATTGTAACACCCCTACTTGCATAGCCTGGTAGATCTCACTGTTCCAGTGACCAGTGTCGGTATGGACAATTAAGGGGATTAGAACCATAATTAAGACAACTAGAGAAGCCATAAACACAATTAATTAGTAATGCTCAATTAGTTAAGTATAAATAAGAAAAACAGAACATAAGAAGTTAAACGAGTCGAGAGTCACAGCGATGGGTGACCTTCTCGGGAATGACTGCGAAATCGATTTAAACTCAAATTTCGAACCTTAAAATGTGACACCGCGGTCCTTAGGACCCTTATGAACACAGTGAAAAAGAGAAAATCACGAACAAGAACTGTTAAGCCAGTCAAATAATTAGGTCAGGGAGCTGGAAGAAATATTAAATTATTTGCAAACCGGGTTGAACTAGCGAGGGGAATTTTGGTCAATTGACCCCGAGAGCTGACTCCTAACCTAACTGTCAAATAAAATCAGAGAAAAGAAAACTTTGGAGTCGAGAATTAAATTAAAGAACTAATAGAAAAATTAAAAAAAAAAGAAGAAAGAAAATGAAAAAGGTGTAGGGATATGACATCATGCATGACATCATGTTGCCATTTTATGATTGCAAATATGACTTTGGAAATTGATCAGATTTCTCACAAATTATTTGATTAAATTGTTTTGAATTGATTTTGTGTTCACACTTAGCATGACAGTGCCTTATTATTTCTCCTCCATTTATGGGGTGAGATCGATTATTTTTCCTCCCTCTCTGGTTTACCAGTTGAGGTTATAGATCGGATGAGTACTCATTAGCTAGCTAGCCACCTCCCTCATTTATTTTGATTAATGCGGTTGTAGATTGCTTTGTTGTGGTGTACAACGCGGCATTGATCGAAAATTTTGTGTCATGGCTTAAGTTGTGTATGAATTGACAACGCTGTGTTTATTATATTATTTGACCCAAAATTTTTCTATAATGAGCTTTGATAATTTGTGAAATGTAATTGTGCAGCATTTAAATTGTGTTTTGTCAATGAATGATTTATGCAATGTATTTCAAATTCTTTATTGTGCACCACTGAGTATTTTTATACTCAGCGATAGCTTATTTTGTTGTCGCAGATAAGAGCAAGGAGAAAGCAGCAGAGTGAGCTGCTATTGATATTGAGGACTTCACTGATTCTTTTTGTACGGATATTTATTTATACCCTTGTAATTAATTGATGTAAATATTGTAATGTTTTATGCATCAATGTAAAGTTGAGCAGTTGTATAATAAATTGTAATAATATTATTTTTTGTATTTAACATCTGTAAATTAAACTTGTGAATGTAAATTAGCTTTATTGAATGAAATGATGAAATATTTTGAGATGACAAATTTGAATTAAATTGTGGAATTATTTTGAAGTGTAATTAACTTAAGTTATGTTGAATTGAGATTATTTGGAGGTTGGGAGTTGTGAAAAAATTTATTGGAAGTGTTTTTATAGGTTTTTGAAGAACTATTTTCTCCAAATACAGATGGAACTCTACCGAAATTTTTATAAAATTTGCGAAGAATAAAATGAACAAAAATTTTTACTAATTTTGAGACTTCAATTAAATGTTTTTAATTCCTACCAAAATGCTTACCACTTCCAAAATGTAAGAAAATGGTTTTAAAATCCCTTTTAGTATACTTAATGAGTTATCGATAGGTGAAGTTTGGTAGTTCATTAGGTATTCTACGGGATCATGTTATACCTTACAGAGGGGTAAGGTGTGACATGATCCCCAATATTCTGTCCCTCAGACATCCTGATGCGGAATAGCTGTCTAGATATCTCATACCTAGCATTCCTGTTGTGCTCACCATACAACTCTTGTAGGTGAAGAAGGATCTCACTCGCACTCTGCATGTTCTCATGCTACTTCTGTAACTCATTACTCATAGAAGCAAGCATATAACACTTGGCTCTCATAAAATGCTCCTTCTACTTGTCCAATGTTTCATGTTCCTCTTGAGTGGCCTCTGGAGGTAAGGGGCTAGGAACATTTGAGTCTAGAACATATCCTATATGTTCAAGGTTCAGGACAAGTTTCAAATTTCTTAGCCAATCAGAGAGATTAGGTCCTGTCAACTTATTGTGATCAAGTATGCTCGTAAGGATATTGGATGGTGGTGGTTGTGGTGTGTCACACCTTACCCCTCTGTAAGGCATAACATGATCCCGTAGAATACCTAATGAACTACCGAACTTCACCTACCGATAACTCATTAAGTACCTTACAAGGGATTTTAAAACAATTTTCTTATTTTTGACAAGTGGTGAGCATTGTCTAATAAGTACTTAAAACATTTAGTTAAATTAAAACTAGTTAATATTTTTGGCCCATTTTATTTTTACGCAAATTTTATAAAAATTTTGACAGAGTTTCCTCTGTATTTTGAGAAACCAGTTCTTCAAATACCTGAAATAAAAGCACTTCCAATAATTTTCTAACCACTGCTTCAAATTCATACTCAATCTCAATCAATTTCTCAAATTCACAAGTTCAATAATTGCTTCAAAATACTGTCCATCAATATCATTTATTCATATTCCATTCAAGATAAAGAATTTATTTCATTTAAAACAAAATAATTTATACACAACCTTACAAATTTATATCAAAAGAAACACAAACTAAACTTTATTACAAACTTCGTACAAATTTGTGTACAAGCTGCTCAAGACCCATTTTTACATGTCCATACATTTATGTGCAATATATACATCAAAAGAAGTATTTACAGTTAGGGTATAAATTATACCCGAATGCTTCAAGCTGATGACTTCACAGACCTCAGCAGCTCAGTCTGCTGCTTCTCTAGTATGCGTATCTGCGGCAAAGAATAAAGCTATCACGAGTACTAGGACTCAGTGGTGCACAATATACTAAAATAATCTTTATGCAAAACTTAAAGCACATTCATTCAAAAATTTGGCTAAACATGAAAATTAAATACAATCATGCATTGTAAGATTTTACATGTAAACCAAGTTCATTTCAAAGTATCAAAACACATTTCATAAAACCCACAGTTAGATCACGCCATTCGAAACAAATAGAATCTCAATAGCCAGAGGCTAAAGAGAAATCATATCACAAGGCTAGCTAGCTCAAATATATGGATATCCATTCACATCCTCTTCTACTGGCACACCTCAACACTTCTCCAGAGAAGGAATCAAAATTCGAAACTAATTACCCCCACTAGTCGTGCTAGTGAGGTGTTCAAATATATGGTCATGACACTGTGGTTTCAAAACTTATCTTAACAATTTGCTAAACATTGTCATTTCAAATATACACAATAACTTTCACAATTTAAATCAAACATCATAAAAATGCTATAATCCAATATTTCACATTATTCAAAACATTATGCAAAAGATGATTATAAAAGTATATGTTGTGCACAAACCTCAAACAAGTCGCTGTTGGCCTTGACTCGACTCCTCGGAGTTACGTCAGTATTCTTTTCCACTGAAACACGAAATTTTCCAATGTTTCAGTACTAAAACTTAAAATAAATCCAAAATAAACTTAACTTCACATTTACCTAGCTCTAACGTGTTAAATTCGACGTTCTCGAAATTTTGTTTTTAGGTTACTATTCACTGCACTATTCAAGTCAAATTATTGACTTTCTAAGGCTTAATGGGTATGGGAACTCCAACTTCACCCACATACCACATTTTGGTCACCAAACTTGTTGGTTTTGGTCATTTGTTTAAAGCTTAGGTCATTTTGGCAAAATTGCCAATTTTCGGTTTTGGTTCTACGAAGTTGTACTATTCCATTGGTCGATCTACTGTTGGAATTTGACAAAACTTCCTTCATAGAAAATGTTCCTTATTGTCTTAAGTGTATTCTCATTTTTGGATCACCCCAATCGGAGTTTTGTAGCTCAAGTTATGGCCAAAATAAGTTTACTGTTCACATGTACTGTTCATACTGAGATTTTACTGCTGGCAGATTTTTGGTCCAACTTTGGTTAATAATTTGACCAAGTTAAGTTCATAATTTGGTCTCACTTTCTTCATATGAAATGTTTTACTATGTCTTAGGTTTCCATCGGTTCAAGAATCGCCAAAATCCGAGTTTTCTAGAGAGAGTTATAGCCATCCAAACATTGCTGCTCAATGAAAATTCTGCAGAATCTCAGTACAGTAATTTAATTTTGCTCAATGATTTTGAAAGGGTTAATGGCCTAATTTGGGTTGGTGTTCTTCATGAAAGTTTTAGGTCTATATCATATCTAATTTCTGGTAAAATTTCAGGTCAATTTGACCTACCTAGCTCGAGTTATGACCAAATGAACAGTTACTGTTCATTTGGTCAGTTAATCTAGTGGCAGCCTGCAATCAATCCACTTTGGTCAATTGTTTCACCAAGTTTTGGTCAGTTTTTGGCCATGGTTCCTTAATGAAAATTGTGCTCTTTTATGTCTATTTTCATCTCCAATTGGTGGCATATCAATTGGACTTGTAAAATTTGAGTTTTGGTCCTTCAAAATGGGTTTGGTCATGCTACCAGCAGCATGACCATTGACCTACGAATTTGATTTTTATTCCAACAATTCCCACACAACTTATTTGGTCATAATTGACCATTATTTCACTTCACAATAAGTCCAACATGCCATTTATGCATTTTTCCCAAAATTTGGTTCACAACCCTAGCATTTAAAACCCTAACTCATCAATTTCACTACTTTGTTGCAATTAATCACACTTAATGGTTTTAATACTAATCATTCAACCAAGAAAGGTTTCTAAACTCATTCAAATGTATCATATCCATGCAAATCATATTCCTCTCAAGCTGCCCAAAATTTCAGTTTAATTCTTCCCCCATATTTGTTTCATTTAAATCAAGTTCTAAGCTCACTTTCAACCATCACATGTGCATTTGAATGGATAAATGAAGAGTTTAGCATACTAACCTTAGGTGAACCTTAAATCTTCACTTTTTGTTCTTCTTCTTCCTTCTTCTTCTTGCTTTCTTATGCTTCTTCTATACTCTTCAAGATGCAATAATGAAATTCATGTGGAGAATTTTAGGGAAAGCATGTTTAATTTAGGGTTTCAAAAGCTTGGTTAGACTTATCCATGGTGGAAGATGAAATAAGTGAGAGGGAAGAGTGAGTCACGTTTTTCCTTTTGAAGATGATGAATTTAATTTTTTTTTTCTTTTGTTTCTTTTATTTATTTTGCTATGGAAGACCATAAATATCAAATTTAATAAATATTTAATAAATTTGTTTATGACATCATTAATGATGTCATGAACTTTGACTTTTCCAACCTCTTTCCTTTTCTTTTTTTTTTTTTTTTCTATTTATTTCTCTATTAGTTCTTTAATTTTATTCTCGATTCCGAAATTTTCTTTTCTCCGATTTTATTTGACAGTTAGGTCAGGAGTCAGCTCTCGGGGTCAATTGACCAAATTGCCCCTCGCCGGTTCATCACGGTTAGCAAATAATCCAAAATATATTCCGGCTCCATGACCTAATTATTTGGTAGCTTAGTTTTTTTTTCGTGGTTTTCTCTTTTCCACTGTGTTCATAAGGGTCCTAAGGACCGCAGCGTCACTTTTTACGGTTCGAAATTTGAGTTTAGAATGACTTCGCAGTCATTCCCGAGGAGGTCACTCATCGTTGTGACTCTCGGCTCGTTTAACCTCTTATGTTCTGTTTTTCTTATTTATAGTTAACTAATTAAACATTACTAATTATTTGTGTTTATGGCTTCTCAAATTGTCTTAAGTGTGGCCCTAATCCCATTAATTGTCCGGATCGACACCGGTCACCGGAACAGTGAAATATACCAGGCTATACAACGGGGGTGTTACAATTCTCCCCCCCTTAAATAAATTTCGTCTCGAAATTTTTACCTGGTATCAATCTCTGAACAGCTGTGGGTGTTTTCTCCTCATTTCCTCCTCTCATTCCCAAGTAGCTTCTTGGCCCGAATGATGGTTCCACAGCACTTTTACCAACGGTATCTGCTTATTCCGTAGCTGCTTCACCTCATAAGCCAGAATCTTTATGGGTTCTTCTTCATATGTGAGGTCTGGATTCACTTCTATTTCTTCTACTGGTAGTACATGAGATGGGTCTGATCGGTACCTCCTCAACATGGACACATGGAAGACATTATGTATCTTCTCCAACTCTGGAGGTAGTGCCAACCGATATGCCAAAGGACCCACTCTTTCTAGAACCTCATATGGCCCGATAAAACGAGGACTCAGTTTCCCCTTTCTGCCGAATCTCATAATTCACTTCCAAGGAGAAACTTTGAGGAAAACTTTCTCACCCACTGCATACTCAATATCCCTTCTCTTCAGATCAATGTAGGACTTTCGTGATCGATGCGATCTTAAGTCGATCTCGAATCACCCCGATTTTCTCTTGATTTGTTGAACAATTTGGTTCCAATCATTTTTCTTTCACCCACGTCATCCCAACACAACGGGGTTCTACATTTCCTGCCATACAAAGCTTCATATGGAGGCATCCCAATGCTTGATTGGTAGCTGTTGTTGTAAGCAAACTCAATCAAAGGCAAGTGTGTATCCCAACTACCCTCCAACTCAATCACACAAGCCCGTAGCATGTCCTCCAAAATCTGAATTACCCTCTCAGACTGGCCATCTGTCTGTGGGTGGAATGCAGTACTAAAGTTTAATCTAGTTCCTAGGGCTCTCTGAAGACTACCCCAGAATCTAGAAGTGAACCTAGGATCTCTGTCTGACACAATAGATACTGGCACTCCATGCAGTCTCACAATCTCATCGATGTATAACTTGGCCAATCTTTCTAAACTGTAATCGATCCGGACTGGCAGAAAATGGGCAGATTTAGTCAATCTGTCAACAATGACCCAAACTGCATCATGACTCTTCTGTGTCCTCGGAAGTCCCATCACAAAATCCATCGTTATTCTCTCCCATTTCCACTCTGGTACCGGTAGTGGATGTAACAACCCAGCGGGTACTTGATGCTCTGCCTTTACTTGCTGACAAGTTAGGCATTTGGATACAAATTCTGCCACATCCCTTTTCATACCCATCCACCAGTAATGCTCCTTTAGCCCTCTATACATTTTTGTTCCACCAGAGTGCATGGCAAAAGGAGACTCATGTGCTTCCTTCAAAATGATCTGCCTCAAATCAACATCATTAGGAACACACATTACGCCTGTGTAGCAATGAGACCATCATCTCCGATTGAGAATTACGGTTTCTTGCCTGCTGACTTCTTCCATCGACTTCGATACTTCCGATCATTACGGCGACCATTCTAATCGATCAACCAACATTTGTACATGCCATGCAATTGCTGTTTGCCCATCATCATTAATCTCTAAACTGGCATGTAATGATCTCAACTCATGTACCAAAGATAAAGGAGTAACTTGTAGATTTGCCATAGTCTTACGACTTAAGGCGTCAGCCACCACATTAGCTTTCCCTGGCTGATAGTCTATCAGACAATCGTAGTCTTTTATCAACTCTAACCATCTCCTCTGTCTCAAATTCAGCTCTTTTTGGGTGCCCAAATACTTCAAACTCTTATGATCTGTGTAGATGTAACACTTTTCCCCATATAAATAATGTCTCCAGATCTTAAGAGCAAACACAATGGCTGCAAGCTCCAAATCATGTGTTGGATAATTCCTCTCATGCGGTTTCAGCTGGCGTGATGCATAGGCAATGACATTTCGATCTTGCATCAACACACAACCTAACCCGTTGTGAGAAGCATCGCTGTAAACTGTATATTCTTTACCCGGTGTGGGTAAAGTTAGGACTGGAGCTTCAGTCAAACATCTCTTCAATTCATCAAAACTCTGCTGGCATTTATCCGTCCACTGAAATTTTACATCTTTTCTAAGCAGCTTGGTCAATGGAGATGCCAACATGGAGAATCCCTTCACAAATCTACGGTAGTATCCAGCTAAACCCAGAAAACTACGAATTTACGTGACATTTCGGTGGCCTCCAATGGGGCGACTTCAATCTTACTTGGATCTACCTTAATGCCCTCTTCTGATACTACATGCCCCAAGAAAGATATTTCCTTCAGCCAAAATTCACACTTCGACAATTTGGCATATAGCTGTTTCTCCCTCAAAGTCTGCAGTACAATCCGCAGATGTTTATCATGCTCTTCTGCATTCCTCGAATAGACCAATATATCATCTATGAATACCACAACAAACTGGTCGAGGTATGGTCTGAAGATAGTGTTCATCAGATCCATAAAAGCAGCCGGAGCATTAGTTAACCCGAATGGCATAACCAAAAACTCATAATGGCCATAGCGGGTTCTGAAGGCAGTTTTAGCAATACTCTGCTCTTGTACTTTCAGCTGATAATAACCTGATCTCAGGTCAATTTTGGAGAACACAGCTGCACCCCTCAACTGATCAAATAAGTCATCAATGCGGGGCAATGGATATCTATTCTTTATTGTCACCTTATTCAACTGCCGATAATCAATACACAAGCGGAGAGTGCCATCTTTCTTCTTTACAAACAACACTGGCGCTCCCCAAGGTGACACACTAGGGCGGATAAAGCCCTTGTCAAGCAATTCTTGCAACTGCACTTTCAACTCTTTCAATTCTGCAGGTGCCATTCTATATGGCGTTATGGAGATTGGGTCCACACCAGGCATAACATTAATCTCAAACTGCACTTCTCTTTCTGGAGGTAATCCTGGCAGTTCATCAGGAAACACATCCGGAAAGTCACATACAGTAGGGATGTCCTTCAATGCTAGACTCCCCACTTGGGTGTCTATTACATGTGCCAAGTATGCTTCACACCCCTTTCTGATCATTCTTCTGGCTAGTGCAGCCGAAATGATGTTTGATGGCAGTAAATGCCTCTCCCCTTATATTACCACATCACCATACAAAGGGAGACCAAAAGTGACTGTCTTGATCTCTGATCAATCATGGCGTGATGCCTGGCTAACCAATCCATGCCCAAGATGATATCATACTCTCTGAAGAGCATTTCAATCAAGTCTGACAGGAAAACATGTCCTTGGATCACCAAAGGACAGTCTCTATAGATTCTGTTGACCCGGACCTCTTGTCCTAACGGACTAGTTACTAGCACTTCAAAACCCATTTGCACACATGGAACAGCAAGTGAACTGACTATGCTAGCACTAACATATGAATGGGTTGAACCCGGATCAAACAACACAAATACATCTTGACCAGAGATAGAGAATGTACCAGCTACCACATCGGAAGTCTCAGCCTCTTCTCGCTGTCTCATCGTGTAGACTCTGGCTGACGCACTTCCTTGTGCAGACTGACCAACTGTGCCCTGACTGCCTGAAGCAGTGCCTCTACCTCTGCCTCTTCCTCTGCCAACAGACTGTGAACCTCTAGGAGCAGGACTCTGAATAGATCCCTCGGCAGTAGTAGGAGCTGGACCATATCTCGGAGCACTAGTACAATCTTTAGCCATATGGCCTTTGCCTCCACAGTTAAAACAGGCTCCAGTGGCCCAATAGCATTCCCCCCCATGAATCTTGCCACAAGTCTCACAGGGGCGGGCAGAATGTGAACCCCTGCTTGACTGCTGACTAGACCTAGGGGGTCTCTGACCAGAAAATCTGCCTCTGCCAAATCTGCCACCTCGACCCCTGCTGGGTCCACTAAACTTCTTTTTCTTTCCGGAGGTAGCACCAGAACTCTGCTCAACTGATTTTTCCCCCTTGTCTTTTTCTAATTTCTCGACTTTTCCTTCACTGGTTTGCTTTTGCTTCAACTCTCTCAGTTCAAGTGCTTGAGACATAAGCTCGAGAAGTTCTTTGTGTCGAAATCCTACAACTTGCATCCGTATGCTGGGCTTCAAACCCGTCTCAAATCTCTTGCATCTTGCTTTACTGGTAGTAAGGAGACTCTCCGCATAGTGACTCAGGCGGGAGAACTCCCTCTCATACTCTGCCACTGATCTATTCCCTTGTTTCAAACTCAAAAATTCTTGCAACTTCTGATCAACATATGCGTCTGGGATGTATTTCTGTCTGAACTCTCTGATGAAGTCATCCTGTGTCAAGATCGGTGGTTCGACCAAGGTATGGGGATGGTCTTCCACCAATCATACGCATCCCCTTACGATGGCGACGAGAATATTCAAACTTCACTTCATCTTGGCAGTGCAGCTTCTTAAATACTCTGTCCATTCTTTCAAGCCATTGCTCTGCCTCAAGTGGGTCTACTGTACCCTTAAATTCTGCAGCCCCATACTTCAATAATTTATCATATTGTCTGGCTGGAGGCAGTGGTTGTGCCACAGGTGGTTGGGGTGGAGACTGAACGGGCATACCCGACCATTTGTTGAAACATCGCGACCATCTGGCTGCGGCTGTGTAGGAAAGCTGCGGCATTTGTGGGGTGGTCTGCGACCCACTAACATTCTCGCAAAGTGGGGCTTCCTTGTGCCTCGGCTTCAGCAATTCGCTCAACTAAGCGATCCCCTTCTTCCATTTGATGAAGTTAGGGTATCTCCTGAACAAGTAACACATGGAGATTTCCCTCCGTTAGTTCATATTCATGATGTAATGCACTGTATGTAACAATTATGGACATTGAGCAGTTGTACTTAACAAGAAAGACACAAATTTATATGTTAAAACATACTTCAAAAATTTGCTCTGATACCACTAAAACATGTCACACCTTACCCCTCTGTAAGGCATAACATGATCCCATAGAATACCTAATGAACTACCGAACTTCACCTACCGATAACTCATTAAGTACCCTACAAGGGATTTTAAAACAATTTTCTTATTTTTGACAAGTGGTGAGCATTGTCTAATAAGTACTTAAAACATTTAGTTAAATTAAAACTAGTTAATATTTTTGGCCCATTTTATTTTTACGCAAATTTTATAAAAATTTTGACAGAGTTTCCTCTGTATTTTGAGAAACCAGTTCTTCAAATACCTGAAATAAAAGCACTTCCAATAATTTTCTAACCACTGCTTCAAATTCATACTCAATCTCAATCAATTTCTCAAATTCACAAGTTCAATAATTGCTTCAAAATACTGTCCATCAATATCATTTATTCATATTCCATTCAAGATAAAGAATTTATTTCATTTAAAACAAAATAATTTATACACAACCTTACAAATTTATATCAAAAGAAACACAAACTAAACTTTATTACAAACTTCGTACAAATTTGTGTACAAGCTGCTCAAGACCCATTTTTACATGTCCATACATTTATGTGCAATATATACATCAAAAGAAGTATTTACAGTTAGGGTATAAATTATACCCGAATGCTTCAAGTTGATGACTTCACACACCTCAAGAAATCTGCACGCTTCTCTAGTGTCTCAGTATCTGACAAAGAATAAAGCTATCACGAGTACTAGGACTCGCAGTGCACAATATACTAAAATAATCTTTATGCAAAACTTAAAGCACATTCATTCAAAAATTTGGCTAAACATGAAAATTAAATACAATCATGCATTGTAAGATTTTACATGTAAACCAAGTTCATTTCAAAGTATCAAAACACATTTCATAAAACCCACAGTTAGATCACGCCATTCGAAACAAATAGAATCTCAATAGCCAGAGGCTAAAGAGAAATCATATCACAAGGCTAGCTAGCTCAAATATATGGATATCCATTCACATCCTCTTCTACTGGCACACCTCAACACTTCTCCAGAGAAGGAATCAAAATTCGAAACTAATTACCCCCACTAGTCGTGCTAGTGAGGTGTTCAAATATATGGTCATGACACTGTGGTTTCAAAACTTATCTTAACAATTTGCTAAACATTGTCATTTCAAATATACACAATAACTTTCACAATTTAAATCAAACATCATAAAAATGCTATAATCCAATATTTCACATTATTCAAAACATTATGCAAAAGATGATTATAAAAAGTATATGTTGTGCACAAACCTCAAACGAGTCGCCTGTTGACCTTGACTCGACTCCTCGGGTTCTGTCCCGGTATTCTTTTCCACTGAAACACGAAATTTTCCAATGTTTCAGTACTAAAACTTAAAATAAATCCAAAATAAACTTAACTTCACATTTACCTAGCTCTAACGTGTTAAATTCGACGTTCTCGAAATTTTGTGTTTTGGGTTACTATTCACTGCACTATTCAAGTCAAATTATTGACTTTCTAAGGCTTAATGGGTATGGGAACTCCAACTTCACCCACATACCACATTTTGGTCACCAAACTTGTTGGTTTTGGTCATTTGTTTAAAGCTTAGGTTATTTTGGCAAAATTGCCAATTTTCGGTTTTGGTTCTCCGAAGTTGTACTATTCCATTGGTCGATCTACTGTTGAAATTTGACAAAACTTCCTTCATAGAAAATGTTCCTTATTGTCTTAAGTGTATTCTCATTTTTGGATCACCCCAATCGGAGTTTTGTAGCTCAAGTTATGGCAAAAATAAGTTTACTGTTCACATGTACTGTTCATACTGAGATTTTACTGCTGGCAGATTTTTGGTCCAAATTTGGTTAATAATTTGACCAAGTTAAGTTCATAATTTGGTCTCACTTTCTTCATATGAAATGTTTTACTATGTCTTAGGTTTCCATCGGTTCAAGAATCGCCTAAATCCGAGTTTTCTAGAGAGAGTTATAGCCATCCAAACATTGCTGCTCAATGAAAATTCTGCAGAATCTCAATACAGTAATTTAATTTTGCTCAATGATTTTGAAAGGGTTAATGGCCTAATTTGGGTTGGTGTTCTTCATGAAAGTTTTAGGTCTATATCATATCTAATTGCTGATAAAATTTCAGGTCAATTTGACCTACCTAACTCGAGTTATGACCAAATGAACAGTTACTGTTCATTTGGTCAGTTTAGTGCAGTGGCAGCCTGCAATCAATCCACTTTGGTCAATTGTTTCACCAAGTTTTGGTCAGTTTTTGGCCATGGTTCCTTAATGAAAATTGTGCTCTTTTATGTCTATTTTCATCTCCAATTGGTGGCATGTCAATTGGACTTGTAAAATTTGAGTTTTGGTCCTTCAAAGTGGGTTTGGTCATGCTGCCAGCAGCATGACCATTGACCTACGAATTTGATTTTTATTCCAACAATTCCCACACAACTTATTTGGTCATAATTGACCATTATTTCACTTCACAATAAGTCCAACATGCCATTTATGCATTTTTCCCAAAATTTGGTTCACAACCCTAGCATTTAAAACCTGTTATGGAAAGTCAATCATTATATTATTTCTGTGTATATTCTGTATTCTGTATTCCTATTTAGGATTTCTTATTTAGGATTTCTTCCTAATTAGTATAACACAATTATAGGAATCAATTGTATATAAATACCCATGTACAGATTAATTGAAATATATGAGAATCATTTCTTTCTACATGGTATCAGAGCAGGTCATCTATCTAGGGTGATTATTTGCCCTCACCACCCAGCTCAGGAGAGACCTTGGTCACGACCTACTGCTTCGACCGATCAACATTGCCGTCGCCTCAATTCCTCATTCCACCACCGTGTCGTTGTTCGATCCAAGACACCATTAAAGGACTTCCGAGGTTTGGCTCTCGATCCTATTTCGGATTTGCTTGATTTGTGATTTTGGATTATTTTGTTGTCACAAGACTTTGGATTAGCGTTTGGTTAGTTTTCTTTGTCTCAACAAATGGCGCACAATAAGAATGTTATTTACGATGTGATTCCGATGATGACTAAGATCACGGAACACAAACTTAATGGTTCGAATTATCGGAGTGGAGTAAGATCATAGGGTTTATTTGCGTAGCATTGATAAGGATGATCACCTTACTAAAGATCCACCTAATGATGATACACAACAAACTAGGCTAAGAGAGGATGCTCGGTTGTTTTTGCAGATTCGGAACTCGATACACAGTGAGGTAATTAGTTTAATTAATCACTGTGAATTTGTTAAGGAATTGATGGATTACTTAGATTTTTTGTATTCTAGTAAAGGGAATATCTCCCGTATTTATGATGTTTGTAAGGCATTCTACCGTGCTGAGAAAGAGAATAAGTCTCTCACGGCTTATTTTATGGATTTTAAACGGGTATATGAGGAACTTAATGTATTGTTGCCTTTTAGTTCTGATGTGAAAGTTCAAGAGCCCAACGGAGCAATCGGTTGTTATGAGTTTTCTTGCAGGCCTTCCTTCAGAGTATGAGACTGCTAAATCTCAGATTCTTTCCAGTTCTGAGATTTCCTCTTTGCATGAAACATTCACACGGGTCCTTCGTACAGAGAGTACCCAATCTTCACAGCCTGCTAGTAGTGCTCTTATTAGCCGTAATCCAAATGGACAATAGGGTAATAGAAGAGGAAGTAAAGGAGGAATTACAGGCAACAGAAGTAATCAGCGTAATGGAGAGGCTAGTTCTAATCAGGACTCAAGAGGAGTCATTTGTTATTATTGTCATGAGCACGCCATACAAAATATAATTGTCCGCAACTTCAGAGGAAAATCAGCGATCACAGATGGCAAATATGGCAGCAGAGGATTCTACAGTATCTTCCTCTGAGAAAACTGTTTTGGTATCCGCAGAGGATTTTGCACAGTTTTCCCAGTATCAGGCATCTCTAAAGCCTACCAGTTCCCCTATCACTGCGATCGCTGAGTCAGGAAAATCCACTATATGCCTTGTGTCTTCCTCATCCAAATGGGTTATTGATTCTGGTGCAACAGATCACATGACAGTAATTCTAGTCTTCTATCTACTTTTCACTAATCCCACTTCCTCATCATTACTTTAGTGATGGTTCTACTTCTTGTGTCATGGGTTCTGAATCGCGAACCGACTTCACAATTTCTTTGTCATCTATTTTGTGTCTACCAAATTTCTCTTTAATCTACTTTCTGTTAGTAAACTTACTCGTACCTTAAATTGTTCTATTTCCTTTTTTCCGATCGTTGTTTGTTTCAGGATCTTACGACGAAGCAGATTATTGGTAGAGGACGTGAGTCAGGTGGTCTCTACATTCTGGAAAATCATGTACCGCGATCGCTTGTTTGCTCCAGTACCTTAACACCTCTTGAAGCTCATTGTAGATTGGGTCATCCTTCTTTGTCTACCATGAAGAAGTTGTGTCCTCAGTTTCAGTCTTTATCAGTACTAGAATGTGAGTCGTGTCAGTTTGCAAAACATCATCGTTTGCCTTCTGTGTCTAGAGTCAATAAACGGGCTTCATCCCCTTTTGAGTTAGTTCATTCTGATGTTTGGGGTCCTTGTTCTGTTACTTCTAAAACTGGATTTCGTTATTTTGTTACTTTTGTTGATGATTACTCTCGTGTTACTTAGTTATATTTAATGAAGAATCGTTTTGAGTTGTCTTCTATCTTTTGTGCCTTTTGTAATGAAATCAAAACTCAATTTAATATTTCTGTGCGCATATTAAGAAGTGACAATGCTAAAGAATATTTTTCAGCACAATTTCAGTCTTATATGACACAAAATGGCATTCTTTATCAGTCTTCCTGTGTGGACACCCCATCCCAAAATGGCGTGGCCGAAAGAAAAAATCGGCATCTTCTTGAGGTAACTCGTGCTCTTCTTTTTCAGATGAAAGTTCCTAAACACTTTTGGGCAGATGCAGTTTCTACGGCATGTTTTTTGATCAATCGTATGCCTTCTTCTGTCCTTAATGGGGATATTCCTTATACTGCTTTGTTCCCTACAAAATCTTTGTTTCCCGTTGAACCCCGTATTTTTTGTTGTACTTGTTCTGTACGTGATGTTCGTCCGCAGGTTACTAAATTGGATCCAAAGTCTCTCAAATGTGTCTTCCTTGGGTACTCCCGGATCCAAAAAGGGTACCGTTGTTTCTCTCCTACTCTTAATCGTTATCTTGTTTCTGCAGATGTCACATTTTTTGAGTCTACTCCATTTTTTTCTCAATCATCTATGTATGAGAGTCAGGGGGAGGAAGATGATATCTTAATATATACTGTCCAACCAATGTCTAGTCCTCTCTCACAGCCTATTTCTTCCGTCTCTAGACCTACTCGGCCTCCCGTTGTTCATGTTTATTCCAGGAGATTGAGATTCCCGACTGGATCCTCCACCAGCTACTTCGTTGGGAGATCCTGTACCTCATACTGATCATGATTCTGATCTAGACTTACCCATTGCTCTTCGTAAAGGTAAACATTCATGTACTTACCCTATCTCTTCTTTTGTTTCTTATAATCAATTGTCTTCTTGTTCTCGGTGTTTTGTTACTTCTTTAGACTCTATTCCCATCCCTAATACTGTTGGTGAGGCACTGTCTCATCCTGGCTGGTGTGCTGCTATGAAAGAGGAAATGGAGGCTTTAGATGCTAATGGTACATGGGAATCTGTTTTGCCCACTGGTAAGACAGCTATTGGTTGCAAATGGGTATTTACAGTAAAGGTAAATCCTGATGGTTCTGTGGCTAGATTAAAAGCACGCCTTGTAGCAAAAGGATATGCTCAGACATATGGGGTTGATTACTCTGACACTTTTTCTCCTGTAGCTAAACTTACTTCTGTTCGCTTGTTTATCTCTTTAGCAGCTACATATGATTGGCCCCTGCACCAATTGGATATCAAGAATGCCTTCCTTCATGGTGATCGTCAGGAGGAGGTGTATATGGAGCAACCACCTGGGTTTGTTGCTCAGGGGGAGTTGGGTAAAGTTTGTAGGCTTCGGAAGTCTCTTTATGGCTTGAAACAAAGTCCTAGGGCCTGGTTTGGGAGATTCAGTGAAGCAGTACAGGAATTTGGTATGCAAAAGAGTAAGTGTGATCACTCAATATTTTATAAGCAATCTGAGGCTGGTCTAATTCTCTTGGTAGTCTATGTGGATGACATTATCATCACTGGGAGTGAATATTCAGGTATTTCATCTCTTAAAACCTTCCTCCAAACCCAGTTTGGACCAAAGACTTGGGATTATTAAAGTATTTTTTGGGTATTGAAGTTATGAGAAGTAAGAAGGGTATTTTCTTGTCTCAAAGAAAATATGTCCTTGATCTATTGACAGAGACAGGAAAATTAGGTGCTAAGCCTTGTAGTGCACCAATGACTCCAAATTTACAACTTTTAGCAGGGGATAGTGAGTTGTTTGAAGATCCAGAGAGATACAGGAGATTGGTAGGAAAATTGAACTACCCATCACACTCGTCCCGACATTGCTTATGCCGTTAGTGTGGTAAGTCGCTTTATGTCTTCCCCAACCGCCGCTCATTGGGAAGCCTTGGGACAAATCTTGTGCTATCCAAGGAGCTCCAGGAAGAGGTTTGTTATATGGTAATCATGGGTATTTGAATGTTGAATGTTTTTCAGATGCCGACTGGGCTGGATCTAAGGTTGATAGGAGGTCAACTACTGGATATTGCGTTTTTGTTGGAGGAAATTTGGTGTCTTGGAAAAGCAAGAAGCAGAGTGTAGTTTCTCGATCTAGTGCTGAATTCGAATACAGAGCCATGGCACAATCAGTATGTGAGGTAATGTGGATATTTCAATTACTAGATGAGACAGGTTTTAAGACCCCCCTGCCTGCGAAATTGTGGTGTGATAATCAAGCTGCTCTCCATATTGCTTCTAATCCGGTATTTCATGAGCGGACCAAACATATTGAGATTGATTGTCACTTTGTTCGTGAAAAGATTCAACAACAGATCATCTCAACAGGACATATCAAAACTGGAGAGCAGTTAGGAGATATTTTCACAAAAGCTCTGAATGGAGCTAGGATTGACTACATTTGTAACAAGATGGGCATGATTAACATCTATGCTCCAACTTGAGGGGGAGTGTTATGGAAAGTCAATCATTATATTATTTCTGTGTATATTCTGTATTCTGTATTCCTATTTAGGATTTCTTATTTAGGATTTCTTCCTAATTAGTATAACACAATTATAGGAATCAATTGTATATAAATACCCATGTACAGATTAATTGAAATATATGAGAATCATTTCTTTCTACAAAACCCTAACTCATCAATTTCACTACTTTGTTGCAATTAATCACACTTAATGGTTTTAATACTAATCATTCAACCAAGAAAGGTTTCTAAACTCATTCAAATGTATCATATCCATGCAAATCATATTCCTCTCAAGCTGCCCAAAATTTCAGTTTAATTCTTCCCCCATATTTGTTTCATTTAAATCAAGTTCTAAGCTCACTTTCAACCATCACATGTGCATTTGAATGGATAAATGAAGAGTTTAGCATACTAACCTTAGGTGAACCTTAAATCTTCACTTTTTGTTCTTCTTCTTCCTTCTTCTTCTTGCTTTCTTATGCTTCTTCTATACTCTTCAAGATGCAATAATGAAATTCATGTGGAGAATTTTAGGGAAAGCATGTTTAATTTAGGGTTTCAAAAGCTTGGTTAGACTTATCCATGGTGGAAGATGAAATAAGTGAGAGGGAAGAGTGAGTCACGTTTTTCCTTTTGAAGATGATGAATTTAATTTTTTTTTTCTTTTGTTTCTTTTATTTATTTTGCTATGGAAGACCATAAATATCAAATTTAATAAATATTTAATAAATTTGTTTATGACATCATTAATGATGTCATCAACTTTGACTTTTCCAACCTCTTTCCTTTTCTTTTTTTTTTTTTCTATTTATTTCTCTATTAGTTCTTTAATTTTATTCTCGATTCCGAAATTTTCTTTTCTCCGATTTTATTTGACAGTTAGGTCAGGAGTCAGCTCTCGGGGTCAATTGACCAAATTGCCCCTCGCCGGTTCATCCCGGTTTGCAAATAATCCAATATTTCTTCCGGCTCCCTGACCTAATTATTTGACTGGCTTAACAGTTCTTTTTCGTGGTTTTCTCTTTTCCACTGTGTTCATAAGGGTCCTAAGGACCGCAGCGTCACTTTTTACGGTTGGAAATTTGAGTTTAGAATGACTTCGCAGTCATTCCCGAGGAGGTCACTCATCGTTGTGACTCTCGGCTCATTTAACCTCTTATGTTCTGTTTTTCTTATTTATAGTTAGCTAATTAAACATTACTAATTATTTGTGTTTATGGCTTCTCAAATTGTCTTAAGTGTGGCCCTAATCCCATTAATTGTCCGGATCGACACCGGTCACCGGAACAGTGAAATATACCAGGCTATACAATGGGGATGTTACATGGTGTGCTCATTATTATCAGAAAATTAACTGCAAAAAATAACCAGATTAATTAGTAAATGTATCATGTATTTAACCAAAATGATTATGGTTTTTTAATCAAATTGGTCCTCCCACTAACTTAGTGAATTCTACACTTTCAAAGTAGAAAACGAAAATCCTATTTGGATGGATTTCTAGTGGGTGATTGAATTCTTATAATCCTATTGATCATCCTCAGGCACATCCATTATTGGAATTACAATAAACTATAAGTGAGCAACTCCTTGCCCATCACATCTCATGTGAGGTTTAATCCTTTACCTAGCCCCTAATGCTCAAAATCTCAGGTACATCCATTATTGGTTTATCTTGCATTAGTTAAGTTGATCCCATTGAGCCAGTAAACATGCAAATAATTTTAATGTCCTTAAGCACATCCATTATTAGCCATCAAACCATTTACATATTTACAATATCTCATGCTTACCAATTATTCTTAAAAAAATCTCTTAAATTAATTGCATCATATGCAAGTATTTAAAATTTTTTAAAATAATTGTCTCAATGGAGGGCCCATGTTATAATTACTTTAATTATACCATATCTAACTTAATCATTTGTTTGGAAGATTTTGTGGTCAGCCTAATTACTATTGTGGTCTCACTTTACACATTATCCAATTAGCATACATATACCATATACTTGCATACATTCCCATACATCTCATGCATTCATGGATAATAAATATGGTATGATCATGGATTTTTTAAGGGATTCAATTCTGAGCCACCAAGAATTGAATCAGGGCATTCTTAGGTGCATTTCATTCATTCATATTACAAGAGTTGCTGAAGGAGTAAATAATCAACACTTGATCTTAAATTCCTCCCATTGGTCCTACCAAAGCTCTTGACCTCCTTGATCTTTTTGCAATCCAATTACATAGTAATCCTTGGCATACCAAGTGAATTTACAAGAACCAAATAAATGAAATTACAATCCAAAAAATATTACAACCTTTATAATACATGCCACCAAAATAAATTAAAAAAAATTAATTAATTTACAACCCAAAGTGTAACACCCCTCACCCGACTACAGTGTAGCCGAGCAAAGTGTGCTACATTCGGTGCCGGAGCACCCTATCTTATCTTTCTTTATTCCTTTTATATTTTGATCTCGATATATTTTAATATTAATAAATTTTTCGACGGAGAAACCAGCGGAGTTTCCCCTATTTTATTACCAGTTGACGTATTTTACTATTTACCTGTTTGAAAGTTTCAATAATATTTTATAAATAAAATCTCATCAATTATTTTCATAACCATCTCATAATTCACATCTCATTCATATATCTCAATTTCATATTCATTTCCATGCATTATCTATATATTTCAAATCTGTCTTCGAATCCATACAATCTCATTCATTCTCAGATCACATAAGTAAAATTTTCAAATTTCTTTAATTTACATAATTTCATAATTTACATGATATATAAATTAATTACATATGAAAAAGCTAATTTATTAAATTACATTACATTTCTATTAATTACCTGCTCATAATCTATATTATAATACAATATCTAGCATTTTATACTAAATACAAAATATGATCTATATGGGCCCTATCTACGTGCATTGCTGAGGAGGTGACAACCTTGAATACCCCAGCCACTTCTGCAGATCTGGACTCCAAAAATCTTAGTCAAAGTACCTGTGCGAGGAAACAAATCCATCGCGCTAAGCATTGCTGCTTAGTGGTGCAATAATAGAACAAGAAAATAAAATATACAAATAAAGAAAGAACGAAGCATAATTTGAATATTTAAGAATCAATTTAATTTAATACAATGTGTCTAATATTAATTATCTTTTGTTCTCATTTGTTTTGCTTTGAAAGCGTTTAATTCCGAAATTCACAGGGATAATGTACAACATACAGAATTAATAAAAATACTCAGTTTATATTTACATGGCAATAAAAGGTACATTTAAAATATTTAGTTAAGTTATACCTATTTTTGCAACTCTTTTATCATTTTACTTAACAATTTTCATGTGGTTTGGATCATTTCATAATTGTAACTAATTCTTTTGAAGTCTTATTAACTCATTTATTTGATTTCTAATATTTTTAATTACTAATAGTCTTAATTTATTTTAATAAATTACACTGCCCAAGTAACCTACGATAGGCTGACTAAACTGGATAACGGGTCGTTGGCTCTGGACACCGCGGTGCCTCGGGCCGTCATACCATGGGACGCAGAACGTCAATCACGTATGTAGTCAGTATGGCTAAAAAGCCATGATATCACATAATCGGGCATAAAAGCCATGAATACGGGCATAAGAGCCATGAATACGGGCATAGAGCTATGAATATAAGCATAAAGCTTTTTGCAGTACTGCTAAAACAATACCCTATTGACATGCCAAACTATCCAATCTGACACACATGTCTAGGCAATACAAGGGCACATAATATCATTAAATATTAATATATTGTATTTTATGACTTCATTATTTCATGATAAATTTCGATTATAATTCATACATTCATTTGATCATTTATATGATCACAATTCACATCAATTATCCTTTTATACCATTGTACTCAAAACATTTTTCTTTTCTCATTTATACATTCAATAATCTACTCATGTAAATACAATTTTTTTATTTCAAGTTGAGTTATTAATATGTTATGAATTCCATTTGTGATGGGCATATAAGCCCTAACTAATTATTCACATCAATTTGGTGACTTATTTTTCATGTTTCAAGTAATCCATAAATATTTCATGGATTTCAAATTTATGGCCTTAATTTCTTTTTAAAAATTTTGACTAGGATGCATAGTCCACATTTGTCATACAATTCTAAGCATTTAAGCTTAGAATTGGTTCTAGGTCTTCATCTTAATTTACTAATCATTTTGATTACTATTCACCTTACTAGTCAACCAAAATGTTGACTTTTTTATACTTAATGGATATATTAATTCTAATTACACCAAGATCCCATATTTTGAGTTTTATATTTGCTAGTATTAATTGCCAATTGCAATTTAAAGTCCTCTAGATGCATTTCTAAATTTTAAACTTTGAATTTCAAGTTTGGTGTCACTATTCACCTCATTGGTCAACAAAAATGTTGACTTTTGGATAGAAAATAGGTACATTGGTTTTAACACTCCCAATGCACTACATTTTACATTTAAAACTTGTTGGAATTGATTATCATTACCATTTCTAAGCTTAACACAAGAGAGCAGAATTTTCAGTTTTGGAAGCTTAACTTTACTGTTCCATTAAGCACTGTTGCAGTGGGAATTTGAGGAAATGGTAAACATGAAAGTAGTTCCTTATTTTGTCTATTTGAATTTCGTTTTTTAAATCACTCCATTTGGAGTTTTGTAGCTCCAGTTATGGTCCAAAAACCACAGCTGGCCAGATTGAAAAAACTGCAGAATTACCAAATCTATAGCACCATGAATAGTGACTGTGACTGCCATTTGGGTTAGGTTCTGGTCATAATTTGGGATAGGTTTCTTCATGAAAGTTGTTTTTCTATGTCTTAACTTGTTGCTGTAAAAATTTCAGGTCAATTGACCATATCTACAGTGAGTTATGGTCAAATGAACAGTTACTGTTCATTTGGTCATTTCTGCAGGTGCTGTTGCATGGTATCTGGATTGGGGCCAACTTTTGGTCCAATTGATTTGGTGTTTTGAGCATGGTTTCTTCAGCAAAATTGTGCCATTATAAGTCTAGTTTCATGTACAATTGGCCAAACACAAATTGGACCTACACAGCCAAAGTTATGGCTTTCTAAATGGGCTGGAATCACAGCCTCATTGCTGCTGTCTCTAGGCAGCCTTCCCATTTCAATTTGCCATACATTAGCTCACTTCAAATTATGATTAACTTGCCTCAAATGGTCACTAATTGACCATTAGAATGTCCATTAATCATTTCATAAGCCAAGTCCAATTTTTCACTCCCAAAACCCTAATTTTCCCTTTCAATTCACCCATACACCTAGTTAAGCACTTTCATTCATTCTATATGTATATATACACCCTAAACATAATCTCTAATTCATTTTAAGTCCATTAAAACCATAAAAAACACTCCATCATTGTTCCTTCCTTAGGGCTGCCGAAATTCACGGTGGACATACACATATATTTGGTTCATTTAATTCACAAATTCTTACTCAATTCAAGTCACTAACATGGAAATAAAGAGCTTAAGGTGTATAAGTGCACTAACCTCTTGTAGGGTAGAATTTTCCAAGCTCAAACTTCACTTTCCTTCCTTTTCTAGGCTGCCAAAGTGTAACACCCCTCACCCGACTACAGTGTAGCCGAGCAAAGTGTGCTACATTCGGTGCCGGAGCACCCTATCTTATCTTACTTTATTCCTTTCATATTTTGATCTCGTTATATTTTAATATTAATTATTTTTCGATGGAGAAACCAGCGGAGTTTCCCCTATTTTATTACCAGTTGATGTAATTTACTATTTACCTGTTTGAAAGTTTCAATAATATTTTACAAATAAAATCTCATCAATTATTTCATAACCATCTCATAATTCACATCTCATTCATATATCTCAATTTCATATTCATTTCCATGCATTATCTATATTTCAAATCTGTCTTCGAATCCATACAATCTCATTCATGCTCAAATCACATAAGTAAAATTTTCAATTTTCTTTAATTTACATAATTTCATAATTTACATGATATATAAATTAATTACATATGAAAAAGCTAATTTATTAAATTACATTACATTTCTATTAATTACCTGCTCATAATCTACATTATAATACAATATCTAGCATTTTATACTAAATACAAAATATGATCTATATGGGCCCTCTCTACATGCATTGCTGAGGAGGTGGCAACCTTGAATACTCCAGCCACTTCTACAGATCTGGACTCCAAAAATCTTAGTCAAAGTACCTACGCGAGGAAACAAATCCATCGCGCTAAGCATTGCTGCTTAGTGGTGCAAAAATAGAACAAGAAAATAAAATATACAAATAAAGAAAGAACAAAGCATAATTTGAATATTTAAGAATCAATTTAATTTAATACAATGTGTCTAATATTAATTATCTTTTGTTCTCATTTGTTTCGCTTTGAAAGTGTTTAATTTCGAAATTCATAGGGATAATGTACAACATACATAATTAATAAAAATACTCAGTTTATATTTATATGACAATAGAAGGTACATTTAAAATATTTAGTTAAGTTATACCTATTTTTGCAACTCTTTTATCATTTTACTTAACAATTTTTATGTGGTTTGGATCATTTCATAATTGTAACTAATTCTTTTGAAGTCTTATTAACTCATTTATTTGATTTATAATATTTTTAATTACTAATAATCATAATTTATTTTAATGCCCAAGTAACCTACGACAGGCTGACTAAACTGGATAACGGGTCGTTGGCTCTGGACACCGCGGTGCCTCGGGCCGTCATACCATGGGACGCAGAACGTCAACCACGTATGCAGTCAGTATGGCTAAAAAGCCATGATATCACATAATCGGGCATAAAAACCATGAATACGGGCATAAGAGCCATGAATACGGGCATAGAGCTATGAATATAGGCATAAAGCCTTTTGCAGTACTGCTAAAACAATACCCTATTGGCATGCCAAACTATCCAATCTGACACACATGTCTAGGCAATACAAGGGCACATAATATCATTAAATATTAATATATTGTATTTTATGACTTCATTATTTCATGATAAATTTCGATTATAATTCATACATTCATTTGATCATTTATATGATCACAATTCACATCAATTATCCTTTTATACCATTGTACTCAAAACATTTTTCTTTTCTCATTTATACATTCAAAAATCTAGTCATGTAATTACAATTTTTATATTTCAAGTTGAGTTATTAATATGTTATGAATTCCATTTGTGATGGGCATATAAGCCCTAACTAATTATTCACATCAATTTGGTGACTTATTTTTCATGTTTCAAGTAATCCATAAATATTTCATGGATTTCAAATTTATGGCCTTAATTTCTTTTTAACAATTTTGACTAGGATGCATAGTCCACATTTGTCATACAATTCTAAGCATTTAAGCTTAGAATTGGTTCTAGGTCTTCATCTTAATTTACTAATCATTTTGATTACTATTCACCTTACTAGTCAACTAAAATGTTGACTTTTTTATACTTAATGGATATATTAATTCTAATTATACCAAGATCCCACGTTTTGAGTTTTATATTTGCTAGTATTAATTGCCAATTGCAATTTAAAGTTCCCTAGATGCATTTCTAAATTTTAAACTTTGAATTTTAAGTTTTGGTGTCACTATTCACCTCATTGGTCAACAAAAATGTTGACTTTTGGATAGAAAATAGGTACATTAGTTTTAACACTCCCAATGCACCACATTTTACATTTAAAACTTATTGGAATTGATTACCATTACCATTTCTAAGCTTAACACAAGAGGGCAGAATTTTCAGTTTTTGAAGCTTAACTTTACTATTCCATTAAGCACTGTTGCAGTGGGAATTTGAGGAAATGGTAAACATGAAAGTTGTTCCTTATTTTGTCTAGTTGAATTTCGTTTTTTGAATCACTCCATTTGGAGTTTTGTAGCTCCAGATATAGTCCAAAAACCACAGCTGGCTGGATTGGAAAAACTGCAGAATTACCAAATCTACAGTACCATGAACAGTGACTGTGACTGCCATTTGGGTTAGGTTCTGGTTATAATTTGGGATAGGTTTCTTCATGAAAGTTGTTTGTCTATGTTTTAACTTATTTCTGTAAAAATTTTAGGTCAATTGACCATATCTACAGTGAGTTATGGCCAAATGAACAGTTACTATTCATTTGGTCATTCTGCAGAATTGGCTTGCAGGGTACCCGGATTGGGGCCAACTTTTGGTCCTCTTGCTTTGGTCTTTTGGGCATGGTTTCTTCAGAAAAATGGTGCCATTATAAGTCTAGTTTCATGTCCAATTGGCCAAACACCAATTGAATCTACTCAGTCAAAGATATGACAGTCCAAACAGGCTGGACTCACAGCCTCCCTGTTGCTGTCACTAGGCAGCCTGCCCATTTCACTTTGCCATGCAATAGTTCACTCCTAATTATGGTCAACTTACCTCAAATGGTCACTAATTGACCATTAGAATGTTCTTTAACAATTTCATAAGCAAAGTCAAATTTTTCACTCTCAAACCCTAGCTCAAATTCATGGTTTTGTACAAACTACCCTAGTTAACTAACTAAATCAATATCCTTATGTTTATATACTTTAAACATGATTTCTAGTTCACTCCAAGTCCATCAAAAAAAATTCAATCCTATTCCTTCCTTAGGGCAGCCGAAATTCATAGAGTACATATACATGAGTTTAGTTCATTTAATCTACCATTTCATAACAAGTTCAAGTTCCTAACATGAAATAAAAGAAATACTTATATAAATAAGCACTAACCTTTTTGAAACCAACCTTGAGCTTGTTATTCTTCAAGATTTCTCCTAGAACCATAATAATCATAATCAATTATAACTTCACTTTCCTAAATTAAATATCCAATAAAAATTCAACAGCATTTCCCCTTAAATTGGACTAAACTCCTATCATAAATCTTAAATCCACAACCACCCATTAATACCTAATCTGGCAGCTTGTGCATTCAAATTTATATATAATGATCTAACCGTTAGATAAATCCCAAATTTTAACCATATATTGAAGACATCCCTATATGATATCAGTAAAAATTTTAGCATCAAATAATCTCTATAGCATGAGATATCAAAACATTCATTCAACCCTTCATAATCTGAATTTTTGCAGAAATCAGTCTTACTCAGACAGCTCATGCAAAAAAATTTATATCTCATAAACCACAAGTCTAAAATTCACCAAATTTTAACCCAAAAGCCTCAACATCCCAAATATCATTTGTACCAAATTTCATAATTTTATAAGCATCCTAACTATTTATTTTTCTCAAATTTCAGTAGCCAAAATTCAGAATTCAACCTACAGACAGCCTGTGTTCAATAATATGTTTCTCCAAATCCAACCGTTGAAAAATCACCAAATTTTAACCATAACTTCCACACATACATACCTCAAACATACCCAAAAATCAGCCGTAGATGTTAAGCCAAACTCACCTGGACGGAAGAGAAACATGCTGCCCTGCTAAACCCCTGTTTCTGCTACTATTCATCTCCTTCTCCTTCTTCCTTTCTTTCTTTCTTTTCCTTTTCTCTCTCTTTCTCTCTTGATTCAGCCCGTATGAAGAAGGAAACTGCTGGTTTCCTTTGTTTTTTTATCTCATTTTAAGTCATTTTTATCTCTTTTTATTGGTTTGTCAAATGGTGATTGGAGGGGGCTTTTAAATGACATCATCATATGTCATAATTAAGCATTTTCCTTCATTTTCTTTTCTTCTTTTCTCTACTCATTTTCAATTCAATTTTTAGTAATGTTTATTCATATTTTATGTCATATTAATTATTTACTCAACTGGACAAGTCGGCCAAAAATCACCTCTGAAGGCGAAATGACCAAAATGCCCTCCATTTGGCTTAACGGGTCAAAATTGTCTGTACCGATTGAAAAATTTTTCTAAGTATTTTCTTGGCATTCTAATGCCATAGGAACCTCAATGACCCTTCTTTGGAGTCCCAAAAATTATTTTATGAATTTTTCCCCGGGTCTAGAGCTCCTCGTTGCGAGAACCGCAACTTCCCTCTGGTTACCTATCGCTTGGGCACCGGCTCGTTTAACTTAGTTGTATTTTATTTCTAAAATTTTTCCTAAATTTTTCTTATTAATATTTGAGTTAATTATATTTCCAAACTTTAGTTTAAATATTTTTCCGGACGTTCTAGCTGCCCGGACCGACACCGGTCACCGGAACAGTAGAATGTACGGAGTTGCTACCGGGAGGGTGTTACACAAACACTTCTCCAAGAGGTATGGACAAGTTTTAATGAAAAGTGTCTAGGGTTTTATAGTGGAAATTCATGGGAAAATGGAAGTGATGCAAGAAATTTTTATGGAGGGCTATGGAAGAGAGGTCACGTTTTGAGGAAGAAGAAGAAGAAGATGACCAGAATTTTTGGTCCATTTTGTATCTTTTAAATGTTTTAAGAATGCTTGATAACTTGTGATTGGTTGGGAGTAAGATAATGACATCATGTGATGTCATTATCCCTAATTTTCTTTATTTTTCTTTTCTTTTCTTTTCTACTAACTTTAAATTAATTTTTCATCAACCTTAATTCATATTTTATGTCATAATAATTATTTACTCAACTCGACAAGTCGGCAAAAAATCGTCTCTGAAGGCGAAATGACCAAAATGCCCTCCGTTTGGCTTAACGGGTCAAAATTGTCTGTACCGATTGAAAAATTTTTCTAAATATTTTCTTGGCATTCTAATGCCAGAGGAACCTCAATGACCCTTCTCTGGAGTCTCAAAAATTATTTTATGAATTTTTCCCCGGGTATAGGGATCCTCGTTGCGAGAACTGCAACTTCACTCTGGTTACCCATCGCTTGCGCACCGGCTAGTTTAACTTGGTTGTATTTTATTTCAAAAATTTTTCCTAAATTTTTCTTATTAATATTTGAGTTAATTATGCTTCCTGACTTTAGTTTAATTATTTTTCCGGATGTTATAGCTGTCCGGACCGACACCGGTCACCGGAACAGTAAAATGTACGGAGTTGCTACCGATAGGGTGTTACAACTCTTCCCCTCTAATTTAAATTTCGTCCTCGAAATTTACTGGGTGTTTTGGGTTCTGAGATAATTCTTTTACCTTTCTATTACTCCATCTGTCTACTTCTTTTGTATACATGGTACTATTTAGTTTTTTTTTTTTTTGAATCTATTATTACACATTAGGCATATCATAAAGGAAATACTTTACCTCAAATTCACATCTGGGGCTTCTTGTTCCTCTCCGACTTGGGTAACATTTGGAAGTGGTGTTACTATTGTACTTGGTCCTTCCACGACCTGCATGCAGGTCCGTGGTAAATTCTTCTTAGGACAATCTTTCAGACGATGGTCTATGGCCCCACATCTATAACAGGCTCCAGTCAATCCCCTACATTCACCTTTATGCCACTTGTTACAATGACCACATTTTCTTGATAGTCCTGACGCACTCACTACTAGTGTTTTTGGTTGATCTCTTCTGGGTATAGGCCTGGGTCTGGATCTCCTACTTTGATAAAATGTCTGACTTAATTGTTCTCTCGGCCTCTTATTACTAGACTGTCCAAATTTCCTCTTTTGCTGATCACCACTCCTCTTTTGTTCCTCTTCATGAACACAGCTAATATATTTCTTTCTGAACTCTATCAGAAAGAATTCCCAAGTTACATCAGCTGGTGGCACTATCTTGGTTACGACAACCCACCATCGATATGTAGCTTCTTGTAACAATGAAACTGTACACTCCAAACTCTGTTCTGGTGTGCAATAGAGTTGCTGCAAGACTCTTTTAGTTCTTTCTAACCAATACTTAGCTGCTACAGAATCGTCTTCCTTTCTACCATTGAAATCTACAGCTCCATATTTCCTAATTTTTCCTAGAGGTGATTTCATTGACGGTGGTGGAATAACCCCAGTCATCTGTCCGAAGAATTCAGTCATCTGCTCAAACAAGGCCTGTTGAGGTTGTACAGGCACCTCTTGCACTGGTGGAGCAGGATCTCCCTGATTTCCAATATCACTCCCAGTCGGGATACGACTTACTACTTCTTCTTCTACTGCCCTTTGCGATTCTGAGTCCATACCTTAACCTAAAATAACCAAGAAAACAGATCTGCATTAGTGTCACCTCAACTCATATAAATGCAATGCATGTTATGCACACAATCTTATTCTATCTATCTATGCCTAGGAACGCCTAAACCGCGCTCTGATACCAATAAATGTAACACTCCTCACTCGACTACAGTGTAGCCGAGCAAAGTGTGCTACATTCGGTGCCGGAGCACCCTATCTTATCTTACTTTATTCCTTTCATATTTTGATCTCGATATATTTTAATATTAATAAATTTTTCGACGGAGAAACCAGCAGAGTTTCCCCTATTTTATTACCAGTTGACGTATTTTACTATTTACCTGTTTGAAAGTTTCAATAATATTTTACAAATAAAATCTCATCAATTATTTTCATAACCATCTCATAATTCACATCTCATTCATATATCTCAATTTCATATTCATTTCCATGCATTATCTATATATTTCAAATCTGTCTTCGAATCCATACAATCTCATTCATGCTCAAATCACATAAGTAAAATTTTCAAATTTCTTTAATTTACATAATTTCATAATTTACATGATATATAAATTAATTACATATGAAAAAGCTAATTTATTAAATTACATTACATTTCTATTAATTACCTGCTCATAATCTACATTATAATACAATATCTAGCATTTTATACTAAGTACAAAATATGATCTATATGGGCCCTATCTACGTGCATTGCTGAGGAGGTGACAACCTTGAATACTCCAGCCACTTCTGCAGACCTGGACTCCAAAAATCTTAGTCAAAGTACCTGTGCGAGGAAACAAATCCATCGCACTAAGCATTGCTGCTTAGTGGTGCAATAATAGAACAAGAAAATAAAATATACAAATAAAGAAAGAACGAAGCATAATTTGAATCTTTAAGAATCAATTTAATTTAATACAATGTGTCTAATATTAATTATCTTTTGTTCTCATTTGTTTCGCTTTGAAAGCGTTTAATTCCAAAATTCACAGGGATAATGTACAACATACAGAATTAATAAAAATACTCAGTTTATATTTATATGACAATAGAAGGTACATTTAAAATATTTAGTTAAGTTATACTTATTTTTGCAACTCTTTTATCATTTTACTTAACAATTTTTATGTGGTTTGGATCATTTCATAATTGTAACTAATTCTTTTGAAGTCTTATTAACTCATTTATTTGATTTCTAATATTTTTAATTACTAATAGTCTTAATTTATTTTAATAAATTACACTGCCCAAGTAACCTACGACAGGCTGACTAAACTGGATAACGGGTCGTTGGCTCTGGACACTGCGGTGCCTCGGGCCGTCATACCATGGGACGCAGAATGTCAACCACGTATGCAGTCAGTATGGCTAAAAAGCCATGATATCACATAATCGGGCATAAAAGCCATGAATACGGGCATAAGAGCCATGAATACGGGCATAGAGCTATGAATATAGGCATAAAGCCTTTTGCAGTACTGCTAAAACAATACCCTATTGGCATGCCAAACTATCCAATCTGACACACAAGTCTAGGCAATACAAGGGCACATAATATCATTAAATATTAATATATTGTATTTTATGACTTCATTATTTCATGATAAATTTCGATTATAATTCATACATTCATTTGATCATTTATATGATCACAATTCACATCAATTATCCTTTTATACCATTGTACTCAAAACATTTTTCTTTTCTCATTTATACATTCAAGAATCTACTCATGTAATTACAATTTTTATATTTCAAGTTGAGTTATTAATATGTTATGAATTCCATTTGTAATAGGCATATAAGTCCTAACTAATTATTCACATCAATTTGGTGACCTATTTTTCATGTTTCAAGTAATCCATAAATATTTCATGGATTTCAAATTTATGGCCTTAATTTCTTTTTAACAATTTTGACTAGGATGCATAGTCCACATTTGTCATACAATTCTAAGCATTTAAGCTTAGAATTGGTTCTAGGTCTTCATCTTAATTTACTAATCATTTTGATTACTATTCACCTTACTAGTCAACCAAAATGTTGACTTTTTATACTTAATGGATATATTAATTCTAATTACACCAAGATCCCATATTTTGAGTTTTATATTTGCTAGTATTAATTGGCAATTGCAATTTAAAGTCCCCTAGATGCATTTCTAAATTTTAAACTTTGAATTTCAAGTTTGGTGTCACTATTCACCTCATTGGTCAACAAAAATGTTGACTTTTGGATAGAAAATAGGTACATTGGTTTTAACACTCTCAATGCACCACATTTTACATTTAAAACTTGTTGGAATTGATTACCATTATCATTTTTAAGCTTAACACAAGAGAGTAGAATTTTCAGTTTTGGAAGCTTAACTTTACTGTTCCATTAAGCACTGTTGCAGTGAGAATTTGAGGAAATGGTAAACATGAAAGTTGTTCCTTATTTTGTCTAGTTGAATTTCATTTTTTAAATCACTCCATTTGGAGTTTTTTATCTCCAGTTATGGTCCAAAAACCACAACTGGCTGGATTGGAAAAACTGCAGAATTACCAAATCTACAGTACCATAAACAATGACTGTGACTGCCATTTGGGTTAGGTTCTGGTCATAATTTGGGATAGGTTTCTTCATGAAAGTTGTTTGTCTATGTCTTAACTTGTTGCTGTAAAACTTTCAGGTCAATTGACCATATCTACAGTGAGTTATGGCCAAATGAACAGTTACTGTTCATTTGGTCATTTCTGTAGGTGCTGTTGCAGGGTATCCGGATTGGGGCCAACTTTTGGTCCACTTGCTTTGGTCTTTTGGGCATGGTTTCTTCAGCAAAATTGTGCCATTATAAGTCTAGTTTCATGTCCAATTGGCTAAACACAAATTGGACCTACACAGCCAAAGTTATGGCTGTCTAAATGGGCTGGAATCACAGCCTCATTGCTGCTGTCTCTAGGCAGCCTTCCCATTTCAATTTGCCATACATTAGCTCACTTCAAATTATGATTAACTTGCCTCAAATGGTCACTAATTGACCATTAGAATTTCCATTAATCATTTCATAAGCCAAGTCCAATTTTTCACTCCCAAAACCCTAATTTTCCCTTTCAATTCACCCATACACCTAGTTAAGCACTTTCATTCATTCTATATGTGTATATACACCTTAAACATAATCTCTAATTCATTTTAAGTCCATTAAAACCATCAAAAACACTCCATCATTGTTCCTTCCTTAGGGCTGCCGAAATTCATGGTGGACATACACATATATTTGGTTTATTTAATTCACAAATTCTTACTCAATTCAAGTCATTAACATGGAAATAAAGAGCTTAAGGTGTATGAGTGCACTAACCTCTTGTAGGGCAGAATTTTCCAAGCTCAAACTTCACTTTCCTTCCTTTTCTAGGCTGCCAAACACTTCTCCAAGAGGTATGGACAAGTTTTAATGAAAGGTGTCTAGGGTTTTATAGTGGAAATTCATGGGAAAATGGAAGTGATGCAAGAAATTTTTATGGAGGGCTATGGAAGAGAGGTCACGTTTTGAGGAAGAAGAAGAAGAAGATGACCAGAATTTTTGGTCCATTTTGTATCTTTTAAATGTTTTAAGAATGCTTGATAACTTGTGATTGGTTGGGAGTAAGATAATGACATCATGTGATGTCATTATCCCTAATTTTCTTTATTTTTATTTTCTTTTCTTTTCTACTAACTTTAAATTAATTTTTCATCAACCTTAATTCATATTTTATGTCATAATAATTATTTACTCAACTGGACAAGTCGGCCAAAAATCGTCTCTGAAGGCGAAATGACCAAAATGCCCTCCGTTTGCTTAACGGGTCAAAATTGTCTGTACCGATTGAAAAATTTTTCTAAATATTTTCTTGGCATTCTAATGCCATAGGAACCTCAATGACCCTTCTCTGGATTCCCAAAAATTATTTTATGAATTTTTCCCTGGGTCTAGGGCTCCTCGTTGCGAGAACCGCAACTTCACTCTGGTTACCCATCGCTTGGGCACCGGCTCGTTTAACTTGGTTGTATTTTATTTCAAAAATTTTTCCTAAATTTTTCTTATTAATATTTGAGTTAATTATGGTTCCTAACTTTAGTTTAAATATTTTTCCGGACGTTCTAGCTGTCCGGACCGACACCGGTCACCGGAACAGTAGAATGTACGGAGTTGCTACCGAGAGGGTATTACACAAAGAAACATAAAAGAAATAAATCCAATCATATTGGTCTTTTAATGTGCATGATAATCCATTATACATACTAAAATTAAATTGAATATCTCATATTCAACTTAAAAATCCAGATTTGAATCACATTCAAATAAATTTAAAAATTCATATTTGAATCACATTCAAACAAATTTAAAAATTCATATTTGAAACAAAATTTAATTGTGATTAAAACTCCTAATTAAACACTTTAATTAGTCATGGGCCTAATTATGGGCCTTGAAACCAAGCCCACATTCAAACCCAAAAGCCATGCGCATGGTTGAATGCACCAAACCATGCGCACCAATGGAACTCTTCTTCATGCCGCCACATTGTTGATCCAACCAGCAATGAATCAATCATCTTATGATCAAATCACACAATTAAATCATATAATAAACAATCTAAATGGCAAATATAGTGGCTTTGATACCAATTGAAGGAGCGGAAGCATGAAAATTAGTAGTTTAGAATATTGAATTCAAAAATTTTCTTCAGGGTCTCATGCATCATGCAAGATTCATTATTTACCTAATTGATTTCAATGTTAAACAACATATTAAAATACTTTTAATATGTTTTTAGATCTACATTTGCCATATTAGATTTTAGAATAACAGATTAATTCATTAGAACCCTAGATTAAATTAAGAACATGTGCACTAACCTTTTGATGCACTGTAGTTGTATTTAGTACCTTTGTGAAGCACCTAGGACCTCAGATGTTGTCCTTCTAGCTTGTCCACACCAAGATCACCAATGGCAGCTCCTTGAGCAGCTTCTCAAGCCTTTCCAATCAATTAGAAATGAAGGTTTTGCTTTTAGAGATGTTATAGATGTATATAGGACACTAGAAACGATTTCTAGCAATTTTAATTCAAGACAATGTTGGCAATTCTCTTTGAATTGATAAGAGATGAAGAAGAAGACAAGGGTGGCGGCACCTCTTTGAGAAAATCATATTGTTATTTTTTATTCTTTCATCCTTTCCCTTATATAGCTAGGTCATCACTTAAAACCCTTACCACATGTCATCTTCTGATTGGCTCTTAGTTTAATTGACCCAATCACATTATGCCAAGTGTCAAACCTAGATTTAATCTTGACTTTGATTATCATACATGATTAAAAGACAAATGGCAAGCTTATGTGTAGTGCCATGTGTCACCATCTCATAGTGCCTCATGTCATCCTGTGAAATGACCAAATTACCCTTGTGTCTTAATATTGAGTTCTCAATCCAAAATAATTATTTCTCCTCTTCTAAACAATTTATATCAAATATAAATTAATTAATTAATCTATAATAATTAATTTTTCATAATTAAATTCATATTTAAACACTTTAAATATTATACTATACATCCAATAACCTAGATTTGGTTTCAAGTCATGCTAGGGACTTTGTAATCTAATTGCAAATCAAACCTATTTAATTAATCAATTAAACTCTTTAACTAATTAATTAAATCACATTTAACTTGGTGATTACTTGTGTATGTGTATGACTTACTAGGCTCATCACTAATTGGCAATGAGATATGACATTAACTCTTAATATCATCAGAACTCTTTCTTACCATAAATGATTTCTCTAAATCATTTTATACACCTCATAGACCATAGTTAACACCTAGCATAACATGCCATGGCCACCTAATTAGTAATAAGGAATACCTTAAATAAACCTTTTATCATATGCTACCATGCACTAGAATCTCTCTGTTACAAAATTCCAACTCAAGCTGGAGTCATGGTTTATGTCAAACTCCATTTGCTATGAATATTATGTTCTCTTTTAATTCCAGTTCTTGATTAAAAAGATTTTCTCATTAGAAAGTCTTTTCTAATTAAATCTATCTATCCTGGCCAGGAACTTGAAACATCAAGAACAATTAAATGAACATAAGATTTTATCCCTATTTACTTAGGGTAACAGATTCCATCTTGATCAACACCTACCTCCATATATAACTAGTAGGAGCCAACACATGCCCATATACCCATACACAGTATAAGTATGAAAGCAGTATCAAACTTAAACCACCTATATACAAGATAAATTGTGCTATCTCAGGTCTAAAGATTATATGCACTGATATGATTTATGACAATATATTGACAAGAGTAAACTCCATGTGCTTGTCATAAATGTCACTGGTTCGACCTACTTATCATGCATAAGTGCCTATCATGTTTGTTATATGGCATGAGACTCACCATTCCATCTTATTTATATCTCATATAAATACATTGGGAACAAACATGAATACAATCTTTCTGGATAAGTCATGTCCTGTGTGAAATATCCTCGATTGTGAACCAATTTATAATACTTTGTGCTAGAAATACTGTCACTCATATTCTTAACAACTTAAGAATAGAATTTCCAACAAAATATCAATGGACATTTTCTATTACACATAAATATATTATGTAAACAAAAAAGTGAAAATGCATTTTATTAATAAAACATGTACAAGATACATACTAAATGATATGCTCTAGGGCATACTACTAACACTTAGTCCTCTGAGGAATCTCTTTTTGCAAAAACTTTCTTTTAATCTTAAAATTTTTGAGTAAAACTGTTCATCAAAAAGACTTCCTTAAAGTAACAATATAATTTCTATATGATTTTTCTTTTTTTTTTCCTCCCCCTATGGTTCATTATTCTAAAGCTATTTCAAAATCTTATTCTGCCTTGACTCATTTCTCATCCATGAACTCCATTCTTTGTACCCTAACTTTTGCCTGAAATGCTCTTTTGGGTGTTCGTCTCAGCAGGCTTGCTCTAACCTTTTGCCTAAGAGGCCTTTTTGGGTTTTCCACCTAGCAAGCTCTCTTTTTGTAAAAACATTTTTTTAACCTTAAAATTTTTGAATAAAACTGTTCACCAAAAAGACTTCCTTAAGGTCACAATACAATTTCCATATGATTTTTCTTTTTTTTCCTCCCCCTATGGTTCATTATTCTAAAGCTATTTCAAAATCTTATTCTGCCTCAACTCATTTCTCTGCTATGAACTCCATTCTTTGTACCCTAACTTTTGCCTAAAATGCTATTTCGGGTTTTCATCTCAACATGCTTGCTCAAACCTTTGCCTAAGTGGCCCTTTTGGATTTTCCACCTAGCAAGCTCTCTTCCCCAACCAATTTTTTGAAATTAGACAATTACCAAGGCATTCATATCAAGCACCTATTCTGTTATGCTCACATGGCATAGAGTAAATCAAAATAATGTAGTTTAATTGCTTAATCATTTAATGTATCCCTCAAAACACAAACATTTGCAATCATAACTAAATAAAACCTATTCTTAGTTAATGCAATAAAAACTTCTTTATTTATTCAAGTACACCATTACTCCCTCTTACATTTAGTCTTGTCAAATTTCCAACCTTTCAAAATTAGAAATAAGCTTTATAACCTGCCGAATGACCTTTCCAGGTTTTCCATCCAGATCTTCCCTTATCTCTTCTTTTGCCTAGACCACCTTTTGCAAGTTTTCAATCTAGTATTTTTTCCTTTCTTTTTTTTTTTTTAACCTTTACTTTTGCCTAAACTGCCTTTTTCAGGTTTTTAGCCTAGCGGGCCTATCTCGCACAAAATACAGTTTGAGCCTGTCTAAGTTGACTAGTTCTTGAAATTCATTCCCATTTAGGTCTGATATTCTTACATCACCTCCTAGCAATATTTTTTCGACTATGTATGGATCATCCTTCTTTGGCTTAAACTTTCCTCTTAGATCACAAGGGCTAGGCCAGGCTTATTTCAAAACCATGTCTCCCTTTTTGATCTTTCTTAGCTTCACCTTCTTTTTAAAGGCCCTAGCTATCTTCCTTTAATAAGCCTATATATACTACAAGGCTTGCATCCTCTTTTCATCAATCAAAGCTAGTTCTTTATATCTCTTCTGGGTCCACTCATTTTCCAGGATCTTAGCTTCTAGCATCACTCTCAAAGATTTGACCTCTAGCTCAATGGGTAGCACTGCTTTAGTCCCATAAACTAAAGAGAATGGGGTTGCCCCAATGGATGTTTTTATAGCAGTGCGATAAGCTTAAAGAGCATAAGGGAGTTTTTTGGGCCAATCCTTATATGTTTCGACCATTTTTGTCATAGCACCCACTACTCTGTAGGATTCAGTCTCAACCCATTTAGTGAAGTAGTCCCCACCATTATAAATCTATAGCCATTAGAGGCTGTGGGAGAAATTTTCCTAGTGATATCTATGCTTCAAATCGAAAATGGCCATGGTAAGTCATACTATAGAGCTCACTTAACAGTAGATGGTTCAAGTTTACATGGATCTAATATTCATGGCTTTTCTTAATAACCTTGGCATAATCAGTCTCTATAGTAGACAGTAATAACCCATTTTAGAATTTTCCCAACTAGAACTTTCCATTCATATGGGGACCACACATTCCTGCATGTATTTCTTTCTTTATTTTCTCACCCTATTTTTGTATCACACATGAGAGTTTATAAAGTTGCCCCCCAGCTAAAGTAAATTAAGTGGCTAATCTACGAATTATTGCTCTATCTCTTTTATTGGCTAATTATGGGTATTCTCTCACTTTTAGATACTTCCTTATGTCTACATACCATTTTCCTTCACCCTCTAGGTCCACATGTCCTACTATTAATCCTTCATAGCATGAAATTTTATTCCTCATTAGGATAACTATCTAAGTCAACTTTTGATCACCCTTTTCCTAGAGGGACACCAATGTGGCTTGGGAATTGGCCATCTGATTCTATGCTCGAGGCATGTGCTTTATGGTCACCTTATCAAAAATTAGCTAATAGTTTCTTTATATATTCCATATGGCCTCAATTTTCCTTCTTTCAATTCCTATTCAACTTTAATATAAGAGACCACTGGCATCGAATCTCCAATTACCTCTTATTTCTTTGCCTTAACATTTATCAATGCTTCTAGGCCATAGATGCAGATCTGTAGGGATATTGTGTTGTACTATGTCTTAGTCAATTCTCGATATATCTTTATAAGACCAAGCAAATGCTTCTTGGTACTTTGTTAATAAGGCCATAAATTTATTTCTTTCTTCTTGGGTTAAATCTTTAGCTAACTTAATCTCTTTAAGATTATCTAGTGTACACAAATTAAGAAAGATTGATTTTGATGCATTAACAAAAATAGATTCTAAATGATTATGAATGAGACACATATGCCCATTAGAATAAACATCAAATAAGCAAGCAAAAGGACTAGTCATATTATTGATTTCTGCCTCGAAATCTTCATCAAGTACATTACAAATGGAAGCATCAGTATTACTACTATGAGCATTATAAAAGACAGACTTAAACTTAGGAGTGTAGCTTTAGGTGCTTGGCTTCCTTTTAGTCTTTAGATTAATGGTGCTAATTTTTTTCTCCAGCTCTTTCACATATTATAAGTCTTGATCATCTATCAAGGTAATTGCCCCTTTTTCAAGAACTTAGGAGGCTTTAGCTCTTCTTCCTCTTTAGTTGGCTAATAGCCTAAATCATACCTTGTGATCTACCTTTTGATCTTAGGAAAAGTTACTAGGCCATCTACATGTTTTCCTAGGCCTATGTTAGAAAAAAACTTCATCCCATTCTTTACAATAGCCACTTTTGGATCCATCCTTTTTTCATAGATCCTAGTAACTTGAAAACTAGACATTAGTGGAGTTGAACCATCTACTTGCAATGCAACTACCTCCTCATCAGAATTGGTCTAGACATCCAAAAGACCTTCATCATAGCTAGAATTATCTCCAATGTTAACAACCATTATAGGCTGAGGTTCATTGGGCTTTTGGATGGGTTGGATAAAGTAAATAATTCTGCCAGGGTTATTTGGGGTCATGAAGATCATGTAGAGACTTGGTGGAGGTGGAAAATTTGATTAGGCATAGGGCTGGTATGGGTCTTTGGTCTATTTTCTAAGTCAGATATCTTTTTAGCATTAATTAAGTCTTAGATATCGTGCTTAAGTTGGAAGTATTGGTCGGTGTTATGACTATGGGTTTGGTGAAACTGACAATATTGGTTGATATCATAGTTAGCAGGGAGTGGATTTAGTGGTGGTTTAGGTGCTAAGAGCTACCGGAGGTCTTGAGCTTTGAGACGCTCAAAAACTTTGGATAAAGGTTGGTTGAATTGGCAAAATCTCCTAGGGGTGCGAGACACAATTTGAACCTCAATAACTTTAAGGCCACTTAAGTGGCCTACCTCGGGTCCTCTTTCCAAAGTTGACTATATTTTTCTTTTCTAGCTCAAACATCTTGGCATTCAAGATTTCATCAAGCATGGCTATAGTTTCTTCCATCGTAAGTAGTACAGGTGCAACCCTTACTAGTCTCTTCCCTTCTATAACCCAAGTGACCTGATCGAAAGTCTCTTTGATGTATTTTGAGGCTATATTTGTTAAAAAAAAAAGGATTTAAGGGCTAACCTAAACATGCTATGTACATGAATGCAATGCATGAATGTACCCTTTTTTCTTTTATCTTTACTTTTATAAAACCAAAGCTAAACCATACCAATAGGACCAAAACTGAACCAAAACCAAACCATATAAGTTGAAATTGTTAGTAGTATGCCCTAGAGCATATCATTTAGTATGTATTTTGTACATATTTTATTAATAAAAGGCAATTTCACTTTTCTATTTACATAATGTATTTATCTGTAATACAAAAGGTCCATTGATATTTTGCTAGAAATTCTATTCTTAAGTTGTTAAGAATATGAGTGACAATATTTCTAGCACAAAGTATCATAAATTGGTTCACAATCAAGGATACTTCACACAGGACATGGCTTATCCAGAAAGATTGTATTCATGTTTGTTCCCAAGGTATTCATATGAGATATAAATAAGATGGAATGGTGAGCCTCATGCCATATAATAAATATGATAGGCACTTATACATGATAAGTAGGCCAAACCAGTGATGCATATGACAAGCACTTAGAGTTTACTCTTGTCAATGCATTGTCATATATCATATCAGTGCATATAATCTTTAGACCTGAGATAATACAGTCATTTTGTATATAGGTGGTTTGAGTTTGATACTGCTTTCATACTTGTACTGTGTATGGGTATATGGGCATGTATTGGTTCCTACTAGTTATATATGGAGATAGGTGTTGATCAAGATGGAATTTGTTATCCTAAGTAAATAGGGATGAAATCCTATATTCATTTAATTGTTCTTGATGTTTCAAATTCCTGGTAAGGACAGACAGATTTAGTCAAAAAAGAGTTTCTGACAAGAAAATCTAATTAATTAAGAACTAGAATTAAAAGAGAGCATAATATTCATAGCAAATGGGATTTGACATAAACCATGACTCCAGCTCGAATTGGGATTTTATAACAGAGAGATTCTAATGCATGGTAACATATGATTATAGGTTCATTTAAGGTATTCCTTGTTACTAATTGGGTGACCATGGCACGTTATGCTAGGTGTCAACCATTGTCTATGAGATGCCTAAAATGATTTAGAGAAATCATTTATGGTAAGAAAGAGTTCTGATGATATTAAGAGTTAATATCATATCTCATTGCCAATTAGTGATGAGCCTAGTGAGTCACACACAAGCACAAGATAATCACTAAGTAAAATGTGATTTAATTAATTAATTAAAGAGTTTAATTAATTAATTAAATAGGTTTGGTTTGCAATAAGATTACAAAGTCCCTAGCATGGCTTGAAACCAAATATAGATTATTTGATGTATAGTATAAGTTAAATTTATATTTAAAGTGTTTAAATAGGAATTTAATTGTGAAAAATTAATTAGTAGAGATTAATTAATTTATATTTGATATAAATTGATTAGAAGAGGAGAAATAATGATTTTGGATTGAGAACTCAAAATTATAACATAAGGGTAATTTGGTCATTTCACATGGTGACATGTGGTACTATGAGATGGTGACACATAGCATCATATAAGCTTGCCATTTATCTTCCTATCATGTAAGATGATCAACGTCAAGATTAAGTCTACCTTTGACACTTGGCTTAATGTGATTAAGTCAATTAAAAATAAGATGCAATGTGGTGGTGACATATGGCATAGGATTTAAGTGACTTAATGACCTAATTATAAGAGGGAAAAGAAAGAGGAATAAAACATAACATTCATTGTAGCCTCTCAAAGGTGGTGGCACCTTTTCTCTTCCTCTCCTCTTCTTGTTTTCTCATCAATTCAAAGAGAATCACTCTATTCCCATTTGAATTAAAATTGCTAGAAATTGTTTCTAGTGTCCTATACACACATACAACCTCTCTAAAGGCAAGAACTCAAATTATAATTGGTTGGCAAGGCTTGAGAAGCTGATTTGGGGGCTGCCATTGGTGATCTTGGTGTGGACAAGCTAGAGAGACAACACTTGGGGTCCTGGGTGCTTCCTAAAGGTGCCAATTACATACATAGTGCATCAAAGAGGTTAGTGCTTAAACTTCTTTTTAAACTAGGGTTTAAATGAATTAATTTGTTAATTCACAATCTTGAATGGAAAACATAGATCCTAATACATATTAAAAGTGTTTTCATATGCAATTGAGCATTGAAACTAATTAGGCACATAAGAGAAGTGGCATGATGGATGTAACCCTAAAAGAAAATATTTGAAATTTAATGCTCTAATGAACCAATCACCATGCTTTTGCTCTTTCAATTGGTATCAGAGCCACTATATTTTCCATTTAGATTGTTTATTGAGATTTAATTGTGTGATTTGATTAAATATGGATGCATCAAAAGCTGATTGTGCATCACCAAGGTGGCAGCATGGTTGAGCATCTCTTGGTGCGCATGGATGGTTGAGCATCCCTTGGTGCACATGGTGGTTGGGCCTTCTTTATATAATTGTTGGATGTCTTTAGGCCCATGCTTAATTAAATTGTTTAATTAGGAATTTTAATCTTACAATTAAATTTTGAAAATTGTTTTCAAGGTATTAAATTTGGAAAGAGTTTCTAAATTTAATCTGTTTGAATGAGATTCAAATCTGAATTTTTAAATTTGTTTAAATAAGATTCAAATATGAATTTTTAAATTTGTTTGAATGAGATTCAAATCTGAATTTTTAAATTTGTTTGAATGAGATTCAAATATGAATTTTTTAGTTGAATATGAGATATTCAATTTAATTTTAGTATGTATGTTTTGTTTAATTGTTAAATGATAATACGCATGATGGATGATCATGAACAATAAAAGACCAATGTGATTGAATTTATTTCTTTTATTTTTCTTTGGGATGTAAAATAATTAATTTTATTTTAGTGGCATGTATTATAAGTGTTGTAATAATTTGAGTTGTAATTTCATTTATTTGGGGACTTTAAAGTCCATATTCTTGTAAATTCGCCTTGGTATGCCAAGGATTACAATGTAATTGGATTGTAAGAAGATCAAGGAGGTCAAGAGCATTGGTGGGACCAGTGGGAGGAAATCAAGATTAAATGTTGATTATGTACTCCTTCAGCAACTCTTGTAAAATGAATGAATGAAATGCACCTAGGAATGCCCTGATTCAATTCTTGGTGGCTCAGAATTGAATCCCTTAGAAAGTCCATGATCATACCATATTATTTTTTTATCCATATATGCATGAGATGTATGGAAATATATGCAAGCATATGATATATGCATGCTAATTGGATAATGTGCAAAGTGAGACCATAATAGTAATTAAGCCAACCACTAAATCGTCCAAACAAATGATTAAGTTGGAAATGGTATAATTAGAGTAATTATATAATGGGCCCTCCATTGAGGCAATTATTTTAAGAAATTTTAAATATTTGCATGTGATGCATTTAATTTAAGAGATTTTCTTAAGAATAATTGTTAAGCATGAGATGTTGTAAATATGTAAATAAGTTGATGGCCAATAATGGAGGTGCCTGAGAACATTAAAATTATTTGCATGTTTACTGGCTCAATAGGATCAACTTAACTAATACTAGATAAATCAATAATGGATGTGCCTAAGATTTTGAGCATTAGGGGCTAGATAAATGATTGAACCTCACATGAGATGTGATGGGCAAGGAGTTGCTCACTTATAGTTTATTGTAATTCCAATAATGGATGTGCCTGAGGATGATTAATAAGACTATAATAATTCAATCACCCACTAGAAATCCACCGAACTAGGATTTCCATTTTTTACTTTGGAAGTGTAGGATTCGCCAAGTTAGTGGGAGGACTAATTTGATTAAAAGACCATAATCATTTTGGTTAATTACTTGATACATTTACTAATTAATCTAGTTATTTTCTGCAGTTAATTTTTTGATAATAATGAGCACACAACAACCACCACCATCCAATATCCTTGCGAGCATACTTGATCACAAAAAGTTGATGGGACCTAATCTTTCTAATTGGCTAAGAAATTTAAAACTTGTCCTAAACCTAGAATGTATTGGATATGTTCTAGACTCAAAGGTTCTTGGTCCCTTACCTCCAGAGGCCACTCAAGAGGAACATGACATTTTAGATAAGTGGAAGGAGCATGATATGAGAGCTAAATGTTACATGCTTGCTTTTATGAGTAATGAGTTATAGAAGCAGCATGAGAACATGCAAAGTGCAAGTGAGATCCTCCTTCACTTGCAAGAGTTGTATGGTGAGCATAGCAGGAATGTTAGGTATGAAATATCTAGGCAGCTATTTTGAATGAGGATATCTGAGGGATAGAATGTTGGGGATCATGTCCACAAGATGATTCAATTTATAGAGCAGCTAGAACATGTTGAATTTAACATGGATTTCTAACTACAGACGGATTTAATCCTTCAGTCCCTACCTGAGTCATTTGGGAATTTTGTGACAATTTTCCATATGACTAAGTAGGAATACACCTTGCTGGTTTACTTAACATGCTTGTTATTGCCTAAAAGAATACGCCAGACAATAAAGGAAAAGAGGTAGCTTTGATTGTATCTTCTTCTGCTAGAAGGTCCAAGAAGAAGAAGGGCAATAAGAACAAGAAACCTCAAGTTCCAGGACCTTCCAAGAACATAGCCAAACAGAAAGGGAAGACCAAAGCTGATGGAGGCAAAGGAAAGTGTTTCCACTATCAGAAGGATGGGCACTGAAAAGGAACTACCCAAAATATCTTTCTTTTTTGAAGGACAAGAAGGATACACCTTCAGAAGGTATGTCTATATCTTATTATTTAGATGCTGATGATGCTCATAGTTCATCTACAGCTTGGGTTTTAGATACTGGTGCCAATTCTCACATTTCTTATGATATGTAGGAACTAGTAAACAGTAGCAGCTTGCATGCTAGAGATGTTAAACTCCGGATTGGTGATGGCTCAACTATTGAAGCTTTAGCCATAGGATCTAAATCTTTTTACATGTGTGGACATGTTTTGTATTTAAATAATATTTTGTATGTACCTGATGCTTTTAAGGGCACCATTTCTATATATAGATTGACTAGAAATGGTTATGAATTTCAGTTCATAAATGATGTTTGTAATATTTACTTTGGAAATAAATATGTTGGCTCGGGTTATATGCATGATAGTTTTTATTATTAGGATAATAATGATAAACACAAATTGAATGCAAGCAATCTAAATGAATGTAATGCCATGATGAAAATCAACTCAAGTTCAAAATATATTTGGCACATAAGATTAGGTCATGTTGCAGAAGATAGGATTGCAAAACTGGAGAAAATGGGGATTTTATCCTCGTTGGGTTCTGAACCTACTCTAACTTGTAAATCCTACCTTCAAGGCAAAATGACTAGATCACCCTTTGTTGGACAAGGACTAAGAGCTGAAAATATTTTGGCGCTAATACATAGTGATGTATGTGGTCCATTTAAGGAAATGGCTAGAGGTGGTTTTCATTACTTTATTACCTTTACTGATGATAAATCAAGGTTTGGGTATTTGTATTTGATGAAATACAAACATGAATCCTTTGAAAAGTTCAAAGAATTTAAATCTGAAGTAGAAAATCAAATAGGAAAAAGTATTAAAACTCTTCGATCAGATCATGGAGGTGAATACTTAAGTACTGAATTTGATGAATACTTGAAAGAGCATGGCATTGTTTCCCAGCTGACTCCTTCAGGAATGCCACAGCTGACTGGTGTATCTGAAAGGAGAAATCGTACCCTATTAGATATGGTACGTAGTATGATGAGCTATACTGATATGCCAATCTCCTTTTGGAGATTTGCATTAGAATCAGCTTTGCATATTCTGAATAGGATTCCATCAAAATCAGTTTCTTCCACACCTTATAAGATATGGCATGGAAGAAAACTGAGTCTTAAGCATGTTAAGATTTGGGGTTGTCCAGGTTATATCAAAAAGCTAAACACTGATAAATTGGAAACCAGATCAGAAAAGGGTCAATTTGTTGGATATCCAACAGAAAGTTTTGGATATTATTTTTATTTGCCTACATCACAAAAGGTTGTGGTAAGCAGAGATGCCATATTTCTTGAACAACAGTTCATTAAAGAAGATGGCAAGGGACGGCAAATAGAATTAGAATTAGAGAATTCTGACCAACCAACAGATCAAATGGATATAGATCCATCTAGTTAACCTACACCTATTAATGAAACATCTATAGTAATTCCTCGCATATCAGCTAGGATATCTCACCCACCAGTAAGATATGGTTTTCTTCATGAAGATGAACAAGAGTTGTTTACTCATGAAGAAGTATTTACCTATGAAGAAGCTATATCAGACATAGACTCTTCAAAATGGATTGAAGCTATGAAGTCTGAAATTGATTCCATGTATAAGAACCAAGTTTGGGACCTTGTTAACCCACCTGAAGGTATTGTACCTATAGAGAATAAATGGGTTTTCAAGAAGAAAATTGGTTCTGATGGAAAGGTAGAGACCTATAAAGCAAGGCTAGTAGCGAAAGGGTTTCGCTAAAGGCAAGGAATCGACTATGAGGAGACTTTCTCGCCTATTGCCATGCTTAAATTAGTTAGAATTCTATTAGCAATAGCTACATACTATGATTATGAGATTTGGCAAATGGATGTCAAAACAACTTTTCTCAATGGATACATTGATGAAAACATTTTCATGGAACAACCTAGGGGTTTTGAATCCCAAGATGGTTCCAAGGTATGCAAGCTAAAGCGATCCATTTATGGGTTAAAATAAGCTTCGAGGAGTTGGAATATCCATTTTGATGAAGCCATTAAGTCATTTGGTTTTATAAAAAATGTGGATGAACCATGTGTATATAAGAAGGTTAGTGATAGTGCTATCACTTTTCTTGTCTTATATGTGGATGACATTTTGTTGATAGGTAATGACATAGGTATGTTGACAACTGTCAAGGTATGGTTGTCAAATACATTCTCCATGAAAGATTTAAGGTGTAACACCCCTATTTGTATAGCCTGGTATATTTCACTGTTCCGGTGATCGGCGTCGGTCTGGACAATTAAGGGGATTAGAACCATACTTAAGACAACTAGAGAAGCCATAAATACAAATAATTAGTAATTGCCAATTATTTAAGTATAAATAAGAAAAACAAAACATAAGAAGTCAAACGAGTCGAGAGTCACGGCGATGGGTGACCTTCTCGGGAATGACTACGAAGTCGTTTTAAACTCAAATTTCAAACCGTAAAATGGTGATGCTGCGGTCATTAGGACCATTATAAACATAGTGGAAAAGAGAAAGTCACGAAAAAGAACTGTTAAGTCAGTCAAATAATTAGGTCAGGGAGCCGGAAGAAATATTGAATTATTTGCAAACCGGAATGAACCGGCTAGGGGCAATTTGATCAATTGACCTTGAGAGCTGACTCCTGACCTAACTGTCAAATAAAATCGGAGAAAAGAAAATTTCGGAATCGAGAATTAAATTAAAGAACTAATAGAAAAGTAAAAAAAAAAAAGAGAAAAACAAAAAGTGTAGGGAGATGACATCATGCATGACATCATGCATGATGCCATAAAAGTAATAATTAATATAATTAATTAATTAGATTTTTTTTTGGGTCTTCCCTAAGACAAAATAAACAAAGAAAGGAAAAGAAAAAAAAAATATATATATTTCATTGTTTTCTTCTCTAGTTGCCGCCTCTCTCCTAAGCTCTCTCTCAAACTTTTCCTCCATGAAAGCTTATTTTTAAGCTTCCTAAATATTAATTCCACCATAAATCCTTTGATTTTCTTGAAGAAAAATTATAAAAAAATCTTGGAAGGAAGATTAGAAGGAGAAGAATTGAAGAAAATTGAGAGGAAGTGAAGATCAAAGACTTCACTTAAGGTTAGTAATGCAAACTTCAAATTTTTAGTTAAATTAGTGTATGTATGGCATCAATTACTTGTAAATAAATTTAAAATAAAAAATATATATATATGAAGGACTAAACTGAAATTCGTCCAGCAGGGAGGGGAGAGTTATTTGCATGAGTTTGATTGAGTTAAACATGTTAAAATGCTTGAATGAGTTGAAAGATTGTGTTTGTATGCCTTGAATTAGTTAATTACAATGAATTAGTGTGGTTAGGGTTTGAAACCTAGGGTTTATGAACCAAAAATGTGATAAATGAGTCGATAATGTCTTTGACCTATTATGAAGTGAAAAATGGTCATTTGTGACCAAATTAGTTGTGTTGGAATGGTTGGAATTAAAGTTAAATTTGGAGGGAGTGTGGTCATGCTGCTGGCAGCATGACCAAGTCAGCTTTGAAGGACCAAAAATAAAATTTTACAAGTCAAATTAATATGGGACGAATTGGGGATGAAAATAGACATAAAATAACACAATTTTGATTTAGAAACCATGCCCAAAAAGTGAACAAAACCTAGTGAACAAATGGGCCAAAGTTGGAAAAGTGCAGGCTACCCTGTACAAACTGACTAAATGAACAGTGTTTTCTCATTTGGCCATAACTCGACCTAGACAGCTCCAAATGACCTAAAATTTTACCAGTGGTTAGATGAGATATATACCTAAAACTTTCATGAAGAACATAAACCCAAATTATACCAGCAACCAAGTCATTTGGCCACCCCAAATTGGTGACCCAAAACTGCCAGGACCAAAATTGCCCAGAAAATCTGGGTTCTGTCTAATCCGGCAGCCATGGTTCAAATGGCCATAACTTGAGCTACAAAACTCCAATTGGGCTGATCCAAAAATGAGAATAAACTTAAGACAATAAGAAACATTTTCTATGGAGGAAGTTTTGTCAAATTCTAACAGTAGAATGACCAATGGAACAGTGCAACTAGGAACATCAAAACTGAAAATTTGACAATTTTGCCTAAAGGACTTAAGCTTTGAGAAAATGACCAAAACCAACAAATTTAATGACCAAAATGTGGTATGTGAATGAAGTTGGAGTTCCCATACCTATTAAGCCTTAAAAAGTCAACAATTTGACTTGAATAGTGTAGTGAATAGTAACCTGAAACACAAAAATTTCGAGAACGTCGGATTTAGCACATTAAAGCTAGGTAAAAGTGAAGTTAAATTTATTTTTGGATTTATGTTAAGTTATGGTACTGAAACACTGTGAAACTGTGTGTTTCAGCTGAAAAAGACTTGAAAGCTCTGAAAGACTGAGTCAAGGCCTAGAGGCGACTCACGTCAGGTCTGTGCACAATAATTCTTGTTTAAATATTTTATTCTCAAAAATTTGACTTCTTTGATTAATTATGTACTGTGTTGCCATTTTATAATCACAAATATGACTTTGGAAATTGATCAGATTTCTCATAAATTATTTAAATAAATTGTTTTGAATTAATTTTGTGTTCACACTTAGCATGACAATATCACATTATTCCTCCTCCATTTATGGGGTTGAGATCGTTTATTTTCCTCCCTCTCTGGCTTACCAGTTGAGGTTGAGATCTGATGAGTACTCATTAGCTAGCTAGCCACCTCCCTCATTGATTTCGATTAATGGGGTTGTAGATTGCTTTGTCGTGGTGTACAACACGGCATTGATCGGAAATTTTGTGTCATGGCTTAAGTTGTGTATGATTTTGGCAACACTGTGTTTATTAAATTATTTGACTAAATTGTGTTATTATGAGCTTTGATAATTTGATAAATATTTAAATTGTGTTTCATCAATGAATGATTTATGTATTGCATTTCAAATTTTTATTGTGCACCACTGAGTATTTTTATACTCAGCGATAGCTTGTTTTGCTGTCGCAGATAAGAGCAAGGAGAAAGCAGCAGAGTGAGCTGCTATTGAATTGAGAACTACACCGGTCTTTTTGTACGGGTATTATTTATACCCTTGTAGTTAATTTTGATGTAAATAGAGAAATGTTGTATGTATCAATGTAAAGTTGAGCAGTTGTAAAATAAATTGTAATAATATTATTTTTGGATTTTCTTCTGTAAATTAATATTTGTACTTATGAATTTCATATTTTATGCCTTGTGAATGAAATTATTAAATATTTTGAGATGATAAATTTTGATTTGGATTGTGGAATTATTTTGAAGTGAATTGAATTGAGTTGATTTGAGATTAATTGAAGGTTGGGAGTTGAGAAAATTATTGGAAGTGTTTTTTTTTAAGGTATTTGAAGAACTGTTATCTCCAAATACAAGCGGAACTCTGTCAAAAATTTTATAAAATTTGCGGCAAAATTAAAATGGACAAAAATTTTTACTAGTATTTAAAGTTTGAATAAATGGTTTTTAATTCCTACCAAAATGCTCACCACTTCCAAAATGTAAGAAAATTGTTTTAAAATCCCTTGTAGGGTACTTAAGGAGTTATCGGTAGGTGAAGTTCGGTAGTTCATTAAGTATTCTACGGGATCATGTTATGCCTTACAGAGGGGTAAGGTGTGACGTAAGGGAGGTAACCTATATTCTTGGAATTCACATCTATAGAGATAGAGCAAAAAGAATAATTGATTTATCCTAAAGTCTATACTTGGAAAAGGTGTTAAAGAGGTTTAACATACTTGATTCCAAGAGAGGATTGTTACCAGTGAGACATGGTATCCACCTTTCTAAAGAGATGTCTCCAGAGACACCTGAAGAAAGAGATAAAATGGCCAGGATTCTATATGTTTTAGCTATTAGAAGTTTGATGTATACAATGATGTGTACTAGGCCGGATATTGTACATGCTGTTAGTTTGACTAGCAGGTTTCAATCCAATCCAGATTTGGAACACTGGATAGCTGTTAAGAATATCCTTAAGTACTTGAGAAGAACTAAGGATTTATTCTTGATTTATAGAGGTGGTGACTTGCAATTGGATGGTTATACTGATTTTGATTTCAAATCAGATATCGATAATAGAAAGTCTATCTCTGGGTTTGTGTTCATTTGTAATGGAGGTGCTGTAATACCCCTATGTTCGGTAGTGCATACTACTGTTCCGATGACCAGTGCTGTCCGGACAGCTAGAATGCCTAGAACTACACTTCGAGATGAGTGAGGAGACATAAAATAATGAAATACAAGAAAAGAAAATACAAGAAAAACAAAGGAAAAATAATAGTAAAGAAATGCAACGAAGTTAAGCGAGCCGAGAACCCTAGCGATGGGTGACCGCACCAGGAAGTCATGGTGTAGACCGTTGACTAGCCCTGGACTGCGGGGAACCCTGAAAAATATTTTTAGGACTTAAATAGACCCCTATTGAAGTATAAATATCATTAGAAATATCAAAGAAAAATTAAATAATTAATACAAAGAAAAGTAAGAAATCGAAAAACGGACAAAACCCGGTGTTACCGAAAAATCGGGAATGCAACCCGAACAGGGACATTGTGGTCATTTGACATCTTGAATTGTCTTTTGACCTAAATTTCCATTAAAAATAAATAATATTACACTTGGAAAATATAATGAAAAATTAATTTAGGGGTACCTAATATAAATAGCAAAAATGGGGTTCAATTTAGGTAATTAACACATTTAAAACATAAAATATACTTTAATTGGTGAGTGGACCACTATGGAGTAAATTAAACACAAAAAGGGCAGGTGTAAATCCACTACACAATCTGGAAACTTCATCTTCTTCATTTCTTTCAACCATGCCGAAACAAACTCCCTAAAAACCTCCATGGCCAAAACTTGAAGGAACCTCATCCTCTCCTTCATTTCACCTCCAAACATCTAGGTTTCTTCATCAAAGTTTATCCCCACTTCACAAGGAAGAAGTAGATACCAATATTAAGAAGTTTTAGTGAAGATTTAGCAAGTCTCAACAATAGGTAAGTTTAAGTTTTTGATTATTGCTTTGTTAAAGTTTGTAAGGATATTATGGGTGTTTGATTTATGGAGAAATTTTTGAGTTTTGATGCTAAATGGGAATGTGCACTTTTGGCAGCCAAGGAAGCACCTTGAAGGCAGTTTAATTGTGCTTGTAAATGGTGAATTAAATGATTGATTAAATATATATTGTGTAGGAAATTGTTTGGGTAATGTATACTTAGTATATGTAAATGTAAAATGAGATTTAAAGCTTGGAAAGTAATGGAATGTAAGTGTACCATTATGGCAGTTTGCTAACACTTGAGGAATGCTGGAATTCATGCTTGGTTTATGATATATTAATGTTGAATTGTGTTGGATGTTAGGGCAGTTTGAGTGTATATATGATGGTATGAAGTTGGACATGAAAAAAGTGTTATGGTTAGGTGATTGAATTGTTGTAAATTGAGTTGAAAAATTCTGCACTTTATGGTGTATGTTGAATGTAATTGTAAGCTGCCAAAATGACCTATAATGTGTTTTGAATTATGTTTAGGTCATGATACAACCAGAATTGACTTCAATATTGAGTTTGGGAAGTGTTAGGAGTGATCCTTGATGTGTATGAAAGAAATGCAATAAGGCAGTTTGTGTTTTAGGCCTATAACTTTAAGTGTGTGGCTCCAATTGGTATGAGACCAATTGGAAGTGAAATTAAGCACAAAATGTGCCAACTTTCATGGAGGAAGCTTGCCAAAATTCTGCTTGCAAGGTAGCTTGAAAAATGACCAAATCCGGATTAAGTGCAATTGAGGCCTGAAAATTTACCATTTGGGCAGTAGTTAGTGTTTAGGCCATAACTCACTCAAAACAGGTCCAATTGACCTGAAATTTTAACCATGAATAGTTAAGACCCATATCTACAAGTCTTATGAAGTCACCAAAGCCCAGAAATGATCATAAGCAAGTCAAACAGCTTGCACAAGTTCAGGTCCAAAAACTGGCCGAACCTAAAATGACCTAAAATGACCTAAAATGACCAATTTTGGTGCAATTTGACCAGCAATAGTAAAATGACCATAACTTGGTCTACATAACTCAGAATAACCTGAAATTTTTCCCCGCGTTCCATAAGACATAGATCTACCAGTTTGTAGTTTTGACGAAACCCGAAAACCGAGGGAACTTGGTCGTCCGGCTAGGGCAAACTAGTATCCCGGAATCCAGCAAATTGCAAGAAAATGCAATATACACGGAAATGAACTTGGTAACATGTACCAACCCTAAAAGACTATCGAATGTGACATATTAATAACATTAAAACCTAATTTACCTAGAATGCATCGAGGGTCAATATATTAGGTTGATTAAGCTAATAATAGCATTCAGTGAATTACTTATCAAACATTATTATTAGAGACAGTTTAATTTAGTATTGAAACACTTCAAATTGTGTTTCTCAGTTAGCAAAGACTCAGGGAAAGGGAAAGAAACACTGAGTCAAGACCAGGAGACAGTTATCAGAGGTTTGTGCACAACAACTATTTCTTTTGAATTTTTCAATTGAAATGAATTATGACTATTTGTACATTATTGTTTTAAATTGTGGAAATGTGTTTGAATGGATATTTATTGTTTGAAAAGCATTGTAAATAGTTTGAAACTGTGAGAAATTGTTTAAATGATATTGATGGATACTTATTGATTGAAAAGCATTGGAAATGGTTTGAAACCACAGCTATCATGTATATTGATTGTATTCCTCGCTAGCTTGTCTAGTGGGACGAATTGAATTCCCTCTCTGGCTGAAGTGTTGAGGTGTGTGCCTGTTGAGGACGAATTGAATGAGTACTCATATTTTTGCTAGCTAGCTATGTTATTCCTCATTAGTCATTGACTTTTGGGACGAATTGAATACCTCATTAGTCATCGGCTTTTGGGACGAATTGAACTTTGGAACATGATTAAGCTGTGTATGATTTATTGATACGTATTGTGAGATTGGGAAATGAATTTAAACTCTTATTGACATACACTGTCTTTTGAATTTATCCATGATCTGACTTATTGAAATTTATTGTGATATTGAGAAATTGAGTTTAAATTCTTATTGACAATTACTGTCTTTAAATTAACTATGGTTTTAAGTATCCACTATTTATATGATTTATGAATTGTGATTTAAAGTTGTATCTGGTTAATGTTGTACACCACTGAGACATTGTCTCAGCGATAGCATTTCATTGCTGTCGCAGGTAGACAGACGGACAGGGTAGCAGACTAGGCTGCTAGTACATCCAGCGAGAGATTATCGGGTATAATGAGTATACCACATTTTGCATTTTGTATTGTAATGTATGACCACTGTAGTGTATTTAATGGGTTATCAGTAGACGGAGTTGGTAATTCATTAGGTATACTACGGGATCATGTTATGCCTTACAGAGGAGTAGGATGTGACATGTTTTAGTGGTATCAGAGCTAGTTTTTAAATTCTATTTTCACCTGTTACTTGAATATTCTTTCTTCATAGTACAACTGGCCAATATCATTGTTTGATACATACAGTACATTACATTATAAATATGCACTAACAAGAGGAAATCTCCTTGTGTTATTTGTTCAGGGAATCTAAGATCCTCGCATTGACCATGGAAGAGGGTGATCGTTCAGTCGATCAATCTATAAAGGCTGAGGTGCAAGGGGATGCCCTAGCCCTACATAATGTCAGTGATTCAAAGAAGACCACTGCGATCGCAGATTTCTGCTCGATTCGCTCAGATGGCTGCAATGTTTCAACAAATGGCTGGTAATGTGCCTACTCAAGTCCCAATACAGACACCAGTGGTACAACCACAGTCTCCTACTAGGCAGTATGACAAATTGATGAAGTATGGGGCTACAGAGTTCAAGGGGACAGTAGATCCTCTAGAAGCTAAACAGTGGTTAGAGAGGATGAATAGGGTATTCAAGAAACTGCATTGCACAGAGGAGCTCAGATTTTAATACTCTGTATCTTTGCTACAGGGGGATGCTTATGACTGGTGGAAAACCATTTCCCATGGTCTGGTAGAACCTGCAGTGTTAACATGGAATGATTTTCTCAGGGAATTCAGACAAAAATATGTCCCTGATGCTTATGTAGACCAGAAGCTGCAAGAGTTCCTAAGTCTGAAATAGGGGAGCAGATCAGTGGCTATGTATGAAAGAGAATTTTCCCGCCTAAGCCATTATGCAGTGAGTTTACTTTCTACTAGCAGGGAGAGATGTAAGAGGTTTGAAACTGGCTTGAAGCCCAGTATCAGATTATAAGTGGTCAGCTTCAAACACACTAACTTCTCTGAACTTGTTTCTCAAGCCCTAGAGTTGGAAAGAATTGAGTCTGAAGCTGCTTCTGAGAAAAAGAAATCAGAGAAGACAGAGAAAGAGGGAAAATCAGTAGAGCAGAGTTCCAGTGGTCCTACTGGAAAGAGGAAGAATCATGGGGGACATGGCAGAGGTGGCAAGAAGTCTGGTAGGTGAATATATTCAGGACAGAAGCCTCCCCTATCTGGTCAGCAGAGTACCAGAGGTTCCTACCCTCCCCTCCAATGTGAAACTTGTGGAAGAAATCATGGTGGGATATGTTACAAGGCTATTGGAGCCTGTTATAACTGTGGAGGCACAAGACACTTCGCCAAGGACTGCACCAGTAGTCGCAGAGTTGGACCACCTCCTACTACTGCAGAAGGGTCAGTTCAGAGCCCTGTCACCAGAAGTTCACAACCACCCAGTAGAGGTAGAGGGAGGGTTAGAGGTAGCCCAGCAAGCAGGCAAGGCACGGTAAAACATTCAGAGCAAGACAGTGCTCCAGTCAGAGTCTATGCAATGAGACAGAGAGAAGAGGCCGAGACATCTAATGTTGTGGATGGTACCTTCTCAACTTTTAACCAAGATGTGTTTGTGTTATTTGATCTGGGTTCTACCCATTCTTATGTGAGTGCTAGCATCATTGATTGCATTGTTGTTCCATGTACAAAAATGGACTTTGAGGTGCTAGTAACAAGTCCGCTAGGTCAGGGTTAATAGAATGTATAGAGATTGTCCTTTGGTGATCCAAGGACATACTTTCCTATCTGATTTCATTGAAATGCCCTTCAGAGATTATGATATCATCTTGGTCATAGATTGGTTAGCTAGGCATCATGCCATGATTGACTGTAGGCTGAAGACAGTCACTTTTGGTCTCCCTCAGTACAGCGATGTGGTAATACATGGGGAGAGGCAGTTATTGCCATCAAACATCATTTCGGCTGCACTAGCCAGAAAAATGATCAGAAAGGGGTGTGAAGCATACATGGCACATGTGGCAGACACCCAAGTGGGGAGTCCAGCATTGAAGGACATCCATACAGTATGTGACTTTCCAGATGTATTTCCTGATGAATTTCCAGGATTACCTCCGGGAAGAGAAGTGCAGTTTGAAGTTAATATTATGCCTGGTGTGGACCTAATCTCCATAACACCATACAGAATGGCACCAGCAGAGTTGAAGGAGTTGAAGATACAATTGCAAGAATTACTTGAAAAGGGCTTCATCCGCCCTAGTGTGTCACCTTGGGGAGCACCAGTGTTGTTTGTTAAGAAGAAGGATGGTACTCTCCGCTTATATATAGATTATCGGCAGTAGAATAAGGTGACAATAAAGAACAAATATCCATTGCCTCGCATTGATGATCTTTTTGACCAATTGAAGGGTGCAGCTGTATTCTCCAAAATTGATCTGCGATCTAGTTATTATCAGTTGAAGGTGCAAGAGCAGAGTATTCCAAAAACTGCTTTCAAAACTCGGTATGGCCACTATGAGTTTCTAGTAATGCCATTCGGGTTAACAAATGCTCCAGCTGCTTTTATGGATCTGATGAACACTATCTTCAGACCATATCTTGACCAAATTGTGGTGGTGTTTATTGATGACATTTTGATATACTCGAGGAATGCAGAGGAGCATGATAGACATCTGCGGATTGTACTGCAGACTTTAAGGGAGAAACAGCTATACGCCAAATTATCGAAATGTGAATTTTGGCTGAAAGAAATCTCCTTTTTGGGACATGTTGTGTCAGCTGAAGGGATCAAGGTAGATTCCAGCAAGGTAGAAGCAATCCTTAATTGGAAGCCGCCCCCGAATATCACAGAAATTCACAGTTTTCTGGGTTTAGCTGGATATTATCACCAGTTTGTGAAGGGGTTTTCTATGTTATCTTCTCCAATGACCAAACTGCTTCGGAAAGATGTAAAATTTCAGTGGACAGATAAATGTCAGCAAAGTTTTGATGAGTTCAAAAGGTGTTTAACTGAAGCTCCAGTCCTCACTTTACCTACTCCGGGTAAAGAATACACAGTTTATAGTGATGCTTCTCACAATGGGTTAGGCTGTGTACTGATGCAAGATAGGAATGTCATTGCTTATGCATCATGCCAGCTGAAACCGCATGAGAGGAACTACCCACCACATGATCTGGAGCTCGCAGCTATTGTTTTTGCACTGAAGATCTGGAGACACTATTTGTATGGGGAGAAATGCTACATTTACACAGATCACAAGAGCTTGAAGTACTTAGGCACCCAGAAGTAATTGAATTTGAGGCAGAGGAGATGGTTAGAACTCATTAAAGACTATGATTGCTTAATAGACTATCAGCCAGGGAAAGCAAATGTTGTGGCTGACGCCTTAAGTCGCAAGACTATGGCAAGTCTCAGAGTTTCTCCTTTGTCTATGGTATATGAATTAAAATCACAGCATGCCAGTTTAGAGATTGATGATGAGGGACAGACAGTAGTTGCATGGCATGTACAACCAGTGTTAATTGATCAGATCAGAATGGCTGCTCTGTGACACCCCATACCCGTGTACAGTATATCCGAGTAAGTAATGTCACACGGTGCACCGGCACACTCTATTTTTACCTTAATTAATTGTTGTCATAGTTTTGGATTTAGTTATGAAATATAATTTATTTAAGCCATTTATCAAAATTATTATTTATTTGAGGTTCTGAAAATTTTAAAGAAAATCCGCAGTGATCTGCAAAAATGGAGAAAACAGTTCTTCGGAACCTGTGAAAAACACTTCCAATATTCATATCTCATCATCTTAAACTCCAATATCAAAATCTCAACAACATTTCTCAATTTCAGTTCTCAATCCTCCATCAAATGTGATAATCAAGTATAACTCACAAATACATATTTAATTTTCCATTCACAAATACAATTTTCATAATTTACATGAACATCCAAATACATTACATAATTCTAAATACATATGAGAAAATAAAAATTTAGTTACAAAATGACAAAATGACACCTAGTGTCCTACCAATGCACAGCAGAAGTTGAGGTAACACGGACACTGTGCAGAACTGCAGGATGGACTCACCTAGTCTGCGGTCTACTGGGCTCACGATCTGTATCTCCAGAACCTACGTGTGGCAAAAGCAACGCGCTAAGTAATAATGCTTAGTGGTGCAATAATAAAATAAAAGAAATAACAAGAAATAAATATGTAGTGAATGTATATGTTTTATTTGTTTTGAATTTGTGTATCATTAACTTTGTCCCATTTCATTCATTTGGTTGCCCAAGTAACCTACACTAGAGGACTGGGCTAGATAAACGGGTAAACTGGCACTGGGTATCAAGTACCTCGGGCCGTCACACCATCGGTCACATATGCATCTCCCGGTGTGCAACAGAACAGCTAACAAGCTGTAAATACATCAGGCACAAGGCCAAATCTCAATACAAGGTCAGAATGGCTAAAAGCCATAAAATCACAGAATGGCATATTGCCATGTGCGATCGCTAATCGAACCCTATTGGCATGCCAAACTATCCAAACCAATCTTGTTAGGTATACTAGGGCATTTGAAACTTTTAAATTCTTCAATTTGTGAATTTCAAGTTTTGGTATCACTATTCACCTCATTGGTCAACAAAAATGTTGACTTTTAGGTAGAAAATAGGTACATTGGTTTTGGCACTCCCAACATACCACATTTTGCATTTAAAACTTGTTGGCATTAAGCATTAATACCATTTCTAAGCATTAAACCAAAGGAGCAGAATTTTCAGATTTTGTACCATAACTTTACTGTTCCATTAGGGACTGTTACAGTGGAAATTTGAGGAATTGGTAAACATAAAAGTTGTTCCTTATTTTGTCTAGTTGAATTTCTTTTTTTGAATCACTCCATTTGGAGTTTTGTAGCTCCAGATATGGTCCAAAAACCACAGCTGGCCGGATTGGAAAAACTGCAGAATTACCAAATCTACAGTACCATGAACAGTGACTGTGACTGCCATTTGGGTTAGGTTCTGGTCATAATTTGGGGTAGGTTTCTTCATGAAAGTTGTTTATCTATGCCTTATATTGCTGCTGTAAAAATTTCAGATCAATTGACCATATCTACAGTGAGTTATGGCCAAATAAACAGTTACTATTCATTTGGTCATTTCTGCAGGTGCTGTTGCAGGGTATCCGGATTGGGGCCAACTTTTGGTCCTCTTGCTTTGGTCTTTTGGGCATGGTTTCTTCAGCAAAAATGTGCCATTATAAGCCTAGTTTCATGTCCAATTGGCCAAACACCAATTGGACCTACACATCCAAAGTTATGGCTGTCTAAGTGGGCTGGAATCACAGCCACCATGCTGCACTCTCTAGGCAGCATACTCATTCACTTTGCCATGCTATATTTCAGTCCTAATTATGGTCAAATTTCCTAAAATGGTCACTAATTGACCATTAAAATGTTCTTTAACAATTTCATAAGCCAAATCAAATTTTTCACTCCTAAACCCTAGCTCAATTTCAAGGTTTACACCCATTTACCTTAGTTAGCACACCCATTCATTATACATGTGTATATGTACCTTAAACATCATTTCTAGTCCACTCTAAGTCCAACAAAACACTCATTCCTATTACTTCAATAGGGCTGCCGGAATCCATGGCATGTATACACATAATTTTTGTTCATTTAAGTTACAAATTCTTGTTGATTTCAAGTTCCTAACATAGAAAATAAGAGTTTTAAATAGATAGGTGCACTAACCTCTTATAGGCAGATTTTTTTCCAAGCTCAAAACTTCACTTCCTTTCCTTTTCTTGGCTGCCAAAAGGTTGTTTAAGGTGTGGGGTATAATTTTAATGAAGAGAGGTTAGGGTTTTATGGTGAAACAAAGTAAGAATCAAGCTCGGGAAGTGAGGTTTAATGGAGGTTGAGAGAGGGAGAGAGAAGCTGCCGATTGATGAAGGAAGAAGAACAGATTTTTTTTTGTTTCAATTTTGCCTCATTTTCCCTTTTTAATGAAATTGCTTGATTGTCATTGGTGGAGAGAAATTTTAATGACACCATGTGATGTCAAAAGTCCCATTTTTTTCATTTTTCTTTTCTTTTCTTTTCTACTTAATTTCAATTCAATTTTTAGTAATGTTTATTCATATTTTATGTCATATTAATTATTTACTCAACTGGACAAGTCGGCCAAAAATCACCTCTCAAGGCAAAATGACCAAAATGCCCTCCGTTTGGCTGAACGGGTCAAAATTGTCGGTACCGATTGAAAAATTTTTCTAGGTATTTTCTTGGCACTCTAATGCCATGGGAACCTCAATAACCCTTCTCTGGAGTCCCAAAATTTATTTTATGAATTTTCTCTCGGGTCTAGGGCTCCTAGTTGCGAGAACCGCAACTTCCCTCTGGGTTACCCATCGCTATGGCACCGGCTCGTTTAACTTGTTTGTATTTTATTTCTAAAATTTTTACTAAATTTTTCTTATCAATATTTGAATTAATTATGGTTCCTCACTTTAGTTTAAATATTTTTCTGGACATTCTAGCTATCCGGACCGACACTGGTCACCGAAACAGTACGATGTACGGAATAGTTACCGGGAGGGTGTTACAACTCTTCCCCTCTAATTTAAATTTCGTCCTCGAAATTTACCTGATGCAAACAGTTGAGGAAACTGTTGCCTCATCGTCTCTTCACTTTCCCAAGTTGCCTCCTCGGTGTTGTGGTGCCTCCAAAGCACTTTCACCAGTGGAATCTGTTTGTTCCTCAATTCTTTTACTTCCCGAGCCAGGATTCGTAGAGGTTCTTCTTCATATGTCAAATCCGGTTGTATTTCAATTTCTTCCCTGCAGATGACATGTGAAGGATCTGAGCGGTATCTTCTGAGCATGGATACGTGAAACACATTGTGGATCTTGTCTAGCTCTGGAGGTAAAGCTACCCTATAGGCCACTGGACCCACACGTTCAATGACTTAATATGGGCCAATGAACCTAGGGCTTAACTTACCTTTCCTTCCAAACCTCAATACTTTCTTCCACGGTGTCACCTTGAGGAATACTTTGTCGCCAACCGCATATTCTATTTCTTTTCTCTTCAAGTCGGCATAGGATTTCTGTCTATCTGAGCGAACCTTCAGATTAGCTTTGATTAGTTTTACCTTCTCCTCAGTCTGTTTCACCAGGTCTGGCCCTACCAGTTTGTCTTCGCCCAATTCAGTCCAGCACACTGGAGTTCTACATTTCCTCCCATACAGTGCTTCATATGGAGCCATTTGGATGCTAGCTTGGTAGCTATTGTTGTATGCAAATTCTGCCAGTGGGAGGTATTTATCCGAACTTCCCTCAAACTCAATGACACAACTCCTCAGCATATCCTCAAGGACCTGACATATATTTCATGTTATTATTATTATTTTAATTCAATAGTTGTATTAATTCAATTGGTTCAATTGTTTACCTGGATTACTCTTTCGGATTGCCCATCCGTTTGAGGATGGAAAGCTGTGCTAAAGTGGAGTTGTGTACCCAAGGATTCATGCAACTTTTTCCAAAATCTCGATGTAAACCTTGGGTCTCGATCAGATATGATGGAAAGTGGAATTCCATGCAGTCTAACTATCTCACTGATATACAATTCTGCTAACTTCTCAAGTGAGTAGTCAGTTCTAACTGGCAGAAAGTGTGCTGACTTGGTCGATCTATCCATTATTACCCATGCTGCATCATGTTTCTTCTAGGTGAGAGGTAGACCACTTACAAAATCCATGGTGACCCGATCCCATTTCCATTCAGGTATGCGTATAGGCTGTAGCAAACCCGATGAAACTTGATGTTCTGCCTTGACTTGCTGACATGTCAAGCATTTAGTCACATAGTCAGCTATGTCCTTCTTCATACCAGGCCACCAATACTGAAGCTTCAAATCATGATACATCTTTGTACTTCCTGGGTGCATAGCATATACACTGGTGTGTGCCTCTTTCAGAATATTGGCCTTCAATTCCCCATCATCTGGTACACACAGTCTTCCTTTGTAATACAGACACCCATCTACCTTCACCTCATAGTCAGTTGCTTTTCCCTCTGAGATTTTGCTCATAATTGCCATTAACTTTTCATCTGCCTTTTGCCCATCTAAAATCTACTGTAGCAGGTTTGGCCTCACTTGTAACTCAGCCAAAATAGCTCCATCTCGAACCAAAGATAGTCGGGCATTCAATGATCTCAAAGCTGTCATGGATTTTCTGCTCAAAGCATCAGCAACTACATTTACCTTCCCAGGATGATAGTCAATCACACAATCATAGTCCTTCAGGAACTCAATCCATCGCCTCTGTCTAAGGTTGAGCTCCCTCTGAGTTAGCAAATATTTTAGGCTTTTGTGGTCCGTGTAAATGTAGCACTTTTCACCATACAAGTAATGCCTCCATATCTTCAGTGCGAAGATAATTGCTACAAGCTCTAGATCATGGGTAGGGTAATTTTGTTCATATGGTCTTAGCTGCCTGGAAGCATAAGCGACCACCTTCCCCTCTTGCATCAATACACACCCTAACCCATTATGAGAGGCATCACTGTAAACCACAAATTCCTTTCCTGACACTGGCTATGTTAACACTGGTGCCTCTGTCAACATAGCCTTCAACTTCTCAAAACTGGTCTGACATTTGTCATTCCAGTCAAACCTGACATTCTTGTGTAACAACTTGGTCATTGGAGCAGCTATTAAGGAAAATCCCTTTACAAATCTCCTGTAATACCCAGCTAGCCCCAAGAAGCTTCTGACCTCAGTTGTGTTCCTGGGAGGCTTCCATTCCATCACTGCTTCTATTTTCTTGGGATCCACCCTAATCCCATCAGCTGACACTATGTGTCCAAGGAATGCAATCTCATTCAACCAGAAGTCACACTTGGACAACTTAGCATACAGCTTCTTTTCTCTAAGGGTTTGCAGAACAATCCTCAAATGCTCATCATGTTCTTCCCTGGTCTTGGAATATACCAGAATATCATCAATAAAGACCACTATGAACCGATCTAAGTATGGATGGAAGATACGGTTCATAAGGTCCATGAATGCCGCTGGTGCATTTGTTAAGCCAAAGGGCATCACCAGAAACTCATAATGCCCGTCTGGTCTGAATGCGATCTTGGGCACATCTACATCCTTCACCCTCAACTGATGATACCCTGATCTGAGATCAATCTTAGAAAATACTCCTGCTCCCTTCAACTGATCAAACAGATCATCAATTCTAGGCAACGGATATTTGTTCTTCACAGTTATTCAATTGCTGGTAATCGATACATAGCCTCAAAGTCCCATCCTTCTTTTTCACAAACAGCACTGGAGCTCCCCATGGTGACACACTGGGGCATATGAACCCCTTATCAAGCAACTCTTGTAACTGAGTTTTCAACTCCCTCAATTCAGTGGGTGCCATCCTATAAGGAGCAATGGAAATGGGTGTTGTACCTGGCAGTGTCTCAATAGCAAATTCAACTTCCCTATCTGGCGACAAACCAGTCAATTCTTTAGGAAATACTTCTCGGAAGTCTCTTACTGTGGGTATACCACTCAGGTTTGGCTTAGCCTGCCTAGTATCCACCACATGTGCTAGGTAGGCTTCACAGCCTTTTCTCATCAGTTTTCTTGCAATTGTGGCTGAGATGACATTGAACAAGAAATCTGTCCTTTCACCCACAACAGTGATCTCATTACCCTCTGAAGTTTTTAGAGAAATTCTCTTCAATTTGCAATCAACTATTGCCTGATGACGTGACAATCAGTCCATTCCCAAAATCACGTCAAACTCGTGGAAGGGCAACTCAATCAAGTCTGCCAAGAATTCATACCCCTGAATCCTTAACGGGCAACCCTTATATACTTTGTTCACCACTACACTGTGGCCCAATGGATTAGTGACCAGAATGTCTTGGTCACTCTCCCCTACTAGTATCCCCCTTTCTACGGGTAGGTTGATGCAGATATATGAATGAGTGGATCCTGGATCCATCAATGCATGCACAGGTGTATTGTAGAGGGAGAACGTACCCCTGATGACATCCGGGGTATCTTGCTCCTCCTGAGCTCTAATAGCATAAGCTCTTGCAGGTGGTCTGCTGTCAGGCCTCTCTGCTGGCTCAGATGCAGGCCTCTGTGATGGTCCTACAGCCTCAGACTTGCCAGATTTTCTACCCCTCTGTGGTGCAGGAGCAGGTCTATCTGCTTGTGTTGGAGCAGTTATAGTAGTTCTGCGTGGGCAGTTCCTCAGCTGATGCTCTGTCGACCCACATCTTAAGCAGGCACCAGTTACTCTCCAACATTCCCCCTTGTGCCATTTCAGACAGTGTGAACATGCAGAAGATGTTGGGGCTGGTCCCCTGAACCCCATCCCTGGAGAGCTGCCCACTTGTGGTGTGGACTGACCTCTCCTAGGGGTGAACTGTGGCCTGGGCCCCTGAGACTGACCTTGACCTTGTAGCTGACCCGAACTCTGTGCAGATGGACCTCTGAACTTCTTCCCAGGTGCAGGAGATGAGCTAGACTGACCCGGGCCCCTCTTCTGCTGTCTATCCCTTATGGTCTGCTCACTGATTCTCACTTTTTCAACCCTTATTGCAGCTTCCACTAACTTGCTAAATTCTGTGATTCCCAAGGCAGTGAGCTGGATCTTTATGTTGTCATTTAGTCCCTCTTCAAATCTCTTACATCTTTCAGCTTCATTAGGGACTATCTCTCTTCCATAGCGGCTTAATCGGATGAATTCCTTCTCATACTCGGCCACTGATAGCTGTCTCTGCCTCAGATTAATGAACTATCTTCTTCTCTCTTCCAGGTATACAATACCCACATATTTCTTCTTTAATTCTGAGAGAAAGAAGTCCCAAGTTATAGCTTCTGGCTGCACTTCACTGGACACAGTATCCCACCATTCGTAGGCATCATCTTTCAACAGGGATATGGTAGCCTCTAGGTTTTGCTCTGGGGTGCAGTGGAGTTGTTTTAGAACTCTGCCCATTCTGTTCAACCAATTCTCTGCTGCAACAGAGTCATCTTCCCTCTTACCGAAAAAGTCCACTGCTCCAAACTTTCTTAGCCTTTCCAGGTGTGATTTCTGCTGTGGAGGTGGAGGTGGTGGTGGTGCTGGCATTACTCCGGCCATTTGTCTAAAGAAATCGGCCATTTGTTAGAACATGGCCTGTGGAGGCTGAGCAGGCTCTGCTTGAGCTGGTGGAGTAGGTTCTCCCCTACCCCCAGTCTCAGCTGCTGCAGGTGGAGCATGACTCTCCACTTCCTCCTCGACTGCTCTTTGAGATGAAGGGTCCATATCCTATTTAACAAAGACAAACAGATCTGCATTAGTGTCACCTCGACTCTTACAAATGCAATGCATGGTATGGACTCAATCTAGGCCCAGAAACGCCTAAACCGTGCTCTGATACCACTAAATGTGACACCCCATACCCGTGACTAGTATATCCGAGTAAGTAATGTCACACGGTGTGTCGGCACACTCTATTTTTACCTTAATTAATTGTTGTCATAGTTTTGGATTTAGTTATGAAATATAATTTATTTAAGCCATTTATCAAAATTATTATTTATTTGAGGTTCTGAAAATTTTAAAGAAAATCCGGCAGAGTACCGGCTAAAAATGGAGAAAACAGTTCTTCGGAACCTGTGAAAAACACTTCCAATATTCATATCTCATCATCTTAAACTCCAATATCAAAATCTCAACAACATTTCTCAATTTCAGTTCTCAATCCTCCATCACATGTGATAATCAAGTATAACTCACAAATAGATATTTACTTTTCCATTCACAAATACAATTTTCATAATTTACATGAACATCCAAATACATTACATAATTCTAAATACATATGAGAAAATAAAAATTTAGTTACAAAATGACAAAATGACACCTAGTGTCCTACCAATGCACAGCAGAAGTTGAGGTGACACGGACACTGTGTAGAACTGCAAGATGGACTCACCCAGTCTACGGTCTACTAGGCTCACGATCTGTATCTCCAGAACCTACGCGTGGCAAAAGCAACGCGCTAAGCAATAATGCTTAGTGGTGCAATAATAAAATAAAAGAAATAGCAAGAAATAAATATGTAGTGAATGTATATGTTTTATTTGTTTTGAATTTGTGTATCATTAACTTTGTCCCCTTTCATTCATTTGGTTGCCTAAGTAACCTACACTAGACGACTGGGCTGGATAAATGGGTAAACTGGCACTGGGTATCAAGTACCTCGGGCCGTCACACCATCGGTCACATATGCATCTCCCGATGTGCAACAGAACAGCTAACAAGCTGTAAATACATCAGGCACAAGGCCAAATCTCAATACAAGGTCAGAATGGCTAAAAGCCATAAAATCACAGAATGGCATATTGCCATGTGCAGTACTGCTAACTGAACCCTATTGACATGCCAAACTATGCAAACCAATCTTGTTAGGTATACTAGGGCATTTGAAACTTTTAAATTCTTCAATTTGTGAATTTCAAGTTTTGGTATCACTATTCACCTCATTGGTCAACAAAAATGTTAACTTTTAGGTAGAAAATAGGTACATTGGTTTTGGCACTCCCAACATACCACATTTTGCATTTAAAACTTGTTGGCATTAAGCATTAATACCATTTCTAAGCATTAAACCAAAGGAGCAGAATTTTCAGATTTTGTACCATAAATTTACTGTTCCATTAGGGACTGTTACAGTGGAAATTTGAGGAATTGGTAAACATAAAAGTTGTTCCTTATTTTGTCTAGTTAAATTTCTTTTTTTGAATCACTCCATTTGGAGTTTTGTAGCTCCATATATGGTCCAAAAACCACAGCTGGCCGGATTGGAAAAACTGCAGAATTACCAAATCTATAGTACCATGAACAGTGACTGTGACTGCTATTTGGGTTAGGTTCTGGTCCTAATTTGGGGTAGGTTTCTTCATAAAAGTTGTTTATCTATGTCTTAGCTTGTTTCTGTAAAAATATCAGGTCAATTGACCATATCTACAGTGAGTTATGGCCAAATGAACAGTTACTGTTCATTTGGTCATTTCTGCAGGTGCTGTTGCAAGGTATCCGGATTGGGGCCAACTTTTGGTCCTCTTGCTTTGGTCTTTTGGGCATGGTTTCTTTAGAAAAAATGTGCCATTATAAGCCTAGTTTCATGTTCAATTGGCCAAATACCAATTGGACCTACACATCCAAAGTTATGGCTGTCTAAGTGGGCTGGAATCACAGCCACCATGCTGCACTCTCTAGGCAGCATACTCATTCACTTTGCCATGCTATATTTCAGTCCCAATTATGGTCAAATTTCCTCAAATGGTCACTAATTGACCATTAAAATGTTCTTTAACAATTTTATAAGCCAAATCAAATTTTTCACTCCTAAACCCTAGCTCAATTTCAAGGTTTACACCCATTTACCTTAGTTAGCACACCCATTCATTATACATGTGCATATGTACCTTAAACATCATTTCTAGTCCACTCTAAGTCCAACCAAAAACTCATTCCTATTCCTTCAATAGGGCTATCGGAATCCATGGTATGTATACACATAATTTTTGTTCATTTAAGTTACAAATTCTTGTTGATTTCAAGTTCCTAACATAGAAAATAAGAGTTTTAAATAGATAGGTGCACTAACCTCTTATAGGCAGATTTTTTTCCAAGCTCAAAACTTCACTTCCTTTCCTTTTCTTGGCTGCCAAAAGGTTGTTTAAGGTTTGGGGTAAAATTTTAAAGAAGAGAGGTTAGGGTTTTGTGGTGAAACAAAGTAAGAATCAAGCTTGGGAAGTGAGGTGTAATGGAGGTTGAGAGAGGGAGAGAGAAGCTGCCGATTGATGAAGGAAGAAGAACAGATTTTTTTTGTTTCAATTTTGCCTCATTTTCCCTTTTTAATGAAATTGCTTGATTGTCATTGGTGGAGAGAAATTTTAATGACACCATGTGATGTCAAAAGTCCCATTTTTTTCATTTTTCTTTTCTTTTCTTTTCAACTTAATTTTAATTCAATTTTTAGTAATGTTTATTCATATTTTATGTCATATTAATTATTTACTCAACTGGACAAGTCGGCCAAAAATCACCTCTCAAGGCGAAATGACCAAAATGCCCTCCGTTTGGCTTAACGGGTCAAAATTGTCTGTACCGATTGAAAAATTTTTCTAGGTATTTTCTTGGCACTCTAATGCCATGGGAACCTCAATAACCCTTCTCTGGAGTCCCAAAAATTATTTTATGAATTTTCTCTTGGGTCGAGGGCTCCTAGTTGCGAGAACCGCAACTTCCCTCTGGGTTGCCCATCGCTAGGGCACCGGCTCGTTTAACTTGTTTGTATTTTATTTCTAAAATTTTTACTAAATTTTTCTTATCAATATTTGAATTAATTATGGTTCCTCACTTTAGTTTAAATTTTTTTCCGGACATTCTAGCTGTCCGGACCGACACTGGTCACCGGAACAGTAGGATGTACGGAGTAGTTACCGGGAGGGTGTTACATGCTCAGAGTGATGAAAAATATCAGAAGCTACTGAAAGAAGTCCAACAGGGCAAGAAACCTGAATTTTTTGTGAGAGATGATGGTTTATTGCTACATCAGGGCAGAATGTGCATTCCTAGTGATGTGAAATTGAGACAGATCATTATGAAGGAAGCACATGAGTCTCCATTTGCTATGCACCCTGGTGGAACTAAAATGTATAGAGGGTTGAAAGAGCATTACTGGTGGATGGGTATGAAGAGAGATATAGCTGAATTTGTTTCCAAATGCCTAATTTGTCTACAAGTAAAGGCAGAACATCAAGTTCCAGCTGGTTTGTTACATCCTTTATCAGTACCAGAGTGGAAATGGGAACGAATAACTATGGATTTTATTACAGGACTTCCAAGGACACAGAGTAGTCATGATGCAATATGAGTTATAGTTGACAGATTGACCAAGTCTGCTCACTTTTTGCCAGTTCAAATGGATTATAGCCAGGAAAGATTGGCTAGATTGTACATATATGAGATTGTAAAATTGCATGGAGTGCCAGTATCAATTGTGTCTGACAGAGATCCTAGGTTCACTTCTAGATTCTGGGGTAGTCTTCAGAGAGCCCTAGGAACTAGATTGAACTTCAAAGACAAAGATTCCACCCACGCATGCATGGCCACCGAGAGGGTTATTCAGATATTGGAGGATATGCTACGGGCTTGTGTGATTGAATTTGAAGGTAGTTGGGATACACACTTGCCTTTGATTGAGTTTTCTTATAACAACAGCTACCAATCAAGCATTGGAATGCCTCCATATGAAGCTTTGTATGGCAGGAAGTGCAGAACTCCCTTATGTTGGGATGAAGTAGGTGAAAGGAAGATGATTGGGCCAGAAATTATTCAGCAGATAGAGGAAAAGATCAGATTAATCAGAGATAGACTCAAGGCTGCATCAGACGGTCAGAAGTCCTATGTTGATCTGAAGAGAAGAGATATTGAGTATGCAGTGGGTGATAAAGTATTCCTCAAAGTTTTTCCTTGGAAGAGAATTGTGAGATTTGGCAGAAAGAGGAAACTGAGTCCTCGTTTCATCGGACCATATGAGGTTCTGGAAAGAGTGGGTCCTTTGGCATATCGGTTGGCATTACCTCCAGAGTTAGCAAGGATACACAATGTCTTCCATGTGTCCATGTTAAGGAGGTACAGATCTGACCCATCTCATGTACTATCAGTTGAAGAGATTGAGGTAAATCCGAACCTCTCATATGAGGAAGAACCCATAAAAATTCTGGCTTATGAGGTGAAGCAGCTGAGGAACAAACAGATACACCTGGTTAAAGTGCTGTGGAACCATCATTCAGGCCAGGAAGCTACTTGGGAACATGAAGAGGATATGAGGAGACAGCACCCACATCTGTTCAGAGACTAATGCAAGGTAAAATTTCGAGACGAAATTTATTTAAGGGGGGGGGGGGGAGAATTGTAACAGTGAAGCGTAGACATACGGAGGCTCCAGTTAGACAAGTAGAGCACATTAGGTTAGAGGATAGAAAAAGAAAAAGGGGTAGACCTAAATTGACTTGGAGGATAGTAGTACAACATGACCTAGAAGTATTACAAATTTCTGAGGATTTAACCCAAAATCGTTTAGAGTGAAGAAAGCGAATCCATATAGCCGACTCCAAATTTTTGGGATAAAGGCTTAGTTGAGTTGAGAATTGTAACACCCCTATGTTCGGTAGTGCGTACTACTGTTCCAGTGACCAGTGTTGTCCGGACAGCTAGAATGCCTAGAACTACACTTTGAGATGAGTGAGGAGACATAAAATAATGAAATACAAGAAAAGAAAATACAAGAAAAACAAAGGAAAAATAATAGTAAAGAAATGCAACCAAGTTAAGAAAGCCGAGAACCCTAGCGATGGGTGACCGCACCGGGAAGTCATGGCGTGGACCGTTGACTAGCCCTGGACTGCGGGGAAGCCTGAAAAATATTTTTAGGACTTAAATAGACCTCTATTGAAGTATAAATATCATTAGAAATATCAAAGAAAAATTAAATAATTAGTACAAAGAAAAGTAAGAAATCGAAAAATGGACAAAACCCGGTGTTACCGAAAAATCGGGAATGCAACCCGAACTGGGGCATTGTGGTCATTTGACATCCCGAAATGTCTTTTGACCTAAATTTCCATTAAAAATAAATAATATTACACTTAGAAAATATAATGAAAAATTAATTTAGGGGTACCTAACATAAATAGCAAAAATGGGGTTCAATTTAGGTAATTAACACATTTAAAACATAAAATATACTTTAATTGGTGAGTGGACCACTATGGAGTAAATTAAACACAAGAAGGGTAGGTGTAAATCCACTACACAATCTGCAAACTTCATCTTCTTCATTTCTTTCAACCATGCCGAAACAAACTCCCTAAAAACCTCCATGGCCAAAACTTGAAGGAACCTCATCCTCTCCTTCATTTCACCTCCAAACATCTAGGTTTCTTCATCAAAGTTTATCCCCACTTCACAAGGAAGAAGTAGATACCAATATTAAGAAGTTTTAGTGAAGATTTAGCAAGTCCCAACAATAGGTAAGTTTGAGTTTTTGATTATTGCTTTGTTAAAGTTTGTAAGGATATTATGGGTGTTTGATTTATGGAGAAATTTTTGAGTTTTGATGTTGAATGGGAGTGTGAACTTTTGGCAGCCATGGAAGCACCTTGAAGGCAGTTTAATTGTGCTTGTAAATGGTGAATTAAATGATTGATTAAATGTATATTGTGTAGGAAATTGTTTGGGTAATGTATACTTAGTATATGTAAATGTAAAATGAGATTTAAAGCTTGGAAAGTAATGGAATGTAAGTGTACCATTGTGATAGTTTGCTAACTCTTAAGGAATGCTGGAATTCATGCTTGGTTTATGGTATATTAATGTTGAATTGTGTTAGATGCTAGGGCAGTTTGAGTGTATATATGATGGTGTGAAGTTGGACATGAAAAAAGTGTTATGGTTAGGTGATTGAATTATTGTAAATTGAGTTAAAAAATTCTGCACTTTATGGTGTATGTGGAATGTAATTGTAAGCTGCCAAAATGACCTATAATGTGTTGTGAATTATGTTTAGGTCATGATACAACCAGAATTGACTTGAATATTGAGTTTGGTAAGTGTTAGGAGTGATACTTGATGTGTATGAAAGAAATGCAATAAGGCAGTTTGTGTTTTAGGCCTATAACTTTAAGTGTGTGGCTCCAATTGGTATGTAACCAATTGGAGGTGAAACTAAGCACAAAATGTACCAACTTTCATGAAGGAAGCTTGCCAAAATTCTGCTTGCAAGGTAGCTTGAAAAATAACCAAATCCGGATTAAGTGCAATTGAGGCCTGAAAATTGACCATTTGGGCAGCAGTTAGTGTTTAGGCCATAACTCACTCAAAACAGGTCCAATTGATCTGCAATTTTAACCATGAATAGTTAAGACCCATATCTACAAGTCTTATGAAGACACCAAAGCCCAGAAATGACCATACGCAAGTCAAACAGCTTGCACAAGTTCAGGTCCAAAAACTGGCCGAACCTAAAATGACCTAAAATAACCAATTTTGGTGCAATTTGACCAGCAATAGTAAAATGACCATAACTTGGTCTACATAACTCAGAATGACCCAAAATTTTGCCCCGCGTTCCATAAGACATAGATCTACAAGTTTGTAGTTTTGATCGAAACCCGAAAACTAAGGGAACTAGGTCGTCCGGCTAGGTTTAACTAGTATCCCGGAATCCAGCAAATTGCAAGAAAATGCAGTATACACGGAAATGAACTTGGTAACATGTACCAACCCTAAAAGACTATCGAATGTGACATATTAATAACATTAAAACCTAATTTACCTTGAATGCATCGAGAGTCAATATATTAGGTTGATTAACCAAATAATAGCATTGAGTGAATTACTTATCAAACATTATTGTTAGAGACAGTTTGATTTAGTACTGAAACACTTCAAATTATGTTTCTCAGTTAGCAAAGACTCAGGGAAAGGGAAAGAAACACTGAGTCAAGACCAGGAGACAGTTATCAAAGGTTTGTGCCCAACAACTATTTCTTTTGAATTTTTCAATTGAAATGAATTATGACTATTTGTACATTATTGTTTTAAATTGTGGAAATGTGTTCATTGTAAATGGTTTGAAACTGTGAGAAATTGTTTGAATGATATTGATAGATACTTATTGATTAAAAAGCATTGGAAATGGTTTGAAACCACAGCTATCATGTATATTGATTGTATTCCTCGCTAGCTTGTCTAGTGGGACGAATTGAATTCCCTCTCTAGCTGAAGTGTTGAGGTGTGTGCCTGTTGAGGACGAATTGAATGAGTACTCATATTTTTGCTAGCTAGCTATGTTATTCCTCATTAGTCATTGACTTTTGGGACGAATTGAATACCTCATTAGCCATCGGCTTTTGGGACGAATTGAACTTTGGAACATGATTAAGCTGTGTGTGATTGATTGATATGTATTGTGAGATTGTGAAATGAATTTAAACTCTTATTGACATACACTGTCTTTTGAATTTATCCATGATCTAACTTATTGAAATTTATTGTGATATTGAGAAATAGAGTTTAAATTCTTGTTGACAATTACTGTCTTAAAATTAACTATGGTTTTAAGCATCCACTATTTATATGATTTATGAATTGTAATTTAAAGTTGTATTTGGTTAATGTTGTGCACCACTGAGACATTGTCTCAACGATAGCTTTTCATTGCTGTCGCAGGTAGACAGAGGTACAGGGCAGCAGACTAGGCTGCTAGTACATCCAGCGAGAGATTATCGGGTATAATGAGTATACCACATTTTGCATTTTGTACTGTAATGTATGACTACTGTATGTACATATTATTCTTGATTTTGAGCAGTTGTAAATTAAAATTGTATATTGAAGTTGTAAAGTAAATTATGAGTTATTTTGACTTGTAAAAGTTGTATTATATTTCTTGTATCTTAGTCTTTAAAAAATTTCTGTGGATTTGAGTTGAGAAATATGTTGTGTTGAGAAATATGTTGGAGTTGAGATTTGGAAATATATTGAAGTGTTTTTTTTTACAGGTTTTTTGAAGAACTGTTTTATCCAAAATACAGATGACACTCTGCCAAAATTTTTACAGAAATTCCAAATAATTCAAATGTGTTAGTTCTATCACTGCAGTTCAAAAAGGTTTTTAACACCTGTAAATAGTGCTCACCACTGTAAAAGAAGTAAGAAAAGTTTTTAAAATCCATTGTAGTGTATTTAATGGGTTATCAGTAGACGAAGTTGGTAATTCATTAGGTATAATACGGGATCATGTTATGCCTTACAGAGGAGTAGGGTGTGACAGGTGCAGTCAGTTGGAAGAGTTCCAAATAGAGTACGACTACTGATTCCACTATAAAGGCCGAGTATATTGCTGCATCAGATGCTGCAAAAGAGGCTGTTTGGATAAAAAAGTTCGTTACAGAACTCCGGTCTCACCAAAAATCCAAACACATAGAAAGACGCTACCACATTATCAGAGAGATAGTTTTGCGAGGCGATATAGCCATGTAGAAAATAGCATCAGCTGAAAATCCAGCTGATCCATTCACTAAGACTATGTCACAAGCTCAGTTAGACTGACATCTTGAGAAGATGGGTCTAAGATATTGTAAGAAATGGCTCTAGTGCTAGTGGGAGATTGTTAGTAGTATGCCCTAGAGCATATTATTTAGTATGTATCTTGTACATATTTTATTAATAAAAGGCAATTTCACTCTTCCATTTACATAATGTATTTATGTGTAATAGAAAAGATCCATTGATATTTTATTAAAAATTCTATTCTTAAGTTGTTAAGAATATGAGTGACAGTATTTTTAGCACAGAGTATCATAAATTGGTTCACAATTGAGGATACTTCACATAGGATATAACTTATCCAGAAAGATTGTATTCATGTTTGTCCCCAAGGTATTTATATGAGATATAAATAAGATAGAATGGTGAGTCTGATGCCATATAATAAACATGATAGGCAATACATGATAAGTAAGCCGAACCAGTGACGCACATGACAAGCACATGGAGTTTACTCTTGTCAATGCATTGTCATATATCATATCAGTGCATATAATCTTTAGGCCTAAGATAACATAGTTATCTTACATATAGGTGGTTTGAGTTTGATACTGCTTTCATACTTGTACTGTGTATGGGTATATGGGCATGTGTTGGCTCCTACTAGTTATATATGGAGATAGGTGTTGATCAAGATGGAATCTATTACCCTCAGTAAATAGGGATAAAATCCTATGTTTATTTAATTGTTCTTGATGTTTCAAGTTCCTGGCCAGGACAGATAGATTTCGTCAGAAAAGAGTTTCTGACAAGAAAATCTAATTAATCAAGAACTAGAATTAAAAGAGAACATAATATTCATAGCAAGTGGGGTTTGATATAAACCATGGCTCTAGCTTGAATTGGGATTTTGTAATAGAGAGATTCTAGTGCATGGTAACATATGATTATAGGTTCATTTAAGGTATTCCTTATTACTAATTGGGTGGCCATGGCATGCTATGCTAGGTGTCAACCATAGTCTATGAGATGCCTAAAATGATTTAGAGAAATCATTTATGTTAAAAAAGAGTTCTGATGATATTAAGAGTTAATATCATATCTCATTACCAATTAGTGATGAGCCTAGTGAGTCACACACATACACAAGATAATCACCAAGTAAAATGTGATTTAATTGATTACTTAAAGAGTTTAATTAATTAATTAAATAGGTTTGATTTGCAATAAGATTACAAAGTCCCTAGCATGGCTTGAATCCAAATCTAGGTTATTAGAAGTATAGTATAAGTTAAATTTATATTTAAAGTGTTTAAATATGAATTTAATTGTGAGAAATTAATTAATAGAGATTAATTAATTTATATTTGATATAAATTGATTAGAAGAGGAGAAATAATGATTTTGGGTTAAGAACTCAAAATTATAACATAAGGGTAATTTGGTCATTTCACATGGTGACATGTGACACCATGAGATGGTGACACATGGCATCATATAAGCTTGTCATTTGTCTTCCTATCATGTAAGATGATCAAAGTCAAGATTAAGTCTAGCTTTGACGCTTGGCTTAATGTGATTAAGTCAATTAAAAATAAAATGCAATGTGGTGGTGACATGTGGCATAGGGTTTAAATGACTTAATGACCTAATTATAAAAGGGAAAAGAAAGAAGAATAAAACATAACATTCACTCTAGGTTCTCAAAGGTGGCGACACCTTTTCTCTCCCTCTCCTCTTCTTGTTTTCTCATCAATTCAAAGAGAATCACTCCATTCCCTTTGAATTAAAATTGCTAGAAATTGTTTATAGTGTCTTATACACACATACAACCTCTCTAAAGGCAAGAACTCAAATTATAATTGGTTGGCAAGGCTTGAGAAGTTGATTTGGGGGCTTCCCATTGGTGATCTTAGTGTGGACAAGCTAGAGGGACAACACTTGGGGTCCTGAGTGCTTCCTAAAGGTGCCAATTACATACAAGAGGTTAGTGCTCAAACTTCTTTTTAAACTATGGTTTAAATGAATTAATTTGTTAATTCATAATCTTGAATGGTAAACATAGATCCTAATACATATTAAAAGTGTTTTAATATGCAATTAAGCATTGAAATTAATTAGGCACATAAGAGATGTGGCATGATGCATGTAACCCTAGAAGAAAATTTTTGAAATTCAATGCTCTAATGAACCAATCACCATACTTCCGCTCCTTTAGAACTAAAATCAAACTAAAGACTGAATCAAAACCAAAAAAAACATCTCCAGAACTGAATCTTTGCCCCCTTATACCTTCAATTCTAACGTACAGGGTAGGAAAAATTTCTATCGTAGGCTATGATACACTGGACACACTAACAGGGGGTGATCCAGGACGATCCTTCCCTCACAAACAAAGGATTTATATCTTTAAAGTTTAACCATAAGTAAGCATCTTCTTGCTTAATATGGGTTTTGAAATGGACTTGGGCCTATACACACATTAGGTTTATGCATAGGCCTAGGTTCATTTCAACTACCACTAGAACTTATGGTTTGAACAGTAAAGCTATAAATCCAACAAAACAAAAATCTAAGGCTATAAATCTAACACAACGAAAATCTTTGGGGTACTTAGGGCTAAACTCTATGGCTCATGGGCTTTATCGGGTAGGAAAGGGTCACCCATGCGAGAGCTTGTCCACTAAGCACCACAGCCAGAGCTGTGGCTCTTTTATATACTCGAAGGTATAGGCAAAGGGTACTAGCATTTACCAATTCATCATAGCTCAAGTGGAACTATGGTCTCCTTGGCTAGTACTAGCAGGGCTAAAAAGGGTAAGGGTGATCCTTATGATAGTATAGTAAAATGTAAAAAGTTTAATAAAGGAATAATATTCGACTAATAAAAACATGTTGGAGTAACTATCCATTTAATCCCCAATGTAGTCGCCAAACTATAAGATGGGGGATTGTAGTAAGGTGTGAGGCAAAATATCATCCACTAGAATTATATAAAATGCACCAAGTAATGGCCAAGAAAGGTAATGGAGTCACAATGGTCTCACTTAAGTACCACCTCCTTAGATAACATTTCCTAGACACGCACTTCATACAGTCTTGATAGAATCAAACCACTGGTAAGTACTGTCTTCCCATAACACTACCACGGTACTAAGGATTTATGCCACAAAGGCATAGATAAACAGGAGTCGCTACCCAGGCAATAACCAAGACATATTTAGTGTTTCTTCTAAAGGTCATGGGTGGCAACTTACTCCTTGCAGAGTTTCCACAACCGTCATTACCATAGCCTAATATCCAGGTTTGGGATAGTGGGTACATAAGGAGAAGGTATTAGGCACCCCTTACTCCTTGTCTAACCTCATTAATTCGAATGCCAGTCCTCTACTAATGTTTTTAGAAGTCTTGTTTATTATTTCGCTATTAAACTTTATCCTAAAAATACAATTATAGTCATACACACGCAAGTAATTCGTAAAAGGGTTAGTGTTTACAAGCAGTTTTCATGCACAAGTAATTCCTATCTATGAGGTTGCTAATTATTTAAATGATATTTACTAGATGACTAAAATTAATTTATTATTGAGAATTTAATGTACAAAGAAATTCAATTTCAAGCAATCCTAAGTTTTTATTTTACCTAATTAATTAATTTTTCTCCCAGTTACCTTAAGGATAATTAAAATAAATTAATTTAAGTACATGTCTAATTTATTCTAATAACACATCAGGCCCAAACAATCACAACCTAATAAAGATTTCTAACATGCTAATTTATTTTACAATTACCATGTATTTAATTAAATTTATTTTATATTCCAAGGTTAGTTTAATTTATAAACAAGATTAGTTTTAATTTACCAAGTATTTGTTTAAATTAATTACATGCAAAAGTCAGTTAAATTAAAAATAAAGTTAATTTTAATTTACCAAATAAAAATCCTATTATTACAACAACTTCATACTAACAGTTGTTCTTGGAATTTAGGACTACTAACTTTGTGACAGTCCTCACCCATCTATAGTGTAGCCGAGCAAGGCGTATCACACTATGTGTCGGAGCACTTTTTCTTATCTTATTTCAACTTATTATTTCTTAATATATTTATTAAAGTCACTATGTGAAATTTTGACCATTTATGTCACTTATTAAAATTATGAATTAATTTGAAATTCTGAAAATTTTATTGAAAATCTGGTAGAGTGCCAGCTAAAAATAGGAAAAACAGTTCTTCGGAACCTATGGAAAACACTCCCAAATATATTTAACACATCTCTAACCTCCAAATAAATTCAACACAGTCCCAACATTTCTCATCAAATTTTCAATTTCCATCATTCAGTTCATATAATACTCATGCTCAATTTATGAAGAAACATTCAAATTTTATTTATGAACACAATTTACAGATAATTAAAACAATACATAATTACATGAGTTTATAGTGTACAGGGAAAAATGAAAGTCTAATTATAAAAATTTATAAAAATACAAAATACAAAATTTAGCCTAGTGTCCTACCAATGCACTGCAGATGTGAAGTGACACTGGACACCAAAATGCAGATCTGACTCTCACCCAGTCTGGGATCTGCTACGTTCTCGCTCCGTGTCTCCAATATCTACGCATTGCAAACAGCGACGCGCTAAGCAATACAGCTTAGTAGTGCCAATAATAAAACAAAAATAAATAAGCTAAATAAATAAATATGCAGGTATGTTATACAGACTGCAATTTTTAGTAAGTATTTGTAATATTTTTATTTTGGTACTTGTTATGTTTGTTATTTAATTATAAATTATTAAGACTTATTTTGGTTGTCCAAGTAACTTATACTCAGTGACTGGACTGGATAGATAGGTAAACTGGCACTGGGTACCAAGTACCTCAGGCCATCACACCATCGGTCACAAAGTGTCTCCAGGTGTGCAACAAAAGAGCTGATAAGCTGTAGTAATCATTGGCATAAGGCCAAGTGTGTCAAGTAAAGCAAAATGGCCATAGACCATAATATCACATAATGGAATGTAATTCCATAAATCATGGAATGACATAATGCCATATGCAGTACTGCTATCAGAACCCTATTGGCATGCCAACCTTTCCAAACCAATCGTTCTAGGCATACTAGGGTATTTTATAAAGTTAATTATTTAATGGTTATTATTCACTTTACTATTTCTACACAAATGTTGACTTTTTAATACATAATAGATTTGTAAGTTCTAATGTCACCAAGATACCACATTTTGAACTTTATGCTTGTTGGTATTAGTTGTCGAACTCAATTCATAGCCTTTTGAGTGTTATTTCAAATTTCCCGATTTTATAGTCCATGTTTACTGTTTCATTGGACCTTGCTACAGTAAAACTTTGGCTAAACTCTCTTCACGAAAGTTGTTCCTTTATGTGTCTAGTTTAATTCTCTTTTTGAATCACTCCATTTGGAGATTTGTAGCTCAAGTTATGGCCTTATTACCATAATTGGCTAGATTGCCAATTCTCAGAATTTTTGGGCACAAATTTGGTTCTGGCAGTTTTAGTGTCCTGATTTTGGCTAACAATTAGAATTAGTTCTGGTCAAAATTTGGGTTTCTACTCTTCATGAAAGTTGTTCTATATCTTCTAAGCTTTCCATGGCCACAAAAATTAGGTCACTTGGACTTCTCTACACAAAGTTATGGCCAACTGAACAAATACTATTCATTTGGTCACTTTTACCAGGTCCAGAATTGGTTACCCATAATTGGTAAATTTTTTAGATCATCCTAAGATGGTTTTCTGGAGAGGGTTTATTCATCAAAGTTGTGCCATTATGTGTCCATTATAACCTTAAATTGGCCTTGCACCAATTGTAGTTATGCAAATTAAGTTATTACTGCCCAACCACACTGGACTCAAGTCTAGTGATTCTGGCACCTTAAAGGCAGCATATCAAATCAATTTCTAATGCCGTAATTCACTTCAATTTATGGTCAAACCTTACCAATTGTCACTAATTAATCATTAAAGTGTTCATTCACTATTACATGAATAAAACCCTTTTTTTTCTCAAAACCCTAATTCCCAATTCTAATTCATACAACATATATCACTTAAACATGTTAATTCATTATCAACTTGCATCTACACATCAAACACCATCTCTAAACCACTTTAAATCCATTAAAACAATCAGAGCTACCACCCACATAAGGCTGCCAAAATTCAAGAAAATCCAAACATGCATATTTTTGTCCAATTTTCACAAATTCTAACCTAATTCATGTTCCTAACATGAAATTTAAAGAGAAAGGAAAAGAAAAGGGCACTTACGTCTCGTGAAGAGTTCTCAAATTTTCCCTAACTTCAAATTTTCTAATTCCTTTTGCTTCCTCAAGCTTGCCCAAGGTGCAAGGGTAAGTTTTATTGAAGGGATCTTAGGGTTATGAGGTGAGTTTGGCTAGGAAATTAAGTGAAAGAAAAAAAAATTGGTGGAGTGTGCTTTAATGGAGTCTCGGCCAGCTAAAGAAAATGGGGAAGATGAATGAATTTTTCATTTGTTTTTATCTTTTTTTTTATCTCTTTTATGAGTGCTTGTTAAATAATGATTGGTGGGAGGTTTTTAAATGACATCATTATGTCATGCTTGTGTAATAATTCCATTAAACTTCATTTTCTTTTTCTTTCTTTTCTAATCATTTTTAATTAAATTTTCATCAATATTTATTTATATTTTATATCATATAATTCACATACTTAATTGGACAAGTTGGTCAAAAATCATCTCTGAAGGTGAATTGACAAAAATGTCCTTCATTTAGCTTAACGAGCTAAAATTGTTTATACCGATTGATAAAATTTTCTTGGCATTTTCTAGGCATTCTAATGCTATCGAAGTCTCAATAAATCTTCACTAGAGTCTCAAAAATTATTTCACAGGGTTTCCCACGGGTATAGGGTCGACAACTGTCTTCGCAGTCGCTTCCCGTTGGGTCAACCATCGCTAGGGCACCGACTCATTTAACTTTGTTGCATTTCTTTTCTTAAATTTTTCCTAAATTTTTCTTATTATTATTTGAGTTATTTATGACTCCTCACTCTAGTTTAAATATATTTTCAGGCATTCTTCCTATCCGGACAGACATTGGTCATCGAAACAGTAGAATGTATGGACTATCTACAGTAAGGGCGTTACAGCTCTTCCCCACTAACAAAAATTTCGTCTTCAAAATTTACCTAATGCAAACAGTTGAGGGAACTGTTGCCTCATCATCTCTTCACTTTCCTAAGTTGCCTCCTCAGTGTTGTGGTGCCTCCAAAGTACTTTCACCAGTCATATTTGCTTGTTTCTCAATTCTTTCACTTCCCGAGCCAGGATCCTGATTGGTTCTTCTTCAAATGTCAAGTCCGATTGAATTTCAATTTCTTCCATGGAAATGACATGTGAAGAGTCTGAGCGGTATCTTCTCAACATGGATACATAAAATACATTGTGAATCTTGTCCAGCTCTGGTGGTAATTCTAGCCTACAGGCCACTAGTCCCACACGCTCAATGACTTCATATGGACCAATGAACCTAGAACTTAACTTACCCTTTCTTCCAAATCTTAACACCTTCTTCCATGGTGAGACTTTGAGGAACACTTTGTCACCAACTGCATACTCTATATCTTTTCTCTTCAAGTCGGCATAAGATTTCTGTCTGTTTGAGACAACCTTTAAATTTGCTTTTATCAATTTAACCTTCTCCTCAGTCTATTTCACCAGGTTTGGTCCCACGAGATTATCTTTACCCAATTCAGTCCAACATACTGGTGTTCTGCATTTCCTCCCATACAGTGCCTCAAACAGAGCCATCTGAATGCTAGCTTGGTAGCTATTATTGTATGCAAATTCTGCCAGTGGGAGGTATCTGTCCCAACTTCCCTTAAACTCAATAACATAACTCCTCAGCATATCCTCAAGGACCTATCACATATTTCATGTTATTACTATCATTTCAATTTATTATTTCCAATCACTCAATGAGTTTCAAAGTTTACTTGGATTACTCGTTCTAATTGTCCATCCGTCTGAGGATGAAAACCGTGCTAAAATAGAGTTGTGTGCCCAAGGCTTCTTGCAACTTCTTCCAAAATCTAGATGTGAACCTTGGTCTCGATCAGATATGATGGAAAGTGGGATTCCATGTAGTCTAACTATCTCACTGATATATAATTCTGCTAGCTTCTCCAGTGAGTAGTCAGTTCTAACTGGCAGAAAATGTGTTGATTTGGTCAACCTATCCACTATCACCCATACTGCATCATGTTTCTTCTGGGTGAGGGTAGACCACTGATAAAATCCATAATGACCCGGTCCCATTTCCATTTAGGTATGTTTATTGGCTGCAACAAACCTGATGGAACTTGATGTTCTGCTTTGACTTGCTGATATGTCATGTCACACCCTACCCCTCTGTAAGGCATAACATGATCCCGTAGTATACCTAATGAATTACCAACTTCGCCTACTGATAACCCATTAAATACACTACAAGGGATTTTCAAAAACTTTTCTTACTTCTTTTATAGTGGTGAGCACTATTTACAGGTGTTAAAAACCTTTTTGAACTGACGTGAATTAACTAACACATTTAGACTATTAGTAATTTCTGTAAAAAAAAATTTGGCAGAGTGCCCTCTGTAATTTGGATAAAACGGTTCTTCAAAAACCTGTAAAAAGCACTTCAATATTTTTCTCAATCTCAAACTCTAGCATTATTCAACACAAATCCACAATAATTTTTCAAAGACTGAGATATAAGAAATATAATACAATTTTTACAAGTCCAAATAACTCATAATTTATTTTACAACTTTAATTTACAATTTTAATTTACAACTGCTCAAAACCAAGAATACTATATACATACAGTGAACATACATTATAATATAAAATGCAGAATATGGTATACTCAATATACCCGATGATTTCTCGCTGAATGTACTAGCAGCCTAGTCTGCTGCCTTGTCAGTCTGTCTACCTGCGACAGCAATGAAAAGCTATCGCTGAGTAAAATTTACTCAGTGGTGCACAATAACAATTTGAAATGCGATATATAAATCTTTTATTGACAGTTAACAAATCAAATGATTCACAATTCCATTTCACAATTTACAAAATTCACTTAACACAATTTGATCAAGTAATTGAATAATACTGTTTTGCAAATCAATAACACAATTCGATCAAATAACTGAATAATACCGTTTTGCAAATCAATAACACAATTCGATCAAATAACTGAATAATACAATGTTGCCAATCGATAACATAATTTAGGCCATGACACAATTTTTCCACACATGCCGTGTTGTACACCACGACAAGATACACTCACCCCAATAATCGAAATCAATGAGGGAGGAAGCTAGCTGAATAATGAGTACTCATCCACACTCACCTCAGACTGGCAAGTCAAAGAGGGAGGAACATAATCACACTCACCCCAGACTGATAAGTCAAAGAGGGAGGAATATATCAATAGTGTCATGCCAAATGTGAATCAAAACAATTTCAAATCACAATATTTCATACAAACCATAAATGACATTTTATCTCAAAATTTCCATTTGCAAAGTTGGCAATACAATAAGTTCCAAATAATATTCCCAAAACCAAAGCAATCAAAACTTATTCATAACTCATTTCTCTACACAAATTTGCTAGTAAAAGCAGTGAATATAAAAGTATTGTGCACGGACACAATTTAAAACTATAATGTTGAATTAAATTTTTAAGTAGAAAATGAGAAGTCAAACTTATTGTGCACAAACACAATTTAAAATAATAACATAGAAATAATCATAATTTATTTCAATTGAAAAATTCAGAAGAAATACTTATTATGCACAAACCTCTGATAATTGTCTCTTGGCTCTGACTCAGTGTTTCCTTCCCCTTCTCTGAGTCTTTGCTAATTAAGAAACACAATTTGAAGTATTTCAGTACTTAATTAATCTGTCTCTAACGATAATGTTTGATAAATAATTCACTGAATGCTATTATTTGCTTAATCAACCTAATATGTCGACCCTCGATGCATTCTAGGTAAATTAGGTTTTAATGTTACTAACATGTCACATTCGATAGTCTTTTAGGATTGGTACATGTTACCAAATTCATTTCCATATATACTGCATTTTCTTGCGATTTGCTGGATTCCGGGATACTAGTTTAACCTAGCCGGACGACCTAGTTCCCTCGGTTTTCAGGTTTTGGTCAAAACTACAAACTTGTAGATCTATGTCTTATGGAACGCGGGGCAAAATTTCAGGTAATTCTAAGTTGTGTAGGCCAAGTTATGGTCATTTTACTATTGCTGGTCAAATTGCACCAAAATTGGTCATTTTAGGTCACTTTAGGTCATTTTAGGTTCGGCCAGTTTTTGGACCCGAATTTGTGCAAGTTGTTTGACTTACTTATGGTCATTTCTGGGTTTTGATGTCTCCGTAAGACTTGTAGATATAGGTCTTAACTATTCATGGTTAAAATTTCAGGTCAATTGGACCTGTTTTGAGTGAGTTATGGGCTAAATACTAACTGCTGCCCAAATGGTCAATTTTCAGGTCTCAATTGTACTTAATCTGGATTTGGTCATTTTTCAAGCTACTTTGCAAGCAGAATTTTGGCAAGCTTCCTTCATGAAAGTTGGCACATTTTGTGCCTAGTTTCACCTCCAATTGGTCTCACACCAATTGGAGCCACACACTTAAAGTTATAGGCCTAAAATACAAACTGCCTTATTGCAATTCTTGCACACATATCAAACATCACTTTTAACACTCACCAAACTTAACATTCAAACTAATTCTGGTTGTACCATGACCTAAACATAATTTACAACACATTATTGATCATTTTGGCAGCTTACAATTACATTCAATGTGCACCAACAAGTGCAGAATTTGCCCAACTCAATTTACAACAATTTAACTCCATAACCAAGCTCATTCACATGTCCAACCTTCACACCACTATACATACATTCAAACTGCCATAACAACCAACACATTATAATATCATTATCCCATAAACCAAGCATGAATTCCAGCATTCTTCAAGAGTTAACAAACTGCCACAATGGTACACTTACATTCCATTACTTTTTAAGCTTTAAATCTCATTTTACATTTACATATACTAAGTATACATTACCCAAACAATTTCCTACACAATATACATTTAATCAATCATTTAATTCACCATTTACAAGCACAATTAAACTGCCTTCAAGGTGTTTCCATGGCTGCCAAAAGTGCACATTCCCATTCAACATCAAAACTCAAAAATTTCTCCATAAATCAAACACCCATAACACCCTTACAAACTTTAACAAAGCAACAATCAAAAACTCAAACTTACCTATGGATGAGACTTCTTAAATCTTCACCAAAACTTGGTCTTCTTGCTGCCATTCTACTGCCCAAGTGGTGTAGACTAACTTTGATGAAGGAAAGTAGAAGGAAAGAAGCTTGAATCTCATATGCATGGAGTTTCAACCATGCGTCAATGGTGTTTTTTGGGACCAAATTTTCTGCTGGTTCTAACATTGAAGATGAAGATGTATATTCTGCCCAAATGAAGCTTTAGTGGTCCACTTAAATGAGTTAGTGGACCACTATGTAAGAATTAAATCATTGTTTATTCTAAGGTTTTATTTTTCCACATTTAACTCCCAATTTTTGCTATTTACATTAGGTACCACCAATTTAATTTTTCATGACATTTTCCAAGTGTAATATTATTTATTTTTAATGGACATTTAGGTCAAAAGACAACTCGGGATGTCAAATGACCACAATGCCCCTGTTCGGGTTGCATTCCCGATTTTTCGGTAACATCGGGTTTTGTCCGTTTTTCGATTTCTTGCTTTTCTTTGTACTAATTATTTAATTTTTCTTTGATATTTCTAATGATATTTCTACTTCAATTGATGTCTCTTTAACTCCTAAAAATATTTTTCAGGGTTCCTCGTGGTCCAGGGCTAGTCAATGGTCCACGCCGTAACTTCCCGGTGCGGTCACCCATTGCTAGGGTTCTCGGCTCGCTTAACTTAGTTGCATTTCTTTACTATTATTTTTCTTTTATTTTTCTTGTATTTTCTTTTCTTGTATTTCATTATTTAATGTCTTCTCACTCATATCGAAGTGCAGTTCTAGGCATTCTAGCTGTCCGGACAACACTGGTCACCAGAACAGTAGAAGCACTACCGAACTTAGGGGTGTTACAATTCTCCCCCCCTTAAAATAACTTTCGTCCACGAAATTTTTCCCAATAGCCATCTTACAATAGTCATACGTTTATTTTCTCCTTTCTATATGATCGTGTAATCTTCTTTCTCTCGAATTTGTATAAGACTTTTAACAATCTAATACAATATTTAATTTGTTTGTATAACACCAATCTTCTCTTACTATTGTCCTGTCTAATATTTTGATTCATGTTCCTTCTTGAATGACACTTGAGGTCATGTTAGAATCATTTATCTAGTCATTGGTCCTCTGACCATTCTAGTCCATAGTCTTCCTCACATTCGTAACATTTCTTTGTTATATTTGAACCAACTGTTCAAATTTTTACTTCCATAACTCTTTTTATCTGTCAATATTCTATAACTTACTTTCTTTTGTACTGAACTATAACCTTTCGATATTCTAACCTTTGAGTTTTAGATCCCTAAGTAGGATTTTCAAACTTATTTCTAACAATTAAATTCTGTCATGGCATAACTATACCAAAATAGATGCCATTGGCAACTATTCTTATCTAGGTGTACTATCGGGTAGTACGTAGCTCTACACAATAATCTCAAGTCAGTACTGTAATCTGCAGCTTATAGTATGAACATCAAGAACATTGCATAGTTACTACGATACATCCCAATAGATCAAATTTTCCTATCTTTTATCCTTTTCGAATTCACTAATATTCCGAACTTATTATGATTACAGTATCCATTAACAATTACTAACAGTGACATCCTTGCCCTCATCTAGAGCAATTCCATTACTGCATCTTACTTTTACGTCCTCTTGCCTTACATTAAGTAGGCTTGCCAATTAGCTTTATAATTTATGGTGTTTTAGAAAATACTTTTCGCCAATAAATTCTTTCAAAACTAATTTCACTTATTATCACAATCCTTATTTTAAAGGGCTAATCACTAATGCATCAAAATTTATTCCCCTGTAAAGGAATAACAATAGAACATGTAGTTCTAACACTAACATAAAAGTATGCAAACCCCAGGTCAAACAATACATATATATATCTTAGTTACTATTTGAGAAAGTACCAGCAATAATATCAAAAGTCTAAGTCTCTTCTCTCTGCTGTATAGCGTATACTCCAGCTGGAGCATCACCCTGTTCTGGCTGATTCATAGTACTCTGACTTCTAGGTGTACTACCCCTACCTCTACCTTTGCCTCTACTAACTGATGGTGAACTCTTTGGGGTAGAAACTTGGGTTGATCCCTTTGGTGTAGTAAATGATCCAGAACGACCTAGATTTACACAATCCCTAGCAAAATGGCCAGTCTCTCCACAGTTAAAACATGCTCCTACGGCTCTATAACATACCCCACAATGTGGTTTACCACAAGTTTCACAAAGTCGATCTGACAGCGCATTCCTGGGTTTCTGTTGAGTTTGCTGATCGGATCAAGGTGGTTTCTGTCCAAAAGATCTATCTCTACCGGACTTCTTACTATCTCTGTTGTATCCCCCAAAGTTTTTCCTCTTTCCAGTAAGACCACTAGAACTCTGTTCTACTGACTTTCCCTCTTTTTGTCTTCTACGATTTCTTTTCTCGGAATTGCTTGATTCAATTCTTTCTAATTCTAGTGCTTGAGAAATAAGTTCAGAGAAGTTATTATGTTTGAATCCGACCACTTGCAATCTGATACTAGGCTTCAAGCCGGTTTCAAACCTCTTACATCTCTCCCTACTGGTAGAAAGTAGACTTACTGCATAATGGCTCAGGCGGAAAAATTCCCTTTCATATTCAGCCACCGATCTACTCCCCTGTTTTGAACTTAGGAACTCTTGCAGTTTCTGATCTACATAAGCATCAGGGACATATTTTTGTCTGAATTCCCTGAGAAAGTCACTCTAGGTTAGCACTGCAGGTTCTACCAAACTGTGGGGAATGATTTTCCACCAGTCATAAGCATCCCCCTGTAGCAAAGATACTAAGTATTCAAATCTGAGCTCCTCTGTGCAGTGCAGTTTCTTGAATACCCTATCCATCCTTTCTAACCACTGTTCTGCCTCTAGAGGATCTACTGTCCCCTTGAACTCTATAGCCCCATATTTCATCAATTTGTCATATTGTCTATTAAGACGTGGTTGTACCACTTGTGCGTATTGGGGCTTGAGTAGGCACATTACCGACCATTTGTTGGAACATTGCGACCATCTGTTGAGCGAATCGAGCAGGAACCACGGATGCTGCGGTGATCTTCTTGAACCACTGACATTATGTAGGGCTGGGGCATCCCCTTGCACCTCAGCCTCTATAGATTGATCGACTGAACGATCACCCTCTTCCATAATCAATGCGAGGATCTTAGACCTCCTAAACAAATAACACAAGGAGATTTCCTCCCGTTAGTGCATATTTATAATGTAATGTACTGTATGTATCAGACAATGATATTGAGCAGTTATACTATGAAGAAAGAATATTCAAGTAACATGTGAAAATAGAATTTAAAAAACTAGCTCTGATACCACTAAAACATGTCACACCCTACCCCTCTGTAAGGCATAACATGATCCCGTAGTATACCTAATGAATTACCAACTTCGCCTACTGATAACCCATTAAATACACTACAAGGGATTTTCAAAAACTTTTCTTACTTCTTTTGCAGTGGTGAGCACTATTTACAGGTGTTAAAAACCTTTTTGAACTGACGTGAATTAACTAACACATTTAGACTATTAGTAATTTCTGTAAAAAAAAATTTGGCAGAGTGCCCTCCGTAATTTGGATAAAACGGTTCTTTAAAAACCTGTAAAAAGCACTTCAATATTTTTCTCAATCTCAAACTCTAGCATTATTCAACACAAATCCACAATAATTTTTCAAAGACTGAGATACAAGAAATATAATACAATTTTTACAAGTCCAAATAACTCATAATTTATTTTACAACTTTAATTTACAATTTTAATTTACAACTGCTCAAAACCAAGAACACTATTTACACACAGTGAACATACATTACAATAGAAAATACAAAATATGGTATACTCAATATACCCGATGATTTCTCGCTGAATGTACTAGCAGCCTAGTCTGTTGCCTTGTCAGTCTGTCTACCTGCGACAGCAATGAAAAGCTATCGCTGAGTAAAATTTACTCAGTGGTGCACAATAACAATTTGAAATGCGATATATAAATCTTTTATTGACAGTTCACAAATCAAATGATTCACAATTCCATTTCACAATTTACAAAATTCACCTAACACAAATTTGATCAAGTAATTGAATAATACCGTTTTGCAAATCAATAACACAATTTGATCAAATAACTGAATAATACCGTTTTGCAAATCAATAACACAATTCGATCAAATAACTGAATAATACAATGTTGCCAATCGATAACATAATTTAGGCCATGACACAATTTTTCCACACATGCCGTGTTGTACACCACGACAAGACACACTCACCCTAATAATCGAAATCAATGAGGGAGGAAGCTAGCTGAATAATGAGTACTCATCCACACTCACCTCAGACTGGCAAGTCAAAGAGGGAGGAACATAATCACACTCACCCTAGACTGATAAGTCAAAGAGGGAGGAATATATCAACAGTGTCATGCCAAATGTGAATCAAAACAATTTCAAATCACAATATTTCATACAAACCATAAATCACATTTTATCTCAAAATTTCCATTTGCAAAGTTGGCAATACAATAAGTTCCAAATAATATTCCCAAAACCAAAGCAATCAAAACTTATTCATAACTCATTTATCTACACAAATTTGCTAGTAAAAGTAGTGAATATAAAAGTATTGTGCACGGACAAAATTTAAAACTATAATGTTGAATTAAATTTTTAAGTAGAAAATGAGAAGTCAAACTTATTGTGCACAAACACAATTTAAAATAATAACATAGAAATAATCATAATTTATTTCAATTGAAAAATTTAGAAGAAATACTTACTATGCACAAACCTCTGATAACTGTCTCTTGGCTCTGACTCAGTGTTTCCTTCCCTTTCCCTGAGTCTTTGCTAACTGAGAAACACAATTTGAAGTGTTTCAGGACTTAATTAATCCGTCTCTAACGATAATGTTTGATAAATAATTTACTGAATGCTATTATTTGCTTAATCAACCTAATATGTCGACCCTCGATGCATTCTAGGTAAATTAGGTTTTAATGTTACTAACATGTCATATTCGATAGTCTTTTAGGGTTCGTACATGTTACCAAATTCATTTCCATGTATACTGCATTTTCTTGCGATTTGATGGATTCCTGGATACTAGTTTAACCTAGCCGGTCGACCTAGTTTCCTCTGTTTTCGGTTTCGGTCAAAACTATAAACTTGTAGATCTATGTCTTATGGAACGCGGGGCAAAATTTCAGGTCATTCTGAGTTGTGTAGGCCAAGTTATGTTCATTTTACTATTGCTGGTCAAATTGCACCAAAATTGGTCATTTTAGGTCACTTTAGGTCATTTTAGTTTCGGCCAGTTTTTGAACCCGAACTTGTGTAAGCTGTTTGACTTACTTATGGTCATTTCTGGGCTTTAGTGTCTTCATAAGACTTGTAGATATGGATCTTAACTTTCCATGGTTAAAATTTCAGGTCAATTGGACCTGTTTTGAGTGAGTTATGGCCTAAACACTAACTGCTGCCCAAATGGTCAATTTTCAGGTCTCAATTGTACTTAATCCGGATTTGGTCATTTTTCAAGCTACCTTGAAAGCAGAATTTTGGCAAGCTTCCTTCATGAAAGTTGGCACATTTTGTGCCTAGTTTCACCTCTAATTAGTCTCATACCAATTGGAGCCACACACTTAAAGTTATAGGCCTAAAATACAAACTGCCTTATCGCAATTCTTGCATACATATCAAACATCACTTTTAACACTCACCAAACTTAACATTCAAACTAATTCTGGTTGTACCATGACCTAAACATAATTCACAACACATTATAGGTCATTTTGGCATCTTACAATTACATTCAATGTGCACCAACAAGTGCAGAATTTGCCCAACTCAATTTACAACAATTTAACTCCATAACCAAGCTCATTCACATGTCCAACCTTCACACCACTATACATACATTCAAACTGCCATAACAACCAACACATTTTAACATCATTATTCCATAAACCAAGCATGAATTCAAGCATTCTTCAAGAGTTAACAAACTGCCACAATGGTACACTTACATTCAATTACTTTCCAAGATTTAAATCTCATTTTATATTTACATATACTAAGTATACATTACCCAAACAATTTTCTACACAATATATATTTAATCAATCATTTAATTCACCATTTACAAGCACAATTAAATTGCCTTCAAGGTGTTTCCATGGCTGCCAAAAGTGCACATTCCCATTCAATATCAAAACTCAAAAATTTCTCCATAAATCAAACACCCATAACACCCTTACAATCTTTAACAAAGCAACAATCAAAAACTCAAACTTACCTATGGATGAGACTTCTTAAATCTTCAACAAAACTTGGTCTTCTTACTACCAATCTACTGCCCAAGTGGTGTAGACTAACTTTGATGAAGGAAGGTAGAAGGAAAGAAGCTTGAATCTCATATGCATGGAGCCTCAACCATGCGTCAATGGAGTTTTTTGGGAGCAAATTTTCTGCTGGTTCTAAGGTTGAAGATGAAGATGTATATTCTGCCCAAATGAAGCTTTAGTGGTCCACTTAAATGAGTTAGTGGACCACTATGTAAGAATTAAATTATTGTTTATTCTAAGGTTTCATTTTTCCACATTTAACTCCCAATTTTTGCTATTTACATTAGGTACCACCAATTTAATTTTTCATGACAATTTCCAAGTGTAATATTATTTATTTTTAATGGACATTTAGGTCAAAAGACAACTCGGGGTGTCAAATGACCACAATGCCCCTGTTCAGGTTGCATTCCAGATTTTTCGGTAACACTGAGTTTTGTCCGTTTTTCGATTTCTCGCTTTTCTTTGTACTAATTATTTAATTTTTCTTTGATATTTCTAATGATATTTCTACTTCAATTGATGTCTCTTTAACTCCTAAAAATATTTTTCAGGGTTCCCCGCGGTCCAGGGCTAGTTAACGGTCCACGCCTTGACTTCCCGGTGCGGTCACCCATCGCTAGGGTTCTCGGCTCGCTTAACTTAGTTGCATTTCTTTACTATTATTTTTCCTTTATTTTTCTTGTATTTTCTTTTCTTGTATTTCATTATTTAATGTCTCCTCACTCATATCGAAGTGTAGTTCTAGGCATTCTAGCTGTCCGGACAACACTGGTCACCGGAACAGTAGAACGCACTACCGAACTTAGGGGTGTTACATGTCAAACATCTTGTTACATAGTCAGTTATGTCCTTCTTTATACTAGGCCACCAATAATGAGGCTTCAAATCATGATACATTTTTGTACTCCCTGGGTGCATAGCATAAACACTAGTGTGTGCCTCTTTCAGAATAATAGTCTTCAATTCTCCATCATCTGGTACACACACTCTTTTTCTATAGTACAGACAACTATATTCTTTCATCTCATATTCTGTCTCCTTACCCTCTGTGATTTTTCCCAATATAGCCATTAGTTTCTCATCTACCTTCTACCCATCTTGTATCTACTGTAGCAGGTTTGGCCTTACTTACAACTCAGCCAAAATAGATCCATCCTGAGCGAAGGACAAATGGGCATTCAGTGATCTCAAAGCTGTGATGGACTTTTTGCTAAAGGCATCGACAACTACATTTGCCTTCCTAGGATGGTAGTCAATCACACAGTCATAGTCCTTTAAGAACTCTATCCATCGCCTCTGTCTAAGGTTGAGTACCGGGTTGGCAAATACTTCAGACTTTTATGGTTTGTGTAAATATAACACTTTTCACCATACAAATAGTGCCTCCATATCTTCAATGCAAAGATAATCGCTACTACTTTTAGATCATGGGTAGGGTAGTTCTGTTCATGTAGCCTTAACTGCTTGGAAGCATAGGCGACCACTTTCTCCTCTTGCATCAAAACATGCCCCAACCCATTATGGGAAGCATCATTGTAGACTGCAAAGTCCTTCCCAGACACTGGCTGTGTTAACATTGGTGCCTTTGTCAACATAGCCATCAACCTCTCAAAATTGGCTTGACACTTGTCATCCCAGTCAAATCTGACACTTTTATGCAGTAACTTGGTCAGTGGAGCAGCTATCAAGGAAAACCCCTTCACAAACCTTTTGTAGTTACCAGCTAGCCCCAAGAAGCTTCTGATCTCAGTAGCATTTCTAGGAGGCTTCCATTCCATTACTGCTTTAATTTTCTTGGGATCCACTCTAATCCCATTAGCTGATACAATGTGTCTAAGAATAGCAATTTCACTCCACTAGAATTCACACTTGGACAGCTTAGCATACAACTTCTTCTCTCTCAGGGTTTGTAAAACAATCCTCAAATGCTCATCATGTTCTTCCCTGTTCTTGGAATACACCAGGATGTCATCAATAAAGACCACTACAAACTGATCTAAGTATGGGTGAAAGATGCAGTTCATAAGGTCCATAAATACTGCTGGTACATTTGTTAACCCAAACGGCATCACCAAAAATTCATAATGCCCATACCGGGTCCTGAATGTAGTCTTTGGCACATCTGCATCCTTTACCTTCAACTGATGATACCCTGATCTGAGATCAATTTTAGAAAATACACCGACTCCCTTTCTAGTGGCAAACTAGGCAATTCTTCAGGAAATTTATCAGGGAAGTCACTTACAGTGGGAATGTTATGGAGACTAGATCTAGCCTTTCTGGTATCAACTACATGCACTAGGTAGGCTTCACAACCCTTCCTGATTAGTCTCCTTGCAGCAGTAGCTAAAATGACATTAGATAGAAAATCTATCCTTTCCCTTACAACTATTATCTCATCATTCTTAGAAGTTTTTGGTATAATCCTCTTCAATTTACAATCCACTATTGTCTGATGACGTGACAACCAATCCATTCCCAAAATCACGTCAAACTCATGGAAAGGCAATTCAATTAGGTCTGCCAAGAACTCATTCCCCTGAATCCTCAATGGATAACCTTTGTGCACTTTATTCACTACCACGCTGTGGCCTAATGGGTTAGTGACCAGAATGTCTTGGTCATTTTCTTCTACTTATATTCCCCTTTCTATGGGTAGCTTGATGCAGATATATGAGTGGCTAGATCCTGGATCTACCAATGCATGCACATATATATTGTAGAGAGAAAACATACCCCTCATGACGTCCAGAGCGTTCTGCTCCTCTTAAGCCCTCATGGCATATGCTTTGGCTGGTGCCCTTGCCTCTAGCCTCTCAGCTGACTCTAATGCTGGCTACTGTGATGTACCAGTTGCCTCAGATTTACCGGGCCTTCTACCCCTTTAAGCTGCAGAAGCAGGCCTATCTACTGGTGCTGGAGCAGCTGTAGTAGTCCTCCTAGGGCAATCTCTGATTTGATGTTCTGTAGACCCACACCAGAAGCAACCACCAGTCATTAACCAACATTCCCCCTTGTGCCACCTTTGGCAGTGTGGACAAGCTGAAGAGACTACTGGGGCTGGTCCCCTGAACACCGTCTCTGGAGAGCTGCTCGCTGAGAGTGTGGACTAGCCTCTCCTCGGTGTGAACTGAGGTCTGGGCTTTTGGGACTAGCCCTGACCTTGTGGTTGACTAGAACTCTGAGCAGTAGGACCCTTAAACTTCTTACTAAGAGTAGAAGGTGCACTGATCTGACCAGTGCCTCTCTTCTGTTGTCTATCCCTTCTATTCTGCTCATTAATTCTGCCTTTTTCAATCTTTAATGTAGCTTCAACCAATTTTGTAAAGTCTGTAATCCCCAAAACTGTTATCATGAGTTTGATGTTATTATTCAGCCCTTCTTTAAATCTTCTGTATCTCTCAGCCTCTGTAGGGACTATTTCCCTCCCATACTGGCTCAGTCTAACAAATCCACGCTCATATTCTGCCATTAATAGTTGCCTCTGCCTCTGATTGATGAATTCTCTTCTTCTTTCTTCTAAATACAAACTGCCCACATATTTCTTTCTGAATTCTGTAAGGAAGACGTCCCATGTTACTTGATCTGGCTGTACCTTACTGGATACTGTGTCCCACCACTCATAGGCATCATCTTGGAGCAAGGACACAACACCCTTCAGGTTCTGCTCTGGCGTGCAATGGAGTTGCTTCAGTACCCTTCTGGTTCTATCTAGCCAATTTTCTACTACCATGGGATCATCTTCCTTCTTTCCTAGAAAATTCATAGCCCCAAATTTTCTAAGCTTTTCTAGATGAGACTTCTGCTATGGAGGTGGCCTTGGTGGCATAACCCCGGCCATTTGTCTGAAAAATTCAGCCATTTGATGAAACATGGCCTGTAGAGGCTGTGCAGGCGCCTCTGGTACTGGTGGAGCAGGTTTCCTCCTACCTCCAGCTTTAGTCACGGGTGGAGCATGACTCTCCACCTCTTTCTCAACTACCCTCTACAAGGTTGGATCCATATCCTAACCAAAACAACCAAAACAAATAGATCTGCACTAGTGTCACCTTAACATTTACAAATGCAATGCAATGGTATGCACTCTATCTAGACCCAGAAACGCCTAAATCGTGCTCTGATACAACTAAATGTGACACCCCTCACCGGTCTACAATGTAGTTGAGCAAGGCATATTGAACTATGTGCCGGAGCACTTTTTCTTATCTTATTTTAATTTATTATTTCTTAATATATTTATTAAAAGTCACTTAATGAAATTTTTACCATTTATGTCACTTATTAAAATTATGAATTAATTTGAAATTCTGAAAATTTTACTAAAAATCCGACAGAGTGCTGGCTAAAAATGGGGAAAACAGTTCTTTATAACCTGTGTAAAACACTCCTAAATATATTTAACATATCCCCAACCTACAAATAAATTCAACACTGTCCCAACATTTCTCATAAAATTTTCATTTTCCATCATTTAGTCCATATCATACTCATGCTCAATTTATGAACAAACATTCAAATTTTATTTATGAACACAATTTACAGATAATTACATCAATATATAATTACATGAGTTTATAGTGTACAGGGCAAAATGAAAGTCTAATTACAAAAATTTACAAAAATACAAATTACAAAACGTAGCCTAGTATCCTACCAATGCACTGCAGATGTGAGGTGACACTGGAGACCAAAATGTAGATCTGACTCTCACCCACTCTGGGGTCTACTGCATTCTCGCTCCGTGTCTCCAGTACCTACGCATTGCAAAAAGTGATGCGCTAAGTAATATAGCTTAGTGGTGCCAATAATAAAATAAAAATAAATAAGCCAAATAAATAAATATGCAGGTATGTTATACAGACTATAATTTTTAGTAACTATTTGTAAAATTTTTATTTTGGTACTTGTTATGTTTGTTATTTAATTATAAATTATTAAGTCTTATTTTGGTTGTCCAAGTAGCCTATACTCGGAGACTGGACTGGATACAAAGGTAAACTGGCACTGGGTACCAAGTACCTCGAGCCATCACACTATTGGTCACAAAGTGTCTCTAAGTGTGCAACAGAATAGCTAATAAGCTATAGTAATCATTGGCACCAGGCCAAGTGTGTTAAATAAAGCAAAATGGCCATAGGCCATAATATCACAGAATGGAATGTAATGCCATCAATCATGGAATGGCATAATGCCATATGCAGTACTGCTATCACAACCCTATTGGCATGCCAACCTATTCAAACCAATCGTTCTAAGCATACTAGGGCATTTTATAAAGTTAATTATTTAATAGTTACTATTCACTTTACTATTCCTACGCAAATGTTGACTTTTTAATACATAATAGATTTGTATGTTCTAATGTCAACAAGATACCACATTTTGAACTTTCTACTTGTTGGTATTAGTTGTCAAACTCAATTCATAGCCTTTTCAGTGTTATTTCAAATTTCCAGATTTTATGGCCTATATTTACTGTTCTATTGGACCTTACTATAGTAAAACTTTGGCTAAACTCTCCTCATAAAAGTTGTTCCTTTTTGTTTCTAGTTTGATTCCTTTTTTGAATCACTCCATTTGGAGTTTTGTAGCTCAAGTTATGGCCTTATTACCATAATTGGACGGATTGCCAATTCCCAGAATTTATGGGCACAAATTTGGTTCTGGCAGTTTTAGTATCCTGACTTTGGCTGCCAATTTGAATTAGTTCTAATCAAAATTTGGGTTTCTACTCCTTATAAAAGTTATTCTATATTGTCTAAGCTTTCCATGGCCACAAAAATCAAGTCGCTTGGACTTCTCTACACAAAGTTATGACCAACTGAACAAACACTGTTCATTTGGTTACTTTTACTAGGTCTAGAATTGGTTACCTAGATTGGTCAATTTTTTAAATCATCCTAAGATGGTTTTCTGGATAGGGTTTCTTCAACAAAGTTGTGCCATTATGTGTCTAGTTTAACCTCTAATTGTCCTTGCACCAATTGAAGCTATACAAATTATGTTATTGCTGCCCAACAGCACTGGACTCAAGTCCAGTGATTCTGGCACCTTAAAGGCAGCATGTCAAATCAATTTCTAATGCCATAATTCACTTCAATTTATGGTCAAACCTTACCAAATGGTCACTAATTGACCATTAAAATATTCATTTACTATTACATGGACAAAACCCTAATTTTTCTCAAAACCTTAATTCCCAATTCCAATTCATACAACATATATCACTTAAACATGTTAATTCATTATCAACTTGCATCTACACATCAAACACCATCTATAAACCACTTTAAATCCATCAAAACAATTAGAGCTACCACCCCCATAAGGCTGCCAAAATTCAAGAAAATCCAAACATGCAAAGTTTTGTCCAATTTTCACAAACTCTAACCTAATTCATGTTCCTAACACGAAATTTAAAGAGAAAGGAAGAGAAAATGGCACTTACCTCTCTTGAAGAGTTCTCAAATTTCCCAACTTTAAATTTTCTAATTTTTTTTGCTTCCTAAAGCTTGCCTAAGGTGCAAGGGTAAGTTTTAATGAAGGGATCTTAGGGTTATGAGGTGAGTTTGGCTAGGAAATTGAGTGAAAGAAAAAAATAATGGTGAAGTGTGCTTTAATGGAGTCTCAGCCAACTGAAGAAAATGGGGAAGATGAATGAATTTTTCATTTGTTTTTATCATTTTTTATCTCTGTTATGAGTGCTTGTTAAATGGTTATTGTTGGGAGGTTTTTAAATGACATCATTATTATGTCATGCTTGTGTAATAATTTCATTAAACTTCATTTTCTTTTTCTTTCTTTTCTAATCATTTTTAATTAAAATTTCATCATTATTTATTCATATTTTATGTCATATAATTCACATACTTAATTGACAAGTTGGTTAAAAATCATCTCTAAAGGTGAAATGACCAAAATGTCCTTCGTTTGGCTTACCGAGGTAAAATTGTCTGTACCAATTGATAAAATTTTCTTGGCATTTTCTAGGCATTCTAGTGCCATCGAAGTCTCAATAATTCTTCACTAGAGTGTCAAAAATTATTTCACAGGGTTTCCCCACGGGTATAAGGTCGACAACTGTCTTCACAGTCCCTTTCTGTTGGGTCACTTATTGCTGGGGCATTGGCTCATTTAACTTTATTGCATTTCTATGGTTGTCGAATCCACCAAAAATTAAATTAACTGGAATCACTAATTATGAAATATTTTTTGCAGTAAGTGGTAAATCCAGGTAAAACTCTAGAAACTGAATTATTAAATTTCGTGCATTTGTGTAATGGAAAAAGAAACACAGGTTGGGGGGGGGGGGGTAATTCGCAATCCAAAGAAGAAATCAAAAATCAAAAATTTAGATCTAAAATAAGAAACTCTCAAATTAAACAAATTTCAGTCCAAGGTAATTCGCATTCCAATGCATTGATTTGATCATAGACAAAAGAAATACAATTATCTCTTATTGAATACTTAATGTAGATTTACCAAACAGCGAGGTAAACCCCTGACTTCCCTATACTGACAAATTCGAGCCCAGCACTCTTGTTGACTCTAATTATTAACTGAATTGGTATTAAGAAATTCTCATAAAATTATTAACTGCTTTAAGAATAGGAAGTAGTTAAGCTGAACAACAATTTATGAAGCATAAATCATTCAATTCACACTATTGTTCCCTTAGGTTATTATCGAAAACTGTGATCATAATCAATAAAACCTAATTGCTACTCATGTTCAATCTTACACAACAATTACGGATTATGAAGATGAGCTAGTAATTGATCACCTCAAACAATTAACTAATAGGCCTTTTTATCAAATCATTTAATAGATCAAAGACAATGAAATTAGAAAACAATAGATATTCAAAAAGATATAAATTGAATTAAGAACCTGGTCTCACAAATCAAGCAAAAGAATTTGAATCTCTTGAACTGAATTAAAAACTTAATCACTCATATTCATGGCTTATAGAAGAAGAATAAAATAAAGAAATATAAAATTATGGATGTGAATGGAGAACGAAAGTCTAATTCTCTCTTTTCGAGGCTACTAAATGTTTCCTTGTGTCGGCTGCTGCCTCTTCTATTTGTAATAAATGGTCTAGGGTTAGGTTTTTAAAATCTCTTGTCAAAAACTGCAACTGGATACATGGCCCGTGTATCACTACACGGCCCAGGGCCATGTAACTTTCTGAGAGCTGAATGGGTATGTCTTGCATTGGCACAGAAAGTTACACGGGTCTCCAGGATTTACACGGGTCAAGTTACACGGCCCGTGTACTTTGTTTCTTCCTCGTTTCTCTGGATTTCTTCTGGCAGAATGTTACACGGGTCTGTGGTTGTGCTTACACGACCCGTGTACTTTGTATCAAGAATGCTTCTCAATCCTTCGACCTTTCCAAGTTTCCTTCCACACTTCTATGTTTTGGGACTTCACCAAAACTCTGAAAAATATTGCAAGAGTTAGATTAATACAAATGCTGAAAATTTTTCCATTTAACACAATTATTTTAATAACTCTCTAAACATTTGCCTAATAGATAATTATACTTTAATCAACTGAATTAGGCATAAAGATACCCTAGAACATTAAATGTGATGGAAGTAAAATTAATAAATTATGCACTTATCGAATTCTCCCACACTTATTCTATGCTTGTCCTTAAGCATGACTTAAATTCTTAATCAATTCCACTTAGAAGTTCCTTAACTTCACCCTATCACAACATTCTCTAACAATAGATTAAAAGTTTGAAAGAAGAGGCAAGTAAGGTAATAACTATCATAATAAATTCCATCAACACCATACCAATATATCAACAATTTTCCAACACAAAACAAAATGCTTGAAATCAATTAAGCTCACATAATTAAAGTTCCATAAAATTTTAAATCAATACATACCAAAAGACAAGGTTAATTTATCAAGGCACAATAATTATAGCTCTTTGCAAATCTTTGAGGAATTTTTTTTTTTTATTTGTATTTTGAAATTGGTACTTCTCTCTTGTCACAGTTACTATTTTTTTTCTTTTTTTTTTTTTATTTTAACCGTCACCTTTACAAAAGTATGTTGCTCATATCCTAACTAGCTTTTGGCCTGAGAATCAACATGGGGTTTATGAAGACCCCTGGTTAGTTTGCTTAACTAAAATAGCGGAGCAATTTTCAAGTTCAACCTTTTATTTCCCCTAATTTATATATCTACAGATTATAAAGTGCCCTGATAGATTAAGCAAAGTTCTGAAATATGCATGATACAATTTTAAAGCGCACATAACTAATCATTTCACCATTAAATCAAGCCTAAATGATTTATGCAGAAAAAAAAATTGCTCTATGGTATGGAGAAGAGAGAAAAATCCATCATTAAAGTTACTATTACCTTGCCTAAAATCTCAAAAATTCAATCTAAAATAGAAAAGTCATTTCAAGGACAAAGCATTTCTCTCTGAAAGTTAATATAGAATCATGAATAAAGCTTATAAGAATAATTTTTTTTTTATTCAAAAAGACTGCAGCAACAAATTTCTCCTCTCCCACACTTAAAACTTACATTGTCCCCAATGTAAAGCCCAAATGCAAAAGAAAAGGAAAAAAAATGCTAGAGAATAAAATAAGATAAAGGAAAGAAAACAAATCTGAATGTGGCTAACAAGCCACCCATGGGTTGCCTCTTAAGAAGCGCTTTTGTTTATCATCGTTAGCTCGACATAGCAAAGCTCCTTAATCCTCATAAATTGGGTTACTCAATTTGAGCTCCTCCATTGTATGCTCCTGAAACCCTTCATAAAATGGCTTGAGTCTATGACCGTTGACCTTCAACACTTTGTTAGTTCCTAAACTTTGAATTTCAACTGCACCATAAGGAAACACATTAGTAACAACAAAGGGTCCAATCCAATGAGAACGCAACTTACCAGGCATCAGCATCAATATGGAATTATACAATAAAACTTTTTGTCCAATCACAAACTGCTTCCTTAGAATTAGTTTGTCATAGAATGCCTTAGTCTTTTCTTTATAGATCGTAGAGTTCTCATAAGCCTCAAGTTGAATTTCCTCTAATTCCTGCAATTGTAATTTTCTTTCCACACCAACAGTATCTAAATGCAAATTACATTGTCTAACAGCCCAATAAGCCTTATGTTCTAACTCCATAGGAAGGTGACACAACTTACCAAATACTAATCTGTAGAGGGACATACCTATGGGTGTTTTATAAGCAGTCCTATAAGCCCACAATGCCCCATCAAGTCTAAGGCTCCAATCTTTTCTACTTGGCTTCACCGTTTTTTCCAAAATAGACTTGATCTCTCTATTAGACACCTCTGCTTGCCCACTTGTTTAATGATGATAAGCTGTAGATACTCTATGGAAAACACCATATCTCCTCAACAATGCCTCAACAGTTCTATTACAAAAATGTGTGCCCCGGTCACTGATCAAAGCTCTAGGAACTCCGAACCTACTCAAATGATCTGCTACCAGGTTCTCAACTCCTTTCTTATCCTTGATTTGAAGATTAAATTCTTGCAGCAGAAGGATCCATCTAATCAACCTAGGTTTTGCTTCCTTCTTCACCAAGAGATACTTCAATGTTGTATGATCAGAGAAGATAATTATTTTAGAACCAAGCAAGTATGACCGAAATTTATCTACAGTAAAAACAATAACCAAAAACTCTTTTTCGGTCATAGAATAATTGCACTGAGCTGAATTAAGTGTTCTGGATGCATAATAAATCACATGAAAGAGCTTCCCAACACGCTGCCCTAAAACTGCTCCCACCGCATAATTACTATCGTCACACATAATTTCAAATCGTATAGTCCAATCAGGAGCATGGATAATAGAGGGTGATGTCAATTCAGATTTTAATTTGCCAAAAGCCTCACTGCACTCTTCACTAAACTCAAAAGGAACATCTTTTTGTAAGAGTCTAGACAAAGGCAATGTTAACTTAGAGAAATCCTTAATGAACCTTCAATAGAAACATGCATGACCAAGAAAAGAGCGTACTTCCCTCACAGTTGTGGGGTAGGGTAAGTTCACAATTAAATCAATTTTTGATTTATCAACCTTAATTCTCCTATTAGAGACAACATGACCCAAAGTAATCCCCTGTTCCACCATAAAATAACACTTCTCATAATTCAAAACAAGATTTTTCTCAATGCATTTCTCAAGAACAGAAGTTAAATGATGTAAACATGTATCAAATGAATCACCATACACAGTAAAATCATCCATGAACATCTCAATGCAAGTATCAATGTAATCTGAAAATATGCTCATCATGCATCTCTAAAATGTGGCAGGTGCATTACAAAGCCCGAAGGGCATCCTTCCAAAAGCAAAAGTTTCAAAAGGGCAAGTGAAGGTAGTTTTCTCTTGATCCTCCAATGCAATCACAATTTGATTATATCCAGAAAAGCCATCGAGAAAGCAGAAATAAAACTTACCTGCTAACCGCTTAAGCATCTGATCAATGAATGGTAGTGGGAAGTGGTCCTTCCTTATTGTTGAATTCAGCTTGTGGTAATCTATGCACATTCACCATCCACTCTGAATCCTTGTTGGAACAAGTTCATTATCTTGATTTGCTATCACAGTGACTCCTGATTTTTTTGGCACTACTTGGACTGGACTTACCCATTTGCTGTCTGAAAATTGGGTAAATAACTCCTGCATCCAGTAGCTTTAAAATCTCATTCTTCACAACCTCCATCATCTGTGGGTTCAATCTTCTTTGAGCTTTTCTACTTGGTTTAGCCTCATCCTCCTGTAAAATCCTGTGCATGCACACTGATGGACTTATACCTTTGATGTCTGCTATTGTCCATCCAATTGCTTCCTTGTGTAGTCTCAGAACCCTAATCAATCTGTCTTCTTCATTCTTTGTTAAATTACTTGAGATGATAACTGGAAGTGTCTTATTGTCTCCCAAGTAAACATACTTCAAATGCTTAGGTAGAGGCTTTAGTTCAAGAGCTGGTGCCTACACCACATAAGGTAATAATTTTGTATGAGATACAGGTAAGTCGATTTTTAATACTCCATACCTTTTTGGAATAGGAGATAATGACTGCAATGCCATTACTGCCTCTTAAACCTCTACACTTAATGGTGGATTGGTACTAATTTCTTGAATTCCTTGACTGATCACCACTTCTAACTCATCCTCCATGCTTAACTCAAAAACATCCTGCACAATTGTATCAACAACATCAATAGAAAAAACAAAATGTTCATCAGCAGGATACTTCATGGCATCAAAGATGTTAAATTTGACAGTCTCTCCATCAAACTCCACAGTTAGGGTACCATCATCCACATCAATTTTTGTTTTGGAAGTTTTTAGGAAAGGTCTTCCAAAAAAAAATCAAAGCTGACTTTGATGTGGGAACACTATCCTCTATATCCAGAATGTAAAAATCCGCAGGAAAAATCAACTCTCCAACCTACACCAAAACATCCTCAACTACTCCCAATGCGTAAGCATTAGAACGATCAGCTAACTGAATAATGACACTGGTCTCTTTAAAAGGACCCAAATTTAAAGTTTAAAAAACTGAATTTGACATAACATTAATAGATGCTCCTAAATCTGCCATTGCACGTTCAAATTTAGAATCACCTATTCTGTAAGGAATAGAAAATGAACCTGGATCATTACACTTAGGGGGTAATTTTTGCTGAATTAATGTTGACACATTTTCCCCCACGCTGATATTCTCATTATTCCTCAACTTGTGCTTTGTAGTGCATAGTTCCTTAAGGAATTTAGCATACTTGGGAACTTGTTTGATCGCATCAAGTAAAGGTATATTCGCCTTTACCTTCCTGAAGGTATCTAAAATTTCTTTCTCATGTTCTTCTTTCTTCGTCTTAGCCAACCTGCAGGGGAATGGAGGAGGAACAGAATTATTAACCTTATTCAAGTTAGGTTTAGTATTTACCTCAACTTCAGGAACTTCAGACTCTTTTGGCTCTTTTTTTTTTCCTTGCTTTTTCTTTTTCATTCGCTCATGTGGAGTCTAGTTATCAACTTCTTTCCCACTCCACAACAGTATAGCACCTGCATTTTCTCTAGGATTCATGATTGTTTGTGATGGAAGCTTTCCAAAACCTTGAGCTTCCAGCTTACTCACAGATGAGGCTAACTGACCAATCTGCCTCTCTATGTTTTGAATGTTATTTCTGGTCTCCTGTTGAAACTATTGTGTATTGTTAGCCAAAGCCTTAACAATTTCATCAAGTGACATACCTTGATTTGAGGGAGGCGGAGGTGGAGGTGGTTGATTCACTTGTGGCCCTTACTGCTGGTATCGGTTTTGCATCGATTGATTCCCATAACTCAGATTGGGATGATCTCGCCATCCTGGATTATAAGTACTCGAAAAGGGATCATACCTGCATTATGGCTATCCATAATGTCCTACTGCATTAGCATTTTGCAATGATTCATCCTCTTGTAACCAGGACACATATCAGTAGCATGACTCGAACCCAAACAAATTCCACATACCTTAACAGTTTGCATGTTCCCTACAGCGAAATGCCTCACCAAAGAAGTTAAGTTAGAAATTTGTTTCTCAAGGTTAGATGTACTTATCTCATTAACCTTCATAGGTGTATGATCCATTCTCATTCCAAACTACTGAGAATTTGCTACCATGTTAGCAATCAGCCTTCTTGCCTCTTTTGGTGTCTTGTCAACCAAAGCTCCTCCACTAGCAGCATCTATCATATTGCGGTCCATTGGTAAAAATCTCTTATAGAAATACTGAATCAATAGCTGCTCACTTATTTGATGGTGGGGACAGCTTGCACACAGTTTCTTAAATCGCTCCCAGTACTCATACAAGCTCTCTCCATTGTACTGCCGGATGCCACAAATTTTTTTTCTTATATTGGCAGCATGGGAAGCAAAAAAATACTTCTCCATAAATATCTGCTTCATCCCATTCCATGAGTTGACAGATCCGGAAGGAAGGTAATACAACCAATCCTTAGCTGTGCCTTCCAGTGAGAAGGGAAAAGCTCGAAGCTTGATTTGATCCACTGAAACTCCTTGAGGTTTCATGCTGGAACACACAACATGAAATTCTTTTAAATGCTTATGTGGATCCTCACCTGCAAGACCATGAAACTTAGGCAACAAATGGATTAGTCCAGATTTCAATTCAAAAGCAACATTTAAAATAGAGTACTGAATACACAAAGGCTGTTGGTTTAGATCAGGAGCAGCCAACTCTTTCAAAGTCCTAGCAGCCATGGTTTTATTTTCAGAATTTGAGTCTGAATCCAAATCTGAACTTAACTCCTTTGGAGATTAGACTCCTTCAGATGTACTCGGAATCTGCTTAGCCTGCTTAGCCAATTTTCTCAACTGTTTAGCTGTTTTTTCTACTTCTGGATCAAAGATCAACTCACCAGATTGAGAAGTTCTTGTCATAAACCAAAAAAAAAAATCAAAGTAAAAATAGAAAAATGCCTTAAAACCCTAAAAAACAATCGAATTTGGCCTCAAGAGGGTGGGGCCAATAAATCCTTGAGATTTGATTGGTCTTAAGCAAAACATTGTTTCCTTCAAAATAGGTATAGGTCGCCCTCCAAATTCAACCAAAAATCTATCGATGAATAGTAACATCGTAATTTTTTTTCCAAAATCCTGAAAATAGCAACACTTCACAAACAAAATTAATAACAGAATACCTAATAAAAAAAATACAAAATCCAATAAATTTCAGCCCCCGGCAACGGCGCCAAAATTCTTGATGGTTGTCGAATCTACTAGAAATTAAATTAACTAGAATCTCCAATTATGAAATATTTTCTGCAATAAGTGGTAAATCCAGGTTGAACCCTAGAGACTGAATTATTAAATTTCGTGCATTTGTGTAATAGAAAAAGAAACAAAGGTTGGGGGGGGGTATAATTCACAATCCAAAGAAGAAATAAAAAATCCAAAATTTAGATCAAAAATAAGAAACTCTTGAATAAAAAAAACTTCAGTCCAAGGTAATTTGCATTACAATGCATTGATTTGATCATAGACAAAAGAAATACAATTATCTCTTATTGAATACTTAACGTAGATTTACCAAACAGCGAGGTAAACCCCTTACTTCCCTATACTCATCAATTCGAGCCTAGCACTCTTGTTGACTCTAATTATTAACTGAATTGGTATTAAGCAATCCTCATCAAATTAATAACTGCTTTAAGAATAGGAAGTAGTTAAGCTGAACAACAATTTATGAAGCATAAATCATTTAATTCACACTATCATTCCCTTAGGTTATTATCAAAAACTGGGATCATAATCAATAAAACCTAATTGCTACTCATGTTCAATCTTACACAACAATTACGGATTATGAAGATGTACTAGCAATTTATCACATCAAACAATTAACTAATAGGCCTTTTTAGCAAATCATTCAATAGATCAAAGACAATGAAATTAGAAAAAAATAGATATTCAAAAAGACATAAATTAAATTAAGAACCTGGTCTCACAAATCAAGCAAAAGAACTTAAATCCCTTGAACTGAATTAAAAACTTAGCCACTCATATTCATAGCTTATAGAAGAAGAATAAAATAAAAAAATCTAAAATTATGGATGTGAATGGAGAACGAAAGTCTAATTCTCTCTTTTCGAGGCTGCTGAATGTTTCCTTATGTCAGCTGCTGCCTCTTCTATTTATAATAAATGGTCTAGGGTTAGGTTTTTAGAGTCTCTTGTTAAAAAATGCAACTGGAGCAAAATCAGGAAACTGATTGTCGACGGATACACGGCCCAGGGCCGTGTAACCTTCTGGAGCCGAATGGGTATGTCTTGCATTGGCACAGAAAGTTACATGAGTCTCCAGGATTTACACGGGTCAAGTTACATGGCCTGTGTACTTTGTTTCTTCCTCAATTCTCTGCATTTCTTGTGGCAGAATGTTACACGGGTCTATGGTTGGGCTTACATGACCCGTGTACTTTATATCAATAATGCTTCTCAACCCTTTGACCTTTCCAAGTTTCCTTCAGCACTTCTATGTTTTAGGACTTCACCAAAATCCTGAAAAATACAGCAAGAGTTAAATTAATACAAATGCTAAAAATTTCTCCATTTAACACAATTATTTCAATAAATCTTTAAACATATGCCTAATAGATAATTATTCTTTAATCAACTGAATTAGGCATAAAGATACCCTAGAACATTAAATGTGATGGAAGTAAAATTAATAAATTATGCACTTATCAAATTCCCCCACACTTATTCCAAGCTTGTCCTCAAGCATGACTTAAATTCTCAATCAATTCCACTTAAAAGTTCCTTAACTTCACCCTATCATAACATTCTCTAACAACAGATTAAAAGTTGGAAAGAAGAGGGAAGTAAGGTAATAACCATCATAATAAATTCCATCAACACCATGCCAATATATTAACAATTTTCCAACACAAAACAAAAGGGTTAAAATCAATTAAGCTCACACAATTAAAGTTCCATAAAATTTTAAATCAATACATACCAAAACACAAGGTTAATTTATCAAGGCACAATAATTATAGCTCTTTGCAAATCTTAGGGGAGATTTTTTTTTATTTACATTTTGAAATTGGTACTTCTCTCTTGTCACAGTTACTATTTTTTTTATTTTTTTTTTATTTTAACTGTCACCTTCAGAAAAGTACCTTGCTCATATCCTAGCTAGCTTTTGGCTTGAGAGTCGACATGGGGCTCATGAAGACCCCTAGTTAGTTTGCTTAACAAAAATAGCGGAGCAATTTTCAAGTTCAACATTTTATTTCCCCCAATTTATGCATCTACATATTATAAAGTGCCCTGATAGATTAAACAAAGTTCTGAAATATACATGATACTATTTTAAAGCACACATAACTAATCATTTCACCATTAAATTAAGCCTAAATGATTTATGCAAAAAAAAATTGCTCTATGGTATGGAGAAGAGGGAAAAATCCATCATTAAAATTACTATTACCTTGCCTAAAATCTTAAAAATTCAATCTAAAATAGAAAAATCATTTCAAGGACAAAGTACTTCTCTCTGCGAGTTAATATAGGATCATGAATCAAGCTTATAAGTACAATTTTTTTTTTTTACATTCAAAAAGACTGCAACAATAAATTTCTCCTCCCCCACACTTAAAACTTACATTATGCCCAATGTAAAGCGCAAATGCAAAAGAAAAGGAAAAAAAATACTAAAGAATAAAATAAGATAAAGGAAAGAAAACAAATCTGATTGTGGCTAACAAGCCACCCATGGGTTACCTCCCAAGAAGCGCTTTTGTTTATCGTCATTAGCTCGACAAGGCAAAGCTCCTTAAACCTTATAAATTGGGTTACTCAATTTGAGCTCCTCCACTGTATGCTCCTGAAGCCCTTTATAAAATGGCTTGAGTCTATGACCGTTGACCTTGAACACTTTGTTAGTTCCTAAACTTTGAATTTCAACTGCACCATAAGGAAACACATTAGTAACAACAAAGGGTCCAATCCAATGAGAATGCAACTTACCAGGCATCGGCTTCAATCTAGAATTATACAATAAAACTTTTCATCTAACCACAAACTTCTTCCTTAGAATTAGTTTGCCATGGAATGCCTTAGTATTTTCTTTATAGATCATAGAGTTCTCATAAGCCTCAAGTTGAATTTCCTCTAATTCCGACAATTGTAATTTTCTTTCTACACTAGTAGTATCCAAATCCAAATTACATTGTCTAATAGCCCAATAAGCCTTATGTTCTAACTCCATAAGAAGGTGACACAGCTTACCAAATACCAATATGTAGGGGGACATACCTATAGGTGTCTTATAAGCAGTCTTATAAGCCCACAATGCATCATCAAGTCTAAGGCTCCAATCTTTTCTATTTGGCTTCACTGTTTTTTTCAAAATAGACTTGATCTCTCTGTTAGACACCTCTGCTTGCCCACTTGTTTGAGGATGATAAGCTGTAGATACTCTATGGAAAACACCATATCTCCTCAAAAATGCCTCAACAGTTCTATTACAAAAATGTATGCCCCGGTCACTGATCAAGGCTCTAGGAACTCCAAACTTGCTCAAATGATCTGCTACTAGGTTCTCAGCTCCTTTCTTATCCTTGATTTGAAGATCAAATTCTTGCAGCAGAAGGATCCATCTAATAAACCTTGGTTTTACTTCCTCCTTTGCCAAGAGATACTTCAACACTGCATGATCAGAGAAGATAATTATTTTAAAACGAAGCAAGTATGACTGAAATTTATCTGCTGAAAAACTATAGCCAAAAACTCTTTTTCAGTCGTAGAATAATTGCGCTGAGCTGAATTGGGTGTTCTGGATGCATAATAAATCACATGAAAGAGCTTCCCAACACGCTGCCCTAAAACTGCTCCCACTGCATAATTACTCGTGTCACACATAATTTCAAATGGTATAGTCCAATCAAGAGCTTGGATAATAGGGGGTGATGTCAATTTAGATTTCAATTTGTCAAAAGCCTCCTTGCACTCTTCTCTGAACTCAAAAGGAACATCTTTTTGCAAGAGTCTAGACAAAGGCAATGCTATCTTAGAGAAATCCTTAATGAACCTGCGATAGAAACCTGCATGACCAAGAAAAGAGCATACTTCCCTCACAGTTGTGGGGTAGGGCAAGTTCACAATTAAATAAAATTTTGATTTATCCACCTCAATACCCTTACTAGAGACAACATGACCCAAAACAATCCCTTGTTCCACCATAAAATGACACTTCTCATAATTCAAAACAAGATTTTTCTCAATGCATCTCTCAAGAACAGAAGTTAAATGATGTAAACATGCATCAAATGAATCACTATACACAGTAAAATCATCCATGAACACCTCAATGCAAGTATCAATTATCATACCCTACTCCTCGTAAGATGTAACATGCTCCCCTAGTACACTCAATGAATTACCGTACTTTGCCTACCGGTAACCCATTAAATATACTACAAGGGATTTTAGAACAAATTTCGTTCATTTTTAAATTGGTGGCTAATTTTTTTTTTCATATATTAAAAACCTTTATTTAAACTCCAAACATAAATCAAATTTTTAAATATTTAAAATCTTCGCAATTTTTACAAAAATTTCGACAGAATGCCGTCTGTATTTTGAGAAAACAGTTCTTCAAAACCTGAAAATAAAGACACTCCTAATATATTTCTCAATCACAACTCCATTAATCAATTTCATTTCACAAATCAGCACAAACAACTCAATACATAGTTTAAATTAAATCAAACATTGAATTATCTCATTAAGGTAACAAAATTAATATTTACATTCATGGGAGCATTAAAAATTTAGTAGTGCAAAACTTTAAAAATACATAAAATCTTAAGATAACCTTACAATAATTTGTATTTAATTACAATCCAAAAATATATTACAAAAGAGTTGGTACAACTGCTCAAAGGAAATTTTATACATATAATTACAGAATTACATCAAAATCTAAAGTACAAGGGTATACCTATGATATACCCGAAGATAGTCTCACTATGTCTTTCAGTAATCTGGCTCAGCTGCTTTATATTTACTTTCACCTGCGACAGCATACAAAGCTATCGCTGAGTGGTGAACTCAGAGGTGCACAAACTAATAATTTAAAACTTAATACAAGTTATACTTGACAATTTATAACAAATAAAATTTAAAATTTCTAAATTCTTCAAAATTTATAACATTCAGAAATCAATATTTTCATTCATGCAAATTTTTCCTTTGAATAATATTTTGATTAAATAGTAATTATTTATCTACATTTCTTTTAAATCTCAAAACAATACAAAAATATTTTGAATCACTGACAAATTATTTATTTCAACCACAATTTATCAAACTATGCATAATTTAAAGGGCGTTGCCAATAATTTACACAGTTGAACCCATGACCCAAAATTCAAATAGATGCCGTGTTGTACACTACGACATTTCAAACTCTCCCAATAATCGAGGCTAAAAGGAAGGAACAAAGACTAGCTAGTAGTTATGAGTACTCATTCAAACTCTTCCCCAACTGGTAAGCCAGAGATGAAGGAACTCACCCCATCTAGTGGAGGAGATATCTCACTAGACAAGCTAAAGAGAATTCACAACATATATTGCCATGTCAACTGTGGTTTCAAATCATATTCAAAACAATTTCTATTTACCAAGTGTTTACAAACCATTAACATATTGAATCATCATAAATTCATGCTCAAGGTTGGCAACACATCAAACTTAAAATTTACAATCCTCAAAACCATGCAATAAATCCTTAAATGCATAAGAAAATTTATATTTAAATTATACAATTTTATTCAACAAGTTAAAATTCTCAACACAACAAAATCTTAAGTCATAAAACAAACTTGTTCAAATCAATTTAGAAGTGAAAAGTAACAAAATAGTTAGTTGTGTGCTAACCTTATACGAATCGCCTCTTGGCCTTCACTCGATGTCTCGGATTCTTTTCCAGTATTCTTTTCCACTGAAACACACAGTTTCACAGTGTTTAAGTATCACAATTTATCATAACTCCAAAAATAAATTCAAATCTGCTTATACCTAGCTTTAATTTGCTATACTTGACGTTCTTTAAAATTTGTATTTGGGGTTACTATTCACGACACTATTCAAGTCAATTTGTTGAGTTTCTAATGCCTAATAGGTATGAGAATTCTAATTTCACCCGCACACCATATTTTGGTTACCTAATTTGTTGGTTTTGGTTCTTTTCTCAAATTTTAAGTCTTTTAGGCAAATTTTCAAATTTTCAGTTTTTGTATCCTATTTTGCACTGTTCTATTGGTCATGTTGCTGTTAGAATTTGGCTAAGTTTTCTTCATAGAAATTGTTCCTTATTGTCTTAACTTTATTTCCCTTTTTGAATCACTCCATTTGGTATTTTGTAGCTCAAGTTATAGCCATTTGAACATCGCTGGCCGGATTGGTCAAACCTAGATTTTCTGGGCACCAAACTTGGTTCTGGCAGTTTTAGGTCACTAAATTTAGGTGGCTAAATGACTTAGTTAAGGGCATAATTTGGACTTGTTTCTTCATGAAAGTTGCAGGGCTATATCTCATCTTTCTACTGGTAGAATGTCAGGTCATTTGGACCTGCCTAGCCCAAGTTATGGCCAAATGGTTATTTTTGTACAGGTCAGTTTGTCTAATCCAGATTTGGCCAATTTGTTCACTAAGTTATGGTCACTTTTTGAGCATCATTTCTAAATAAAAAATGTTCCATTTTGTGTCTAGTTTCATTCCCAATTGGCCTCACACCAATTGGGTTGGTAAATTTTTAGTTTTGGTCCCTAAAAGGGACCTTGGTCATGCTGTCTGCAGAATGACCATAAGCAATCCAAATTTAAACCTAATCTAACACTTCCTACACACCACAATTGGTTATACATGACCATTTTTCAACTTAAGTAAGGTCAGCCACATCATTAAACTAATTCTCACATTTTTCTCTCCCAAACCCTAGGTGCCAAAACCCTAATTCATCAATTTTAAATCTAATGCATTCCAAACACCAATCTATAGTCTACATACATAATTCAACTTAAACAACCATTCAAATACATCAATTTCACTCATTTCAAACCCTAATCTACTGCTGGCCAAATTTCTATTTGGTCCCCCAAGGATAGTTTTCATGTAATTTTAAGTATTCAGCCACATCATTAAACTAATTCTCACCTTTTTCTCTCCGAAACCCTAGGTGCCAAAACCCTAATTCATCAAATTTAAATCTAATGCATTCCAAACACCAATCTATAGTCTACATACATAATTCAACTTAAACAACCATTCAAATACATCAATTTCACTCATTTCAAACCCTAATCTACTACTGGCCAAATTTCTATTTGGTCCCCCAAGGATAGTTTTCTTTTAATTTTAAGTATATTTCTAAGTGAATTGAACTAAGAACATAAACATTTAACTAAAATATTCAAGTTTAGATTACTAACCTCACTTTAACTTCCAAATTTTCCAAATCTTCAATTCCTTCCTTTTCTTTGTCCTCTAATCTTCTTTTCTACTTGAGTTAGCAAGGTTTTATGAAGAAATTTGGGAGAAATTAGAGGTATGTGTATAGAAATCAAGCTTGAAACCAAGCTTTAATGGTGGAATACATGGAGAGAGAAGAGAGTTCACGGCAAGAAGAAGAAGAAAGGGAAAAAATGAACTTTCTTTCAATTTTTTGCTATTTTTATGTCTATTTTCACTTAATTGACTTGGTCAATATTTGTAGAAAAAAAATTATTTATGATGTCATAATAGTGATGTAAGGTGATGTAATAAAATTCTTTTTTTGTTTTTATGTATTTATTTGGCTATTTGACTTGGTCAAAAAGGTTGGAAAATTAAAATTAATTTTGACATCATATATGATGTCATCATCATGATGTAATAAGTCCCATTTTTATTCTTTTTCTTTTTCTTTAATTTTTCAATAGTTCTTTAATTTAATTTCCAATTTTGAAATTTTCATTTCTCCGATTTTATTGGACAGTTAGGTCAGGAATAAGCTCTAGGGGTGAATTGACGAAATTACCCCTGGCCGGTCTAATCTGGTTTGCAAGTAATTCAATATTTCTTCCGGATTCATAACCTAATTATTTGACCTGCTTAACAATTTTTTTTCGTGATTTTCTATTTTCACTGTGCTCGCAATAGTCCTAAGGACCGCAGCGTCACATTTTACGATTTGAAATTCGAGTTTAAATCGACCTCGCATTCCTTCCCGAAAAGGTCACCCATCGCTATTACTCTCGGCTCATTTAACTTCTTATGTTTTGTTTTTCTTATTTGTACTTAACTAATTGACAATTACTAATTATTTGTGTTTAGGGCTTATCTAGCTGTCTTAGATGTGGTTCTAATCCCCTTAATTATCCGGACCAACACCGGTCACCGGAACAGTGAAATATACCAGGCTATGCAAATACGGGTGTTACAATTCTCCCCCCCTTAAAATAATTTCGTCCTCGAAATTGTGTCCACTATCTATCCTCAAATAGTCATATATGTTGTTTTCTCATGTTTTTCATACATATCTACGTAGCTTCATATTTGAAATAATGGTCCGTAGCACTTTAACCAATACTATTTACTCATCAATTGCTCACCTCGTGTGCCAAGTTTCTTATGAGCTTCTGTCATAAGTTAGATTCAAATTCATTTCAATTTTAGAGGCAAGCAAATCTGTGTGCTAGTGGATCCACTCTTTCCAGACCTCGTACGATCCTATGGGTGAGAACTCAGTTTTACTCTTTTCTTATCAAATCTCTTGATCATTTGATGCAACCTTTAGTTTAGTTTAGAATATTTTAGTCTTTTCTTACTGTTTTTTTAGCAATTATTTTCCTTTGTAGTCTTTTTTTCTCTTCTTTTTTTTTTAATGACCTTGTTGGTCATATATGAACTGCTTATCTCTTTCTTAGCCATAGGTCCATAACCATTATCTTACTATCTCTATTTATGACCAAGGCCTATGTGCCATTTTGCACTATCTTGTTTAATTTTGTTTAACTTATTTCTTTCTTGATAAAATAGTTCGGGATATCGTTACGCGTTTTAAGTAAGTTGTTTGCCCTGGTGGCAATTCCTCATCTAGTGTTTTTCTCCTTTCTTATTGTTCTATTTGTTTCTTTTTCTTTTTTTTTTTTCATTTCACAACTTAACTTTAATTATTTTATTCCTCAATCTTATTTCTTCCTTAACTTGACTGTCGATTCGTAATTTAGCACCTCTTATCGTCCCTAATAAAGCCACTATACTTCAATATTACTTTGATTTGGTCCTCTGACCATTCTAGTCAACACTTTAACTAATATTCATAACGTTTCTTTATTACATTTGCACTCACTATTCAAATTTTTACTTCTATATTTTCTTTTATCTATCGATATCCTATAGCTTATTTTTCGCTGGTTTGCGATCATTACCCCTTTCTTTTTTTTTAAAACCATAAACATTTCTTTAAACTTAAGAAGGGAGTCTACCAAACTCTCCTTTTGCCCATGCTATTCAAAAGTTTTGCTTTAATTCTAATATAATCCTTTTGATCCGTACAATAAAATTGTGCTCTTCCTAAAGAATACCTGGCCAACTAGTTCCTATCGAATTACTGTTATTAGTAGAACATCATTTCTTAACTGTTTTATAAGTTATAATTATCATCCATAGCATCCTGCCTCTTCCAAGGGAATAGAATCATATTTTGTGTCTCACTACTATACATATAGAATATTGTTCCTTACTAAAATTTGAGCAAAAGATCCATTGCAATACCAAAACAACTGTAAACCCCATATCAGAGACTAGATGACTTAGCCCTATAGGTGTTATTTTTAAATTTTGACCATACTAAAATCTCTAATCCCATAACAATTCCTTATGTACTGTAATTCGTGCTAGGGTAATGGAGTTTTTAACTCTCACTACCTTGCAAGCATGATCTTTTGATATTCTAATTATAGAGTTTTAAATCCTAAATTAGGATTTTGAAACTCAGTTATAGTAATAAAACTCTATTCTGGTATATTTGTACCAGAGCGAAAGCCATTTATAACTATTCTTATCCTTGTGTACTATTGGATAGTACATAGCTCTACACAACAAATCCTAAGTCAGTACTATAATCTGCAGCTTACAGCACAAATATCAAGAATATTGGATAGTTACTATGATACATCCCAATAGATCAATCTTCCCTATATCTTATTTCTCTCAAATCCACTAATATCTTAAACTTATTTTTATTATGGTACCCACTGACATCTATTAGCAGTAATACCTTTACCCATATCTATGGTAGCTGAAGGAACGGAAGCGTGAAAAACACAAGTTTATACCATTGAATTCAAAAATTTTCACCTAAGGTCACATGTATCATGCATGATTTATTTTTATCTATTTGATTTCAATGATAAACAACATATTAAAACTCTTTTAACATGTTTTTGGATCTGTATTTTCCATTTAAGATTTTAAAATTAATCAGATTAATTTTAGAACCCTAGTTTAAATCAAGAACAAACACACTAACCTCTCGATGCATTGCAGTGTATTTGCGCCTTTGAGATGCGTCTTCAGGATACCAAATGTTATCCCTCTAGCTTGTCCACACTAAGAACACCTATGGCAGCTCTTGAACAGCTTCTAAAGCTTTTTCTATTATTTAGAAAATCAAGTTCTACCTTTAAGAGATTAAAGATGTAAAAAGGACACTAGAAACAATTTCTAGTATTTTTAATTCAAGAGATTGTTTGTTAATCTCTTGGAAAGATGAGAGAAGAAGATGAAGAAGAGAGAAACCTTCTTGGGTGGCAGCACCAAAGAAAGAGGCTGCTGGTTATGTTATTTTCTTTTCATAACAACACTTATATAGCTAGGTCAACACATTAAACCTTTGCCACATGTCACCCTCTGATTGGTTCTAGGTTTAATTGACCTAATTACATTGTGCCAAGTGTCAAACCTATATTTAATCTTAATTTTAATCATCTTACATGATTAAAAGACATTTGGCAAGCTTATGTGTAATGCCATGTGTCACCATCTCATGGTGCCACATGTCACCTTGTAAATTGACCAAAATGCCCCTGTGTCTTAATTTTGAGTTCTTAACCCAAAATAATTATTTCTCTTCTTCTAATCAATTTATATCAAATATAAATTAATTAATTAATCTCTATTAATTAATTTCTCATTAATTAAATTCATATTTAAACACTTTAAATATAAATTTAACTTATACTATACATCCAATAATCTAGATTTGGTTTCAAGTCATGCTAGGGAATTTGCAATCTAATTGCAAATCAAACCTGTTCAATTAATCAATCAAACTCTTTAATTAATTAATTAAATCATATTTAATTAGGTGATAACTTATGTATGTGTGTGACTTACTAGGCTCATCACTAATTGGCAATAAGATATGATATCAACTCTTAATATTATCAGAACTCTTTCTTACCATAAATGATTTCTCTAAATTATTTTATGCACCTCATAGACCATGGTTAACACCTAGCATAGGATGCCATGGCCACCCAATTAGTAATAAGGTTTACCTTAAATGAACCTATACTCAAATGTTACCATGCACTAGAATCTCTCTGTTGCAAAATCCCAACTCAAGCTAGAGTCATAGTTTATGTCAAACTCCATTTGCTATGAATATTATGTTCTCTTTTAATTCCAGTTCTTGATTAAAAAGATTTTCTCATCAGAAACTCTTTTCTGATTAAATCTATCTATCCTGGCCAGGAACTTGAAACATCAAGAACAATTAAATGAACATAGGATTTTATCTCTATTTACTTAGAGGAACAGATTCCATCTTGATCAACACCTACCTCCATATATAACTTGTAGGAGCCAACACATGCCCATATACCCATACATAGTACAAGTATGAAAGCAGTATCAAACTCAAACTACCTATATACAAGATAACTGTGCTATCTCAGATCTAAAGATTATATGCACTGATATGATTTATGACAAAATATTGACAAGAGTAAACTCCATGTGCTTATCATAAGTGTCACTGGTTTAGCCTACTTATCATTTATAAGTGCCTATCATATTTGCCATATGGCATGAGACTCACCATTCCATCTTATTTATATCTCATATAAATAACTTGTGAACAAACATGAATACAATCTTTCTGGATAAGTCATGTCCTTATTATGAAGTATCCTCGATTATGAACCTATTTATGATACTTTGTACTAGAAATACTGTCACTCATATTCTTAACAACTTAAGAATAGAATTTCTAACAAAATATCAATGGACCTTTTCTATTACACATAAATATCTTATGTAAACGGAAAAGTGGAAATGCCTTTTATTAATAAAAACATGTACAAGATGCATACTAAATGATATGCTCTCGGGCATACTACTAACAGTAGCTATATTACTATAACTTACTTTTAGGTCCTTTTGCCTTACCTAATTAGGCTTACTAATTAACTTTATAACTTATCGTAGTCTAGGAGATGTCTCTCACTATAAACTTTTCCAAAATTAATTCCAATCACGCTTATTATCGCAATTCTTATTCTAAAAGACTAATTACTAACACATCAAAATTTATCTCCATGCAAGGGAATAGCAGTAGAACATATAATTCTAGCATTAGCATATAAATAAGTAGAGCTGGAATCAAATAGTACATAATTATTCCTTTCAAAAGTTAAGAACATACCGGCAACTACATCTAAAGTCTTTGCTTCTTCCCCTCGATGCATGGCGTTCCCTCTTTCTAGTGTATTCCTCTGCTCGGGTTGGTCCATTATGCTAGGATTACCCGAAGTGCTGTCTCTACTTCTACCTCTGCCCCTACTAACTATTAATGAGCCTCTAAAATTAGAACCTTGCACTGATTCTTCTGGTGTAGTATGTGTCATAAATCGACGTGCGCTAGTACAATCTCGAGCGAAATGTTCGATTCCACCACAATTGAAGAAGGCTCCAACCCTATAGCAAATACCCCCGTGTAATTTTCCACAAACATCACAGATACGGATAGGGTAGGAATTTCTAGTTCTTTGACTAATGGCTCTTGATTGCTTCCGCCCTGAAGATCCGCCTCTGTCATACTTAGAAGCTCGGGGTCCCTCAAAATCTTTTCTCTTTCCCAAATTACTACTCAAACTTTCACTGATAGATTTTTCTCTTTTCTCCTTTTAATGCTGCTTTTGAGGAGGTTGGGTTTGTACTTGAGCTTGGGCTGACAGATTATCAGCCATTTGCTGAAAGAACATGGCCATCTGCTGGGCCATTTGTGCAGTAATTTGTATAGGAGGGACTGGTGCAGCTGGACCTCCAACGCTCTGCATAACGAGGGCCTCTCCTTGTACGTCAGCTATATCAGACTGCTTTACCATTTTATCCCCCTTGTCCATATCTATTCGCAGGATTTTTTTTTTCTGTACAACCAACACAAAGAGATTTCTCCCTGTTAGTTCATATTTATGATGTAAATGTACTATATGCATCAAACATTCGAGCAATTGTACTTATCAAAAAATATTTCAAATTCACAGTTCAAAATTTACTTTAAAAACTTGCCTGATACCACTAAAATATGTTAGACCCTACTCCTCGTAAGATCTAACATACTCCCGTAGTACACCTAATGAATTACCGTACTTCGCCTACCGATAACCCATTAAACATACTACAAGGGATTTTAAAATAATTTTCGTTCATTTTTAAATTGGTGGGTAAAATTTTTTTTCAGATATTAAAAACCTTTATTTAAAGTCCAAACATAAATCAAATTTTTAGATATTTTAAATCTCCGTAATTTTCACAAAAATTTCGGCAGAGTGCTGTCTATATTTTGAGAAAACAGTTCTTCAAAACCTGAAAATAAAGACACTCCTAATATATTTCTCAATCACAACTCCATTAATCAATTTCATTTCACAAATCAGCAAAAGCAACTCAATACACACTTTAAATTAAATCAAACATTGAATTATCTCATTAAGGTAACAAAATTAATATTTACATTCATGGGAGCATTAAAAATTTAGTAATGCAAAACTTTATAAATACATAAAATCTCAAGATAACCTTACAATAATTTGTATTTAATTACAATCCAAAAATATATTACAAAAAAGTTGGTACAACTGCTCAAAGGAAATTTCATACTTATAATTACAGAATTACATCAAAATCTACAGTACAAGGGTATACCTATGGTATACCCGAAGATAGTCTCACTATGTCTTTCAATAATCTGGCTAATGCTGCTTTATATTTTCTTTCACCTGTGACAACATACAATGCTATCGCTGAGTGGTGAACTCAGTGGTGCACAAACTAGTAATTTAAAACTTAATACAAGTTATACTTGATAATTCATAATAAATAAAATTTAAAATTTCTAAATTCGTCAAAATTCATAACATTTAGAAATCAATATTTTCATTCATGCAAATTATTCCTCTAAATAATATTTTGATCAAATAGTAATTATTTATCTACATTTCTTTTAAATCTCGAAACAATACAGAAATATTTTGAATCACTGACAAATTATTTATTTCAACCACAATTTATAAAACTATGCATAATTTAAAGGGCGTTGCCAATAATTCACACAATTGAACCCATGACCCAAAATTCAAATAGATGCCATGTTGTACACCACGACATTTTAAACTCTTCCAATAATCGAGGCTAAAAGGGAGGAACAAACACTAGCTAGTATATATGAGTACTCATTCAAACTCTTCCCCAACTGGCAAGCCAAAGAGGAAGGAACTCACCCCATCTAGTGGAGGAGATATCTCACTAGACAAGCTAATGAGAATTCACAACATATATTGCCATGTCAATTGTGGTTTTAAATCATATTTAAAACAATTTCTATTTGCCAAGTGTTTACAAACCATTAACATATTGAATCATCATAAATTCATGCTCAAGGTTGGCAACACGTCAAGCTTAAAATTTACAATCCTCAAAACCATGTAATAAATCCTGAAATGCATAAGAAAATTTATATTTAAATTATACAACTTCATTCAACAAGTTAAAATTCTCAACACAACAAAATCTTAAGTCATAAAATAAACTTGTTCAAATCAATTTAGAAGTGAAAAGTAACAAAATAGTTAGTTATGCATAAACCTTATACGAGTCACCTCTTGGCCTTGACTCGATGTCTCGGGTTCTCTCTTAGTATTCTTTTCCACTGAAACACACAGTTTCACAGTGTTTCAGTGTCACAATTTATCATAAATCCAAAAATAAATTCAAATCTACTTATACCTAGCTTTAATATGCTAAACTTGACGTTATTTAAAATTTGTATTTTGGGGTTACTATTCACGATACTATTCAAGTCAATTTATTGACTTTTTAATGCTTAATAGGTATGAGAATTCTAATTTCACCTACATACCACATTTTGGTTACCTAATTTGTTAGTTTTGGTTCTTTTCTCAAATTTTAAGTCTTTTAGGTAAAATTTCAAATTTTTAGTTTTAGTGTCCTATTTTGCACTGTTCCATTGGTCATGTTGCTGTTAGAATTTGGCTAAGTTTTCTTCATAGAAATTGTTCCTTATTGTCTTAACTTTATTTCCCTTTTTGAATCACTCCATTTGGAGTTTTGTAGCTCAAGTTATAGCCATTTGAACATGGCTGGCCAGATTGGTCTAACCCAGATTTTCTAGGCACCAAACTTGGTTCTGGCAGTTTTAGGTCACTAACTTTGGGTGGCTAAATGATTTAGTTAAGGGCAAAATTTGTACTTGTGTTTATCATGAAAGTTATAGGGCTATATCTCAGCATTCTACTGGTAAAATTTCAGGTCATTTGGACCTACCTAGCCCCAGTTATGGCCAAATGAACGTTTTTGGTCATTTTTGTACAGGTCAGTTTGCCTAATCCAGATTTGGCCAATTTGTTCACTAAGTTATGGTCACTTCTTGGGCATGATTCCTAAATGAAAAATATGCCATTTCATGTCTTGTTTCATTACCATGGCAATTGGGTGGGTAATTCCCTGAAACGGACCTTGGTCATGCTGCTTGCAGAATGACCATAAGCAATCCGAATTTAAACCTAATTCTAACACTTCCTACACACCACAATTGGTCATACATGACCATTTTTCAACTTAAGTAAGGTCAGCCACATCATTAAGCTAATTCTCACATTTTTCTCTGCCTAACCCTAAGTGCCAAAACCCTAATTCATAAAATTTAAATCTAATGCATTCCAAATTCCAATCCAAATTTAACTTAAACAACCATTCAAATACATCAATTTCACTCATTTCAAACCCTAATCTACTGCTGGCTGAATTTCTATTTGGTCCCCCAAGGATAATTTTCTTTTAATTTTAAGTATATTTCTAAGTTAATTGAATTAAGAACATAAACATTTAACTAAAATATTCAAGTTTAGATTACTAACCTCACTTTGACTTCCAAATTTTCTAAATCTTGAATTCCTTCCTTTTCTTTGTCCTCCAATCTTCTTTTCTACTTGAGTTAGCAAGGTTTTATGAAGAAATTTGGGAGAAATTAGAGGTATGTGTATAGAAATCAAGCTTGAAACCAAGCTTTAATGGTGGAATACATGGAGAGAGAAGAGAGTTCACGGTAAGAAGAAGAAGAAAGGGAAAAAATGAACATTCTTTCAATTTTTTTGCTATTTTTATGTCTATTTTCATTTAACTGACTTGGTCAATATTTGTAGAAAAAAAAAAATTATTTATGATGTCAGAATAGTGATGTAAGGTGATGTAATAAACTTTTTTTTTGTTTTTATATAATTATTTGGCTATTTGACTTGGTAAAAAAGGTTGGAAAATTAAAATTAATTTTGACATCATATATGATGTCATCATCATGATGTAATAAGTCCCATTTTTATTCTTTCTCTTTTTCTTTAATTTTTCAATAGTTCTTTAATTTAATTTCCAATTTCGAAATTTTCATTTCTCCGATTTTATTGGACAGTTAGGTCAGGAATCAACTCCAGGGGTGAATTGACCAAATTGCCCTTTGCCGGTTGATCCTGTTTGCAAGTAATTCAATATTTCTTTCGAATCCCTTACCTAATTATTTGACCTGCTTAACAATTCTTTTTTGTGATTTTCTCTTTTCCACTGTGTTCGCAATAGTCCTAAGTACCGCAGCGTCACAGTTTACGGTTCGAAATTCGAGTTTAAATCGACCTCGCAGTCCTTCCCGAGAAGGTCACCCATCGTTGTGACTCTCAGCTCATTTAACTTCTTATGTTCTGTTTTTGTTATTTATACTTAACTAATTGACAATTACTAATTATTTGTGTTCAGGGCTTATCTAGTTGTCTTAGATGTGGTTCTAATCCTCTTAATTATCCGGACCGACACTGGTCATCAGAACAGTGAAATATACCAGGTTATGCAAATAGAGGTGTTATAATTCTCCCCCCTTAAAATAATTTTGTCCTCGAAATTGTGTCCACTATCTGTCCTCAAATAGTCATATATGTTGTTTTCTCATGTTGTTCTCACATATCTACGTAGCTTCATAATCGAAATAATGGTCTGTAGCACTTTAACCAATACTATTTACTCATCAATTGTTCACCTTGTGTGCCAAGTTTCTTATGAGCTTCTGTCATAAGTTAGATTCAAATTCATTTCAATTTTAGAGGTAAGCAAATATGTGTGCTAGTGGATCCACTCTTTCCAGACCTCGTACGATCCTATGGGTGAGAACTTAGTTTTACTCTTTTCTTATCAAATCTCTTGATCATTTGATGCAACCTTTAGTTTAGTTTAGAATATTTTTTTAGTCTTTTCTTGCTGTTGTTTTAGCAATTATTTTCCTTTGTAGTCTTTTTTTGTCTTCTTTTTTTTTTTAATGACCTTGTTGGTCATATATGAACTGCTTATCTCTTTCTTAGCCATAGGTCCATAACCATTATCTTACCATCTCCATTTATGACCAAGGCCTATGTGCCATTTTGTACTATCTTGTTTGATTTTGTTTAACTTATTTCTTTCTTGATAAAATAGTTCGGGATATCATTACTCGCTTTAAGTAAGTTGTTTGCCCTGGTGGCAATTCCTCATCTAGTGTTTTTCTCCTTTCTTATTATTCTATTTCTTTCTTATTCTTTTTTTTTTTTTTTGAGAAGTTCTTGTCATAAACAAAAAAAAAAAATCAAAATAAAAATAGATAAATGCCTCAAAACCCTAGAAAATAATCGAATTTGGCCTCAAGAGAGTAGCGCCAATTTTGGTCTTAATCAGAACATCGTTTCCTTCAAAATAGGTATAGGCCACCCTCCAAATTCAACCAAAAATCTACCAATGAATAGTAACACCATAATTTTTTTCCAAAAACCTGAAAATATCAACACTTCACAAACAAAATTAATAATAGAATACCCTAACAAAAAAAAAAAACACAAAATCCAATAAATTTAAATCCCCGGCAACGGCGCTAAAATTCTTAATGGTTATCAAATCCACTAGAAATTAAATTAACTGGAATCATCAATTATGAAATATTTTCTGTATTAAGTGGTAAATCCATGTCGAACCCTAGAGATTGAATTATTAAATTTCATGCATTTGTGTAATGAAAAAAGAAACAAAGGTTGGGAGGGGGGGGGGTAATTCGCAATCTAAAGAAGAAATAAAAAATCCAAAATTTAGATCTAAAATAAGAAACTCTCGAAATAAACAAACTTCAGCCCAAGGTAACTCGCATTCCAATGCATTGATTTGATCATAGACAAAAGAAATACAATTATCTCTTATTGAATACTTAATGTAGATTTACCAAACAGTGAGGTAAACCCCTGACTTCCCTATACTCATTAATTCGAGCCCAGCACTCTTGTTGACTCTAATTATTAACTGAATTGGTATTAAGCAATCCTCATCAAATTAATAACTGCTTTAAGAATAGGAAGTAGTTAAGCTGAACAACAATTTATAAAGCATAAATCATTTAATTCACACTATTGTTCCCTTAGGTTATTATCGAAAACTGGGATCATAATCAATAAAACCTAATTGCTACTCATGTTCAATCTTACACAACAATTACGGATTATGAAGATGAACTAGCAATTGATCACATCAAACAATTAACTAATAGGCCATTTTAGCAAATCATTCAATAGATCAAAAATAATGAAATAAAAAAACAATAGATATTCAAAAAGACATAAATTGAATTAAGAACTTGGTCTCACAAATTAAGCAAAAGAACTTAAATCCCTTGAACTGAATTAAAAACTTAGCCACTCATGTTCATGGCTTACAAAAGAAGAATAAAATAAAGAAATCTAAAATTATGGATGTGAATGGAGAACGAAAGTCTAATTCTCTCGTTTCGAGGCTACTGAATGTTTCCTTGTGTCGGCTGCTGCCTCTTCTATTTATAATAAATGGTCTAGGGTTAGGTTTTTAGAGTCTCTTATCAAAAACTGCAATTGGAGCAAAATCAGGAACCTGATTGTCGACGGATACACGGCCCAGGGCAGTGTAATATTCTAGAGTTGAATGGGTATGTCTTACATTGGCACAGAAAGTTACACGGGTCTCCATGGTTTACACGGGTCAAGTTACACGGCCCGTGTACTATGTTTCTTTCTCGTTTCTCTGGATTTCTTCTGGCAGAATGTTACACGGGTCTGTGGTTGTGCTTACATGACCCGTGTACTTTGTGTTAATAATGCTTCTCAATCCTTCAACCTTTCCAAGTTTCCTTCCACAATTCTATGTTCTGGGACTTCACCAAAACCCTAAAAAATACAGCAAGAGTCAAATTAATACAAATGCTGAAAATTTCTCTATTTAATACAATTATTTTAACAACTCTCTAAACATATGCCTAATAGATAATTATACTTTAATCAACTGAATTAGGCATAAAGATACCCTAGAACATTAAATGTGATGGAAGTAAAATTAATAAATTATGCACTTATCACATTTCTTTTCTTAAATTTTTCCTAAATTTTTCTTATCATTATTTGAGTTATTTATGACTCCTCACTCTAGTTTAAATATAGTTATAGACATTCTGGTTATCCGGATAGACATTGATCACCGAAACAGTAAAATGTATGAACTATCTACAGTGAGGGAATTACAAACTTGTTGATAATTGTAGTTGCCATTGGGGCAAGCTACCGTTAAGAAGGGCCTTCTCTTTTAGTATGGCAATGATATCCCTAGCTTAATCTCGTTAAGCTCCATGTAAATGCCCTCTTTGGTACTTACCTTAGGGCTACTTAATAATTTTGTTTGTAATAATAACAAAATAAAGAAAACTTAAAGAAAATAAAGGAAGTAAAGAAAATAAGAAAATACTAATAACAATTCACATTGGATTCTAACTCTTGTCTCCTAAAGGGTTAAAATTCCTAATTAGTTACAACTACCTAAGGGTCTAGGTCTTCTAATATATTCCAAGCACTTCATAACACTTCTTGAATTAAAAGAATACAAAAAAAAATATATATAGATTAAATATCAATTAGAACCTAATAACATACAAGAACATGCATAAACATTCAATTCCCAGATTCTGGCAGATTGAAAGTAATAAAAAATCTAATTTTTGAAAAATAGTTAGACATGCCTAAAAATTATGAAAAAAATTATAAAAGACAGCCAAAACATCATATAAGATTATAAAATTTATAGATCAAACAAAACCTTAGCCAAATGGTTTACATAAATCATAACTTTTCTAAGTGACATAATTGCACTACTTTTTTGTAAAATTAATAACTCATCAACCTCAACAGATATGAATGTGAAACCAATTGGAAAAAGTTCATAAGATTTTGAAATTAATTTTAGATTCTAGATTCACACAAAAATATTGATAAACAAGGGAGTTATGGGATTCGCAAATCAAGTATACTGCAAATCGGGTTTTGCCGGAACCCTAACTTCAAATAGCCATAACTTACAAAATTCGAAAGCTTTTTCAGTGATTCTTAGCTAAAAATAGTATAATTTTTCTAAAATTTTTATAGATTCATAAGATAATAGAAAGTAATAAAAACCTAGATGGCAAAAAATTGAATATGTGCAGAGTTGTGTATCCCCTCAAATTAAACATGATTATATGATGCACATGAACATGCAAGATAAATTAAAAGACAAAGAGCATAGAATTAAATATTACATGGCATAGATCTTAAAAAGAAACTAACAAAAACCAACCTTCAAGAAATCTTGCAACAAAATCTTCTTGAAAAAAAGAAAAGAAATAAGAAAGAACTAAAAGAGTCTTTGAATATCTCTAAATTTTCTATAGCACTAAAATATCTCTATATAGCTCTTAATTTTCTGAATATTTCTAAATTTCTTCTTTTTTTTTCTCTTTTTTTCTTCTTCTCTTTTCTTCCTTACTTTTTTTTTCTTTTTTCTCTTTTTTTTTCCCCCCTTGTGTGATAGGGTTTGGAGTCCTAGGGTGATAAGGTTCAGATAACTTAAGCAATTGGGATTGTAAAATTTGGGTGAGACTAGGATATGGATGTTGTATTTCAACCAGTACTAAGAGAGGGAGAGGGGGCAACACCAATAGAGAGTGAGGAAGAGAGTGGGGCCGAGTGGGAGAGAGAGTTTTTGCGAGAGAGGGAAAGAGGTATGGTAGAGTTTGGAATCCTAGGGTAATAAGGTTTAGATAATGTAAACAACTGAGATTGGGAAATTTTGGTGAGACTGGGATATGGGTGAGATATTTCAACCAATAGAAAGAGAGGAAAAGGGGGCGGCACTAATAGGGAGTGAGGAAGAGAGTGGAGCCAAGTGGGAGAGAGAGTTTGTATGGGAGAGGGAGAGAGAAAAAGATATTTTTTTATTTTAATTTTTAGAAAATAAATTAAATGAGTTATATTTAAAATTCCTAACTACGCTTTCTTAGGCCCATGGGGCCAAATTAAACTTAATTAGGTCCATTTAAGAACTACCCATATTAAATTTAAACAAAACAAAATTTTATTTAAATTTAATTAAATTTGTCACACCCTACCCCTCCGTAAGATGCGGCATGATCCCGTAATATACTTAATAAATTATTGTACTTTGCCTACCGATAATCTATTAAATATACTATAAGGGATTCTGACAAAACAATTCATTTTTCAGTTAGGCTTGGCGTTAAAAATTTTGTTAGTATGCCCTAGAGCATATCATGTAGTATGTATCTTATACATATTTTTTATTAATAAAAGGCATTTCCACTTTCCGTTTACATAAGATATTTATGTGTAATAGAAAAGGTCCATTGATATTTTGTTAGAAATTCTATTCTTAAATTGTTAAGAATATGAGTGACAGTATTCTAGTACAAAGTATCACAAATAGGTTCACAATCGAGGATACTTCAAAATAAGGACATGAATTATCCAGAAAGATTGTATTCATGTTTGTTACCAAGTTATTTATATGAGATATAAATAAGATGGAATGGTGAGTCTCATGCCATATAACAAACATGATAGGTACTTATAAATGATAAGTAGGCCGAACCAGTGACACTTATGACAAGCACATGGAGTTTACTCTTGTCAATGTTTTGTCATAAATCATATCAGTGGATATAATCTTTAGACCTGAGATAGCACAGTTATCTTGTATATAGGTAGCTTGAGTTTGATACTGCTTTCATACTTGTACTGTGTATGGGTATATGGGCATCTGTTGGCTCCTACTAGTTATATATGGAGGTAGGTGTTGATCAAGATGGAATCTGTTCCTATAAGTAAAAAAGATAAAATCCTATGTTCATTTAGTTGTTCTTGATGTTTCAAGTTTCTGGCCAGGACAGTCAGAAAAGAGTTTCTAATGAGAAAATCTTTTTAATCAAGAACTGGAATTAAAAGAGAACAGAATATTCATAGCAAAGAGAGTTTGACATGCACCATGACTCCAGCTTGAGTTGGGATTTTGTAACAGAGAGATTTTAGTGCATGGTAACATATGATTATAGGGTTCATTTAAGGTAAACCTTATTACTAATTGGGTGGCCATGGCATGCTATACTAGGTGTTAACCATGGTCTATGAGGTTCATGAAATGATTTAGAGAAATCATTTATGGTAAGAAAGAGTTCTGATGATATTAAGAGTTGATATCATGTCTCATTGCCAATTAGTGATGAGCCTAGTAACTCACACACATACACAAGTTATCACCTATTTAAATATGATTTAATTAATTAATTAAAGAGTTTAATTGATTAATTAAATAGGTTTGGTTTGCAATTAAATTGGAAAGTCCCTAGCATGACTTGAAACCAAATCTAGATTATTGGATGTGTAGTATAAATTAAATTTATATTTAAAGTGTTTAAATATGAATTTAATTAATGAGAAATTAATTAATAGAGATTAATTAATTAATTTATATTTGATATAAATTAATTAGAAGAAGAAAAATAATTATTTTGGGTTAAGAATTCAAAATTAAGACACAGGGGCATTTTGGTCATTTCATAGTGTGACACGTGGCACCATGAGATGGTGACACATAGGATTACACATAAGCTTGCTCAATGTTTTTTAATCATGTAAGATGATTAAAATCAAGATTAAATATAGGTTTGACACATGGCACAATGTGATTGGGTCACTTAAACCTAGAGCTAATCAGAGGGTGACATGTGGCAAGGGTTTAATGTGTTAACCTAGCTATATAAGTGTTGTTATGAAAAAGAAAAACAACCAGCAGCCACTCCTCTCCTTTGTCACGCCATTTTGAGGCTTTCCATCTATTCTTCTTCATCTCTCATCAATTCAAAGAGATTAGCCATCAATCTCTTGAATTAAGAACACTAGAAATTATTTCTAGTGTCCTGTTTACATCTCTAATCTCTTAAAAGGCAGAACTTGAATTTCTAATTAATAGAAAAAGCTTTAAAAACTATTCAACTGCTACCATAGGTGTTCTTGGTGTGGACAAGCTAGAGGGACAATATTTGCTGTCCTGAAGACAAATCTCAAAGGCGCAGACACACTGCAGTGCATCAAGAGGTTAGTGTAATCGTTCTTTATTTAATCTAGGGTTCTAAAATTAATCTGATTAATTTTAAAATCTTAAATGGCAAATACAGATCTAAAAACATATTAAAAGACTTTTAATATGTTGTTTATTATTGAAATCAAATAGATAAAAATAAATCTTGCATAATGCATGTGACCCTAGGTGAAAATTTTTGAATTCAATGGTATAAACTTGTGTTTTTCACGCTTCCGTTCTTTCAATTTGTATTAGAGCCACTATATTTGCCATTTAGATTGATGTTTATATGATTTAATTGTGTGTTTGATCATGAGATCAAAAGTTCATTGCTGGTTGTAAAGCCAAGGTGGCGGCACAAATGATGAACACCATGGTACGCATGGTTGATGCACCATAATGGTGTGCAAAGGTAAATGGATGGTGAATGTGCAATTGTTGTATGATCTAAGATCCATTTTATGTCTAATTAAATTGTTTAATTAGAATTTTATCACACAATTAAATTATAATTCAAATCAAAATTTTAAAAATTGTTTAAATGTGATTCAAATCTGAATTTTAAAAGTTGTTTGAATGTGATTCAAATATAAATTTTTAAAGTTGTTTGAATCATATTTAAATTTGATTTTTTAAAATTGATTGAATAAAATTCAGATCTTATTTTTTTAAAAAATTTTTGAATGTGATTCAAATCTAATTTTTTAAAAAATGTTTGAATGTGATTTCTGAATTTTTAAAGTTGTTTGAATGTGATTCAAATTTGAATTTTTAAATTTATTTGAATCATATTCAAATCTGGATTTTTAAGTTGAATATGAGATATTCAATTTAATTTAAGAATGTATGTTTTATTTAATTGTTAAATAGTGATATGCATGATGGATAATCATGGACTATAAAAGACCAATTTGATTGGATTTATTTCTTTTATATTTCTTTGGGATTGTAAATTAATTAATTTATTTTAATTTATTTTGGGCATGTATTATTAAGTTTGTAATAATTTTAGGCTGTAATTTCATTTATTTATATTCTTGTAAATTCGCCTTGGTATGCCAAGGATTACTATGTAATATTGGATTGCAAGAAGTTCAAGGAGGTCAAGAGCATTGGTGGGACCAATGGGAGGAATTCAAGATCAAGTGTTGATTATGTACTCCTTCAGCAACTCTTGTAAAATGAATGAATGAAATGCACCTAGGAATGCCTTGATTCAATTCTTGATGGCTCAAAATTGAATCCCTTAGAAAGTCCATGATCATACCATATTTATTGCTTATCCATGAATGCATGAGATGTATGGGAATGTATGCTATTATATGATATATGCATGCTAATTGGATAATGTGCAAAGTGAGACCTTAATAGTAATTAGAATGACCATAAAATCTTCCAAACAAATGATTAAGTTGGAAATGCTATAATTAAAGTAATTATAACATAGGCCCTCCATTGGGGCAATTATTTTAAGAAATTTTAAATAGTTGCATAAGATGCAATTAATTTAAGAGATTTTCTTAAGAATAATTGTTAAGCATGAGATGTTGTAAATATTTAAATAGTTTGGTGGCCAATATTGGATGTACCTGAGGACATTAAAATTATTAGCATAATTACTGGCTCAATGGGATCAACTTAACTAATGCAAGATAAGTCAATAATGGATGTACCAAAGATTTTGAGCATTAGGGGCTAAGTAAAGGATTGAACCTCACATGAGATGTGATGGGCAAGGAGTTGCTCACTTATAGTTTATTGTAATTCCAATAATGGATGTACCTGAGGATGATTAATAGAATTATAAGAATTCAATCACCCACTAGAAATCTATCCAACTAGGATTTCCGTTTTCTACTTTGGAAGTGTAGGATTCGCTAAGTTAGTGGGAGGACCAATTTGATTAAAAGACCATAATTATTTTTGGTTAATTACGTGATACATTTACTAATTAATCTAGTTATTTATGCAATTAATTTTCTGATAAATTGGAGACCAGATCAGAAAAAGGTCGATTTGTTGGATATCCAAAAGATAGTTTTAGATATTATTTTTATTTGCCTACTTCACAAAAGGTTGTGATAAGTAGAGATGCCACATTTCTTAAACAACAGTTTGTTCAAGAAGGAGGCAAAGGAAGGCAAATAGAGTTAGAATTGAAGAATTCTGACCAACCAACAGATCAGATGGATATAGATCCATCTAGTCAACCTATACCCGTTGATGAAACATCTATAGCTGTTCCTCGTAGAACAACCAGGGTATCTCACCCGTTAGTGAGATATGGTTTTTTGCATGAAGAAGAACAATAATTGTCTACTCATGAAGAAATAGATCATGGAGATGATCCACTTACTTATGAAGAAGCTATATCAGATATAGACTCTTCAAAATGGATTGAAGCTATGAAATTCGAGATTGATTCCATGTATAAGAATCAAGTTTGGGATCTTATTGACCCACCTGAAGGTATTGTACCTATAGGGAACAAATGGGTTTTCAAGAAGAAAATTGGTTCTGATCGAAAGGTAGAGACCTATCAGGCAAGGCCAGTAGCAAAAGGGTTTCGCCAAAGGCAAGGAATCGACTATGAGGAGACTTTCTCGCCTGTTGCCATGCTTAAATCAATTAGGATTTTATTAGCAATAGCTGCATACTATGATTATGAGATTTGGCAGATGGATGTCAAAACAGCTTTTCTCAATGGATACATTGAAGAAAACATTTTCATGGAACAACCTAGGGGTTTTGAATCCCAAGATGTTTCCAAGTTATGCAAGCTAAAGCAATCCATTTATGGGTTGAAACAAGCTTCAAGGAGTTGGAACATCTGTTTTAATGAAGCCATTAAATCCTTTGGTTTAATAAAAAATGAGGATGAGCCATGTGTATATAAGAAGGTTAGTAACAGTGCTCTCACTTTCCTTGTCTTATATGTGGATGACATACTGTTGATGGGTAATGATACAGGTATGTTGACAACTATAAAGGTATGGTTGTCAAATACATTCTCCATGAAAGACTTAGGGGAGGCAACCTATATTCTTAGGATTCGCATTTATAGAGATAGAGCGAAAAGAATAATTGATTTATCCCAAAGTCTATACTTGGAAAAGGTGTTAAAGAGGTTTAACATGGTTGATTCCAAGAGAGGATTGTTACCAGTGAGACATGGTATCCACCTTTCTAAAGAGATGTCTCCAAAGACACCTGAAGAAATAGATAAGATGGCCAGGATTCCATATGCTTCGGCTTTTGGAAGTTTAATACATGCAATGATGTGTACTAGGCTGAATATCGCATAAGCTGTTAGTTTGACAAGCAGGTATCAATCCAATCAAGGTTTGGAACACTGGATAGCTGTCAAGAATATCCTTAAGTACTTGAGAAGAACTAAGGATTTATTCTTGATTTATGGAGGTGGAGACTTGCAATTGGATGGTTATACTAATTCTGATTTCCAATCAGATATCGATGATAGAAAGTCTACCTCTGGATATGTGTTCATTTGTAATGGAGGTGCAGTCAGTTGGAAGAGTTCCAAACAGAGCACGACGCAGATTCCACTACAGAGGCTGAGTATATTGCTACATCAGATGCTGCAAAGGAAGCTGTTTGGATAAAGAAGTTCGTGACAGAACTTACAGTAGTTCCTTCCATTGAGTTAGCAGTTCCACTACACTGTGACAACAATGGAGCAGTCATACAGGCTAAGGAACCAAGGTCTCACCCAAAATCCAAAAACATAAAAAGGCACTACCATATTATCAGAGATATAGTTGGGCAAGGCGACATAGCCATGCAGAAAAATAACATCAGCTGAAAAATCCAGCTGATCCATTCACTAAGCTTTTGTCACAAGCTCAGTTAGACCAACATCTTGAGAAGATGGGTCTAAGGTATTATAATGAATGGCTCTAGTGCTAGTGAGAGATTATTAGTAGTATGCCCTAGAGCATATCATTTAGTATTTATCTTGTACATATTTTTATTAATAAAAGGCATTTCCACTTTTCCATTTACATAAGATATTTATGTGTAATAGAAAAGGTCCATTGATATTTTGTTAGAAATTCTTTTCTTAAGTTGTTAAGAATATGAGTGACAGTATTTCTAGTACAAAGTATCATAAATAGGTTCACAATCGAGGATACTTCATACTAAGGACATAACTTATCTAGAAAGATTGTATTCATGTTTGTTACCAAGTTATTTATATGAGATATAAATAAGATGGAATGGTGAGTCTCATGCCATATAACAAACATGATAGGCACTTATAAATGATAAGTAGGCCGAACCAGTGACACTTATGACAAGCACATGGAGCTTACCCTTGTCAATGTTTTTTCATAAATCATATCAGTGCATATAATCTTTAGACCTGAGATAGCACAGTTATCTTGTATATAGGTAGTTTGAGTTTGATACTGCTTTCATACTTGTACTGTGTATGGGTATATGGGCATCTGTTGGCTCCTACTAGTTATATATGGAGGTAGGTGTTGATCAAGATGGAATCTGTTCCTCTAAGTAAATAGAGATAAAATCCTATGTTCATTTAATTGTTCTTAATGTTTCAAGTTCCTGGCCAGGACAGTCAGAAAAGAGTTTCTGATGAGAAAATCATTTTAATCAAGAAATGGAATTAAAAGAGAACATAATATTCATAGAAAATAGAGTTTGACATAAACCATGACTCCAGCTTGAGTTGGGATTTTGTAACAGAGAGATTCTAGTGCATGGTAACATATGATTATAGGTTCATTTAAGGTAAACCTTATTACTAATTGGGTGGCTATGGCATGCTATACTAGGTGTTAACCATGGTCTATGAGGTTCATAAAATGATTTAGAGAAATCATTTATGGTAAGAAAGAGTTCTGATGATATTAAGAGTTAATATCATGTCTCATTGCCAATTAGTGGTGAGCCTAGTAAGTCACACACATACACAAGTTATCACCTATTTAAATATAATTTAATTAATTAATTAAAGATTTTAATTGATTAATTAAATAGGTTTGATTTGTAATTAAATTGCAAAGTCCCTAGCATGACTTAAAACCAAATCTAGATTATTGGACGTGTAGTATAAATTAAATTTATATTTAAAGTGTTTAAATATGAATTTAATTAATGAGAAATTAATTAATAGAGATCAATTAATTAATTTATATTTGATATAAATTAATTAGAAGAAGAAAAATAATTATTTTGGGTTAAGAACTCAAAATTAAGACACAGGGGCATTTTGGTCATTTCATAGTGTGACACGTGGCACCATGAGATGGTGACACATGGGATTACACATAAGCTTGCCCGATGTTTTTTAATCATGTAAGATGATTAAAATCAAGATTAAATATAGGTTTGATACTTGGCACAATGTGATTGGGTCACTTAAACCTAGAGCTAATCAAAGGGTGACATGTGGCAAGGGTTTAATGTGTTAACCTAGCTATATAAGTGTTGTTATGAAAAAGAAAAACAACTAGCAGCCACTCCTCTCCTTTGTCACGTTATTTTGAGGCTTTCCATCTATTCTTCTTCATCTCTCATTAATTCAAAGAGATTAGCCATCAATCTCTTGAATTAAGAATACTAGAAATTGTTTCTAGTGTCATGATTACATCTCTAATCTCTTAAAAGGCAGAACTTGAATTTCTAATTAATAGAAAAAGCTTTAGAAACTGTTCAAGGGCTGCCATGGGTGCTCTTGGTGTGGACAAGCTAGAGGGACAATATTTGGTGCCCTGAAGACAAATCTCAAAGGCGCAGACACGCTGCAGTGCATCAAGAGGTTAGTGTAATCGTTCTTTATTTAATCTAGTGTTTTAAAATCAATCTGATTAATTTTAAAATCTTAAATGGCAAATACAGATCCAAAAACATATTAAAAGAGTTTTAATATGTTGTTTATCATTGAAATCAAATAGATAAAAATAAATCTTGCATGATGCATGTGATCCTAGGTGAAAATTTTTGAATTCAATGGTATAAACTTGTGTTTTTCACGCTTCCGTTCTTTCAAATTTCAATTCAGTGTTTTCAATTCAGGTATATTTGATAAAACTTATTTAGAATTAATTGGGTATTTTTGAAATTTTGTAGAAAATCTGCGTGGTGACTGTTAAAAATACCATTAAACAGTTCTTCTAACCTGTGAAATTCAATTCATAAAAATATGCCTTCCCAATTCAACACGATCAAACTCAATCAACATCAAATCATCTCATTTCATTTTCAGCAAATTTCATTATAAAGTAAATAATTCCCTTTTTACAAGACTCAAAAAGAAATTTAAATGTTTACAGTCATTCAAGTAATAAATTAATGATTACAAAAAAAAAAAATTCAAACTATTAAACTCAAAAGAAATAATATTACCATAATGTACATTTGATTAAACTCCCAAAATAATATTACAATTGTTTCTGTACAATTGCTCGAATGTAATTACATATATATAACTACATGAGTACGTCAAAACTTATTATACAAGGGTATACCTATGATATACCCGTAGACAACTTCAATTCACAGCTTCAAGTATCCTTACACAACTGCTATATCTTCTCTTTCACCTGCAACAGCGTATAAAGCTATCGCTGAGCGGTGAATTCAGTGGTGCACAACAAATAAATTAAAACTCAATATAAAGCATAATTTATCAAAACATATCAAATCACATTTTATTGAGCCAAAAAAATAATCTAATATTTATCAATCAAAACAAATCCTTTATTTTTAATCACATGTTATTTAAATCCTTCTAATTCCAGGAAATCATCATAATAAATCACAATCATTGGCTAAACATTTATCATATAATCACAGTTTATGGGTGTTGCCAAAAACCATGACACAAAATTTCACTATCAATGCAGCGTTGTACACCACGATAAAGCAAACTCCCCCAATAATCAAGGCTAAAGGGAGGAATAAAGACTAGCTAGTATATTTGAGTACTCATCCAAACTCTTCCTCAACTGGCAAGCCAGAGAGGAAGGAACTCAACCCTAACAAGTGGAGGAGATATCTCACTAGACAAGCTAATGAGAAAATAAAGCATATTGACATATCAACTGTGATTTCAAAACATATTTAAAGAAATTTCATTCTCAAAATACATTTATAAAATAAATAAACACATTCAATTATAGTAAATTCATGCACAAGGTTGGCAACACATCAAGTGTATAATTCACAATTTTCAAACAATACAATAAATTCTTAAGTACACAAAGATATTTGTATTTAAATCATACAAGGTCAATTCCACATAATTAAAGTCCATAATTGCAAAGAAAAACAAAATTCATTCATCTAAAGTTCATTCAAATAAAAATCAATTTTAAAACATAGGAAAGAGAATAGTTGTGGACAAACCTTATTTGACTTCCTTATTCTTGACTTAATCCTTCCCTTCCTTGGGAGGCTCCTTTCCAACTGAAACACATAATTAAAGTGTTTCAATAGCGTTTTAAACCATTTCTAATAATAAATCCAACAATTGAATTTTTGCATACTTAATTTTACTTATAAATTCTCCTAAGAGTTAAGTTCTTTGTATTTGGTATATTTATGGTTACTATTCATATTGCTATTAAATTGAATTTTAAAACATAAGAAAGAGAATAGTTGTGCACAAACCTTATTTGACTTCCTTATTCTTGACTTAATCCTTCCCTTCCTTTGGAGGCTCCTTTCCAACTGAAACACATAATTAAAGTGTTTCATGTGACACCCCTTACCCGTCTATAGTGTAGCCGAGTAAGTTATGCCACTCAGTGTGCCGGAGCACCAATTTATGTTTCTATTACAATTTATCCCTTTATAATTCATTTATTTTCAATTTTGATAAATCTGAATTTATCCGCATATTTTATAGAAAATCCAGTAGAGTGCCGGCTGTAAATTTGAAAAACAGTTCTTCTGAACCTGTTTAAAAATACTTCCAAAATAATTTCCAAATTCAAACTCCATTATACACATTCAAGTCAATCTCAAAATCTCAATCTCAAATCACAATACTATTTTCAAAACTTTTCTGTTCACTTTATCACTTGAAGCATATTCACAATTAATTCTCAACATTTCATTTATCAACATACATTATGCAAAAGATCTCAATAATATGAAATTTCATATATTTACATCAATGCATAATTACAGGACTTTATAGTTATAATCCAAACTAGTACAAAATGCAAAAATACAAAAGGGCCACCTATAGTCCTAATGTCCTACCATATGCAGTGCAGATGTGAGGTGACTCTGGAACCCGGATGCAGCTCCGAAGACTCACCCCGTCTGATGTCTGTTGGGCTCCCCAGCTAGGTCTCCAGTACCTGCGCGTGGTAAAAGCGACGCGCTAAGCAATTCTACTTAGTGGTGACAATATAAAATAAAATAAAATATGATAAAACAAAGAAGCAGAATGTGTGTTTACATTTTTGGTAGACTTAACTTCTGATATTATTTGCATTATTATACGATTAAAATTTTGATAAGGTTCATTAACATTGCCCGAGTAACCCATACTAATTGACTGGACTGGATAAACGGGCAAACTGCCACAGGGTACTAAGTACCTCGGACCATCACACCATCGGTCACATTGTGTCTACCAGTGTGCAACAGAACAGCTAATAAGCTGTAATAATTAGCGGGGTTAAAACCCAAGTGTAATAATTCAAATAATATAGCCAAAGGCTATTTTGTCACAGAATGGCATGAGAAGCCATGAAACACAGAATGGCATGAAGCCATATGCAGTACTACTAACAGAACCCTATTGGCATGCCAAGCTATCCAAACCAATCTTGTTAGGTATATTAGAGCATTTTACACTTTTGAGTTTTATAATTTTTGAATTTCAAGTTTTGGTGTTACTATTCACTTCATTAGTCAACCAAAATATTGACTTTTGTATAGACAATAGGTACATTAGTTTTAATATTCCCAACATACCACATTTTACATTTAAAATTTGTTATTATTGGTTGTCAATACCATTTCTAAGCTTAATGTTAATTAAGCAAAATTTTCAGTTTTCATGCTTCATCTTTACTGTTCCATTAGTCATTTTTGTAGTGAGAATTTGGCAAAATGATCAACATGAAAGTTGTTACTTATTTTGTCTAGTTGAATTTCCTTTTTGAATCACTCCATTTGGAGTTTTGTAGCTCAAGTTATGGTCCAAAAACCACAACTGGCCGGATTGAAATTTTTCTGGACTGACCATATCTATAGTGCAGTGAACAGTGACTGCAACTCACTTGTTGGATAGGTTCTGGTCATAATTTTGGTTAGGTTCCTTCATAAAAGTTGTTGGTCTATATCTCAGCTTGTTTCTGGTAAAATTTCAAGTCAATTGAACCTTTCTACATTGAGTTATGGCTAAATGAACAATGACTGTTCATTTAGTCATTCTGCAAAAACAGACAGCAGGTCACCCAGATTTGGGTAAGCTTTTGGTCCACTTGGTTTGGTTTTATGGGCATGGTTTCTTCACCAAAGTTGTGCCATTATGTGTCTAGTTTCATTTCCAATTGGCCTTGCACCAATTAAACCTTTACAATTCAAGTTATGGCTGCCCAAACCTGTTGAACTCAAGTCCAATTCTGCAGGTCACTTTCATGGCAGCCACACCAAACCCAATCCCATCACTCAACACACTTCATTTTTAATTTAAACATAACTAAATGGTCACTAATTGACTATTAAAACTTATTTTCATCATCACATGGTCAAAATCCCATTTTTCTACCCCAAACCCTAACTCACACATTACCCTTCATGCATTTTCATTGCATTTCTTCAATCCACTTAGTAAATACATATTATGGGCAGCCATGATAGTCTTTTAATTTCATTAAACTCAACACAATCAAACCCTAACCATGGCTACCAAAAATCTAGGGTTTCCATCCCAATGGTATTCAACAATTTTTCTTTGCAATTTACACATATTCAAAGTTTTTAACATGAATTTAAAGAAAAATTCATGGTTGGGTCACTAACCTCAAAGGAGTGAGATTTTCCCACTTGCTAAAGCTCTTGTTTTCCTCTTCTTTTTGTTCCCAAAAGAATCACCAAGGTGTAAGAGCAAGTTTTTGTGTTGAGAAATTTAAGTTTTAATAGATAGAAACCCAAGAAATCAAGCTTGGGTAAAGCTTAGTTATGGAGGGCAATGGTGGAGGTTTTACGTCAAGGACAAGAAGAGAGAGGAGGTCTGATCTTTCTTCTTCACTTTCTGTCCATTTAGTCTCTTTTATATACCTTCGTGACATGTGTCAACGCTTGATTGGGTTGGAGACTTTTAATGACATCCTTATGATGTCATAATTTCAATTACTTTCATTTTTCCATCCTTTTTTTGTCCAATTAATTTCAATTAAATTTTTAACAACATTTAATCATATTTTATGTTATATAAATTATTTATTTAACTGGACAAGTTGGCCCAAAAATAATCTCTGAAGATGAAATGACCAAAATGCCCTCCGTTTGGCTGAACGGGCCAAAATTGTCTTTACCGATTGAAAATTTTTTTTAAGTATTTTCTTGGCATTCTAATGCTATAAGAACCTCAATAACCCTTCTCTGGAGTCCTAAAAATGATTTTATAATTTTTCCCCTTGGTCTAGGGCTCCTGGTTGCGAGAACCGCAACTTCTCACTAGGTTACCCATCGCTAGGGCACTGGCTCATTTAACTTGGTTGTATTTTATTTCTAAAATTTTTCCTAAATTTTTCTTATTAATATTTGAGTTAATTATGGTTCCTCACTTTAGTTTAAATATTTTTCTGGGCGTTCTAGCTGTCCGGACAGACATTGGTCACCGGAACAGTAGACTATACGGATTAGCTAAAGTGAGGATATTACATTTCAATAGCCTTTCAAACCATTTCTAATAATAAATCCAACAATTGAATTTTTGCATACTTAATTTTACTTATAAATTCTCCTAAGAATTAAGTTCTTTGTATTTGGTATATTTATGGTTACTATTTACATTACTATTTATTCAAAATGTTGACTTTTTCATAATTAGTAGGTATAAAATTTTTAAACACATGATCCTACCACATTTTGGGTCACAATTTTGTTGGCATTAGTTGTCAATTGCAATTCAAGGCTTATTAGTATTAATTTCCAAAATTTCAGTTTTTGTCTCCAATGTTTACTGTTCTATTGGACCAATTTACAGTGGAAATTTGGTTAACTTTCTTCATCAAAGTTGTTCCTTAATGTCTCTACTTTAATTTTCTTTTTGAATCACTCCATTTGGAGTTTTGTAGCTCAAGTTAAGGCATTTTTACCATAACTAGCCGGATTGGTCAAATTTCAAAATTCTAGGCAACTTTTTGGTTCTGATAGTTTTGATAACCTAAATTTGGTTAGCAATTTGAATGTGTTATGGTCAGAATTTGGATTTGTGTTCTTCATGAAAATTGTTATACTATGTCTAAGCTTTCCAATGGTTAAAAAATCAGGTCATTTAAACTTCTCTACACAAAGTTATGAGCATTTGAATATGTACTATTCATTTGATCAATTCTGCCCAGAATCAGGGTAACAATTCCAGATTCAACCCAATTTTAGGCCAACTTGGAGTCACTTTTTGGGAAAGGTTCCTTTATAAAAAAAAATGTAGCATTATGACCCCAATTTCATCACCAATTGGCCTCACACCAATGGAGCAACAGAATTCAACTTATAGCCTTTTAAATGGATAGAGGTTAGGCTGTCTAGAATCCAGCAACACCATATCATAAACCATTCTCAATTCCATTCATCAATTTGCATTCATAAGCACACTAATTGACCAAAATTAAGCATCAACACATCAATTGGTCAATAATTCTCAAAATCCCCAATTTTTTCCAAAACCCTGACCACCATAAACCCTAATTCTCCTTATTTCCTAATTCACGCAAATTCACTTCACTAATCATGTTCAACGCCTCATAAAACATCACAAAGCATGTTTAATTCAAATCAAAATCATCAAATCCCTCACCCCTATAAGCTGGCCGAATTTCATCCCTCTACCAACATGCACAATTTTTTAATTTTCTAAGCAATTCTCCCTTATTCAACATTATTTCTACAAATATAAACCAATTTAGATGTAGAGAGAGACTTACCTTATATGGAGCTTTTCAATCTTCTTAATCTCTACCTATTTCTTGAAATTCTCTCTTCAAATCTTCTTATCAAGATGCAAAACCAAGTTTTTGTTCTAATATTTATGGAATTTAAGGTAAGAAGTTAAGGTTTCTTAGCTTGTAAATGGGTGTTAATGGAGGAATTTTTGAGAGAGTGAGAGACAGAGGGAAAGGGACGGTTAACATTGGAAAAAGACAATAAATTTTTTTCTTTTTAATTTGCCTTTTATTTATGTGTAATTAACCCTAGATTTTCATAGTATAAAATTATAAATTTGTTATGTCATGCGTGATGTTATAATTCACATTAACTTTTAAATTTTCTTTTCCTTTTAATTTTCTTCCATAAACCTCTTTATATTTTTTATTCTTTTCCATAATTTTAATTTTCTACATTTTAATGGACATTTAGGCTAAGAGTCACCTCTAAGGGTGAATTGACCATATTGCCCTTATCGGTCTGCTCAATTTTTCTAGTAACACTGAGTTACTTCATGAACTCTGATTCAATTATTTGGGCTTATTCTCTATTCTTTTATGTGGTTTTCACAATACCATTAGCTTTGCAATTATCTTTAGGCCTGAGGTGTCATAAGGTCCCACATGAAATTAGGGTAGCAACAGAGCTCACAGTCACTTTCTGTTTCGGTCACCCATCACCAGGACCTCGGCTCATTTAACAGATTATGCTTTGTTTTTCTTATTTTCATTTCACCTTCATATAATTTCTATTAATTTTTATTTATAGCTTTTCTAGATGGCTTAAATATGGTTCTAAACATTCTGACTATGCGGACAGACGCTAGTCACCAGAACAGTAGAATGTATGGAACTGTCCAATGTGAGGGTGTTACAAAATTAATTTTCTAAAAAATATATTATTATTTTTTTTCAAGATAATGTTACAAAATTAATAATTCAACTCCATGCCTCCAATTATATCTTACAATCATATAATTTTTCATCATCTTGTTCCCCACAGCCTCAATGCACATACTCATAATAAATCACAAAATAAGGGTCTATAACTAGATACATGAAAATTAATGTATTCCCTCCTCCCTTCACCAATTTTTGTTTTTTTGGAAAAGGAATGGCATAGAAGTTGTCTAGGCAATTGCTAAACCATTTAAAGCTCATTCAAATGTAGTGGAGGCCTAGTATTATGTTGTAGATGTGAGCCCTATCCAATTCCTTAAGAAGAAGTCTCATTATAAAACTAGTGGGGCACCAACTTATAACTCCCTTAGGGAAAGTCATGTTGTGTATGCAAAATCCACAATAGCTCCTAACCTTGCCTCACCTAAAGAAAAGGAGCAAAAAGGGGAATTAGAGAAGTTAATAGAGAAAGTTAAAGGATCACTTGCAATTGTGCCTTGCAAATAGTAGATGGTGAGCCCGTCATTAAGGAGCTCCTTGATGACTAGCAGACATACATAAGAGGAAATAATAGTAGCTGCAGTTGCCATTTCTAAATTATAAATGCAATAACTCCTTTACATAATGGAGATTGAGCAGACCTATTTATTGGTTTTACAACACCGCAAGTGCACAGATCACAAATAAGTAATACAGTAGTAAGTAGAGTATCATTTCTGTGAAAAATTTATTAGGCATAAGTACTAAGATAAATAGTAATTTTAACTATTTAAACTACCAAAGTTATGGAAAAATTAAATCTAAACTACTGCTGAGAATATTGAGAAACAATAGAGAATGAAGCTAAGATTTTAATTTAAAAGATTTTATGAGAGATACAATTTCATAATTAAGATTTCACACTTTAATCCTGTTATGACTTTAAACTTCTTTATTCAATGGATTGAGGATTGTTACTTTGATGAAAACTAATCCTAAAGTATCTTAGGCCCCCTTTCAAGACACCAAGGATGTATTTTAATTAATCTGAACCCTACTTTTATGGTGATCAATCTTAATTAAAACACTTTAAGATATTTGATTAATTGTGAAATTCCATAAAGGATGTCAGCCTATTTCTAGGACAGATTTTTTAGGTTCAAAATCCTTATTTCCAATATTAATCTTCACCATTCAGTTCTTCAATTAGTATGTTATATCATGGCTAAGTGGGTACCAACACATAGCATGCATTAAGAACACAAAAATATTGACTTAAAGCACAAGGTTCAATTCCATTAAATAAAACTTACTATATATCCATAACATAAATTAAAAGAGCTACTCTCCTAATTCTAGAATTAAAGAAACTACTCACTCATGGTGAGTTCAACAAACATATTATAACTAAAGTAAAATAACATAAAAGCAATCTAAAGAATCAAAATAAAAGAACCGCGAAAAAAAATTCTACAACTTTGGACTTGTGAAGTTTCGGCTGAGGGATCTCCTCCTTAATGCTGATTTAGTTCTCCTTCAAACAACTTGGAAAACTATGTTTGCTATAATAAAACTAAATTAAAAAGGGCTTCTCTTGATGGCATCTCCTTCCTACTTTCAGTCTTTTGGTATTTATATTAGGTGCCTTAGGTTTATGTCTCATTTGGGACCTTTTTTTTATGTCCCTTTTTATCCTCTCCTCTAAACTCATTATTTTTAATGGGTTGGAATGGTTAATTTTTCATTGTTTTTAATTACGTGCTTACACATTCTCTTGAGTTTTACACCCTTTTTCCATATTTTCTTTAGTACCTAGTATACTTTTACTTATGCATTTAGCTTCCTCAAAGGGTAAGGTAGGTGTTTAGATTAAAGGCTAGGTAAATAATATGGGTAAAAAAGGAAATTCATATAGGTAAAACTATAAGTTCAAGTTGGCTACAAGGGATATATATTTTAATTAAGGGTGGTTAAGGCTTAATGGAGTTATGAACAAAAAATGCCTTAATCATCTCTTCATCAAGCATATGCTAGGATTTTGCCTCGATAGATCCAAAAGACTTGTTCTAGGTTTGGTAAGGCCTTTTTAGGTTTGTTTTTATTTCAAAAATTTTCTCTCAATTCTGCAAGTTCAATATAACAAACTAATAACTGTGAAGGGGTTTAACAAGCTTAACTCCATTTAGGTAATTAAAATTTTCACCAACAACATATTGAAGTCTTTTTGCCTATTAGTTCATATTCATTCCTCTTTTCCAGAGAGTCCAATCATTAGCTTGTTAAGGTTTTAGTTATAATTTTAAGTTTAAAAGCCTTTGAAAAAGTTTAAAATTTGAAAAAAAAAAATTTGGATTTTTGATACACAAATATAATATAGATATAATAAGGTAATGTAAAATGAAATGCAATGTATGAATGCAATGCATGAGTGTACCCTCAAACTCAAATCTAACATTGTCCTCAGTGGCAATAAAATATGCAAATGAATTAAAGATAAGGCAATAAGCACATAGAAAAAGCATATTATGGATTAAGGCAAAGTAGAATAAACATAGAGAGCATAGTATGAACAAAATGGACCTATCTACCTAGGTAGTGACTAGGACTAAGGCCTATGCCTGTGTTGTACATCAAAAAGGTGTCCTATATCTAGAAGGTTTCTGATGGTCAGAAAGGTGCCTCTGCATCTTGCCTCTCAAGGATCATGTCCAGCTTATTGTGGGCCTCCTGGAGACTATCCTCTAGTGCTCGCATTTTATCTGTGATGGTGGTCTCCAGAGTCCTTATCTTGGTTATAAGAGTTGTCTCTATCCTCTGCAGATATGTAAACACAGGGTCTGCAGATATGGAGGGACTCTAGCTAGTGATCCTTGGAGAAGGATATCTTATTCCTTTTATTGCTATTCTTTCCTATATTCTTATGCCTTGGAGGACTCCCCTAGTTCTGCTCCTGTTGGTTCTCTCCTAGGGATGATGTTCCCCTCTGCATTAATTAAAAGGCATGTATCCCTAACTTTTTTGCATATCCCCATAGATATGCAGATAGTTTGGTCTATCCTGGTGGTACCAGAGATGGGGCACAGCCTAACATGTGTTGGCACAAACCCATAATGTAGAGCAATCATACTAATGAGGCCCCCCAATACAATGTGCCCGGTGGCTTGGTGAGACATCCTCCTCAAGTGGTTGCATAGGAAATACTTAGTGCTACATCTCTATCCTATCAGCTTGCGCCACAGGAAGAATAATTCATTAGCGTTTACCATGCCTAGGTTATCACCATGGCCCATTATAATGTGGGCTACAAACCTATGCATATGCCTCAGTATGGGGCTCATCAATCTAGAGGATTTGGATCTACTGGAGTTGTATATTTTAGTGTTTGGCACAATGGTCTTCCAAAGCTCAATGCTGTCATATACAAGCCTGTTGTGAGGGATCTCTTGGAGTCCCTCGTTATCAAATTCAAAGACAGCATTGAACTCATCCATATTCATGACTCAATCAACATCGAGGAGCCTAAACTTGATCCTGCCTCTATCTCCCCTATTAGTAGCCTAAAATGTGGCTTTGAAATTGCTCTGGAACTCTAGGGTTGCATCCTTATATGCCAGATACTGTAATTGGGTGAATCTAATCCACCTAATATTGTCTAGGAGCCTATCTATTTCATCTTTCAATCCCAGTTGCTCCAAAAATGTTGTATCCATATATTTAGTTAATATAATCTTCCTATTATTGATCCTAGTGCAGATGTCCCTGTGCTCTACATTTATAAATGGCCAGGCTATGGAAAATCGGGTTATGGTGGTGGTTGGGGTTGGGGTTGGGGTTGTGACTAGGGTTGGGGTTATGATTGAGTCTCTTCTTGCTTTGCCTGTCTAGTTCTTGGTCTTTAGGGTGGAGATTGTGAGTCATCTCCCCCCCTAGAAGAAGAATCAACTCTTCTTGCAAGTCTCTTTGTAGGAGCCATTGAAGAAAGATAAGGGAAGGGTTAGGGTTTTAGAGAATCAAAACTGAGAGGAAGTTTTTGGAAGGGATTCTTGGAGAGGAAGACTTTGAGAGAGTTTGAAAGGGTTTTGTAATGGGTGGGGGGCTATTTAAAGGTATGGGTGTGCCTTTTGGATTTCCATTTCATGCCTCTTCACTGTCGATGCTACGAAGGATCACACGGGTTCATGTATCACTACACAGGACCGACCCAAGTAATCTTCTGTCTCTTTTTTTTTAGGCATATTGGTAGGTTACATGGGCCATGTACCACTACACAGGTCAGACCCGTGTAACTTTCTGCCTTAATTTTCCTTTCTCTATTAGCCCCTTCGTCTTTACACGGGGCCAGGTATAAGTACATGGGGCACCCTTATGTATGTTTTTATCTTATTTTGTCCCATTCCTCTTTGTCCTATTTAGTTACATGGGTTGTGTAAATTTACATGGTTGCCCTATTCAACCCTCTGGAGTGTTTTTATGTGTGAATTTCTGGGTCCAGAAGGTTACACGGGTTAGACTCATGTAACTTTCTAGGCCAAATTTTTCTTAGTGTTTTTGAGTGCTTTCTTTACCTACCTTTCCAAGTTTTGATGCTAATATGTTTTTTTAGTTATATAAATGAGATGCACATGAAAACTAGCAAACAAAAATATTTCCCGAGTTTTGTGATTTTTTTTCTTGTGTGGTTTTGAATTGATGATTCCATCTCGCCCTTTTTTTTTTCTGCTTCTTGCTTCTACTAATATATTCAAAGTGAGGGTTTGGGGTTCCTATAAAACTTAAGAACTATGATAAAGTAAACAAAATAAAATTAACTATAAGAAAAATTAAAGTCTTGGGTTACCTCCCAAGGAGCACCTATTTATAGTCTTTTAGCTTAACTTTTCCTCGTAGTTCATGGTTATGCTAGAGGGTTGCTAAAGGATTGTGTAGCTCTTTTTTCTATTGGTTTTCCTAAGAAGTATGGCTTTAGCCTCAACCCATTGACCTTGAAGGTTCCTGAGGTCTCACTCCACATTTCTACTGCTCCATGTGAGAAAACTTGTATAACCTTGAAGGGTCTAGACCACTTTAACCTTAGCTTTCCTGGGAATAGCTTTAGTCTAGACTTGAAGAGGAAGACAAGATCTCCTTCCTTGATTTCTCTTCTTATTATGTGCTTGGCATGCCAGCTTTTGGTCCTTCCTTTGAAGATTTTTATATTTTCATAGGCATCTTGCCTAATCTCTTCCAATTCATTGAGCTATAGAAGTCTCTTTTCTCTAGCAGTTTTTAGATTGAAGTTCAGGGTTTGGATTGCCTAATAGGCTTTTTATTTTAGCTTGACGAGTAGGTGGCATGATTTCTCATAAACTAAGTGAAAGGGAGTTGTTCCAATGGGAGTTTTAAAGACATTGTGATAGGCCCATAATGCATCGTCTAGTTTCAAAGACCAGTCCTTCCTTGAGCAATTGATCATTTTCTCAAGGATCCTCTTTAATTCCCCATTTGAAATTTTCACCTGTTCACTTATTTAAGGGTGGTAAGGTGTTGCCACTTTGTGTGCCACTCCATACTTCTTTAATAATGTTTTAAACTGGTCATTGTAGAAGTGACTTCCCCTATCACTAATGATTGCCCTTGGTGTGCCACATCTTGTCAAGATGTACTTCTTTAGGAACATGATCACTACTCTTGTAACACCCCTATTTGTATAGCCTGGTATATTTTACTATTCTGGTGACCGGTGTCGGTCCGGATAATTAAGAGGATTAGAACCACATCTAAGACAACTAGATGAGCCCTAATCACAAATAATTAGTAATTGTCAATTAGTTAAGTATAAATAAGAAAAAACAGAACATAAGAAGTTAAACGAGTCGAGAGTCACAGCGATGGGTGACCTTCTCGGGAAGGATTACGAAGTCAATTTAAACTCAAATTTCGAACCGTAAAATGTGACACCGCAGTCCTTAGGACTATTACGAACACAGTGGAAAAGAGAAATCACAAAAAAGAATTGTTAAGCCAGTCAAATAATTAAGTTAGGGATCCGAAAGAAATATCGAATTATTTGCAAACCGGGTCAAACCGGCGAGGGGCAATTTAGTCAATTGACCCCGAGAGCTGAGTCCTGACCTAACTGTCAAATAAAATCAAAGAAAAGAAAATCTCAGAATTGGGAATTAAATTAAAGAACTAATTGAAAAATAAGTAGAAAAAAAAAGAAAGAAAAAGTGAAAAAGGTGATGACATCATGCATGACCTCATGCATGATGCGATAAATATATAATTAATAAATTTAATTAATTTGATTCTTTGGTCTTCTATAAGACTAAAATCATAAAGAAAAGAAAAAAAAATAAACAAAAAAAAATCATCTTCTTCCTCAACTTCCGTCTCTCTCTCTCTCACCCTCTCCCTCATAAAACACTCCATGCAAGCTCATTTTTGAGCTTGAAGAAATCAAACTTTAGCCATAGAAATTGTAAGCCCCTTAATTAAAACTTGTTTTGACAACTAGAAGAGGAGATTGAGCAAGAAAGAAAAAATAAAAGAAGGAAGAAATTGGGTTATTGAACTTCAAAGTTGAGGTAAGCAATTTACTTTGGAATTTTGAGTTTAATACATGTGTTTATGATTGAATGAACTTGGAAATATGCTTAAATGAAAAGAAAATTTTTGTTGAGGGACCAAAGTTGAATTTCAGCCAGCTAGGGTTTGATGGTGTATACATTTGTTTTGATTGAATTAGTAGAGTAGGTAAGCTTGAATGGGTTAAGGAAGCATGTTTATAGGTGTTTAATTAGCTAAATGCAACAAATGGCATGAACTAGGGTTTTGGCATCTAGGGTTTTGGAGCAAAAAATGTGAAAATTAGTCAAATGGTGTGTTTGACCTTGTTTGAGATGAAAAATGGTCATTTGTAACCAATTGAGATGTGTTGGAAGTGTTAGAAGTGAGTTTAAATTCGGATTGAAAATGGCCACGCTATAGGCAGCAAGACCAATGTCCCTTTGAGGGACCAAAACTGAAAATTTACAAGTCCAATCGGTATGAGACCAATTGGGAATGAAAATAGACACAAAATGGAACATTTTTCATTTAGGAATCATGCCCAAAAAGTGACCAATACCTAGTGAACAAATTGACCCAATCCGGATTTATGCAGTCTGACCTATACAAAAATGACCAAATGAACAGTATTTATTCATTTGGCCATAACTTGGGCTAGGCAGGTCTAAATGATCTAAAATTTTACTAGTGAAAATCTGAGATATAGATCTAAAACTTTCATGAAGAACACAAATCCAAATTATGCCCTTAACCATGTCATTTAGTCACCCAAAATTGGTGACCTAAAACTGCCAGAACCAGAATTTTCCCAAAAATATGGGTTAAGTCCAATCCAGCAGCCATGATACAAATGGCTATAACTTGAGGTACAAAACTCCAATTGGAGTGATTCAAAAAGGAAAATAAAGTTAAGACAATAGGGAACATTTTCTATGAATAAAATTTTGCCAAATTCTAATAGTAAAATGACTAATAGAATAGTGCAACATAAGACACCCAAAACTGAAAATTTGTAAATTTGCCTAAAAGACTTAGAATTTGAGTAAACAACCAAAACCAACAAATTTAGTAGCCAAAATGTCGTATGTGGGTGAAGTTGGGATTCCCATACCTATTAAGTCTTAGAAAGTCAACAAATTGACTTGAATAGTATCGTGAATAGTAACCCGAAAACACAAATTTTAAAGAATGTCAAGTTTAGCACATTAGAGCTAGGTAAAAGTGAATTTAAATTTATTTTTGAATTTATGCTAAGTTATGATACTGAAACACTGTGAAACTGTGTGTTTTAGTGGAAAAGAATACCGGGAAGGAACCCGAGGTGTCGAGTCAAGGCCAAAAGGTGACTCACATAAGGTTTGTGCTCAATGTAGAATTTCTATAAATTTCTTTTGCATATTGTTTTTAAATAATTTGAAATATTGAATTGTGACATTATTGTGACGAAATATTTATTATGCTTTTGATTTAAATTGTTGAAAGTTATTTGTGTATATTTTAGATGGCATAAATGTTTAGTAAATTGTTAAGATAAGTTTTGAAACCACAGTGTCATGACCATATATTTGAATACCTCACTAGCATGACTAATGGGGGAAATCAGTTTTAAATTTTGATTCCTTCTCTGGCTGAAGAGTTGAGGTGTGTGCCAGTAGAAGAAGAAAAATAATGGGTTTCCATATATTTGAGCTAGCTAGCCTTATGATGTGACTTCTCCTTAGGCTCTGACTATTGAGATTATATTTGTTTCGAATGGCATGATATAATTGTGGGTTTTATGAAATTGGTTTCGATACTTCGAAATGAAATTGTTTGGATTAAAATCTCATAATTCATGTTTTGTATTTAATTCTCATGTTTAGTCCAAATTTTGAATAAATGTGATTTAAATTCCGCATAAAGTTTATTTTAGTATGTTGTGCACCACTGAGTCCTAGTACTCAGCGATAGCTGTTATTGCTGTCGCAAATATAGAGACTAGAGGAGTAGCAGAGTGAGCTGCTGAGGATTAAGGAGCTACCTGCTTTAAAGTTATCGAGTATATTTTATACCTTGACTGTAAAAATTTATTTTGATGTATGTAATGTATGTAAAGGTATGGACATGTAAAACTGGTCTTGAGCAGTTTGTATAAAGTTTGTAATAAATTTTAGTTTGGATTTTTCCTAATGTAAATTTTTAGTATGATGTATATAAGTTGTTTTACATTTAATTACATATGAATGGAAATATTTTATTTAATTTGAATGAAAGTAATTAGTAATATTTTGGATTGTATTTGAATTGGAAATTGTGGATTTGAATTTTTGGAAGTTGATAAATGATGTTGAAATTAATTGGGATGATTGTGAATTTGAAGAAGTTGTTGAGATAAATTATTGGAGGTCCTTTTTTATAGGAATTTGAAGAACTGTTTTCTCAAAATACAGATGGCACTCTGCCGAAATTTTTATAAAATTTGCGGAAAAAAAATGGGTAAAAAATTTTAACTAGTTTTCAACTTTAATTAAATGTTTTAATATCTATTTAGAAATGCTCACCACTTATAAAAGTAAGAAAATTGTTTTAAAATCCTTTGTAGGGTACTTAATAAGTTATTGGTAGATGAAGTTCGGTAGTTCATTAGGTATTCTACGGGATCATATTATGCCTTACAGAGGGGTAAGGTGTGACAACTCTGGCATCATTTGTTGGTGTGACTGTTGCTTTTATCCATTTTGATACATACTCTACACCAGTAAGGATGAACTTGTTGCCAAATGAAGATGGGAATGGGCCCATAAAGTCTATGCCCTAAACATCGAATAGTTCAACTTCAAGTATGCCATGGACTGGCATCTAGTTCCTTCTTGAGATGTTTCTAGCCCTTTGACATTGATTGCATATCAGTACAAAGTGTCTCGCATCTTTAAACATGTTAGGCCAGTAGAATCACGCTGGTAAGATCTTGCTTATTATCCTTGTTATGCTTAAGTGTCATTTATAGGGTGATGAATGGCAGTGCTATAGTATACTTTCTATTTCTTTCTTTGGTATACATTTTCTTATTAACCCATCATAGCATCTCTTGAATAACAGAGGTTCTTCTAAAGTATAGTTTCTTATATTATGTAAAATTTCTTTTTCTATTGGTAGGACAAGTTGGGTGGCAAAACCCTAAACGCAAGATAGTTAACAATGTCAGCATACCATGGGGCTTCAAAGATTGTTAATAGGTGTTTATCCATAAAAGAGTCATCAATTCATAAGTTTTCAAAGCTGTCACCTATTTCTTCCTACTTGAGTCTAGAGAGGTGATTAGCTACTACATTCCTGGTTCCCTTTTTGTCTTTGATTTCAAGATCAAATTCCTACAAAAGTGGAATACACTGGATCAACCTAAGTTTTGCTTCCTTCTTATTCAAAAGGTATCGAATAGCAGTATGGTCTGTGTATATAATGACTTTTGATCCAACTAAGTAGGACCTGAACTTGTCAATTGTAAACACAACTGCAAGGAGTTCTTTCTCCATGGTTACATAGTTGACTTGTGAGTCATCAAGTGTCTTGTTAGTGTAGTAAATGGCATGGACCTTCTTGTCCTTCTTCAACTCAAGCACCACTACACAGTCACTTGCATCGCACTTTACCTCAAATGGCAGCTCCCAATCTGGTGGTTGCATAATTGGTGCAAAAATCAATGCCTTCTTTATCCTATTAAATGAAATAAGGAAACTTTCATCAAAGTCATAAGGAACATCTTGATTTAGCAACTTGGTTAAAGGCTTAGCTATTTTGCAGAAATGTTTGATGAATCTTCTGTAAAAGCCTACATGTCCCAAAAAGCTTCGCACTCATTTGACTAATAAAGGTGGTGGCATTTTCTCAATCATTTTGATTTTCGCCTTGTCCACTTCAATTCCTCTTTTTAATTCCCTTACCATGAAATGGCATTTTTCGCAATTTATTTCCAAGTTTAACTCCTCATATCTTTATAGCACTTTGGATAGATTAGCTAAACACTCATCAAAAGTGGTTCCATAAACAGAGAAATCATCCATAACTATTTCCCTTATATTTTCAATATAATTAAAAAAAATAGCCATCGTGCGTCTTTGAAAAGTAGCTAGGGTATTACAAAGATTGAAGGGCATTCTCCTATATGCAAAAGTGCCATAAGGGCATGTAAATGTGGTCTTTTCTTGGTCTTCTGGGTGAATAGGGATTTGGAAAAACCCTGAATACCAATCTAAGCAGCAGAAGTAAGAATGGTTTGCTAGCCTTTCTAGCATTTGATCTATAACTAGAAGAGAAAAGTGGTCTTTTCTAGTCGCACTGTTTAATTTTCTATAGTCAATGCACATACACCAATAAGTGACTATCTTAGTGGGGATTAGCTCATTGTTTTCATTCTTTATAACAGTTGTCCCACCTTTTTAAGCATTACATGTATGGGACTGACCTATTTACTATCAAAGATTGGGTATATAATACTTGCATCTAATAGTTTCAATATTTCATCTTTAACTACTTTTTTCATGTTAGGGTTCAGTTTCCTTTTATGTTCAATGGTAACCTTACTGTTTTCTTCTATAGGTATTATGTGCATACAAATGGAAGGGCTAATCCCTTTAAGGTCTTCTATGGTGCACCCTATAGTTTTACTATGGGTCCTAAGCTCCCTTAAAAGTTTTTCCTCCTCTATATTATTTAAGTAAGCATTTATGATAACAGGATATTTAAAGTTTAAGTCTAAGAATGCATACCTTAGAGTAGAAGGGAGAGGCTTCAGTTTTACTTGTTTTGTGTCCTCTGGTGACTCACTTTTAGGTTGCACTTCCTTTAGCTCTTCCACTTATAGTGCTTGAGCTAAGGGTAAAGGGGGTCTAGCTTCTAAGGATAGTGCATAGGCTGTAATTTCTTTATTTTCATCATCCACTATGTTGTTGTGGACTATGCATGCTTCGAGAGGATATTCAGGATTTGTCTTTTGGAATTTCTCTTCTACTAACTTGTCTATGATGTTAACCCTCAAACATTCATTAGATTCAGATTTGTGTTTCATTGTTCTAAATAGGTTGAATTCCACTTCTTGCTCTCTTATTTTGAGTTTTAACCGCCCATTTTTTTATGTCTATGATAGATCTGGCAGTTGCCAAGAAAGGCCTTCCCAAAATAATAGGAATCTGAACATCTTCCTCCATTTCCAAGACCACAAAATCTATAGGAATAAAGAATTTTCCTACTTTGATAGGGATGTTCTCCAAGATGCCAACTAGAATTTGATAGATCATTCTAACAATTATAGTGAGATAGTAGTTGGCGTGAGTTCTCCAATATTCAGCTTTTAGCATATGGATAGGGGCATTAGGATCACACTAAAACCAAAATCGCAGAGGGCCTTGTCTATGTTCATGTTTCCAATGAGGCAAGGTATGGAGAAATGATCCTTTAATTTTGGAGTCAGCTTGTTTCGCAAGATGGCACTGCATTCCTCTGTCAAAGTAACAGTCTTATAGTCCTCCAGCCTTTTTTTCTTGGACAGAATTTCCTTTAAAAATTTTGCATGGGATGGCATTTGAGACAATGCTTCGATAAAAGGAATATTTATATAAAGTTTCTGTAAAAATTTTAATCCAAACTACTTGTCTCGGTAAAAGGAATATTTATATAAAGTTTCTATAAAATTTCTAATCCAAACTACTTGTCCAACTTAGCTTTTTGAAATCTTTGAGGAAAATGTAGAGGGGGCTAGTATGGCTCAGGCAATTTCTTTTTCTTTTTCGCTTCCTTTTCCTTCTCCTCTTCAGCTTCCTTCTCTTCCCCTACTGTTTGGCTATTAGAACTTCTAGAAGTTTAACCTTTTTGCTTTTGTTTTTCTTCTGGTATTTAATCTTGTAATATTTCTCCACTCCTAAAAAAAAAAACTACCTTGCAATGTTCCTTTGGGTTCATCTCTAGTTGACTTGACAGTTTACCCATTGCTTTTCTTAAAGAACTAGCTTGCTGGGCAATCTGATTTTCAAGCATTTTATTATGGGTGGCCAACTGGTCCATTCTAGCAATTAATTATTTTATCATCTGATTCTACTGCTGTTGTGTTATTAAGAAGCTCTTCATCATAGATTCCATGGTCAAATTAGATTCTAGCTATTGAGGTTGAGAAGGTGGTGACTGCACTAAATTCTATCCTCTATTTTGAAAACCATTTGGTAGTGGTGGTCTATATCCCTGCTATTTGTTAATAGGTTGGTTTTGCTGATTCTGCGAATTGGACCATGCAAAGTTTGGGTGATTCCTCTATCCAGGGTTATAAGTGTTTGAGTATGGATTGTTGATCTACCTCTAGTTGATGTTTCCTCCATTGTTTACATAGTTCATATGTTTAACAGAAGGTTTACTATAATTACTACATTCTGAAGTTGCATGAGTTCCTCCACAGCTATTGTGGTATTGGTTGCTTAAACCTACTTCATTGGCTTATATTCTATCAAGTTTTTTTGCGAGCTGGTTGAACTGGGCATTAATCATGCTTAGGGCATCCAGTTCTAGGATCCCTGCTGTCCTCCTTGCATCTCCCCTTTCATTTGACCACTCAAAGTTGTGATAGGCAACCCTTTCTAGCAGTTCTAGAGCTTCAGTAATTGTTTTTTCCATGTGGTCTCCTCCTACTATTGAATCAATTTTACTCCTTATGGATGGTAGCAGTCCATTATAGAAGTTTTGAACTAGAAGTCAATTTTCTATGCTATGGTGTGGAAACTCCCTTTGTAGGGCTTTATATCTTTCCCATGCATCATAAAGTGATTTCCTTCCTTTTATCTGAAAGTATTCAATTCTACTTTCAGTTTTGCAGTTTTCATCGGTGGAAAGTCTCTTACTAAGAAGGCTTGTGAAAGATCCTCCCAGGTGGTGAATGTTCTAGCTGATTGAGAAAGCAGCCACCTTCTTACCTTATCTTAAAGGAAAAATGGGAATGCTATGAGTCTAATAGCTTGATAAGAGAGCCCATTCATCTTAAAATTGTCACACAAAGCAAGGAAACATTGTAAATAATAGTGTGGATCTTCTACAGGTGAGCCTCCAAATTGAGTTTGTTGAGTCATCTAAAGCCATGCCTGTAATACCCTCACTTTAGGTAGTCCATATATTCATTATTCCGATGACTAATGTCTGTTCGGACAGCTAGAATGTCTAAAACTACACTTAAACTAGAGTGAGGAAGCATAAATTAATGGAATAAATAATAAGAAAATACAAGAAAAATTAAGAGGAAATAAAAGAAATGAAATGCAACTAGGTTAAATGAGCCGAGGTTCCAGCGATGGGTGACCGTATCGGGAAGTCAATGTGTAGACGGTTGCTGACCCCAGACGCATGAGGAACTCTAGGAAATAATTTTCAGGACTTGATTAAAGATTTACTGAGGTATAAATGACATTAAAAATGTCAAAGAAAATTTAAGAAAATTTATTAATCGATAAAAACAAAAATAACTCGACAAGCATAACGAAGGGCATTTTGATCATTTCATTCTCAGAGTTGAATTTTGACCTAAATGTCAATCAAAATGAGAGAGATTAAAATGCATAAAATGAATTAAAAAAATTATGAATTTGTGTAGGAGAAAAGAAGAAAGAAATAAAATTTAAAATTTGCAGTACTACACAAGCATGACATCATAGATGATGTCATTAAAATCTTATTATTTAAACTTAAAATTCCATTAGATAAATAAGTGATATAAGATAAATTTGACAAGGAAAAATTCAGCCCCATCTTCTTCATTTTCCTCTCTCTTGGCCGGCCACCATAGTTTTTTCCTTCCATCATTTTTATCAAGCTTTAAGCTTGAAACTCTCTTCATCCACTTACCAAAACCCATAGTTCCCTTCATTAAAAATCTTTCCCACACCTTGGGAAGTCTATTGGCAACCAAGAATTTAAGGGAACTTGAAGTTTTACAAGCTTGGAAATTTCTTGAACAAGGTTAGTGCAAGATTTATCTTACCTCTCTTCTTTAATCATGCTAAGCATGTTGAAATGAGTTGTTATGATAAGAAAATTGAAGAAAATGATGAGTATTTAAGGTCAATAAATTCGACAGCCTTGGGCAACATGAGGGTTTGATAAATTCATTCATGTAAACGGTGATTAGTAGTGTTGATGAATTCTTGACTATAATGATGATTAATGATGTTGAGTGATAAAGTTACATGTATTAGGAATTGGATTGCATGTGTATGCTTGACTTTGATACTTTGAGTTAGGGTTTTAACCTAACTATTGGGGATTGTCACACCTTACCCCTCTGTAAGGCAAAACATGATCCTGTAGAATACCTAATGAACTACCGAACTTTACCTACCGATAACTCATTAAGAACCCTACAAGAGATTTTAAAATCATTTTCTTACTTTTTATAAGTGGTGAGCATTTTCTAATAGGGATTAAAACATTTTATTAGAGTTTGAAAACTAGTTAAAATTTTTATCCCTTTTTATCTTTCCATAAATTTTAGAAAAATTTCGGCAGAGTGCCATCTGCATTTTGATAAAACAGTTCTTGAAATACCTGAAAAAAAAAAAAAACACTTCCAATGATTTATCGCCTCAACTCAACAACTTCAACATCCACCACAATAAATTTCAACATCATTTCTCAAATTCCAAAATTCAAATTAATAATTTCCAATTCAATATCATCCAAATTAATACTAAGTAATTTCATTCAAATTAAAACAAAATAATTTCATTCCCAATTTCATTAAAGTTAAAACAATTTACATTCAGCAATTCAGAATTTACATTAGAAAAATCCAAATAAATATTATTACAAACTTTGTACAACTGCTCATGACCAGTTCCACATGTACATGCATTTACATACATCAAAATAATTATTACAATTAGCGTATAAAATATACCCGATAGAACTTCAGGGAAGGTGGCTCCACAATCCTCAGCAGCTCACTCTTCTGCTCCTCTAGTCTTTATATCTGTGACAGCGATAATAGCCATGGCTGACTACTATGACTCAGTGGTGCACAACATACTAAAATAACCTTTATGCAGAATTTAAATCATACTTATTCAAAAACTGAACTGAATATGAGAAATAAATACCAAACATGATTTATAAGCTTTTAATCTAAACAATTTCATTTCGAAAGTCTCAAAACAAATTTCATTAAAACACACAGTTATATCATGCCATTCGAAACAATAATCATCTCAATAGCCAGAGGCTTATGAGAAGTCACATCACAAGGCTAGCTAGCTCAAATATATGGATATCCATTCAATTTCTTCTTCTACTGGCACACACCTCAACACTTTAGCTAGAGAAGGAATCAAAATTCGAAAATAATTTCCCCCACTAGTCTTGCTAGTGAGTTATTCAAATATATGGTCATGACACTGTAGTTTCAAAACTATCTTAACAATTTATCACACATTTATTACCATTTCAAACACATACAAGTAAACTTTCAACAATTTAAGTCAAAACCATAATAAACATTTCAATACAATGAAGTCACAATTTAATGTCATAATTCGTTTAAAATAATTTGCAGAAGAAAATTTATAGAAAATTTTATGTTGTGCCCAAACCTTAAGCGAGTTGCCTCTTGGCCTTGACTCGATGCCTCGGGTTCTTTGCCGGTATTCTTTTCAACTGAAACACACAATTTCACAGTGTTTTAGTATCATAATTTATCATAAATCCAAAATGAATTCAAATCTACTTATACCTAGCTTTAATATGCTAAACATGACATTCTTTAAAATTTATATTTCGATGTTACTATTCATGATACTATTCAAGTCAATTTGTTGACTTTCTAATGCTTAATAGGTATGAAAATTTTAATTTCACCCACATATCACATTTTGATTACCTAATTTGTTAGTTTTGGTTCATTTCTCAAATCTTAGGTCTTTTAGGCACAAATTTCAAATTTTCAATTTTGGTGTCCTATTTTATACTATTCCATTGGTCATGTTGCTGTTAGAATTTGGCTAAGTTTTTTTTCATAGAAGTTGTTCCTTATTGTCTTAAATTTATTTTCCTTTTTGAATCACTCAATTTGGAGTTTTTTAGCTCAAGTTATAGCCATTTGAACATAGCTGGCCGGATTGGTCTAACCCAGATTTTCTGGGCAACTAATTTGGTTATGGCAGTTTTAGGTCACTAAATTTGGGTAGCTAAATGACTTGGTTAAAGGCACAATTTGGACTTATGTTCTTCATAAAATTGTAGGTATATGTCTCTGCTTTCTACTGATAAAATTTCAGTTCATTTGGATCTGCCTAGCCCAAGTTATGGCGAAATGAACAAATGTTCATTTGGTCATTTTTTGTACAGGTCAGTTTGCTTAATCCGAATTTGGCCAATTTGTTCACTATGCTATGGTCACTTTTTGGGCATGATTCCTAGATGAAAAATGTGCCATTTTTTGTCTAATTTCATTCCCAATTGGCCTCACACCAATTGGGTTGGTAAATTTTTAGTTTCAGTCCCTGAAAGGGACCTTGGTCATGCTACCTGCAGAATGACCATAATCAATCCGAATTCAAACTTAATTCCAACACTTCCTACACACCACAATTGGTCATACATGACTATTTTTCAACTGAAGCAAGGTCAAACACATCATTTGGCTACTTCTCACATTTTTCCTCCCAAAACCCTAGGTTCCAAAACCTTAATTTTCATGCTTAGCTCAATTGATAAAATCTAAATGCATAATTAGTACTTATACACTCATTTACACTTAACTACTTCATTATTGTATCGAAATCACTCAACTCCAGTTCACTACCTCTAGGCCGAAATTCATATATAGTCCCTCAACCATGTTTTCGTTTGGTTAGTTTCAATTTTCTCATAATTTACATACCTACACATGAAGTATATCTAGGAAAGGAAGAGTTAAACACTAACCTTTCTTTGATTTCCACCTCTACAATTTCCTCTCTTTTCTTCCTTTCTTTTCTTCCTCAACCTCCTTGCCTAGTGTAGTTTAGAAGTTTTCTTTAGGGTTTAGGGTTAAAACTTATGAGACAAAACTAAGTTGTTCAAGCTTTAAAAGCTTGTTAATGGTGGAACAATGGGGAAGAGGGAAGTCGACATTTGTGAGGGGAGAAGAAGATGATGGCTTTTTTTTTTCTTTTCCTTTTTGTGTTTTTAAATCTTAATTAATATACATTTGTCCTATAAATTTTCAATATTTAATTATTAGGTTTATTGCATCATGCATGATGTCATGCATGATGTAATAAACTTTTTCAAACATTTTTCTTTTTCTCTTTTTATTTCATTTATTTTTCTTTAGTTCTTCAATTTAATTATTGATCATGAAACTTTCTTTTCTCTGATTTTATTGGACAGTTAGGTCAGGAGTCAGCTTTAGGAGTAAATTGACTAAATTGCCCATCGACGGTTCGATTCGGTTTGCAAGTAATTCAATATTTCCTCCTGATCCCTGACCTAATTAACAATTCTTTTTCGTGATTTTCTCTTTTCCACTGTGTTCATAATAGTCCTAAGGACCGCGGCGTCACATTTTACAGTTCGAAATTTGAGTTTAAATCTACCTCGCAGTCCTTCCCGGAAAGGTCACCCATCGCTGTGACTCTCAGCTCATTTAACTTTTTGTGTTCTATTTTTCTTATTTATACTTAACCATTTGACAATTACTAATTATTGTTTTCAGGGCTTATCTAGTTGTCTTAGATGTGGTCCTAATCCCCTTAATTATCCGAACCGACATCGATCACCGGAACAGTGAAATATACCAGGCTATACAAATAGGGGTATTATAATTCTCCCCCCCCCCTTAAAATAAATTTCGTCTCGAAATTTTACCTAGTATCTGTCTCTAAACAGTTGTGGGTGCTATCTCCTCGTATCCTCCTCTCATTCCCAAGTAGCTTCTTGGCTCGAATGATGGTTCCACAGCACTTTCACAAACGGTATCTGCTTGTTCCGTAGCTGCTTCACCTCATAAGCCAGAATCTCTATGGGTTCTTCCTTATATGTGAGGTCTGGATTCACGTCAATTTCTTTTACTGGTAGTACATGAGATGGGTCTGATCGATACCTCCTTAACATAGACACATATAAGACATTATATATCTTCTCTAACTCTGGAGGTAGTGCCGAACGATATGCCAATAGACCCACTCTTTCCAGAACCTCATATGGCCTAATGAAATGAGGACTCAGTTTCCCTTTTCTGTCGAATCTCATAAGTCTCTTACAAGGGGAAACCTTGAGGAATACTTTCTCATCCACTGCATACTCAATATCCCTTCTCTTTAAATCAATATAGGACTTCTGACGGTCTGATGCAGTCTTAAGTCGATCTCTGATCACCTTGATCTTCTCCTCAGTTTGCTGAACAATTTCGGGCCCAATCATCTTCCTTTCACCTACTTCATCCCAACACAGGGGAGTTCTGCACTTTCTGCCATACAAAGCTTCATATGGAGGCATTCCAATGCTTGATTGGTAGCTATTGTTGTAAGCAAACTCAATCAAAGGCAAGTGTGTGTCCCAACTGCCCTCATACTCAATCACACAAGCCCGTAGCATGTCCTCTAAGATCTGAATTACCCTCTCAGACTAGCCATCTGTCTGTGAGTGGAATACCGTACTAAAGTTCATTCTAGTTCCTAGGGCTCTCTGAAGACTACCCCAGAATCTAGAGGTGAACCTAGGATCTCTATCAGATACGAAGGATACTGGCAATCCATGCAGTCTTACTATCTCATCAATGTACAACTTCACCAATCTTTCTAAACTGTAGTCCATCCGGACTGGTAGAAAATGAGCAGACTTAGTCAGTTTGTCAACAATGACCCATACTGCATCATGACTCTTATGTGTCCTCGGAAGTCCCATCACAAAATCCATTGTTATTCTCTCCCATTTCCATTCTAGTACTGGTAGTGGATGTAACAAACCAGCTGGTACTTGATGCTCTTCCTTCACTTGCTGATAAGTTAGGCATTTGGAAACAAATTCTGTCACATCTCTTTTAATACCCATTCACCAGTAATGCTCCTTTAGCCCCCTATACATTTTTGTGCCACCAGGGTGCATAGCAAAAGGAGACTCATGTGCTTCCTTCAAAATGATCTGTCTCAAATCAACATCATTAGGAACACACATTCTGCCCTGGTGTAGCAGTAGACCATCATCTCTAATGGAAAATTCTGGTTTCTTACCCTACCAGACTTCTTCTAACAGCTTCTGATACTTCTGATCATTCTGAGCAGCCGTTCTGATCTGATCAATTAACACTGGCTGTACATGCCATGCAATTGCTATCTACCCCTCATCATTAATCTCTAAGCTGGCATATAATGAACTCAACTCATGTACCATTGATAAAGGAGTAACCCGTAGACTTGCCATAGTCTTGCGACTTGAGGCGTCAGCCATAACATTAGCTTTCCTCAGCTGATAGTCTATCGGACAATCATAGTCCTTTATTAACTCTAACCATCTCATCTGTCTTAAATTCAACTCCTTCTGAGTGCCCAGATATTTCAAACTCTTATGATCTGTATAGATGTAGCACTTCTCCCTATACAAATAGTGTCTCTAGATCTTAAGAGCAAACACTATAGTTGCAAGCTCCAAATCATGTATTGGATAATTCCTCTCATGCGGTTTCAGCTGGCGTGATGCATAGGCAATGACATTTCAATCTTGCATCAGTACACAGCCTAACCCATTATGAAAAGCATCACTGTAAACTGTGTATTCTTTACCCAGAGTAGGTAAAGTCAAGACTGGAGCCTCAGTCAAACACCTTTTCAATTCATCAAAACTCTGCTGGCATTTGTCCGTCTACTGAAATTTCACATCTTTTCGAAGTAATTTGGTCAATGGAGATGCCAACATGGAAAATCCCTTCACAAAATGACGGTAACATCTAGCTAAACCTAGAAAACTGCGAATTTCAGTGATATTTCTGGGTGGCCTCCAATTAAGGATAGCTTTTATCTTACTTGGATCTACCTTGATGCCTTCTACTGATACTACGTGCCCCAAGAAGGATATTTCTTTCAGCCAAAACTCACACTTTGACAATTTGGCATATAGCTGTTTCTCCCTCAAAGTTTGTAGTACAATCCGTAGATGTCTATCATGCTCTTCTACACTCCTCGAATAGACCAATATATCATCTATAAATACCACAACAAAGGTATGGTCTGAAGATAGTGTTCATCAGATCCATAAAAGTAGCCGGAGCATTAGTTAACTCGAATGGCATGACCAAGAACTCATAATGTCCATAGCGGGTTCTAAAGGTAGTTTTAGGAATACTTTGCTCTTGTACTTTCAGCTGATAATAACCTGATCTCAGGTCAATTTTGGAGAACACAGCTGCACCCCTCAACTGATCAAACAAGTCATCAATGCGGGGCAATGGACATCTATTCTTTATTGTCACCTTATTCAACTGCCGGTAGTCAATACATAAGTGGAGAGTGCCATCCTTCTTCTTAACAAATAACACTGGCGCTCCCCAAGGTGACACACTAGGGCGAATAAAGCCCTTGTCAAGTAGCTCTAGCAACTGCACTTTCAACTTTTTCAATTCTGTAGGTGCCATTCTATATGGTGTTATGGAGATTGGGTCCACACTAGGCATAACATCAATCTCAAGCTGCACTTCTCTTTTTGGAGGTAATCCTAGCAATTCATCAGGAAACACATCCGGAAAGTCACATACTCTAGGAATGTCCCTTAGCGTTGGACTCCCCACTTGGGTGTCTATCACATGTGCCAAGTATGCTTCACACCCCTTTATGATCATCCTTTTGGCTAGTGCAGCTGAAATGATATTTGATGGTAGTAACTGCCTCTCCCCATGTATTACCACATCACCGTACAGAGGGACACCAAAAGTGACTGTCTTCAGTCGACAGTCAATCATAGCGTGATGCCTGGCTAACCAATCCATGACTAAGATGATATCATAATCTCTGAAGGGCATTTCAATCAAATCTGACAGAAAAACACATCCTTGGATCACCAAAGGATAGTCTCTATAGATTCTGTTGACTCGAACCTCTTGTCCTAATAGACTAGTTACTAGCACTTCAAAACCCATTTTGACACACGGAACAGCAAGTGAACTAACTATGCTAGCACTAACTTATGAGTGGGTTGAACCTGGATCAAACAACACAATACTTCTTAATCAGAGATAGAGAATGTAACGGCTACCACATCGGAAGTCTCAGCCTCTTATCGCTGTCTCATCGTATAAACCCTGGCTGAAGCACTCCCTTGTGCTGACTGGTTAACCGTACCCTGACTGCCAGAAGCATTACCTCTACCTCTTCCTCTTCCTCTGCTAACCGATTGTGAACCTCTAATAGCAGGACTCTGAACAGACCCTTCTACAGTTGTAGGAGCTGGCCCAAATCTAGGGGCACTAGTGCAGTCCTTAGCAAGATGGCCTTTGCCTCCACAGTTAAAGCAAGCTCATGTTGCCCAATAGCATTCTCTCCCATGAATCTTGCCACAAGTCTCATAGGGGCGGGCAAGTTATGAACCCCTGGTTGACTACTGACCAGATCTAGGGGGTCTCTATCCAGAGAATCTACCCCTTCCAAACTTCCACCTCGACCTCTGCTAGGTCCCCCAAATTTCTTATTCTTTCCAGAGATACCACTAGCAATTTGCTCTACTGATTTTTCACATTTATCTTTCTCTGTTTTCTCAGTCTTCTCTGATTTTTCTTTTGCTAGGGTCGCTTCTGATTCAATTCTTTCTAACTCAAGTGCCTGAGAGATGAGCTCTGAGAAGTTACTGTGTCTGAATCCCACTACTTGCATCCTCAAACTGGGCTTCAAACCAGTCTCAAATCTCTTGCACCTTTCCTTGCTGGTAGAAAGGAGACTCCCAGCATAGTGGCTTAAGCGGGAGAACTCCCTCTCATATTCTGCCACTGTTCTGTTACCTTACTTCAAACTCAGAAATTCTTATAGTTTCTGATCCACATATGCATCTGGGACGTATTTCTATCTAAACTCTCTGATGAAGTCATCCCAGGTTAGTATTGGTAGTTCAGCCAAGCTGTGGGGGATGGTCTTCCACCAATCATATGCATCCCCTTACAGTAGCGATACTGAGTACTCGAATTTTAGTTCATCTTGGCAGTGCAGCTTCTTGAACACTCTGTCCATTCTTTCCAGCCTAGTGGGTCTATTGTACCGTTAAATTTCGTGGCCCTATACTTCAATAACTTATCATATTGTCTGACTGGAGCTTGAGGTTGCACCAGAGTAGTCTGGGGTGGAGCTTGAGCAGGCATAGCCCCAGCCATTTATTGAAACATTGCTGCCATCTGCTGTGCGAACTGTGCAAGAAACTGCGGTATTTGTGGGGATGGTGCCACTGACCCACTGACATTTTATAGAGCTGGGGCTTCCCCTTGTGCCTCAGCTTCAACAGATTGCTCAACTGAGCGATCCCCTTCTTCCATATCAGTCTGGAGTAGGATATCTCCTGAACAAATAACACAAGGAGATTTCCCTCTGTTAGTTCATATTTATGATGTAATGCACTGTATGTAACGAATAAGGACATTGAACAGCTGTACTTATTAAAGAAAAGACACAAATTCACAAATCAAAACATACTTCAAAAATTTTGCTCTGATACCACTAAAACATCTCACACCTTACCCCTCTGTAAGGCATAACATGATCCCGTAGAATACCTAATGAACTATCGAACTTCACCTATGGATAACTCATTAAGTACCCTACAAGGGATTTTAAAATCATTTTCTTAGGTTTTAGAAGTGGTGAGCATTTTCTAATAAGTATTAAAACATTTTATTAGAGTTTGAAAACTAGTTAAAATTTTTGTCCCTTTTTATTTTTTAGCAAATTTTAGAAAAATTTTGGCAGAGTGCCGTCTGTATTTTGATAAAACAGTTCTTCAAATACCTGAAAAAAAAAAAAGACACTTCCAATGATTTATCTCCTCAACTCAACAACTTCAACATCCACCACAACAAATTTCAACATCATTTCTCAAATTCCAAAATTCAAATAAATAATTTCCAATTCAATATCATCCAAAATAATACTAAGTAATTTCATTCAAATTAAAACAAAATAATTTCATTCCCAATTTCATTAAAGTTAAAACAATTTACATTCAGCAATTTAGAATTTACATTAGAAAAATCCAAGCTAATATTATTACAAACTTTATACAACTGTTCATGACCAGTTCTACATGTACATACATTAAAATAATTATTACAATCAGGATATAAAATATACCCTATAGAACTTCAGGGAAGGTGGCTCCACAATCCTCAGCAGCTCACTCTGCTGCTTCTCTAGTCTCTATATCTACGACAGCAATAAGAGTCATCGCTGAGTACTATGACTCAATGGTGCACAACATACTAAAATTGTGACACCCCTTACCCATCTACATTATAGCCGAGTAAGATATGTCATACAATGTACCGGATCACCCTATTTTATTTTAATCCTTTTTATCCTTCCTTATTTATTTTTATTATAGTTATGAAGTACAATTGGTGAAGTATAATTTATTTAAGTCATTTACGGAAAACATCAATTTATTTGAGGTTCCACAAATTTTATAGAAAATCTGGCAGAGTGCTGGCTAAAAATGGAGAAAACAGTTCTTCGGAACCTGTGAAAAACACTTTCAATAATTTCCAATCATTCTCAAACTCCATCTGTATCACATCAATTTACAACAATTTCTTAACAATTCCTCCATTTGTCATTCATTCATTCCACATCATCATCATGTTCAAATCGTAAATAAATTCTCATATGTTATTTATAATCACAAGTTACAAATACTTACATTAATATAAAATTATATTACATTTGTTTCAAATATACACGATAAGATAAAAGTTTAATTACAAAATTTACAAAAATTACAAAATACAAAATGGGACTTAGTGCCCTACCAATGAACTGTAGCCTGTGAGGTGACACGGACACTAAGCAGAACTGTGAACGGCCTTACCCAATCTGTGGTCTATTGGGCTCTCTATCCAAATCTTCAGTATCTATGCGTTGCAAAAGCGACTCGCTAAGCATAAAGCTTAGTGGTGCCAATAATACAAGAAAATATAATATGCAAATAAAAGTAAAAATTTCCTAGCTATTGTGTTCATAAGAAATGAATATTTACTAACTTATTGTTTAGTCGAAAGCTAATTACATTTTATGATATTAACTTCTTCATGCATTTTGTTAATTGTTTTCTTGATGATTTTTCTTTACATTTTATTGTAATCACTCTTGATCTTTATCTTCATATTTCATTTCCTTATTTTCTTTAACAATCAGTTCAATTATAGTTATACTTTTCCATGCCCAAGTAACCTATACAAATTGACCGGACTGGATAAATGGTTAAACTAGCACTGGGTACCAGGTACCTTGCGCCGTCACACCATCGGTCTCAATGTGTCTCCCGGTGTGCAAACAGAATGGCTAATAAGCCATAAAAGTAGTAAGGCATAAAGTCAAGTATAACATCATAATCAGTATAGCCATAGGCTATCATCACAGAATGGCATGGAGCCATACATCACACGCAGTACTGCTATCAGAACCTTATTGGCATGCCAACCTATCGAAACCAATCACATTAGGCCTACTAGGGCATATTACAAAGTCATTTCTTGAATATTTGTACTTTATATGTAAGGTTACTATTCATTTCATTGGTCAACTAAAATATTGACTTTTTCATAGATAATAGGTATATTGGTTCAAATATCACCAACATACCACATTTTGCATTCCAAAGTTGTTAGCATTGGTTGCCAATTCCATTTCAAAGCTTAGTGTTAGTTATTCACAATTTTCAGATTTCAAGCATTATGTTTTCTGTTCCATTGGTCATTTGTACAGTAGGAATTTGGCAAATTTGTCTTCATGAAAGTTGTTCCTTATTGTGTCTAGTTACATTTATTTTTTTGAATCAGTCCATTTGGAGTTTTATAGCTCAAGTTATGTCCTAAACACCATAACTGGCCGAATTGCAATTTTCCAGATTTTTCTGGGCAGAACTAATTCTGTAGATTTTGTACACTGATTGCAGGTCAGTTTTTGAGCATGTTATGATTAAAATTTGGGTTTGTTTCTTCATGAAAGTTGTAGGTCTATGTCTCAGCTATCTACTGGTAAAATTTTAGGTCAATTGGACCTTTCTACACTGAGTTATGACCAAATGAATAAATACTGTTTATTTAGTCATTTTGCTAAGGCAGAATGCAAGTCACTCGGATTAGGGCAATTTTTAGGTCAACTTGGTTTAGTTTTCTGGGCAGGGTTTCTTCACAAAAGTTGTGCCATTATGTTTCTAGTTTCATGTCCAATTAGCCTTGCACCAATTGAACCTATAAAACTCCATTTATAGCTAGCCAAACCTGCTAGACTCACAACCAGTCCTGTTGGTCACCAAGGGCAGCATGCCTAAGTTCAACTCCAACATCCTTACTCACTTCAATTCCTCCTCACACACATTCAAATGGTCACTAATTGACCATTACAATGTTAAAATACCATTATATGAGCAAACCCTAATGTTGTTCAAGTGTCCACATTTTCAAGGTTTATTCATGCATCACACTTGCATTTCACTTACTCTTACATGTTCAAACACTCATCTCATGCTATGGGCAGCTCATAAACAGTTTACTTCAAGTAAATTCAACAAACCCTAACCACCCTTAAGCTGCCAAAATTGTAGGGGTGAATATACATAAGTTTTTTTTTGTTTTTCTTACAATTTCCATTTATCTCATGTTAATAAACATGAATTAAACAAGAATGGAAGGTGATTGGTCACTAACGTTGTTGGAGCTACTCCCAAGCTTGCCAAAACCTTTCTTTTTCCTCTTCAAATTGCTGTCCAAGGCTTGCTATAGTGGTCGAGACAATTTTTCATAAAGAGAAGTTAGGGTTTAGAGGTGATTTGGTGGGTTGTCTCAAGCTTGCCTTAAGCTTTCATGGAGGAATGGGTTAGGGAGAGGGAAGATGAGAAAGTCATGGCTGGAAATGGGAAAGGGAAGAAACAGATTGGTTTCTTCAATTTTTCTGCCCATTTTATGCTTTTTAAGTGGTTTATGGAAATGTGTCACAATGTGATTGGGTGGGAGTGCTTTAGTGACATCATGTGATGTCATAATTGACATTTTTTTTTATTTTCTTTTCTTTTCTTCTATACTCATTTTCAATTTAATTTTTAGCAATATTTATTTATATTTTATGTCATAATAATTATTTACTTAACCGGACAAGTCGGCCAAAAATCACCTCTGAAGGCAAAATGACCAAAATGCCCTCTGTTTGGCTTAACAGACTGAAATTGTCTGTACCAATTGAAAAATTTTTCTAAGCCTTTTCTTGGCATTCGAATGCCATAGAAACCTCAATGACTCTTCTTTGGAGTCCCAAAAATTATTTTATGAATTTTCTCCTGGGTTTAGGGCTTCTAGTTGCGAGGACCGCAACTTCCCACTGGGTTACCCATCGCTAGGGTACCGGCTCACTTAACTTGGTTGTATTTTATTTTTAACATTTTTTCTACATTTTTCTTGTTAATATTTATGGTTCCTCACTTTAGTTTAAATATTTTTCAAGACATTCTAGCTATTCGGACTGACACCGGTCACCAGAACAGTAGAATGTACGAAATGGATAAAGTGAGGGTGTTACAAAATAACCTTTATACAGAATTTAAATCATACTTATTCAAAAACTGAACTGAATATGAGAAATAAATACAAAACATGATTTATAAGCTTTTAATCCAAACAGTTTCATTTCGAAAGTCTCAAAACAAATTTCATTAAAACACACAGTTATATCATGCCATTCGAAACAATAATCATCTCAATAGCTAGAGGCTTATGAGAAGTCACATCACAAGGCTAGCTAGCTCAAATATATGGATATACATTCAATTTCTTCTTCTACTGGCACACACCTCAACACTTTAGCCAGAGAAGGAAATAAAATTCGAAACAAATTTCCCCCACTATTCATCCTAGTGAGGTATTCAAATATATGGTCATGACACTGTGGTTTCTAAACTATCTTAACAATTTATCAAACATTTATTGCAATTTCAAACACATACAAATAAACTTTCAACAATTTAAGTCAAAAGCATAAGAAACATTTAAATACAATTAAGTCACAATTTAATGTCACAATTCATTTAAAATAATTTGCAGAAGAAAATTTACAGAAAATTCTATGTTGTGCACAAACCTTAAGCGAGTCGCCTCTTGGCCTTGACTCGATGCCTCGGGTTCTTTCCTGGTATTCTTTTCAACTGAAACACACAATTTCACAGTGTTTCAGTATCATAATTTATCATAAATCCAAAATGAATTGAAATATACTTATACCTAGCTTTAATATGCTAAACTTGACGTTCTTTAAAATTTGTATTTTGGGGTTACAATTCATGGCACTATTTAAGTCAATTTGTTGACTTTCTAATACTTAATAGGTATGGAAATTCTAATTTCACCCACATACCACATTTTGATTACCTAATTTGTTGGTTTTGGTTCATTTCTCAAATCTTAAGTCTTTTTAGACACAAATTTCAAATTTTCAGTTTTTGTATCCTGTTTTGTACTATTCCATTGGTCATGTTGCTGTTAGAATTTGTCTAAGTTTTATTCATAGAAGTTTTTCCTTATTTTCTTAAATTTATTTTTCTTTTTGAATCACTCCATTTGGAGTTTTTTAACTCAAGTTATAGCCATTTGAACATGGCTGGCCGGATTGGTCTAACCTAGATTTTCTGGGCAACTAATTTGGTTCTGGCAGTTTTAGGTCACTAAATTTGGGTGGCTAAATGACTTGGTTAATGGCATAATTTGGACTTGTGTTCTTCATGAAAGTTGTTTGGCTATGTCTCATGGTAAAATTTCAGGTCATTTGGACCTGCCTAGCCCAAGTTATGGCCAAATGAACAAACACAGTTCATTAGTCATTTTTTATAGAGGTTAGTTTGCTTAATCCGGATTTGGCCAATAAGTTCACTATGGTCACTTTTTGGGCATGATTACTGAATGAAAAATGTGCCATTTTTTGTCTAGTTTCATTCCTAATTGGCCTCACACCAATTGGGTTGGTTAATTTTCAGTTTTGGTCCCTGAAAGGAATCTTGGTCATGCTGCATGCAAAATGATCATAATCAATCCGAATTCAAACTTAATTCCAACACTTCCTACACACCACAATTAGTCATACATGACCATTTTTCAACTCAAGCAAGGTCAAACACATCATTTGGCTACTTCTCACATTTTTCCTCCCAAAATCCTAGGTGCCAAAACCCTAATTTTCATGCTTAGTTTAATTGATGAAATCTAAAAGCATAATTAATACTTATTCACTCATTTACACTTAACTACTTCATTATTTGCATCAAAATCACTCAACCCTAGTTCACTAACTCTAAGCCAAAATTCATATATAGTCCCTCAACCATGTTTTTGTTTGGTTAGTTTCAATTTTCTCATAATTTACATACCTACACATGAAGTATAACTTGGAAAGGAAGAGTTAAACACTAACCTTTCTTTGATTTCCACCTCTACAATTTTCTCTCTTTTTTTCCTTTCTTTTCTTCCTCAACCTCCTTGTCTAGTGTAGTTTAGAAGTTTTCTTTAGGGTTTAGGGTTAAAACTTATGGGACAAAACTAAGTTTTTCAAGCTTTAAAAGCTTGTTAATGGTGGAAAAATGGGGAAGAGGGAAGTCGGCATTTGTGAGGGGAGAAGAAGATGATGGCTTTTTTTTCTTTTCTTTTATGTGTTTTTAAATCTTAACTAATACACATTTATCCTATAAATTTTCAATATTTAATTATTCGGTTTATTGCATCATGCATGATGTCATGCATAATGTAATAAACTTTTTCAAACTTTTTTTCCTTTTCTCTTTTTTTTCATTTATTTTTCTTTCGTTCTTCATTTTAATTCTTGATCTCAAAATTTTATTTTCTCCAATTTTATTGGACAGTTAGGTCAGGAGTTAGCTCTAGGGGTAAATTGACCAAATTGCCCCTCGCCGGTTCGATCCGGTTTGCAAGTAATTCAATATTTCCTCCGGATCCCTGACCTAATTATTTGATCTACCTAACAATTCTTTTTCGTGATTTTCTCTTTTCCACTATATTCGCAATAGTCCTAAGGACCGCGGTGTCACATTTTACTGTTAGAAATTTGAGTTTAAATCGACCTCGCAATCCTTCCCGAGAAGGTCACCCATCGCTGTGACTCTCCGCTCATTTAACTTCTTGTGTTCTATTTTTCTTATTTATACTTAACCATTTGACAATTACTAATTTTTTTTTTTCAAGGCTTATCTAGTTGTCTTAGATGTGGTTCTAATTCCCTTAGTTATCCAGACCGACACCGGTCACCGAAACAGTAAAATATACTAGGCTATGCAAATAGGGGTATTACAGGGATTTTTTGTAATTGCTAGAATTTGACTTTGTTGAGATGAGTTAATGATATTTAGAAGTGGCATGAATGTCAATTTGTAATTTGCGTGTTAAAGGAAATGAATTGGGAGTGTACATTTTCTTTGCAGGTTTGGGACTATAAATCTAATATGTGTTTTGAGCCATAACTGAATTTATGTTGCTCTAATTGGTATGAGGTTAATTGGAGGTAAAACTAGACCCAAAATACTCCATTTTTCATGGAGAAACTATGCCCAAATTTTATCTAAAAATTGACCTAATTACTATCCCAATCCGACTGACCATACAATGAACTCAGAAAAATAACCAAATGAACAATACACATTCATTTGGTTATAACTCCCACTAGACAGATCCAAATGACCTGAATTTTATATCATTGGAAAGCCTAGACATAGTACTATAACTTTCATGAAGAACATAGAGCTCAAAAATGCCTCTAACCAAACCAAATTGCTGGCCCAAGTTAAGTCACAAAACTATCCAGAACCATATTGCCCAGAAATTGCTGGACATAGGCTTACCCGACCAGTTTTGGCAAAAAGGCTATAACTTGGTCTACGAAAATCCACATGTAATGAAACTAGTGGAAAATTTTCCAGAAGACATAAATCTACAATATTGGTATTTTGACCAAAACCCAAAAATTAAGGGAACTAGGTCAATTGGATAGGTCAAATTAGTATGCAAATTCTGGAAATTACCTAAGTGACCACTTGACCCAGAACAGTCTTTTAGTCATATCTCCCACTACAAAACTCTAATTAGGATGAGTCATACAGTTCTGGAAACCTAATAAATAGGGATCCAACTTTGTTTCAGACACTTTCCTCAAATTATGAATGTAAGAATCCTAAAAGTTGAGTCAAAGGCACTGACCTGAACTGGAATCTTGTTGGCACAGGGTACATGAGTCCAGGCCAATGATTTGACCATAATTAATTCTAAAAAACATGAAAAATTGCAATTCAAACTTTTGAGTGACCATAAGACATAGGGAAACAAATTCTATGAAGAACACTAGGCCTAAATGTGGATGCAACTGTTTAATTAAATTGGTAAAATGTAACTCCAAAATCTACCTAGCTAAGGATCCAGAATTAGGAAATGAACCAATTATGGTTATTTGATCATAACTTGAGCTCTAGAAATCCAAATGACATGATTCAAAAAGGGAAAACAAAGATAAGACATATAGGAATAACTTCCATGAAGGAAGTATGGCCAAACAGTGGCCACAAATTAATCAAATTGATAGGTAAAATTAAGACATTAAAATTGAACATAAAAAAAGGTTCATAAGACAAATTATTGTATGGTAGGGTTTTAACCCTAATATGTTGCTAAACATCAAATAGGTAGGTGAGACCCACTTTTCCACTACAAATTGATGTGAAATTTCTAATAAAAAATTAATAATGCTTAATTGCCCAAAGTAAACCTAGGCTTCTGTATATAGCTTGGATTTATTGGTATACCAATTAGGGACTACAGATAGCAATACTACTTACACGAATAATCATTGACTGACAAAATATGTCTGATATGATTATTCTACAGGCTTTATGCCTGCTCGTTGGCCATTGTGGCTAATTTCATTTATAGCTTTAAAAGCCTGCTCACTGGCCTTGTGCCTAACATGACAGTTGTATACAGGGTAGACGTATGGATGTCTAACCAGTATACTCCTGTATATCCAGCCTTTATAGTCTGTTATAGGTTACTTGGGCACTGATATGATTTTAAAAAGACTGAAAATGAAATAAATGCACAGGTAAGATCCTGATAAACAAATTGATCCCAAAGTGCAGAAAATTCATAAATAACTTAGATTTTATGAAATTAAGCATAGAATAATTATTTTAATTATTTAGTTACTTTTCTTTAAATTTATGCACCACTAAGCAATTCGCTTAGCGCGTTAGTTTTCCATTGCGTAGGTACTAGAGACCAGACACAGCCGCAGCAGCAGCAATAGCAGTAGTGTTCTGATAGAGATTTGACCAGATCTGCCACAGTCCAGAGTCACCTTAGCATTTTGTATTTTATTGGTAGGGCCCATGTATTAGACTTAGTATTTTGGTTCATTGTATATAAACATCATGTAGTTATATTCTGTATTGTAAATAAAATTTATAAATTTTTGTATATGAATTTTCACATACAAGATGTAACACCCCTAAGTTTGGTAGTGCGTTCTGCTGTTCCAGTGACCAGTGCTGTCCGGACAGCTAGGATGCCTAGAACCACACTTCAATGAGAGTGAGGAGACATAAAATAATGAAATACAAGAAAAGAAAGTACAAGAAAAACAAAGGAAAAATGATAGCAAAGAAATGTGATCAAGTTAAACGAGCCGGGAAACCTAGCGATGGGTGACAGCACCGGGAAGTCACGGCGTGGACCGTTGACTAGCCCTGGACTGCGGGGAACCCTGGAAAACATTTTTAGGACTTAAAGAGAACCTTATTGAAGAATAAATATCATTAGAAAGATCAAAGAAAAATTAAATAATTAGTACAAAGAAAAGTGAGAAATCGAAAAACAGACAAAACCCGGTAATACCGAAAAATCGGGAATGCCACCCGAACAGGGGCATTATGGTCATTTGACATCCCGAAGTGTCTTTTGACCTAAATGTCCATTAAAAATAAATAATATTACACTTAGAAAATGAAATGAAAAATTTGTTTAGTGGTACCTAAAATAAATAGCCAAAAATGGAGTGGAAATGGTGTAAATAAAACATTAAACTTATAATATGGTTAAATAATGTGAGTGGGCCACTAAGGGAATAAACTAAAGACATAATGGGGCAGGTGTACACTCATCTCACCATCTGCAATTCATCTTCCTCCTTTAGATTCAAAGTGGCCGAATTCAAGAGAGAAGAGAACCACCATTGATGTTTTGCATGAGCTTCATTCTCTCCCTCCATTCCACCTCTAAACACTTAGGTTCTTTTATGAAAAATGGTCTACACATCACAAGGAAGATATTGATACTAATTTTGAGAAGTTTGGTGAAGGTTTAGCAAGTTACAAATAAAGGTAAGTTTGCATTTTTAAGAAATCCTTTGTTAAAGTTTTTATGCATGTTATGGGTATTGGTTTGGTGAAGGAAAATTTTGAGTTTGAAGGGTTATTGTTGTTGCCATTTTGGACAGCCATGGGTCACGTTTTTGATGAGGTATTTGTGTATATAATTGATGAGAAATAATGTTAATCATGGTGATTTAGTAACCTAGTGATTTAATGCATGTATATATGGTGAATGATGCACTTTGATGGGAATTGGCATATGGTACGGCAATGTGATGTTGATGAATGAATTGTGGCAGCTTGTGGACACTTGAATAATGGTGTATATTGAAGGGAGTGTGGGCAGCATATTGACCTAGAAGGATTGATGATATGTATGTCAATTTACATTGTAAAGTGTATGTAAAGTTTGTAATGTTTAGGTGTTTGTAATGGTACTTAGAAATTGTAATTGTGAATGATATTTGGTGTGTTGAGGGTGATTGGAATCTGCCCAAAATAATGCTTATGTAATGTAGAAAATGTTTTTGGTAATGTGCCAAAACAGTTTGGTAGGGTATGGAAGTAAACCTTGCAAAGGTAAGTGTGTGTTTGAAGTTGGGATGTGAATTGCATATTGAGGGCAGTGTATATTTTAGCCTATAACCTTGAATGTGTAACCTCAATTGGTATGAGACCAATTTGAGGTGAAACTAGGCACAAAATGTGCCAACTTTCATTGAGAAACCATGCCAAAATTCTGCTTGCAAGGTGACCTAAAAAAATGACCAATTCGGATTAGGTGCAATTAGGACCTGAAAAATGACCAATTGGGCAGCAGTGAGTGTTTAGGCCATAACTCACTCAAACCAGGTCCAATTGACCTGAAATTTTAACCAAGAATAGTTAAGACCCATACCTACAAGTATTATGAAGACACCAAAGCCCAGAAATGACCATAAGCAAGTCAAACAACTTGCACAAGTTCGGGTCCAAAAACTGGCCGAACCAGAGTTGACCAAATTGACCAAAAATTGACCTAATTGATACCAATTGACCAGCAATATTATAATGACCATAACTTGGTCTACTTAACTCGATTGACCTGAAATTTTGCCCGCGTGCAATAAGACATAGATCTACAAGTTTGTAGTTTTGACTGAAACCCAAAACCGAGGATCGTCCGCTAGGTCAAACCAGTGTCGGATCCAAAGAATTTGCATTAAAATGCACTAAACAAGGAAATGACTTTGGTAAAACATACCAAACCTAAAACCCTATCAAATGTGACATATTAACGACACTAAAACCTAATTTACCTAAAACGCAATGAGGGTCGGTATATTAGGTGATTAAGCGAGTAATTGAGTTCAGTGCATTATTTACCAAACACCATCGATAGAGACAATTTAAATTGGTACTGAAACACTTCGAATTGTGTTTCTCAATTAACAAGGACTCAGCAAAAAGGGAAAGAAATACTGAGTCAGGACCAGGAGACAAATATCAGAGGTTTGTGCACAACGGCTATTTCTTTTGAATTTTTCGATTGAAATGAATTATGACTATTGTACATTATTGTTTTAAATTGTGTTTGTGCACAACAACTATTTCTTTTGAATTATTTTCAATTGAAATAAATTATGACTACTTGTATATTATTGTTTTAAATTGTGGAAATGTATTTGAATGGATATTTATTGCTTGAAAAGCATTATAAATGATTTGAAACTGTGAGAAACTGTTTGAATGGTATTTGATGGATGCTTATTGATTGAAAAGCACTGTAAATGGTTTTTGTGGAAATTGAAGTGAATTACGAATTGTGTTGCCATTTTGTGAATGAGATTATAACTTTGGAAATTTATTGGATTCTTACGGATCATTTGAATAAAATGTTTGGAATTGTTTTGACTCACAATTGGTATGACACGGATACTATGTTCCTCCTCCATTAATGGGGTGAGTGTGATTATTCCTCCCTCTTTGACTTATCAGTCTGGGGTGAGTATGATTATGTTCCTCCCTCTTTGACTTCCCAGTCTGAGGTGAGTATGGATGAGTACTCATTATTATGGCTAGCTTCCTCCCTCATTGATTTCGATTATTGGGGTGAGCATGTCTTGTCGTGGTGTACAACACGGCATATATGGAAAAATTGTGTCATGGCCTAAATTGTGTTATAGATTGGCAACACTGTATTCTTCAGTTATTTGATCGAATTGTGTTATTATGTATTGTGAGATTGTGAAATTGATTTAAACTCTTATTGACATATACTGTCTATTGAATTCAACCATGATCTGACTTATTGAAAATTATTGTGATATTAACAAATGGAGTTTAAATTCTTGTTGACATTTATTGTCTTGAATTTAACTATGGTTTTAAGTATCCACTATTGATATGATTTATGAATTGTGATTTAAAATTTGTATTTGGTTAATGTTGTGCACCACTGAGACATTGTCTCAGCGATAGCTTTTATTGCTGTCGCAGGTAGAGAGACAGACAGGGCAGCAGGCTAGGCTGCTAGTATCGCCAGCGAGAGATTTTTGGGTATAGTGAGTATACCACATGTGGCATTTTGTACTATAATGTATATTCACTGTATGTATATCTTGTTCTTGGTTTTGAGCAGTTGTAAATTTAAGTTGTACAGTAAAGTTGTAAAATAATTATGAGTTATTTGGCTTGTAAAAATTGTGTTATATCTTTGTATCTTAGTCTTTGAAAATCACTGTAGATTTGACTTGAGAAATGTGTTGTGTTGATAAAAATGTTTGAGTTGAGATTTGAAAATATATTGAAGTGCTTTTTACAGGTTTTCTGAAGAACTGTTTTGTCCAAAATACAAATGGCACCTTGCCAAAATTTTTACAGATATTCCAAATAAATCAAATGAGTTAGTTGTTTCACTTCAGTTCACCAAAGTCTTTCACACATGTAAATAGTGCTCACCACTGTAAAAGAAGTAAGAAAAGTTTTTAAAATCCCTTGTAGTGTATTTAATGGATTATCAGTAGACGGAGTTGGTAATTCATTAGGTATACTACGGGATCATGTTATGCCTTACAGAGGGGTAGGGTGTGACATGTTTTAGTGGTATCAGAGCAAAGTTTTTAAATTCTGTTTTCACCTGTCATTTGAATATTCTTTCTTCACAGTACAACTGCTCAATATCATTGTTTGATACATACAGTACATTACATTATAAATATGCACTAACGGGAGGAAATCTCCTTGTGTTATATTGACTATGGAAGAGGGTGATCGTTCAGTCGATCAATCTATTGAGGCTGAGGTGCAAGGGGATGCCCCATGCCTACATAATGTCAGTGGTTCAGTAGCACCACCGCAGCATCTGCAGTTCGCTCGATTCGCGCAGCAGACGGCTGCAATGTTCCAACAAATGGATGGTAATGTGCCTACTCAAGTCCCAATACAGACACCGGTGGTACAACCACAGTCTTCTGCTAGACAATATGACAAATTGATGAAGTATGGGGCTACAGAGTTCAAGGGGACAGTAGATCCTCTAGAGGCAGAACAATGGTTAGAGAGGATGGATAGGGTATTCAAGAAACTGCATTGCACAGAGGAGCTTAGATTTGAATACTCAGTATCATTGCTACAGGGGGATGCTTATGACTGGTGGAAAACCATTCCCCACGATGCCGTAGAACTGCGCAGCTAACTGGAGTGACTTCCTGTGGAATTCAGGCAAAAATATGTCCCCGATGCTTATGTAGACCGAAGTGCAAGAATTCCTAAGTCCAAAGCAGGGGATGATCGGTGGTCGAGTATGAAAGGGAATTCTCCCGCCTAAGCCATTATGCAGTAAGTCTACTTTCTACCAACAGGGAGAGATGTAAGAGGTTTGAAACCGGCTTGAAGCCTAGTATCAGATTACAAGTGGTCGGATTCAAACATAACAACTTTTCTGAACTTATTTCTCAAGCACTAGAATTAGAAAGAATTGAATCTGAAGCGGCTCTTGAGAAAAAGAAATCAGAGAAGACAGAAAAAGAGGGAAAGTCGTAACGAGTTCTAGTGGTCCCTCTTGGAAAGAGGAAAACTTTGGGGATACGACAGAGATAGTAAGAAGTCCGATAGAGATAGATCTTTGGACAGAAACCACCTCGATCCGATCACCAACTCAACGTAAAACCTAAATGCGCTGTCGATCGACTTTGTGAAACTTGTGGTAAACCACATAGTGGGCTATGTTATAGAGAGTAGGAGCATGTTTTAACTATGGAGAGATGGCCATTTTGCTAGGGATTGTGTAAATCCAGGTCGCTCGATCATTTACTACACCAAAGGGATCAACCCAAGTTTCTACCCCAAATAGTTCACCATCGGTTAGTAGAGGCAAAGGTAGAGGTAGGGTAGTACACCTAGAAGTCGGACATCGTGAATCGGCCAAAAGCAGGGTGATGCTTCAACTAGAGTATACGCTATCTGACGAGAAAAGAGACTGAGACTTTTGACATCATTCTGGTACTTTCTCAATTAGCAACTAAGATATATATATGTATTGTTTGACACAGGTTTGCATACTTTTATGTTAGTGTTAGAACTACATGTTCTGTTGTTATTCCTTTACAGAAGAATAAATTTTGATGCATTAGTGATTAGTCCTTGAGATAAGAATTGTGATAATAAGTGAAATTACTTTTGAAAGAGTTTATCGGCGAAAAGTATTTTCTAACACACCATAAATTATAAAGCTAATTGGCGAGCCTACTTAATGTAAGGCAAGAGGACGTAAAGGTAAGATGCACGATGGAATTGCTCTAGATGAGGGCAAGGAGGTTCTTGTTAGAAATTACTAATGGATATTGTAATCGAATAAGATTCGAATATCGGTGAATTCAAAAGAATAAAAGATAACAAAGTTTGATCTATTGGGATGTATCGTAGTAACTATGCAATGTTCTTGATGTTTATCTTTGTAATTTGCAGATTCTGATCGACTTGAGATTATTGTGTAGAGCTACGTACTACCAGATAGTACACCTAGATAAGAATAGTTGCCAACGGCATCTGTTTTGGTATAGTTATGCCATGACAGAATTTAATTGTTAGAAATAAGTTTGAAAATCCTACTTAGGGATCTAAAACTCCAAAAGTTAGAATATCGAAAGGTTATAGTTCAGTACAAAAGGAAGTAAGTTATAGAATATTGACAGATAAAAAGAGTTATGAAAGTAGAGAATTGAACAGTTGATTCATGTGTAACAAAGAAATATTACAAATGTGAGGAAGACTATAGACTAGAATGGTCAGAGGACCAATGACTGATGAATGATTCTAACATGACCTCAAGGGTCATTCAAGAAGGAACGTGAACCGAAATATTAGACAACACAATAGTAAGAGGAGATTGGTGTTATCCAAACAAAGTAAACATTGTATTAGATTGTTAAAAGTCTTACGATCATATAGAAAGGAGAAATAAACGTATGACTATTGTAAGATGGCTACTGGGTAAAAATTTCGTGGACGAAATTTATTTAAGGGGGGGAGAATTGTAACACCCCTAAGTTTGGTAGTGCGTTCTGCTGTTCCAGTGACCAGTGCTGTCCGGACAGCTAGGATGCCTAGAACCACACTTCAATGAGAGTGAGGAGACATAAAATAATGAAATACAAGAAAAGAAAGTACAAGAAAAACAAAGGAAAAATGATAGCAAAGAAATGTGATCAAGTTAAGCAGTAGGAAACCTAGCGATGGGTGACAAGACAGGAAGTCACGGCGTGGACCGTTGACTAGCCATGGACTGAGGGGAACACTGTAAAAAATTTTTAGGACTTAAAGAGAACCTTATTGAAGAATAAATATCATTAGAAAGATCAAAGAAAAATTAAATAATTAGTACAAAGAAAAGTGAGAAATCGAAAAACAGACAAAACCCGGTAATACCGAAAAATCGGGAATGCCACCCGAACAGGGGCATTATGGTCATTTGACATCCCGAAGTGTCTTTTGACCTAAATGTCCATTAAAAATAAATAATATTACACTTAGAAAATGAAATGAAAAATTTGTTTAGTGGTACCTAAAATAAATAGCCAAAAATGGAGTGGAAATGGTGTAAATAAAACATTAAACTTATAATATGGTTAAATAATGTGAGTGGGCCACTAAGGGAATAAACTAAAGACATAATGGGGCAGGTGTACACTCATCTCACCATCTGCAATTCATCTTCCTCCTTTAGATTCAAAGTGGCCGAATTCAAGAGAGAAGAGAACCACCATTGATGTTTTGCATGAGCTTCATTCTCTCCCTCCATTCCACCTCTAAACACTTAGGTTCTTTTATGAAAAATGGTCTACACATCACAAGGAAGATATTGATACTAATTTTGAGAAGTTTGGTGAAGGTTTAGCAAGTTACAAATAAAGGTAAGTTTGCATTTTTAAGAAATCCTTTGTTAAAGTTTTTATGCATGTTATGGGTATTGGTTTGGTGAAGGAAAATTTTGAGTTTGAAGGGTTATTGTTGTTGCCATTTTGGACAGCCATGGGTCACGTTTTTGATGAGGTATTTGTGTATATAATTGATGAGAAATAATGTTAATCATGGTGATTTAGTAACCTAGTGATTTAATGCATGTATATATGGTGAATGATGCACTTTGATGGGAATTGGCATATGGTACGGCAATGTGATGTTGATGAATGAATTGTGGCAGCTTGTGGACACTTGAATAATGGTGTATATTGAAGGGAGTGTGGGCAGCATATTGACCTAGAAGGATTGATGATATGTATGTCAATTTACATTGTAAAGTGTATGTAAAGTTTGTAATGTTTAGGTGTTTGTAATGGTACTTAGAAATTGTAATTGTGAATGATATTTGGTGTGTTGAGGGTGATTGGAATCTGCCCAAAATAATGCTTATGTAATGTAGAAAATGTTTTTGGTAATGTGCCAAAACAGTTTGGTAGGGTATGGAAGTAAACCTTGCAAAGGTAAGTGTGTGTTTGAAGTTGGGATGTGAATTGCATATTGAGGGCAGTGTATATTTTAGCCTATAACCTTGAATGTGTAACCTCAATTGGTATGAGACCAATTTGAGGTGAAACTAGGCACAAAATGTGCCAACTTTCATTGAGAAACCATGCCAAAATTCTGCTTGCAAGGTGACCTAAAAAAATGACCAATTCGGATTAGGTGCAATTAGGACCTGAAAAATGACCAATTGGGCAGCAGTGAGTGTTTAGGCCATAACTCACTCAAACCAGGTCCAATTGACCTGAAAGTTTAACCAAGAATAGTTAAGACCCATACCTACAAGTATTATGAAGACACCAAAGCCCAGAAATGACCATAAGCAAGTCAAACAACTTGCACAAGTTCGGGTCCAAAAACTGGCCGAACCAGAGTTGACCAAATTGACCAAAAATTGACCTAATTGATACCAATTGACCAGCAATAGTATAATGACCATAACTTGGTCTACTTAACTCGGATTGACCTGAAATTTTGCCCCGCGTGCAATAAGACATAGATCTACAAGTTTGTAGTTTTGACTGAAACCCGAAAACCGAGGGATCGTCCGGCTAGGTCAAACCAGTGTCCCGGAATCCAGCAATTTGCATTAAAATGCACTAAACAAGGAAATGACTTTGGTAAAACATACCAAACCTAAAACCCTATCAAATGTGACATATTAACGACACTAAAACCTAATTTACCTAAAACGCAATGAGGGTCGGTATATTAGGTGATTAAGCGAGTAATTGAGTTCAGTGCATTATTTACCAAACACCATCGATAGAGACAATTTAAATTGGTACTGAAACACTTCGAATTGTGTTTCTCAGTTAACAAGGACTCAGCAAAAAGGGAAAGAAATACTGAGTCAGGACCAGGAGACAAATATCAGAGGTTTGTGCACAACGGCTATTTCTTTTGAATTTTTCGATTGAAATGAATTATGACTATTGTACATTATTGTTTTAAATTGTGTTTGTGCACAACAACTATTTCTTTTGAATTATTTTCAATTGAAATAAATTATGACTACTTGTATATTATTGTTTTAAATTGTGGAAATGTATTTGAATGGATATTTATTGCTTGAAAAGCATTATAAATGATTTGAAACTGTGAGAAACTGTTTGAATGGTATTTGATGGATGCTTATTGATTGAAAAGCACTGTAAATGGTTTTTGTGGAAATTGAAGTGAATTACGAATTGTGTTGCCATTTTGTGAATGAGATTATAACTTTGGAAATTTATTGGATTCTTACGGATCATTTGAATAAAATGTTTGAAATTGTTTTGACTCACAATTGGTATGACACGGATACTATGTTCCTCCTCCATTAATGGGGTGAGTGTGATTATTCCTCCCTCTTTGACTTATCAGTCTGGGGTGAGTATGATTATGTTCCTCCCTCTTTGACTTCCCAGTCTGAGGTGAGTATGGATGAGTACTCATTATTATGGCTAGCTTCCTCCCTCATTGATTTCGATTATTGGGGTGAGCATGTCTTGTCGTGGTGTACAACACGGCATATATGGAAAAATTGTGTCATGGCCTAAATTGTGTTATAGATTGGCAACACTGTATTCTTCAATTATTTGATCGAATTGTGTTATTATGTATTGTGAGATTGTGAAATTGATTTAAACTCTTATTGACATATACTGTCTATTGAATTCAACCATGATCTGACTTATTGAAAATTATTGTGATATTAACAAATGGAGTTTAAATTCTTGTTGACATTTATTGTCTTGAATTTAACTATGGTTTTAAGTATCCACTATTGATATGATTTATGAATTGTGATTTAAAATTTGTATTTGGTTAATGTTGTACTGCTGAGACATTGTCTCGTGATAGCTTTATTCTTTATCGCGGTAGAGAGACAGGCAGAGAGCTAAGTCGCTAGTATCGCCAGCGAGAGATTTTTGGGTATAGTGAGTATACCACATGTGGCATTTTGTACTGTAATGTATATTCACTGTATGTATATCTTGTTCTTGGTTTTGAGCAGTTGTAAATTTAAGTTGTACAGTAAAGTTGTAAAATAATTATGAGTTATTTGGCTTGTAAAAATTGTGTTATATCTTTGTATCTTAGTCTTTGAAAATCACTGTAGATTTGACTTGAGAAATGTGTTGTGTTGATAAAAATGTTGGAGTTGAGATTTGAAAATATATTGAAGTGCTTTTTACAGGTTTTCTGAAGAACTGTTTTGTCCAAAATACAAATGGCACCTTGCCAAAATTTTTACAGATATTCCAAATAAATCAAATGAGTTAGTTGTTTCACTTCAGTTCACCAAAGTCTTTCACACCTGTAAATAGTGCTCACCACTGTAAAAGAAGTAAGAAAAGTTTTTAAAATCCCTTGTAGTGTATTTAATGGATTATCAGTAGACGGAGTTGGTAATTCATTAGGTATACTACGGGATCATGTTATGCCTTACAGAGGGGTAGGGTGTGACACAAGAAATATATGTTTTTCTTGAAATTACATGAGAAATTGTGAATGACATGATGTATAAGGAAATAAGTAGAATATGATTATATTGATAGGTAAATATTGGAACCCGCCAGATGATAATAAAATAAAAGAGGCTCTGTCCAGGTATCTACAGAAATAAATTGTGATAAAAAAAAATTTTCCCCACATGAATAAAGGATATTTAAATGTCACACATTACCCCTCTGTAAGGCATAACATGATCCCATAGAATACCTATTGAACTACCAAACTTCACCTACCGATAACTCATTAAGTACCCTACAAGGGATTTTAAAATAATTTTCTTACTTTTTAGAAGTGGTGAGCATTTTCTTATATTTAAAAGAAGTTTAAAAACTAGTTCAAATTTTTGTCCTTTTTTATTTTTCCATAATTTTTGGAAAAAATTCGGCAGAGTGCCGTCTATATTTGGAGAAAATAGTTCTTCAAAAACCTGTAAAAACACTTCCAATGATTCTTTTTCATCAAACTCACTACTACCTCAACACAATTCAATATCATTTCTCAATTGTCATAAAAAACAGTACTCAATAATTCCATTCATATTTCATTATAATAAATTCTCTTTACATTAATCAACCAAACTTTACATTTACAAATCCAAAATACTATTATTACAAACTCTATACAACTGCTCATGACCAGTTATTACATGTACATATATTTACAAACATCAAAATAATTATTACAAACAGGGTATAAAATATACCTGATAAAACTTCAGGGAGTGTAGCTCCAAGATCTTCAGTAGCGCACTCTGTTACTCCTCTAGTCTCTATATCTACAATAGCAATAATAGCCATCGCTGAGTACTATGACTCAGTGGTGCACAGCGTACTAAAATACATTTATGCGTAATTCAAAACTCATTTATTCAAATACTGAATGGAATATGAGAAACAAATATAAAACATGATTTACAAACTTTTAGTCCAAACAATTTCATTCAGGAATTCTCAAAACAAATTTCATAAAAACACACAGTTATATCATGCCATTCGAAACAATAATCATCTCAATAGCCAGAGGCTTATGAGAAATCACGTCACAAGGCTAGCTAGCTCAAATATATAGATATCCATTCAATTTCTTCTTCTACTGGCACACACCTCAACACTTCAGCTAGAGAAGGAATCAAAATTCGAAACTAATTTCCCCTACTAGTCATGCTAGTGAGGTATTCAAATATATGGTCATGACACTGTCGTTTCAAAACGATCTTAATAATTTATCAAACATTTATTGCCATTTCAAACACATACAAGTAAACTTTCAATAATTTAAGTCAAAAGCATAATAAACATTTCAACAATTTAATATCACAATTCATTCAAAACAATTTGCAGAAGAAAATTTACAAAAATTCAATATTGTGCACAAACCTTAAGCGCCTCTTGGCCTTGACTCGATACTTCGAGTTCTTTTCTGGTATTCTTTTCAACTGAAACACACAGTTTCACAATGTTTCAATATCACAATTTATCATAAGTCCAAAAATGAATTCAAATCTACTTATACCAAACTTTAATATGCTAAACTTGACGTTCTTTAAAATTTGTATTTTGGGGTTACTATTTATGACACTATTCAAGTCAATTTGTTGACTTTCTAATGCTTAATAGGTATGGAAATTCTAATTTCACCCGCATACCACATTTTGGTTACCTAATTTGTTGGTTTTGGTTATTTTCTCAAACTTCAAGTCTCTTAGGCACAAATTTTAAATTTTAAATTTTGGTGTTCAGTTTTGTACTGTTCTATTGCTCATGTTGTTATGATAATTTGGCTAAGTTTTCTTCATAGAAGTTGTTCCTTATTGTCTTAACTTTATTTCCCCTTTGAATCACTCCATTTGGCATTTTGTAGCCTAAGTTATAGCCATTTCAACATGGCTGGCTGGATTTGGGGTTACCCAGAATTCTGGGTAAATTCTGGGTTTTGGCAATTTTTGTGGTTGACTGCAGGTGGATTTTCAGACAGGTTATGGTCAAAATTTGGGTTTGTTTTCTTCATGAAAGTTGTAGGGCTATGTCTCTGCTTTCTACTGATAAAATTTCAGGTCATTTGGACCTTCCTAGACCAAGTTATGGTCATTTGTGTAACTACTGTTCATTTAGTCATTTTTGTACAGGTCAGTTTACTTAATTCGGATTTGGCCAATTTGTTCACTAAGTTATGATCACTTTCTAGGCATGATTCCTGCATGAAAAATGTGTCATTTTGTGTCTAGTTTCATTCCCAATTGGCCTCACACCAATTGGGTTAGTAAATTTTTAGTTTTGGTCCTTGAAAGGGACCTAGGTCATGCTGCCTGCAGAATGACCATAACCAATTCCAATTTAAACTTAGTTCCAACACTTCATACACACATCAAATGGTCACACTTGACCATTCCTCAACTCAAATAAGGTTAAATATATCATTTGGCTAATTCTCAAATTTTTCTCCCCAAACCCTAGGTGCCAAGAACCCTATTTCATAAAATTCAAATCTAATGCATTCTAAACATCTATCCATTGTCTACATACATAATTCAACCTAAACAACCATTCAAATGTATCAAATTCATTCATTCTCAACCCTACCTACTGCTGGTCGAATTTCTAGTTTGTCCCCCAATAATTATTTTCTTTTAATTTTAAATTAAGATCTAAGTTACTTACACTAAAAACATAAGTATTAAACACTAAAGCTCCAATTCAAACCACTAACCTTAATTTGGAAATTCAGCTCTTCAATTTCTTCCTTTTCTTCTTTTCTTTCTTCTTCAAATGCTTCCTCAAGTGAAGATAACAAGCTTTTGTGAATTATTTTTGGGGGATTTAGGGTTTAGTCTGGTGATTTGAAAGCTTGGTGCAAGCTTTAATAGTGAAACAAAAATGGAGGAGGGTGAGAATGAAGGTGGTCGAACCATTTGGAAGAGGAGGTATGATTTTTTCTCTTTTTTTAATGTCATTTAGGTCTTTAATAAATGATTTTAACTTAGTCAAAATTGGTAGGAAAAATAAACTCAATTATGACATCATAATTGATGTCATCCATGATGTAATAATCTTTTTCTTTTCTCTTTTTTTTTTCTTTTCTTTTTTTTTCATTTATTTTTCCTTAGTTCTTTAATTTAATTTTCGCTTCTGACATTCTCATTTCTCTGATTTTATTGGACAATTAGGTCAGGAGTCAGCTCTAGGGTAAAATTGACTAAATTGCCCCTCGTCGATTCGATTCGGTTTGTAAGTAATTTAATATTTTTTCCGGATCCCTGACCTAATTCTTCGACCTACTTAACAATTCTTTTTCATGATTTTCTCTTTTCCACTGTGTTCGCAATGGTCCTAAGGACCGCGGCGTCACATTTTACAGTTCAAAATTTGAGTTTAGACTGACCTCGCAGTCATTCTCGAGAAGGTCACCTATCACTGTGAGTCCTGGCTCATTTAACTTTTGTGTTCTGTTTTTCTTCTTTATACTTAACTTGTAACACCCCTAAGTTCGGTAGTGCGTTCTGCTGTTCCGGTGACCAGTGCTGTCCGGACAGCTAGGATGCCTAGAACTACACTTCAATATGAGTGAGGAGACATAAAATAATGAAATACAAGAAAAGAAAATACAGGAAAAACAAAGGAAAAATAATAGCAAAGAAAGGTAATCAAGTTAAACGAGCCGGGAAACCTAACGATGGGTGATCAGACTTGGGAAGTCACGTGGGACCGTTGACTAGCTCTGGATCATGGGAACCCCGAAAACATTTTTAGGACTTAAAGAGAACCTTATTGAAGAATAAATATCATTAGAAAGATCAAAGAAAAATTAAATAATTAGTACAAAGAAAAGTGAGAAATCGAAAAACAGACAAAACCCGGTAATACCGAAAAATCGGGAATGCCACCCGAACAGGGGCATTATGGTCATTTGACATCCCGAAGTGTCTTTTGACCTAAATGTCCATTAAAAATAAATCATATTACACTTAGAAAATGAAATGAAAAATTTGTTTAGTGGTACCTAAAATAAATAGCCAAAAATGGAGTGGAAATGGTGTAAATAAAACATTAAACTTATAATATGGTTAAATAATGTGAGTGGGCCACTAAGGGAATAAACTAAAGACATAATGGGGCAGGTGTACACTCATCTCACCATCTGCAATTCATCTTCCTCCTTTAGATTCAAAGTGGCCGAATTCAAGAGAGAAGAGAACCACCATTGATGTTTTGCATGAGCTTCATTCTCTCCCTCCATTCCACCTCTAAACACTTAGGTTCTTTTATGAAAAATGGTCTACACATCACAAGGAAGATATTGATACTAATTTTGAGAAGTTTGGTGAAGGTTTAGCAAGTTACAAATAAAGGTAAGTTTGCATTTTTAAGAAATCCTTTGTTAAAGTTTTTATGCATGTTATGGGTATTGGTTTGGTGAAGGAAAATTTTGAGTTTGAAGGGTTATTGTTGTTGCCATTTTGGACAGCCATGGGTCACGTTTTTGATGAGGTATTTGTGTATATAATTGATGAGAAATAATGTTAATCATGGTGATTTAGTAACCTAGTGATTTAATGCATGTATATATGGTGAATGATGCACTTTGATGGGAATTGGCATATGGTACGGCAATGTGATGTTGATGAATGAATTGTGGCAGCTTGTGGACACTTGAATAATGGTGTATATTGAAGGGAGTGTGGGCATATTGACCTAGAAGGATTGATGATATGTATGTCAATTTACATTGTAAAGTGTATGTAAAGTTTGTAATGTTTAGGTGTTTGTAATGGTACTTAGAAATTGTAATTGTGAATGATATTTGGTGTGTTGAGGGTGATTGGAATCTGCCCAAAATAATGCTTATGTAATGTAGAAAATGTTTTTGGTAATGTGCCAAAACAGTTTGGTAGGGTATGGAAGTAAACCTTGCAAAGGTAAGTGTGTGTTTGAAGTTGGGATGTGAATTGCATATTGAGGGCAGTGTATATTTTAGCCTATAACCTTGAATGTGTAACCTCAATTGGTATGAGACCAATTTGAGGTGAAACTAGGCACAAAATGTGCCAACTTTCATTGAGAAACCATGCCAAAATTCTGCTTGCAAGGTGACCTAAAAAAATGACCAATTCGGATTAGGTGCAATTAGGACCTGAAAAATGACCAATTGGGCAGCAGTGAGTGTTTAGGCCATAACTCACTCAAACCAGGTCCAATTGACCTGAAATTTTAACCAAGAATAGTTAAGACCCATACCTACAAGTATTATGAAGACACCAAAGCCCAGAAATGACCATAAGCAAGTCAAACAACTTGCACAAGTTCGGGTCCAAAAACTGGCCGAACCAGAGTTGACCAAATTGACCAAAAATTGACCTAATTGATACCAATTGACCAGCAATAGTATAATGACCATAACTTGGTCTACTTAACTCGGATTGACCTGAAATTTTGCCCCGCGTGCAATAAGACATAGATCTACAAGTTTGTAGTTTTGACTGAAACCCGAAAACTGAGGGAACTAGATCGTCCGGCTAGGTCAAACCAGTGTCCCGGAATCCAGCAATTTGCATTAAAATGCACTAAACAAGGAAATGACTTTGGTAAAACATACCAAACCTAAAACCCTATCAAATGTGACATATTAACGACACTAAAACCTAATTTACCTAAAACGCAATGAGGGTCGGTATATTAGGTGATTAAGCGAGTAATTGAGTTCAGTGCATTATTTACCAAACACCATCGATAGAGACAATTTAAATTGGTACTGAAACACTTCGAATTGTGTTTCTCAGTTAACAAGGACTCAGCAAAAAGGGAAAGAAATCGAGTCGGGACCGGAGACAAATATCAGATGTTTGTGCACAACGGCTATTTCTTTTGAATTTTTCGATTGAAATGAATTATGACTATTGTACATTATTGTTTTAAATTGTGTTTGTGCACAACAACTATTTCTTTTGAATTATTTTCAATTGAAATAAATTATGACTACTTGCATATTATTGTTTTAAATTGTGGAAATGTATTTGAATGGATATTTATTGCTTGAAAAGCATTATAAATGATTTGAAACTGTGAGAAACTGTTTGAATGGTATTTGATGGATGCTTATTGATTGAAAAGCACTGTAAATGGTTTTTGTGGAAATTGAAGTGAATTACGAATTGTGTTGCCATTTTGTGAATGAGATTATAACTTTGGAAATTTATTGGATTCTTACGGATCATTTGAATAAAATGTTTGGAATTGTTTTGACTCACAATTGGTATGACACGGATACTATGTTCCTCCTCCATTAATGGGGTGAGTGTGATTATTCCTCCCTCTTTGACTTATCAGTCTGGGGTGAGTATGATTATGTTCCTCCCTCTTTGACTTCCCAGTCTGAGGTGAGTATGGATGAGTACTCATTATTATGGCTAGCTTCCTCCCTCATTGATTTCGATTATTGGGGTGAGCATGTCTTGTCGTGGTGTACAACACGGCATATATGGAAAAATTGTGTCATGGCCTAAATTGTGTTATAGATTGGCAACATTTGTATTCTTCAATTATTTGATCGAATTGTGTTATTATGTATTGTGAGATTGTGAAATTGATTTAAACTCTTATTGACATATACTGTCTATTTGAATTCAACCATGATCTGACTTATTGAAAATTATTGTGATATTAACAAATGGAGTTTAAATTCTTGTTGACATTTATTGTCTTGAATTTAACTATGGTTTTAAGTATCCACTATTGATATGATTTATGAATTGTGATTTAAAATTTGTATTTGGTTAATGTTGTGCACCACTGAGACATTGTCTCAGCGATAGCTTTATTCTTTATCGCGGTAGAGAGACAGACAGGCGAGGCTAGGTCGCTAGTATCGCCAATGAGAGATTTTTGGGTATAGTGAGTATACCACATGTGGCATTTTGTCTTGTAATGTATATTCACTGTATGTATATCTTGTTCTTGGTTTTGGCGATTGTAAATTTAAGTTGTCTGATAAAGTTGTAAAATAATTATGAGTTATTTGGCTTGTAAAAATTGTGTTATATCTTTGTATCTTAGTCTTTGAAAATCACTGTAGATTTGACTTGAGAAATGTGTTGTGTTGATAAAAATGTTGGAGTTGAGATTTGAAAATATATTGAAGTGCTTTTCTGAGTTTTCAAGAAGCTGTTTTGTCCAAAAACAAATGGCACCTTGCCAAAATTTTCTGATATTCCAAATAAATCAAATGAGTTAGTTGTTTCACTTGATTCACCAAAGTCTTTCACACCTGTAAATAGTGCTCACCACTGTAAAAGAAGTAAGAAAAGTTTTTAAAATCCCTTGTAGTGTATTTAATGGATTATCAGTAGACGGAGTTGGTAATTCATTAGGTATACTACGGGATCATGTTATGCCTTACAGAGGGGTAGGGTGTGACACAAGAAATATATGTTTTTCTTGAAATTACATGAGAAATTGTGAATGACATGATGTATAAGGAAATAAGTAGAATATGATTATATTGATAGGTAAATATTGGAACCCGCCAGATGATAATAAAATAAAAGAGGCTCTGTCCAGGTATCTACAGAAATAAATTGTGATAAAAAAAAATTTTCCCCACATGAATAAATGATATTTAAATGTCACACATTACCCCTCTGTAAGGCATAACATGATCCCATAGAATACCTATTGAACTACCAAACTTCACCTATCGATAACTCATTAAGTACCCTACAAGGGATTTTAAAATAATTTTCTTACTTTTTAGAAGTGGTGAGCATTTTCTTATATTTAAAAGAAGTTTAAAAACTAGTTCAAATTTTTGTCCTTTTTTATTTTTCCATAATTTTTGGAAAAAATTCGTGAGTCAAATCTATATTTGGAGAAAATAGTTCTTCAAAAACCTGTAAAAACACTTCCAATGATTCTTTTTCATCAAACTCACTACTACCTCAACACAATTCAATATCATTTCTCAATTGTCATAAAAAACAGTACTCAATAATTCCATTCATATTTCATTATAATAAATTCTCTTTACATTAATCAACCAAACTTTACATTAATCAACCAAACTTTACATTTACAAATCCAAAATACTATTATTACAAACTCTATACAACTGCTCATGACCAGTTATTACATGTACATATATTTACAAACATCAAAATAATTATTACAAACAGGGTATAAAATATACCTGATAAAACTTCAGGGAGTGTAGCTCCAAGATCTTCAGTAGCGCACTCTGTTACTCCTCTAGTCTCTATATCTACAATAGCAATAATAGCCATCGCTGAGTACTATGACTCAGTGGTGCACAGCGTACTAAAATACATTTATGCGTAATTCAAAACTCATTTATTCAAATACTGAATGGAATATGAGAAACAAATATAAAACATGATTTACAAACTTTTAGTCCAAACAATTTCATTCAGGAATTCTCAAAACAAATTTCATAAAAACACACAGTTATATCATGCCATTCGAAACAATAATCATCTCAATAGCCAGAGGCTTATGAGAAATCACGTCACAAGGCTAGCTAGCTCAAATATATAGATATCCATTCAATTTCTTCTTCTACTGGCACACACCTCAACACTTCAGCTAGAGAATGAATCAAAATTCGAAACTAATTTCCCCTACTAGTCATGCTAGTGAGGTATTCAAATATATGGTCATGACACTGTCGTTTCAAAACGATCTTAATAATTTATCAAACATTTATTGCCATTTCAAACACATACAAGTAAACTTTCAATAATTTAAGTCAAAAGCATAATAAACATTTCAACAATTTAATATCACAATTCATTCAAAACAATTTGCAGAAGAAAATTTACAAAAATTCAATATTGTGCACAAACCTTAAGCGCCTCTTGGCCTTGACTCGATACTTCGAGTTCTTTTCTGGTATTCTTTTCAACTGAAACACACAGTTTCACAATGTTTCAGTATCACAATTTATCATAAGTCCAAAAATGAATTCAAATCTACTTATACCAAACTTTAATATGCTAAACTTGACGTTCTTTAAAATTTGTATTTCGGGGTTACTATTTATGATACTATTCAAGTCAATTTGTTGACTTTCTAATGCTTAATAGGTATGGAAATTCTAATTTCACCCGCATACCACATTTTGGTTACCTAATTTGTTGGTTTTGGTTATTTTCTCAAACTTCAAGTCTCTTAGGCACAAATTTTAAATTTTAAATTTTGGTGTTCAGTTTTGTACTGTTCTATTGCTCATGTTGTTATGATAATTTGGCTAAGTTTTCTTCATAGAAGTTGTTCCTTATTGTCTTAACTTTATTTCCCCTTTGAATCACTCCATTTGGCATTTTGTAGCCTAAGTTATAGCCATTTCAACATGGCTGGCTGGATTTGGGGTTACCCAGAATTCTGGGTAAATTCTGGGTTTTGGCAATTTTTGTGGTTGACTGCAGGTGGATTTTCAGACAGGTTATGGTCAAAATTTGGGTTTGTTTTCTTCATGAAAGTTGTAGGGCTATGTCTCTGCTTTCTACTGATAAAATTTCAGGTCATTTGGACCTTCCTAGACCAAGTTATGGTCATTTGTGTAACTACTGTTCATTTAGTCATTTTTGTACAGGTCAGTTTACTTAATTCGGATTTGGCCAATTTGTTCACTAAGTTATGATCACTTTCTAGGCATGATTCCTGCATGAAAAATGTGTCATTTTGTGTCTAGTTTCATTCCCAATTGGCCTCACACCAATTGGGTTAGTAAATTTTTAGTTTTGGTCCTTGAAAGGGACCTAGGTCATGCTGCCTGCAGAATGACCATAACCAATTCCAATTTAAACTTAGTTCCAACACTTCATACACACATCAAATGGTCACACTTGACCATTCCTCAACTCAAATAAGGTTAAATATATCATTTGGCTAATTCTCAAATTTTTCTCCCCAAACCCTAGGTGCCAAGAACCCTATTTCATAAAATTCAAATCTAATGCATTCTAAACATCTATCCATTGTCTAGATACATAATTCAACCTAAACAACCATTCAAATGTATCAAATTCATTCATTCTCAACCCTATCTACTGCTGGTCGAATTTCTAGTTTGTCCCCCAATAATTATTTTCTTTTAATTTTAAATTAAGATCTAAGTTACTTACACTAAAAACATAAGTATTAAACACTAAAGCTCCAATTCAAACCACTAACCTTAATTTGGAAATTCAGCTCTTCAATTTCTTCCTTTTCTTCTTTTCTTTCTTCTTCAAATGCTTCCTCAAGTGAAGATAACAAGCTTTTGTGAATTATTTTTGGGGGATTTAGGGTTTAGTCTGGTGATTTGAAAGCTTGGTGCAAGCTTTAATAGTGAAACAAAAATGGAGGAGGGTGAGAATGAAGGTGGTCGAACCATTTGGAAGAGGAGGTATGATTTTTTCTCTTTTTTTTATGTCATTTAGGTCTTTAATAAATGATTTTAACTTAGTCAAAATTGGTAGGAAAAATAAACTCAATTATGACATCATAATTGATGTCATCCATGATGTAATAATCTTTTCTTTTCTCTTTTTTTTTTCTTTTCTTTTTTTTTCATTTATTTTTCCTTAGTTCTTTAATTTAATTTTCGCTTCTGACATTCTCATTTCTCTGATTTTATTGGACAATTAGGTCAGGAGTCAGCTCTAGGGTAAAATTGACTAAATTGCCCCTCGTCGATTCGATTCGGTTTGTAAGTAATTTAATATTTTTTCCGGATCCCTGACCTAATTCTTTGACCTACTTAACAATTCTTTTTCATGATTTTCTCTTTTCCACTGTGTTCGCAATGGTCCTAAGGACCGCGGCGTCACATTTTACAGTTCAAAATTTGAGTTTAGACTGACCTCGCAGTCATTCTCGAGAAGGTCACCTATCACTGTGAGTCCTGGCTCATTTAACTTCTGTGTTCTGTTTTTCTTCTTTATACTTAACTTGTAACACCCCTAAGTTCGGTAGTGCGTTAACATTCGGTGACCGATCTTTGTCCGGGACAGATAGGATGCCTAGAACTACACTTCAATAAGAGTGTGGAGACATAAAATAATGAAATAAAAGACAAGAAAATACAAGAAAAACAAAGGAAAAATAATAGCAAATAAAGTTAATCAAGTTAAGCAATGGAAACCTAACGATGGGTGATCGCCTTTGGGAAGTCAGCGTGGACCGTTGACTAGCTGGATCATGGGAACCTGGAAAACATTTTTAGGACTTAAAGAGAACCTTATTGAAGAATAAATATCATTAGAAAGATCAAAGAAAAATTAAATAATTAGTACAAAGAAAAGTGAGAAATCGAAAAACGGACAAAACCCGGTGTTACCGAAAAATCGGGAATGCAACCCGAACAGGGGCATTATGGTCATTTGACTTCCCGAATTGTCTTTTGACCTAAATGTCCATTAAAAATAAATAATATTACACTTAGAAAATAAAATGAAAAATTAATTTGGTGGTACTTAAAGAAAATAGCAAAAACTATGGGTTTAATGTGGAATAAATGAAAATTAAACATATAAAATCAATTTCTTATGTGAGTGGACCACTAAGGGATTATAATATTCACTAATGGGCAGATTTAAACCCACCAAATACTTCATCATCTTCATTTCTTCTCCCATGCTGAAGTGAACTCCATTAAAGACTCCATAGCCAAAATTTGAGAAAGCTCCATTAACTCCCTCATTTCATCTCTAAATACTTAGGTTCCTTCATGAAAAATGGTCTACACATCACAAGGAAGATATTGATACCAAATTTGAGAAGTTTGGTGAAGGTTTAGCAAGTTACAATTAAAGGTAAGTTTACATTTTTGAGAATTCCTTTGTTAAACTTTATGTTCATGTTATGGGTGTTAGTTTTGTGAAGGAAATTTTAAAGTTTAAATAGTTATTGAGATAGCCATTTTTGGACAGCCATGGGGTCACGCATTTAATGATTTATTATGCATATAATTGATGAGAAATAATGTTGATCATAGTGATTTAACATCCTAGTGATTTATTTCACATATATATGGTGATTTATTCACTTGGATGGGAATTGGTAAATTGTAGGGCACTTTGATGTTGAAGGACAATTTTCGGCAGCTTGGGAACACTTGAGTAAATTTATGTATTCATGGAAGTGTAGGCAGAATATTGACCTAGAAGGATTGATGGATATGTATGGAGATTAATATTGTAAAGTGTATGTAAGATTTGTAATGGTTAGGTGTGTATGTAATGGTACCTAGAACTTGTAAATGTGAATTATATTTGGTGTGTTGAGGGTAATTGTAATCTGCCCAAAGTAATGTTAGTGTAAAGTAAAATATGCTTTTGGTAATGTACCAAAACAGATTGGTAGGGAAGTAAACAAATTGCAAGGTAAATGTGTGTAATTGATGTGTGTTAAGCAAAGTAACCAAGAGCAGTGTACATTTTAGCCAATAAGTTTAAATGTGTAACCTCAATTGGTATGAGACCAATTGGAGGTGAAACTAGGCACAAAATGTGCCAACTTTCATTGAGAAAACATACCAAAATTCTGCTTGCAAGGTGACCTAAGAAAATGACCAATTCGGATTAGGTACAATTAGGACCTGAAAAATGACCAATTGGGCAGCAGTGAGTGTTTAGGCCATAACTCACTCAAAACAGGTCCAATTGACCTGAAATTTTAACCATGAATAGTTAAGACCCATACCTACAAGTCTTATGAAGACACCAAAACCCAGAAATGACCAGAAGCAAGTCAAAAAGCTTGCACAAGTTCGGGTCCAAAAACTGGCCGAACCAAAGTTGACCAAATTGACCTAAAATTGACCTAATTTGATATTAATTGACCAGCAATAGTATAATAACCATAACTTGGTCTACTTAACTCGGATTGACCTGAAAGTTTTCCCCGCGTGCAATAAGACATAGATCTACAAGTTTGTAGTTTTGACCGAAACCCGAAAACCGAGGGAACTAGGCCGTCCGGCTAGGTCAAACTAGTATCCCGAAATCCAGCAATTTGCAATGAAATGCAAGAAAACGCAATATACATAGAATTGAGTTTGGTAACACGTACCAACCCTAAAACCCTATCGAATGTGACATATAAAGGACACTAAAACCTAGTTTACCTAGAACGCATCGAGAGTCGATATATTGGTTGATTAAGCAAATAATAGATTTCAGTGAACTGCTTATCAAGCGTTATCGTTAGGGACAGTTTAATTTAGTACTGAAACACTTCAAATTGTGTTTCTCAGTTAGTAAAGACTCAGGAAAAGGGAAGGAAACACTGAGTCCAGACCAGGAGACAGTTATCAGAGGTTTGTGCACAACTAGTTTTTAATTGATTTTACTTTGAATATTTCATATGATTAAATGACATATTTTTCTTATGTATTATGTTTAACAAGCATTGGATTTAATTCAATGATTATTGAAAATTGTTATAGTAGGTATGAATTTAGCTTTGTGAAATGGTATTTCCACAAGTATTAAGCATTGTTATGGATTGAATAAATTGTGATAGAACATGTTTTGAATTGTGATGGCAATTTTCATGGAAAAATGCAATTGTATGATTTGAATTGTGATGAGCATAAAACTTTATTGGATATTGAAATTGATTTTGAATCGAATTGTATTGTGATTTGTGCTCACTAAATGGATTGTGATATTGTTTTATATCTCACTATAGATGCTTGACTAGGTTATTACCTGTCTCTCTCATTTGTTGAGAAGACAATGGAGTTAGTTGTGTTTTGATTACCATGGTACGTGCACAGGCTTAGATTTTCCTCTGATTTGAGGTTAGATCTAAGTTTATTTTATCGTTATGGCCCTTGCGGAAGATTCATTATTGTGATGGTACTGTGCACGATGATTCGACCTCCCCGACCATAGGGAGTTAGAATCTGATTCGACCTCCCCGACCATAGGGAGTTAGAATCACATCGAATATGGCCCTTTCGGATTAGTCTTGCATGGTTAGTGAGATAAAGAATGATTTTTGAGATAAAGATTGATTTTTGAGATACAGAATGGCTTTTGAATGGTAAGAAATTGTGATTTCAATTATGGTTTATGTATAATTGATTTTGTTGAATTACTTAAATGGTTAGTCATGGTTTGATAAATTGAATTTTATGATCAAAGTCATTTATACAAATGATTTACATTATTGGCAACGAATATTTTGAGTTTTGAAATTTGATGAGTATTCAGATTCCTAATTTATTTACTGTAAATTTTGTCAATGTATATTGTACTATGTTTTAAATTATAGTTGTGCACCACTGAGTTCACCACTCAGCGATAGCTTTGTATCTTTATCGCAGTAAGAAGAGCATAGAGCAGTAAGTAAATTTCCTTGAAGATATATTCAGATCAGCTCCAGGTATATCATAGGTATACCCATGTACATAGGTTTTGATGTATCCATGTAATAATATGTATGTAAATTATTTGAGCAGTTATATAGAAACTCTTGTAAAATATTTTGGTATGTAATTAAATGTAAATTATTGTAAATTTAAATTTGAGATTTCATTTACTTGAATAGTTTTGTATTATATTTCTTGTATCTCAGTCTTTGAAAAAAAATCACTGCGGATTTGAGTTGAGAAAAATGTTGGAGTTAAGATTTGCAAATACATATTGAAGTGCTTTTTACAGGTTTTCTGAAGAACTGTTTTATCCAAAATACAGAGGGCACTCTGCCAAAATTTTTACAGAAATTCCAAATAATTCAAATTTGTCAATTCTATCACTTCAGTTCAAAAAGGTTTTAACACCTGTAAATAGTGCTCACCACTGTAAAAGAAGTAAGAAAAGTTTTGAAAATCCCTTGTAGTGTATTTAATGGGTTATCAGTAGACGGAGTTGGTAATTCATTAGGTATACTACGGGATCATGTTATGCCTTACAGAGGGGTAGGGTGTGACATAACTATTTGGCAATTACTAATTATTTGTGTTCAAGGCTTAACTAGGTGTCTTATTCATGGTTCTAATTCTCTTAATTGTCTGGACCGACATCGATCACCGGAACTGTGATATATACCAGGTAATGCAAAATAGGGGTGTTACATTAAAATTAACAATGGACAGGACAAGATAAGATAGGGTGCTCCAGCACCGAATGTGACACACTTTGCTCGGCTATACTGTAGATGGGTAAGAGGCTTCACAATGCCAATTTGAGTTCAAAATTATCGGCTTCTATTGTTGATTGGAATCCTTAGATAGTCGAGGTTCCATAGTCCCTCAAGGGTTTTGGCCTATCATTATTATTGGCCATAATTGGAGCTTCAAGAATTTCAAGTTATGGTTCTTGTTCTTGATGTTTCCTTCCTCTCTTGATGGCTCTTAGAGTGTTGTTTATTTCAAGATCCAATTCAAGCAATTCTTCTTCAGATTTGGTTCTAATCATAAAATAATCTGAGAACTTGAAAAAGAAATAAAAAGTGTAATCAAATTCATTAATCTTAAAATATCAAAAATAAATGTTTAAATTAGCTAAATTGCTTATCTTATAATTCCAAAATTAAAGAAACTACTCACTCATGGTGAGCTTAACAAGCATACTATAACTAAAGTAAAGGAATATAAAAGCAAAAAACTTAAAATAAAAGAACCTAGAAAAAAGATTATGTAGCTTTGGACTTATGGAATTTCGGCTGAGGGATCTCCTCATTGGTGCTGATGCAGTTCTCCTTCAAACGGCTTGGAAAACTAGGGTTTGCTATGCTAAAACTAGATTAAGAAGGGCTTCTCTTAAAGGTATCTCCTTCCTACTTTTGGTCTTCTGGTATTTTTATTAGGTGCCCTAGGGTTATGTTTTAGAGTCCCAAGAGCATTAGAAGTTTATTCAATGTGCGAAAAGAGCAGTTGGAGTTACATGAGAATCCTGGCTGTTACATAGTACACGACCCATATTGCACTACACGGCTTAGGGGCGCGTAAGTTTCTGGACTACACTTGGCTTCTTTTAAATGGGAGACAGTAGCCTACACAAGGTCTCTAGGTTTACACGAGTTGAAGTACACAACTCGTGTTCTATCTTCTTTCATTTGGTTCTTTTACTTTGGGTGTTCAGTGAGTTACACAGGGCTTTGCAGGGTACATTGGGTCAATTACATGACCTGTATACTGTGACGCAGGTCTGGCTTGCTTTTTACATGACCCGTGTACTTTGGTGCAATAGCTTGTCCTGCTTTTCCTTTTTCAAAGTTTGTCTATTTGACTCCTATTCCTAGGTCCTCTTTTAGAAGATATAAAAAAAATATAGAAAATATGAAATTTAATAGATATTAGCCACTTAAACAAAAACTGATTAAACTAACTAAAATGCATGCAATTAACTACCTATATGCTATGAAATGCAGTACAATTTTGCTTTAAAATACCTATATGATGCAAGTGTATCAAAACCCTAGAGGTTGAGGGAGCTAAAGTCATCTATGAAGAAGAACCAAAGAATGAGGGACGAGTGGAATTATAACTTCATGTTATGGACTAACACATGGAAAGCTTGATAATATACTAACTGGTGTGCCAGATCCTCTAGAAAAAGTCGACCTAGGCTCACCTAGGGAACTACAGGTAACTTACATTAGTTCTCTATTAAGGGATGGCTTGAAATAGAAATAATTACATTACTTCATGAATACAAGGATTTTTTTGCCTAGGATTACAATGAGATGCTAAGTTTGCATAGAATTTTGGTAGAGCACAAGTTATTAATTAAACCTGAGTACATGGCTCACTGCCAGGCACGTAGGAGAATGTCAAGGGAGGTGATCTTAAAGGTAAAAGAAGAAATGGAGAAGCTCTTGAAAGCAAGTTTCATCAGAAAAACTAGGTATAACCAGTGGCTTTCTAATATTGTACTTATGGTAAAGAAAAATGACAAGTTGCGCTTGTGTACTGATTTTAGGGACTTGAACACTGCAACTCCAAAGGACATGTACATGATGCCGACAGCACATATGCTTATTGATGCTATTATCAAGAATGAGTTGATGCCTTGATGCCCTTTCATGATGGCTTCTTACTTTATAACCAAATATTCATCACTCCAAATGATGTGTCAAAGACTATCTAAAAGCATCTAGGTTCTATTAGGACATTTGAGTGGCTAGTCATGCCCTTTGGTTTGAAAAATCAGGTGCAACCTACCAAAGGGCCATGAATGCAATATGTCATGACATGTTAGGGCATTTCATATAGGTCTACATTAATGATATAGTAGTAAAATCCAAGAAGACCAATGAATATGTAGAACATTTGAGAAAGAGCTTCCAGAGAATGAGGCAACACCAGCTAAAGATTAATCCACTCAAATGTGTGTTTGGCATCACAGTTAGGAAATCTTAGGATTCCTGGTACATCAGAGAGGAATATAAGTGGATCAAAATAAAGCTAGAGCCATTCAGGAAGAAAACCCATCCTAGATTAAGAAGTAGCTATAAAGGTTCTTGGGGTATGGAAATTATTTAAGCAGATTTATATCTAAGTTTACACATAAAGCAAAAGATCTTTCTAACCTTTTGAAGCTCAAGCAAGAGAGTAAGTTCAGATGGGAGGAGAAGCATCAGCTAGCCTTTGAAAAAATTAAATAGTATATATATCTTACCAAACCACTAGTATTTTCTCCTTCAAGGTGTGTTGATACATTAAAGATTCATTTTTTTGTCGCTTTTAATTCCATTGGATGTCTGCTGGCATAAGACAACCAACTGGGGCATGAGCATGTGGTGTACCATTTAAGCTGAAACCTTACAGATGTAGAGATTAGGTGTTCTCCTATAGAGAATCTATATCTTGTCTTGTACTTTTCTTGTTTGAAATTGAGGCATTGTTTGATTGGGTGAGGATGTATGTGGTCTCACAGACTGATCCAATAAAACATATGTTGTCTAGACCATTGGTTATTAGAAATATTAGGAAGCCATTATTAGCCTTATTAGAATTCATTTCGATCTATTTCCTTCAGAAAGTTATGAAGGGATAGGCACTTGCAAACTTCTTGGCTGACCTCCCTTGCCTAAAGATGGTTTAGTTAGTGGGGCTTAATGTTTACAGTGTTGAGATAATACCCTAAACTCTTTTCTTTTAGGGTTCTAGCATAGAGACCTTAACAGGTGTGAGAATCGTAATTACTTCACTTATAATAACTACGATAGCTCTTCCTTTCAATTTGGAATTCCAATGCACCAAAAACCAAACTGAGTATGAAGCACTAATCATTGGCTTGGAGATCCTTAGAGAGCTAGGAGCAAAAGAGGTGCACATCATGGGTAACTCACAGCTAGTCATCAAGCAACTTACAAGTGAATACAAATGTGGCAGCTTCTCTCTAACTCCCTTTTTTGCCACGACTATACAACTGTTGGATTGCTTCAAAGAGATTTCTTTTACACATGTGCTAAGAAAGGCCAATTGGGAAGCAGATGAATTGGCTCAATCAGCTTCTGGCTTAAACATATCCCAAGAGTTAACACTGAAATGATTTTAATTAAAAAGAAGAAGCGCCCTTCAATCGAGGAAAGAGGTATACCTATTGATTTATTCAATACTGACTTAGTTATTACAGATGACTGGAGACCATGTTGAAGAGGTACTTGGAGTCTCCCTCAATCAAGGTATCTCATTGCATCAAAGTCCAGGCTCTAAATTACATGTTGTTTGAAGCAGAGCTATTCTAGAAGGGCTTTGATGGTCTATGTAACATCCTCACTATAGGCAATACCATACGTTCTACTATTGTAGTGACTAAGGTTTGTTCAGACAGCTAGAATGTATAGAACCACACTTAAATCAGAGTGAGGAATCATAATTAAATCAAATAAAGATCAATTAAGGGTGTAAAAAAATAAAAGAAGTGAAGTAGGAATCGATTAAATGAGCACAAGTCTTGGGGATGGGTGACCTCATTGGGAAATGACAATGAGCTCGGTGTAACTCTAAATTCAAGTAGAACCTTATAAGACCCTTAATGAACACTTAATTAAGGGAATTTCTATGAGTTAATAAGCCAAGAAAATGAAAAGAAATAAGCATAAAGCAAAGGAAGATAAGGAGTTATCGGGTGTTATGAAAAAGATAGACATAAACCCGATAAGGGTAAAATTTGGTCAATTAAATTTAAAGGTCCAATGCTCAACTCAACTCAACTCAACTCAACTAAGCCTTTATCCCAAAAATTTGGAGTCGGCTATATGGATTTGCTTTCTCCACTCTAAACGATTTTGGGTTAAATCCTCAGAAATGTGTAATGCTTTTAGGTCATGTTGTACTACTCTCCTCCAAGTCAATTTAGGTCGACCCTTTTTTTTCTTTCTATCTTCTAACCTAATGTGCTCTACTTGTCTAACTGGAGCCTCCGTATATCTACGCTTCACATGACCAAACCACCTCAATCTCCCTTCTCTCAACTTATCTTCAATTGGCAGCACTCCTACCTTTTCTCTAATATTCTCATTACGGACTTTATCTAGTCTAGTATGGCCACTCATCCACCTTAACATTCTCATCTCTGTAACTCTTATCTTAGATGCATACGACTCTTTCAGTGCCCAACATTCACTACCATATAACATAGTCGGTCGTATAGCTGTACGATAAAATTTTTCTTTTAACTTATTGGGAATCTTACGATCACATAAAACTGCCGTGGCACGTCCCCACTTCAACCATCCGGCATTAATCCTATGACTAACATCCTCCTCACATCCCCCATCTACTTGAAGGACTGAGCCTAGATATTTAAAGTGATTACTTTGGGATAGTACCACTCCATTCAATCTAACTCCTTCCCTATCACCAGTTTAGCCTTCACTGAACTTGCAATGCATATATTCTGTCTTTGTTCTACTTAACTTAAAACCCTTTGACTCTAGAGTACTTCTCCAAAGCTCTAGCTTTCTATTGACTCCTTCTCGTGTCTCATCTATCAGAACAATATCATCCGCAAATATCATGCACCAAAGAATACTCTCTTGTATATGTTTCGTCAATTCATCTAAAACTAATGTAAAAAGGTAAGGGCTTATGGCTAATCCTTGGTGTAATCCAATTGAGATTGGAAAATCTCTTGTGTCCCCTCCCACTGTGCGCACAATAGTAGTTGCTCCTTCATACATATCTTTCAACACTTGTATGTACCTAATAGATACCCTCTTTTGTTCTAACAAATTTCATAAGACATCTCTTGGAACACTATCATAAGCCTTCTCCAAATTAATAAAAATCATGTGTAGATCTTTCTTCACATCTCTATATTTCTCCATTAAGCTTCTAATGAGAAAGATCGCTTCCATAGTTGAAAGACTAGGCATGAAACCAAATTGATTGAGAGAGTTGGAAGTATCATGATGTAGTCGATGCTCCACAACTCTCTCCTACAACTTCATACTATGGCTCATGAGTTTAATTCCCTTATAGTTTGAGCAACTCTGTATGTCTCCCTTATTTTTAAAAATAGGTACTAAGATACTCCTCCTCCATTCATCAGGCATTTTCTTTGAGTTTAGAATCTTATTAAATAATTTAGTTAAAAATGCTACTCCCATATCTCCCAAACACTTCCACACTTCAATTGGTATTCCATCGGGTCCACAGGTTTTACCCACTTTCATTCTCTTAAGTGCTTCCTTTACTTATAAGGATCTAATCCTTCTAGTATAATTCATATTCTTTTCTATTGTTCTATAATCTATATTCACGCTATTACCATTTTGACTATTATTAAAGAGATCATTAAAATAATTTCTCCATCTTTCTTTAATGTCTTCATCTTTCACCAACACTTTTCCTTCTTTATCCTTAATGCACCTAACTTGATTGAGATCTTGACATTTCCTTTCTCTCCTCCTTGCTAATCTATAAATATCTTTCTCCCCTTATTTAGTTCCAAGTTTCTCATATAACTTTTCAAAGACCTGTGCCCTTGCTTGACTAACTACCTTTTTTGCCTCTTTCTTTGCTATCTTGTACTATTCATATGCCTCAATATTATCACATTTAGGGAATTTCTTATACCATTCCCTTTTTCTCTTTACTGCCTTTTGTACTTCCTCATTCCACCACCATCTCTCTTTTGAGGGCGGTCCATGTCCTTTAGACTCTCCAAGTACTTTTCTAGCTACTTCTCTAATCTTTGATGCCATTTGTATCCACATATCATTGGCCTCCATATTCAGTTTCCATACTTCGGACTCGAGAAGCTCATTTTTGAACTTCACTTGCTTTACTCCTTTGAACTCCCACCATTTTGTTCGAGCTACACTATTTCTTCTGACCTTACTTGAATTGTTCCTAAACTTGACATCCAAGACCACCAACCGGTGTTGACTTGTTAAAGCCTCTCCTGGAATAACCTTACAATCCTTGCATAGAGCTCTATTTGTCTTCCTAGTTAAGAGGAAGTCGATTTGGCTTCTATGTTGCCCACTTTTGAAAGTCACTAAATGTGACTCTCTTTTTATAAAGTATGTATTTGCTAGTATTAGGTCGTATGCCATAGTAAAATCTAGGATGCTTTTTCCCTCCTCATTTCGACTTCCAAAACCAAAACCTCCATGAACATTCTCATAACCTTGTCTATCACTTCCTACATGTCCATTCAAATCTCCACCAATGAAAACATTCTCTTCATTCAGTATGCTTTGCATTAAATCATTCATATCTTCCCAAAACCTTTGTTTACTCTCACTGTCTAGTCCTATTTGTGGGGCATAAGCACTAACTATATTTATTAGTACTAGCTTTACTAGTATAATTCTATCTCCTACTCTTTTCACAGTTATTACTGTGTATTTCAATGTCTTGTCTATGATTATGCCCATTCCATTCTTATTTCTCTCCTTTCCGGTAAACCACAGTTTGTACCCTGATTTACCCACTTCCTTACTTTTCTCTCCTACCCATTTAGTCTCTTGAATGCAAGCAATATTCACCCTTCTCCTTTCCAAGGTATCCACAAGCTCCATTAATTTTCCTGTAAGTGATCCAACATTCCAAGTACTAACCCTGATCCTCCTCCTAACCTGCTCCTTCCTAATTGGTCTCCTTCTATGATATCTTCTATTGCTTTCTATGTCTATCTTGTGTTCTGTTCCACTATCTATTCTACTATCTGTCCTATGGACTAACGTCTTTACCCACACCCGTCCATGATGTGGGAACCCTTGCTCACTTAACACCACACTTGGGCGCTGGCATGGCGCATCACTTTCGGTGAACGCCCTACACCCTTGCATATTACTCACTACACTTGGGCTCCGATGCAGCGCGTTGTTAGTAGAGGATGCCCAACGTTTATATCATTTGAATCCATATCATAAATTTAAAGGTCCAATATTGATAAAAAATTAGAGTTATTAAATTAATGAAGCTAGATTAATTTAATTAATTAAGATTATAGAAATTAAATATAATTATTAAAAAGTCAAAATTTAATGATTATAAACTTCAAAATAATTACAAAATTGCCATTCTCTATATTTACAAAATTGCCATTGGGTATTAAATTAATATATAAATGAATTATTGAGCTGAAATTTTCAGAATTCCTCATCCTCATTCTCGTCCATCCTTGTTCCCTCTCTCTTTCTTATATTTTCCTCCATTAACACACCAAATTGAGCTTGAAATCCTAGGTTTCTCACATAATTTCTTTAGGAAATCAATAGAAACCACTAAACTTAGCCTTGAATTGAAGAGAGCACTCAAGAGAACCAAAAGAAATTGAGAGTTTAGAAAGCGAGAATTTCAACCAAGGAGGGTTCCATAAGGGGGAGTGAAGTTTGGTTGGATTGAAGGTTATTTGAAGCCTTGAAGACAAGGTTAGTGCTATCAAATCCCTTGGATTTTGAAGTTGTACCAAATTGTTTTAGGGTTTGCTAAATTTGAGAATTTTAATTGTTGTGTTCTAACTGATGTAATTATGCATAAATTAAGTTAATTTGGCACCCAATTGTTGATATGAATGATGAGATGACCAAACTATTAAATGGTTGTGATGTTGTGTGTTGAGATAGATTTTGGACCCTTGAGTCCAGGAGGTTTGAATAGCTATAAGTAGAGTTACATAACTCCAATTAGTGTGAGGCCAATTAAAGATTAAACGTTAGACATAATTCTAAAAATTTTGTGAAGAAAGCTTGCCCAAAAACTGACCATAGCTTGCCCTAAAATTTGCTTGAATCCCGGTGTCCAAAATCTGGACTGGGAAAACTAATCATATGAATAGTATTTGTTCAAATGGCCATAACTTTGTGTAGAGAGGTCCAAATCACCTGATTCTTGAACCCATAGAATGCTTAGACATATTAAAACAACTTTCATGAAAAACAGAAACCCAAATTCTGACCATAACCTATTCAAAGTTCCCTAGATGCATTTCCAAAATTTCATATCAAATACTATTGGCAACTAATGCCAATAAATTTAGAACCCAAAATGTGGTATGACCAAGTATTAAAAATTTGTATATCTATTATTTATGAAAAAGTCAATATTTTGAATGAATAGTAATGTGAATAGTAATCACTGAAACATGTGAAATGGTATAATAAACTAGAAAAGTTATTATAATTGTTAAGTATGGGATATGATTGGTAACTTATGATTTTTGAATTTAATTTAAGTGACCCTAAAACATAGGAAAATAATTCATATGAAGAATTTTAGGCTAACATATGATTGTAACATGTCTAAATGGTTGGATAAAATTGGGATTTCCAAAATCTGCCTGGCTCTGGAATCAGAAGGAAATAATGAACCAGTTGTGGTTATTTGACCATAACTGAAGTTCTAAAACTTTAATTAACATAATTCAAAATAATATGAATAATTAAAATGAAGACTTAGGACTTTATTATAGGAACCTGGAACCAATTCTAAGCCTAAGTGCTTGGAATTGTATGACAAAGAAAATAGAAAATCTTGAAACTAATAGACTTACAGGGTTCAACACTCTGGACAGTCATTAATCAATTGACTATAACTAGAGTTATACTACTTTAAAGTAAATGATTAAAAAGGGAAATTTAAGTTAATCAGAAATCCATGAAATGTTCATGGATTACTTGGAATATGAATGATAATTTATATAAATATAGTAATAAATAAATAAATCATTTGAATATATGAATGGGACATTATTTCTCATTATTGGAGAAAGGAAGAATGTTTTGAGTACAATTATAACACCCCTTACCCGACTACAGTGTAGCCGAGCAAGCAATGCCACTCAGTGTGCCGGAGTACTCTATTTTATCTTAATTAATTTTTATCATAATTTTGAATATAACTTGTGAAATATAATTCATTTTAAGCCATTTATCGAAATTTTTATTTATCTGAGGTTCCAAAATTTTTAAAGAAAATCCGGCAGAATACCGGCTAAAAATGGAGAAAATCGTTCTTCGGAACCTGTGAAAAACACTTTCTATATTCATATTCAATCATCTCAATTCCATTTATCAAAATCTCAACATTTTTCAACCATTCATTTCTCAATCATTCATCACATGTGATAATCATATATAAATTACAGATACACATTCACTTTTCCATTTACAAACACAATTCTCATTATTTACATGAACATCAAATTACATTTCATAAGTTCATTTACACATGAGAAAATAAAATCAATTACAAAATACCAAAATGACACCTAGTGTCCTACCAATGCACTGCAGACGGTGAGGTGACACAGACACTATGCAGAACTGTGAACGGCCTTACCCAATCTGTGGTCTACTGGGCCCTCTGTCCAAATCTTTCGCACTCACGCGTTGCAAAAGCGACGCGCTAAGCATAAAGCTTAGTGGTGCCAATAATACAAGAAAATATAATATGCAAATAAAAATAATAATAATTTCCTTGCTATTGTGTTCATAAGAAATGAATAATTACTAACTTGTTATTTAGTCGAGGGCTAATCATGTTTTATGATATTAACTTCTTCATGCATTTCGTTAATTATTTTCTTCATGATCTTGAGCTTCTTTGTATTTTTGTAATCATTCCTGATACTTAATTTTCGTATTTTCTTTAATAATCAGTTCAATCACAGTTATACTTTTCCATGCCCAAGTAACCTATCTTTGGACGATCGATCGATAACGGGTCATTGGCACTGGACACCGCGGTGCCTCGGGCCGTCATACCATGGGACGCAGAACGTCAACCATGTATGCAGTCAGTACGGCTAAAAAGCCATGATATTACATAATCGGGCATAAAAGCCATGCATACGGGCATAAAAGCCATGAATACGGGCATAAAGCCATGAATACAGGCATAAAGCCTTTTCGCAGTACTGCTAAAACAATACCCTATTGGCATGCCAATCTATCCAAACCAATCACATTAGGCCTACTAGGGCATTTTGCACTTTTAAATTTCACAATTTTTTGAATTTCAAGTCTTGGTGTCACTATTTACTTCATTGGTCAACAAAAAGTTGACTTTTGCATAGAAAATAGTTGCATTGGTTTTAACACTTCCAATTTACCATATTTTGCATTTAAAACTTGTTGGCATTAAGCATTAATACCATTTCTAAGCTTAAACCAAGAGAAGCAAAATTTTCAATTTTTGCAACTCAACTTTACTATTCCATTGGGCACTGTTGCAGTAAGAATTTGAGGAAATGGTAAACATGAAAGTTGTTCCTTATTTTGTCTAGTTGAATTTCCTTTTTTGAATCACTCCATTTGGAGTTTTGTAGCTCAAGTTATGGCCAAAATAAGTTTACTGTTCACGTGCATTGTTCATGCTGAGATTTTGGGTTTTGGCAGATTTTTAGTCCAATTTTGGTCAGTAGTTTGATCAAGTTAAGTTCATAATTTGGTCTAACTTTCTTCAAATGAAATGTTCTACCATGCCTTAGGTTTCCATCGGTTCAAGAATCGCCTAAATCCAAGTTTTCTAGAGAGATTTATAGTCCTCTAAACATTACTGCTCAAATGAAAATCTGCAGAGTTGCAGGTTTGATAACTCAACTTTGTTCAATAATTTGAATGGGTTAATGGCATAATTTGGGGTGATGTTCTTCATGAAAGTTGTTTGTCTATATCATATCTTGTTGCTGTAAAAATTTTAGGTCAATTGACCAACTCTACAGTGAGTTATGGCCAAATGAACAGTTACTGTTCATTTGGTCATTTCTGCAGGTGCTGGTTGCAGGGTATCCGAAATGGGGCCAACTTTTGGTCCTCTTGATTTGGTCTTTTGGGCATGGTTTCTTCAGCAAAAATGTGTCATTATAAGCCTAGTTTAATGTCCAATTGGCCAAACACCAATTGGACCTACGCAGCCAAAGTTATGGCTGTGTAATTGGACTGAAATCTCAGTCCATTGCTGCTGTCCCTAGGCAGCATAGTCATTCACTTTGCCATGCTATTTTTCAGTCCATATTATGGTCAACTTACCTAAAATGGTCACTAATTGACCCTTATAATGTTCTTTCACAATTTCATAAGCTAAATCCAAGTTTCACACCTCAAAACCCTAATTTCCATTATAAATTTTCACAACTACCTTAATTAATCACTTTCATTCCTTACATATATATATATTTTTTAAACATACTCTCTAGTTCACTCTAAGTCCATCAAGACACTCAATCATGTTCCTTCTTTAGGGCTGCCAAAAATCATGGTGGATATACACATAACTTTTATTCATTTAAGTTACAAATTCATACTTGTTTCAAGTCTCTAGCATGGGATTAAAGAGTTTTAAGTATATATGTGCACTAACCTCTTGTAGGGCAGAATTTTCCCAAGTTAATCTTCACTTTCTTTCCCTTTCTAGGCTGCCAAACACTTCCCAAGAGGTAGAGACAAGTTTTTAGTGAAGGGACTTAGGGTTTTATAGTGCAAATTCATGGGAAAATGGAAGTAATTAAAGAAAACTTCCATTGAGGGTTATGGAGGAGAGGATCACGTTTTAAAGAAGAAGATGGCTGCTTGTTTTTAGTCTTCCTTGGTTTTTATTTATCTCTTTTATTAATTAGTCAAATGGTTACTTAATTGTGATTGGTTATGGCTTTTAAATGACATCATCAAGATGTCATAAATTGCTTTTTATTTCATTTTCCTTTTCTTTTTATCCACTACTCATTTCCAATTTCATTTTTAGTAATGTTTATTCATATTTTATGTCATATTAATTATTTACTCAACTGGGCAAGTTGGCCAAAAATCACCTCTGAAGGCGAAATGAGCAAAATGCTCTCCGTTGGGCTTAACGGGTCAAAATTGTCTGTACCGATTGAAAAATTTTTCTAAATATTTTCTTGGCATTCTAATGCCATATGAACCTCAACGACCCTTCTCTGGAATCCCAAAAATTATTTTATGAATTTTTCCCCGGGTCTAGGGCTCCTCGTTGCGAGAACCGCAACTTACCTCTGATTACCCATCGCTTGGGAACCGACTCATTTGACTTAGTTGCATTTTATTTCTAAAATTTTTTCTAAATTTTTCTTATTAATATTTGAGTTAATTATGGTTCCTCGCTTTAGTTTAAATATTTTTCCGGACGTTCTAGCTGTCCAGACCGACACCGGTCACCGGAACAGTAGAATGTACGGAGTTGTTACCGGGAGGATGTTACAACTCTTCCCCTCTTATTTAAATTTCGTCCTCGAAATTTACCTGACTTAAGTAATCAGGGAGTTGCTACCTCCTTGTTTCTTCACCTTTCCATGTTATCCTACTTCACTTTCTCCTTAGTCTCAATCCTATCTTCAAACAGTTATGTACTCATCCTTTTTCATCTTAAATACAGTCTCCTTCTCATCTCCATTCGCTATCTCATTGTCTCTTCATTCTCTTATTCCATACCCTAACCTAAAACAAATGGGAAATACAGATCTGCAATAGTGTCACCTCGACTCTTATGAATGCAATGCATGATATGCAATCTATCTAGGTCCAGAAACGCCTAAACCGCGCTCTGATACCACTAAATGTGACACCCCTTACCCGACTACAGTGTAGCCGAGCAAGCAATGCCACTCAGTGTGCCGGAGCACTCTATTTTATCTTAATTAATTTTTATCATAATTTTGAATATAACTTGTGAAATATAATTCATTTTAAGCCATTTATCGAAATTTTTATTTATTTGAGGTTCTGAAATTTTTAAAGAAAATCCGGCAGAATACCGGCTAAAAATGGAGAAAATCGTTCTTCGGAACCTGTGACAAACACTTTCTATATTCATATTCAATCATCTCAATTCCATTTATCAAAATCTCAACATTTTTCAACCATTCATTTCTCAATCATTCATCACATGTGATAATCATATATAAATTACAGATACACATTCACTTTTCCATTTATAAACACAATTATCATTATTTACATGAACATCAAATTACATTTGATAAGTTCATTTACACATGAGAAAATAAAATCAATTACAAAATACCAAAATGACACATAGTGTCCTACCAATGCACTGCAGACGGTGAGGTGACACAGACACTATGCAGAACTATGAATGGCCTTACCCAATCTGTGGTCTACTGGGCCCTCTGTCCAAATCTTCAGTACCTACGCGTTGCAAAAGCGACGCGCTAAGCATAAAGCTTAGTGGTGCCAATAATACATGAAAATATAATATGCAAATAAAAATAATAATAATTTCCTTGCTATTGTGTTCATAATAAATGAATAATTACTAACTTGTTGTTTAGTCGAGGGCTAATCATGTTTTATGATATTAACTTCTTCCTGCATTTTGTTAATTATTTTCTTCATGATCTTGAGCTTCTTTGTATTTTTGTAATCATTCCTGATACTTAATTTTCGTATTTTCTTTAATAATCAGTTCAATCACAGTTATACTTTTCCATGCCCAAGTAACTTATACTGGACTACTGGACTGGATAACGGGTCGTTGGCACTGGACACCGCGGTGCCTCGAGCCGTCATACCATGGGACGCAGAACGTCAACCATGTATGCAGTCAGTATGGCTAAAAAGCCATGATATCACATAATCGGGCATAAAAGCCATGCATACGGGCATAAAAGCCATGAATACGGGCATAAAGCCATGAATACAGGCATAAAGCCTTTCGCAGTACTGCTAAAACAATACCCTATTGGCATGCCAATCTATCCAAACCAATCACATTAGGCCTACTAGGGCATTTTACACTTTTGAATTTCAAGTCTTGGTGTCACTATTTACTTCATTGGTCAACAAAAAGTTGACTTTTGCATAGAAAATAGTTGCATTGGTTTTAACACTTCCAATGTACCCCATTTTGCATTTAAAACTTGTTGGCATTAAGCATTAATACCATTTCTAAGCTTAAACCAAGAGAAGCAAAATTTTCAATTTTTGTAACTCAATTTTTCTATTCCATTGGGCACTGTTGCAGTAAGAATTTGTGGAAATGGTAAACATGAAAGTTGTTCCTTATTTTGTCTAGTTGAATTTTCTTTTTTGAATCACTCCATTTGGAGTTTTGTAGCTCAAGTTATGGCCAAAATAAATTCACTGTTCACGTGCACTGTTCATGCTGAGATTTTGGGTTTTGGTAGATTTTTGGTCCAACTTTGGTCAGTAGTTTGATCAAGTTAAGTTCATAATTTGGTCTAACTTTCTTCATATGAAATGTTCTACCATGCCTTAGGTTTCCATTGGTTCAAGAATCGCCTAAATCCAAGTTTTCTAGAGAGAGTTATAGTCCTCCAAACATTACTGCTCAAATGAAAATCTGCAGAGTTGCAGGTTTGATAACTCAACTTTGTTCAACAATTTGAACGGGTTAATGGCATAATTTGGGGTGATGTTCTTCATGAAAGTTGTTTTTCTATATCATATCTTGTTGCTGCAAAAATTTCAGGTCAATTGACCAACTCTACAGTGAGTTATGGCCAAATGAACAGTTACTGTTCATTTGGTCATTTCTGCAGGTGCTGGTTGCAGGGTATCCGGAATGGGGCCAACTTTTGGTCCTCTAGATTTGGTCTTTTGGGCATGGTTTCTTCAGCAAAAATGTGCCATTATAAGCCTAGTTTAATGTCCAATTGGCCAAACACCAATTGGACCTACGCAGCCAAAGTTATGGCTGTGTAATTGGACTGAAATCTCAGTCCATTGCTGCTGTCCCTAGGCAGCATAGTCATTCACTTTGCCATGCTATTTTTCAGTCCATATTATGGTCAACTTACCTAAAATGGTCACTAATTGACCCTTATAATGTTCTTTCACAATTTCATAAGCTAAATCCAAGTTTCACACCTCAAAACCCTAATTTCCATTATAAATTTTCACAACTACCTTAATTAATCACTTTCATTCCTTACATATATATATATATATTTTAAACATACTCTCTAGTTCACTCTAAGTCCATCAAGACACTCAATCATGTTCCTTCTTTAGGGCTGCCAAAAATCATGGTGGACATACACAGAACTTTTATTCATTTAAGTTACAAATTCATACTTGTTTCAAGTCTCTAGCATGGGATTAAAGAGTTTTAAGTATATATGTGCACTAACCTCTTGTAGGGCAGAATTTTCCCAAGTTAATCTTCACTTTCTTTCCCTTTCTAGGCTGCCAAACACTTCCCAAGAGGTAGAGACAAGTTTTTAGCGAAGGGACTTAGGGTTTTATAGTGCAAATTCATGGGAAAATGGAAGTAATTAAAGAAAACTTCCATGGAGGGTTATGGAGGAGAGGATCACGTTTTAAAGAAGAAGATGGCTGCTTCTTTTTGGTCTTCCTTGGTCTTTATTTATCTCTTTTATTAATTAGTCAAATGGTTACTTAATTGTGATTGGTTATGGCTTTTAAATGACATCATCAAGATGTCATAAATTGCTTTTTATTTCATTTTCCTTTTCTTTTTATCCACTACTCATTTCCAATTTCATTTTTAGTAATGTTTATTCATATTTTATGTCATATTAATTATTTACTCAACTGGGCAAGTCGACCAAAAATCACCTTTGAAGGCGAAATGGCCAAAATACCCTCCGTGTTGCTTAACGGGTCAAAATTGTCTGTACCGATTGAAAAATTTTTCTAAATATTTTCTTGGCATTCTAATGCCATAGGAACCTCAATGACCCTTCTCTGGAATCCCAAAAATTATTTTATGAAATTTTCCCCGGGTTTAGGGCTCCTCGTTGCGAGAACCGCAACTTACCTCTGGTTACCCATCGCTTGGGCACCGGCTCATTTGACTTAGTTGCATTTTATTTCTAAAATTTTTTCTAAATTTTTCTTATTAATATTTGAGTTAATTATGGTTCCTCACTTTAGTTTAAATATTTTTCCGGACGTTCTAGCTGTCCGGACCGACACCGGTCAAGACGATGGTATGCGGAGTTGTTCTGGGAGGATGTTACAACTCTTCCCCTCTTATTTAAATTTCGTCCTCGAAATGTACCTGACTTAAGTAATCAGGGAGTTGCTACCTCCTTGTTTCTTCACCTTTCCGTGTTATCCTACTTCGCTTTCTCCTTAGTCTCAATCCTATCTTCAAACAGTTATGTACTCATCCTTTTTCATCTTAAATACAGTCTCCTTCTCATCTCCATTCGCTATCTCATTGTCTCTTCATTCTCTTATTCCATACCCTGACCTAAAATAAACGGGAAATACAGATCTGCAATAGTGTCACCTCGACTCTTATGAATGCAATGCATGATATGCAATCTATCTAGGTCCAGAAATTCCTAAACCGCGCTCTGATACCACTAAATGTGACACCCCTTACCCGACTACAGTGTAGCCGAGCAAGCAATGCCACTCAGTGTGCCGGAGCACTCTATTTTATCTTAATTAATTTTTATCATAATTTTGAATATAACTTGTGAAATATAATTCATTTTAAGCCATTTATCGAAATTTTTATTTATTTGAGGTTTCGAAATTTTTAAAGAAAATCCGGCAGAATACCGGCTAAAAATGGAGAAAATCCGTCAGTGTCACAGCCCTCACCCGTCTACAGTATAGCCGAGCAAGACATGTCACACTCGGTGCTGGAGCATCCTATCTTATCTTATTTTAATCCTTGATTTATTTTGAACTCGTTATAATTTAAAATAATTCATATTCTATGGAGAAACTAACGGAGTTTCCCCCTATTTTTTTATCATTTGACGTTTTTCACGATTCACCTGCTTTAAAAATCCCATAATATTTTGAAATAAAAATCTCATCCATACTAATCATAATCATCTGATCAGTTCAAATATTCTCTATCTAATTCAATTTTACATTCATTTCCATACATTATCATTCATGCTCCATTAACATATCAAAATTCTCATGTTTCCATTAATTTTTATAATTTGCAAAGTAATTGAATAAATTCACAATTTACATGATATACAAATTAATTACAATTCCATAATCTATATTACAATTAATAACTAATTATAAATACACAAAATAACTTTTGTGAGCCCTATCTACATGCATTGCTGAGGAGGTGATAGCTTGAACCCTTCTGACACTTCTGCAGATCTGGACTCTAAAAATCCCAGTTAAATGTTCACTGGGTTTTAGCTTCAGTACCTGCGCGAAGAAAACAAATCCATCACGCTAAACATTTCTGCTTAGTGGTGCAATAATATAACAAGAAATAATGTATACAAATAAAGAAAGAATGGATCATAATTTGGATACTCTGGAAATTAATCTAATTTAATATAATAATTCTAGTATCAACTATCTTTTGTTCTAATTTGTTCCTCTTCATAAGCGCTTAATTCCTAAATTCATAGTAATAATGTACCATCCCCAAAAATTCAAAGAATATTATTCTTAGCTTTATATTATTATGAAAAAGTGCATTTGTAATGTTTATTTAAGTTATATTTCTATTGCTAATCTTTTTATCATTTCATTCAGTACTTTCTACTAAATAACTATTCTTATTTATTTTAGGTCGTCTTACTCATTTATTTAATTTTTAATATTTTTAATTGCTAATATTCTTAACTTATTTCAATAAATTTCACTTCCCAAGTAACCTATGACAAGTTGACTAAACTTGATAACGGATTGTTGGCACTGGACACCTCGGTGCCTTGGGCTGTCATACTATGGGACGTGGAACGTCAACCACGTATGCAGTCAATATGGCTAAAAGGCCATGATAACTCATAATCAGGTATAAAAGCCATGAGTACGGGTATAAAGCCATGAGTGCGGATATAAAGCCATAAATATAGGCATAAAGTCTTTCGCAGTACTGCTAAAATAATACCCTATTGGCATGCCAATCTATCAAATCTGACACACGTGTCTAGGCAATACATGGGAACATAGCACCATTAAATGTTAATATATTGTGTTTTATGACTTCATTATTTCATGACAAATTTCATAATTTATACATTCATTTGATAATTTATATGATCCTAATTCTCATCAATGGTTCTCATGCACCATTGTACTTAAAATATTCTTCTATGTTTTAGGGTCACTTAAATTCAAAAATCACAATTCACCAATCATACTATATATTATCAATCATAATGGCTTCTTTAATTTCTTTTATTATTCCTTATGTTTTTGGGGTTACCATTCACACATTACTATTCACTCAATTTGTTAACTTTTTCATACATAATATGTATACAAATTATAGATACATAATTATACCACATTTTAGGTTCTAGATTTGTTTTTATTGATTGCCAATACCATTTCAAAGCTTATTTTATGTTATTCAAAATTTTTAGATTTCATGCCTTAAGTTTACTATTCCATTAGTCATTATTACAGTAGAATTTTGACAAAACTTTCTTTATGAAAGTTGTTCCCTTATGTGTCTTCTTTAATTCCGTTTTTGAATCACTCCATTTGGAGTTTTATAGCTCAAGTTATGGCCATTTTACCATAACTGGCCGGATTGACCTGTACCCAGAATTTCTGGGCAATTTGGTGTCCTAACTTGGACTAGCAATTTGAATTGGTTAGGTTCAGAATTTGAGTTTGTGTTCTTCATGAAAGTTGTTTTAAATTGTCTAAGCTTTCTATTGATATAAAATTCAGGTCAATTGGATATTTTTGCTCTATGTTATGGCCAAATGAACAAACACTGTCCATTTGGCCACTTATACCAAGTCTAGAATTGGTTACCCTGATTTGGCTAATTTTGAGGTCATCCTAAGTTTATTTTCTAGGCATGGTTTCTTCATCAAAGTTGTGCCATTATGTGTCTAGTTTCATGTTCAATTAGCCTTGTACCAATTGAACCTACACAACTCAAGTTACAGCTGCCCAAACTTGCTGAACTCACATCTAGCCCTACAGGTCACCTACGGTAGGATACTTAACCTCAATTCCATTGGCATAGATCACTTCAATTTATCATCAAATATAGCCAAATGGTCAATAATTGACCATTAGGACTCCAATTCCACAAAACATGAATAAAACCCTGACTTCATGCCTCAAACCCTAATATTTAAATGTCCATTTCATACAACCCATGCAAAACTAACATTCTAATCATATATACACACTAAACAACTCCAATAATCACAATTTATTTCATTCAAATTCATCAAATCCCTTAACTCATAAGCTGGCCAAAATTTCTCTTGAATTAAACATGAATAATCTCAATTTCTCTTGAATTTCTTTTCATTTTCCTACTTAAGTTAAAGTTTAAAGAAGAGGAAGGGAAGAAGGTAGCACTAACCTTGAACTAGCCAATTCCCAATGCTTGAAAACTCCACTTTTTCTCTTTCTTTTTGTTGCCCAAGTCTTGCTCTAGGTGTGAGGAGGAGTTTTGGTGAAGGGAACTTATAATTTTAGGGTGAATTTTTAAGAGTTTTTCTAGTGAGAAGATGAAACAACAATGGAGGTTGGCAAGGGAGATGGGTCTCGGCTGGAGAGAAGGAAGAAACCAGAAATTTCTTTTTGAATTTTGACTCATTTTTCCCTTTTTAATTGGTTTAAGTGTGCTTGTTGAAATTTGATTGGTGGAGACCTCACTAATGACATCATGTGATGTCATATTTCTAATTTTCTTTTATTTTCTTTTCTTTTCTTTACTACCCATTTTCAATTAAATTTTTAGCAATATTTATTCATATTTTATGTCATAATAATTATTTACTTAACTGGACAAGTTGGTCAAAAATTGTCTCTGAAGGCGAAATGACCAAAATGCCCTCCATTTGGCTTAAGGAGCCAAAACCATCTGTACCGATTGATAAAATTTCAGAAGCATTTTCTTGGCATTCTAATGTCATCGAAGCCTCAATGACTCTTCTCTGGAGTTCCAAAAATTATTTCATGAATTTTTTCCCGGGTTTAGGGCTCCTAGCTGCGAAGACCACAACTTCCCACTAGGTTACCCATCGCTAGGGCACCGGCTCATTTAACTTGATTGTATTTTATTTCTAAAATTTTTCCTAAATTTTTCTTATTAATATTTGAGTTATTTATGACTCTTCACTCTAGTTTACATATAGTTCCAGTTATTCAAGCTGTCCAGACAGATATTGATCATTGGAACAGTAGAATGTACAGACTAGCTAAAGTGAGGGTGTTACAGTTAGCCTGTCATAGGTTACTTGGGCAGTGAAATAAGTCAAGAATATTATGAATTAATAATATTAGAAATTAAATAAATGAGTAAGAGATACTTGAAATGAACTAGATTAGCTATAAAATTTTATTTATTGTGAAATAATCTAAAACATAAGAAAATGTGAAATAAAGCAATAAAAAGATTAGTAAAATGAATTTAACTTAAATAAATATTATAAATGCATCTTCTATAATACTATGAATATAAGTTTTAATATTTTAATTAATTTTGTGTAATATATATATATTACTGTGAAATTAGGAGATAAGTGCTTCCAAAGAATGTCAAGAATGACGAAACATATTCAGTATTAAAATTCTATATGAAACCAAAATAATTTTTAATTACATGAGTTAGGCTTTATTTTTATCTTTATTTGTATATTTTTTTTTTATATTATTACACCACTAAGTAAAAATGCTAAGCACGATGGATTATTTCCTTCGCGCAGGTACTGAAGATAAAGACCAGTGGATATTAGACTGAGATTTTGGAGTCCGGATCTGCAGAAGTGTCTAATGTTATCACCTCCTCAGCAATGCAAATAGATAGGGCCCATTTAGGTCATACTAATATATTTTGTATTTTATAAATAGTTATCATATTGTAATGTAATGTAAGTTATGAAAATGTATTTAATATGTATGTGATGAAAATTAATAAATTAACTCTTTCATATGTAATTAATTTGTATATCTTGTATATTATGAATTTATGTAATTAGTTTGTAAATCATGTAAATTAATGAAGATTGAGAATTTTTGTATATGAATTGAGCATGAATAAATTTGTATGGAAATAAATAGGGAATGGAAATGCATAAATGATATTTAAAATACTGAGATGATTATGACGTGTATGGATGAGATTATTACTAGAAATTATTGTTGAAACTTTCAAACAGGTGAATAGTGAAACACGTCAAATGGTAATAAAATAGGAAAAACTCTGTTAGTTTCTCCTTTAGAAATATAATTTATTTTTAAAATATAACGAGAATAAATTATTAAAGGAATAAAATAAGATAAGATAGGGTGCTCCGGCACCGAGTGTGACATGCCTTACTCGGCTATACTGTAGACGGGTGAGGGGTGTTACATTTATTAGTATCAGAGCATGGTTTAAGCGTTCCTAGGCATAGATATATAGAAAGAGATAGTGTGCATAACATGCATTGCATTCATAAGAGTCAAGGTGGCACTAATGTAGATTTGTTTTCTTTGATTATTTTAGGTTATAGTATGGACCCAGAATTACAGAGGCCAATAGATGAAGAAGTAGTAAGTTGTACCCTGACTGGGAGTGATATTGGAGGCTCAAGAGGAACCGAATCCAGATACTGAAGAGGCGCCTTTTGGTGGAATGGCCTAGAGAGTTGGAAGAACATGAGGGTTAAGCGTGCTCACTTGAGAGAAATCTTAAGATGGGTGACCTCCTGGGAAGTTCTTCATTCTACTTATAGGACAAAATCGCGAGGCTTATGGATTCCTCTAGTGGTTGGAACCTGGCCATTACAGTCTATTACTCAAGTACCTTAGCTCCCCTGAGGCTGTGAGAGTTATGCAATAGTGCATGAAGGAATTGGTGGGGCTCACTAGGTGGGGATTAAGGTGAGATGGCTTATTAGGAGACATGAGAATTATTGGCTAAAAATACTAAAAAACTACATAACTTATGCTAAGGGATGCTAGCAATGCTAAATGTATGGTTTAATTAAAAGAACACTAATAAAAGAAATGCAATCCATTCTGAAACCTTAGTCTTTCCAAGGCTGGGCTATCGACCTCATTAGCAAAATTAATCATACGTCTTCAATGGGGCATAATTTCATTATTATAGTAACATATTACTTCACCAAGTGCATGGAGGTAATTCCTATAAAGAAAGTAAAACAAATAGATATGATTGATTTCATTAAAAAACACATCATCCATAGGTTCAAAGTCCCTCAAACCATTACAATTGACTAAGGAACTACCATTACAATTGACTAAGGAACTATGTTCACTAGGCAGGATATCAGGGACTTTATAAAAGATTATGGTATAAAATTGCTTGCCTTAACTCCTTACTATGCTTAAGCTAATAGGCACGTAGAGGCATCTAACAAGACTCTGATAGGAATCCTGGAGAAGATGATTGTCAAGAACCCAAGGGAGTGGCACCTACTATTTTTAGATACCTTGTGGGCATACAGGACTTCCAAGTGAGATGCAACATAGATGAGCCTTTTTGCCTTAACCAATGGGTGTTGTCCTTATAATAGAGGTAGTTGTACCGTCACTTAAAGTCTTTGGGCAAAATGATCTTACTACAAATGAGTATGAATAAGCCATGGTTAAGAAGCTAAAGGACTTGCATGAAATTCCCATGCAAGCATTTAACTACATGGCTACATAGAAAAGAAGGCATCAAAGATCTACAATAAAAGAATCTTGAGACATAGATTTTGTAAAAGAGACCTAGTTTGGATGACTGTATTGCCAATTGGTGCTAAAGACAAAAAATTTGGCAAGTGGTCTTGAAATTAAGGACCATTTTAGGTGCAATGGGTACTTAGAGGCAATGCCTATCGGTTGGCTAGTCTTGCAAGAGAGCCACAAAAGAAGGTAGTTAATGGTAAGTACCTAAACAGATATTTTCCCATTATGTGAGAAATGCAAGAACAACAAGCACAAGAAGAAAACTAAGGCCAACCCATGGCCTAATAAAGTTAACTCTATGTCTTACATAAGATCCTTATGTAGTTAGTGTAAGGAAAGCCAATATATTGGCTAGATATTTAATGTAATCACATGTAGTCAAGATAAAAGTTATATATTTAAAGTTGGCTTTTTGGGCCACTTACAAAAACATATGAATAAAAGGTTAGCATATGGTTCATCATTCCAAAATATAGTTGTCAAAGTCAAAAGTATCAAACATTGGAAATATAAATGTACTACGTGTAAAGCAATGCACTAGTCATCAACAAAAGCATAACCAGAAATCAAACTTCAAGTTTCTAAGAGAGTTAAGACTAAATCACAAAATACTACCCAACGATCCCAGTAAGAAGCTAGAAACTCTGAGCAAGTTTCATGCTTCTCAATCATAGTTTTTGTGGATGTAGTCGTCCCATAAAGCATCACCCTCAGACTGAATCACACTGTTATCAATCAAGTGATTAGCAAGCAAGGTCTCCTCTTGTTCCAAAAGTGAAATCTCCTTTGCCTTGAGCTAGGCTATCTTAGTCTTCAGCATAGCGGTAGTAAAGGCACTGATAGATGCAGACACTGGTGTGATAAACTTACTCTTCTCTGTGTAACCGGAGAAGATCTCAATAATCTATGTCTTAGCATCCTGGAGCTATGTACCAATGTTAGCGGCAATCAAGTTGGAGAGAGATCAAAGCAATAGTGACCTCTACTCTGTGTGTTAACAAAGCTCTACGGAGAGTAGGTAATGAAGCTAGTTCTTAGCTGTTGTAACTACAGTTTAAGAAGGTTTAAGAGCAAGGTGGGTACAAGTAAAGCTATGACAAAACTCAGTTAAGAAGGACAGATCGAGGTCCTAAAGTAGGTCAACTATATCAATAATAGTAGCCTTGAAACCGGTAATAGTGGAAAAATTAGGAGTAAAACTGGTCAATACAAACCTAAGGAAGAGTGCATGAAGGAATATCACCATTAAACTTATCATCGCCAATACCTAACACTTCTTAGTTGGGATGGTCACTGTGGATGCTAGCTATTCCTTGTTCCTCTTCTGGGCCCCTGAACATTGTTCAGAAAAAGAAATTGTAGTAGAGGCAGTGTTGTCACCTAAAGAGGTCTCTGCATCAGAATCAATTGCATCTGAAATCTCCATTGGCATAGAAGGAGAAGTCTGAGGCTTCTTGGACTTAGGTACAAGATGCTTAGAGCATTTGGTATGAGGCAAAGAAGCAGCTTTTTTTCTCTAGGGAGTAGAAGACTTCTAAATCTTGAGTCAAAATCTATTTGCTGGAGTCTTCATTTTCTTTGTTGGGGGAAGGTTTGACAGTATAGTGACCTTATGTTTTTAGAAGAAGGCTTTGGCTTTGTAGGGACCACCTTTTGAGCCTTAGTAAGAGAAGGAGCACATAACAAAAGACCTGCAACAAATAGCAAAGGTATCAAACAGAGACATAAAGTATAGTATGATGAATGTGGGCAAATAACTATAGCCATTGGTCTTATTATAGCTTTATGGAATTTGGAAGACCATAAGAGGTCAAAAGTACAAAGATGTGGAATAGCTAACTCGAGAGGGATCATCTAACTCACGTCTTAAAGTTAATCAGACTTGAATCAATGATGTGCTACATCCTTTTTAGTTGATAAAGCAATACTAGGTCTACTTGAGATGTTGACATGTCTAAAGACGTCATAAGGAACACCCTAAACAAAGCGAGTTGCTAGGACTAGAGAGATGGTGTGTACTATTTAAGGCTAGGCTTTATGACAGCCAGAAGTGTAGCAAAGGTGGTGTAACACCCTCACTGTATCCATTCTGTACATTCTACTATTCTGGTGACCGGTGTCGGTTCGGAGAGTTAGAATGTCAGGAACAATATTTAGACTAAAGTGAGGAGCCATAATTAACACAAATATTAAAAAGAAAAATTTAGAAAAAATTTTAGAAATAAAATACAACCAAAAGTGAGCCGGTGCCCTAGCGATGGGTAACCTAGTGGGAAGTTGCGGTCCTTGCAACTAGGAGTCCTAGACCCGGGAGAAAATTCATAAAATAATTTTTGGCACTCTAGAGAAGAGTCATTGAGGTTTCTATGGCATTAGAATACCAAGAAAATGCTTAGAAAAAATTTTAGATCGGTACAGACGATTTTGGCTCAATAAGCCAAACGGATGGTATTTTGGTCATTTCGTCTTCGGAGATGATTTTTGACCGATTTGTCCAGTTAAGTAAATAATTATTATGACATAAAATGTGAATAAATATTGTTAAAAATTAAATTGAAAATGAGTAGAAAAGAAAAGAAAAAGAAAAATGAATTAAATGGGAAATATGACATCACATTATGTCATTAAGAAGGCCTCAACCAATCACAACTCAACAAGCTAATTAAAAAGAGATAAAATGGGAAAAAATGAAAACAAATTCTGCCATTCATCTTCTTCTTCAGCCTTTTCTCCCTTTTCTCTCCTTTCACCATTGTTATTCCAAACTTCTTACTAGAAATTCTCTTGAAAAATCACCATATAACCTCACACTCACTTCACAAAAAATTTCCCTTACCACTAGAGAAAGCCTTGGACAGCTATTTTAAGGGGAAAAAGAAAGGTTTTGGCAAGCTTGGGAGTAGCTCCAACAAGTTTAGTGTCCAATCTCTTAGCACTTTTACTAGATTCAAGCTTAATGTCATGAGATAAGTAGAAAATGTAAGAAAAACAAAATAAAAATTATATGTATCCATCCCTAAAAATTTCAGCAACCTAGGGGTGGTTAGGGTTTGATGAATTTACTTGAAGTAAAGTGTTTATGAGCTGCCCATAGCATGAGATGAGTGCTTGAACATGATTGTGTAAGTGAAATGCAAGTATAGTGCATGAATGAACTTGAGAACTTAGACATTTGAATACCATTAGGGTTTGCTCATGTAATGGCATGTTAACCTTGTAATGGTCAATTAGTGACCATTTGAATGTGTGTGAGGAGGAATTGAAGTGAGTAACGATGTTGGAGTGGAACTTAGGCATGCTGCCCTTGGTGACCTGCAGCACTGGTTGTGAGTCCAGTAGGTTTGGGTGGCTATAAATGGAGTTGTAGAGGTTTAATTGGTGCAAGGCCAATTAGACATGAAACTAGACACATAATGGCACAACTTTGGTGAAGAAACCCTACCCAGAAAACCAAACCAAGTTGACCTAAAAATTGCCTTAATCTGGGTGACTTACATTCTGACTGGGCAAAATGATCAAATAAATAGTGTTTATTCATTTGGTCATACCTCAGTGTAGAAAGGTCCAATTGACCTGAAATTTTACCACAAAAAAGCCGAGACATAGACCTACAACTTTTATAAAGAACACAAATTCAAATTCTGACCATAACCTAGTCAAATTGCCAACCAAACTTAGGTTACCAAATCTGGCAGAACCAGTTTTGCCCAGAATTTTGGATTCTGTCCAATCCGGCCAGTTATGGTGTTTAGGCCATAACTTGAGTTACAAAACTCCAAATGAAGTGATTCAAAAAAGGAAATGTAGCTAGAAGAAATAAGGAACAACTTTCATGAAGACAATTTTGCCAAATTCCTACTGTATAAATGACTAATGGAATAGTAAATATGAGACTTGAAATCTGAAAATTTTGAATAACAAACACTAAGCTTAGAAATGGTATTGGCAACCAATACTATCAATTTTAGAATGCAAAATGTGGTATTTTGGGAGTATTAGAACCAATGTACCTATTTTCTATGCAAAAGTCAACATTTTAGTTGACTAATGAAATGAATAGTAATACCTAAATTTAAATTTCAAGAATTGTACAATTTAAAAGTGTAACATGCCCTAGTACACCTAGCAAGATTGGTTTGGATAGGTTGGCATGCTAATAGGGTTCAGTTTGCAGTACTGCACATGGTATTATGCCATTCTGTGATTTTATGGCTTTTAGCCATTCTGACATTGTGTTGATACTTGGTCTTGTACCTAATGTTATTACAGCTTATTAGCTGTTCTGTTGCACACCGGGAGATGCATATGTGACCGATGGTGTGATGGCCCGAGGTACTAGATACCCAGTGCCAATTTACCCATTTATCCAGTCCAGTCATCCAATATAGGTTACTTGGGCAACCAAAAATGAAAGTGAATAAATTTAATGAAATTATGAATATAACAACTACAAAATAAATAAGATTACCAATAATGATCGAAAAATTGTTTGCATAAGACATCAGGATATGCACTGCATATTTATTTTCTATTATTTCTTTTTATTTTATTATTGGCACCACTAAGCATTATTGCTTAGCTCGTTGCTTTTTGCCACGCGTAGTGTAACACCCTCCCTATAGCAATTCCGTACAATCTACTATTCTGGTGACCAATGTCGGACTGGGCAGCTAGAACGTTTGGAAAAATATTTAAACTAAAGTGAGGAACCACAATTAACTCAAATATTAATAAGAAAATTTAAGGAAAAAGTTTAGAAATAAAATACAATCAAGTTAAATGAGCCGGTGCCCAAGCGATGGATAACCTAGTGAGAAGTTACGGTTCTTGCAACTAGAAGCCCTATAACCGGGGAAAAATTCATAAAATAATTTTTGGGACTCCAGAGAAGGGTCATTGAGGTTCCTATGGCATTAGAATGCCAAGAAAATATTTAGAAAAAATTTTCAATTAGTACAGACAATTTTGACCCGTTAAGCCAAACAAAGGGCATTTTGGTCATTTCGTCTTCAGATATGATTTTTGGACGACTTGTCTAGTTAAGTAAATAATTATTATAACATAAAATATGAATAAATATTGCTAAAAATTAAATTGAAAATGAGTAGAGAATAGAAGAAAAAAAAAGGAAGAAAATACCAATTATGACATCATATGATGTCATTAAACACTTACCCACCAATCACATTTAATCAACACTTAAATTAACTAATAAAATATGGATAAGAATACAGCAAAAGCTCCTAAAAATCCAGCAGCCATCACCTTCACAAAACCCACCCGTAGCTCTCAAATTCCATACCCATTCCACCATAGAAAACTTCATCAAGCTTCACACCCCACTAAGTTTCATCATAAACTCACTTAATCACTTCACAAAAACTCTTCCTTGCACCTTAAACTCTCTCTAACCAGCAAAAAGAAGAAGGAAAAGAAAGTTTTTTTACAAGTTTGGGAGTTAGCTCCAACAAGGTTAGTGCCATCTTTCTCCTTCTTCCTTTGGACATTCATGTTAAAACATTAAGTTAGGCTAGGAAATTGTGGAATTGAAGAAAATTAAACATGCTAGGGTAAATGGTGAATTTCGGCAGCCTATTGGGGGTGATGATTTTGATGGTTTTGATGGGCTTAGAGTGGACTAGAGATGGTGTTTAAAGTGTATATATATATATATATATATATATATATATATATATATATATATATATATATATATATATAATGAATTAGTGTGTTTAACTAAGGTGTGTGGTGTGAATTGATATGGGGAATTAGGGTTTTGGAGAGAAACCTGGACTTTGCTTATGTAATGGTGAATGAACATTTTAGTGGTCAATTAGTGACCATTTGAGGTAAGTTGACCATAACTTAGAGTGAATTATAGCATTACAAACTGATTTGGTATGCTGCCTAGTGAAACCAGCAGGGTGGCTGTGAGTCCAGCCTGTTTGGACAGCCATAACATGGGCTGTGTAGGTTCAATTGGTGTTTGGCCAATTGAACATGAAAATAGACACATAATGGCACAATTTTGGTGAGGAAACCATGCCCAAAAGACCAAAGCAAGTGGATCAAAAACTTGCCCCAATCCGGACGTCCTGCCACCAGATTCTGCAGAATGACCAAATAAACAGTGATTGTTCATTTGGCCATAACTCATTGTAGAATGGCTCAATTGACCTGAAATTTTTACAGCAACAAGTTAATATATAGACCAACAACTTTCATGAAGAAACTTACCCAAAATTATGACCAGAACCTATCCAACAAGGCAGTTGCAGTCACTGTTCACTGCACTGTAGATATGGTCAGTTCTGAAATTTTTCAATCCGGCCAGTTGTGGTTTTTGGACCATAACATGAGCTACAAAACTCCAAATGGAGTGATTCAAAAAAAGAAATTCAACTAGACAAAATAAAGAACAACTTTCATGTTTATCATTTTCTCAAATTCCCACTGCAACAGTAACTAATGGAACAGTAAAGTTAGGGTATAAAAACTGAAAATTCTGCTCTATTAGTTTTAAGCTTAGAAATGGTATTGGTGATTAATGCCAACAAGTTTTGAATGCACAATGTGGTATGTTGGGAGTGTCAAAACCAATGTACCTATTTTCTATGCAAAAGTCAACATTTTTGTTGACTAATGAAGTGAATAGTAACACCAAAGCTTGAAATTCAAAAATTACAAAATTCAAAAGTATCAAATGCCCTAGTATACCTAACAAGATTGGTTTGGATAGTTTGGCATGCCAATAGGGTTCGATTAGCGATCGCACATGGCATTATGCCATTCGTGATTTCATGGCTTTTAGCAATTCGACATTGTGTTGAGACTTGGCCTTGTGCCTAATGTTATTCTGACTTATTAGCCGCTCATGCACGGAGATACATATGTGACCGATGGTGTGATGGCCCGAGGTACTTGATACCCAGTGCCAGTTTACCCGTTTATCTAGTCCAGTCGTCCAGTATAGGTTACTTGGGCAACCAAACATAAAAGTGGCCAAATTTAATGAAATAATGAATATAACAAGTACAAAATAAGTAAGATTACAAATACTCATCGAAAATTTATTTGAAATGAAACATCAATACATTCACTGCTTATTTACTTTCTATTATTTATTTTTATTTTATTATTGGCACCACTAAGCATTATTGCTTAGCGCGTTGCTTTTGCCACGCGTAGGTTCTGGAGATACTGACCGAGAGCCCAGTAGACCACACACTGGGTGAGACCTCCTGCAGCTCTGCATAGTGTCCGTGTCACCTCACCATCCTCAGTGCATTGGTAGGACACTAGGTTTCATTTTGGTATTTTGTAACTATCTTTTATTTTCTATTGTGTAAATGAGACTTATATAATGTATTTTGATATTAATGTAAATAGTGAAAATTATGGTTATGAATGGAAAATTTGAGTATTTATTTATTGCTTATATATATGAGTAGCATGAGAAATGAATGATTGAGAAATGTTGTTGAAAAATATTGCGATTTTTATGATATTGGAGTTTGAGAATGATTGAATATGATTATCGGAAGTGTTTTTCACAGGTTCTGAAGAACTGTTTTCTCCATTTTTAGCCGGTACTCTACCGAATTTTCTATAAAATTTTCAAAACCTCAAATAAATTATAATTTCAATAAATGACTTAAATGAATTATATTTCACAAGTTATATTCAAAACTATGATAAAAATTAATTAAGGAAGAATAAAAATAATTAAGATAAAATAGAGTGTTCCGGTACACAGTGTGACGTAGCTTACTCGGATATGCTGTAGACGGGTAAGGGGTGTCACATTTAGTGGTATCAGAGCACGGTTTAGGCGTTTCTGGGCCTAGATTGAGTCCATACCATGCATTGCATTTGTAAGAGTCGAGGTGACACTAATGCAAATCTGTTTGTCTTTGTTATTTTGAATAGGATATGGACCCTACATCTCAGAGAGCAGTTGAGGAAGAAGTGGAGAGTCATGCTCCACCTGCAGCAGCTGAGACTGGGGGTAGGGGAGAACCTACTCCGCCAGCTCAAGCAGAGTCTGCTCAGCCTCCACAAGCCATGTTCCAGCAAATGGTCGAATTCTTCAAACAAATGGCTGGGGTAATGCCAGCACCACCACCACCACCACCTCTGTAACAGCCCGATCCTTCTCCAGTTAGTATTGTCCGCTTTGGCCCATGGGCCTCACGGATTTGTCCCTTGGGAGGTTTCATTCCCAAAAGCGCGCTAACCAGGTGAGGAAGGCTCCCAACATATATGGCCCAAATCTTTTCTTCCCGTTTCCGATGTGGGACACGAAGTTTTCACCCCAGTGCGTAGCTGGTTGAACAAGCACGTCCCAACCCCATCCCTGGGTCGTGACAAGCCCACCAGCTTCCGCCTGGTGCGTCCTCGCACCACACAACGTACTAGAGGGAGTCCAGCTCTGATACCAAATTGTAACAGCCTGATCCTTCTCCAGTTAGTATTGTCCGCTTTGGCCCATGGGCCTCACGGATTTGTCCCTTGGGAGGTTTCATTCCCAAAAGCGTGCTAACCAGGTGAGGAAGGCTCCCACATATATGGCCCAAATCTTTTCTTCCCGTTTCCGATGTGGGACACAAAGTTTTCACCCCAGTGCGTAGCTAGTTGAACAAGCACGTCCCAACCCCATCCCTGGGTCGTGACAACCTCCACAGCAGAAATCACACCTGGAAAGACTAAGAAAATTTGGAGCAGTGGACTTCTTTGGCAAGAGAGAAGAAGAGAATTCATTAACCTGAGGCAGAGACAGTTGACAGTGGCCGAGTGTGAAAAGGAATTTGTCAGATTGAGCCGCTACGGAAGAGAGATAGTCCCTAATGAGGCCGAAAGGTGTAAGAGATTTGAAGAGGGATTAAATGACAACATAAAGATCATGATCACTGCCTTGGGAATCACCGACTTCACCAAGTTAGTGGAAGCAGCAATAAAGGTTGAAAAGGTTAGAATAAGAGAGCAGACCAGAAGAGAGAGACAGCAGAAGAGGGGCCCGGGTCAGTCTAGTTCATCTCTTGCACCTGGGAAGAAGTTCAAAGGTCCACCTACACAGAGTTCAGGTCAACCACAAGGTCAAGGTTAGTCTCAGGGGCCCAGGCCACAGTTTACCTCTAGGAGAGGTCAGTCCACACCATCAGTGGGTAGCTCTCTAGGTATGGGGTTCAGAGGACCAGCCCCAGCAACTTCTGCATGTCCACATTGCCTGAAGTGGCATAAGGGGGAGTGTTGGAGAGTGACTAGTGCCTGCTTAAGGTGTGGGTCAACAAAGCATCAGTTGAGGAACTGTCCACGCAGAACTACTACAGCTGCTCCAACACAAGCGCATGCACCCGCTCCGCACCACAAAGGGTAGGAAATTTGGCAAACTGAGGCGGTGGGACCATCACAAAGGCTCAGATCTCGAGCCAGAGAGGCTCGAGAGCGGACCACCCGCGAGCCTATGCCATTAGAGCTCGGAGGAGCAAGATGCCCTGCACGCCATCGTACGTGCTTCTCCCTCTACATCTGTGCATGCATTGGTGGATCCAGGATCCACTCATTCATACATCTGCATCAACCTACCCGTAGAAAGGGGGATACTAGTAGGGGAGAGTGACCAAGACATTCTGGTCACTAATCCGTTAGGCCACAGTGTAGTGGTGAACAAAGTGTACAAGGGTTGCCCGTTAAGGATTCAGGGGTATGAATTCTCGGCAGATCTAATTGAGTTGCCCTTCCACGAGTTTGACGTGATTTTGGGAATGGACTGGTTATCACGTCATCAGGCAATAGTTGATTGTAAATTGAAGAGAATTTCTCTGAAAACTTCTGAGGGTAATGAGATCACTGTTGTGGGTGAAAGGACAGATTTCCTGTCCAATGTTATCTCAGCCATAGTTGCGAGAAAACTGATGAGAAAAGGCTATGAAGCCTACCTAGCACATATGGTGGATACTAGGCAGGCTAAGCCAGATCTGTGTGACATACCCACAATAAAAGACTTCCCAGATGTGTTCCCTGAAGAATTGCCTGGTTTGCCACCAGAAAGGGAAGTCGAGTTTGCTATTGAGGTAATGCCGGGTGCAGCACCCATTTCCATTGCTCCTTATAGGATGGCACCCACTGAATTGAGGGAGTTGAAGACTCAGTTGCAAGAATTGCTTGATAAGGGGTTCATACGCCCCAGTGTGTCACCATGGGGAGCTCCAGTGCTGTTTGTGAAAAAGAAGGATGGGACTTTGAGGTTATGCATCGATTACCGGCAGTTGAATAAAGTGATTGTGAAGAACAAATATCCGTTGCCTAGAATTGATGATTTGTTTGATCAATTGAAGGGAGCAAGAGTATTTTCTAAAATTGATCTCAGATCAGGGTATCATCAGTTGAGGGTGAAAGATGCAGATGTGCCAAAGACTGCATTCAGGACCCGATATGGGCATTATTAGTTCCTAGTGATGCCCTTCGGCCTAACGAATGCACCAGCAGTATTCATGGACCTTATGAACCGTATCTTCCATCCATACTTAGATCGGTTCATAGTGGTCTTTATTGATGATATTTTGGTGTATTCCAAGACCAGGGAAAAACATGATGAACATTTGAGGATTGTTCTGCAAACCCTGAGAGAAAAGAAGCTGTATGCTAAGTTGTCCAAGTGTGACTTTTGGTTGAATGAGATTGCATTCCTTGGACACATAGTGTCAGCTGATGGGATTAGGGTGGATCCCAAGAAAATAGAAGCAGTGATGGAATGGAAGCCTCCCAGAAATACAACTGAGGTTAGAAGCTTCTTGGTGCTAGCTGAGTATTACAAGAGATTTGTGAAGGGATTTTCGTTAATAGCTGCTCCAATGACCAAGTTGTTACACAAGAATGTCAGATTTCACTGGAATGACAAGTGTCAGACTAGTTTTGAGAAGTTAAAGGCTATATTGACAGAGGCACCAGTGTTAACACAGCCAGTGTCGGGAAAGGACTTTGTGGTCTACAGTGATGCCTCTCATAATGGGTTAAGGTGTGTATTGATGCAAGAAGGGAAGGTGGTCGCTTATGCTTCTAGGCAGCTAAGGCCACATGAACAGAATTACCCTACCCATGATCTAGAGCTTGCAGCAATTATCTTCGCACTGAAGATATGGAGGCACTACTTGTATGGTGAAAAGTGCTACATTTACACAGACCACAAAAGTCTAAAATATTTGCCAACTCAGAAGGAGCTCAACCTTAGACAGAGGCGATGGATTGAGTTCCTGAAGGATTATGATTGTGTAATTGACTACCATCCTGGGAAGGCAAATGTAGTTGCTGATGCTTTGAGCAGAAAATCCATCACAGCTTTGAGATCATTGAATGCCCGTCTATCTTTGGTTCGAGATGGAGCTATTTTGGCTGAGTTGCAAGTGAGGCCAAGCCTGTTACAGCAGATTTTAGATGGGCAGAAGGTAGATGAGAAGCTAAAAGCTATTATGAGAAAAATCCTAGAAGGGAAAGAAACTGACTATGAAGTGAAAACAGATGGGTGTCTGTACTACAAAGGAAGACTGTGTGTACCAGATGATGGGGAATTGAAGGCCAGTATTCTAAAAGAGGCACACACCAGTGTGTATGCTATGCACCCAGGAAGTACAAAAATGTATCATGATCTAAAACTTCAGTATTGGTGGCCTGGTATGAAGAAGGACATAGCTGACTATGTGACTAAATGCTTGACATGTCAGCAAGTCAAGGCAGAACATCAAGTTCCATCAGGTTTGCTACAGCCTATACGCATACCTGAATGGAAATGGGATCGGGTCACCATGGATTTTGTAAGTGGTCTACCTCTCACCCAGAAGAAACATGATGCAGTATGGTTAATAGTGGATAGATTGACAAAGTCAGCACACTTTCTGCCAGTTAGGACTGACTACTCACTGGATAAGTTAGCGGAATTGTATATTAGTGAGATAGTTAGACTGCATGGAATTCCACTTTCCATCATATCTGATCGAGACCCAAGGTTTACATCGAGATTTTGGAAGAAGTTGCATGAGTCCTTTGGTACACAACTACACTTCAGCACAGCTTTCCATCCTCAGACGGATGGGCAATCAAAAAGAGTAATCCAGGTAAACAATTGAACCAATTGAACTAATACAAACATTGAACTAAAATGATAATAATAACATGAAATATATGTCAGGTCCTTGAGGATATGCTGAGGAGTTATGTCATTGAGTTTGAGGGAAGTTGGGATAGATACCTCCCACTGGCAGAATTTGCATACAACAATAGCTACCAAGCTAGTATCCAAATGGCCCCGTATGAAGCACTGTATGGGAGAAAATGTAGAACTCCAGTGTGCTGAACTGAATTGGGAGAAGACAAACTGGTAGGGCCAGACATGGTGAAACAGAATGAGGATAAAGTAAAACTAATCAAAGCCAATCTGAAGGTTGCCTCAGACAGACAGAAATCTTATGCCGACCTGAAGAGAAAAGAAATAGAATATGCGGTTAGCGACAAAGTGTTCCTCAAGGTGTCACCGTGGAAGAAGGTATTGAGGTTTGGAAGAAAAGGTAAGTTAAGCCCTAGGTTCATTGGCCCATATGAAGTCATTGAACGTGTGGGTCCAGTGGCCTATAGGCTAGCTTTACCACCAGAGCTAGACAAGATCCACAATGTGTTCCACGTGTCTATGCTAAGAAGATATCACTCAGATCCTTCACATGTCATCTCCATGGAAGAAATTGAAGTACAACCGGATTTGACATATGAAGAAGAACCCATACGGATCCTGGCTTGGGAAGTGAAAGAGTTGAGGAATAAGCAGATTCAACTGGTAAAAGTGCTTTGGAGGCACCATAACACCGAAGAGGCAACTTGGGAAAGTGAAGAGACAATGAGGCAACAGTTCCCTCAACTGTTTGCATCAGGTAATTTTGAGGACGGAATTTAAATTAGAGGGGAAGAATTGTAACACCCTCCCTGTAGCAATTCCGTACATTCTACTGTTCCGGTGACCAGTGTCAGACTGGACAGCTAGAACATTTGGAAAAATATTTAAACTAAAGTGAGGAACCATAATTAACTCAAATATTAATAAGAAAAATTTAGGAAAAATTTTAGAAATAAAATACAACCAAGTTAAATGAGCCGGTGCCCAAGCGATGGATAACCTAGTGAGAAGTTGCGGTTCTCGTAACTAGGAGCCCTAGACCAGGGGAAAAATTCATAAAATAATTTTTGGGACTCCAGAGAAGGGTCATTGAGGTTCCTATGGCATTAGAATGCCAAGAAAATATTTAGAAAAATTTTTCAATTGGTACAGACAATTTTGACCCGTTAAGCCAAACGGAGGGCATTTTGGTCATTTCGTCTTCAGAGATGATTTTTGGCCGACTTGTCTAGTTAAGTAAATAATTATTATAACATAAAATATGAATAAATATTGCTAAAAATTAAATTGAAAATGAGTAGAGAATAGAAGAAAAAAAATGGAAGAAAATACCAATTATGACATCATATGATGTCATTAAACACTTACCCACCAATCACATTTAATCAACACTTAAATTAACTAATAAAATATGGATAAGAATACAGCAAAAGCTCCTAAAAATCCAGCAGCCATCACCTTCACAAAACCCACCCGTAGCTCTCAAATTCCATACCCATTCCACCATAGAAAACTTCATCAAGCTTCACACCCCACTAAGTTTCACCATAAACTCACTTAATCACTTCACAAAAACTCTTCCTTGCACCTTAAACTCTCTCTAACCAGCAAAAAGAAGAAGGAAAAGAAAGTTTTTTTACAAGTTTGGAAGTTAGCTCCAACAAGGTTAGTGCCATCTTTCTCCTTCTTCCTTTGGATATTCATGTTAAAACATTAAGTTAGGCTAGGAAATTGTGGAATTGAAGAAAATTAAACATGCTAGGGTAAATGGTGAATTTCGGCAGCCTATTGGGGGTGATGATTTTGATGGTTTTGATGGGCTTAGAGTGGACTAGAGATGGTGTTTAAAGTGTATATATATATATATATAATGAATTAGTGTGTTTAACTAAGGTGTGTGGTGTGAATTGATATGGGGAATTAGGGTTTTGGAGAGAAACTTGGACTTTGCTTATGTAATGGTGAATGAACATTTTAATGGTCAATTAGTGACCATTTGAGGTAAGTTGATCATAACTTAGAGTGAATTATAGCATTACAAACTGATTTGGTATGCTGCATAGTGAAACCAACAGGGTGGCTGTGAGTCCAGCCTGTTTGGACAGCCATAACTTGGGCTGTGTAGGTTCAATTAGTGTTTGGCCAATTGGACATGAAACTAGACACATAATGGCACAATTTTGGTGAAGAAACCATGCCCAAAAGACCAAAGCAAGTGGACCAAAAACTTGCCCCAATCCGCATGTCCTGCCACCAGATTCTGCAGAATGACCAAATAAACCATTGTAGAATGGCTCAATTGACCTGAAATTTTTATAGCAACAAGTTAAGATATAGACCAACAACTTTCATGAAGAAACTTACCCAAAATTATGACCAGAACCTATCCAACAAGGCAGTTGCAGTCACTGTTCACTGCACTGTAGATATGGTCAGTTATGAAATTTTTCAATCCAGCCAGTTGTGGTTTTTGGACCATAACTTGAGCTACAAAACTCCAAATGGAGTGATTCAAAAAAAGAAATTCAACTAGACAAAATAAGGAACAACTTTCATGTCTATCATTTTCTCAAATTCCCACTGCAACAGTAACTAATGGAACAGTAAAGTTAGGGTATAAAAACTGAAAATTCTGCTCTATTAGTTTTAAGCTTAGAAATGGTATTGGTGATTAATGCCAACAAGTTTTGAATGCACAATGTGGTACGTTGGGAGTGTCAAAACCAATGTACCTATTTTCTATGCAAAAGTCAACATTTTTGTTGACTAATGAAGTGAATAGTAACACCAAAGCTTGAAATTCAAAAATTACAAAATTCAAAAGTATCAAATGCCCTAGTATACCTAACAAGATTGGTTTGGATAGTTTGGCATGCTAATAGGGTTCAGTTAGCAGTACTGCACATGGCATTATGCCATTCTGTGATTTCATGGCTTTTAGCAATTCTGACATTATGTTGAGACTTGGCCTTGTGCCTAATGTTATTTACAGCTTATTAGATGTTCTGTTGCACACTGGGAGATACATATGTGACCGATGGTGTGACGGCTCGAGGTACTTGATACCCTGTGCCAGTTTACCCGTTTATCCAGTCCAGTCGTCCAGTATAGGTTACTTGGGCAACCAAACATAAAAGTGGCCAAATTTAGTGAAATAATGGATATAACAAGTACAAAATAAGTAAGATTACAAATACTCATCGAAAATTTATTTGAAATGAAACATCAATACATTCACTGCATATTTACTTTCTGTTATTTATTTTTATTTTATTATTGGCACCACTAAGCATTATTGCTTAGCACGTTGCTTTTGCCACGCGTAGGTTCTGGAGATACTGACCGAGAGCCCAGTAGACCACAGACTGGGTGAGACCTACTGTAGCTCTGCATAGTGTCCGTGTCACCTCACCATCCTCAGTGCATTGGTAGGACACTAGGTTTCATTTTGGTATTTTGTAACTATCTTTTATTTTCTATTGTGTAAATGAGACTTATATAATGTATTTTGATGTTAATGTAAATAGTGAAAATTGTGGTTATGAATGGAAAATTTGAGTATTTATTTATTGCTTATATATATGAGTACCATGAGAAATGAATGATTGAGAAATGTTGAAAAATATTGAGATTTTGATGATATTGGAGTTTGAGAATGATTGAATATGATTATCAGAAGTGTTTTTCACAGGTTCCGAAGAACTGTTTTCTCCATTTTTAGCCGGTACTCTACCGAATTTTCTATAAAATTTTCGAAACCTCAAATAAATTATAATTTCAATAAATGACTTAAATGAATTATATTTCACAAGTTATATTCAAAACTATGATAAAAATTAATTAAGGAAGAATAAAAATGATTAAGATAAAATAGAGTGTTCCGGTACACAGTGTGACGTAGCTTACTCGGATATACTGTAGACGGGTAAGGGGTGTCACATTTAGTGGTATCAGAGCACAGTTTAGGCGTTTTTGGGCCTAGATTGAGTCCATACCATGCATTGCATTTGTAAGAGTCGAGGTGACACTATTGTAGATCTGTTTGTCTTTGTTATTTTGAATAGGATATGGACCCTACATCTCAGAGAGCAGTTGAGGAAGAACTGGAGAGTCATGCTCCACCTGCAGCAGCTGAGACTGGGGGTAGGGGAGAACCTACTCCGCCAGCTCAAGCAGAGCCTGCTCAGCCTCCACAAGCCATGTTCCAGCAAATGGCCGAATTCTTCAAACAAATGGCTGGGGTAATGCCAGCACCACCACCACCTCCACAGCAGAAATCACACCTGGAAAGACTAAGAAAATTTGGAGCAGTGGACTTCTTTGGAAAGAGAGAAGAAGGGAATTCATTAACCTGAGGCAGAGACAGTTGATAGTGGCCGAGTATGAAAAGGAATTTGTCAGATTGAGCCGCTACGGAAGGGAGATAGTCCCTAATGAGGCTGAAAGGTGTAAGAGATTTGAAGAGGGATTAAATGACAACATAAAGATCATGATCACTACCTTGGGAATCACCGACTTCACCAAGTTAGTGGAAGCTGCAATAAAGGTTAAAAAGGTTAGAATAAGTGAGCAGACCAGAAGAGAGAGACAGCAGAAGAGGGGCCCGGATCAGTCTAGTTCATCTCCTGCACCTGGGAAGAAGTTCAAAGGTCCACCTACACAGAGTTCTGGTCAACCACAAAGTCAGGGTCAGTCTCAGGGGCCCAGGCCACAGTTTACCCCTAGGAGAGGTCAGTCCACACCATCAGTGGGTAGCTCTCCAAGGATGGGTTCAGGGGACCAGCCCCAGCAACTTCTGCATGTCCACATTGCCTGAAGTGGCATAAGGGGGAGTGTTGGAGAGTGACTGGTGCCTGCTTAAGGTGTGGGTCAACAGAGCATCAATTGAGCAACTGTCCACGCAGAACTACTATAGCTGGTCCAACACAAGCAGACAGACCTGCTCCTGCACCACAAAGGGGTAGGAAATCTGGCAAATCTGAGGCAGTGGGACCATCACAGAGGCCTGCATCTGAGCTAGCAGAGAGGTCTGAGAGCAGACCACCTGCTAGAGCCTATGCCATTAGAGCTCAGGAGGAGCAAGATGCCCCAGACTCATCATAAAAGGAAGCATTTGAGCAAATCAAGTAGAAAGGAAAGCCAATAGACTCATCATAAAAGGAAGCATTTGAACAAATCAACCAGAGAGAAAGGCCAATAGACTCAAAGGCAGTAACATCATCGAAAGGGGTAAACCTAGTGAAACCACTGGTAGGCAGTTGTACCAAGCATGTCACAAACTGCTGCTTGATGCAGTCAAATTATATAAAAATTTAGAGTTAATATTTATTGCATTTTTTAGCCTTTTTTTACTTTAATGTTTATTTTCAAGTGTTTTTAGTTTTCTTTCAAATTCTATATTAAATTAGTCTAATCCCTTATTTTTTAGACTTTATCAAGTTTGTTTTGATGATTTGAGAAGGAATGGATGAAATTGAAAAAGAGTTGAAGCTTTAAAATGTAGTTTTAGGGGCCATTTAAAATTACACGATCCGTGTAAAAGTTACACAGACTCATGTAAAAATTGCACAGCCCTGTGTAACCTTTTGAGGCCTAGAAACTGCAAAAAATTCAAGGTCCAGAGAGTTACATAGGGTACCCCATGTAACATTACACAACCCCATGTATAAATTAAGCAACCCCATGTAATGACTTCTGATAGAATTTCAATTCGAATTTTCTTCCTTCTCACTCGTTCCTAAGGACTTCTAAGCCTATTTGGACTCCTAAACAAGGGTTTTTCATCAGATATAAATACAAAAAGTCAATTTTTATCAAAAAAGAGAACCAATTTACATTCAAGAGTGCACATTAACTTCAAGAAAGGCAAAGAAGAAACAAGATCTGTAACACCCCTATGTTCGGTAGTACGTTCTACTGCTCCGGTGACCAGTGTTGTCCGGACAGCTAGGATGCCTAGAACTACACTTAGATATGGATGAGGAGACATAAAATAATGAAATACAAGAAAAGAAAATACAAGAAAAGAAAATACAAGAAAAACAAAGGAAAAATAATAGCAATGAAATGTAACCAAGTTAAACGAGCCGAGAACCCTAACGATGGGTGACTGCACCGGGAAGTCGCGGCATGGACCGTTGACTAGCCCTGGACTGCGGGAAACCCTGAAAAATATTTTTAAGAATTAAATAAATGTCTATTGAAGTATAAATACCATTAGAAATATCAAAGAAAAATTAATTAATTAGCACAAATAAAAAGTGAGAAATCAAAAAACGGACAAAACTCGGTATTACCGAAAATTCGGGAATGCAACCCGAATAGGAGCATTGTGGTCATTTGACACCCCAAGTTGTCTTTTGACCTAAATATCCATTAAAAATAAGTAGTATTAAATTTTGGGAACCCCATGAAAAAGGAAACTAAATATGTAATGAAAATAAGAGAAATTAAGGGGTATGAGTTAGAATAATTAAAAGTTGATTAATTAAATAATTAACCTTGAGTTAGTGGAGATTAATGGGACATATAAATAGATATAAGTGGACTGAATTTTCCACTAACTACTTCATCTCCTTCACTCCTCCATTAATGGCCGAAATGAAGCTCCCAAAAACACCATAGCCAAATTGCATGCAAGCTCCCATTTCACCACCTTCAAGCCATGATCTTCATAAGTTGTCTTCATTAAAGTTAATTCTCACACCATGGGCAGTAGATAGGCAGCAAGAAGACCAAGTTTTGGTGATGTTTTGAAGAGTTTCCAAAGAGGTAAATATGTGTTTATGATTATTGCTTCATTAAAGTTTGTGAGGATGTTATTGGTACTTGAATTGTGGAAAGAATTTTGGAGTTTGATGTTCTAAGGGAGATGTTTATTTTTGGCAGCCATGGAAACTCCTTAAGGGAAGTTTATTCTTGCTTGTAAATGGTAGATTAAAGGGTTGATTAATTGTTTATGTGTGTAGGAATAAATTGGGTGATGTATATTAGATGTATATGTGAATGTATACTTGAATTTGGAAGCTTGGAAATTAATTGAGAGAGGTGTATGAATTAGCAGCTTGAATGGTGAACCATAAAAATGTTATTTCATGTTTCGTTTATGGAATATTAATGTTGAATTATGGTACTTGTTATGGCAGCTTGTGTATGTGTATAAGGGTTTGAGTTTGAACATGTAAATGAGCTAGGTTATGTGATTGAATTGTGTGTAATTTGAACTTAGAAAATTCTAGACTATAATGTGCATAATGAGTGTGGTTATAAGCTGCCAAAGCGACCAAAAATATGTTGTAAAATGTGTTTAGGTTATGGTACAAAACAGAAATGGCATGAATGTGTAATTTGGTAAGTGTTAAATGTATCCTTGATGAGTGATGGAGTGCAATAGGGCAGTGTGTATTTTGACCTAGAACCTTAAGTGTGTGGCTCCAATTGGTATGAAACCAATTGGAGGTGAAACTAGGTATAAAAAGTGCCAACTTTCATGAAGGAAGCTTACCAAAATTCTACTTGTAAGGTAACTTGAAAAATGACCAAATCCGGATTAGTCTAATTAAGGCCTGAAAATTGACCATTTGGGGAGCAATTAGTTTTTTGGCCATAACTCACTCAAAACAGGTCCAATTGACCTGAAATTTTTACCATGAATAGTTGAGACATATATCTACAAGTCTTATGAAGACACTAAAGCCCAGAAATGACCATAAGCAAGTCAAAAAGCTTGCACAAGTTTGAGTCCAAAAACTGGCTGAACCAAAAGTGACCTAAAATGACCTAAAGTGACCAATTTTGGTACATTCTGACCAACAATAGTAAAATGACCATAACTTGGTCTACTTAACTCAGAATGACCTGAAATTTTGCCCTGCGTGCAATAAGACATAGATCTACAAGTTTGTAGTTTTAACCGAAACCCGAAAACTGAGGGAACTAGGTATTCTGGGTAGGTAAAATTAGTAGACCGGAATCTAACAAATTGCAATAAAACGCAATATACATGGAAATGAATTGGGTAACATGTACCAACCCTAAAAGGCTACAAATGTGACATATTGGTCACATTAAAATCTAATTCACCTAGACTGCATCGAGGTTCAACATATATCGAGGGTCAACATATTAAGTTGACTAAGGAAATAATAGAATTCGATAAATTAATTATTGAACCTTATTCTTATAGACCGTTTAAATGAGTACTGAAACACTTCAAATTGTGTTTCTCAATTAGCAAAGACCCAGGGAAAGGGAAGGAAACACTGAGTCAGAGTTAAGAGACGGTTATCAGAGGTTTGTGCACAATAGTTATTTCTTTTGAATTTTGCAATTGAAATAAATTATGATTATTTGTATGTTATTGTTTTAAATTGTGTTTGTGCACAATAGTTATTTCTTTTGAATTTTTCAATTGAAATAAATTATCAATATTTGTATGTTATTGTTTTAAATTGTGTTTGTGCACAATAGTTATTTCTTTTGAATTTTTCAATTGAAATAAATTATCAATATTTGTATGTTATTGTTTTAAATTGTGTTTGTGCACAATAGTTATTTCTTTTAAATTTTTCAATTGAAATAAATTATGATTATTTGTATGTTATTGTTTTAAATTGTGTTTGTGCACAATAATTTTGACTTCTCATTTTCTACTTAAAAATTTAATTGAACATTATAGTTTTAAATTGTGTCCATGCACAATACTTTTATATTCATTGCTTTTACTAGCAAATTTATTTGGAGAAATGAGTTATGAATAATTTTTTTTTTTTTTGGTTTTGGGAATATTATTTGGAAATTATAGTGTTGCCTAATTTGTAAATGGAAATTTTGAGATAAATTGTGTTTAGTGGTATCGCAGCAAAGTGGGGGCGGCAATACGTAATGCCTATGATTCTTGAGAACTCTCACGCGTGAATCCAGGAGCTTGCAGGGATGGCGATACGTAACGCCTACAAGTGCTCTGATAAGTACACTATATTCCTCCCTCTTTAACATGTCAGTCTGACGTGAGTGTGGATGAGTACTCATTATATAGCTAGCTTCCTCCCTCATTGATTTTGATTATTAGGGTGAGTGTGCCTTGTCGTGGTGTACAACACGGCATGTATGGAAAAATTGTGTCATGGCCTAAATTGTGATATTGATTGGCAAAACTGTATTATTCAGTTACTTGATCAAATTGTGTTATTGATGGGAAAAACTGTGTTATTCAGTTGTTTGATCAAATTGTGTTATTGATTGGCAAAACTGTGTTACTCAATTATTTGATCAAATTTGTATTATATGAACTTTGTAAATTGTAAAATGGAATTGTGAACTATTTGATTTGTGAATTGTCAATAAAAAATTTATATATCGCATTTCAAATTGTTATTATGCACCACTGAGTAAATTTTACTCAGCGATAGCTTTTCATTGCTGTCGTAGGTAGACAGACTGATAGGGCAGCAGACTAAGCTGCTAATACTACACTGAGAGATCATCGGGTATATTGAGTATACCTTATTTTGCATTTTATATTATAATGTATGTTCACTGTATGTATATAGTGTTCTTGGTTTTGAGCAGTTGTAAATTAAAATTGTACCTTGAAGTTGTAAAATAAATTGTGAGTTATTTTGGCTTGTAAAATTTGTACTATATTTCTTTTATCTTAGCTTTGAAAATACTAAAAAATTACTGTGGATTTGAATTGAGAAACATATTGAGTTGATCAAATATTGGAGTTGAGATTGAGAAATATATTGGAAGTGCTTTTTACAGGTCTTTGAAGAACTGTTTTATTCAAAATACAGATGGCACTCCGCTAAAATTTTTATAGAAATTACTAATAATTCAAATGTGTTAGCTGTTTCACTTCAGTTCAAAAAAGTTTTTAACACCTGTAAATAGTGCTCACCACTGTAAAAGGAAGTAAGAAAAGTTTTAAAATCCCTTGTAGTGTATTTAATGGGTTATCAGTAGACAAAGTTCGTAATTCATTAGGTATACTACAGGATCATGTTATGCCTTACAGAGGGGTAGGGTGTGACATGTTTTAGTGGTATCAGAGCTAGTTTTGAAATTCTATTTTCACCTATAATTTGAATATTCTTTCTTCATAGTACAACTGCTTAATGTCATTGTTTGATACATACAGTACATTACATTATAAAAATGCGTTAACAGGAGGAAATCTCCTTGTATTAATTGTTCAGGAGGTCTAAGATCTTAGAATTGACTATGGAAGAGGGTGATCGTTCAGTCGATCAATCGATAGAGGCTGAGGTACAAGTTGAGACCCTAGCTCCACAAAGTGTCGAAGGCCCGACTGTACCAGTTTTATCGGTACAAATTACTGCATAAATGGCCCAGCAAATGGCCACTTTCTTTCAACAAATGGCTAATACTCTGTCAGCTCAAGCTCAAGTACAGACCCAACCCCACAAAGGCAACATGAAATAGAGAAGAGGGAGAAACCTATAGGTCAGAGCTCAAGCAGTAATTTGGGGAAGAGAAAAGAATTTGAGGAGCCCCGAGCTCAGGGATATAACAGAGGTGGATCATCAAGGCAGAGACCACCAAGGTCCAGACATCGAACAACTAGAAGTTCCTACCCTCCCTGCCAATGTGAAATTTGTGGTAGAAATCATGGTGGAGTATGCTACAAGGCCATAAGAGCCTATTATAACTGTGGAGGCATAGGACACTTTGCCAAGGACTGCACTAGTACTCGCAGAGTTGGACCACCTCCTACTACTGCTGAAGGGTCAGTTCAGAGCCCTGTCACCAGAGGTTCACAACCATCCATTAGAGGTAGAGGCAGGGTAGAGGTAACCCAGCAGGTAGCCCAGGCACAGTGAAACAATCAGAGCAAGGTAGTGCTCCAGTCAGAATCTACGCAATGAGACAGAGAGAAGAAGTCGAGACATCTAATGTTATGGCTGGTACCTTTTCAACCTTTAATCAAGATGTATTTGTGTTATTTGATCCGGGTTCTACCCATTCTTATGTGAGTGCTAGCATCATTGATTGCATTGTTGTTCCATGTACAAAAATGGACTTTGAGGTGTTAGTAACAAGTCCGCTAGGACAAGAGGTCAGGGTTAATATAATGTGTAGGGATTGTCCTTTGGTGATCCAAGGACACACTTTTCTATCTGATCTCATTAAAATGCCTTTCAGAGATTATGATATCATCTTGGGCATGGATTGGTTAGCCAGGCATCACGCTATGATTGACTGTAGATTGAAGACAGTCACTTTTGGTCTCCCTCAGTACAGTGATGTGGTAATACATGGGGAGAGGCAGCTATTGTCATCAAACGTCATTTTGGCTATACTAGCCAGAAAAATGATCAGAAAGGGGTGTGAAGCATACTTGGCACATGTGGTAGACACCCAAGTGGGGAGTCCAGCATTGAGGGACATCCCTATAGTATATGACTTTCCAGATGTGCTTCCTGATGAATTGCCAGGATTACCTTCGGAAAGAGAAGTGCAGTTTGAAATTAATGTTCTACCTGGTGTGGATCCAATCTCCATAACACCATACAGAATGGCACTAGCAAAGTTGAAAGAGTTGAAGGTACAGCTGCAAGAACTACTTGAAAAGGGCTTCATCCGCCCAAGTGTGTCAACATGGGGAGCGCCAGTATTGTTTGCTAAGAAGAAGGATGGCACTCTTCGTTTATGTATTGTTTGACCTGGAATCTGCATACTTTTATGTTAGTGTTAGAATTATATGTTCTGTTGTTATTCCTTTACAGGGGAATAAATTTTGATGCATTAGTGATTAGTCCTTAAGATAAAGATTGTGATAATAAGTGAAATTAGTTTTGGAAGAGTTAATCAACGAAAAGTATTTTCTAACACACCATAAATTATAAAGCTAAACGGCAAGCCTACTTAATGTAAGGCAAGAGGACGTAAAAGTAAGTTAGAGTAATATAATTGCTCTAGATGAGGGCAAGGATGTTACTGTTAGTAATTGTTAATGGATATTGTTATCAGAATAAGATTCGAAAATCAGTAAATTCGAAAAGGATAAAATATCAAAAATTGGGATGAATCGTAGTAACTATGCAATGTTCTTGATGTTTATACTGTAAGCTGCAGATTACAGTACTAACTTGAGATTATTGTGTAGAGCTACGTACTACTCGATAGTACACCAAGATGAGAATAGTTGCCAACGACATCTGTTTTGGTATAGTTATGCTAGGACAGAATTTAATTGTTGGAAATAAGTTTGAAAATCCTACTTAGGGATTTAAAACTCAAAAGTTAGAAAATCGAAAGGTTATAGTTTAGTACAAAAGGAAGTAAGTTATAGAATATTAATAGATAAAAAGAATTGTGGAAGTAAAAATTTGAACAGTTGGTTCAAATATAACAAAGAAGTGTTACGAATATGAGGAAGACTATTGACTAGAATGGTCAGAGGACCAATGACTAGATAAATCACTCTAACATGACCTCAAGGGTCATTCAAGAAGGAACATGAACTGAAATATTAGACAGCACAATAGTAAGAGAAGATTGGTGTTATACAAACAAATTAAATGTTGTATTAGATTGTTAAAAGTCTTATACAAATTCGAGGGAAAGAAGATTATACGATCATATAGAAAGTAAAAAATAAATGTATGACTATTGTAAGATGGCTACTGGGTAAAATTTCGCAGACGAAATTTATTTTAAGTGGGGGGAGAATTGTATCACCCCTATGTTCGGTAGTGCGTTCTACTGCTCCGGTGACCAATGTTGTCCGGACAGCTAGGATGCCTAGAACTACACTTAGAAATGGATGATGAGACATAAAATAATGAAATACAAGAAAAAAAAAATACAAGAAAAATAAAAGAAAAATAATAGCAATGAAATATAACCAAGTTAAACGAGCCGATAACCCTAACGATGGGTGACCGCATCGGGAAGTCGCGGCGTGGACCGTTGACTAGCCCTGGACCACGGAGAACCCTGAAAAATATTTTTAAGACTTAAATAAATGTCTATTGAAGTATAAATACCATTAGAAATATAAAAAAAAAAACTAATTGATTAGTACAAAGAAAAAGTGAGAAATCGAAAAACGGACAAAACTCAGTGTTATCGAAAAATTAGGAATGTAACCCGAACAGGGGCATTGTGGTCATTTGACACCCTAAGTTGTCTTTTGACCTAAATATCCATTAAAAATAAGTAGTATTAAGTTTTGGGAACCCCATGAAAAAGGAAATTAAATATGTAATGAAAATAAGAGAAATTAAGGGGTATGAGTTAGAATAATTAAAAGTTGATTAATTAGATAATTAACTTTGAGTTAGTGGAGATTAGTGGGACATATAAATAGATATAAGTGGACTGAATTTTCCACTAACTACTTCATCTCCTTCACTCCTCCATTGATGGCCGAAATGAAGCTCCCAAAAACACCATAGCCAAATTGCATACAAGCTCCCATTTCACCGCCTTCAAGCCATGATCTTCACAAGTTGTCTTCATTAAAGTTAATTCTCACACCATGGGCAGTAGATAGGCAGCAAGAAGACTAAGTTTTGGTGAAGTTTTGAAGAGTTTCCAAAGAGGTAAGTATGTGTTTATGATTATTGCTTCATTAAAGTTTGTGAGGACGTTATGGGTACTTGAATTGTGGAAAGAATTTTGGAGTTTGAAGTTCTAAGGTAGATGTTTATTTTTGGCAGCCATGGAAACTCCTTAAGGGCAGCTTATTCTTGCTTGTAAATGGTAGATTAAAGGGTTGATTAATTGTTTATGTTTGTAGGAATAAATTGGGTGATGTATATTAGATGTATATGTGAATGTATACTTGAATTTGGAAGCTTGGAAATTAATGGAGAGAGGTGTATGAATCGGTAGCTTGAATGGTGAACCATAAAAATGTTATTTCATGTTTGGTTTATGGAATATTAATGTTGAATTATGGTACTTGTTATGGCAGCTTGTGTATGTGTATAAGGGTTTGAGTTTGAACATGTAAATGAGCTAGGTTATGTGATTGAATTGTGTGTAATTTGAACTTGGAAAATTCTGGACTATAATGTGCATATTGAGTGTGGTTATAAGCTGCCAAAGTGACCAAAAATATGTTGTGAAATGTGTTTAGGTTATGGTACAAAACAGAAATGGCATGAATGTGTAATTTGGTAAGTGTTAAATGTATCCTTGATGAGTGATGGAAAATGTGCAATAGGGCAGTGTGTATTTTGACCTAGAACCTTAAGTGTGTGGCTCCAATTGGTATGAAACCAATTGGAGGTGAAACTATGCACAAAAAGTGCCAACTTTCATGAAGGAAGCTTACCAAAATTCTGCTTGTAAGGTAACTTGAAAAATGACCAAATCCGGATTAGTGCAATTAAGGCCTAAAAATTGACCATTTGGGGAGCAGTTAGTTTTTTTGCCATAACTCACTCAAAACAGGTCCAATTGACCTGAAATTTTTACCATGAATAGTTGAGACATATATCTACAAGTCTTATGAAGACACCAAAGCCCAAAAATGACCATAAGCAAGTCAAACATCTTGCACAAGTTCGGGTCCAAAAACTGGCCGAACCAAAAGTGACCTAAAATGACCTAAAGTGACCAATTTTGGTACATTCTGACCAGCAATAGCAAAATGACCATAACTTGGTCTACTTAACTCAGAATGACCTGAAATTTTACCCCGCGTGCAATAAGACATAGATCTACAAGTTTGTAGTTTTGACCGAAACCCGAAAATCGAGGGAATTAGGTATTCTGGCTAGGTCAAATTAATAGACCGGAATCCAACAAATTGTAATAAAATGCAATATACATGGAAATGAATTGGGTAACATGTACCAACCCTAAAAGGCTACAAATGTGACATATTGGTAACTTTAAAACCTAAGTCACCTAGACTGCATCGATGGTCAACATATATCGAGGGTCAACATATTAGTTTGACTAAGGAAATAATAGAATTCGATAAATTAATTATTGAACCTTATTCTTAGAGACCGTTTAAATGAGTACTGAAACACTTCAAATTGTGTTTCTCAGTTAGCAAAGACTCAGGGAAAGGGAAGGAAACACTGAGGCAAAGCCAAGAGATGGTTATTAGAGGTTTGTGCATAATAGTTATTTCTTTTGAATTTTTCAATTGAAATAAATTATGATTATTTGTATGTTATTGTTTTAAATTGTGTTTGTGCACAACAATTTTGACTTCTCATTTTCTACTTAAAAATTTAATTGAACATTATAGTTTTAAATTGTGTCCGTGCACAATACTTTTATATTCACTGCTTTTACTAGCAAATTTATTTGGAGAAATGAGTTATGAATAATTTTTTCTTGCTTTGGTTTTGGGAATATTATTTGGAAATTATTGTGTTGCTTACTTTGTAAATGGAAATTTTGAGATAAATTGTATTTAGTGGTATCGGAGCAAAGTGGGGACGGCGATAGGTAATGCCTACGATTCTTGGGAACTCTCACGCGTGAATCCAGGAGCTTGCAGGGATGGCGATACGTAACGCCTGCAAATGCTCTGATAATTACACTATATTCCTTCCTCTTTGACTTGTCAGTCTGACGTAAGTGTGGATGAGTACTCATTATATAGCTAGCTTCTTCCCTCATTGATTTTGATTATTGGGGTGAGTGTGTCTTGTCGTGGTGTACAACACGGCATGTGTGGAAAAATTGTGTCATGGCCTAAATTGTGATATTGATCGGCAACACTGTATTATTCAGTTATTTGATCAAATTGTTTTATTGATTGGCAACACTGTATTATTCAGTTACTTGATCAAATTGTGTTATTGATGGGCAAAACTGTGTTATTCAGTTATTTAATGAAGTTGTGTTATTGATTAGCAAAACTGTGTTGCTCAATTATTTGATCAAATTTGTATTATATGAACTTTGTAAATTGTGAAATGGAATTGTGAACTATTTGATTTGTGAATTGTCAATAAAAGATTTATATATCGGATTTCAAATTGTTATTGTGTACCACTGAGTAAATTTTACTCAGCGATAGCTTTTCATTGCTGTCGCAGGTAGACAGACTGACAGGGCAGCAGACTAGGCTGCTAGTACTACACTGAGAGATCATCGGGTATATTGAGTACACCATATTTTGCATTTTATATTATAATGTATGTTCACTGTATGTATATAGTGTTCTTGGTTTTGAGCAGTTGTAAATTAAAATTGTACCTTGAAGTTGTAAAATAAATTGTGAGTTATTTTGGCTTGTAAAATTTGTACTATATTTCTTTTATCCCAGCTTTTAAAATACCAAAAAATTACTGTAGATTTGAATTGAGAAACATATTGAGTTTATCAAATATTGGAGTTAAGATTGAGAAATATATTTGAAGTGCTTTGTACAGTTCTTTGAAGAACTGTTTCATTCAAAATACAGATGGCACTCCACCAAAACTTTTACAAAAATTACTAATAATTCAAATGTGTTAGTTGTTTCACTTCAGTTCAAAAAGGTTTTTAACACCTGTAAATAGTGCTCACCACTGTAAAAAGAAGTAAGAAAAGTTTTAAAATCCCTTGTAGTGTATTTAATGGGTTATCAATAGACGAAGTTGGTAATTCATTAGGTATACTACGAGATCATGTTATGCCTTACAGAGGGGTAGGGCGTGACAAGATCTATAAGATTGCTAGAAGGAATTTTCAATTGAAGTTCCAAAAGTCCAAGGCCATAATTCTCCATTTGGGTTCTATCATTCTATTTCTTCTCACGTCTTTTCTTTATTTTATAAACTTAAATGTAAAACTCACCATGTGAGAGTAATTTCTTTATTTTAGGGTTAGGGATACAACACTCTCAATTTAATTATGGAACTTTTTTTATTTTATTTAATATATTAGGTATTTTGTTCTTTGATTCAATCTTTTGTGCTTTTAATACATGTTATGTGTTGGTACCCACTTAGCATTGATTCTAGATATTAATTGAAGGATAAAAAGGTGAAGATTAATATTAGAAAATTAAGATCTTGAACTTAGGATTCTTAATCTAGAGATATGCTAGAATTCTATATGGTTCTAACAATTAATCGAAAAATATAATGGGTTTTAATTAATTTAATCACTAAGAAAGTAGGGCTTAGCTTTATTAAAATAGACCTTGAGTGCCATGAGAGAGGACTTAAGATAATTTAAGATCAATTTCCTCTAAAGTAATAATCTCCCATTTATTGAATGAATTAGTTTGATTCTATAATTGATTCAAGTATGAACCCTTAGCTCTAAAATGTTTCTATTAATTAATATTCATTCAATTACTATTTTTATATAATTCAATTGTCTAGATAATTAAAATTACTATAGTTTTGTACTTAACACAATCCTCATAGGAATGATACTCTACTCACTACTTTATTGCTTGTTAATGATCCGTGCACTTATGGGGTTGTAAACTACAAACAAGGCTCATCCCAGTCACAAGTAAGAGATAGCACTCTTTTACCAAAAATGCTATCAATTAAGGATGGTGAGTAATTGGCTAGCTTTAAAAATAACCACAATTGCACTATCCAGAAAGAGCCATTTACTTTGCTCAAAGGTGCATTAAAAACCATGGAAGACATGGATTGGACTACATAAGCTAGTAGCATAATAACAAAGGTGCATGGTTTGCCTAAATCAAGAGAATAAGCAAGTGGCATGTATTCATTAGAAAGGTATCTAAAAGAAATGCAGAAGATGAATCTACAAATCAGGTACCATATAAACAGAGTATGATCAAATTGACTAGTGCTGGTGCTGTACTCAATCAAAATGGAGTGAAATAAACTTTCTCAACTACCTATACTTGGAGGACAATTCTAAAAAGGAACAAGGTATCCCTATGCCAACAATGGGAAGGCCAGTAAGATTGTAGATGTCCTTTAAAGTAACTGACATACAACCCATTGGTAGTGCAAAAGGGTTATAGGATTAAGATTAGAGTTTTAGAGAACCTGGAATTAGTCCAGGGTAGTAAGGCGAGATGAATCTAATTAACTTGATGAAATCATAGATGCCCAAGTCTTTCTAAGTGTCAAAGGATTAAGGATGAAGTCTATCAATCCATTCATTCCAATATGATGATTACTTGGGCTAGGATTTAACATCACTAAGTCAAGGGAGTGATTTCAAATGACTTGTAACATCCTCAAATTCACCCTAAAATACTATCCATAAGATTTGCATAACTAATTATGTGGAAATTAGAATTCAATTATAGAGGCATAAATCATGAAACATACCAATTAAATGTTAGTATGAAATAACCTCCAATATTATAGCAAGCCATTTGGCCATAAAGGGAAATGGGTACTAAATCGAGTAAGTTAGAAAGTGGAGTGGTTTATTAGAAGAGAGTGGACTAAGGGACTTGCTTGAGTTAATTAATAAGTTAAGAGGTAAAAATTAGAAATAAATAAAAGATGAAAAAAATAAATAAATAGATAAATAAATAAATATGGCAGCCAATGAAAATTTGAAAAAATAACATGTAGCATCCAATAAAAGAAGAACAAACTCTTTCTTCTTCTTCATTTAAGCCGGCCAGCGTTCCCATAGCTCTTTCTCATTTTTCTTCCTTTTCACTGCCAATTCTTTCAAAAATCTAAGGTAGAGACACCAAGCCAACCCATAGATCATCCAAATTTTGAAGATTTAAATGAAAGGAGCAAGGAAAACTTAGAGATTCAAGCTTGAGAAGACTTTCCTTGAAATATTTGATGGAAAGCTGAAGGAAGGAAAGGGTAGTAGCTGGTTTTCATCAAGGTTAATGCCATAACCTTTTTCTTTCATCAAGTTCTGGTAGGAGTTTCTTAGATACACTAGGCTAGAAGTCATTGGGAACTTAAAGGAGTGCTGAAAACCCTAGTCTGCCAGTAGGGGATAACAGGACTAAATTACTTAAAAATTCATAACTTGAGCTAGGATTATTGAATTTTGGTGATCTTTCTATCAATGGAAACTTTAGAGAGTTCCCTAAAACTTTGTAGTTTCATGAAAACCTAATTCCTCTATTAAGATGAAGTTTTAGGGCAAAACTTTTTGTTGCTCGGAATTGGAAAACTGCCCTGTAAATTTTCTAGAACAGGACACCCACTTTTAAAAATTCATAACTTGAGCTACAGAATATGAAATAAGGTGATTATTAAACCATTAGAAAGCTTATTGAATTCTCTAAACTTTGTAGTTTTGACCAATAATTGATTTTATTAGCTGTATGGTGAAATTCTTGCATTTTCTATTACTGCTCTAACCGTGACTGGAGTCCAAGATAGTTTGAATATTTTTATTCATAACTTGAGTTGTAGCTTTGATTTTGAGAACATTCAAATTGGAAATTGAAAAGGATATATCAAAGTTAAATTCTGGGGAATGTGATTATGGTACCCTATTTCTATGATTTTGAGTGAAATTTCAAAGTGACTGCTCCTGTTGTCCAGTTTGACTGGAGTTGGAAATTTCATGGTAGTTATTCTATATGAGTTGTGAATGAAAAAGGGAATTAGTGAGCATGATTGATTGAATAAATTTCATGTAATGTTCATAATATGTATGCCCATTATAAGCCTAGAGCTAGGTGACATAATGAGAAAATTAACTAGTCAATGCTTGAAATTGTGCACAATTAATTCGCTTCATGCCATGATATAGTTACTTAGCTTTGTGCCATGAGATGATTACTTGGCTTCATGCCATGATATGATTACTTGGCTTCATGCCATAATATGGTTACTTGGCTCTATGCCATTTTATGATTACTTGTCACTTTAGTCATCTAGGCATTGTAATTGGGCTAATGAAATAAATGAAAAGAGGCATATAAAGAATTACTCATGACGCTATGTACTATAATTATAGTTGTTTTATGTGATTAATTACTATGTCATATTCCATTGGTTGTGTGTGAGTGCATTTATTACCATTTAACTAATGCTAATAGAAGCGTTTTTCATGAGGCTATGTATGTTTAGCTTGCACACAAATGGCATGATGTGTTATTTTTAAGTTATAGCACCACTAAGCATTTTGCTTAGCGGAGAGTTGTTTGAACTTTCTATAGGTAATAAAAGTAAAGATCAAGAACCGACTCAGGGGTGAAGGCCAAGAGAGATATCTTGCTCAAGACAAGAAAAGACATGATATGAATTTTTATACACATTAGAAGATTATATTATACAAGGCATTTTGATTTGGGAATATAATCTTTTAATGTGTAATTATTAAAATTGTATAAATTACATGGAAGTGAAAAACATGTCTTGTGGTTGTAAATATTTTCATATATTATATAAGGAGAATTTCCCAAGTATATTAAATTAGTTTATTGGATGAGATGTTATATACCTTAATAGTATAGTAATGTGGGTTATGAATGAAACCATATAGGTTTCACATGTATGGTGGACTGATATGATAAATGTGAACAGGGATATTCACAAGTCACTTACAATTATTAAAATATTAAGGGAAACTCTCTCCGTTTTCTATTAGAAATTTTAAATAAAATTTCACTAACTGAGAATTTTCAAATAATTGAAACAAGTTCTAGTTAATTTACTTATGATTTAAATAAATTGACAATTTGTGAATCTCCCTTTATTTTCTTGAATTGAAACATAAATGGAAATTAAAATAAACCAAGCTTCACCTTGTTAAGGGAGTGTTAACCATTGAGATATACTCTTAGGTGTGTCTCAGGGGCATGTACACACTGCTCTAGCTGTAGATAGGGCTTAGGTGTTACATGCTTTAGTGGTATCAGAGCTTAGGTTAAAGAGTCCTAGGGCATGACATGCGAAGATGTCTTGGAAATAGGTTGGGATATTAAATTGTATGACTGCAAAAGTATTTGAATATTTGATATTGAAATTGCAAGACTTATTTACATCCATGTTTATTCATTTATGGTTAAATGAGCCTAATGGGTGTGTCCTTCTCTTGATAAAGGTACTTGAGCAAGCATGATGGCTAGCAATGATCAGAATGAGCAGAATGAGGAGGTGGAGAGTGTAGCACCTCCTTACCCAGAGGGTAACAATCAGGGTCAACAAGGAATCCCGACTGATCCTGTTATAGAACTTCTAAGAAGGGTTGCAACTCAAATCCAGGATTGTGAAAAGAAAGGCTATAAGGAGTTTACACAACATGAGGTGCCACAATTCCATGGCACGACGGATCCGTAAGAAGCAGAGTGGTGACTTGAAAGACAAGAAAGAGTATTTGACATTATGCATTGTGATGATAAATAGAAATTTGATTTTGCTATTTACCTGCTTTAAGGAGATGCATATGATTGGTGGAAGATAGTTCCTAATAGTTGTGTGAGACCGCCAGTCCTTACTTGGAAAGACTTTCTTACTGCATTTCATGAAAAATATGTTTCTTCAGTGTATGTTGACGCCAAATTAAAGGAGTTCATCGATTTAAAACAAAGGGGGCGTACTGTAGCTGAACATGAACAAAACTTCCTCAGGATGAGTAGATATAGTGGGAGTCTGATTGATGCAGAGCAGAAATGTATGAAAAGATTCAAAGAAGGACTGGACAAGGAACTACAGAAGTTAGTTACTGCAGGAAAGAATGCCACCTTTGTTGAAATGGTGAATTACGTAAAAGAATTGGAAGAGATCAATAGCAGAAGGGATGATCAAAAGGAGTCTAAACTGGGGGCACAAAAGAGGACCACTTTTGAATATGGTGGTTCAATTAGCAAGAAAGGAAAATTCCAGGTTACTCCCTCTTATCAGAGACCAAAAGGCTTTAGACCCCCACCACCACCACAAAGGCAGTTCAATCGACTTCCTACTTACTTATATGCTAGCTCTCCTACTGTTAATAAAAGCTGACCCACTTATATTCCCACTTATAGTGTTTGTGGAAGACTTCATAGGGGAGTCTGCAGAAGTACCACTGGAGCATGTTATTCATGTGGCCAGATAGGCCATTTTGCTAGAGACTACCCAAACTTCAGACTAGTTGTGGCTTCAGTTCAGACCGAGGGGTCAGCCAGGAAACCACAGGCCCCTATAACCTAGGGAGCTAAAATAGGCAGAGGAGGTAGCTCCCAAGCATCTCCTCAGGCACAGTTGATTAGCCTGGAGGTTCAGGCACACCATCAAGTGTTTATGCTATTCGCCAGCGGGATGAAGCAGATGCACCAGATGCAGTTACCCATATATTTTCCCTCTTTAACTCAAATGAATAAGTGTTGTTTGATCCTGGATCTACACACATACATTAGTGCTGCATTGTCTTGTCATGCCATTGTGAAGCCAGTTCACATGCGTTATGATGTGCTTTTCTAGTCCTATGGGGCAACAAATGGTGGTTAATAAAATATTTCAGGATTTTCCTATAGTTATTCAAGGGCTGAAGTTTCCTACAGATTTAATTGAAATGCCATTCTAGGATTTTAATGTGATTCTTGGAATGGGCTGGCTACATAAGGATCATGTAATAGTAGATTGTATATTGAAGCAAGTGACCTTCAAAAACCTCTGAATGTGTTCATGTAGTGGTTCAAGGTCAGAGATATGATATACCATCCAATGTAATCTCCACAGCTAAAGCTAGACGGATGATAAGGAGTGGATGTATGGCTTATTTGGCTCATTTAGTTGATACACAAGTAGAGAGTCCTAGCATCAACGATATTCCCACTGTGTGTGATTTTGAGGATGTTTTCCTAAAAGACTTGCCTGGGCTACCGCCAGAGTGGGAAGTAAAATTTGGGATAGAAGTTCTACCTAGGACAAATCCCATTTCTATGACACCCTATAGAATGGCATATGTATAACTGAAAGAGTTAAAGGTGTAATTACATGAGCAACTTGATAGAGGCTTTATTAGGTCTAGCTCCTCACCTTGGGGAGCACCTGTTCTCTTTGTTAAAAAGAATGATTGTAGTATCAGATTATGCATCGACTATCAGTAGTTAAATAAAGTCACAATTAAGAAAGGTGTCCCTTGCCTAGAATTGATGATTTGTTTGATCAACTCAAGGGTGCAAGTGTCTTCTCCAAAATTGATCTAAGATCCGGGTATTATCAGTTAAGAGTGAAGGATCAGGAAGTAGTGAAAACTACTTTCAGAACTCGATATGGTCACTATGAATTTCTTGTCATGCAATTCGGGTTGACTAATGCACCTATTGCATTTATGGATTTGATGAATAAGGTTTTCTAACTCTATTTGGATGCATTTGTAGTAGTGTTTATTGATGACATTTTGGTATATTCTAAGTCGAAAGAGGAGCATGACCAACATTTGAAGATTGTTTTGCAAACTTCGAGGGAGAAGAAATTATATGCCAAATTCTCTAAATGTGAATTTTGGCTTAAGCAGGTGGCATTCCTAGGGCACATTGTATCAGCTAAAGGCATAAGGGCGGATTCTAGCAAAATAAAGGCAGTATTGGAGTGGAAGCCACCAAAGAATACAACAAAGATTAGAAGCTTTTTGGGATTGCCAGGATATTATAGGCAATTTGTGAAGGGATTTTCAATTATTGCTTCACCCCTCACTAAACTGCTTAGGAAGGATGCTGAATTTGTATGGAGTGATAAATGCCAGGAGAGTTTTGAAAGGTTAAAAGCTTTGTTGACTGAAGCTCCTATCTTAGCCTTACCAATAAAAGGAGTGGATTATGTGATATATAGTGATGCCTCACATAATGGGCTAGGGTGTATACTCATGCAGAATGGCAGTGTGATAGCATATGCCTCTAAGCAGCTCAAGCCACATGAGCTTAATTACCCCACTCATGACTTGGAGCTTATAGTAGTAGTGTTCGCACTTAAAATCTAGAGGCATTATCTTTGTGGTGAGAAATGTTATATATTCACAGATCATAAGAGCTTGAAATATTTGGGTACACAGAAAGAACTTAAATTGAGGCAGAGGGGATGGTTAGAACTTATCAAAGATTATGATTGCACTATAGACTACCACCCGGGCAAGGCTAATGTGTTTGCAGATGCTTTGAGTAAAAAGTCTTTGGCAGGATTGTTAACTTTCTCATTATCCCTATTACTCGAGTTAAGGGCACTTAAGGCATGATTGAAGTTACAAAATGATGGCTCCATTCTAGCATAGTTGACCCTGAAGCCCCTCTTGATTGATGAGGTGGCAGAGGCACAGAAGAGGGATAATAAGTTAATGGAAATTTTGCTCAAATTACAGAATGGGAAATAATCTGACTGCTCCATGAGGGAGGATCGGATCATTGTGTACCAAGGTAGAATATGTGTTCCTGATGACCTAGAATTGAAAGAGAAAATTTTGAAGGAAGCTCATACTTCCACTTTCTCCATGTATCCTGGTGGTACCAAAATGTACTGAGACTTGAAGGAGAACTATTGGTGGAAAGGGATGAAGAGGGACATTGTGGAATTTTTTTCTAAATGTTTGGTGTGCCAACAGATAAAGGTTGAGCATCAGGTACCAGCTGGGTTACTTCAACCTTTATTAGTGCCTGAATAGAAATGGGAACGGATTACTATAGATTTTGTCACTAGTCTACCCCGTACCCAGAGGAATCATAATGTTATATGGATCATAGTAGATCACTTGACAAAATTTGCACATTTCCTGCCAGTTAGGATGGACTACTCACTTGAAAGATTGGCAGAATTGTATATTACAGAGATTGTAAGATTGTATGGAGTTCCTGTATCAATTGCATCTGACAGGGATCCTAGGTTCACTTCTAGATTCTGGGGTAGCCTACACAAGGCCCTTGGAACTAGATTGAACTTCAGTACAACTTTTCACCCACAATCAAATGGGCAATCAAAAAGGGTTATTCAAGTTGTGGAGGACATGCTATGGGCGTGTGTGATGGAATTTGAAGGTAGCTGGGATAACCATCTACCACTAGTGGAGTTTGCCTACAACAACAGCTATCAAACTAGCATTAGCATGTCTCCTTATGAAGCCTTATATGGTAGAAAATGTAGAACACCTCTATGTTAGGGTGAGTTTGGTGAAAGAAAGATGTTGGGTCCTAAACTTGTTCAAGAGACTAAAGATAAGGTGAGATTGATTAGGGACAGATTTAAGGCAGCCTCTGATAGATAGAAGTCCTATGCAAATTTAAAGAGGCGAGAAATCGAATACCAAGTGGGAGGCCAGGTGTTCTTAAAAGTCTCTCAATGGAAGAAGATTGTGAGATTCAGACACATGAGCAAGTTGAGTCCCAAATTCATTCAACCCTATGAGATGATTGAAATAATTAGACCAGTGGCCTACAAATTGGTGCTATCTTTAGAGTTAGAGAAGATCCATAATATCTTTCATGTCTCAATGCTAAGGAGATATAGCTCGGACCCATCACATATTTTGCCAGTTGAAGTAATTGAAGTGAATCCAAATCTAACCTATGATGAAGAACCTATAAGAATCTTAGCACATGAGGTGAAATAGCTGAGGAACAAGCAAATACCCCTGGTTAAAGTATTGTGGAGACATCATTCCGGATAGAAGGCCACTTAGGAGCATGAGGATGATATGAGGAGACAATACCCTCACCTATTCGCTTAATGATTTATGTATTTATTTCGAGGACGAAATATCCTAAGTGGGAGAGAGTTGTAACATCTTCAAATTCACCCTAAAATACTATCCATAAGATTTGCATAACTAATTATGTGGAAATTAGAATTTAATTATAGAGGCATAAATCATGAAATGTACCAAGTAAATGTTAGTATGAAATTACCTTCAATATTATAACAAGCCATTTGTCCATAAAGGTAATTGGGGACTAAATCGAATAAGTTAGAAAGTGGAGGGGTAAATTAGAAGAGAGTGGACTAAGGGACTTACTTGAGTTAATTAATAAGTTAAGAGGTAAAAATTAAAAATCAGTAAAAGATGAAAAAAATAAATAAATAGATAAATAAATAAATATGGTAGCCAATGAAAATTTGAAAACACAACATGTAGCATCTAATAAAAGAAGAACAAACTCTTTCTTCTTCTTCATTTGAGCCGGCCAGCTTTCCCTTTACTCTCTCTCATTTTTCTTCCTTTCCACAGCCAATTCTCTCAAAAATCTAAGGTAGAAACACCAAGCCAACCCATAGATCATCCCAATTTTGAAGATTTAAGTGAAGGGAGCAAGGAAAACTTAGAGATTCAAGCTTGAGAAGACTTTCCTTGAAAGATTTGGTGGACAGCTGAAGGAAGGAAAGGGTAACAGCTGGTTTTCATCAAGGTTAGTACTAAAACCTTTTTCTTTTATCAAGTTTTGGTAGGAGTTTCTTGGATACACTAGGTTAGAAGTGATTAGGAACTTAAAGGAGTGCTAAAAACCCTAGTCTGCCAGTAGGGGATAACAAGACTATATTACTTAAAAATTCATAACTTGAGCTAGGATTATTGGATTTGGTGATCTTTATATCAATAGAAACTTTAGAGAGTGCCTTAAAACTTTGTAGTTTCGTGCAAACCCTAATTCCTCTGTTAAGATGAAGTTTTAGGGCAAAACTTTTTGTTGCTCAGAATTGAAAAACTACCCTAGAAATTTTCCAAAATAGGACACCTGACTTTAAAAATTCATAACTTGAGCTAAAAAACTTAAAATATGGTGATTCTTGAACCATTGGAAAGCTTATTGAATTCTCTTCAACTTTGTGCTTATGACAAAAAATTGATTTGATTGGCTGCATGGTGAAATTCTTGCATTTCCTATTACTGCTCTGACTACTACTGGAGTCTAGGATAGTTTGCATATTTTTATCCATAACTTAAGTTGTAGCCTTGATTTTGAGATGTTTCAAATTGGAAATTGAAAAGGATATATGAAAGTTGAATTTTGGAGAGTATGATGATGATACCTTGTTTCTATGATTTTTAGTGAAATTTCAAAGTAACTGCTCCTGCTGTCCAGTTGGATTGGAGTTGGAAATTTGTGATTTTCATAGTAGTTATTCTATATGAGTTATGAATGAAAAAGGGAATTGGTGAGCATGATTGATTGAATAAATTTCATATAATGTTCATAATATATATGCCCATTATAAGTCTAGAGCTAGGTGATATGATGAGGAAATTGACTAGTCAATGCTTGAAATTGTGCATAATTACTTGGCTTCATGCCATGATATGATTACTTGGGTTCATGCCATGATATGATTACTTATCACTTGAGTCATCTAGGCATTGTAATTGGGCTAACGAAACAAATGAAATTAAACGTGTAAAGAATTATTCATTACACTATATAATATAATTATAGTTGTTTTATGTGATTAATTACTGTGTCATATTCCACTGGTTGTGTGGGAGTGCATTTATTACCGTTGAACTAAAGCTGGTAGAAGCATTTTTCATGAGACTATTGTTTGCTGATTTTTCAACTTCGCAAGTGCACGGATTGCTAACAAGTAATGAAGTAGTGAGTAGAGTATCGTTCCACAAGGAATTTAGTTAGCAAGTACCAAGCTACATAGCAATTCTAACTTTTTAGGCTACCAAATATAGATGGAGAGTGAATTAAATCTACTTTGGATGCTGAAAATAAATTTTGAATAAAACTATCTATTAAAGCAATTCTAGAATTAAGATTTCACACTTTAACCTTCTTATAGATTTTAATCTTGTCTATTCATTGGATTGAGAATCATTGCTCTGATGAAAATTGATCCTAAGACATCCTAGGTCCTCTCTCAAGGCACCTAAGGTGTGTTTCAACCAGGACCAAACCCTACTTTCATTGGCAATTAGTCACAATAAAAACCCTTTAAAATCTATAATTAATTATGGAACTCCACGAAGGATTTTAGCCTATCTCTAGGTCAGATTTCCTAAGTTAAATATTTTGATTTTCTAACATTAACCTTCACCTTTCAGTCCTTCAATTAGTAACTTCTGTCATGTCTAAGTGGGTACCAACACATAGCATGCATTAAGAACACAAAATTTTAAATTAAAGAACAAAACTCAAATCCAATAAATAAAACTCAGTATTGATCCATAATAACGATTACAAGCGCTACTCTCCTAATTCCAGAATAAAGGAATTACTCACTCATGGTGAGTTTAACAAACATAATGAAAATAAAATGAAAGAACATAAAAAGTCTACTTAAAGAAATAGAACAAAAGAACCAAAGAGGATTTTCTGTAGCTTTGGACTTGTGGAACTTCGGCTGAGAATTTCCCTTTTGTGCTGATGCTTTCTTTTTCAAGACAGCTGTGAAGAATGTGTATGTGAAAAGATGAAAGAATCCCCCTTTTATGTTTTCTGCTGCTCCTATTTATATTGAACGATCTAGGGTAAGGTTTTTAGAGTCCCCAAGGCATCATGAGTCTCTTCCTTCTGCAAAAGCTGGAGCTGGAACCCTAATCAGGAAACTGGCTGTCGGCTGATACGTGGCCCATGTGTCACTACACGGCCTAGGGCCGTGTAACTTACTGGAGCTTGAATGATTGCATCTTGTGTCAGGGCAAGAGTTTACATGGGCCTTAAGTGCCCATGTACTGTTGCTCTTCTAGGAACTCTTTGAGCTTTGCCAAGCAGAATCTTACACGGGTCTCGGGGGATTACACGGGTCATGTTAGACAGCCTGTGTACTGTGTTCCTTCTCTAACTTCTTCAATTTTCTCTTGCCATAAGGTTACACAGGTCTATGGTTGTGGTTACATGACCCGTGTACTTTGTATCAGCAACAATCTTCTTTCCTTGAGTCTTTCTAAGCCTCCTTTTTTACTCCTATGCCTTGGAACTTCTTCAAAACACCTGAAAACATACAGAAAACATAGAATTCAGCACAGGGTGATGAATTTTGCAAATGTTAATGAATTTAGAGATTATGCATGAAATTATCTATCTAAATGTTATGAAATACCATACAAATATGCTTAAAAACATCTATATAATACAAGTGTATCAACTATGTATGTTTAGCTTGCACACATATGGTATAATGTGTTATTTTTAAGTTTATATACCACTAAGCATTTTGCTTAGCGGAGAGTTGTTTGAACTTTCTATAGGTAATAAAAGTAAAGATCAAGAACCGACTCAGGGGTAAAGGCCAAGAGAGATATCTTGCTCAAGACAAGAGAAGGCATGATATGAATTTTTATGAACATTAGAAGATTACATTGTACTAGGCATTTTGATTTGGAAATGTAATCCTTTAATGTGTAATTATTTAAATTGTATAAATTACATGGATGTGAAAAATAAGTCTTGTGGTTGTAAATATTTTCATATATTATATAAGGAGAATTTCCTAAGTGTATTAAATTATTTTGTTGGATGAGATGTTATATACCTTAATAGTATAGTAATGTGGGTTGTGAATGAAACCATATAGGTTTCACATGTGTAGTGGACTGATATGATAAATGTGAACAGAGATATTCACATGTCACTTACAATTATTAAAATATTAAGGGAAACTCTGTCCGTTTTCTATTAGAAATTTTAAATTAAATTTAACTAACTGGGACATTTCAAATAAATGAAACAAGTACTAGTTAATTTACTTATGATTTAAATAAATTGACAATTTGTGAATCTCCCTTTATTTTCTTAAATTGAAACATAAATGGAAATTAAAATAAACCAAGCTTCACCTTGTTAAGAGAGTGTTAACCCTTAAGATATACTCTTGGGTATGTCTCAGGCGCATGTAAACACTTGTCTAGCTGCAGATAGGATTTCGGTGTTACATGACTATTGACTAGTAGTTCTTTGTATTCTCCCAAAGGAAAAGGAGGAAGCGTCAGATCCCCTACAGTAACATTTTCTATGAGCAGAACCTATGAAATGAGATAACTAGGGTCGGGTACCTAGATCTGGTGGAAATAGCAAAAATGGATAAAGTGATAGAAATTACAAGCATTTACTCATGAAATAAGGCTTAGAGGTTGAGGGAGCTTAGTTTTCATGTTGGAAGGAACCAGAGGTGCCTACACTTGTGTACCTATGAGAATGGTTAAGCACCTAGGTAAACGAAATTCAATCAGAGTTTCCCCTGCATGTTGAACATCTAGAAAATTGGTTCTTCAATTATGAACTGATTCTCACAATCAATGATCAAACACAGCAAAGTGTATATATACAACAGGTACCAGCAGTAAGTAGTATGTACCACCCCTCACCCATCTATAGTGCAGCTGAGCAAGGCATGCTACACGGCTTGCCAGAGCACCTAGTCTGTAATTGTCTCATTTTCTGAACTGAATTTGATTTAATAAGTCTTTATGTGATATTCATAACATACTGGTTCTCTTTTCATACTTTAATAAAATCAGTGTTTTAAAAATGGTAATAAAAATCCGGCAAGGTGCTGTCTGTATTTCGGACAAACTGTCCTTCTAAACCTGTTAAAAATAGTTCAATATGATAATCTCAACCATCCAACTAATTTTTCAGTCTCATAATTTCATAATTTCAAAATACAGTCCATCATATTTTAAATTCATCAAAACACTATCCATAGGAGTTTAATATATAAAAATTATTACAAACTTTAAAGTTTTATGATATCTATACATATTACATAACAAAATTTCAAAATGCAACTGATAGTCATTACACAAGATCCTAAGTCCTACCATGTATGCAGTGTAGTGAAGATGACTCTAGACTCCTGTGCAGATCTGATGTCTCTCCCGGTCGTAGGTCTGCTGGGCTCCCCAGCTGTGTCTCGAATACCTACGCGTTACAAAGCAATGCGCTAAGTAATTTTGCTTAGTAGTGCCAAATATAAAGAAATATACACTAAAATAAGGTAAATGAATTGTTTATGAATTTATGACATCGATATTCTTTATAGTTGTTGATTCTACTTTTATTTGCTATCCTTTCATTTTTGCTAATTTTGGTGGTGTTGTATATCAGAAGACTGGATTTAGCTATTTGAATTTAATAGTGCTTAAATTAATTGTCTGTGTAGCCTATATACTGACCAGACTGGATAAACGGATATATTGGCACTGGGTACCTAATATCTCAGCCGTCACACCATTGGTCACAAAGTGTCTTCCAGTTTGCAAACAGTGTGGCTAAAAAGCTATATAGTCAATATGGCGATAGGCCAAGTATAATAATACAATACGTATAGCCGTAGGCTATTAAAGTCACAGTGTGGCATAATATGCCATAAAAACACAGTATGGAGTAAAGCCATTTACAGAACAGCTGTCAGAATCCTATTGGCATGCCAAACTATCCAAACTAGTCAACTAGGCAAACTAGGGCACATTACAAATTAATTGTTTAATTCCTCATTTTTTTGAGTTTGCTAGTTATCATGTAATTCACAAGTCAATGTACATGTTGACCTTTTTAGGTACTATGAATAAGTTGATTCTAGCATCAACATGTCACAATTTGTAATTCAATATACTGTCAATATAGTGCAATTTACCATTTTTACAAGTTGGCATTCATTGCCAAATTACTTCAAGCATCATTGTATGTAAATGTCAAATTCTCAATTTTTGTGTGCTAGATTGGTCTAGCTTAAAGTCCAATTTCTCTTGATTTTTAGCTTCTAGTCAAAGAAGCAAAATTGTAGCTCTATGTCTTTTTGCACTCTTGGCAAAATTTCAGGTCATTCTGTGTGACACCCCTTACCCGCCTACAGTGTAGCCGAGCAAGATATGCCACACAATGTACCGAAACACCATATTTTATTTCAATCTTTTTTATTCTTCCTTTATTTATTTTTTCATGGATATGAAGTGCAATTTGTGAAATTTAACTCATTTAATTCATTTATTAAAATTATAAATTCATTTGGGGTTTCGAAAATTTTATAGAAAATCCGGCGGAGTACAAGCTAAAAATGGATAAAACAGTTCTTCGAAACCTGTGAAAAACACTTCCAATAATTTCCAATCATTCTCAAACTCCATTTGTATCACACCAATTTACAATAATTTCTTAACAATTCCTCCATTTGTCATTCATTCATTTCACATCATCATCATGCTCAAATCATAAATAAAATCACATATGTTATTTATAAACACAAAGTTACAAATACTTACATTAATACAAAATTATATTACCTATGTTTCAAATATAAAATGATAAATAAGAGTTTAATTACAAAATTTACAAAAATCAGAAAATACAAAATGAGACCTAGTGTCCTACCAATGCACTGTAATCTGTGAGTTGACACAAATACTATGCAGAACTGTGGACGGCCTTACCTAGTCTATGGTCTACTGGGCCCTCTGTCCAATTCTTCAGTACCTAAGCGTTGCAAAAGCGACGCGCTAAGCATAATGTAACACCCTCCCTGCAGTAATTCCGCACATTCTACTGTTCCGGTGATCGGTGTCGGTCCGGACAGCTATAACGTCTGGAAAAATATTTAAACTAAAGTGAGAAACCATAATTAACTCAAATATTAAAAAGAAAAATTTTAGAAATAAAATACAACCAAGTTAAATGAGCCGGTGCCCTAGTGATGGGTAACCTAATGAGAAGTTGCGGTTCTCACAACTAGGAGCCCTAGACCTGGGAGAAAATTCATAAAATAATTTTTGGGACTCCAGAAAAGAGTCATTGAGGATTCTATGGCATTAGAATGCCAAGAAAATACTTAGAAAAATTTTTCAATCAGTACAGACAATTTTGGCCCGTTAAGCCAAATGGAGGGCATTTTGGTCATTTTGTCTCCAGAGAAGATTTTTGGCCAACTTGTCCAATTATAAAAATAGTTATTATGATCTAAAATATGAATAAATATTGCTAAAAATTAAATTGAAAATAAGTACAGAAGAGAAGAAAAGAAAATGAAAGAAAATGCTAATTTTGACATCATATGATGTCATTCAAATTTCCTCCACCAATCACAATTTGTTAAACTCATTAAAAGAGATAAAAGAGACAAAAAAATTGAAAAACGAATCTGCATCTTCAACCTTTGGGCAGCCAAAAACGTTGAGAGAGAGAGAGAGAAGAGGTTCCACCATTTTCAAGCTTAAAAGCTTGAATTTCCTCTCCATTTGTTCACCAAAATTGCCAAGTCCCTTCACAAAAATTTGATCTTTCACCTAGAAAAAAGCTATTGGCAGCCAAAGAAGAGGAGATTAGGGAGGTTTAATCAAGGTTAAGTGAAGCTCAAAAAGGTTAGTGCACTAAACAATTTCTTCTCTTTCTTTAATCTTGTAAGCATGCTAAATTAAGTAGAAATTGTGTGAAATTAAAAGAAAAACTTGAGTAAACGAAATCTCTAAATTTGGTATCCATGAGAAAGTTTAAGGATTTTTGGTTTTTGATGAAATTAAGTGGCTTAATTATGTTATTGATGAGTATAGAAGATGGATAAAGTGATTTGGTATGAGTTTGGTGTGTATATGCCATGAATTGGAAATTGGAGTTAGGGTTTGAGCATGAAATTGAGACTTTGATCATGTAATGATGAAAGTGAGTTTTAATGATCAATTAGTGACCATTTGGTTATGGGTAAACAAGAAATGAAGTTTGTTTAGTGATGGGATTTGGGTTTAGTGTGGCTGCCCTAGGTGACCTATAGAATTAGACATGAGTCCAGCAGGTTTGGGCAGCCATAACTTGAATTGTAGAGGTTCAATTGGTACAAGGCCAATTGGACATGAAACTAAACACATAATGGCACAACTTTGGTGAAGAAACCATGCCCATAAGACCAAACCAAGTAGACCAAAAGCCTGCCCCAATCCGGGTGACCTGCAGTCTATTTCTGCAGAATGACCAAATGAACAGTATTTGGTCATTTGGCCATAACTCAGTGTAGAATGGTCTAATTGACCTGAAATTTCACTAGCAATAAGCTGAGATATAGACCAACAACTTTTATGAAGAAACCTAACCCAAATTATGACCAGAACCTATCCAACAAGGGAGTTTTAGTCACTATTCACTGCACTGTAGATATGGTCAGTCCAGAAAAATTTTAATCTGGCCAGTTGTGGTTTTTGGACCATAACATGAGCTACAAAACTCCAAATGGAGTGATTCCAAAAAGGAAATTCAACTAGACAAAATAAGAAACAACTTTCATGTTGATTATTTTACCAAATTCCCACTGCAAAAATGACTAATGGAACAGTAAAGACTAAGCATGAAAACTGAAAATTTTATCCAATTAACATTAAGCTTAGAAATGGTATTGGCAACCAATACCAACAAATTTTGAATGCAAAATGTGGTATGTTGGGAGTATTAAAACCAATGTACCTATTGTTTATGCAAAAGTCAATATTGTAGTTGACTAATGAAATGAATAGTAACATTCAAACTTGAAATTCAAAAATTATGAAACTTAAAAGTGCAAAATGCCCTAGTAGGCCTAATGTGATTGGTTTGGATAGGTTGGCTTGCCAATAGGGTTCAGTTAGCAGTACTGCACATGGCATTATGCCATTCCTTGATTACATGGCATTATGCCATTCTGTGATTTCATGGCTTTTAGCCATTCTGACATTATGTTGATACTTGGCCTTGTGCCTAATGTTATTACAGCTTATTAGCTGTTCTGTTGCACACCGGGAGACACGTATGTGACCAATGGTGTGATGGCCCGAGGTACTTGATACCCAGTGCCAGCTTACCCATTTATCCAATCCAGTTATCCAGTATAGATTACTTGGGCAACCAAAAATGAAAGTGGATAAATTTAATGAAATAATTAATATAACAAGTACAAAATAAGTAAGACTACAAATACTAATCGAAAATTTATTTGCAATGAGACATCAATATATTCACTGCATATTTATTTTCTATTATTTCTTTTTATTTTATTATTGGCACCACTAAGCATTTATTGCTTAGCTCATTGCTTTTGCCACGCGTAGGTTCTGAAGAGACCGATCGAGAGCCCAGTAGACCACAGACTGGGTGAGACCTTCTGCAGCTCTGCATAGTGTCCGTGTCACCTCACCGACGTCAGTGCATTGGTAGGACACTAGGTTTCATTTTGGGTATTTTGTAATTAACTTTTATTTTCTCATATGTAATTGAAACTTATGTAATGTATTTTGGTATTAATGTAAATAGTGGAAATTGTGTTTATGAATGAAAAAATGAATATTTATTTATGACTTTTACATGATTATCATATGAGATTAATGATTGAGGAATGGAAACGTTGTTGAAAAAAATATTGGGATTTTGTTGATGAAATAGAGTTTGGGATTGATTGAAAATATTGGAAGTGTTTTTCACAGGTTCCCAATAACTGTTTTCTTCATTTCTAGCCGGTACTCTGCCGAATTTTCTATAAAATTTGCGGAACCTCAATAAATTTATGATTTCAATAAATGACTAAAATGAATTATATTTCACAAATTGTACTCCATAACTATGAAAAAAAAATTTGGAAGAATAAAAATGATTAAATTAAAATAGGGTGTTTCGTTACACTGTGTGGCATATCTTGCTCGGCTACACTGTAGACGGGTAAGGAGTGTCACATTTAGTGGTATCAGTGTCACGGTTTAGGCATTTCTGGGCTTAGATCGAGTCCATACCATGCATTGCATTTGTGAGAGTCGAGGTGACGCTAATGCAGATCTGTTTGTCTTTGTTATTTTGATTAGGATATGGACCGCACATCTCAGAGGGCAGTTGAGGAGGAAGTGGAGAGTCATGCTCCACCTGCGATGGCGAGGCCCGGGGGTAGGGGAGAACCTGCTCCACCAGCTCCAGCAGAGCCTGCTCAGCCTCCATAGGCCATGTTTCAGCAAATGGCCGAATTCTTCAGATAAATGGTTGGGGCAATGCCACCACCACCACCACCTCCACAGCAAAAATCACACCTGGAAAGACTAAGAAAATTTAGAGCAGTGGATTTCTTTGGCAAGAGAGAAGATGATTCTGTAGGCGAGAATTGGTTGACGAGCAGGAAGGGTTTTAAAACAACTCCACTGCACTCCAGAGCAAAACCTAGAAGCTGCCATATCTCTGTTGCAAGATGATGCATATAAATGGTGGGATACGGTGTCTAGTGAAGTGCAACCAGAAGTAATAACTTGGGACTTCTTCCTCTCAGAATTCAAGAAGAAATATGTGGGTAGTGTATACTTAGAAGAGAGAAGAAGAGAGTTCATTAACCTGAGGCAGAGACAGCTGACAGTGGCTGAGTATGAAAAGGAATTTGTCAGATTGAGCAGCTATGGAAGGGAGATAGTCCCTAATGAGGCCGAAAGGTGTAAGAGATTTGAAGAGGGATTAAATATAACATCCTCATTTTCGTAATCCGTACATTCTACTGTTCCGACAGCTAATGTCTGTCCCGGAAAGTCGGAATGTCTGGAACTACACTTCAGTGATAATGAATAGATATATAATGATGAAATAAATAAGAAGAAAATGCAAGAAAAATCAAAGACAAATGAAAGAGAGAAAATGAAGCTAAGTTAAACGAGCTGGCACCGCAGCGATGGGTGATCGCACTGGGAAGGCCGTTGCCGACCCCAGGACTGTGGGGAACCCGCAGAATTTAATTCCGGGACGTAAGTAATGGTCTATTGAAATATAATTGACACTAGAATTATTAAAGGAAAATTAATAAATTAGTACAAAGAAAAAATGAAAAATCGAGAAACAGACAAAAATCGGTGTTACCGAAAAATCGGGAATATAACCCGAAGTAGGGTATTTTAGTCATTTGACACCTAGAGTTGCCTTTTGACCTCAATGTCCATTAAAAATAAATGGTATTACACTTTGAAAATGTCATGAAAAATTAAATTATATAAATAGTGAAAGAATTGAGCTAAATGTGCAAATTAGGAAACTTTTAAATCATTAAACATTAATTTATTGGTTAGTGCTCCACTAACGTTAAATAAATGGGATATATCAAAGTGGAATTAGGCAGAAGTCATCATCTTCAAGCTTGAGAAATAACCAGCCAAAACCTCCATGGAAGTCCACCATGGCCAAACTCCCTCCATCACCATGCAACCATGTTCAAGCCCTCATTTCACCATAGTTTCTTCATCAAAGCTTGCACACACACCTTGGACAGTATGTTGGAAGCAAAAGGAAGAGGATTTGATGAAGTTTTGGTGAAGCTCAAAAAAGGTTAGTGCTAGTTTTTCATCCCTTGCTTCATTAAAGTTTGTATTAAGGTTGAGATGAGTTGGATGGTGAAGAAATTTGAAGGATTTGATGAGTTATTGATATATTCAATTTTGGACAGCCATGAAAGTTTATTGTAGTTTAGTTTTTCTTACCTCAAAGGGATGGAAACTAAGGTTGAATAACTTAAATGGAGGAAGTAGCAAGTTAAAATCTAAGTATGTGCATGTAGTGCTTGAATTAAGGGTGTGTAATGGAACCTTAATGCTTTGGGCAAACTGCCATGTTTGGCAGCCTATTAAACCATGAATTTATGTGTGAAGATGTAGTTATTAATGAAATATGCTAATGTTAAATTGTGGGCAGCAAGTATAAGTGATATTGAAGTATGATTATGTTAAAGTGTATGTGTAATATTGACATTGAGATATGTTGAATTTTGATGGAAGTGAATGTTGAACTTAATGGTGAATTGTGTGCATTGAGCACTTGAATATTCTGCCCAAAATTGTTGCTGGAATTGTGTACAATATACATATATATATATATATATATATATATATATATATATATATATATATATATATATATGGGAGTGTTATTGATTGAATATTGAAGTAATGAGGAGGAGAAGGAATATCAAATTGGAAGTGTATGTGCTTTGTTCAGGTTGTGTATTGAAGGCAGTACCTAAATTAGGCCGTAAGTGCCAAACTATGAACCCAATTGGTATGAAGCCAATGGGGGGTGAAACTAGGCACCAAATAGGCCAACTTTCATGTAGAAATGTCGCTAAAATTCTGCCTAGAAACTGACCTTAAAAATGACCAAATCCGGATTAGCAACCTTGCAACCCAGATTTTTGACCATATGAACAGTAATCCTTGGGATGACCATAACTCACTCCAATTGACCTGAAATTTTTACCATGGTTATTTTAGACATAGAGCTACAATTCTTATGAAGACACCAAAACCCAGAAATGGCCAGAACCAAGTCAAATAGCTTGCACAAGTTCATGTACCAAAACTGCCAGAACTAAAAGTGACCAAATTTTGCACTAAAGGTGCAATCTGTCCAGCTTTAGTAAACTGACCATATCTTGGTCTATACAACTTAGAATGACCTGAAATTTTGCCCCGAGTGCAATAAGACATAGAGCTACAATTCTTATGAAGACACCAAAACCCAGAAATGGCCAGAACCAAGTCAAATAGCTTGCACAAATTCATGTACCAAAACTGCCAGAACTAAAACTGATCAAATTTTGCACTAAAGGTGCAATCTGTCCAGCTTTAGTAAACTGACCATATCTTGGTCTATACAACTTAGAATGACCGAAAATTTTGCCCCGAGTGCAATAAGACATAGAGCTATAATTCTTATGAAGACACCAAAACTCAGAAATGGCCAGAACCAAGTCAAATAGCTTGCACAAGTTCAGGTACCAAAACTGCCAGAACTAAAACTGATCAAATTTTGCACTAAAGGTGCAATCTGTCCAGCTTTAGTGAATTGACCATATCTTGGTCTATACAACTTAGAATGATCTGATATTTTACCCCAAGTGCAATAAGACATAGAGCTACAATTCTTATGAAGACACCAAAACTCAGAAATGGCCAGAACCAAGTCAAATAGCTTACACAAGTTCAGGTACCAAAACTGGCCGAACCAAAAGTGACCTAAAAATGACCTAAGCCTACTATTTTAGTGCTTTCTATCCAGCATTGGTAAATTGACCATATCTTGGTCTACACAACTCAGAATGACCTGAAATTTTTCCCCGCATGCAATAAGACATTGACCTACAAGTTTGTAGTTTGGACCGAAACCCAGAAACCGAGGGAACTAGGTCGTCCAGCTAAGTCAAAGTAGTATACTGAAATCCGGTAAATTACAATAAAATGCAATACACTTAGAAATGAAATTGGTAACATATACCAACACTAAAGGGCTATAAAATGTGACATATTGGTAACATTAGAATTGACTCACGTAGAGTGCATCAAGGGTCAACATTATAGGTTGACTAAGGATATGAATTGCAGGGAATAGTACCAAGAGAAATAGGACTTTAAGCTAGACAAATCTAGCACACAAAAATTGTGAAATTGACCAAATTTTGAAGTAAAGGTGCAATCTGTCCAGCTTTAGTAAATTGACCATAACTTGATCTATACAACTCGAAATGACCTAAAATTTTGCCCCGCGTGCAATAAGACATAGAGCTACAATTTTGCTTCTTTGGCCAGAAGCTAAAAGCCAAGGAAAATAGGACTTTAAGCTAGACCAATCTAGCATACTAAAATTGAAAATTGGTAATTACATAAAATGATGCTTGAAGTGATTTGGCAATGAATGCCAACTTGTGACAAGTTTAAATTGCATTATATTGACAACATATTGAATTGTAAATTGTGACATGTTGATGCTAGAATCAACCTATCCATGATGCATAAAAGGTCAATAATTTTATTGACCAGTAAAAGGCATAAAGATGTATAAACCCTATGAATAAAGAATTAAATATGTAACATTGTAATATGCCCTAATTTGCCTAGTTGACTAGTTTGGATAGGTTGGCATGCCAATAAGATTCTGACAGCTGTTCTGTAAATGACTTTACGTCATACTGTGTTTTATGGCTTATTATGCCATACTATGATTTTAATAGTCTATGGCTATACAGATTGTGTTATTATACTCGGCTTAATGCCTGATTGATTATATGTACTTAATTGCAAAATGATATAAGTTAATGAAATGTAAGAATTCTGATGTCTAAATTGATTGTCTAATCATAATGATTCTGAATGAGATTGAGTTTAAGAAATTTTGAGAAACTGATGAGATATTATTGAGATAAATTGAACTATGAATTTGAATATGTTGTGAATTGTCTTTGGCAGGTTCAGAAGAACTGTTAGTCCAAATTACAGCCGACACTTTGTAGGATTATCGTTAAATTTTTAAAATTTTCAAATTTGTTAGATTTTGATAAAAGTAAAAATAGCCTAAACCTTAAATGAAGTTTTTGAATAAATAAATCAAGAACTGTAATGAAATCAGATAAGATCAGGTGCTCCGGCATGCCGTGTAGCACGCCTTGGTCGGCTACACTGTAGACGGGTGAGGGGTGTTACATTAAATGACAACATAAAGATCATGATTACTGCCTTGGGAATCACAGACTTAACCAAGTTAGTGGAAGCTACAATAAAAGTTGAAAAGGTTAGAATAAGTGAGCAGACCAGAAGAGAGAGATAGCATAAGAGGGGCCCAGGTCAGTCTAGTTTATCTCCTGCACCTGGGAAGAAGTTCAAAGGTCCACCTGCTCAGAGTTTAGGTCAACCACAAGGTCAGGGTCAGTCTCAGGGGCCCAGGCCACAGTTCACCCCTAGGAGAGGTCAGTCCACACCATTAGTGGGCAGCTCTCCAGGGACGGGGTTTAGAGGACCAGCCCCAACATCTTCTGCATGTCCACATTGCCTAAAGTGGCATACGGGGGAGTGTTGAAGAGTGACTGGTGCCTGCTTAAGGTGTGGATAGACAGAGCATCAGCTGAGGAACTGTCCACGCAGAACTACTACAGCTGTTTTAACACAAGCAGATAGACCTACTCCTGCACCACCAAGGGGTAGGAAATCTGGCAAATCTGACGTAGTGGGACCATCACAGAGGCCTACATCTAAGCCAGCAGAGAGGCTTCAGGGCAGACCACCTGCCAGAGCCTATGCCATGAGAACTCAGGAGGAGCAAGATGCCCCGGACGTTATCAGGGGTACATTCTCCCTCTACAATACATCTGTGCATGCATTGGTGGATCCAAGATCCACTCATTCATACATCTGCATCAACCTACCCGTAGAAAGGGGGATACTAGTAGGAGAGAGTGACCAAGACATTCTGGTCACTGATCCATTGGGCCACAGTGTAGTGGTGAACAAAGTGTACAAGGGTTGCCCGTTAAGGATTCAGTGGTATGAATTCTTGGCAGACTTGATTGAGTTGCCTTTCCATGAGTTTGACGTGATTTTGGGAATGGACTGGTTGTCACGTCATCAAGCAATGGTTGATTGTAAACTGAAGAGGATTTCTTTGAAAACTCCTAAGGGTAATGAGATTACAGTTATCAGGGAAAGGACAGATTTCTTGTCCAATGTCATCTCAGCCACAGTTGCAAGAAAACTGATGAGAAAAAGCTGTGAAGCCTACCTAGCACATGTGGTGGATACTAGGCAGGCTAAGCCAGATCTGTGTGATATACCCACAATAGTAAAGGACTTCCCAGACGTGTTTCCTGAAGAATTGCTTGGTTTGCCACTAGAAAGGGAAGTTGAATTTGCTATTGAGATACTGCCGGGTACAGCACCAATCTCTATTGCTACTTATAGGATGGCACCTACAGAATTGAAAGAATTGAAAATCCAGTTACAAGAGTTACTGGATAAGGGGTTCATATGCCCCAGTGTGTCACCATGGGGAGGTCCAGTGCTGTTTGTAAAGAAGAAGGATGGAACTTTGAGGTTATGCATCGATTACCGGCAATTGAATAAAGTAACTGTGAAGAATAAATATTCGTTGCCTATAATTGATGATCTGTTTGATCAGTTGAAGGGAGCAGGAGTATTTTCTAAAATTGATCTCAGATCAGGGTATCATCAGTTGAGGGTGAAGGATGCAGATGTGCCAAAGACTGCATTTAGGACTCGGTATGGGCATTATGATTTCCTAGTGATGCCCTTTGGCCTAACAAATGCACCAGCGACATTCATGGACCTTATGAACTGTATCTTCCATCCATACCTAGATCGGTTCGTAGTGGTCTTTATTGATGATATTTTGGTGTATTCCAAGACCAGGGAAGAACATGATGAACATTTGAGGATTGTTCTACAAACCCTCAGAGAAAAGAAGCTGTATGCTAAGTTGTCAAAGTGTGACTTCTTGTTAAATGAAATTGCATTCCTAGGACACATAGTGTCAGCTGATGAGATTAGAGTGGATCCCAAGAAAATAAAAGCAGTGATGGAATGGAAGCCTCCCAGGAATATAACTGAGGTCAAAAGTTTCTTGGGGCTAGCTGGGTATTATAGAAGATTTGTGAAGGGATTTTCCTTAATAGTTGCTCCAATGACCAAGTTGTTACACAAAAATGTCAGATTTGACTGGAATGACAAGTGTCAGACCAGTTTTGAGAAGTTGAAGGCTATGTTGACAGAGGCACTAGTGTTAACACAGCCAGTGTCAGGAAAGGACTTTGTGGTCTACAGTGATGCCTCTCATAATGGGTTAGGGTGTGTATTGATGCAAGAGGGGAAGGTGGTTGCTTATGCTTCCAGGTAGTTAAGGCCACATGAACAAAATTACCCTACCCATGATCTAGAGCTTGCAGCAAGTATCTTCGCACTGAAGATATGGAGGCACTACTTATATGGTGAATAGTGCTACATTTACACAGACCACAAAAGTCTAAAATATTTGCCAACTCAGAAGGAGCTCAACCTTAGACAGAGGCGATGGATTGAGTTCCTGAAGGACTATGATTGTGTAATTGACTACCATCCTGGGAAGGCAAATGTCGTTGTTAATGCTTTGAGCAGAAAATCCATCACAGCTTTGAGATCATTGAATACCCGTCTATCTTTGGTTCGAGATGGAGCTATTTTGGCTGAGTTGCAAGTGAGGCCAAACCTATTATAGTAGATTTTTGATGGGCAGAAGGTAGATGAGAAGCTAAAGGCTATTATGAGAAAAATCCTAGAAGGGAAAGAAACTGACTATGAAGTGAAAATAGATGGGTGTCTATACTACAAAGGAAGACTGTGTGTACCAAATGATGGGGAATTGAAGGCCAGTATTCTAAAAGAGGCACACATCAGTGTGTATGCTATGCACCCAAGAAGTACAAAAATATATCATGATCTGAAGCTTCAGTATTGGTGGCCTGGTATGAAGAAGGACATAGCTGACTATGTGACTAAATGCTTAACATGTCAGCAAGTCAAGGCAGAACATCAAGTTCCATCAGGTTTGCTATAGCCTATACGTATACCTGAATGGAAATAGGATCGGGTCACCATGGATTTCGTAAGTGGTCTACCTCTCACCCAAAAGAAGCATGATGCAGTATGGGTGATAGTAGATAGATTGACGAAGTCAGCACACTTTCTGCTAGTTAGGACTGACTACTCACTAGAGAAATTAGCAGAATTGTATATCAGTGAGATAGTTAGATTGCATGGAATTCCACTTTCCATCATATCTGATCAAGACCCAAGGTTTACATCGAGATTCTGGAAGAAGTTGTATGAGTCCTTGGGTACACAACTCCACTTCAGCATAGCTTTCCATCCTCAAACGGATGGCCAATCAGAAAGAGTAATCTAGGTAAATAATTGAAACCAATTAAACTAATACACATATTGAACTGAAATGGTAAAAATAATGTGAAATTTATGTCAGGTCCTTGAGGATATGCTGAGGAGTTATGTCATTGAGTTTGAGGAAAGTTGGGATAGATACCTTCCACTGGCAGAATTTGCATACAACAATAGCTACCAAGCTAGTATCCAAATGGCCCCATATGAAGCACTGTATGGGAGGAAATGTAGAACTCCAGTGTGCTAGACAGAATTGGGTGAAGATAAACTAGTAGGGTCAGACCTGGTGAAATAGACTGAGGAGAAGGTAAAACTAATCAAAGCCAATCTGAAGGTTGCCTCAGACAGACAGAAATCCTATGCCGACTTGAAGAGAAAAGAAATAGAATATGTGATTGGTGACAAAGTGTTCCTCAAGGTGTCACCGTGGAAGAAGGTACTGAGGTTTGGAAGAAAAGGTAAGTTAAGCCCTAGGTTCATTGGTCCATATGAAGTCATTGAACGTGTGGGTCCAGTGGCCTACAGGCTAGCTTTACCACTAGAGCTGGACAAGATCCACAATGTGTCCACATATCTATGCTAAGAAGATACCGCTCAGATCCATCACACATCATCTCCATGGAAGAAATTGAAGTACAACCGGATTTGCCATATGAAGAAGAATCCATATGGATCCTAGCTCGGGAAGTGAAAGAGTTGAGAAATAAGCAGATTCCACTGGTGAAAGTGCTTTGGAGGCACCACAACACTGAGGAGGCAACTTGGGAAAGTGAAGAGACGATGAGGCAATAGTTCCCTCAACTATTTGCATTAGGAAAATTTCGAGGACGAAATTTAAATTAGAGGGGAAGAGTTGTAACACCCTCCCTGTAGCAATTCCGCACATTTTATTGTTCCGGTGATCGGTGTCGGTCCGGACAGCTAGAACGTCTGGAAAAATATTTAAACTAAAGTGAGGAACCATAATTAACTGAAATATTAATACGAAAAATTTTAGAAATAAAATACAACTAAGTTAAATGAGCCGGTGCCCTAGCGATGGGTAACCTAGTGAGAAGTTGCGGTTCTCACAACTAGAAGCCCTAGACCGGGGGAAAAATTCATAAAATAATTTTTGGGACTCCAGAAAAGAGTCATTGAGGATTCTATGGCATTAAAATGCCAAGAAAATACTTAGAAAAATTTTTCAATCAGTACAGACAATTTTGGCCCGTTAAGCCAAACGGAGGGCATTTTGGTCATTTCGTCTCCAGAGATGATTTTTGGCCGACTTTTCCAATTAAGAAAATAATTATTATGATCTAAAATATGAATAAATATTGCTAAAAATTAAATTGAAAATGAGTACAGAAGAGAAGAAAAGAAAATGAAAGAAAATGCTAATTATGACATCATATGATGTCATTTAAATTTTCTCCACCAATCACAATTTGTTAAACTCATTAAAAAAGATAAAAGAGACCAAAAAATTGAAAAACCAATCTGCATCTTCAACCTTTGGGCAGCCAAACACGTTGAGAGAGAGAGAGAGAAGAGGTTCCGCGGTTTTCAAGCTTAAAAGCTTGAATTTCCTCTCCAATTGTTCACCAAAATTGCCAAGTTCCTTCACAAAAATTTGATCTTTCACCTAGAAAAAGCTATTTGCAGCCAAAGAAGAGGAGATTAGGGAGGTTTAATCAAGTTTAAGTGAAGCTCAAAAAGGTTAGTGCACTAAACAATTTCTTCTCTTTCTTTAATCTTGTAAGCATGCTAAATTAAGTAGAAATTGTGTGAAATTAAAAGAAAAACTTGGGTAAATGAAATCTCTAAATTTGGTAGCCATGAGAAAGTTTAAGGATTGTTGGTTTTTGATGAAATTAAGTGGCTTAATTATGTTATTGATGAGTATAGATGATGGATAAAGTGATTTGGTATGAGTTTGGTGTGTGTATGACATGAATTGGAAATTGGAGTTAGGGTTTGAGCATGAAATTGAGACTTTGATCATGTAATGATGAAAGTGAGTTTTAATGGTCAATTAGTGACCATTTGGTTATGGGTAAACAAGAAATGAAGTGTGTTTAGTGATGGGATTTGGGTTTAGTGTGGCTGCCCTAGGTGGCCTGTAGAATTGGACATGAGTCCAGCAAGTTTGGGCAGCCATAACTTGAATTTTAGAGGTTAAATTGGTGTAAGGCTAATTGGACATGAAACTAGACATATAATGGCACAACTTTGGTGAAGAAACCATGCCCATAAGACCAAACCAAGTGGACCAAAAGCTTGCCCCAATCCGGGTGACCTGCAGTCTGTTTCTACAGAATGACCAAATGAATAGTATTTGGTCATTTGGCCATAACTCAGTGTAGAATGGTCTAATTGACCTGAAATTTTACCAGCAACAAGCTAAGATATAGACCAACAAAGTTCATGACGAAACCTAACCCAAATTATGACCAGAACCTATCCAACAAGGGAGTTGCAGTCACTATTCACTGCACTATAGATATGGCCAGTCCAGAAAAATTTCAATCCGGCCAGTTGTGGTTTTTGGATCATAACTTGAGTTACAAAACTCCAAATGGAGTGATTCAAAAAAGAAAATTCAACTAGACAAAATAAGGAACAACTTTCATGTTGATTATTTTACCAAATTCCCACTGCAAAAATAACTAATGGAATAGTAAATACAAAGCATGAAAATTGAAAATTTTGTCCAATTAACATTAAGCTGAAAAATAGTATTAGCAACCAATACCAATAAATTTTGAATGCAAAATGTGGTATGTTGGGAGTATTAAAACCAATGTACCTATTGTAAATGCAAAAGTCAACATTTTAGTTGACTACTGAAATGAATAGTAACATTCAAACTTGAAATTCAAAAATTGTGAAACTTAAAAGTGCAAAATGCCCTAGTAGGCCTAATGTGATTGGTTTGGATAGGTTGGCATGCCAATAGGGTTCAGTTAGCAGTACTGCACATGGCATTATGCCATTTTGTGATTACATGGCATTATGCCATTCTGTGATTTCATGGCTTTCAGCCATTCTGACATTATGTTGATACTTGGCCTTGTGCCTAATGTTATTACAGCTTATTAGCTATTCTGTTGCACACTGGGAGACACATATGTGACCGATGGTGTGATGGCCCGAGGTACTTGATACCCAATGCCAGTTTACCCGTTTATCCAATCCAATCATCCAGTATAGGTTACTTGGGCAACCAAAAATGAAAGTGGATAAATTTAATGAAATAATGAATATAACAAGTACAAAATAAGTAAGACTACAAATACTCATCGAAAATTTATTTGCAATGAGACATCAATACATTCATTGCATATTTATTTTTTATTATTTCTTTTTATTTTATTATTGGCACCACTAAGCATTATTGCTTAGCGCGTTGCTTTTGCCACGTGTAGGTTCTGGAGAGACCGACCGAGAGCCCAGTAGACCACAGACTGGGTGAGACCTTCTGCAGCTCTGCATAGTTTCCGTGTTACCTCACAGACGTCAGTGCATTGGTAGGACACTAAGTTTCATTTTGGGTATTTTGTAATTAACTTTTATTTTCTCATATGCAATTGAAACTAATGTAATGTATTTTGGTATTAATGTAAATAGTGGAAATTGTGTTTATGAATGAAAAAGTGAATATTTATTTATGACTTTTACATGATTATCATATGAGATTAATATGGAAATGTTGTTGAAAAAATATTGGGATTTTGTTGATGAAATGGAGTTTGGCATTGATTGAAAATATTGGAAGTGTTTTTCACAGGTTCCGAAGAACTGTTTTCTCCATTTTTAGCTGGTACTCTTCCAGATTTTCTATAAAATTTACGGAACCTCAATAAATTTATGATTTCAATAAATGACTGAAATGAATTATATTTCACAAATTGTAGTCCATAACTATGAAAAAAAAAATAAATTAGGAAGAATAAAAATGATTGAATTAAAATAGGGTGTTCCAGTACACTGTGTGACATATCTTGCTCAGCTACACTATAGACGGGTAAGGGGTGTCACACATAAAGCTTAATGGTGCCAATAATACAAGAAAATATAATATGCAAATAAAAGTAATAATTTCTTAGTTATTGTGTTCATAAGAAATGAATAATTACTAACTTATTGTTTAGTCAAAGTCCAATTACATTCTATGATATTAACTTCTTCATGCATTTTGTTAATTGTTTTCTTGATGATTTTAAGCTTCTTTATTTTATCGTAATCATTCTTGATCTTTATCTTGATATTTAATTTCCTTATTTTCTTTAATAATCAGTTCAATTACAATTATACTTTTCCATGCCCAAGTAACCTATACAAATTGACCGGACTGGATAAACGGGTAAACTAGCACTGGGTACTGTGTACCTCGGTCACACACCATCGGTCACAATGTGTCTCCCGGTGTGCAAACAGAATGGCTAATAAGCCATAAAAGCAATAAAGCATAAAGCCAAGTTAACATCATAATCAGTATAGCCATAGGCTATCACATTACAGAATGGCATGAAGCCATACATCATACGCAGTAATTGTTAGTAGTATGCCCTAGAGCATACCATTTAGTATGTATCTTGTGCATATTTTTATTAATAAAAGGCATTTCCACTTTTCCGTTTACATAATATATTTATGTGTAATAGAAAAGGTCCATTGATATTTTGTTAGAAATATTATTCTTAAGTTGTTAAGAATATGAGTGACAATATTTCTAGCACGAAGTATCATAAATAGGTTCAAAATCGAGGATACTTCATAATAAGGACATGACTTATCTAGAAAGATTGTATTCATGTTTGTTCCCAAGTTATTTATATGAGATATAAATAAGATGGAATAGTGAGTCTCATGCCATATAACAAACATGATAGGCACTTATAAATGATAAGTAGGCCGAACCAGTGACACTTATGACAAGCACATGGAGTTTACTCTTGTCAATGTTTTGTCATAAATCATATCAGTGCATATAATCTTTAGACCTGAGATAGCACAGTTATCTTGTATATAGGTAGTTTGAGTTTGATACTGCTTTCATACTTGTACTGTGTATGGGTATATGGGCATGTGTTGGCTCCTACTAGTTATATATGGAGGTAGGTGTTGATCAAGATGGAATCTGTTCCTCTAAGTAAATAGAGATAAAATCCTATGTTCATTTAATTGTTCTTGATGTTTCAAGTTTCTGGCCAGGACAGATAGATTTATTCGTAAAAGAGTTTCGATGAGAAAATCTTTTTAATCAAGAACTGGAATTAAAAGAGAACATAATATTCATACCAAATGGAGTTTGACATAAACCATGACTCCAGCTTGAGTTAGGATTTTGTAACAGAGAGATTCTAGTGCATGGTAACATATGATTATAGGTTCATTTAAGGTAAATCTTATTACTAATTGGGTGGCCATGGCATGCTATGCTAGGTGTTAACCATGGTCTATGAGGTTCATAAAATGATTTAGAGAAATCATTTATGGTAAGAAAGAGTTCTGATGATATTAAGAGTTGATATCATGTCTCATTGCCAATTAGTGATGAGCCTAGTAAGTCACACACATACACAAGTTATCACCTATTTAAATATGATTTAATTAATTAATTAAAGAGTTTAATTGATTAATTAAATAGGTTTGGTTTGCAATTAAATTGCAAAGTCCCTAGCATGACTTGAAACCAAATCTAGATTATTGGATGTGTAGTATAAATTAAATTTATATTTAAAGTGTTTAAATATGAATTTAATTGATGAGAAATTAATTAATAGAGATTAATTAATTAATTTATATTTGATATAAATTAATTAGAAGAAGAAAATAATTATTTTGGGTTAAGAACTCAAAATTAAGACACAGGGGCATTTTGGTCATTTTGCAGTGTGACACGTGGCACCATGAGATGGTGACACATGGGATTACACATAAGCTTGCCAAATGTTTTTTAATCATGTAAGATGATTAAAATCAAGATTAAATATAGGTTTGACACTTGGCACAATGTGATTGGGTCACTTAAACCTAGAGCTAATCAAAGGGTGACATGTGGCAAGGGTTTAATGTGTTAACCTAGCTATTTAAGTGTTGTTATGAGAAAATAAAACACAACCAGCAGCCACACTCCTTTGTCACGCCGCTTTGAGGGCTTTTATCTCTTCTTCTTCATCTCTTATCAATTCAAAGAGATTAGCCATCAATCTCTTGAATTAAGAACACTAGAAATTGTTTCTAGTGTCCTGTTTATATCTTTAATCTCTTAAAAGGCAGAACTTGATTTTCTAATTAATAGAAAAAGCTTTAGAAGCTATTCAAGGGCTGCCATAGGTGTTCTTGGTGTGGACAAGCTAGAGGGACAACATCTGGTATCCTGAAGACGAATCTCAAAGGCGCAGACACGCTGCAGTGCATCAAGAGGTTAGTGTAATCGTTCTTGATTTAATCTAGAGTTCTAAAATTAATTTGATTAATTTTAAAATCTTAAATGGCAAATACAGATCCAAAAACATATTAAAAGAGTTTTAATATGTTTTTTATCATTGAAATCAAAAAGATAAAAATAAATCTTGCATGATGCATGTGACCCTAGGTGAAAATTTTTGAATTCAATGGTATAAACTTGTGTTTTCCACGCTTCCGTTCCTTCAATTTGTATCAGAGCCACTATATTTGCCATTTAGATTGATGTTTATATGATTTAATTGTGTGTTTGATCATGAGATCAAGAGTTTATTGCTGGTTGCAAAGTCAAAGTGGCGGCACAAATGATGAACACCATGGTGCGCATGGTTGATGCATCACAATGGTGTGCAAAGGTAAATGGATGGTGAATGTGCAATTGTTGTATGATTTAAGATCCATTTTATGTCTAATTAAATTGTTTAATTAGAATTTTTATCACACAATTAAATTATGATTCAAATCAGAATTTTAAAAATTGTTTGAATGTGATTCAAATTTGAATTTTTAAAAGTTGTTTGAATGTGATTCAAATCTGAATTTTTAAAGTTGTTTGAATTATATTTAAATCTGATTTTTTAAAATTGATTGAATAAAATTCAGATCTGATTTTTTTAAAAATATTTGAATGTGATTCAAATCTGATTTTTTAAAAAATGTTTGAATGTGATTCAAATCTGAATTTTTAAAGTTGTTTGAATGTGATTCAAATCTGAATTTTTAAATTTGTTTGAATGAGATTCAAATCTGAATTTTTAAATTTATTTGAATCATATTCAAATCTGAATTTTTAAGTTGAATATGAGATATTCAATTTAATTTACTTATGTATGTTTTATTTAATTGTTAAATAGTGATATGCATGATGGATGATCATGGACTATAAAAGACCAATGTGATTGGATTTATTTCTTTTATGTTTCTTTGGGATTGTAAATTAATTAATTTATTTTAATTTATTTTGGGAATGTATTATTAAGTTTGTAATAATTTTTGGGTTGTAATTTCATTTATTTAAGTTCTTGTAAATTCGCCTTGGTATGCCAAGGATTACTATGTAATATTGGATTGCAAGAAGTTCAAGGAGGTCAAGAGCATTGGTGGGACCAGTGGGAGGAATTCAAGATCAAGTGTTGATTATGTACTCCTTCAGCAACTCTTGTAAAATGAATGAATGAAATGCACCTAGGAATGCCCTGATTCAATTCTTGGTGGCTCATAATTGAATCCCTTAGAAAGTCCATGATCATACCATATTTACTGCTTATCCATGAATGCATGAGATGTATGGGAATGTATGCAATTATATGATATATGCATGCTAAATGGATAATGTGCAAAGTGAGACCTTAATAGTAAATAGAATTACCATAAAATCTTCTAAACAAATGATTAAGTTGGAAATGCTATAATTAAAGTAATTATAACATAGACCCTCCATTGGGGCAATTATTTTAAGAAATTTTAAATAGTTGCATGAGATGCAATTAATTTAAGAGATTTTCTTAAGAATAATTGTTAAGCATGAGATGTTGTAAATATATAAATGGTTTGGTGGCCAATATTGGATGTACCTGAGGACATTAAAATTATTTACATAATGCAAGATAAGTCAATAATGGATGTACCTGAGATTTTGAGCATTAGGGGCTAGTTAAAGGATTGAACCTCACATGAGATGTGATGGGCAAGGAGTTGCTCACTTATAGTTTATTGTAATTCCAATAATGGATGTACCTGAGGATGATTAATAGAATTATAAGAATTCAATCACCCACTAGAAATCCATCCAACTAGGATTTCCGTTTTCTACTTTGGAAGTGTAGGATTCGCTAAGTTAGTGGGAGGACCAATTTGATTAAAAGACCATAATTGTCCTGAACCTTGAACATATAGGATATGTTCTAGATTCAAATGTTCCTGGTCCCTTACCTCCAGAGGCCACACAAGAGGAACATGAAACTTTGGACAAGTGGAAGGAGCATGATATGAGAGCTAAGTGTTACATGCTTGCTACCATGAGTAATGAGTTACAGAAGCAACATGAGAACATGCAGAGTGCGAGTGAGATCCTCCTTCACCTACAAGAGTTGTATGGTGAGCACAGTAGGAATGCTAGGTATGAGATATCTAGACAGCTATTCCGTATGAGGATGTCTGAGGAACAGAATGTTGGGGATCATGTCCACAAGATGATTCGGCTAATTGAGCAGTTGGAACATCTTGACTTCAACATGGATTTCCAACTACAGATGGATTTAATCCTTCAGTCCCTTCCTGAGTCTTTTGGGAATTTTGTGACAAATTTCCATATGACTAAACAGGAATGCACCTTAGCTGGTTTACTCAACATGCTGGTTATTGCCCAGAAGAATATGCCAGGCAATAAAGGAAAAGAGGTAGCTTTGGTTGCATCTTCTTCTGCTGGAAAGTCCAACAAGAAGAAGGGCAATAAGAAAAAGAAACCTTAGATTCCTGGTCCTTCTAAGAAAATAGCTAAACAGAAAAGGAAGACTAAAGCTGATGAAGGCAAAGGAAAGTGTTTCCACTGCCAACAGGAAAGTGTTTCCATTGCTAATAGGAAAGTGTTTCCATTGCCAGTAAGAAAGTGTTTCCACTGGCCAGAGTATAGCAATCTAAATGAATGCAATGCCGTGGTGAAAACTAACTCAAGTTCAAAATATATTTGGCACTTAAGGTTATGTCATGTTGCAGAAGATAGGATTACAAAATTGGAGAAAATGGGGATTCTATCCTTATTGGACTCTGAGCCTACTCCAACTTGTGAATCTTGCCTTCAGGGCAAAATAACTAGATCACCCTTTGTTGGACAGGCTAAGAGTCAAAAATATTTTGGAGCTAATACATAGTGATGTATGTGTTCGATTTATAGATATGGCTTGTGGGGGCTTTCATTATTTTATTACCTTTACTGATGATATATCAAGGTTTGGGTTTTTGTTTTTGATGAAATTCAAAGATGAATCTTTGAAAAGTTCAAAGAATTTAAATCAAGTAGAAAATCAAACAGAAAGAGTATTAAAGCTCTTGATCGGATCGTGGAGGTGAATATTTGAGTACTAAATTTGATGAATACTTGAGAGAGCATGGCATTGTTTCTCACCGACTCTCCAGAACGCCACAAATGAATGGTGTATCCGAAGGAGAAATCGTACCCTATTAGATATGGTACGTAGTATGATGAGCTATACTGATATGCCAATCTCCTTTTGGGGATTTGCATTAGAATCAGCTTTGTATATTCTGAATAGGATTCCATCAAAATTAGTTTCTTCCACACCTTATGAGATATGGCATGGAAGAAAACCAAGTCTTAAGCATGTTAAGATTTGGGGTTGTCCAGCTTATATCAAAAAGCTGAACACTGATAAATTGGAGACCAGATCAGAAAAAGGTTGATTTGTTGGATATCCAAAAGATTATTTTGGATATTATTTTTATTTGCCTACTTCACAAACGGTTGTGATAAGTAGAGATGCCACATTTCTTGAACAACAGTTTGTTCAAGAAGGAGGCAAATAGAGTTAGAATTGGAGAATTCTGACCAACCAACAGATCAGATGGATATAGATCCATCTAGTCAACCAATACCCATTGATGAAACATCTACAGCTGTTCCTCGTAGAACAACCAGGGTATCTCACCCACCAGTGAGATATGGTTTTCTTCATGAAGAAGAACAAGAGTTGTCTACACATGAAGAAGTAGATCATGGAGATGATCCACTTACCTATGAAGAAGCTATATCAGATATAGACTCTTCAAAATGGATTGATGCTATGAAATCCGAGATTGATTCCATGTATAAGAATCAAGTTTGGGATCTTGTTAACCCACCTGAAGGTATTGTACCTATAGGGAACAAATGGGTTTTCAAGAAGAAAAATTGGTTCTGATGGAAAGGCAGAGACCTATAAGGCAAGGCTAGTAGCGAAAGGGTTTCGCCAAAGGCAAGGAATCGACTATGAGGAGACTTTCTCGCCTGTTGCCATGCTTAAATCAATTAGGATTTTATTAGCAATAGCTGCATACTATGATTATGAGATTTGGCAGATGGATGTCAAAATAGCTTTTCTCAATGGATACATTGAAGAAAACATTTTCATGGAACAACCTAGGGGATTAGAATCCCAAGATGGTTCCAAGGTATGCAAGCTAAAGCGATCCATTTATGGGTTGAAACAAGCTTCGAGGAGTTGGAACATCCGTTTTGATGAAGCCATTAAATCCTTTGGTTTTATCAAAAATGAGGATGAGCCATGTGTATATAAGTGTGACACCCCTTACCCGACTACAGTGTAGCCGAGCAAGTTATGCCACTCAGTGTGCCGAGCACTCTATTTTATCTTAATTCATTTTTATTCTTCCTTTTGAATATAACTTTTGAAATATAATTTATTTAAGCCATTTATCGAAATTATAATTTATTTGAGGTTTCGAGAATTTTATAGAAAATCCGGCAGAGTACCGGCTAAAAATAGAGAAAACAGTTCTTCGGAACCTGTGAAAAACACTTTCTATGATCATATTCAATCATCTCATCACTCTCAAACTTCAATATCAAAATCTCAACATTTTTCACCATTCATTTCTCAATCATTCATCTCATGTGATAATCATGTACAAGTCACAGTTATGTATTCACTTTTCCTTTCACAAACACAATTTTCTTAACAATTCCTCTATTTGTCATTCATTCATTTCACATCATCATTAGACTCAAATCATAAATAAATTCTCACATGTGATTTATAATCACAAATTACAAGTACTTATATTAATACAAAATTATATTACATTTGTTTCAAATACACATGATAAAATAAGAGTTTAATTACAAAATTTACAAAAATCTCAAAATACAAAATGGGACCTAGTGTCCTACCAATGCACTGTGGATGGTGAGGTGACACGGACACTATGCAGAACTGTGAACTGCCTTACCGAATCTGTGGTCTACTGGGCCCTCTGTCCAAATCTTCAGTACCTACGCGTTGCAAAAGCGACGCGCTAAGCATAAAGCTTAGTGGTGCTAATAATACAAGAAAATATAATATGCAAATAAAAATAATAATTTCCTTGCTATTGTGTTCATAAGAGATGAATAATTACTAACTTATTGTTTAGTCGAGGGCTAATCATATTTTATGATATTAACTTCTTCATGCATTTCGTTAATTATTTTCTTCATGATCTTGAGCTTCTTTGTATTTTTGTAATCGTTCCTGATACTTAATTTTCGTATTTTATTTAATAATCAGTTCAATCACAGTTATACTTTTCCATGCCCAAGTAACCTATACTGGACGACTGGACTGGATAACGGGTCGTTGGCACTGGACACCGCGGTGCCTCGGGCCGTCATACCATGGGACGCAGAACGTCAACCATGTATGCAGTCAGTATGGCTAAAAAGCCATGATATCACATAATCGGGCATAAAAGCCATGAATACGGGCATAAAAGCCATGAATACGGGCATAAAGCCATGAATACAGGCATAAAGCCTTTCGCAGTACTGCTAAAACAATACCCTATTGGCATGCCAAACTATCCAAACCAATCTTGTTAGGTATACTAGGGCATTTGATACTTTAAAATTCTTCAATCTTTGAATTTCAACTTTTGGTGTCACTATTCATTTCATTGGTCAACAAAAAAGTTGACTTTTGCATAGAAAGTAGGTACATCGACTTTGGCACTTCAAACATACCACATTTTACATTTAAAACTTGTTGGAATAAGTCACCAAATCCATTTCTAGGCTTAAACCAAGGGAAACAAAATTTTCAGTTTTTGAAGCTTAACTTTACTATTCTATTAAGCACTGTTACAGTGGGAATTTGAGGAAATGGTAAACATGAAAGTTGTTCCTTATTTTGTCTAGTTGAATTTCTTTTTTGAATCACTCCATTTGGAGTTTTGTAGCTCAAGTTATGGCCAAAATAAGTTTACTGTTCACGTGTACTGTTCATGCTGCAATTTTGGGTTTTGGCAGATTTTGGTCCAAATTTGGTCAGTAATTTGACCAAGTTAAGTTCATAATTTGGTCTAACTTTCTTCATATGAAATTTTCTACCATGCCTTAGGTTTCCATCGGTTCAAGAATCGCCTAAATCCGAGTTTTCTAGAGAGAGTTATAGCCATCCAAACATTACTGCTCAAGTGAAAATGTGCAGAGTTGCAGGTTTGATTACTTAACTTTGCTCAATAATTTGAATGGGTTAATGGCATAATTTGGGGTTATGTTCTGCATGGAAGTTGTTTTTCTATATCTTATCTTATTGCTGTAAAACTTTCAGGTCAATTTGACCATTCTACAGTGAGTTATGGCCAAATGAACAGTCATTTGGTCCTTTCTGCAGGTGCTGGTTGCAGGGTATCCGGAATGGGGCCAACTTTTGGTCCACTTGCTTTGGTCTTTTGGGCATGGTTTCTTCAGAAAAAATGTGCCATTATAAGCCTAATTTCATGTCCAATTGGCCAAACACAAATTGGACTTACACAGCCAAAGTTATGGCTGTTCAAGTGGTGGAATCACGGCCTCCCCATCGTTACCCTAGGCAGCCTACCAATTCAGTTTGCATCACTCTAAATCTCTTCAAATTATGGTGAACTTACCTCAAATGGTCACTAATTGACCCTTATAATGTTCACTTACCACTTCATAAGCCAAAACCAAATTTCACTCTCCAAAACCCTAGTTCAAATTCATGATTTTCACAATTTCTTTAGTTAACTCTTTCATTCTTTGTATATATATATGTATACACTTTAAACATAATCTCCAATTCACTCTAAGTCCATTAATAAAATCAAACTCATTCCTTCCTAGGGCTGCCAAAAATTCAAGGGATGCATACACTTAACTTTTATTCATTTAATTTACAATTTCTCACTTATTTCAAGCTTCTAACATGGAATCAAAGAAGTATATATATAAGTAGGCACTAACCTCACTTTAACCTCTTGTAGGGCAGATTTCTCCAAGCTAAAACTTCACTTTCCTTCCTTTTCTAGGCTGCCAAACACTTCCCAAGAGGTAGAGACAAGTTTTTAGTGAAGGGACTTAGGAGAGTTTGTGGTGAAATAAGGATGAAAATGGAGCTTTGGTTCAGATTCAATGGAGGAAGAGGGGAGGGGGTGTAAAACGTTTTTCTAAGGAGAAGAAGGGCTGCTGTTTGCTTTTTAATTCTTTGGTCTCTTTTGACTCTTTTTATTAGTTAATTTGATGGTTACTTAATTGTGATTGGTGGACAATCTTAAATGACCTCATAATATGTCATAATTGGCATTTTATTGTATTTTCTTTGCTTTTCTCTTCTACTAACTTCAAACTAATTTTTCATCAACATTAATTCATATTTTAGTTCATAATAATTATTTACTCGACTGGACAAGTCGGCCAAAAATCATCTCTGAAGGCGAAATGACCAAAATGCCCTCCATTTGGCTTAACGGGTCAAAATTGCCTGTACCGATTGAAAAATTTTTCTAAATATTTTCTTGGCATTCTAATGCCATGGGAACCTCAATAACCCTTCTCTGGAGTCCCAAAAATTATTTTATGAATTTTTTTCCGGGTCTAGGGCTCCTCGTTGCGAGAACCGCAACTTACCTCTGGTTACCCATCGCTTGGGCACCGGCTCGTTTAACTTGGTTGTATTTTATTTCTAAAATTTTTCCTAAATTTTTCTTATTAACATTTGATTTAATTATGGTCCCTCACTTTGATTTAAATATTTTTCCAGACGTTCTAGCTGTCAGGACCGACACCAGTCACTGGAACAGTAGAATGTACGGAGTGGCTACCGGGAGGGTGTTACAACTCTTCCCCTCTAATTTAAATTTCGTCCTCGAAATTTACCTGACTTAAGTAATCGGGGAGTTGCTTCCTCCTTGTTTCTTCACTTCCTTGTATCGCCTCATTAGTGTCTGGGTTTGGCTCTTCCTGAGCTTCCATAGCATATACTTGTGGTGCCACCCTGACTTTGGGCTTTTCAACTGTCTCAGAAACAATCTTCTGTGAAATGTCAGCCGTTTTTGCTCTACCCGATCTTTTACCCCTTTGAACTATAGGGGAAGATCTATCAACTTTTACCGGAGCTATTGAACCACTCCTCTGTGGGCAATCTCTTATGAAATGATCCGTAGCCCCACACTTGAAACACTCTCCAGTTAACAGTCGGCACTCCCCTCTGTGTCTTCTACCACAATGCATACATTCAGGCACTGGGGTTGATCCCCTTGTTATTGTGCCCGGGGAACTAGCTATAGATATTCCAATCTGGCCTCTGTGGCCCTGTGTCTGATCTTGTGAACTAGAACCCTTAAACTTCTTACTATCAGTTGGTATACTTGACTGTCCTGGTCCAAATTCCCTCTTACGCTGCCTATCTTTTCTATTTTGTTCATTTATTCTCACTTTCTCCACTTTTAATGCAGCTTCCACTATCTTGGTGAAGTCTGTGATTCCCAAGGCAGTGATCATGATCTTTATATTGTCATTTAATCCTTCTTCAAATCTCTTACACCTTTCGGCCTCATTAGGGACTATCTCCCTTCCGTAGCGGCTTAATCTGACAAATTCCTTCTCATACTCAGCGACTGACAACTGTCTCTGCCTCAGGTTAATAAATTCCCTTCTTCTCTCTTCTAGGTATACAGTACCCACATATTTCTTCTTAAACTCGGAGAGAAAGAAGTCCCATGTCATAACTTCTGGCTGCACTTCACTGGATACCGTGTCCCACCACTCATAGGCATCATCTTGCAACAGAGATATGGCAGCCTCTAAATTTTGCTCTGGGGTGCAGTGGAGTTGTTTTAGAACACTGCCTGTTCTGTTCAACCAATTCTCGGCTGCAACAGAATCATCTTCTCTCTTACCATAGAAGTCCACTGCTCCAATATTTCTTAGCCTTTCCAGGTGTGATTTCTACTGTGGAGCTGGTGGTGGTGGTAGTGGTGGCATTACTCCGGCCATTTGTCTGAAGAAATCGGCCATTTGCTGGAACATGGCCTGTGGAGGCTGAGCAGGCTCTGTTTGAGCTGACGGAGTAGGTTTCCCCCTACCCCCAGTCTCAGCTGCTACAGGTGGAGCATGACTCTCCACTTCCTCCTCGACTGCTCTCTGAGATGAAGGGTCCATATCCTATTCAAAATAAGAAAAAAAACAAATAGATCTGCATTAGTGTCACCTCGACTCTTACAAATGCAATGCATGGTATGGACTCAATCTAGGCCCAGAAACGCCTAAACCGTGCTCTGATACCACTAAATGTGACACCCTTACCCGACTACAGTGTAGCCGAGCAAGTTATACCACTCAGTGTGCCGAGCACTCTATTTTATCTTAATTCATTTTTATTCTTCCTTTTGAATATAACTTGTGAAACATAATTTATTTAAGCCATTTATCGAAATTATAATTTATTTGAGGTTCCGAGAATTTTATAGAAAATCCGTGATCTGGCTAAAAATAGAAAATAGTTCTTCGGAACCTGTGAAAAACACTTCCTATGATCATATTCAATCATCTCATCACTCTCAAACTTCAATATCAAAATCTCAACATTTTTCACCATTCATTTCTCAATCATTCATCTCATGTGATAATCATGTACAAGTCACAGTTATGTATTCACTTTTCCTTTCACAAACACAATTTTCTTAACAATTCCTCTATTTGTCATTCATTCATTTCACATCATCATTAGACTCAAATCATAAATAAATTCTCACATGTGATTTATAATCACAAATTACAAGTACTTACATTAATACAAAATTATATTACATTTGTTTCAAATACACATGATAAAATAAGAGTTTAATTACAAAATTTACAAAAATCTCAAAATACAAAATGGGACCTAGTGTCCTACCAATGCTTGTGGATGGTGAGGTGACACGGACACTATGCGAGCGTGAACCGCCTTACCGAATCTGTGGTCTCTGGGCCCTCTGTCCAAATCTTGGTACCTCACGCGTTGCAAAGCGGCCGCTAAGCATAAAGCTTAGTGGTGCCAATAATACAAGAAAATATAATATGCAAATAAAAATAATAATTTCCTTGCTATTGTGTTCATAAGAGATGAATAATTACTAACTTATTGTTTAGTCGAGGGCTAATCATGTTTTATGATATTAACTTCTTCATGCATTTCGTTAATTATTTTCTTCATGATCTTGAGCTTCTTTGTATTTTTGTAATCGTTCCTGATACTTAATTTTCGTATTTTATTTAATAATCAGTTCAATCACAGTTATACTTTTCCATGCCCAAGTAACCTATACTGGACGACTGGACTGGATAACGGGTCGTTGGCACTGGACACCGCGGTGCCTCGGGCCGTCATACCATGGGGCCAGTAACGTCAACCATGTATGCAGTCAGTATGGCTAAAAAGCCATGATATCACATAATCGGGCATAAAAGCCATGAATACGGGCATAAAAGCCATGAATACGGGCATAAAGCCATGAACACAGGCATAAAGCCTTTCGCAGTACTGCTAAAACAATACCCTATTGGCATGCCAAACTATCCAAACCAATCTTGTTAGGTATACTAGGGCATTTGATACTTTAAAATTCTTCAATCTTTGAATTTCAACTTTTTGTGTCACTATTCATTTCATTGGTTAACAAAAAAGTTGACTTTTGCATAGAAAGTAGGTACATCGACTTTGGCACTTCAAACATACCACATTTTACATTTAAAACTTGTTGGAATAAGTCACCAAATCCATTTCTAGGCTTAAACCAAGGGAAACAAAATTTTCAGTTTTTGAAGCTTAACTTTACTATTCCATTAAGCACTGTTACAGTGGGAATTTGAGGAAATGGTAAACATGAATGTTGTTCCTTATTTTGTCTAGTTGAATTTCTTTTTTTGAATCACTCCATTTGGAGTTTTGTAGCTCAAGTTATGGCCAAAATAAGTTTACTGTTCACGTGTACTGTTCATGCTGCAATTTTGGGTTTTGGCAGATTTTGGTCCAACTTTGGTCAGTAATTTGACCAAGTTAAGTTCATAATTTGGTCTAACTTTCTTCATATGAAATTTTCTACCATGCCTTAGGTTTCCATCAATTCAAGAATCGCCTAAATCCGAGTTTTCTAGAGAGAGTTATAGCCATCCAAACATTACTGCTCAAGTGAAAATCTGCAGAGTTGCAGGTTTGATAACTTAACTTTGCTCAATAATTTGAATGGGTTAATGGCATAATTTGGGGTCATGTTCTTCATGGAAGTTGTTTGTCTATATCTTATCTTATTGCTGTAAACCTTTCAGGTCAATTTGACCATTCTACAGTGAGTTATGGCCAAATGAACAGTCATTTGGTCATTTCTGCAAGTGCTGGTTGCAGGGTATCCGGAATGGGGCCAACTTTTGGTCCACTTGCTTTGGTCTTTTGGGCATGGTTTCTTCAGAAAAAATGTGCCATTATAAGCCTAATTTCATGTCCAATTGGCCAAACACAAATTGGACTTACACAGCCAAAGTTATGGCTGTTCAAGTGGGCTGGAATCACAGCCTCCCTACTGGTTACCCTAGGCAGCCTACCAATTCAGTTTGCATCACTCTAAATCTCTTCAAATTATGGTGAACTTACCTCAAATGGTCACTAATTGACCCTTATAATGTTCACTTACCACTTCATAAGCCAAAACCAAATTTCACTCTCCAAAACCCTAGTTCAAATTCATGATTTTCACAATTTCTTTAGTTAACTCTTTCATTCTTTGTATATATATATGTATACACTTTAAACATAATCTCCAATTCACTCTAAGTCCATTAATACAATCAAACTCATTCCTTCCTAGGGCTGCTGAAAATTCAAGGGATGTATACACTTAACTTTTATTCATTTAATTTACAATTTCTCACTTATTTCAAGCTTCTAACATGGAATCAAAGAAGTATATATATATAAGTAGGCACTAACCTCACTTTAACCTCTTGTAGGGCAGATTTCTCCAAGCTAAAACTTCACTTTCCTTCCTTTTCTAGGCTGCCAAACACTTCCCAAGAGGTAGAGACAAGTTTTTAGTGAAGGGACTTAGGAGAGTTTGTGGTGAAATAAGGATGAAAATGGAGCTTTGGTTGAGATTCAATGGAGGAAGAGGGGAGGGAGTGTAAAACGTTTTTCTAAGGAGAAGAAGGGCTGCTATTTGCTTTTTAATTCTTTGGTCTCTTTTGACTCTTTTTATTAGTTAATTTGATGGTTACTTAATTGTGATTGGTGGACAATTTTAAATGACCTCATAATATGTCATAATTGGCATTTTATTGTATTTTCTTTTCTTTTCTCTTCTACTAACTTCAAATTAATTTTTCATCAACATTAATTCATATTTTAGTTCATAATAATTATTTACTCGACTGGACAAGTCGGCCAAAAATCATCTCTGAAGGCGAAATGACCAAAATGCCCTCCGTTTGGCTTAACGGGTCAAAATTGCCTGTACCGATTGAAAAAATTTTCTAAATATTTTCTTGGCATTCTAATGCCATGGGAACCTCAATAACCCTTCTCTGGAGTCCCAAAAATTATTTTATGAATTTTTTTCCGGGTCTAGGGCTCCTCGTTGCGAGAACCGTAACTTACCTCTGGTTACCCATGGCTTGGGCACCGGCTCGTTTAACTTGGTTGTATTTTATTTCTAAAATTTTTCCTAAATTTTTCTTATTAATATTTGAGTTAATTATGGTCCCTCACTTTGATTTAAATATTTTTCCGGACGTTCTAGCTGTCCGGACCGACACCGATCACCGGAACAGTAGAATGTACGGAGTGGCTACCGGGAGGGTGTTACAATAAGAAAGTTAGTGACAGTGCTATCACTTTCCTTGTCTTATATGTGGATGACATACTATTGATGGGTAATGACACAGGTATGTTGACGACTATAAAGGTATGGTTGTCAAATACATTCTCCATGAAATACTTAGGGGAGGCAACCTATATTCTTGGGATTCTCATCTATAGAGATAGAGCGAAAAGAATAATTGGTTTATCCCAAAGTCTATACTTGGAAAAGGTGTTAAAGAGGTTTAACATGCTTAATTCCAAGAGAGGATTGTTACCAGTGAGACATGGTATCCACCTTTCTAAAGAGATGTCTCCAAAGACATCTGAAGAAAGAGATAAGATGGCCAGGATTCCATATGCTTCGGCTATTGGAAGTTTAATGTATGCAATGTTGTGTACTAGGCCGGATATCGCATATCTTTATTAGTTTGACTAGCAGGTATCAATCCAATCTAGGTTTGGAACACTGGATAGCTGTCAAGAATATCCTTAAGTACTTGAGAAGAACTAAGGATTTATTCTTGATTTATGGAGGTGGAGACTTGCAATTGGATGGTTATACTGATTCTGATTTCCAATCAGATATCGATGATAGAAAGTCTACCTCTGGATATGTGTTCATTTGTAATGGAGGTGCAGTCAGTTGGAAGAGTTCCAAGCGAGCACATTGCAGATTCCATTACGTGAGTATATTCTTTGCATCGAATCTTTGCAAAGGAAGTCTGTTTGGATAAAGAAGTTCGTGATGTAACTTACAGTAGTTCCTTCCATTGAGTCAGCGGTTCCACTACCTGTGACAATAATGGAGCGATCATCTGAGCTAAGGAACCAAGGTCTCACCAGAAATCCAAACACATAGAAAGGCGCTACCACATTATCAGAGATATAGTTGGGCAAAGGCGATATAGCCATGTAAAAAAATAACATCAGCTGAAAATCTAGCTGATCCATTCACTAAGCCTATGTCACAGACTCAGTTAGACCGACATCTTGAGAAGATAGATCTAAGATATTGTAATGAATGGCTCTAGTGCTAGTGGGAGATTGTTAGTAGTATGCCCTAGAGCATATCATTTAGTATGTATCTTGTACATAATTTTATTAATAAAAGGAATTTCCACTTTTCCGTTTACATAATATATTTATGTGTAATAGAAAAGGTCCATTGATATTTTGTTAGAAATATTATTCTTAAGTTGTTAAGAATATGAGTGACAATATTTCTAGCACGAAGTATCATAAATAGGTTCACAATCGAGGATATTTCATAATGAGGACATGACTTATCCAGAAAGATTGTATTCATGTTTGTTCCCAAGTTATTTATATGAGATATAAATAAGATGGAATGGTGAGTCTCATGCCATATAACAAACATGATAGGCACTTATAAATGATAAGTAGGCCGAACCAGTGACACTTATGACAAGCACATGGAGTTTACTCTTGTCAATGTTTTGTCATAAATCATATCAGTGCATATAATCTTTAGACCTGAGATAGCACAATTATCTTGTATATAGGTAGTTTGAGTTTGATACTGCTTTCATACTTGTACTGTGTATGGGTATATGGGCATGTGTTGGCTCCTACTAGTTATATATAGAGGTAGGTGTTGATCAAGATGGAATCTGTTCCTCTAAGTAAATAGAGATAAAATCCTATGTTCATTTAATTGTTCTTGATGTTTCAAGTTCTGGCCAGCGAGATAGATTTATTCAGAAAGAGTTTACGATGAGAAAATCTTTTAATCAAGAACTGGAATTAAAAGAGAACATAATATTCATAGCAAATGGAGTTTGACATAAACCATGACTCGACTTGAGTTGGGATTTTGTGAGAGAGATTCTAGTGCATGGTAACATATGATTATAGGTTCATTTAAGGTAAACCTTATTACTAATTGGGTGGCTATGGCATGCTATGCTAGGTGTTAACCATGGTCTATGAGGTTCATAAAATGATTTAGAGAAATCATTTATGGTAAGAAAGAGTTCTGATGATATTAAGAGTTGATATCACGTCTCATTGCCAATTAGTGATGAGTCTAGTAAGTCACACACATACACAAGTTATCACCTAATTAAATATGATTTAATTAATTAATTAAAGAGTTTAAATTGATTAATTAAATAGGTTTGGTTTGCAATTAAATTGCAAAGTCCCTAGCATGACTTGAAACCAAATCTAGATTATTGGATGTGTAGTATAAATTAAATTTATATTTAAAGTGTTTAAATATGAATTTAATTAATGAGAAATTAATTAATAGAGATTAATTAATTAATTTATATTTGATATAAATTAATTAGAAGAAGAAAAATAATTATTTTGGGTTGAGAACTCAAAATTAAGACACAGGGGCATTTTGGTCATTTTGCAGTGTGACACGTGGCACCATGAGATGGTGACACATGGGATTACACATAAGCTTGCCAAATGTTTTTTAATCATGTAAGATGATTAAAATCAAGATTAAATATAGGTTTGACACATGGCACAATGTGATTGGGTCACTTAAACCTAGAGCTAATCAAAGGGTGACATGTGGCAAGGGTTTAATGTGTTAACCTAGCTATTTAAGTATTGTTATGAGAAAATAAAACACAACCAGTAGCCACACTCCTTTGTCACGCCACTTTGAGGGTTTTTATCTCTTCTTCTTCATCTCTTATCAATTCAAAGAGATTAGCCATCAATCTCTTGAATTAAGAACACTAGAAATTGTTTCTAGTGTCCTGTTTACATCTTTAATCTCTTAAAAGGCAGAACTTGATTTTCTAATTAATAGAAAAAGCTTTAGAAGCTATTCAAGGGCTGCCATAGGTGTTCTTGGTGTGGACAAGCTAGAGGGACAACATCTGGTGTCCTGAAGACGAATCTCAAAGCGCATACGCTGCAGTGCATCAAGAGGTTAGTGTAATCGTTCTTGATTTAATCTAGGGTTCTAAAATTAATCTGATTAATTTTAAAATCTTAAATGGCAAATACAGATCCAAAAACATATTAAAAGAGTTTTAATATGTTGTTTATCATTGAAATCAAATAGATAAAAATAAATCTTGCATGATGCATGTGACCCTAGGTGAAAATTTTTGAATTCAATGGTATAAACTTGGGTTTTTCACGCTTCCGTTCCTTCAGTACTGCTATTAGAACCCTATTGGCATGCCAACCTATCGAAAGCAATCACATTAGGCCTACTAGGGCATATTATAAAGTTATTTCTTGAATATTTGTATTTTACATGTAGGGTTACTATTCATTTTATTAGTCAACTAAAATGTTGAATTTTTCATAGATAATAGGTATATTGGTTCAAATATCACCAACATAACACATTTTGCATTCTAAAGTTATTGGCATTGGTTGCCAATTTCATTTCAAAGCTTAGTGTTAGTTATTTACAATTTTCAAATTTCAAGTATTAAGTTTACTATTCCATTGTTCATTTGTACAGTAAGAATTTGGCAAAATTGTCTCCATTAAAGTTGTTCCTTATTGTGTCTAGTTACATTTCTTTTTTTGAATCACTCCATTTTGAGTTTTGTAGCTCAAGTTATGGCCTAAATACCATAACTAACCGGATTGCAAATTTCCAGATTTTTGTGGGCAAAACCAATTCTGCAGGTTTTGTACACTGATTGCAGGTCAGTTTTTGGACATGTTATGGTCAAAATTTGGGTTTGTTTTCTTCATAAAAGTTGTAGGTCTATGTCTCAGCTTTCGGCTGGTAAAATTTCAGGTCAATTGGACCTTTCTACACTGTGTTATAACTAAATGAATGAATACTATTCATTTAGTCATTTTGCCTAGGCAGAATGCATGTCACCCGGATTAGGGCAATTTTTTGGTCAACTTGGTTTGGTTTTCTGGGCAGGGTTTCTCACCAAAGTTGTGCCATTATGTTTCTAGTTTCATGTCCAATTGGCCTTGCACCAATTGAACCTCGATAACTCCATTTATAGCAGCCCAAACCTGCTGGACTCATACCCAGTCCTGCAGGTCATCAAGGGCAGCCCACCTTATTTCAACTCCAACACCCTTACTCACTTCAATTCCTTCTCACACACATTCAAATAGTCACTAATTGACCATTACAAGGTTAACATACCATTACATGAGCAAACCCTAATGTTATTCAAATGTCCAAATTCTCAAGTTCATTCATGCACTATACTTGCATTTCACTTACACAATCATGTTCAAGCACTCATCTCATGCTATGGGCAGCTCATAAACACTTTACTTCAAGTAAATTCATCAAACCCTAATCACCCCTAGGCTGCTGAAATTTATAGGGATGGATACACAAAATTTTTATTTTGTTTTTCTTACATTTTCTACTTATCTCATGGCATTAAGCATGAATCAAGTAAAAGTGCTAAGAGATTGGACACTAACCTCTTTTGAGCAGAATTCTCCCAAGTTTAAACTTCACTTTCTTGGCTTTTCTTGGCTGCCAAACACTCCTACAAGGTGTGGGGGCAATTTTTATTGAAGGGATCTAGGGCTTTTGGTGCAAGATAAGCAAGGTTTCCAAGCTTTGAAGCTTAAACTATGGTGGTGTGTCCATGGAGTTCCGCTGGTTTTGAGGGAGAAGGAGCAGAATTCTTCTTTTAATTTTTGGTCTTAATTAAGTGGTTAACTAATGAGGATTGGTGGGTAAGTATTTAATGACATCATATGATGTCATAATTGGCATTTTCTTTCATTTTCTTTTCTTCTCTTCTCTACTCATTTTCAATTCAATTTTTAACAATATTTATTTGCATTTTATGTCATAATAATTATTTACTTAACTGAAAAAGTCGACCAAAAATCACCTCTGAGGGCGAAATGACCAAAATGCCCTCCGTTTGGCTTAAAAGACTAAAATTGTCTGCACCGATTGAAAAATTTTTCTAAGCATCTTCTTGGCATTCTAATGCCATAGAAACCTCAATGACTCTTCACTGGAGTCCCAAAAATTATTTTATGAATTTTCTTCCGAGTCTAGGGCTCCTAATTGCGAGGACCACAACTTCCCACTGAGTTACCCATCGCTAGAGCACCGGCTCATTTAACTTGGTTGTATTTTTTTTCTAAAATTTTTTCTAAATTTTTCTTATTAATATTTGAGTTAATTATAGTTCCTCACTTTAGTCTAAATATTTTTTTAGATGTTCTAGCTATCCGGACCAACACGGGTCACCAGAACAGTAGAATGTGCGGAATGGATACAGTGAGGGTGTTACATTCTGAGTTGTATAGACCAAGATATGGTCAATTTACTAAAGCTGGACAGATTGCACCTTTAGTGCAAAATTTGGTCAATTTTAGGTCACATTTAGATCTGGTAGTTTTGGTACCCGAATTTATGCAAGCTATTTGACTTGGTTTTGGCTATTTCTGGGCTTTGGTGTCTTCATATGAATTGTAGCTCTATGTCTAAGCTATCCATGGTAAAAATTTTAGGTCAATTGGACCTGTTTTGAGTGAGTTATGGTCATCCTAATGACTACTGTTCATATAGTCAAAAATCTGGGTTTGCAAAGTTGCCATTCCAGATTTGGTCATTTTTAAGGTCAGTTTCTAGACAGAATTTTGGCAACATTTCTACATGAAAGTTGGCCTATTTGGTGCCTAGTTTCACCCCCCCATTGGCCTCATGCCAATTGGGTTCACAGTTTTGCACTTATGACCTAATTTAGGTGCTGCCAACATACACAACCTGCATTTGAACATCACACTTCCAATTTTGACAATCCTCCTCCTCTCAATACTTCAACATTTAATCATGGCACTTCTATATATATTGTACACAATTCCAGCAACCATTTTAGGCAGAACACTCAAGTGCTCAATGCACATATTACACCATTAAAGTTCAACATTTACATCCACCCAAATTTAATATACATCAATACTTATATTACACATACACTTCCATGGCAATTATACAAACTGCCCACAATTCAACACCATCATATTTCATCAATAAATTTCATAAACTCACACACAAATTCATGATATTTAAGGCTGCCCAACATGACAGTTTACTAAAGCATCAAAGTCCCACTTTTAAACTCTTAATTCAAGCACTAACATACACATCCTTAGACATTAACCTACTAAAACTTCCATTTGAGTTAATCAACCTTAATTCCCATCCATTAGAGGTGAGAAAAACTCAAACACAATAAACCTTCATGGCTGCCAAAAATGGACAAGTTCATATCTCAATATTTCCTTCCTTTCTCTTCACCAAATTACTCACCTCAACCTAAACACAAGGTTTACTAAAGCAAGGGAGAGGATTTGGACACTTACACTTTTGGAGCTTCCTTTAAACTTCACCAAATCTTATTTTTCTTGTTGCCAATATCATCCCTAAGGTGATTAGGCAAGTTTTAATGAAGAATCCAAGTGGAAATGATGGCTTGATCATGCAACAATGGAGCTTGCGTGTGGGGCGGAAATGGTGCTTCCATGGAGGATCTTCATTTTGGCTGGTTATCTGGGAGGAAGAAGATGACTCATTCTACCCACAAATGACTTAGATAAGTGTCCTAAAGCTTGAGTTAGTGGAGCACTAACTTAAATTTTATTGTTTAATTATTCCAATTTTCCTAATTTGCACATTTATCTCAATTCTTTCACTATTTACACAATGTATCTCATTTAATTTTTCATGACATTTCTAAAGTGTAATATCATTTATTTTTAATGGACATTGAGGTCAAAAGGCAACTCTTGGTGTCAAATGATCAAAATGCCCCTCTTCGGGTTGTATTCCCGATTTTTCGGTAACACTGATTTTTGTCTGTTTCTCTATTTTTCGTTTTTCTTTGTACTAATTTATTAGTTTTTCTTTGATATTTCTATTGTTAATTATATTTCAATAAACCTTTACTTACGTCCTGAAATTTAATTCCGAGGGTTCCCCGCGGTCCTGGAGTCGACAACGGCCTTTCCGGTGTGGTAACCCATCGCTGTAGTGCCGGCTCGTTTCACTTAGTTTCATTTTCTCTCTTTCATTTTTCTTTAATTTTTCTTGTATTTTCTTTTTATTTATTTCATCATTATATGTCTGTTCACTATCACCGAAGTGTAGTTCCAGACATCCTGACTTGCCCGGACTGACATTAAGCCACTGGAGCAACAGAACGTACAGAACACGTACAGGGAGGATGTTACATAGTAGGTGCGAGCTAAGAAATTACCTCCAACAACCTTAAAAAATGGATTGACAATGGGAATTAAGAAAGTTGGAGCAGTGTAGACACGTAAAGCAATGGAGGAGGGGGTGATACTTATCCTAAGGACGCCATAACTAATCGATGATAACTATAAACTAGTAAGTACCTATGAATTAGTAGGTACATGTGAATTAGTAGGTATCTGGAAATTATTAGGTACCTATGAACTGGCAGGAGCTTGTGAATCAGAAGGAAAAGCACTAGAAGCCGTCTTTATAGCAACAAATGTAAAGAAATATATCAAGCGTATTCCCAATGTCAAATAAAAGCCAGATACCCATCAATTATGCAAGCACCTAGTAATACAAGGTACCTACAATTTGTTCAAATTTCAATAAAATTCACAATACATATATGATACCCAATAGTTTTAAAGCAATATTCATATCCAAGAGGTTATAAATGATGCAAATGGTACCCAAAAATCAAATTTCATGTTGAAGGAGATGAAATGGCATGAAACAACTAGAGAGGCACCGCATGAGGAGGGACCTTCAAGTCTTTAAATTGACGACAATGCAGCAAGAGAGCAGTTCCGATGACAAGGGCCAACGCTGGAAAGACGTTGGCAATGGGTCGATGGCGAGGGATTTGTAGTGTGCGTTGGTTATGTGAAAGAGGAGTACCTGGTGGCACATGATGGGAAAGGTAGACTGAAGAGAGAAAAAAGAAAAAAAAAAAAAAACAAAAGAAGAAAAAGAAGGAGAGAGAAAGAGAAAGAAAAAGCTTAATGGATTTTTAATGGTGCCTTTGGAGTTCTTTAATGGTGATAGGAGATGAGAGAAATAGAAAAAGAAAGAGAATAGCAAGAAAGAGAGAAAAACATTAAATAGAAGAGAAAGTTAAAAGGGTTAGAAGCTGACTAGTTAAGTTAAACCCATTTAATTAGAAAAGAATTTTAGTCTCCTTAGAATTTGAACTATCCTAAAGAGATGGATATGGTTTTAAAATTTAAATGATGCAGAAATAAATTAAAATCCACCAAGAATGGCCTAAGCACCAATCCAAGTGTGGGGGACAATTGTTTGAAATAAAGTAATTAATTTTAGTTTTTAGGCCTAAGATTAATTAAATTAGTTTTTTTTTTATAAAACTAATTTAATTAATTTAATTGATTGGTTTAATTAATTAAAGGCTTGAGGTAATTTAGAAAATAAATAGAAGAGAGATAAATATTAGTAGAGGTTATTAATTGTGAGTAGTTAACAAAGAAAGCAGTTAACAGAGGTTGTGAGAAGTTTAAAAAAGTTACAATTAGTAGGCAAGTAACTTCCAATAATGGTAGAACATGAATGTGATCTTTTAGAATCTTTCAGGTACCTGCAAGTAAAATCATAAATGCAAGGTGAATAGCAACATGAAAAACTCTAACAATATAACCAAACTCCAGCATTATATTTATCCTTTACTTTTCCAAACTATTGCAATTTGCTTTTCAAAGCTTTGTACTCACTTTTTCAATCAATTAATTAAAGTTTTTTTTGCAATTTTTAACACATTTGATTTCAATTATCTGTGAGATTGACGAAACTATATTCAGTATAGTCAATATCTAGTACACTAATAAACTGTAAACCGTTAATTAATTAAAGTTTTTTTGCAATTTTTAACACATTTGATTTCAATTATCTGTGAGATTGACAAAACTATATTCAGTATAGTCAATATCTAATACACTCATAAACTATTAATCGTTAATCAGTGGAAATTGTTTTTCAAAGGAACAAGGTTTATCAACCACTCTAAATCAAGTTGAATTAAAAAAAAAAATTTTCAAAATTAATTATTTTGAAATTAGACCTTGATTTAGATTATTAATTGGATTGGCTTTATGGAAAAAAACCTCTACCAAACTCTTTTTTCTACAAGCTTCATTTTTTTTTATCATTATTATTATTATTATTATTATTATTATTATTATTATTATTATTATTATTATTATTATTATTATTATTAAATGGAATAATGATCACAGTTCTACTAAACCTTATATTGAATTTTAATTCAATAAAAGCATATCTTTATTGTGGTTTAGCCTTAAATTTTAAATTTAAAAGTTAGCTTTCTTTGTTTTCTGGGTTTGCAGTAAAATTTATATGTACAATAAATTTAATTTCTTGTTAATTAAGTCGATATTTAGAATTTAAAATTTAATTATTTTGGAGATTTCTTTAACCAAGAATTAGGTGTGATGCTAGCACATTCATATGAGGACATTAATTTAAACTAAGGACAATTTATTTTCTATCTTCAATTATCTGGTAGCGTATAATTTTCATAGGAAAGTGACCGACAGTACAACATGACATTTGTATATCTTGTGGCCTCAGTAAATTAAAAAGTATATTCTTTTATTTATTAAAATTAAAACTTTACATTTTGAAAAATTAAATTTATTATCACCTTCCCTTCATACCAAATTTATGTCACTCGCCAGTGTGCCCACTACATGACATTTACACCCTCCAAAAGTATGCCAACAGTAGAAAATTTTTTGTACGCATCCAGATGTATATACACTTAATTAATAGAAAATTAATAAATTATTATTTTAAATAGATCCTACAATGAATTTAGATAAAATTATCATAATTTTATAAAATGTGTCATGTTTAGATTTGTTGAATACCCAAATATAGATAAGATTAATTCGTCAATATTAATTAATTTTATTAGTCGGTAGTTAAATGCATATTAATCTTCTAAGAGACTCAAATAGAACATAAAAAAAATTACTAAATAATTTCTTGTAATTCACCAAGAAGACTAAGGGCAATTTCTCAAATCAAACTTCACTCCTCTTTAAATTAAAATTAATGGACTCGCTCCCCCCATCACTCATTCTCTGTGTTGCAGAGACACCATGGACAGAGATCAACAAGAGCTCCAGTTTCTTGGGTTCTTTGGAATCGTGAAAGAATCCTTCAAGATCATATTTTCCTGGAGAAAAATCTTTAGCCAGATAACCCTTGCTCTTATTCTTCCTCTCGCCTTCGTCTTCCTTGCTCATATTCAAGTCACTCAGATCCTTTTCTTCAAGATCCTCAACAATCAAGAAAGCTTAGAATATGGCACCATGGACTATGCCAAAATCTCCCACAAAATCTCCTCCGAGTGGACTGCCTTCTGGCTCTTCAAGATCGCCTTCTTCACTTTCCTCCTGATCCTTTCCCTTCTTTCTACTTCTGCAGTTGTTTATACAATTGCATGTATATATACTTCAAAGCCAATCACCTTCAAGAAGGTGATGAGTGTTGTTCCTAGAGTTTGGAAGAGACTTATGGTCACTTTTCTGTGGAGTTTTGCTATTGTTTTCATCTATAATGTTATTGCAGCAGCAGTATTCATCTTCTGGCTGGTCCTTAGTGGAGGTAACAGTGTGTTTGGCATCGCGATTCTTGTGCTTCTTCTGCTTTTTTACTTCTCTGGGTTCTTGTATGTTACCATAGTTTGGCATTTGGCAAGTGTGGTTTCTGTTCTGGAAGAAATTTATGGGATCAAAGCTATGATCAAGAGCAAGAACTTGATAAAGGGTAAGATTGGGGTTGCAGTGGCTCTTTTTATTCTTCTTGGAATTTGTTTTGCTGGAATTCAACTCCTTTTTGAGGTTTTTGTGGTCCTACAATGGCCACAAGACTTGATAATCAGAATTGGAATGGGAATCATTTGTTTTTTGCTGCTGTTTAAGGTGATTCTGTTTGGGCTTGTGATCCAAGCAGTTCTCTATTTTGTGTGCAAATCCTACCACCATGAGAATATTGATAAGTCTTCCTTATCAAGCCATCTTGAGGCCTATCTTGGGGAGTATGTTCCTTTAAAGGCAGCCAATGTCCAAATGGAACAAGTTCAAGCATAACTAGTTATATTAAAATTTTTCTTTGAAACTTTTACTTAGAGATTAGTTGTACTATATTGGTTTTATCATATATTATTATATGTGTATATATTGCTTTCTAGTGTAACATGTTGATGCCAAAGTGATGTATATGATTTTCTTTTTAAAATTTGATTATATATATATATATATTCCCAATTCCAAAGTTGGGTGTGGCACTCAATTTCAAAATATTTTGGGTTGAATTCTAGATGTGTATGATGATAGTAAGGAAAAGAATCTCATTTATATTCTAATCTCAAATTATTATTATTATTATTATTTAAAAAATTTTTAACAAATCGAGTAACGATTAAGAAATTATATAATGAAATGTAATTTTTTATTAAAAAATAATAAATTAATCTTAAAAGTTTTGGAAAAGTAAAACATCAAGATTTTAACTTGGTTAATTAATATAGTGAAATATCAAATCAATCGCCCACTAGCTGGCATATATTGTGAAAGTTTGGAATGGAGTCTCACATAAGCCCATTCCCATAGTTTGAGGATAGTTTATCTTTCCTTTTCTCATAAGGTCTGCCAGCAAGTTGCAACCAGTAGCAAAATTCTGTAATTTGGCATTTTGGTGATATCATTTTCAGTCATTAATTAATAATGGTCCCATTGATGACTCTGAACCGATGGTAGGTGCTTGCCATCCACTAAATCAAAACTGCAATTCAGCAATTCAACTTCCGCCAGTTATCCCACCCTTGCCCTTTTATAAATTGAGAAATTCTAAGCTACCCTCCGCTATTTTTTTTTTTTTAATCAAAGACATTAAATTCATTACTGAACGCTATTAAGTGGCAAGGAATGAAACAAAGTCAACTTGAGTGTAAAGATTACAATGAAATGAAGCATATCATGAGGGAACAAGTAAATACGCAACTCTTGGACAATACATGATTTTTGTTATAGCAGATACGTAAATGTAAGACACATATATAATCGCAAAATGATATAATATAAAAAAAAAAAAGAATAACACAAGATTTATGTGGTTCTACCGTAAGATTTACGTCTACAGACAAAATAAGAGAAAAAAGTTCCACTATGATGAAAAGAATAAGATACAATTACTTAGAAATCTCAAACCCTAACCTCAATATGTTTTCCGAATATCTCACAACTCTACCGCAAAGAATAACACAAGATTTATGTGGTTCTACCGTAAGATTTACGTCTACAGACAAAATAAGAGAAAAAAGTTTCACTATGATGAAAAGAATAAGATACAATTACTTGGAACTCTCAAACCCTAACCTCAATATGTTTTCCGAATACCTCACAACTCTACCGCAAAGAGGAGAATATTACAATATTTATACTGGTCTATACCTTGGGGGCATTGCTCCACACCCACAATGACATCAGTAGTGGGCTTTAGGCCCAGGCATATCGGCCCTGCCCTCTACTATTACCACAGACCTCACTTTTTATTCCAATCGAGTCACAATACAAAGCTTTCAAGTTGAGTCACAATTTGAGTCCATTAAGACATATCCAAAATTCAAGCCATATAAAAAATAAGAATTTTTTCCCATGGCTTGAATTTCTTCCTATCGTCAACAAAATCACCTCAAACACTCTATCTTGCCATATGTCCTTGCAAGGGCACTACTGAGTACTACAAACACTAACCAAGTATTGACAATTCCTAAACTTGCTAACTGGGACTCCTTTGGTCATCATATCTGCTAGATTATCATGTGTAGAGATTTTTTGCACAACTAAGGTCTCCTAAGATATAATGCCCCGAATAAAATGGTGTCTGATATCCATGTGTTTAGCTCGCTCATGGTACATATGATTTTTTATGAGATGTATTGCACTCTGACTATCACAAAACACTATTGGCTTATTTTGTATCAATCCAAGACCACCCACCACACCCTGTAACTATAAAGCTTCTTTTACTGTCTTTGCTAAAGCCATATATTCAGCCTCTATGGTGGTCAAAGTAACTATAACTTGCAATGTTGCCTTCCAAATGATAGCACTTCTAGAGAGAGTAAAAAAAAAACTTATCAAAGATCTCCTCTTGTCTAAGTCCCCTGCAAAATCTGAATCCACATATCCAACAAATGAATTAGTCATCGTAGCCTTGTCCAATGTCAGACCAACATTGTAGGTTGTAAATTAATTTATTAGAGCCTGCATGCTCATTTCTTTTGTAATTTTGCCTAGGTATGCTAAGGATACTTAATGAAATTGGCATTGGTGGAAGTTATAAGAAGAAAATGAGGTCCTATCATTGATGGAGACCAGTGGGAGTACAAGACTTCAAGAGTTGAAGATTTTCATGCTAGGTTGTAATAGATGGATGATAACCTAGGATGTCCTAAAATATAATCCTTATGGCTAGGATTAGATTCTCATAGAATACTTCATGAACGAGCCTTTTACATTATTGTTTATGAATGTATGTATAAGATATGTATGTTCATCAATGTATATAAGATATGCATGAAAATGATTAATGGGCAATGTGAGACCTAACATGGCATTGTTTCTCAATTAATTTCTCATGGAATACCATGGTTAAATGGTGTATCTAAAAGGAGAAATCGTTCCCTATTAGATATGGTGCAAAGTACGATGAACTATATTGAACTTCCAATCTCTTTAAGGGGATTTGCTTTAGAAACAACTTTATACCTTTTAAATTGTGTCCTTTCCAAAACAATATCTTGTACTCCATATGATATATGGTATGGAAAGCAACCAAGTCTTAAACATGTTAAGATTGGGATTGTCCAATTTTATCAAAAAGCTAAAGGCTGATAAATTGTAAACAAAATCTGAAAAGGGACGGTTTATTGGATATCTGAAAGATAGTTTTGGATATTATTTCTATCTTCCTGCAGCAACAAGAATTGTGGTAAGTAGAGATGTTATTTTTCTTGAAAAATAATTTATTCAAGAAGGTGGCAAAGGGAGAAAGATATAATTGGAGTTAGAAAACTATAATTAATAAATAGAAAAAGTGGATGTTGATCCTTCTACTGAGTTTGTACCTATTAATGATCTTTCCACATCAGTTCCTCAAAGATCAAGTAGAATATCTCATCCTCTAGATAGATATGGGTTTCTTCATAAGAATGAACAAGAGTAGTTTGTTCATAAAGAAGTTGATCATAGTGATGATCCTATGACTTATGAAAAAGCTATATTATATATAGACTCTTAAAAATGGATAGATGCCGTGAAGTCCGAAAAATTAATCATGTTTGGGATCTTGTAGACCCTGTCACACCTTACCCCTCTGTAAGGCATAACAAGATTCCGTAGAATGCCTAATGATTACCGAACTTCACCTACCGATAACTCATTAAGTACCCTACAAGGGATTTTAAAACAATTTTCTTACTTTTATAAGTGGTGAGAATTTCTAATAGGTATCAAAACATTAATTAGAGTTTGAAAACTAGTTAAGATTTTTGTCCCATTTTATTTTTTCACAAATTTTATAAAAATTTCGGCAGAGTGTCGTATGTATTTTGAGAAAACAGTTCTTCAAATACCTGTAAAAAGCACTTCCAATGATGTATTTCATCAACTTCCTCAATTCTACATCCATCCAACTAATTTCAACATCATCAAAATACTATTAAGTAATATCATTCAATTTAAACAAAATACTTCAATTCATATTTCATAAAAGATAAAACAATTTACATACTTCATTCCAAAAATTTACATTAGAAAAATCCAAACTAAAATTTATTATAAGCTTTATACAACTGCTCATGACCATTTCCTACATTTACATACATTACATACATTAAAATAATTTTTACAATCAGGGTATGAAATATACCCAACAAACTTCAGAGAAGGTGCCTCCACAATCCTCAGTAGCTCACTCCACTGCTCCTCTAGTCTCTATATCTACAACAGTAATAATAGCCATCGCTGAGTACTAGGACTCAGTGGTGCACAACATACTAAAATAACATTTATGCAGAATTTAAATCATATTTATTCCAAAATTAAACTGAACATGAGATATAAATTCAAAACATGACTTATAAAATTTTAATCCAAACAATTTCATTTCGAAAGTCTCAAAACAAATTTCATAAAAACACACAGTTATTTTATGCCATTCGAAACAATAATCATCTCAATAGCCAGACACTTATGAGAAGTCACATTACAAGGCTAGCTAGCTCAAATATATGGGAACCCATTCTTTTTCTTCTTCTACTGGCACACACCTCAACACTTCAGCCAGAGAAGGAATCAAAATTTGAAATTGATTTCCCCCACTTGTCATGCTAGTGAGGTATTCAAATATATAGTCATGACATTGTGGTTTCAAAACTATCTTAACAATTTACTAAACATTTATTGTCATTTCAAACACAAACAATAAATCTTTCAACAATTTAAATCAAAAGCATAATAAACTTTTCAATTCACTTGTGTCACAATTTCATATCTCAATTCATTCAAAACAATGTGTAGAAGAAAATTTACAAAAATTCTATGTTGTGCACAAACTTTATACGAGTCGCCTCTTGGCCTTGACTCGATGCCTCAGGTTCTTTCCCGGTATTCTTTTCCACTGAAACACATAGTTTTACAGTGTTTCAGTACCATAAATTATCATAAGTTCAAAAATAATTTCAAATCTGACATTATTATCCTTAATTTGACGTTCTTTGAAATTTGTATTTCGGGGTTACTATTCATGACACTATTCAAGTCAATTTGTTGACTTTCTAGTGCTTAATAGGTATGGGGATTCTAATTTCACCCACATACCACATTTTAGTTACCTAACTTGTTGGTTTTGGTTGTTTTCTCAAATTTTAAGTCCTTTAGGCAAAATTGCAAATTTTTAGTTTTGATGTCCTATTTTGCACTGTTCCATTGGTCATGTTGCTGTTAGAATTTGGCTAAATTTTCTTCATAGACATTGTTCCTTATTGTCTTAAATTTATTCTCCTTTTTGAATCACTCAAATTGGAGTTTTATAGCTCATGTTATAGCCATTTGAACATGGTTGGCCGGATTGGCCTAACCCAGATTTTCTAGGCACCAACTTGGTTCTAGCAGTTTTAGGTCACCAATTTTTGGTGGCTAAATGACTTAGTTAAGGGCATAATTTGGACTTGGGTTCTTCATAAAAGTTGTAGATCTATATCTCAGCTTTCTACTGGTAAAATTTCAGGTCATTTAGACCTGGCTAGCACAAGTTATGGTCAAATGAACAAACACTGTTCATTTGGCCTTTTTTGTACAAGGCAATGTGCCCAATTTTGGGTTCGGCCAATTTGTTCACTATGCTATGGTCACTTTCTAGGCATAATTTATGAATAAAAAATGTGTCATTTTGTGTCTAGTTTCATTCTCAATTGGCCTCACACCAATTAGGTTTGTAAATTTTCAGTTTTGGTCCCTAAAATGGACCTTCGTCATGCTGCCTGCATAATGACCATATCCAATCCGAATTCAAACTTAATTCCAACACTTCCTACACACCACAATTGGTCATACATGACCATTTTTCAGCTCAAACTAGGTCAAACACACCATTTAACCAATTCTCCAAGTTTTGTCTCCCAAACCCTAGGTCCAAAACCCTAACTCACTTGATTTGTTACATTTAATTAGTTCCAAGCATACAAACACCATTTCTCAACTCATTCAAGCTTTCTAACATATTTAATTCAATCAAATTCATGCATTCTCAACTTAAACCCTAGCTGGCCGAATTCACACCTAGTCCTCCAAAGTTGTTTTCATTTCATTTTAAGTATTTTTCTAGGTTTATTCAACTATAAACACAATTAATTCAACTAGAAATTCAAGTTTAGCTTACTAACCTTGATATAGCTTTTCAATCTTCACTTCCTTTAACTTTTTCTTCTTTCTTTCTCCTTTAATCTTCTTTTTTATTTGCCCAAAAAAAGTTTAATCATGGTAAGTGAATTTTCTATGGTGGGATTTTGGTTTCTTCAAGCACACAAATGAGCTTTCATGGAGATTTTGAGAGGGAGAGAAGAGAGAGATGAGAAACGTCAAGAAGATGAAGACAATCCTTTTTTTTTTTCTTTTTCTTTTATAAATTTTTAGCCTTTAGTAAGACCAAAAATTACCCTAAAATTTAAATTTTTAATTATAAGATTTATTGCATCATGCATATTGTCATGCATGATGTAATCACTTTTTCACTTTTTCTTTTTCCTCTCTTTTTTTTTCATTTATTTTTTTTTTGTTCTTTAATTTAATTCCCGAATTTGAAATTTTCTTTTCTCCAATTTTATTTGACAGTTAGGTCAGGAGTCAGCTCCAGGGGCCCCTTGACCAAATTGCCCCTGGCCGGTTCGACCCGGTTTGCAAATAATTCAATATTTCTTTCGGATCCCTAACCTAATTATTTGACGGGCTTAATAATTTTTTTCATGGTTTTCTCATTTCCACTGTGTTCGCAATAGTCCTAAAGACCGCGGCGTCACATTTTACGATTTGAAATTTGAGTTTAAATTGACTTCGCAGTTATTCCCGAGAAAGTCACCCATCGCTGTGACTCTCGGCTCATTTTACTTCTTGTGTTCTATTTTTCTTATTTATACTTAACTATTTGACAATTACTAATTATTTGTGTTTAGGCTTATCTAGTTGTCTTAAGTGTGGTTCTAATCCTTTTACTTGTCTGGACCGACATCGGTCACCGAAATAGTAAAATATATCAGACTATGCAATTAGGGGTGTTATAATTCTCCCCCCCCCCCTTAAAATAAATTTCGTCTCGAAATTTTACCTGGTATTAGTTTCTAAATAGCTATGGGTGCTGTCTCCTCATGTCCTGCTCTCGTTCCCAAGTAGCTTCTTGGCCCGAATGATGGTTCCACAGCACTTTCACTAACGGTATCTGCTTGTTCCGTAGCTGCTTCACCTCATAAGCCAGAATTTTCATGGGTTCTTCTTCATATGCAAGGTTTGGATTCACTTCAATTTCTTTGACTGGTAGCACATGAGATGGGTCTGATCGATACCTCCTCAACATAGACACATGGAAGACATTATGTATCTTCTCCAACTCTGGAGGTAGTGCCAACCGATATGCCAAAGGACCCACTCTTTCTAGAACCTCATATGGCCCAATGAAACGAGGACTCAGTTTTCCCTTTCTGCCAAATCTCATAATTTTCTTCTAAGGGGAAACCTTGAGGAATACTTTCTCACCCACTATATACTCAATATCTCTTCTCTTCAAATCAATTTAGGACTTCTGACGATCTGATGCAGCCTTGAGTCTGTCTCTGATTAATTTGATTTTCTCTTCAATTTGCTGAATAATTTTTGGCCCAATTATCTTTCTTTCACCTACCTCATCCCAACATAGGGGAGTTCTGCACTTTCTGCCATACAAAGCTTCATATGGAGGTATTCCAATGCTTGATTGGTAGCTATTATTATAAGCAAACTCAATCAAAGGCAAGTGTGTGTCCCAACTGCCCTCAAAGTCAATTACACAAGCCCGTAGCATGTTCTCCAAGATCTGAATTGCCCTCTTAGACTGGCCATCTTTCTGTGGGTGGAATGCAGTACTGAATTTCAATCTAGTTCCTAGGGCTCTTTGAAGACTACCCCAGAATCTAGAAGTGAACCTAGGATCTCTATCTGATACGATAGATACTGGCACTCCATGCAGTCTTACTATCTCATCAATGTATAACTTAGCCAATCTTTCCAAATTGTAGTCCATCCGGACAGGCAGAAAATGAGCAGACTTGGTTAGTCTGTCAATAATGACCCATACTGCATCATGACTCTTCTGTGTCCTCGGAAGTCCCATCACAAAATCTATAGTTATTCTCTCCCATTTCCATTCTGGTACTGGTAGTGGATGTAACAACCCAGCTGGTACTTGATGCTCTGCCTTCACTTGCTGACAAGTTAGGCATTTGGAAGCAAATTCTGCCACATCTCTTTTCATACCCATCCACCAGTAGTGCTCTTTCAGCCCTCTATACATTTTTATGCCACCAGGGTGCATAGAAAAAGGAGATTCATGTGCTTCCTTCAAAATGATTTGCCTCAAATAAACATCATTAGGGACACACATTCTGCCCTGGTGTAGTAGTAGACCATCATCTCTAATTGAGAATTCTGGTTTCTTACCCTACTGGACTTCTTCCAACAGCTTCTGATACTTCTAATCATTCTGAGTAGCCATTCAGATCTGATCAATCAACACTGGCTGTACATGCCATGCAACTGCTGTCTGCCTCTCATCATTAATCTCTAAGCTGGCATGCAATACTCTTAACTCATGTACTATAGACAAAGGAGTAACCCGTAGGCTTGCCATAGTCTTGCGACTTAAGGCGTCTGCTACCACATTAGCTTTCCCTGGATGATAGTCGATCAGACAATCATAGTCTTTTATCAACTCTAACCATCTCCTCTGTCTCAAATTCAACTCTTTCTGGGTGCGCAAATACTTCAAACTCTTATGATCTATGTAGATGTAGCACTTCTCCCCATACAAATAGTGTCTCCAGATCATAAGAGCAAACACAATAGCTGCAAGCTCCAAATTATGTGTTGGATAATTTCTCTCATGCGGTTTTAGTTGGCGTGATGCATAGGCAATAACATTTCAATCTTGCATCAGTACATAGCCTAACCCATTGTGAGAAGCATCACTATAAACTGTATATTCTTTACCCGGTATAGGTAAAGTCAGGACTGGAGCCTCAGTCAAACACCTCTTTAATTCATTAAAACTCTGCTCGCATTTATCCATCCATTAAAATTTCACATCTTTCCTAAGCAGCTTGGTCAATGGAGATGCCAACATGGAGAATCCTTTCACAAATCGACGGTAGTATCCAGCTAAACCCAGAAAACTGTGAATCTCCGTAATATTTTTGGGTGGCCTCTAATTAAGGACAACTTCTATCTTACTTGGATCTACCTTGATGCCCTCTACCGATACTACATGCCCTAAGAAAGATATTTCTTTCAGCCAAAATTCACACTTCGACAATTTGGCGTATAGCTGTTCCTCCCTCATAGTCTGCAGTACAATCTGCAGATGTCTATCATGTTGTTCTGCACTCCTCGAATAGACCAATATATCACCTATGAATACCACAACAAAATGATAGAGGTATGGTCTGAAGATAGTGTTCATTAGATCCATAAAAGCAGCCGGAGCATTAGTTAACCCGAATGGCGTGACCAAGAACTCATAATGGCCATAACGGGTTCTGAAGGCAGTTTTAGGAATACTCTACTCTTGTACTTTCAGCTGATAATAACCTGATCTTAGGTCAATTTTGGAGAACACAGCTGCGCCCCTTAGCTGATCAAACAAGTCATTAATGCGGGGCAATGGATATCTATTCTTTATTGTCACCTTATTCAACTGTTGATAATCAATACATAAGCAGAGAGTGCCATCTTTCTTCTTAACAAACAACACTGGCGCTCCCTAAAGTGACACACTTGGGCAGATAAAGCCCTTGTCAAGTAGCTCTTGCAACTGCACTTTCAACTCTTTCAATTCTGCAAGTTCCATTCTATATGGTGTTATAGAGATTGGGTCAACACCAGGCATAACATCAATCTCAAACTGCACTTCTCTTTCTGGAGGCAATCCTGGCAATTGATCAGGAAACACATCCAGAAAGTCACATACTGTAGGGATGTCCTTGAGTGCTGGACTCCCCATTTGGGAGTCTATCACATGTGCCAAATATGCTTCACACCCCTTTTTGATCATCCTTCTAGCTAGTGCAGCCAAAATGATGTTTGATGGTAGTAAATGCCTCTCCCCATGTATTACCACATCACCGTACAGAGGGAGACCAAAAGTGACTGTCTTCAGTCTACAATCAATCATGGCGTGATGCCTGGCTAACCAATCCATGCCCAAGATAATATCATAATCTCTGAAGGGCATTTCAATCAAATCTGATAGAAAAACATGTCCTTGGATCACCAAAGGACAGTCTCTATAGATTTTGTTGACCTGAACCTCTTGTCCTAACGGACTAGTTACTAGCACTTCAAAACCCATTTTGACACACGAAACAGCAACTGAACTGACTATCCTAGCACTAACATATGAGTGGGTTAAACTCGGATCAAACGACACAAATACATCTTGATCAGAGATAGAGAATGTACCGGCTACAACATCAGAAGTCTTAGCGTCTTCTCGCTATCTCATCGTGTAAACCCTGGCTGAAGCACTTCCTTATGCTGACTGACCAACAGTACCTTGACTGTCAGAAGCAGTGCCTCTACCTCTGCCTCTTCCTCTGCCAACCAGTTGTGAACCTTTGAGAGCAGGACTCTTAATAGATCCTTCTGCAGTAGTAGGAGCTGGACCAAATCTAGGGGCACTAGTACAGTCTTTAACAAGATGGCCCTTACCTCCACAGTTAAAGCAGGCTCCTATTGCCCAATAGCATTCTCCCCTATGAATCTTGCCACAAGTCTCACAGGGGCGGGGAGGTTGTGAACCCCTGCTCGACTGTTGACTAGACCTACGAGGTCTCTGTCCAGAGAATCTGCCCCTTCCAAACCTTCTACCTCAACCTCTGCTAGGTCCCCCAAATTTCTTCTTCTTTCCAGAGGTACGACTAGGACTTTGTTCTACTGACTTTTCCCCCTTATCTTTCTCTGATTTTTCAGCTTTCTCTAATTTTTCTTTTGCTAGGGTCACTTATGATTCAATTCTTTCCAACTCAAGTGCTTGAGAAATGAACTCTAAAAAATTACTGTGTCTAAATCCCACTACTTGCATCCGTAGGCTGGGCTTAAAACCCGTCTCAAATGTCTTGCACCTTTCCTTGCTGGTAGAAAGGAGACTCCCAGCATAGTAGCTTAAGTGGGAGAACTCCCTCTCATATTCTGCCACTGTTCTATTACCTTGCTGCAAACTCAGAATTTCTTGTAATTTCTGATCCACATATGCATCTGGGACATATTTCTATCTGAATTCTCTGATGAAGTCATCTTAGGTCAGTACTGGTGATTCTGCCAAGCTGTGGGGGATGGTCTTCCACCAATCATGTGCATCCCCTTGCAGTAGCGATACTGAGTATTCAAATTATAGCTCATCTGGGCAATACAGCTTCTTGAACACTCTGTCCATTCTTTTGAGCCACTGTTCTGCCTCTAAAGGGTCTACTGTACCCTTAAATTCCATTGCCCCATACTTCAACAGCTTGTCATACTGTCTGGCTGGAGGTTGTGGTTGTATCACAGGTGTCTAGGGTGGAGCTTGAGCAGGCATACCCCTAGCCATTTGTTGAAATATTGCCGCCATCTATTGTGAAAACTGTGTAGGAAACTACAGCATTTGTGGGGCTAGTGCCACTGACCCACTGATATTCTGTAAAGCTGGGGCTTCCCCTTGTGCCTCAGCTTCAAAAGATTGCTCAACTGAGCGATCCCTTTCTTCCTTTTCAGTATGAAGTTAGGATATCTCCTGAACAAATAACACAAGGAGATTCCCTCCGTTAGTTCACATTTATGATGTAATGCACCATATGTAACAAATAAGGACATTGAGCAGTTGTACTTAGCAAAGAAAAGACACAAATTCACAAATTAAAACATACTTCAAAAGTTTGACTAAAACATGTCACACCTTACCCCTCCGTAAGGCATAACATGATCCCGTAGAATGCCTAATAATTACCGAACCTCACCTACCGATAACTCATTAAGTACCCTACAAGAGATTTTAAAACAATTTTCTTACTTTTTATAAGTGGTGAGCATTTTCTAATAGGTATCAAAATATTTAATTAGAGTTTGAAAACTAGTTCAGATTTTTGTCCCATTTTATTTTTCCGTAAATTTCATAGAAATTTCGACAGAGTGCCATCTATATTTTGAGAAAATAGTTCTTCAAATACCTGTAAAAAGCACTTCCAATGATGTATCTCATCAACTTCCTTAATTCCACATCCATCCCAACCAATTTCAACATCATTTCTCAAATTCCAAAATTCAACATCATCAAAATACTATTAAGTAATATCATTCAATTTAAAACAAAATACTTCCATTCATATTTCATTAAAGATAAAACAATTTACATACTTCATTCCAAAAATTTACATTAGAAAAATCCAAACTAAAATTTATTATAAGCTTTATACAACTGCTCATTACCATTTCCTACATTTACATACATTACATACATCAAAATAATTTTTACAATCAGGGTATGAAATATACCTGACAAACTTAGAGAAGGTGGCTCCACAATCCTCAGCAGCTCATTCCGCTACTCCTCTAATCTCTATATTTAGGACAGCAATAACAGCCATCGCTGAGTACTAGGACTCAGTGGTGCATAACATACTAAAATAACATTTATGCAGAATTTAAATCATATTTATTCTAAAATTAAACTAAACATGAGATATAAATTCAACACATGACTTATAAAATTTTAATCCAAACAATTTCATTTCGAAAGTCTCAAAACAAATTTCATAAAAACACAGTTATTTCATGCCATTCGAAACAATAATCATCTCAATAGCCAGAGGCTCATGAGAAGTCACATCACAAGGCTAGCTAGCTCAAATATATGGGCACCTGTTCTTTTTCTTCTTCTATTGGCACACACCTCAACACTTCAGCCAGAGAAGGAATCAAAATTCAAAACTGATATCCCCCACTAGTCATGCTAGTGAGCTATTCAAATATATGGTCATGACACTGTGGTTTTAAAACTATCTTAACAATTTACTAAACATTTATTGCCATTTCAAACACAAACAATAAATCTTTCAACAATTTAAATTAAAAGCATAATAAACTTTTCAATTCACTTGTGTCACAATTTCATATCTCAATTCATTCAAAACAATGTGAAGAAGAAAATTTACAAAAATTCTATGTTGTGCACAAACCTTATACGAGTTGCCTCTTGGCCTTGACTCGACGACTCGGGTTCTTTCCTGATATTCTTTTCCACTGAAACACACAGTTTTACAGTGTTTCAGTACCATAAATTATCATAAATCCAAAAATAATTTCAAATCTGACTTTATTATGCTTAATTTGACGTTCTTTGAAAGTTGTATTTCGGGGTTACTATTCATGACACTATTCAAGTCAATTTGTTGACTTTCTAGTGCTTAATAGGTATGGGGATTCTAATTTCACCCACATACCACATTTTAGTTACCTAACTTGTTGGTTTTGGTTGTTTCCTCAAATTTTAAGTCCTTTAGGAAAAATTGCAAATTTTCAGTTTTGCTGTCCTATTTTGCACTGTTCTATTGGTCATGTTGCTGTTAGAATTTGGCTAAGTTTTCTTCATAGAAATTGTTCCTTATTGACTTAAATTTATTCTTCTTTTTGAACCAATCCAATTAGAGTTTTGTAGCTCAAGTTATAGCCATTTGAACATGGCTGGCCGGATTGGCCTAACGCAGATTTTCTGGGCACTAACTTGCTTCTGACAGTTTTAGGTCACCAACTTTGGGTGGCCAAATGACTTGGTTAAGGGTATAATTTGGACTTGGGTTCTTCATGAAAGTTGTAGGTCTATATCTCAACTTTATACTGGTAAATTTCAGGTCATTTAGACCTACCTAGCCCATGTTATGGCCAAATGAACAAATACTATTCATTTGGTCATTTTTGTACAAGGCAGTGTGCCCAATTTCGGGTTTGGCCAATTTTTTCACTATGCTATGGTCACTATCTGGGCATGATTCTAAGATGAAAAATGTGCTATTTTGTGTCTAGTTTCATTCCCAATTGACCTCACACCAATTGGATTTGTAAATTTTCAGTTTTGGTCTCTAAAAGGGACCTTGGTCATGCTGCCTGCAGAATGACCATATCCAATCCGAATTCAAACTTAATTCCAACACTTCCTACACACCACAATTGGTCATACATGACCATCTTTCAGCTCAAACTAGGTCAAACACATCATTTGACTAATTTTCCAAGTTTTGTCTCTCAAACCCTAGGTCCAAAACCCTAACTCACTTGATTTGTTGCATTTAATTAGTTCCAAGCATACAAACACCATTTCTCAACTTTCTAACATATTTAATTCAATCAAATTCATGCATTCTCTACTTAAATCTTAGCTGCCCAAATTCACAGCTAGTCCTCCAAAAGTTGTTTTCATTTCATTTTAAGTATTTTTTCTAGGTTTATTCAACTACAAACACAATTAATTTAACTAGAAATTCAAGTTTAGCTTACTAACCTTGATATAGCTTTTCAATATTCACTTCCTTCAACTTTTTCTTGTTTCTTTCTCCTTTAATCTTCTTTTCAAGTTGCCCAAACAAAGTTTAATCATTGTAAGTGAATTTTCTATGGTGGGATTTTGGTTTCTTCAAGCACACAAATGAGCTTTCATGGAGATTTTGAGAGGGAGAGAAGAGAGAGATGGGGACGGCATGAAGATGAAGATAATCCTTTTTTTTCTTTTTCTTTTATAAATTTTTAACCTTTAGTAAGACCAAAAATTACCCTAAAATTTAAATTTTTAATTATAAGATTTATCGCATCATGCATGATGTCATGCATGATGTAATCACTTTTTCACTTTTTCTTTTTCCTCTCTTTTTTTTTTCATTTATTTTTCTTTAGTTCTTTAATTTAATTCCCGACTCCAAAATTTTCTTTTTTCTAATTTTATTTGACAATTAGGTGAGGAGTCAGCTCCAGGGGTCACTTGACCAAATTGCCCCTCGCCGGTTTGACCCGGTTTGCAAATAATTCAATATTTCTTCCGGATGCCTGGCCTAATTATTTGACCGATTTAACAATTCCTTTTCGTGGTTTTCTCTTTTCCACTGTGTTCGCAATAGTCCTAAGGACCGCGAAATTACATTTTATGATTTGAAATTTGAGTTTAAATCGACTTCGCAGTCCTTCCCGAGAAGGTCACTCATCGCTGTGACTCTCGGCTCATTTAACTTCTTGTATTTTATTTTTCTTATTTATACTTTACTATTTCTTAATTATTTATGTTTAGGGCTTATCTAGTTGTCGTAAGTGTGGTTCTAATCCTTTTACTTGTTTGGACCGACACCGATCACTAGAATAATAAAATATACTAGGCTATGCAATTAGGGGTGTTACAGACCTACTTGAATGTATTGTACTAGTTGGAAGTAAATAGGTTTTCAAGAAAAAAATTAGTTCTAATCGAACTATAATGACTTATAAAGCAAGGCTAGCAGCGAAAGAGTTTCGCCAAAGGCAAGGGATTAATTATGAAGAGACCTTTTTGCCTATAGCCATGCTAAAATCCATTAGATTTTATTAGCAATAGTTGCATACTATGATTATAAGATTTGAAAAATGGATGTCAAAACTACTTTCCTCAATGGATGGATAAAGGAAGGCATTTTCATGGAACCTAAGGGTTTTGAATCCAGGTGATAATTGTTTAAAATGTCATATCTTTGTCATTGCATACTTAATCTTTTGAGTTTATTTCTTATTCAATTAGCTTGTTAATGCTTTTTTTTTTTATGTTATTAGGTGTTCACAAGAGCATGTAAGAGCCTATGAAGCATAAAGAGGTGAATTGAGCACAAAAAACAAAGCAAAACACACTTCAAGCATTTTAAGGCAAAAGGAGCTATGATTTTGATGAGGACTTAGCCAATAATGAAATGGGATTAGAGGTTTCTTATTCATAGTATTTGGAGGCTCATGGCAAAAAATGAACAAATTAAGACATCAAACCATGCTGAGCTTCTTTAGACAACCTTAATAGAGCTTATATGTGATCCGCCATTTAGAGTGTGGATCTAACCATGTGGGCTTAGATAGACCTTAATTGATATATTTTGAGGTGATATATAAAAAAATGAGAGCAATTGGGCCAAATTACAATGAAGGTCACATGTTGAGTGTGTTTGGACTTTTTATGGTTAGTTATATGGGACCAAGAGTGATAGCCTTAATTGGTGGGTTTAATCATTTTTTTATGCCTAAAATAAATAAAATAAAGGTGTGTGGGCCCTTAAGGTCATGCAAGTGGTAGATCTATATAAGGAGAGTTGTTGTTAACTTGTTTTCCTACTTTAATTAGGATTATTGAGAGAGTTTTAAGTCAGAATGTAACTAGGACTTCCAAACCAGATCTGGAGTCTTAGTTAACCTATTTATAGATCTGGAGCTCTTCAAAATGTAACTAGGACTTCCAAACTAGATCTGGAGTCTTAGTTAACCTATTTATAGATCTTGAGCTCTTGAGTTCTCTTCTACTCATAGTGGCCAAATTCTCTTTTTGTGCATTCAAAGATATCAATTGCTTGATCTAATTGCTAGTGTGATTTCTTCTTCTTCTTTTGGCTTGTGGAGTGCTTCTACGTCTTTTAGAATGTGTGGCATCATCATCAACATCAGATCCAAATTATTCAAATTAGTTATAAAAGGGACAACATGCTTTTTTCTCTTCTTTTGTTACTTTATTTATATTTAATGATCTTAGTTACGTGTGAGTAGTTTTGTAATTCAGTAGGAAGATAGTTAAAGCCATAGAACATGTTACCATGAGACTTTGATTTGATTTTAATAAAATCTAGATTTGTTCTATATTGAGTATCACTTATCTTTTGGTTTATATTATGAATGTTGAATGCATGGTTAGTTAGGGTGGCCAACTAATTAATTGTGCATGAAAACATAATATTAAGTTAAGATAATTTGAGTACGTAATAGCTTGAATAATCTGACTACAAGTAGCACATAATGATCTATTTCATTATAAAGATGAGCGTTTAGTTTAAATGAACTATGCTAAATGAGGTTGTTACCTTGAATTAGGATGTCTTTCTAATGATTGATACTACTATAAACTTAATTATAAGTTGCTCTAGTCTTAGATTTAGTGCGATGCTAAGGGATTAATTATAGAGTACTTCTTGGTTAATCTAATCTATAAGGAAAGATAAGGAAGTTGTTAACATCTATAACCAATTTACTCAATTAAATAAATTTGCATCTTTAGTCAATGATTCGCACCTTCTACATTTAAACTTAGGCTTTTATCAATTTGGAAAGATTTGCTCTAAGGCCCCTAGGAGAGATTCACAATCGAAGCTACAAAAGTTTGAAGCTGCAAAGTCTTCTACCTAGGTTCCTTTATTCTATTTCTTCATATGCTTTCATATTGTTATTCTTTTTTAGTTTTATTGTTAAACTCACCATGAGTGAGTAGTTTTCTTAATTCTAGAATTAGGGACGTAGCACTCTTAATTTTATTATAGATTTACATTGATTTTATTTAATAAATTTGGAGTTTTGTTCTTTGATTCAATTTCTTGTGACCTTAATGCATCCTTAGTGCAGAGCTCCACTTAGTTGTGATTTTATGTAATATCCTCACTTTAGCTAGTCCGTACAGTCTATTGTTCTGGAGACCAATGTCAATCCGGGCAGCTAGAATGTTTGAAATTATAAATGGACTAGAGTGAGGAGTTATAAATAAACTGAATAATGCTCATAAAAATCAAGGAAAATTTATAGGAATGAAATACACTAAGGTTAAATGAGCTGGAACCCCAAGGATGAGTAACCTGAAAGGGAAGTGACGGTGAAGGCCGTTAGCAACCTTAGACCCAGGGAAAACTTCATGAAATAATTTTTGGGATCTCAGGGAAGGATTATTGAGGTTCCCATGATAATAGAATGTTAAGAAAATACCAGAAAAATTTACTCAATCGGTACAGATAATTTTAGTCTGTTAAGCCAAACGGAGGGCATTTTTGTCATTTCGTCTTTAGAGATGATTTCTGGCCAACTTTTCCAGTTAAATAAATAATTTACATGACATAAAATGTGAATAAATATTGTTAAAAATTTAATTGGAATTAAATAGGTAAGAAAAGGGTGGAAAATGAGAGAAATTGGACTTATGACATCATAATGATGTCATTATAATCCTCCCACCCAATCAAGTGTTGACACATGGCACAAATTTATTTAAAAAGACTTAATGGGCAGAAAAATGAAGAAAAAAAAATCAAAAGCTCCTATTCTCCTTCTTCAAGCTGAAACCTCTCTCCCATGTCCACCATGGGCAAGCTTTACAAAGCTTGATTTTCTTAATTTTCACCCATTAAAGCCTAAGTTTCCCAACACAAAAACTTGTTCTTTCATCTTGGTGAATCTTTTGGGAGTAAAAAGAAGTGAAAAAGAAGAACCCTAGCTATTTTGAATTTCACTCCATTAGAGGTTAGTGACTTAACTTGCTTTTCTCTTTCAATTCATGTTGAAGGAGTATGAATAAGTGTAAATTTGCAAAGAAATTTAATAAATATCATGTGTATGCCCATCCTATAATTTTGGCAACCTTGGATGTGGTGAGGTTTTGAGGATTTCATGGAACTAGAAATGGTAGTATGGCTGCCTTAACTTTAGTCTCTTAAGTGAAATGATGAAATGCAAGTTAAATGCATGATTTGAGATGTTAGGGTTAGGGTTTGGGTATAAAATGGAGACTTTGATTATGTAATGGTGAAAGTGAGTTTTAATGGTCAATTAGTGACCATTTGGTTATGTGTAAATAAGAAATGAAGTGGTTTGTGTAGTGGGAATCGAGGTTAGTATGGCTGCCCTTGGTGACCTGCAGGAATAGGCATGAGTCCAACAGGTTTGGGCAGCAATAACTGGAGTAGTAGAGGTTCAATTGGTGCAAGGCCAAGTGGAAATGAAACTAGACACATAATGGCACAACTTTGGTGAAGAAACCATGCCCAGAAAATCAAACTAAGTTGACCTAAAGAATGCCCTAATCCGGGTGACTTGCAATCTACCTGGGTAAAATGACCAAATGAACTGTGTTTAGTCATTTGGTCATAACTCAGTGTAGAAAGGTCCAATTGACCTAAAATTTTACCATCAACAAGCTGAGATATATCCTACAACTTTCATGAAGAAACCTAACCCAAAGTATGACCATAACATATTCAAAAAGTGACCTACATTCACTGCTCAAAATACTGTAGATTTAGTCAGTCCAGAAAATCTGGAAAATTTGTAATCCGGCCAGTTGTAGCTTTTGGGCCATAACATGAGTTACAAAACTCCAAATGGAGTGATTCAAAAAAGGAAATATAACTAGACAAAATAAGAAACAACTTTTATGTTGACCACTTTGCCAAATTCCCACTGCAAAAATGACTAATGGAATAGTAAACACAAAGCTTGAAATCTGAAAATTTTGAACAATTAACATTAAGCTTAGAAATGGTATTGGCAACCAATACCAACAATTTTAGAATGCAAAATGTGGTATGTTGGGAGTATTAAAACCAATGTACCTATTGTCTATGCAAAGGTCAATATTTTAGTTGACTAATGAAATGAATAGTAACACCTAAACTTAAATTTCAATAATTGTATAAATTAAAAGTGTAACATGCCCTAGTACACCTAGCAAGATTGGTTTGGATAGGTTGGCATGCCAATAGGGTTTTGTTAGCAGTACTGCATATGGCTTCATACCATTCTGTGTTTTATGGCCTCACGTGCCATTTTGTGACATAATAGCCTTTGGCTATGTTGATTGAGTTGTTATACTCAGGTTTTATCCTTGATAATTATTACAGCTTATTAGCTATTCTGTTGCACACCGAGAGACACAATGTGACCGATGGTGTGATGGTCTGAGGTACTTAGTACCCAGTGTTAGTTTACCCGTTTATCCAGTCCAGTCAACTAGTAAGGACTACTCGGGCAATGATAATAAATCTTAGCAAATTTTAATCCAATAATACTGCAATAAATACCAAAAATTAAGTCTACCAAAAATGTAAACATACATTTTGCATACTTACTTTATTTTAGTTATTTTATTTTATATTATCACCACTAAGCAGAATTGCTTAGAACGTCGCTTTTGCCACGCGCAGGTACTGGAGACATAGCTGGGGAGCCCAGTAGACATCAGACCGGGTGAACTTGCGGGGCTGCATACTGAGTCCAGAGTCATCTCACGTCTGCAGTGCACTTGGTAGGACATTAGGACTTTGGGTGTCATTTTGTATTTTGCATTTTGTATTAGTTTTGGATTGTAACTATAAACTCTTGAAATTATTTGATAATGTAAATATATGAAATTTCATGTTATTGAAATTTTCTGTATATCATGTTGAAAAATGAAATGTTGAGAAATATACATGAATGTGATTTGAATAGTGATGTGAACAAAAATATTGAAAATAGTGTGTAAATTTGGAGATTGAGTTGAGATGTGTGTATATTAGAGTTCTGGATTTAAAAACTATATTGGAAGTGTCTTTTAAACAGGTTCAGAAGAACTGTTTTTCCAATTTATAGCCAGCACTCTGCCGGATTTTTATTAAAATTTGCGAAAAATTTAGATCAATCAAAACTTGTAAATAAATAAGTAAAAAGGGTAAATTGAATTGAAATATGATTTAGTGCTCTGGCACACTGTGTGGCATATCTTGCTCGGCTACACTGTAGAGGGGTAATGGGTGTCACATTTAGTGGTATCAGAGCATCGGTTTAGGAGTTTCTGGGCCTAGATAGAGTGCATATCATTGAATTGCATTTGTAAGTGTTGAGGTGACACTAATGCAGATCTGTTTGTTTTCTTATTTTGATTAGGATATGGATCCTACTTCTCAAAGAGCAGTCGATGAAGAGGTGGAGAGTCGTGCTCCACCAAGGGCTGAATCTGGGGGCACGGGAGAATCTGCTCCACCAGTAGCTGAGGCACCTGCCCAACCTTAGTTTGCATTATTTCAGCAATTGATCGAGTTTTACCGGCAAATGATGGGGGCAATTCCACCACCACAACCACAGCCACAACCTCCACCAGCACCACAGAAGTCCCATTTAGAGAAACTGTGAAAACATGGGGCTATTGATTTCTTTGGGAAGAAGGAGGATGATCCCATGACAGTGGAAAACTGGTTGGATAGAACAATCAGAGTACTGAAACAGCTTCATTGCACCCCCGAGCAGAACCTGGAGGGTGCTGTGTCCCTACTTTAGGATGATGCATACCAGTGGTGGGACACAGTAACCAGTGAGCTGCAACCGGATCAAATCAGTTGGGATTACTTCCTAATAGAGTTCAGGAAGAAGTATGTCAGTAAGGTGTATTTAGAAGAGAGAAGAAGAGAATTTATCAGTCTGAGACAGAGGCAACTATCAGTGGTAGAGTATGAGCGAGAATTTGTCAGATTGAGCCGGTATGGGAGGGAGATAGTCCTTACAGAGGCAAAGAGGTGCAGAAGGTTCGAAGAAGGGCTCAATGACAATATCAAAGTCATGATAACAGCATTGGAGATCACAGATTTTGCCAAATGAGTAGATGCTGCATCGAAAGTAGACAGAGTCTGAATAAATGAGCAAACTAGAAGGGAAAGACTACAGAAGAGGGGTCCAAGTCAATCCAGTTCATTTTCTGCTCCCAGTAAGAAGAGTAAGGGTCCAATTGCTCAGGGTTCAGGACAACCACAAGGTCAGGGTCAGTCCTAGGGGCCCAGACCACAGTCCACACCTAGGAGAGGCTAGTCCACACCATCAGTGGGCAGGTTTCCAGGGACGGTGTTTAGGGGACTAGCCCCAGCATCTTTTGCCTGTCTATACTGCCAGAAGTGGCACAAGGGGGACTGTTGGTGAGTGACTGGTGCATGCTTACAGTGTGGATCTACAAAACATCATATCAAAAATTATCCGAAGAGGACTACTACAGCTGCTCCAACACAAGCAGACAGACCTACTCCTGCACCACAAAGGGGTAGGAAGCCCGGTAAATCTGAGGTAGCTGATCCATCACTGAGGCCTGCATCCGAGTCAGTTGAGAGGCCAGAGGCTAAAGTACCTACCAGAGCCTATGCCATCAGAGCTCAGGAGGAGCAAGATGCCCCGGATGTCATCAGGGGTACATTTTTTCTCTACAACACTTCTGTGCATGCATTGGTGGATCCAGGATCCACTCATTCATACATCCGCATCAAACTACCCGTAGAGAGGGGAGTTCCAGTAGAGGAGAGTGATCAAGACATTCTGGTCACAAATCCACTAGGCCACAGTGTGATAGTGAATAAAGTGTACAAAGGTTGCCCATTGAGGATTCAGGGGTATGAATTCTGTGACACCCCTTACTCGTCTACAGTGTAGCTGAGCAAGATATACCACGTAGTGTACCGGAACACCCTATTTTAATTCAATCATTTTTTATTCTTCCTAATTTATTTTTTTTTTCATAGTTATGAAGTACAATTTATGAAATATAATTTATTTAAGTCATTTATTGAAATTATAATTTATTTGAGGTTCCAAAAATTTTATAGAAAATCCGGCAGAGTACCGGTTAAAAATGGAGAAAACAGTTCTTCGGAACCTGTGAAAAACACTTCCAATAATCATTTCCAATCATTCTCAAACTCCAATAACTATCAACATGGGTTCAACATTAGCAATCATTTCAAGTTCTCAACATTAATCCACAATTTCATTCAAATTCAAAATCAACTAAAATTTCATGAAGATATGCTCAAATTATATTAATTAACAAAATTCTTCAAAATATGTACATCAACATATGATTACATAAATTTACTATTTACATGAGTTCATAATTTACAAATGACAAACTACTGCCTATTATAAAATGCAAAAAAATAATTTCAAAAGGGACCTAAAGGTCCTACCACTAATACACTGTAGATAAGAGGTGTCTCTGACTCTAGGCAGATCTGTGACCTCACCCAGTCTATGGTCTGCTGAGCTCTCTGTCTGTCTCTCTAGAACCTATGCGTAGCAAAAAGCGACGCGCTAAGCAATAATGCTTAGTGGTGCCAATAATAAAATAAAAAGAACTAAAAGGAAATAAATATGCAGTTAGTGTATTGATGTCTCATGCAGACAAATTTTTTATAATTATTGGTAGCCTTATTTATTTGATACTTGTTATATTCATTATTTCATTAAATTTATCAACTTTCATTTTTGGTTATCCAAGTAACCTATTGGATCGTAATTTGGATAAGCAGATCGCAGCCTTGGGTATCAAGTACCTCGGGCCGTCACACCATCGGTCACATATGTGTCTCCTGGTGTGCAACAGAACAGCTAATAAGCTGTAATAACATTAGGCACAAGGCCAAGTCTCAACACAATGTCAGAATGGCTAAAAGCGATGAAATCACAGAATGGCATAATGCCATGTGCAGTACTGCTAACCAAACCCTATTGGCATGCCAACCTATCCAAACTAATCTTGCTAGGTGTACTAGGGCATGTTATACTTTTAAATTTTACAATTCTTGAAATTTAAGTTTAAGTGTTACTATTTATTTCATTGGTCAACTAAAATATTGACTTTTGCATATACAATAGGTATATTGGTTCTAATACTCCCAACATACCACATTTTGCATTCTAAAATTATTGGTATTGGTTGCCAATACCATTTCTAAGCTTAGTGCTAGTTGTTCAAAATTTTCAGATTTTAAGCCTTGTGTTTACTGTTCCATTGGTCATTTGTACAGTAGGAATTTGGCAAAGTTGTCTTCATGAAAGTTGTTATTTATTTTTTTTAGTTACATTTCCTTTTTTGAATCACTCAATTTGGAGTTTTGTGGCTCAAGTTATGGCCTAAAAACCATAACTGGCCGGATTGGACAGAATCCAAAATTCTGGGCAAAACTGGTTCTGCCATATTTGATAAACTAAGTTTGGTTGGCAATTTGACTAGGTTATGGTCAGAATTTGGATTTGTGTTCTTCATAAAAGTTGTAGGTCTATGTCTCAGCTTTCTGCTGCTAAAATTTCAGGTCAATTAGACCTTTCTACACTGAGTTATGACCAAATGAATAAATACTATTCATTTAGTTTGGTTTTCTGGGCAAGATTTCTATACCAAAGTTGTGCCATTATGTGCCTAGTTTCATATCCAATTTGCCTTGCACCAATTGAACCTACACAACCCCAGTTATAGCTGCCCAAACAAGCTGGACTCACATCCAGACCTACAGGTCACATAAGGCAGCTCAGCCAAACTCAAATCCCAAGCTATAACTCACTTCAATTCTTCATCATACACAGCCAAATGGTCACTAATTGACCATTTAAACTTTCATTCACCAACACATAAACAAGATCCAAGTTTTTGTGTCCAAACCCTAACTCCAATTCAAGGTTCACACAACACATGTCAATTAGTCACACTAATCCATTTCAAATTTATGTCTACACATCAACACTATTTCTAAGCCATTTTAAATCCATCAAAACCATCAGCTACCACTCCCATAAAGCTGGTCAAAATTCCATTCTCTATTTGAGACATGATTTATCTCAATTTCTTAATTATTTGTTCATATTCAAACTAAATTTTAAGAAATAAACAAGTTTAAGTAATTAACATGCACTAACCTCTTTAGTCTCTTTATTGGCTTGTATAACCCTTGAAATTTCTTCACTTTATGATAATCAAAACCTTTCTTTTGATGTGGGATTAATTTTTGTGAAGGGTGTTTAGGGTTTTGGGGTGAGATTTGGTGAGTTATGAAGCTTTGGTAAGCTTTCAATAGTGGATTGGGTATTGAGTTTGAGGGAGACGGCTGAATTTTTGTGAAGGTGATGGCTGCTGAGTTTTTTGATTTTTTGCTGTATTCTTATCAACTTTTTATTAGTTAATTTAAGTGTTGATTAAATATGATTGGTGGGATTTTTTTAATGACATGATAGTGATGTCATAATTGGTCTTTTATCTCATTTTCTCTTCTTTTCTTCTCTACTCATTTTCAATTTAATTTTTAGCAATATTTATTCACATTTTATGTCATAATAATTATTTACTTAACTAGACAAGTCGACCAAAAATTACCTCCGAAGGCGAAATGACCAAAATGCCTTTCGTTTGGCTTAACAGACCAAAATTGTCTGTACCGATTGAAAAATTTTTCTAAGCATTTCCTTGGCATTCTAATGCCATAGAAACCTCAATGACCCTTCTCTGGAGTCTTAAAAATTATTTTATGAATTTTTCCCTAGGTCTAGGGCTGCGAGAACCACAACTTCCCACTAGGTTACCCATCGCTAGGGCACCGGCTCATTCAACTTAGTTGTATTTTATTTCTAAAATTTTTCCTAAATTTTTCTTATTAATATTTGAGTTAATTATGGTTCCTCACTTTAGTTTAAATATTTTTTGGGACGTTCTAGCTGTTCGGATCGGCACTAGTCACCGGAACAGTATAATGTACGGAGTTGCTACTGGGAGGGTGTTACAAATTCTCGGCAGATCTAATTGAATTGCCCTTCAACGAGTTTGACGTGATTTTGGGAATGGACTGGTTGTCACGTCATCAAGCAATAGTTGATTGCAAATTGAAGAGGATTTCTCTGAAAACTTCTGAGGGTAATGAGATTACTGTTGTGGGTGAAAGGATAGATTTCCTGTCCAATGTTATCTCAGCCACAGTTTCAAGAAGATTGATGAGAGAAGGCTGTGAAGCTTACCTAGCACACGTGATTGATACTAGGCAGGCTAAGCTAAATTTGTGTGATATACACACAGTAAGAGACTTCCCAGATGTGTTTCCTGAAGAATTTCCTGGTTTATCACCAGAAAGAGAAGTTGAGTTTGCTATTGCGGTAATGCCGGGTACAGCACCAATTTCTATTGCCCCTTATAGGATGGCACCCACTGAATTGAGGGAGTTGAAAATTTAGTTGCAGGAGTTACTCAATAAGGGGTTCATACGCCCCAGTGTGTCACCATGGGGAGCTCCGGTGTTCTTTGTGAAGAAGAAGGATGGAACTTTGAGATTGTGTATTGATTACCGGCAGTTCAACAAGGTAACTGTGAAGAATAAATATCCATTGCCTAGAATTGACGATCTGTTTGATCAGTTAAAGGGAGCCGGTGTATTTTCAAAAATTGATCTCAGATTAGTGTATCATCAGTTGAGGGTAAAGGATGCAGATGTGTCACACCCTACCCTTCCGTAAGGCATAATATGATCCCGTATTATACCTAATGAATTACCAACTTCGTCTACTGATAACCCATTAAATACACTATCAAGGATTTTAAAACTTTTATTACTTCTTTTTACAGTGGTAAGCACTATTTACAGGTGTTAAAAATCTTTTTGAACTAAAGTGAAACAGCTAACACATTTGAATTATTAGTAATTTCTGTAAAAATTTTGGTCGAGTTCCATTTGTATTTTGAATAAAACAGTTCTTCAGAACCTGTAAAAAGCACTTCAAATATATTTCTCAATCTCAAACTCCAACATTTAATCAATACAATATGTTTCTCAACTCAAATCCACAATAATTTTTCAGTATTTTCAAAGGCTGAGATAAAAGAAATATATCACAATATTTACAAACCAAAATAATTTACAATTTATTTTACAACTTCAATGTACAATTTTAATTTACAACTGCTCAAAACCAAGAACACTATATATATACAGTGAACACACATTACAATACAAAATACAAAATATGGTATACTCAATATACCCGATGATCTCTCAGTGTAGCACTAGCAGCCTAGTCTGCTGCCCTATCAGTCAGTCTACCTGCGATAGCAATGAAAAGCTATCGCTGAGCCAATGTCTTAGTGCTGCACAACATTAACCAAATACAACTTTAAATCACAAATCATAAGTCATATAAATAGTAAATACTTAAAACCATAGTTAAATTCAAAGACAGTGAATGTCAATAAGAATTTAAACTCCATTTCACAATATCACAATGAATATCAATAAATCATACACACAACTTAATCATGTTCCAAAGTCTAATTCATCCCAAAAGCCGATGGCTAATGAAGAATTCAATTCATCCCAAAAGCCGATGGCTAGTGAGGAATAACATAGCTAGCTAGCAATAATATGAGTACTTATTCTATTCGTCCTCAACAGGCACACACCTCAACACTTCAGCCAGATAGGGAATTCAATTCATCCCACTAGACAAGCTAGCGAGGAATTCAATCAATATATATGATAGCTATGGTTTCAAACCATTTACAATGTTTTTCAATCAATAAGTATCCATCAAATATCATTCAAACAATTTTTCATAATTTAAAACAATAATATACAAATAGTTATAATTTATTTCAATTGAAAAATTCAAAAGAAATAACTGATGTGCACAAACCTCTGATAACTGTCTCTTAGCCCTGACTAAGTGTTTCCTTCCCCTTCCCTGAGTCTTTGCTAACTGAAATACACAATTTGAAGTGTTTCAGTACTCATTTAAACTGTCTCTAACAATAAGGTTCAATAATTAATTTATTGAATTCTATTATTTCCTTAGTCAACCTAAGATGTCGACCCTTGATGCATTCTAGGTGAATTAGGTTTTAATGTTACCAATATGTCACATTTGTAGCTTTTTAGTATTGGTACATGTTACCAAATTCATTTCCATGTATATTGCGTTTTATTGCAATTTGTCGGATTCCGGTATACTAATTTGACCTAGCCGGATGACCTAGTTCTCTCAGTTATCAAATTTCGGTCAAAACTACAAACTTGTAGGTCTATGTCTTATTGCACGCAGGGCAAAATTTCAGGTCATTCTGAGTTGTGTAGACCATGTTATGTTCAGTTTACCAATGCTGGACATAATGTATCAAAATGGTAGGTTTAGGTCATTTTTAAGTCACTTTTGGTTCGGCCAGTTTTTGGACCTGAATTTGTGCAAGCTATTTGGCTTGGTTCTGGCCATTTCTAGGCTTTGGTATCTTTATAAGAATTGTAGATATATGTCTCAACTATTCATGGAAAAAATGTCAGGTCAATTGGACCTGTTTTGAGTGAGTTATGGCCAAAACACTAACTGCTGCCCAAATGGTCAATTTTCAGGTTTTCAAAGCACTAATCCGGATTTAGTCATTTTTCAAGTCACCTTCTAAGCAGAATTTTGGTAAGCTTCCTTCATGAAAGTTAGCACATTTTGTGCCTAGTTTCACCACCAATTGGTCTCATACCAATTGGAGTCACACACTTAAGGTTCTAAGCCCAAAACATACACTGCCCTATTGTACATTATTCACCCTTTACCAATTACATATCCTATGCTTACCAAGTCATTCTTCCATGTCATTTCTAGTTTGTACCATAATATAAACATATTTACTAACTCATTTTTGGTCATTTTGGTAGCTTATAATCATTCTCAATATGCACATTATAGTACAGAATTTTCCAAGTCCAATTACAAACAATTTAACCACATGACGTAGCTCATTTACATGTCCACATTCAAACCTTTATACACATATACATGCTGCCATAACAAGCACCATAATTCAATAACATAATTCCATAAACCAAACCATGAAACAACACATTTTGTTCTACACTTCAAAGTTGCCGATTGTACATCTTCTTCAATTAGTTTCCAAGCTTCCAAAATCAAGTGTACTATCACACATACATTTAATATACATTATCCAATTTATTCCTACAAACATAAACACTTACATCAACACTTTAATCTACCATTTACATGCAAGGATAAATTGCTCTTGTTGAAGTTCCATGGCTGCCAAAAATGTACCTCTCCCTTAACTCATCAAACTTCAAAAATCCTTCCACAATTCAACTACCCACAACACCCATTCAAAGTTTAATGAAACAATAATTAAAAATACATACTTACCACTTTTCAAATTCTTCAAAACCTCACCAAAACTTAATTTTCTTGCTGCCTATCTACTGCCCACGTTGTATAGAACAACTTTTGTGAAGGAAACAAGTGGAATGGAGGTGGAATTCATGGTTGCATGAAGGTCCTTCAAATTTGGCCATGGAGGAACTTCTTTGGGAGATTTTGGCTGGTTTTGGGCAAGGTGAGGAAGATGAAGTTTCTGCTATCATGTGATGTTTAATGGTCCACTTAATGGAGTGAGTGGAGCACTAAGTAAAGATTTAATGTTTATTTATTCTAAGGTTTCCAAATTCCCACATTTAACTCCTATCTTTTGCTATTTAAATTAGGTACCACCAATTTAATTTTTCATGACTTTTTCTAAGTGTGATATCATTTATTTTTAATGGACATTTAGGACAAATGATAACTTGGGATGTCAAATGATCACAATGCCCCTGTTCGGGTTGCATTCCTGATTTTTCGGTAACACCGAATTTTATCATTTTCTCAATTTTCCGTTTTTCTTTGTACTAATTAATTAATTTTTCTTTGATATTTCTAATGATATTTATACTTCAATAGGTCTTTAATTATGTCTTAAAAATATTTTTCAGGGTTCCCCGTTGTCCAGGGCTAGTCAATGGTCCTCGCTGCTACTTCCCGGTGCGGTCACCCATCGCTAGGGTTCTCGGCTCGTTTAACTTGGTTACATTTCATTGCTATTATTTTTCCTTTGTTTTTCTTGTATTTTCTTTTTTGGTATTTAGTTATTTTATGTTTCCTCATCCATATCTAAGTGTAGTTCTAGGCATCCTAGTTGTCCGGACAACACTGGTTACTGAAATAGTAGAACGCACTACCGAACATAAGGGTGTTACAAGATGTGTCAAAAACTACATTCAGAAACCCGGTATGGGCATTATGAATTTCTAGTGATGCCGTTTAGGTTAACAAAAGCACTAGCAGCATTTATGGACCTTATAAACCGTATGTTTCATCCATATTTAGATCGGTTTCTAATGGTCTTTATTGATGATATTCTGGTGTATTCCAAGACCAGGGAAGAATATGATGAACATTTGAGGATTGTTCTGCAAACTCTGCTAGAAAAGAAGCTGTATGCTAAGCTGTCCAAGTGTGACTTCTGGATGAGTGAAATCTCTTTCCTAAGACACATAGTATCAGTTGAGGGGATTAGAGTGGATCCCAAAAAGATAGAAGCAGTGATGGAATGGAAGCTTCCTAGAAATACAACTGAGGTCAGAAGTTTCTTGGGGCTAGCTGGGTATTACAGAAGATTTGTGAAAGGGTTCTCTCTTATAGCTATTCCAATGACCAAGTTGTTGCACAAGAATGTGAACTTTGGCTGGAACGACAAGTGCCAAGCCAGTTTTGAGAGGCTGAAGGCTATGTTGACAAAAGCACCAGTGTTAACATAGCCAATGTCAAGAAAAGACTTTGTGGTCTACAGTGATGCCTCGCATAATGGGTTAGGGTGTGTACTGATGCAAGAGGGGAAAGTGGTCGCCTATGCTTCCAGGCAGTTAAGGCCACATAAATAGAACTACCCTACTCATGACCTGGAGTTAGCAATAATTATCTTCACACTGAAGATATGGAGGCATTATTTATATGGTGAAAAATGCTACATATATATAGACCACAAAAAGTCTAAAATATTTGCCAACCTAGAAAGAGCTCAATCTTAGACAGAGGCAATGGATTGAGTTCCTAAAGGACTATGATTCTGTGATAGATTATCATCCTGGGAAGGCAAATGTAGTTGCTAATGCTTTGAGTAGGAAGTCCATCACAACTTTAAGATCACTAAATGCCCATCTGTCCTTGCTCAAGATGGAGCTATTTTGGCTGAGTTACAAGTGAGGCCATACCTGCTACAGTAGATACAAGATGGGCAAAGGCCAATGACAAATTGATGGTTATTGTGGGTAAAATTCAAGAGGGGAAGGAAATTGATTATGAGGTGAAAGCAGATGGGTTTCTGTATTATAGAGGAAGAGTGTGTGTACCAGATGATAGGGAACTGAAGACTAGTATTCTAAAAGAAGCACATACTAGTGTTTATGCTATGCACCCGGGAAGCACAAAAATGTATAATGATTTGAAGCCTCATTATTGATGGCCTGGTATGAAGAAAGATATAGCTGACTATGTGACTAAGTGTTTGACATGTCAGCAAGTTAAATCAGAACATTAAGTTCTATCAGGATTGCTACGGCCTATAAGCAGACCAGAATGGAAATGGGACCGGGTCATTATGGATTTTGCTAGTGGTCTACCTCTCACCCAGAAGAAGCATGATGCAGTATGGGTGATAGTGGACAGATTGAAAAAATCAGCACATTTTCTGCCAGTTAGGACTGACTACTCACTAGAGAAGCTAGCAGAATTATATATCAGTGAGATCGTTAGACTGCATGGAATCCCACTTTCCATCATATTTGACCAAGACCCAAGATTTACATCGAGGTTTTAGAAAAAGCTGTAAGAAGACTTGGGCACACAACTCCATTTTAGCACGGCTTTTCATCCTCAGATGGATAGACAGTCAGAATGAGTAATCCAGGTAAACCTAGAACCTAATTAAATTTTCATAATTTACAAATTGAAATGATAGTAACAATGTGAATTATGTAATAGATCCTGGAGGATATGCTGAGGAGTTATGTCATTGAGTTTGAGGGGAGTTGGGATAGATATCTCCCACTGGCAGAATTTGCATATAATAATAGCTACCAAGCTAGCATTCAAATGGCCTCGTATGAAGCAATGTATGGGAGGAAGCGTAGAACCCCAATATGTTGGACTGAATTGGGCGAAGATAAGCTGGTAGGACCAGACCTGGTGAAACAGACTGAGAAAAAGGTAAAACTAATCAAAGTCAATTTGAAGGTTGCCTCAGACAGATAAAAATCCTATGCCGACTTGAAGAGAAAAGAGATAAAGTATGCAATTGGCGACAAAGTGTTTCTCAAAGTCTCACCGTGGAAGAAAGTACTACGGTTTGGAAGAAAGGGTAAGTTAAGCCTTAGGTTCATTGGCCCATATGAAGTCATTGAACGTGTGGGACCAGTGGCCTATCGGCTAGCTTTACCACCAGAACTGGATAAAATCCATAATGTATTCCATGTTTCTATGCTAAGAAGATATCGCTCAGACCCTTCACATGTCATCTCCATGGAAGAGATTGAAATCCAACCGGACTTGACATATACAGAAGAGCCTATACAGATCCTAGCTTGGGAAGTGAAGGAATTGAGAAATAAACAAATTCCACTAGTAAAAGTGCTTTGGAGGCACCACAACACTGAAGAGGCAACTTGGGAAAGTGAAGAGACAATGAGGCAACAGTTTCCTCAACTGTTTGCATCAGGTAAATTTCGAGGATGAAATTTTTATTAGAGGGGAAGAGTTGTAATATCCTCAGTTTAGCTAGTCCGTACAGTCTATTGTTTCGTCGATCAATGTTGGTCCAGGCAGCTAGAATGTTTGAAATTATAAATAGACTAGAGTGAGAAGTTATAAATAAACCGAATAATGCTCATAAAAATCAAGGAAAATTTATAGGAATGAAATACACTAAGGTTAACCGAGTCGGAACCCCAAGGATGAGTAACCTGAAAAGGAAGTGATGGTGAAGGCCGTTAGTAACCTTAGACCCAGGGAAAACTTCATGAAATAATTTTTGGGACCTCAGGGATGGATTATTGAGGTTCCCATGATAACAGAATGTTAAGAAAATGCCAGGAAAATTTACTCAATCGGTACAGATAATTTTAGTCTGTTAAGCCAAACAGAGGGCATTTTGGTCATTTCATCTTCAGAGATGATTTTTGGCCAACTTGTCCAGTTAAATAAATAATTTACATGACATAAAATGTGAATAAATATTGTTAAAAATTTAATTGGAATTAAATAGGCAAGAAAAGGGTGAAAAATAGGAGAAATTGGACTTATGACGTCATAATGATGTCATTATAATCCTCCCACCCAATCAAGTGTTGACACATGGCACAAATTTATTTTAAAAGACTTAATGGGCAGAAAAATGAAGAAAAAAAAAACCAAAAGCTCCTATTCTCCTTCTTCAAGCCGAAACCTCTCTCCTATGTCCACCATGGCCAAGCTTTACAAAGCTTGATTTTCTTGGTTCTCACCCATTAAAGCCTAAGTTTCCCAACACAAAAACTTAATCTTTCATCTTGGTGAATCTTTTGGGAGCAAAAAGAAGTGAAAAGAAAGAACCCTAGCAAGTTTGAATTTCACTCCATTAGAGGTTAGTGACTTAACTTGCTTTTCTCTTTCAATTCATGTTGAAGGAGTATAAATAAGTGTAAATTTGCAAAGAAATTTAATAAATATCATGTGTATGCCCATCCTATAATTTCGGCAGCCTTGGATATGGTGAGGTTTTGAGGATTTCATGGAACTAGAAATGGTAGTATGGCTGCCTTAACATTAGTCTCTTAAGTTAAATGATGAAATGCAAGTTAAATGCATGATTTGAGATGCTAGGGTAGGGTTTGGGTATAAAATGGAGACTTTGATCATGTAATGATGAAAGTGAGTTTTAATGGTCAATTAGTGACCATTTGGTTATGTGTAAACAAGAAATGAAGTGGTTTGTGTAGTGGGAATTGAGGTTAGTGTGGCTACCCTTGGTGACCTACAAAACTGGGCATGAGTCTAGCAGGTTTGGGCAGCAATAACTAGAGTTGTAGAGGTTCAATTGGTTCAAGGCCAATTGTACATGAAACTAAACACATAATGGCACAACTTTAGTGAAGAAACCATGCCCAAAAAACCAAACCAAGTTGACCTAAAGATTGCCCTAATCCGGGTGACCTGCAATCTGCCTGGGTAAAATGGCTAAATGAACAGTGTTTAGTCATTTGGTCATAACTCAGTGTAGGAAGGTCCAATTGACCTGAAATTTTACCAGAAATAAGCCGAGATATGGACATACAACTTTCATGAAGAAACCTGACCCAAATTATGATCATAACATATTCAAAAAGTGACCTACAGTTACTACTCAAAATACTGTAGATTTGGTCAGTCCAGAAAATTTGGAAAATTTGTAATCCAGCCAGTTGTGGTTTTTGGGCCATAACTTCAGCTACAAAACTCCAAATGGAGTGATTCAAAAAACAAAATGTAACTAGACAAAATAAGGAACAACTATCATGTTGACCACTTTGCCAAATTCCCACTGTAAAAATGACTAATGGATCAGTAAACACAAAGCTTGAAATCTGAAAATTTTGAACAATTAACATTAAGCTTAAAAATGGTATTGGCAACCAATACCAACAATTTTAGAATGCAAAATGTGGTATGTTGGGAGTATTAAAACCAATGTACCTATTGTCTATGCAAAGGTCAATATTTTAGTTGACTAATGAAATGAATAGTAACACCTAAACTTAAATTTCAAGAATTGTATAAATTAAGAGTGTAACATGCCCTAGTACACCTAGCAAGATTGGTTTGGATAGGTTGGCATGCCAATAGGGTTCTGTTAGCAGTACTGCATGTGGCTTCATGCCATTCTGTGTTTTATGGCCTCACGTGCCATTCTGTAACATAATAGCCTTTGGCTATGTTGATTGAGTTGTTATACTCGGGTTTTATCCCTGATAATTATTACAGCTTATTAGCTGTTCTGTTGCACACCGAGAGACATAATGTGACCGATGGTGTGATGGTCTGAGGTACTTAGTACCCAGTGCCAGTTTACCCATTTATCCAGTCCAGTCGACTAGTAGGGGTTACTCGGGCAATGATAATGAATCTTACCAAATTTTAATCGAATAATACTGCAATAAATATCAGAAATTAAGTCTACCAAAAATGTAAACATACATTCTGCATACTTACTTTATTTTAGTTATTTTATTTTATATTGTCACCACTAAGCAAAATTGCTTAGCGCATCGCTTTTGCCACGCGTAGGTACTGGAGACATAGCTGGGGAGCCCAGCAGACATCAGACCGGGTGAACTTTCAGAGTTGAATACTGAGTCCAGAGTCACCTCACATCTGCAGTGCACTTGGTAGGACATTAGGACTTTAGGTGGCATTTTGTATTTTGCATTTTGTATTAGTTTTGGATTGTAACTATAAACTCTTGAAATTATTTGATAATGCAAATATATGAAATTTCAAGTTATTGAAATTTTCTGTATATCATGTTGAAAAATGAAATGTTAAGAAATATACATGAATGTGATTTGAATAGTGATGTGAACAAAAATATTGAAAATAGTGTGTAAATTTGGAGATTGAGTTGAGATGTGTGTATATTGGAGTTCTGGATTTGAAAACTATATTGGAAGTGTCTTTTAAACTGGTTCAAAAAGAACAGTTTTTTCAATTTACAGGCGGCACTCTATCGGATTTTCATTAAAATTTGCAAAAAATTCAGATCAATCAAAAATTGTAAATAAATAAGTAAAAAGGGTAAATTGAATTGAAATATGATTTGGTGCTCTGGCACACTGTGTGGCATATCTTGCTCGGCTACACTGTAGACGAGTAAGGGGTGTCACATTTTAGATATTAATTAAAGGACTGAAATGTGAAGATTAATATTAGAAAATCAAGATATTGAACTTAGGATTTTTAACCTAAAGATAGCTAGAGATCTTATGTGGAGTTTATAATTAATCAAAGAGCTTAAGGGGTTTTAATTAAGATAGTAAGGTTTAGGTTAATTAAGATAAACCTTGAGTGCCTTGAGAGAGGACTTAAGATAACTTAGGATTAATTTTCTTCAAAGTAACAACTTTCTAATTTATTGAATAAATGAGATTAGATCTATGATAGGTAGAAGTGCGAGCCCCTAATTTTGGAATCGTTTTCACTAATTGATTATCTAAGTAAATTTGTTTTTCTAATTTATTGAATAATCGAGATTAGATCTATGATAGGTAGAAGTGCGAGCCCCTAATTCTGGAATTGTTTTCACTAATTGATTATCTTAGTTAATTTGTTTTACTTTCCTTTACTCCATTATTTTTAGTTAATTTTGTTTCAAGGTCTTATCATTCATAATTGGTAGTCTAGATAGGTTTAGTACTCGCCAAGTTCCTCGTGGAAAAATACTCACTCATCACTATATTACTTGTTAACGATCCATGCACTTGAGGGAATTTGCACAACATGTTTTTGGTGCCATTGCCAGAGAACTTTTCTTGATATTAAACGACAGGCAATATAGCTAATTTAGACATTTTTTTATTATTTTTATTAGTTATTTTTTTATTATTTTCCCATTATTTTTTCTCTATTTTAAGCCTTCTACTTAGTTTATGACCAAAACTAAACTAGAAGAAGATCTACTTGAATTATATCCAGAAATAGACAAAACTCTAAGAGCCATCAAGAGGAGGAAGAAGCAATAAGAAGCAAAAAACTTCAACCATATCAAATAACCAGACAAAACCCTTAAGGGAATACGAAGCCCTAACTATTCAAGGATTCCAATCGACTATTACTAGACCAACAATATATGCAATCAACTTTGAGCTGAAACTAGCATGGCTCCAGATGATTCAATGAACACAATTTAGAGGATCACCGATGGAAAATCCACACTATCACCTCGATTGTTTTCTTTCTCTATGTGACACATTCAATATGAATGGTGTTTCTAAGGATGTTATTAGACTCAGACATTCGAACAAAGTAAGAAAATGGTTACTATCTCAACTTCCAGTATCATTCACCAACTGCAGACCTTCACAAACCTTTTTAGCAAGATACTTCCCACCTGTGAAGACTGCTAAATTGAAAACTGAATTGAACACATTCAAGCAAAGGGACAATGAATCACTTTATGATGCATGGGAAATGTACAAAGATCTAAACAGGGAGTACCCACACCATGGCATTTAGGACTGGCTCCTAATTCAGAACTTCTACAATGGTTTATTATCATCAATAAGAAGCATAGTAGATTTAGCAGCTTATGGAGATTTGATGGAGAAAGCAACTATACAAGTTCTTCAACTTCTTGAGAGAGTTACATATCATAGCTATGAATGGTCAAATGAGATGAGGGATACAAGGAGAACAACTAGAGTATTAGAGTTGAATTCTCTTAGTATGATCAATGCTTAATTTGATCAACTTTTAAAGAGATTTGATAGAATGCAAGCCAATGCAATAGGAACCAGCAATCAATTATGCAACCACTGTGGAAGAGGACACTAAATCTCAGAACACAACAACTATAGTGAGCCACTCCAAAACAAATGAACTATGTGAACAATAGTGAAACTTCAATTACAGGGTAGTCAGTAATCGTTATTCCAACACCTACAATCCTAGATGGAGGAACCACCCAAATTTCTCATGGTGAAACTCGTAGAAATAATAGAACTAGCTAATCAATAGACAGTAGGGATATAAGCTAGCACCATTAGATTTTCAAAATAGAGGTCAGAACATAACTCAACCACCAGCACAACCTCAACAGCTTAAACCAAGGTTGACTATGGAATCCATGGTGGAGGGCTTCTAGCAGCTTAGTGATAGCAAAGGAAATAATCAACCAACTCACGTTCAGAATGAACTAATTGGCCACACACAACAAAATGCTTGAGAACCAAGTTGCTCAGCAAAGGTAGTCCTTCAAGTAAAGCCATTGGTAAACTACCTAGTAAACTAGAGATGAACCCAAAGGGCAACGCAAGGCAGTTACCTTAAGGAGTAGTAAGATACTAGAAGATAAAAGACCAAAAACTAGTTAAAAAACAATAGATGATACTTCTGATGAAACTAAGACTTAAGCAAAGTGAGATTAGACATAAGTTGACAAAGGGAAGGAGAAAGAGGAAGAAAGGAAGGAGCTACCAAAGCCTTACTAACCACTATTGCCTTTTCTTTAAAGGTTCTATAAGGTTAAACTAGATAAGCAGTTTGGGAAAATTTTAAAAGTTTTGCAGAAACTTTATATCAACATTCCCTTCATAGAAGCTTTATCTCAAAAGCCATCATATGCTAAGTTCTTAAAGGAGATCTTTTAAACAAGAGGAAGCTTGATGAATATGAGACAGTGGCTCTCATAAAAGAATGTAGTGCAATCTTGTAGAACAAACTGCCTCTAAAGTTGAAAGATCCTGGAAGCTTTTCCATACCTTGTCTCATTGGCAACATGAATATTAACAAGGCCCTTTATGACTTGAGAACAAGTGTTAGTCTAATGCCCCTATCTATCTATCAGAAGCTGAATGTTGCAGAGCTTAAATCAACCACAATTTCTTTGCAATTGGCTGACTGATCTGTGAAGTATCTAACAAGAATTCTGGAGAACATTCCTATAAAAGTTGGTAAATTAATTATGCTAGTTGACTTTGTTGTTTTGGAAATGGAGGAGGATCTTCAAATTCCTATAATCTTGTGAAGACCTATCTTAGCAACTATCGAAGCAATCACTGATGTTAAAAATGGGCAGTTGACTCTCAAAGTGCAAGAAGAGGAAGTAGAGTTTAACTTGTTTCATGCCATGAAACAAAAGTTAGACATGGATAAGTGCTTAAGAGGTGACATTATTAATGAGCTACTTGAAGGAGTTCAACAAGAGATATCCAGAGGATCCTCTAGAAGTTTGTATTATGCATAATGATACTACTAAAGATGAAAACAAGGAAATTGTAACAATTGCACAAATACTGAAAGATAGCCCACCACTACCATTAGCTCAAGCGCTTCAAGTAGAGGAGTTAAAGCAAACCCCAACCATGTTGACACCCAATGACAAAGAGGCCACACTACAAGTAGAACTTAAAACCCTTTATTCCACTTTTAGGTATGCATTTCTTGGCTCAAATTCTACTTTTCTTATAATAATTAGTGCTAGTCCAACCGACCCAGAAGAGGAAAAATTATTGAGGGAATTAAGAACCCATAGGAAAATAATTAGGTACAAAATAAAAGACCTAAAGGCAATTAACCCTTTCCATTTGTATGCATAGGATATCTATGAAAGAAAATAACAAACCCATAATAGAGCATCAAAGAAGACTTAACCTTAACATAAAAGAGGCAGTTAAGAAGAAAATCTTGAAACTATTAGACGCAGTATAATATACCCTATTTCTAATAGTAAATGGGTTAGTCCTATGACATCCTCGTTTTAGGTAGTTCTGTACATTATACTGTTTCGATAACTAATATTTGATCGGACAGCCAAAATGTCTGAAACTATATTTAAACTAGACTGAGGATCCATAAATAAACTAAATAATGATTAAGCAAAGTTAAAGAGAAATGAAAGAAATGAAATGCAAAGGGGTTAAAGGAGCATAATGTTCCGACGATAGGTAACCTTATCAGGAAGCGGTTGTGGATACGGTTGCCAACCCCAAGCTCATGAGAAACCTTGTGAGAAAATTATTTGGGACTAAATTGAAGAATTTATGAGGATCAATGATAATAAAAATGTTAAGGGAATGCTAGAAATCTATGCCAATTGGTAAAGGCAATTATGATGTGATGAACACAATGAAGAGCATTTTGGTCATTTCACTTGGAGAGTTAATATTTGACCAAGATGTCAATTTAATTAAGTGAGATTTATGTAATAAAACATGAAGAAATATTGATAAAAATTTAAATGCAAATGAGTAGAGAAAAGAAGAAAAGAAAATAGAAGAAATTGCAAAAAAATCTAATTCTAATTATTACCTAAGCATGACTAAATGATGACATCATTAAAAATTCCCACTAATTAAAATTTAACACATAAACATAAGAGGATAAATACTTAAATATAAGACAAATTTGACAAAAGAAAAAGCTATCTTCCTCCTTGAGACTCCTTTAGCCAAAACCCATACCACCATTTTCATCTTCCACCATTTTCATCTTCTTCAAGCTTAATCTTCCTTCAATTTTCACCATAAAAATCCTAGTCCCCAACACTAAAACTTGAAATTTCATCTTGCTAGAGTGATTGGAAGTAAATAATTGAAGAGAAAGTGACATTTTTGCAAGAAGGGAAGATTGATCAATAGAGGTTAGTGCTTATTTCACTCTACTTTCTTCTTTAATTCTTAAAGTTGAGTCCTAAGCATGAGAAATAGTAAAAAGAAATGATAAAATTGTGTGTGTATGTATGGGAGGAATTTTGGCCAGCCTAGGTACATGGAGGGTTTGATGTGTTTAATGGGATTTAAACTTGAGTTCTAACCTTAGTGATGTGATAAATATGAAAAGCAAGTTAAATTGCATGTGTGGTATGAGATTGTGATTTTGAAGTTAGGATTTTAAACAAATTTGGGGAAATTGATGTTATGATGTTTAATTAAGATTTTTGAGGTCAATTATTGACCATTTGATGAGGATTGGTTGAGTTTTGAAGTTGTTAGTAGTGTTGAATTGTTGTATTGGAAGTGTTATTTCCATACAGGGGTTTTAGACCTTGAGTCTAGTGTATTTATATGGCCATAAATAGAGCTAGACAGCTCTAATTGGTGAGAGACCAATTGAAGGTGAAATTTAAGATCTAAAGCCACAAATTTCATGAAGAATCCTTGCCCAGAAACTGACCACAAATTGCCTTAAATTTGGCATGAATCTGGAATGACCTAATCTGAACCAGTAGAAATGACTATATGAATAGTAAATGTTCAAATAGGCATAACTCATTGTAGAAAGCTCCAAATGACCTGATTCTTGAACCAATGGAAAGCTTAAACATATTAGAACAATTTTCATGAAGATTAGGAACCCAAATTTTGACCCTAATCCAACAAATTTACTAGGCAAAAATCAGGTCATCAAATCTGCCTGGACCAAAACTAACCTAGAAATTCTGAACTTTAGGCCATCTGACAAGTTATGGCAAAAATGCCATAAATCAGTCTACAAAACTGAAAATGCAGTGATTCAAAAGCCAAAATCTTCATAAGACCTAGAACTACCACTTTGATGTTTTGACCAAAACCTAGAATCCAATGCAATTTAGGGAAATTGCTAGGAGAATTCAGGACTTCCTAATCTGGAAATTCCTGCACCTGGACAGATGTGCCATTTGACACCTGAATGGTAAATAGATCATAACTTCCACTAGAAAACTTCAATTGGAATGAGCCAACTGATCTGAAAACTTAAGAAATAGAGATACAACTTTGGTTTAGAAACCTTACTCAAATTTTGAGTGTAAGACCCTTGGATATTAATTGTAAGACAAACCTAGAACCTGAAATCCTAGAGTTACAAGATCCAGGAGTTAGGGTTAGTTAATTGGCCATAACTCATCCTATATAGCTTCAAATTTAGAAATTATTGAACTTGTGTAACTATGGGACACAGGGGAACAATGTATATGAAGAACACCAAGCCAAATTATGCCTATAACTTATCCAAATAGCTTCACAAAGTTAAGTTCTAGAATCTGCTCTGTTCTGGAATAGTATTGTTCACTGGACCAATATTTAGTAAATTGACTATAACTAGAGCTAGATAACTCCAAATTGACTGATTCAAAAAGGAAATTAAAGTTAAGACAATAAGGAATAATTTTTATGAAGAAAGTGTGGTCAAATTACTACTGTAGTTTGGCCTAACATTAGAGTAAAGTTAATATTGAAATTCTGGATTTGTGATGTACTCCAAAAATGAACTGAAATATGATTGGTAATTAATACCAATACTCCAATGAACTTGAATGTGATATGAATATTTATTTGGGACTCATGTTCCCAATATGATTTAAACAAAAATGCTATGAAGTGTGAACACAATAGATGGTAAAATTATGTGACTTATGAATGTTTAAGAATACTAATTGCCCATGTATGCCTAAAGATGTGTGTATGGGTTGGATAAATTGGCATGCCAGTAGGGTTCTGTTTGCAGTACTGCTTATGGCTTTATGCCACTTTATTATCATGGCTTTCGTGCCATTATGTTATTATGGCTTCTAGCCATTCTGCTACATGATGATGTATATGGCTTTATGCTCGATTGCTACTGTGGCTTTTTAGCCATTCTATTTCATACCTGGTTGACATTATATGTCCCATGGTATGATGGCCCATGACATAAGTTTGTCCAGTGCTAGTTTACACGCTTATCGAGTCCAGTCAGTCTGTTATAGGTTACTTGGACAGTGAAAAGTATTAATGAGATTAAATATGTGTTGAAACGAAAAAGGAAATTGAATATCAAGATAAGGAAAAAGACAGATCCCAATAAAATAAATGTTCCCAATGATCAATAAAATGAAAAATGATGTTTAAGATCATTATAGGACCAACTAATAAGATGCGTAAGAGAGTTGATATCATAAATTTTAATTGGCCTTAAACAAATCTATATTTCATTAATTATGCATTTTTCTGATAAGTACTACAAACATGAAAGTTTTACTTTTATTTGTATATTATATTTTTATTGTATTATTGTACCACTAAGCAGAAATGCTTAGCACGTTAGATTTTTTTTCCATGCGTAGGTTTGGAGATAAAGCCCAATAGACATCCGACTGAGATTTTGGGATTACAGATCTGCAACCAGTGTCCAGCGTGTCACCTCTGCAGTGCATTTTGGTAGGGTCAGCTAGACCAAAGTAGTAAATTTTTGTACATTGTAAATCTTGATAAATTTTGTATTGTGAATCATGAATTTTTACAATAATTTTGTACATTATGTAAATTAATAAATTTTGGAAATTTTATGTATGGAATGTGTAATGCCCTCACTTTAGGTAGTTCGTACATTCTACTATTTCAGTGACTAATGTAGAATGTCTGGAACTATATGTAAATTAGAGTGAGGAGTTATAAATAGTTTAAATAATGACAAGAAAAATTAAGAAAAAAATTTAAGCAATGAAATGCACTAAGGTTAAAATGAGTCATAGCTCCGACGATGGGTAACCCTAACGGGAAGCGATTATGAAGACAGTTGCCAACCCTAGACCCATGGGGAAACCCTGCGAAATAATTTTTGGGACTCCAGTGAAGAGTTATTGAGTCTTAGATGACAATAGAATACTAAGAAAATGCTAAGAAAATTTTGTAAATCTGTACAGACAATTTTAGCTCAATAAGCAAAACGAAGGGCATTTTGGTTATTTCACCTTCAGAGATGATTTTTGACCAACTTATCTATTTAAGTAAGTTATATGATATAAAATGTGAATAAATATTTATAGAAATTTAATTAAAAATGAGTAGAGGAAAGAAGAAAACAATATGAAATTAAAACTCAATTATGACATTATGCACATGTCAACATGATGCAATAAAAATTTCCTACCCAATTAGAATGAGACAACTAATTAAATAAGGGATAAAAAGGGATTTAACTCCATAAAAATTAGTCATCTTCTTCCTTTGCTTCAGCTAGTTGAACCTTGCTTTCTCCCTCTCTTTCATTTTTTTTTTCTTTTAAAGGTTAACCTACCATAGCTTTTCATCATAAAAACTCAAAATTCCAACACTAAACCTTAATATTTCATCAAGGTGAAGAGTTTGGTGGAAAAAGGAAAGAGAAAAATTGAAGATTTAGAACTCTGGAAAACTTACTACAAGAGGTATGTGCACAATCACCTTAGAATCTTGTGATTTCTTTAAGTATATGTTTGATTTTAAGTAAATTTCATGACAAGGGTTGAAATTTGTGCATGAATGAAAGGACCAAAATTTCGACCAGCCTTAGTATGTGTGTGGTTTGATGTATTTGATGAGTTTAGATATGTTTATGGATGATGATGGATGTCTATATATGAAATAGAAGGGAAGATTGAATGAATTGTATGAATTAGGTGAGAAGGTGAATTAGGGTTTAGAGACAATTGGGGATTTTGTGATAAAAACATAAAAACTCAAAATTCTAACACTAAACCTTAATATTTCATCAAGGCCAAGAGTTTGGTGTGTTGTCCCTTGTAGCAACCCAAGAGGGGGGGTGAATTAGGTTCCAATTGCAAAATTAAAGATTAAAAGAAATTTAAACACAAAGAAGAGAAAAGGAAGAATGATAACAAAAGAGATTTATAGAGGTTCGGCTATCCCAAGCTTACGTCCTCTGCTCAAGGCCCTCCTTGAGAGTTAACTCCACTAAAATTCTTCTTTGGGTGAAGAATAAACCCCTTACAATCACCACAAGAGCAAACCCTTGCTCTTTTACAAATCTCTTTACACTCAAGAGCTGTTTAAAGCTCTATCACACTCAAAATTACAATAAGTGCTCACAGCAACTTTGAAGAAACTCTTAGAACAATGAATTTACAACTCAAATATCAAGTTCTCAACATTAACTATGGTAGCTCAAGTTCTAGAGAGAGAGAGAATGAAGAAAATCTTTAGAACCAATAAATTTCCAAAAGATTATTGTTGTCTAAAAAAGTTTCCAGTCATTAATGGTGCCTATTTATAGTTTTTGTAAGAAAATAGCCATTGGGGGTGCATGAAATTCAAAAATAGCCATTCAACCACCTAAATCTCTATTTTATCGAGTTGCAGAAACCCAGGTTTGGCTACCGGAGTTATTTACTTCGGCTACCGAAGGTTGAAGCGCCAAAAAACAGCTTTTGAAAAGTCATTTTCGGCTACCGAACTTCCCACTTTCGGCTGCCGAAGTGCTCTCTGGACAGAAAGTGTCAAAAGGGCACTTAGGCTTAAAAAATGCATAACTTTTTGACCGGAACTCAGATTTTCAATCCATTTGAACCATTGGAAAGCTAATTTGATAAACTTTTCAATGAAAACACTTTCAAAAACAAATTTTCATTTCTTTAATATAAAAATTTCATTTTAGTCCCCCTTGGTCAAGAAAAAGTTACAAGTAAAGACACTAAGAAATTAAGAGTTTAAAAAACTCATAACTTTTTTATCTGAACTCAGATTTTTTATCCATTTGAACCATTGGAAAGCTAATTCAATGTATTTTGCAACTAAAATACTTTTCAAAATTAATTTTGTATTTTTGAAAAATTTATTTAATTTTTCCTTGATAAAAAATTAGGTGAAAACTAAGTTGAACAAGATATTCTTAGTACCACCTAGACTTGAGCCAACATAATTTATAAAATGAGATTTATAAGATATAAAATAAATAAAAGTTACATTGTAGGTTCCCATAAATGTTTGCTTCCTTATGTTGCTCTTCCTTAACTTTGATTTGAAGCAATTTGGCAATTTTGAGTCTATGACCTACAAACTCAACACAAATACTTTCAAAGTATATTAGTAGCACACTAATTATTTATTATCATCAAAACATGGGTTAAGACACCTAGGTCCAACAATTTCCCCCTTTTTGATGATGACAAACAATTAGTGGATGAGAAAAATTAAGCACAAGTGAAGTGTGTGTTTTTCAAAAATTCTCCCCCTTAATGTACTCCCCCTTTCAAAAACAGTTTGTGCCTTACTAAATAAAATTTGGATAGCACATATGAGAGGCTTTGACTCAATGAATTCAATGCCATGAGTCCTAGGTGAATGATGATGCAAAGTTATTTTTATATCAAAAACAATTCAGAATATGTATCAAAGGATTACCAAGAAGCATCACATAAGTATACCCAAAACATGTATCCCACTAAATCATCATTTATATATCATGTTTAAAGTTTAAAATTTGGAATTATTCATCCACTTAGCTAATTCATCTACTAGCTATATATCTCCCCCTTTTGGCTTCATCAAAATGCACTCTAGAAGGAAAAACCTAAAAAAAATTATGGCATCATTCAAAGGCTTACCACCATGCATTTGAGCACAAAAAGTGATACCATTAAGGTGGTTATATGGTAGTTAAGCAAATGTGCACAATCAACTTGATTTGAAATTGAACATGAATATAATTATGTCATTGAGACACTTAGAACACATGTATAGTATATGCTCAATCATAACAACAATTTTAAAGAATAACCTATAAAGAGCCAAGAAAACTACAATACAAATTTACTAATTTCATTTGCATAGCACTTGTAAAACCATCAAGGAGTCCATTCAAAGCATCAATAGAATCTTGGCAAATAACCTTCATAGAATAATTAAGGAGAACAATCTAAATTAATGAGGAATGGTATTGTGATCATGTGGCAGCCAAAAATAGGAAACCCATATTTTGTTCATGTGAACAGTAACGTGAACAGTAATGTGAACCATGCCTAATTTTCTCTTAATGAAATTAAACCTACCTTCACACAAAGGTTTTGTAAAGATATCAGCTAATTGGTGATGTGTATCAACAAACTTAAGAACAACATCACCATTCAATATATGATTACGTATAAAATGATGTCTAATGTCTATATGCTTGGTTCTAGAATGTTGTATAGGGTTCTTAGTCAAATTGATTGCACTTGTGTTGTCACATTTAATAGGAATGTGATCAAGAGATACTTTAAAGTCTCTCAATTGTTGCTTGATCCAAAGTATTTGGCTACAACAAAGACCTGCAGCCACATATTCGGCTTCGACTGTAGAAAGTGCAACCGTGTTTTGTTTCTTGCTACACCAAGAAACTAAAGAGTGTCCTAAGAGTTGACAAGTACCTGAGGTACTCTTCCTATCAAGGATGCTTCCAGCAAAGCCGGCATCCGAGTAGGAACATAAATCAAATGATGCATTTCTAGGATACCATAGACCTAAATGCAATGTACCATTCAAGTATTTGAGAATACGTTTAACAGCATGCAAATAAGGCTCTTTAGGACATAATTGAAATCGTGCACATAAACATATGGAAAACATAATATCCGGTCTACTAGTTGTAAGATACAAAAGACTACCAATCATACCTCTATAGAGCTTTTCATCAATCAGTTTTCCTTTATCATCCTTGTCAAGTTTGGTATTTGTGCTCATTAAAGTTCTACTTGGCTTGCTATTCAGCATTCCAAACCTCTTGATCAATTCTTTGGTGTACTTGGCTTCATTGATGAAGATGTCATCCTTAGCTTGTTTGATTTAAAGCTCAAGGAAGAACTTGAGTTCTCCTATCATGCTCATCTTAAACTCACTCTTCATTGTATTAGCAAACTCTTCACACAAACACTCATTGGTAGCACCAAATATAATATCATCAACATATATTTGTACTATAAGGATGTCATTTACATGATTTTTAACAAAAAGAGTTGTATCAACTTTTCCTTTTGAAAAACCATTTTGCAAAAGAAAGTTACTAAGCCTTTCATACCAAGCTCTAGGAGCTTGTTTCAAACCATACAAGGCTTTAGTCAATTTAAAAACATGGTTTGGAAACTCATGATTTTCAAAACCAGGAATGTCACACCTTACCCCACTGTAAGGCATAATATGATCCCGTAGAATACGTAATGAACTACCAAACTTTACCTACCGATAACTCATTAAGTACCCTACTAGAGATTTTAAAACCATTTTATTACTTTTAGAAGTGGTCAGCATTTTGGTAGAAATTAAAAATATTTAATTGAAGTTTCAAAACTAGTAAAAATTTTTGTCAATTTTTATTGTCTGTAAATTTTGGAAAAATTTTGGCAGAGTGCCGTTTGTATTTTGAGAAAACAGTTATTCAAAAACCTGTAAAAACACTTCTAATAATTGTTCCCACAACTCCCAACCACCAAAATGACTCAAGTCAACACAATTCAATTTAAGACCACAATTCAACCAAAGTTGTCATCACAATTTAGTGCACAATAAAAATTTGAAATGCAGTACTTAAAATATTCATTGATAAATCACAATTTGAATATTTCATAATCACATTTCACAAATTATCAAAACTCATTGTAGCACAATTTTGATCAAATAATTTAATAAGCACAGTGTTGCCAATTCATATACAAATTAAGCCATGACACAAAATTTCTGATCAATGCCGCGTTGTGCACCACGATAAAGCAATCTATAACCCCACTAATTAAAATCAATGAGGGAGGTGGCTAGCTAGCTAATGATTACTCATCCGATCTACAACCTCAACTGGTAAGCCAGAGAGGGAGGAAAATAAATGATCTCAATCCCATAAATGGAGGAGGAATAATGTGATACTGTCATGCTAAGTGTGAATCCAGAATCAATTTAAAATAATTATTTTCAATAATTTATGAGAGATCCTAAACAATTTCCTAAATCATTTTTGCAGTCACAAAGTAGCAACACAATTCATAAATAACAGTGATTTCATAAAGCATAGCGATTCAAATTTTCAATTGGAAACCAATTACATAGATTTATTGTGCACAAACCTGACGTGAGTCGCCTCTAGGCCTTGACTCAGTCCCTTAGACCTTCCGGGTCTTTTTCAGCTGACACATGAAATTTATAATGTCTCAGTATCTTTGCCTCACAATAATTCCAATAATTAATTCATATATGTTCAATTCTAGCCCCAATATATTTAAACTTATATTCTTGAAAATTTTCATGTTAAGGTTACTATTCAAGTCAAAATATTGACTTTCTTATGCTTAAAAGGTATGGAAAATCCAATTTTACCCACATACTACATTTTGATTACCTAACTTGTTGGTTTTGGTTGTTTTCTCAAAACTTAAGTCTTTTAGGCAAACTTTCAAATTTTCAATTTTGGTGACCTATTTAGCACTATTCCATTGGTCATATTGCTGTTAAAATTTGGCCAAGTTTTCTTCATAGAAATTGTTCCTTATTGTCTTAACTTTATTTTCCTTTTTGAATCACTCCATTTGCAGTTTTGCAGCTCAAGTTATAGCCATTTTAACATAGCTGCCGGATTGGCCTAACCCAGATTTTCTGGGCACCAAAACTGGTTCTAGCAGTTTTAGGTCACTAATTTTTGGGTGGCTAAATGACTTGGTTAAGGGAAAAATTTGGGCTTGTGTTCTTCATCAAAGTTGTAGGTCTATATCTCAGCTTTTTATTGGTAAACTTTTAGGTCATTTGGACCTGCCTAGCCCAAGTTATGGCCAATTGGTCATTTTTGTACAAGGCAGAACACTCAATTCCAGATTTGGCCAATTTGTTCACTATGCTATGGTCACTTTTTCGGCATGATTTCTGAATAAAAAATGTGCCATTTTGTGTCTAGTTTCATTCCCAATTGGCCTCACACCAATTGGGTTGGTAAATTTTCAGTTTTAATCTCTGAAAGGGACTTTGGTCCTGCTGCCTACAGAATGTCCATAACCAATCTGAATTTCCATTTGATTCCAACACTTCCAACATACCACAATTGGTCATACATGACCATTTTTTAGCTCAAACAAGGTCAAACACACCATTTGACCAATTCTCAAAATTTTATCTCCCAAAACCCTAAGTCTAAAACCCTAACTCACTAATTTTGTTACATTTTACTAAATCAAAACATATAAACATACTTTCTTAACTCATTCAAGCTTTCTAACATGTTTAATTGAATCAAACTCATGCAAATCATTCTCCTATATAGGTTGGCCGAAATTCACATATAATCTTCCAACAATTGTTTTCTTTTTCATTTTTCATAATTTCTAATTTTATTCAACTATAAACACAATAATTAAACTATAAATACAAAGTTTAGCTTACTAACCTTGGTATAGCTTTTCAATCTTCAATTCCTTCAACTTTTTCTTCTTTCTTTCTCCTTTAATCTTCTTTCCAAGGTTTGCTTATAATTTTTCTTTAAGAAAATTAAAGGATTTATAGTGAAACTTGGTGTTTAGAAAGCTTAAGAATAAGCTTTCATGGAGGAATTTTGAGAGAGAGACAAGAGAGAGAGAGAGAGACGGCAAGAATGGAAGAAGAAGACTAAAATGATTTTCTTTTTTTTTTCATTTGTGTATATTTATTCATAATTTGACTTGGTCAATTTAAGTAATTAAATTAAAATGAATTATGAAGTCATGCATGATGTCATCTATGTGATGTCATTAATCTAATTTCCTTTTCTTTTCTTATTCTTTTATTTTTCCTATACTTCTTTAATTTAATTTCTGATTCTGAAATTTTCTTTTCTCCGATTTTATTTGACAGTTAGGTCAAGAGTCAGCTCTAGGGGTCAATTGACTAAATTGCCCCTCGCTGGTCGACCCGGTTTGCAAATAATTCAATATTTCTTCTGGATCCCTGACCTAATTATTTGACCGGCTTAACAATTCTTTTTTATGGTTTTCTCTTTTCCACTGTGTTCATAATAGTCCTAAGGATCGAGGCATCACATTTTACAGTTCGAAATTTGAGTTTAAATTGATCTCGCAGTCATTCCCGAGAAGGTCACCCATCCTTGTGACTCTCGGCTCATTTAACTTCTCGTGTTCTATTTTTCTTATTTATACTTAAGTAATTGATAATTACTAATTATTTGTGTTTAGGGCTTATCTAGTTGTCTTAGACGTGGTTCTAATCCCCTTAATTATCCGGACTGAACCGGTCACCGGAATAGTGAAATATACCAGGCTATGCAAATAGGGGTGTTACAATTCTTCCCCTCTTAAAATAAATTTCGTCTCGAAATTTTACTTGGTATCAATTTCTGAACAGCTGTGGGTGCTGTCTCCTCATATCTTCCTCTCGTTCCCAAGTAATCTCCTGGCCCGAATGATGGTTCCACAACACTTTTACCAACGGTATCTGCTTGTTTCGTAGCTGCTTCACCTCATAAGCCAGAATCTCTATTGGTTCTTCTTCATATGTGAGGTCTGGATTCACTTCAATTTCTTTTACTGATAGTACATGAGATGGGTCTAATCGATACCTCCTCAACATGGACACATGGAAGATGTTATGTATCTTCTCTAAATTGAGAGGTAGTGCCAAACGATATGCCAAAGGACCTACTCTTTCTAGAACCTCATATGGCCCAATGAAATGAGGACTTATTTTCCCCTTTCTGCCGAATCTCATAATTTTCTTCCAAGGGGAAACCTTAAGGAATACTTTGACAACCACTACATACTCAATATCTCTTCTCTTCAAATCAATATAGGACTTCTGACAGTCTGATGCAGTCTTAAGTTGATCTCTGATCACCCTGATCTTCTCTTTGGTCTGCTGAACAATTTCGGGCCCAATCATTTTCCTTTCACCTACATCATCCCAACACAGGGGAGTTCTGCATTTTCTGCCATACAAAGCTTCATATGGAGGCATCCCAATACTTAATTGGTAGCTGTTGTTGTAAGCAAACTCAATCAAAGGCAAGTGTGTGTCCCAGCTGCCTTCAAATTCAATCACACAAGCCCGTAGCATGTCCTCCAAGATCTGAATTATCCTCCCAGACTGGCAATCTGTCTGTGAGTGGAATGTTGTACTAAAGTTCAATATAGTTCCTAGGACTCTCTGAAGACTACCCTAGAATCTAGAAGTGAACCTAGGATCTCTATCTGACACAATCGATACTGGCACTCCATGCAGTCTTACTATCCCATCAATGTACAACTTGGCCAATCTTTCTAAACTGTAGTGCATCTGGACTGGCAAAAAATGAGCAGACTGGGTCAGTCTGTCAATAATGACCCATACTGCATCATGGCTCTTCTGTGTCCTCGGAAGTCCCATCACAAAATCCATCGTTATTCATTCCTATTTCCATTCCGGTACTGGTAGTGGATGTAATAACCCAGCCGATACTTGGTGCTCTGCCTTTACTTGCTGGCAAGTTAGGCATTTGGAAAGAAATTCTGCCACATCTCTTTTCATACCCATCCACCAGTAATGCTCCTTTAGCCTTCTATATATTTTTGTGCCACTAGGGTGCATGGAAAAAGGAGACTCATGTGCTTCCTTCAAAATGATCTTCCTTAAATCAACATCATTAGGAACACACATTTTACCCTGGTGTAGTAGTAGACCGTCATCTCTTATTGAGAATTCTGGTTTCTTGCCCTGTCTGACTTCATCCAACAGCTTCTGATACCTTTCATCATTCTGAGCAGCCATTCTGATATGATCAATCAACACTGGCTGTACATGCCATGCAACTGCTGTCTGCCCCTCATCATTAATCTCTAGGCTGGCATGTAATGATCTCAACTCATGTACCATAGACAAAGGAGTAACCCGTGGACTTGCCATAGTCTTACGACTTAAGGCGTCAGCCACAACATTAGCTTTCCCTGGCTGATAGTCTATCAGATAATCATAGTCTTTTATCAACTCTAACCATCTCCTCTGTCTCAAATTCAACTCTTTCTGGGTGGCCAAATACTTCAAACTCTTATGATCGATATAGGATGAAGCACTTCTCCCCATACAAATAGTGTCTCCAGATCTTAAGAGCAAACACTATAGCTGCAAGCTCTAAGTCATGTGTTGGATAATTCCTCTCATGCAGTTTTAGCCTGCATGATGTGTAACACCCCTAAGTTCGGTAGTGCGTTCTGCTGTTCCGGTGACCAGTGCTGTCCGGACAGCTAGGATGCCTAGAACTACACCTTGATATGAGTGAGGAGACATAAAATAATGAAATACAAGAAAAGAAAATGCAAGAAAAACAAAGGAAAAATCATAGCAAAAAAATGTAACCAAGTTAAGCGAGCCGGGAACCCTAGCGATGGGTGACCGCACCGGGAAGTCACGGCGTGGACCGTTGACTAGCCCTGGACTGCGGGAAACCCTGGAAAACATTTTTAGGACTTAAATAGACCCTTGTTGAAGAATAAATATCATTAGAAAGATCAAAGAAAAATTAAATAATTAGTACAAAGAAAAGTGAGAAATCGAAAAACAGACAAAATACGGTGTTACCGAAAAATCGGGAACGTAACCCGAACAGGGGCATTATGGTCATTTGACATCCCAAATTGTCTTTTGACCTAAATGTCCATTAAAAATAAATAATATTACACTTAGAAAATGAAATGAAAAATTAAATTGGTTGTACCTTAAATAAATAGTGGAAAATCATGGGTTAATGTGGGATTAAGTGAAAGTTTAACTTATAAAATGATTTAATTTTTTAGTGGACCACTAAGGGAATTAATTAAACACATAGTGGGACATGTGTACACTTAATATGCAGCTGAAACTCCATCTTCTCCACATGAATTCAACATTGCCGTGAATGAGGTGAGAGGAAACTCCATAGCCATTTTTCATGCAAGCTTTCTTAACTCTCCATTTCAACTCCAATCCTTTAAGTTCCTTCACAAAAAATGGTCTACACATCACAAGGAAGATATTGATACCAATTTTGAGAAGTTTGGTGAAGGTTTAGCAAGTTACAATTAAAGGTAAGTTTGCATTTTTGAGGATTTTCTTGTTAAACTTTATGTTTATGTTATGGGTGTTAGTTTTGTGAAGGAAATTTTGAAGTTTAAATAGTTATTAAGATAGCCAATTTTGGACAGCCATGGGGTCACACATTTGATGATTTATTATGCATATAATTGATGAGAAATAATGTTGATCATGGTAAATTAATATCCTAATGAATTGTTTCACATATACATGGTGATTTTGGCACTTGGATGAGAATTAATGGATTGTAGGGCAATGTGGTGTTGAAGGACAATTTCGGCAGCCTTGGGGACACTTGAATAAATGTGTATATTCATGGGAGTGTTGGCAGAATTGTGGCATTAAGGAATGAAGGATATGTGTATGAAATTATTGTGTAAAGTGTATGTGAGAATTAGTGGTGTTTAGGTGTGTATGTAATGGTATTGAGATATTGTAAATGTGAATTATATTTGGTGTGTTGAGGGTAATGGTAATCTGCCCAAAATAATGTCAATGTAAAGTAGATTATACTATGGTTAATGTACCAAAATAGATTGGTAGGGAAGTAAACAAATTGCAAAGTAAATGTGTGTAGTTGATGTGTGTTAAGCAAAGTAATCAAGGGCAGTGTACATTTTAGCCTATAACCTTAAATGTGTAACCTCAATTGGTATGAGACCAATTTGAGGTGAAACTAGGCACAAAATGTGCCGACTTTCATTGAGAAACCATACCAAAATTCGGCTTGCAAGGTGACCTAAGAAAATGACCAATTCGGATTAGGTACACTTGAGACCTAAAAACTGACCATTTGGGCAGCAGTGAGTATTTAGGCCATAACTCACTCAAAACAGGTCCAATTGACCTAAAATTTTAACCATTGATAGTTAAGACCCATACCTACAAGTCTTATGATGACACCAAAACCCAGAAATGACCAGAAGCAAGTCAAACAACTTGCACAAGTTCGGGTCCAAAAACTGGCCGAACCAGAATTGACCAATTTGACCTAAAAATGACCTAATTTGATACCATTTGACTAGCAATAGTATAATGACCATAACTTGGTCTACTTAACTCGGATTGACCTGAAATTTTGCCCTGCGTGCAATAAGACCTAGATCTACAAGTTTGTAGTTTCGACTGAGACCCGAAAACCGAGGGAACTAGATCGTCCGGTTAGGTCAAACCAGTGTTCCGGAATCTAGCAATTTGCATTAAAATGCACTAAATAAGGAAATGACTTTGGTAAAACGTACCAAACCTAAAACCCTATCGAATGTGACATATTAACGACACTAAAACCTAATTTACCTAAAACGCAATGAGGGTCGGTATATTAGGTGATTAAGTGAATAACTGAGTTCAGTGCATTATTTACCAAACACCATCGATAGAGACAGTTTAATTTAGTACTGAAACACTTCAAATTGTGTTTCTCAGTTAACAAGGACTCAGCAAAAGGGAAGGAAACACTGAGTCCAGATCAGGGAGACAGTCATCAGAGGTTTGTGCACAACTAGTTTTTAACTGATTTTGTTTTGAATATTTTATATGATTAAATGACATATTTTCCTTATGTATTATGTTTAACAAGCATTGGATTTAATTCAATGATTATTGAAATTGTTATAGTATGTATGAATTTAGCTTTGTGAAATGGTATTTCCACAATTATTAAGTATTGTTATGGATTGAATAAATTATGTTTTGGAAAATTGTGATATAACATGTTTTGAATTGTGATGGTAATTTTCATGGAAAAATGTAAATTATGATTTGAATTGTGATGAGCATAAAAAAATTATTGGATATTGGAATTGAATTTGAATCGAATTATATTGTGATTTATGCTCACTAAAAGGATTGTGATATTGTTTTATATCTCACTATAGATGCTTGACTAGGTTATTACCCGTCTCTCTCATTTGTTGAGAAGACAATGGAGTTAGTTGTGTTTTGATTACCATGGTACGTGCACAGGCTTAGATTTTCCTCTGATTTGAGGTTAGATCTAAGTTTATGTTATCGTTATGGCCTTTGCGGAAGATTCATTATTGTGATGGTACTGTGCACGATGATTCGACCTCCCCGACCATAGGGAGTTAGAATCTGATTCGACCTCCCCGACCATAGGGAGTTAGAATCACATCGAATATGGCCCTTTCGGATTAGTCTTGCATATTAGTGAGATAAAGATTGATTTTTGAGATATAGTATGATTTTTGAGATACAGTATGATTTTTGAGATACATAATGATTTTTGAGATACAGAATGGCTTTTGAATGGTAAGGAATGGTGATTTCAATTATAGTTTATGTATAATTGATTTTGTTGGAATTACTTAACTGGATAGTCATGATTTGATAAATTGAATTTTGTGCTCCAAGTCATTTATACAAATGATTTACATTATTGGCAATGAGTATTTTGAGTTGTGAAATTTGATCAGTATTCAGATTCTTAAATTATTTACTGTAAAATTTGTCAATGTATATTGTACTATGTTTTAAATTATAGTTGTGCACCACTGAGTTCACCACTCAGCGATAGCTTTGTATGCTGTCGCAGGTAAGAAGAGTATAGACGATAAGTAAATTTCGTTGAAGATATATTCGGATAAGCTCGGGTATATCATAGGTATACCCATGTACATAGGTTTTGATGTAAGCATGTAATAATATGTATGTAAATTATTTGAGCAGTTGTATATAAAACTCTTGTAAAATATTTTGGTATGTAATCAAATGTAAATTATTGTAAATGTAAATTTGGAATTTCAATTATCTGAATAGTTTGTAATATAAATTTTGAGTCTTGAAATGAATGAGATATTTCTTTATGATGGGATTAGTTCGAAAATGAATTGATTGTGTATTGAGAATTGAATTGTGAATTGAATTGAAGTTACTGAAGTTGTATTTGAGAAAACATATTGGGAGCATTTTTCTTTTGCAGGATTGAAGAACTGTTTTCTCAAAATACAGCCGGCACTTTGCCGAAATTTTGAAAAAAATTTTATAACACCAGATTTTAATCGATGATTTAAATTGCACGAAATTGTTTTAAAATCCCTTGTAGTATATCTAATGGGTTATCGGTAGGCGAAGTACGGTAATTCATTAGGTGTACTACGGGATCATGTTACATCTTACAGAGGAGTAGGGTGTGACATGATGCATAGGCAATGACATTTCGATCTTGCATCAATACATAGCCTAACCCATTGTGAGAAGCATCACTATAAACTGTATATTCTTTACCTGGTGTAGGTAAAGTCAAGACTGGAGCCTCAGTCAAACACCTCTTCAATTCATCAAAACTCTGCTGGCATTTATTCGTCCACTGAAATTTCACATTTTTCCTAAGAAGCTTGGTCAATGGAGATGCCAACATAGAAAACCCTTTCACAAAACGGCGGTAATATCCAGCTAACCCCAGAAAACTGTGAATCTCAGTGGTATTTTTGGGTGGTTTCCAATTAAGGATAGCTTTCATCTTGCTAGGATCTACCTTAATACCTTCTACTGATACTATGTGCCCCAAAAAGGATATCTCCTTCAGCCAAAATTCACATTTCGACAATTTGGCGTATAGCTGTTTCTCCCTCAAAGTTTGCAGTACAATCCGCAGATGTCTATCATGCTCTTCTGCACTCCTTGAATAAACCAATATATCATCTATAAACACAACTACAAACTGATCGAGGTATGGTCTGAAGATAGTGTTCATCAGATCAATAAAAGCAGCTAGAGCATTAGTTAACCCGAATGGCATAACCAAGAACTCATAATGGTCATAGCAGGTTCTAAAGGCAGTTTTAGGAATACTCTACTATTGTACTTTCAGCTGATAATAACCTGATCTCATGTCAATTTTAGAGAACACAGCTGCACCCCTCAACTGATCAAACAACTCATCAATGGGGAGCAATGGATATCTATTCTTTATTGTCACCTTATTCAATTGCTGGTAGTCAATACATAAACGGAGAGTGCCATCCATCTTCTTTACAAACAACACTGGCGCTACCCAAGGTGACACACTAGGGCGAATGAAGCCCTCGTCAAGCAGCTCTTGCAACTGCACTTTTAATTCTTTCAGTTCTGCAGGTGCCATTCTATATGGTGTTATGGAAATTGTGTCCACACCAGGCATAACATCAATCTCAAACTGCACCTCTCTTTTTGGAGGTAATCCTAGCAATTCATCAGAAAACACATCCGGAAAGTCACATACTGTGGGGATATCCCTCAATGCTGGACTACCCACTTGGGTGTCTATCACATGTGCCAAGTATGCCTCACACTCCTTCCTAATCATTTTTCTGGCCAGTGCAGCTGAAATGATGTTTGATGGCAATAACTGCCTCTCCCCATGTATTATTATATCACCATACTTGTAACACCCCTATTTGCATAGCCTGGTATATTTCACTATTCCGGTGAACGGTGTCAGTCAAGATAATTAAGGAGATTATAACAACATCTAAGATAACTAGATAAACCATAAACACAAATAATTAGTAATTATCAATTAGTTAAGTATAAATAAGAAAAACAGAACATAAGAAGTTAAATGAGCCGAGAGTCACAGCGATGGGTGACCTTCTCGGGAACGACTGCGAAGTCGATTTAAACTCAAATTTCGAACTGTAAAATGTGACGCCGCGGTCCTTAGGACCATTATGAGCACAGTGGAAAAGAGAAAATCACTAAAAAGAATTGTTAAGTCAGTCAAATAATTAGGTTAGGGAGCCGGAAGAAATATTGAATTATTTGTAAACCGGGTTGAACCGGCGAGGGGCAATTTGGTTAATTGACCCCGAGAGCTGACTCCTGACCTAACTATCAAATAAAATCGGAGAAAAGAAAATTTCGGGATCAAAAATTAAATTAAAGAACTAATGGAACAAAAAAAGAAAATGAAAAAGGTGAAAAGAGATGACATCATGCATGATGCTATAATTATTATAATTAAAATTTATTTAATTTAAATTTGTGGTCTTACTAACTCATAAAATAAAAGAAAACGCAAAAAAAAAAGGGGACTTCATGTTCCATTGCCGCCTCTCTCTCTCCCAAGTTCTCTCTCACAAAATTTCCTCCATGAAAGCTTATTTTTAAGCTTTCTAAACATTAAATTCCACCATAAATCCTTTAATTTTCTTGAAGAAAAATTATAAGCAAATCTTAAAAAGAAGGTTAAAGGAGAAAGAAAGAAGAAAAAGTTCAGGGAATTGAAGATTGAAAAGCTCCATATGAGGTAAATGTCTCTACTAACTTAAATTGATTTATGCTTATAGAATTAACATTGAACAAGTGAAAATAACTTAAAAATTGTGTAAAATCAAATAGAAAACAATTATTGGTGGACTAGAGGAAAATTTGGTCAACTAGGGTTTTGATATATATATGCATGAATTTGGTGGATTTAAAAGTGTATGTGAGCCTAATTGTGTTGAATGATTATGATTAAATGCCTTGAATTAGTTAAATGCAATGAATTGGTGAACTAGGGTTTTGGACCTAGGGTTTGGGAGACAAAATGGAAGAAATGGTGAAATGATGTGTTTAACCAAGTTTGAGGTGAGAAATGGTCATTTGTGACCAAATGAAGTGTGTTGGAAGTGTTGGAATTTAGTTTAAATTCGAATTCAATGTGGTAATGCTGCAGGCAGTAGGACCAAGGTCCCTTTGAGGGACCAAAATTGAAAATTTACAAGTCCAATTGGTATGAGACCAATTGGGCATGAAAATATACACAAAATGACACATTTTTCATTTGGGAAGCAAGCCCAAAAAAGTGACCAAAACCTAGTGAACAAATTTACTAAATCCGAAAATTCTCAGTCTGACCTGTACAAACTGACCAAATGAACAGTATCTGTTCATGTATCTGTTCATTTGGCCATAACTTGAGCTAGGCAGGTCTAAATGACCTGAAATTTTACCAGTGGATAGCTGAGATATAGACCTAAAACTTTTATGAGGAACACAAATCCAAATTATGCCATTAACCAAGTTATTTGGCTACCCAAAGTTGGTGACCTAAAACTGCCAGAACTAGAATTTGCCCAGAAATCTAGGTTAAGTCCAATCCGGTAGCCATGGTTCAAATGGCTATAACTTGAGCTACAAAACTCCAATTGGAGTGATTCAAAAAGAAGAATAAACTCATGACAATAGGGAACATTTTCTATGAAGAAAGTTTTAACAAATTCTAACAGAAAAATGACCAATGGAACAGTGCAACTTAAGACACCAAAACTGAAAATTTGCAAATTTGCCTAAAAGACTTAGAATTTGAGAAAATAACCAAAACCAACAAATTTAGTGACTAAAATGTGGTATGTGGGTAAAGTTGGAATTCCCATACCTATTAAGCCTTAGAAAGTCAACAAATTGACTTGAATAATATCGTGAATAGTAACCTCGAAATACAAATTTTAAAGAACGCCAAGTTTAGCATATTAAAACTAGGTATAAGTTAATTTGAATTTATTTTTGGATTTATAATGAGTTATGATACTGAGACACTATGAAACTATGTGTTTCAGCTGAAAAGAACATCGGGAAAGAACCCGAGGAATCGAGTCAAGGCCAAGAGGCGACTCACTTAAGGTTTGTGCACAACTAACTCTTTTGTTATTTTTCAATTCCAAATTAATTTGAAATAAATTTATTGTATAATTTATGATTTTTGTTGTGTTGAGAATTTTAACGTATTGAATGAAATTGTATAATTTGAATATAAATTTTCTTATCCGTTTAAGGATTTATTGCATTGTTTTAAGGATTGTAAATTTTAAAGTTTGATATATTGCTAACCTTGAGCATGAATTTATGATGATTAAATATGTTGATGATTTGTAAACACTTTGTAAATAGAAATTTTTTCGAATATGATTTGAAACCACAGTTGACATGGCAAAATTTGTTATGAATTCTCATTAGCTTTTCTAGTGAGATATCTCCTCCACTAGATGGGGTGAGTTTCTTCCTCTCTGGCTTGCCAATTGGGGAAGAGTTTGAATGAGTACTCATATATACTAGCTAGCCTTTGTTCCTCCCTTTTAGCCTCGGTTATTGGGAGAGTGTGAAATGTCGTGGTGTACAACACGGCATCTATTTGAATTTTGGGTCATGGGTTCAACTGTGTGAATTGTTGGCAACGCCCTTTAAATTATGCATAGTTTGATAAATTATGGTTGAAATAAATAATTTGTTAGTGATTCAAAATATTTTTGTATTGTTTCGGGATTTAAAAGAAATATAGATAAATAGTTACTATTTAATCAAAATGTTATTCAAATGAATAATTTGCATGAATAAAAATATTGATTTCTGAATGTTATGAATTTTGAAGAATTTAGAAATTTTAAATGTTTATTTGTTACGAATTGTCAAGCATAACTTGTATTAAGATTTAAATTATTAGTTTGTGCACCACTGAGTTCACCACTCAGCGATAGCTTTGTATGCTTTCGCAAGTAAAAGAAAATATAAAGCAGCTGAGCAAGATTACTAAAAGGCATAGTGAGACTATTTTCGGGTATATCATAGGTATACCCTTGTACTTTAGATTTTGATGTAATTCTGTAATTATATATATAAAATTTCCTTTGAGCAGTTGTACCAACACTTTTGTAATATATATATTTCAACTGTAATCAAATACAAATTATTGTAATATTATCTTGAGATTTTATATACTTATAAAGTTTTGCACTATTAAATTTTAATGCTCCCATGAATGTGAAAATTAATTTGTTTACCTCAATGAGATGTTTTAATATTTGATTTAATTTACACTGTGTATTGAGTGATTTATGCGGATTTGTGAAATGAGATTGAATAATGGAGTTGGGATTGAGAAATATATTGGGAGTGTCTTTATTTTCAGGTTTTAAAGAACTGTTTTCTCAAAATATAGACGGCACTCTGCTGAAATTTTTGTAAAAATTGCGGAGATTTTAAATATCTAAGAATTTAATTTATGTTTGGACTTTAAATAAAGGTTTTTAAAATCTGAAAAAAAATTTTACCCACCAATTTAAAAATAAACGAAAATTGTTTTAAAATCTCTTGTAGTATATTTAATGGGTTGCCGGTGGGCAAAGTACGATAATTCATTAGGTGTACTACGGGAGCATGTTACATCTTACGAGGAGTAGGGTGTGACAATACTGAGGGAGGCCAAAAGTGACTGTCTTCAGTCTACAGTCAATTATTGCATGATGCCTGGCTAACCAATCCATGCCCAATATAATATCATAATCTCTGAAGGGCATTTTAATCAAATCTGATAGAAAAACATGTCCTTGGATCACCAAAAGATAGTCTCTATAGATTCTATTGACCCTAACCTCCTGACCTAATGGACTAGTTACTAGCACATCATAGTCCATTTATACACACTGGATAGCAGTAGAACACATCACACTAGCACTGACATATGAATGTGTGGAGCCAGGATCAAACAACACATATGCATCTTGGTCAAGGATAGAGAAAATACCAGCTACTACATCTGATGTTTTAGCCTCCTCTCTCTGTTTCATGGTATAGACTCTAGTTGGCGCACCACTTGGTTCTGGCTGGTTAACAGTACTCTGACTTCCATGAGTGCTACTAGGATCCCTACCTCTGCTCTACCTCAACCAGCTGGCTGTGACCCTCTAGGTGCAGAGACTTAGGTTGATCCCTCAGATGTAGCAGAAGGTCCAGATCGGCGTGGACTAGTACAATCCTTAGCAAAATGTCTTCTCCCTCCACAATTAAAACATGCGCCGGTGGCCTTGAAACACACCCCACCGTGTGTTCTACCACAAGTCTTACACTGCCGGACTAATAAAGCTCCTCGAGATACCTGCTAGGTCTGCTGACCAGACCAGGGTGGTCTTTGGCCAGAGTATCTGCCTCTGCCAGATCTGCGAGAGCTGGATCCCCCAAACTGTTTCCTCTTCTTAAAACCACTCTCAGTAGCCTGACCCGTAGCCTTTTCAGTCTTTTCTTTCTCTTGAGTGCCTTTCTTCACTATCCCTTCTGATTATATCTTTTCCAGTTCCAGGGCTTGTGAAATCAGCTCAGAAAAATTCTGGTGTGTGAATCCCACAACTTGCATTCTTAAGTTAGGCCTCAATCCAGCCTCAAACCTCTTGCATCTGTCTCTGGGGGTGGAGACTAAGCTTCCAGCATAGTGACTTAGCCTTGAAAAGTCCCACTCATACTCTGCTACTGTTCTGTCCCCTTGCTTCAAGTTTAAGAATTCTTGCAATTTCATATCTACATAAGCATCGGGAACCTATTTCTGCCTGAATTCCCTCAGGAAGTCTGTCCATATCAGCACAAGTGGCTTAACCAGGCTGTGGGGGATGGTCTTCCACCATTCATATGCATCCCCTTGCAATAGAGAAACATAGTACTTGAACTTCAGCTCTTCTACACACTGCAGTTTTCTGAAAACCTGTTCCATTCTCTCTAACCACTATTATGCCTCCAGTGGATCCATAGTGCCCTTAAACTTGGTGGCCCCAAATTTCATTAATTTTTCATATTGCCAAGCCGAGGGCTGTGGTTATGCTGCAGGTGCTTGCATCTGAGCTTGAGGTGGCACATTTCCCGCCATTTGTTGGAAAAATGCAGCCATCTGTTGTGCAAACTGAGCAGGAAACTGCGGTGCTAGAGTAGGAGCTGGAGTGGCTGACCCACTCACGTTCTGGAGTGCTGGGGCTTCCCCTTGGACCTCAGCCTCAATAGATTGCTCCACAGAATGATCTCCCTCTTCCATTCCGTTTCTCAAAAATTTCTACTTCCTGAGATCAAACACAAGGAGGTTGACCTCCGTTAGTGCATATTCATGATGTAAATATGTCATATGTATCAATTAAAGACACTTGAGTAGTTGTACTTATCAAGAAATATTCACATACATAGTCAAAATTCATTGCAAAACCATGCTCTGATACCACTAAAACATGTTACACCTTACCCCTCTGTAAGGCATAACATGATCCCATAGAATACCTAATGAACTATTGAACTTCACCTACCGATAACTCATTAAGTACCCTACGAGGGATTTTAAAACCATTTTCTTACTTTTTGGAAGTGGTGAGCATTTTGGTAGGAATTAAAAACATTTAATTGGAGTTTCAAAACTAGTAAAAATTTTTGTCCATTTTTATTTGTCCGCATATTTTGAAAAAATTTTGGCAGAGTGTCGTTTGTATTTTGAGAAAACAGTTCTTTAAAAACCTGTAAAAACACTTCTAATAATTGTTCGCACAACTTCCAACCACCAAAATGACTCAAGTCAACACAATTCAATTTAAGTCCATAATTCAACCAAAGTTGTCATCTCAAAATACTTCATAAATTCATTCACATTGCATATAATACTTAATTTATAAATACAGATCTTAATTTACAAAAAGAAAATCCAAAATAACATTATTATAATTTACTGTATAACTGCTCAACTTTACATTAATACTTATGACATTACAATATTTACATCAAATAACTACAAGGGTATAAATAAATACCCATAAAAAAAGATCAGTAAAGTCCTTGTCAATTCAGCAGCTTACCCTGCTACTTTTTCCTTGCCCTTATTTGTAACAGCAAAATAAGCTATCACTGAGTATAAAAATACTCAATGGTGCACAATAAAAATTCGAAATGCAATACTTAACATATTCATTGATAAATCACAATTTGAATATTTTATAATCACATTTCACAAATTATCAAAACTCATTATAGCACAATTTTTGTCAAATAATTTAATAAACACAATGTTGCCAATTCATACACAACTTAAGCTATGACACAAAATTTCCGATCAATGCCGCGTTGTACACCATGATAAAGCAATCTATAACCCCACTAATTGAAATCAATGAGGGAGGTGGCTAGCTAGCTAATGAGTACTCATCCAATCTGCAACCTCAACTGGTAATCCAGAGAGGGAGGAAAATAAACGATCTCAATCCCATAAATGGAGGAGGAATAATGTGATACTGTCATGCTAAGTGTGAATCAAAAATCAATTTAAAATAATTATTTTCAATAATTTATGAGAGATCCCAAACAATTTCCAAAGTCATTTTTGCACTCACAAAGTAACAACACAATTCATAAATAACACAGTGATTTCATAAAGCATAGCAATTTAAATTTTCAATTGGAAACCAATCACATAGATTTATTGTGCACAAACTTGACGTGAGTAGCCTCTAGGCCTTGACTCAGTGCCTTAGACCTTTTGGTTCTTTTTCAACTGAAACATGAAATTTATAGTGTCTTAGTATCTTTGCCTCACAATAATTTCAATAATTAATTCATATATGTTCAATTCTAGCCCCAATATGTATAAACTTATATTCTTGAAAATTTTCATGTTGAGGTTACTATTAAAGTCAAAATATTGACTTTCTTATGCTTAAAAGGTATGGGAAATCCAATTATACCCACATACCACATTTTGATTACATAACTTGTTGGTTTTGGTTGTTTTCTCAAAACTTAAGTCTTTTAGGCAAACTTTCAAATTTTCAGTTTTGGTGACCTATTTTGTACTGTTCCATTGGTCATGTTGCTGCTAGAATTTGGCCAAGTTTTCTTCATAGAAATTGTTCCTTATTATCTTAACTTTATTCCCGTTTTTGAATCACTCCATTTTGAGTTTTGTAGCTCAAGTTATAGCCATTTGAACATGGCTGCAGGATTGGCCTAACCCATATTTTCTTGGCACCAAAACTGGTTATGGCAGTTTTAGATCATTAATTTTGGGTGGCTAAATGACTTAGTTAGGAGCATAATTTGTGGCTTGTGTTATTCGTAAAAATTGTAGGTCTATATCTTAGATTTTTACTGGTAAAATTTCAGGACATTTAGACTTACCTAGCCCAAGTTATGACTAAATGAACAAACACTGTTCATTTGGTCATTTTTGAACAGGGAAGAACACTCAATTCCGGATTTGGCCAATTTGTTCACTATGCTATAGTCACTTTTTGGGCATGATTCCTGAACAAAAAATGTGTCACTTTGTGTCTAGTTTCATTCCTAATTGGTCTCACACCAATTGGGTTGGTAAATTTTCAATTTTGGTCCCTGAAAAGGACCTTGGTCCTATTGCCTGCAGAATGTCCATAACCAATCCGAATTTCCATTTGATTCCAACACTTCCAACATACCACAATTAGTCATGCATGACCAATTTTCAGCTTAAACAAGGTCAAACACACCATTTGACCAATTCTCAAAACTTTGTCTCTGTCGCAAGGGGTTTTGTGGTGGCCTGGACGAACACTCACCGAAGTGGGAAAGAGTGAGGAGTCGCCACTTTAATTTTGAGAGAAATTAAAGAAAACCATTTGCGAAAACAAATTAAAATGAAGCCACTTCAAAAACAGAGATTCTAGGTTTGGGGTACGTAAACGGGTGGGGAAGGTGTTAGGCACCCACCTCGTCCCTCAATGAGGGTAAGCATATTTAACTTCACGTCCTTTATAAACTAGAATTGATAGTTAGGAGGTTCGAATAGAGATGTTAATCCTCGTGGTAAAAAGGAATATTGGATTTTTCACCAATTCAGGTTGCCCAGATACATAAATAAATGAGTCGACCCTTAGTGAGTTACTGTTGCATATTAGTTTTGTTTAAGGGGCCATTTTGTATATTTGTTAGAATTCAATTTGAGAATCGGATAAGAACTCTCCTCCGATCTCTTTTCGATTAAAATTAGAATTTTGGATTGAGAATCAGATAAGAACTCTCCTCTGATCTCTTTTAAGTATTTATTAGAGTTTTGGATTGAGAATCGGATAAGAACCCTCCTCCGATCTCTTTTAAATATTTGTTAAAAATTTTTAGGTAAGAATCGGATAAGAACTCTCCTCCGATTTCTTTTAAGTATTTATTAGAGTTTTTAAGTGAGAATCGGATAAGAACTCTCCTCCGATCTCTTTTAAATATTTATTAAAATTTTTAAGTGAGAATCAGATAAGAACTCTCCTCTGATCTCTTTAAAATATTTATTAAAATTTTTAGGTGAGAATCGGATAAGAACTCTCCTCCGATCTCTTTAAAATATTTATTAGAATTTTTAGGTGAGAATCGGATAAGAACTCTCCTCCGATCTCTTTAAAATATTTATTAGAATTTTTAGGTGAGAATCGGATAAGAACTCTCCTCCGATCTCTTTAAAATATTTGTTAAAATTTTGGATTGAGAATCGGATAAGAACTCTCCTCCGATCTCTTTTAAATATTTATTAAAATTTTTAAGTGAGAATTGGATAAGAACTCTCCTCCAATCTCTTTTATTTTTAATGGGAGTCAGATGAGGACTTTTCCGACCTATCGAAATTTGATTACAACTACAGATCATAAGAGCGTAAGACTAAGGGTTCTGGCATTCAAAGATACCGGGGATCGGAATAAGACTTCTTTTAACTCCTTGGTACCTCGTGACTGGACAGGGGATACCAAACTAAATTTTACCGACCTCCTAAGTGGTCGCCTAGCGAGTACCATTTGATACCCGATCTGTTCTATTTATCTATCTGAGATTTGGTTTTTATTCCGCCTTATGGCATCTTACTCGATCGTCTTCTGTGTTAGCCTAATGATTCAATTTTACTATTTTCCTGACTTATTATTCAGACCTTTCGTTTTTAAAGAAATGCTTTAGATACAGTTACCTACATTTTATCCAACTAGAACTCTTGCATTTAGAAGTAACGAAGATTGATAAAAGAATGGGCTGATTAATAAAGAAGTAAACTCGGGAATAACCTTCTACGCGTTTTTTAACGCAATATAAACTTGGTGAAAATTACAAACACAGGAATAAAGGAAATACATAAAATTAAAACAAGCACTTGATAAAGCAGTGATATAAGCACTCACCTGTAGGAAGCCGAATCTATTGAACTAACTACGGGATCGCAAAAGGTAATGGGGCTGCTGGCCGATAACCTGAAGACTAAGGTTCGCCTTGAAATGAAGAATACCTTGCTAAAATGCAGTCCGATCAAAATTATAACCGAGTTTGAATGAAGTTGAGCTTGGACAATGGGAATGGAAATAAAGATAACAAAGATAGAAAGTGAGAGTGTCACAGGATAATGAACGAACTGAAAATGGAGAGTTTCAGTATTCAGAAATCCCTTTGCAAGAAAATACTTCAGAAAACTGGTTTCAAAAGTTTTTCTTATGAAAGCTTAAAAATAATAGAGTAACGAGCTAAATTAAGTTTCAGAGTCCTTCCACTATATTCACTATTTTTTCGTCCTCCTTTGAACAGTTTTCATGCAGGTATTTATAGGAACCGGGTGCTCCCCATGAAGGGTTAGGATTTGTTTTGAAGGAGATGGAGGGTTAAGATTTTAAAGGACACGATCTGAGGCTCGGGAATTAAAGAGAATCAGAACGGATGGCTGAGATCCCTTCCGCAATATTTGTCCTTTCTCTCTTCTAATCTGACGGCCCAAAATTTTCTTGTTAAGAGCGATCCAAGGGCTAGGAGTGAAAGGCGCTGGTCTTGTCGTCTTCTTCTTTGATCCAAGGGCTCCGAGTTCGTCCTTACAAGTAAGATCAACAGTGGAGATTAGGATGTACAGCACTGTCATGATATACTCTGGCGCATGTCAGTAATGCGGGCGATTCTGGGGCGTGCGATGGAGATTTCGTCTACAACGCTTTAACTACCTCGGCTCTGATTATAACTACAGCGGTAGGCGTTTTATTCTCTTTGTTTTCTAATCTCTCCTCCTTTTTGGTCTTTCCAACATGATGCTCTTCCGATCTTTCGTGCCAGCCTCCCTTCTTCCGATCTCTGTCACTCCGGTTTTCTCCCTTATCTGGTCCGATTCGGTCAAAGCATTAATTTCCCTCAATTCTCGAGGCACCCGCCTCATTTTCTGCTTAGCAATAAATGCTCGGACCTCCTCTATATATACCTTCAATAGGGAAACCTTCTGCATTTGATTTTCTCCCCTTTTCTCCTCATTTTTCCTTTTCTAGCTGCTCCGGCGACAATCCCGGACATGATGACCGCTTTTGATCTTTTTCCGGTTGCCCTCTTTGTTCCTTGCCTGAAAATTTATGATCCTGGTGAACGAGAAATTATGATAACTTCATTTAATGACCGTGAGAGAACCGGACTAATTTACCGACCCAGATCGAGGACCTCGATCTCATTGATCTCGAATCGTTCGATCGATACAAATGGCGAACTGATTTCGGGCGAGAAGACTACTAATATTCCCCTTAACACCGGTGACTGCTCCTTGGCGTTCATCTGGCTCCTCACCACACTGGGTGTTCCGACAGTGGCTCGGTTTCGAGCGGTAACTTTGATGACAACCTCTCTCATTCTCATGAGAGTCATAGTCCCCCCATCTAAGCTGTACATCTATCCGATGTCAACAGCCGGTCTCCTGGTCAAACACATCTTTTGACTCAGCCACGAGACTAGGCTTTGACATAGGCCTTTTAGATAGGATGTTCCACCGATCTCTAAAGATTGCCCTTATGATGTAATCATACCTTTAATGTAATCCGATCTCTAGAGATCGCCCAAATGATGTAATCAGACCTTCTGGGAATAAAATTTTATTTAGTCAATTATCATTTTTATTATTATTTCATTGGTTATTTTCCGTTCTCTGAAGTATTTACCCTATCGACTCTTAATTTGAATGACCTTATCCGATTCGTAATTCAAAACACTTTAATCTGCCGCTCTATAGTTAACCGATCTCTTTATGGAATCTCCTGAATATTTGTGAGACGTGTCAGAAAAGACTGGCAGATCTTGTTAACCGATGCGCTGCTTGGGACATCATGAGCATTAAATACTGGGACGGGTATAAATAGGGGAAGGGTTAGCCAGTTGCTCCCTTATGTCATTTTTAGCCTCTCGCGAACAACTTCAAAATTCTCTCGTTTTCTCAAGTTCTTTCGACACCGATCAGACTCCGGTAAGAGTTTTGATCTTTCTTTTAGTTTAAATTCTCTATTTCCTTTGAAAATGAGCGGCGCCGAGGGTTAGAGAGCGGCAAGCCCCCCTTCCGTTTAGATCTCATGGTCATCTGATGAAGTGGACGTGGTCAGACCAAGTTTGTGACCTGAACCTCCTAGGGTCTCTGTTCCAGCTCGGGGGCAAGCAGCACCATCAAGGCATATACCTTCTTCAGGGAGGGAAAATCTTCCCATGGACGAGCTGCCATCAATTCTTCAAGAAACCGACCTACAATCGTTCAGCCAAGAATACAACATTCATCCTGATTCATTCGAACTCATCTGGTGTCAAGGCGATCTCCGAGCCGATCACTTCTTCGAAGTGAACGACATGATTATAGTATACGAAGAGCAACTAAAATCCGGGTTGCAGTTCCCTCTTAATGACTTCTTTAAGGAAGTCTTAAAATTTCACCAAGTGTACATAGCCTAAGTCCACCCGAACACGTGGCGGATCCTAGTAGCCTTCAGAGGCCTCTGCCGAGCTAAGGGATTGTGTCCTACAGCAAAGGTATTCGCCGAACTACATAGATTAACTTGTCGAAAGGACGACGAGTATTGGTTCTTCCAGGTAAGGCCGCATTGCGAGCTTTTCACCGATCAGCCCTCCTCCATGAAGAATTGGAAGAATCGCTTCTTCATTCTAAGGAGCAAAATTCCGAGCGGCTTTGAGGGTTTCCCTCGTAACTGGCTACACCAAGGCCCGTTAATTCCGAAGCGCCTCACCTTGAATAGGGAAGAAGGCCTGATGGTGATGGAGCTGAAAGATCAAGCGGGGAGAGAGAAGTTCTCTTGTTTGGATGCAGTGACTGTCGAACTACATCACTGGACAATGGAGTTGATCACTGGCGAAAATCGGGGTTTCAGCTCTCTGACCTCGGCATCGGTATTTTCTATATCTCAGATCTTTAGACCTTAGCGATCTCACTGACCTCTTCTTTGTGCAGGTATGGCAAACGGCGAAGCTTCCAAGGAGAGCTGAAAGCAGAAGAGAGAAATCTCTCGAAAGGTACGGGAGATGAAGCTAGCTAAAGCCCTGCAGACACTCAGCCATGAGCCCGGGGAAATGCAAGGAGGCTCATCTCAACCCTCGGGACTGCCGGTCATAGAAGTGGTCCGATCTCCTCCTCGCCAAGAAGAGCCGCCTCCACCTCCTCCAGTCGCTTCGAGTGCGGAAGGGGGTCCTTCCCAGCCTCCTGTAAGGACCCTTTCTCGTGGTGCCCAAATCTTGATCCATTCGCTGGAGAAGAACCACACGGCTCGAAAGAACCCGGGTTTTGCTAAGGTCTTGGGGTCCTCTATCTGCCTCCGGGAGGATCGGGATAGGCTATCTCTAGACAATCTTGATAACATCCTGACCCGATCCATGAGCCTGAACGTGGAGTGTTTGGTGAATCAGCACATCGTCCGGGAGAAGGCTCACCGCCTTGGTAAGGAGGTCGAGAAGATGGTGCATGAAGTGGCTTCCCTCCGATCCCAACTCTCATCCGCTCAGAACTACATATCTGAAATTGAGGGGCGGATGAAGTTCTACGAGGACAAGCTGGCCGAGCAAGCTCATGTTCTGGCCGAGCGAACCCATGTTCTTGAAGAAGTTCAGGCGCTCCGGGCTGGTGAAGTTGCTCACCTCACTGAGGAGCTCAAAGCAAAAGAAGAGGAGGCAGTAAAAAGGGAGGCCGACGCTTATGTAAATGCTCACAGGGATCTCTTGGCCGAGCTCAGGAAGTGTTATCCCGAGGAGGACTTCTCCTGGATGGTCGACCTGGCTCCCCAAGACGAAGAGGAAAGCGAGGAGGAGGCTGAGGGTGAGAGAGGAAGTGAACAAAATGTAGATCAGGCTGGGGGTGATCCTCCAGCCGAATGACTTATACAAATTTTAATATGAAATGAAATTCCCTTTTTGTTCAGTGAATGGATGTGATCGGAAAAATCTCTAAATTACTTAAGCACTTGATTGTCTGAGCATATTAAAACAACTAAAAGTGATTATTAATCTAAGTGTAAGAGATCAGAAAACACAATAAGCATGAGATCGACAGGGAACCAACGCTAAATGGGACTTGATTAAAATTGGAAATTTGGCTTGAACACTTAAGATCGAGATCATCATTAAACCGGATTGGAGCTTTAACATGATTATTCCTAAACTTTTAAAAGGGAGATCGGCAATAAAACTGGCGACATAAAGATCTAGTGTTGGTTCAATTTCGTTTCTCAAGAGAGCTCGGGAATGTAATTGACTAGTTAGGAGATTTGACAATTGGTCTGACAGGTCGGTGAGGCTTTAAATGACATGGGGACTTAGTATTGATTCGATTCCTTTTTGAGGAGAGATCGGAAATATGGTTGTCTGGCAAAGAGAGATCGGAAATGTAATTGGCTGGCAAAGGGAGACTTAGTGCTGAGGATCGATTTCGAAATTTATTGTTTCTGGGGATCGGCCAAAATATGGTGTCGACAGCTGCCCCTTGTTACATAATTTCTATTAAAGGGAAAAAAAAATTTCCCTTGTAGGAATTATGTAAAGATTTAAACCCATATTTTGGGCGATTAGGTGTTCAAGGTTAGGAAACTAGAACCTACTTAAGTTAGTGACCTAGAGATTGGTAACAAGAGTTAAAATGCTAAAAGATTAAAATCAACATGGATCAAGGAACCAGAGGTTGATAACAAGAAATTTAAAATGCTGAAAATTAAAATCAACTTAGATCAAGGAACCAGAGGTCGATTAACAGGAAATTTAAAATGCTGAAAATTAAAACCAACTTAGTTCAAGGAACCAGAGGTTGCTAACAAGAAATTTAAAATGCTGAAAATTAAAATCAACTTAGTTCAAGGAACCAGAGGTTGATTAACAAGAAATTTAAAATGCTGAAAATTAAAATCAACTTAGAACAAGGAACCAGAGGTTGATAACAAGAAATTTAAAATGCTAAAAATTAAAATCAACTTAGATCAAGGAACCAGAGGTTGATTAACAAGAAATTTAAAATGCTGAAAATTAAAATCAACTTAGATCAAGGAACCAGAGGTTGATAACAGGAAATTTAAAATGCTGAAAATTAAAATCAACTTAGATCAAGGAACCAGAGGTTGATTAACAGGAAATTTAAATTGCTGAAAATTAAAATCAACTTAGATCAAGGAACCAGAGGTTGATAACAGGAAATTTAAAAATGCTGAAAATCAAAATCAACTTAGACCAAGGATCCAGAGGTTAATAGCAGGAAATTTAAAATGCTGAAAATTAAAATAAACTTAGATCAAGGAACCAGAGGTTGATTAACAGGAAATTTAAAATGCAGGAAATTAAAATCAACTTAGATCAAGGAACCAGAGGTTGATTAACAGGAAATTTAAAATGCTGAAAATTAAAATCAACTTAGATCAAGGAACCAGAGTTTGATAACAGGAAATTTAAAATGCTAAAAATTAAAATCAACTTAGATCAAGGAACCAGGGATTGATTAACAGGAAATTTAAAATGCTGAAAATTAAAATCAACTTAGATAAAGGAACCAGAGGTTGATAATAGGAAATTTAAAATGCTGAAAATTAAAATCAATTTAGATCAAGGAACCAGAGGTTGATTAACAAGAAATTTGAAATGCTAAAAATTAAAATCAACTTAGATCAAGGAACCAGAGGTTGATTAACAGGGAATTTAAAATGCTGAAAATTAAAATCAACTTAGATCAAGGAACCAGAGGTTGATTAACAGAAAATTTAAAATGCTGAAAATTAAAATCAACTTAGATCAAGGAACCAGAGGTTGATTAACAGGGAATTTAAAATGCTGAAAATTGAAATCAACTTAGATCAAAGAACCAGAGGTTGATTAACAAGAAATTTAAAATGCTGAAAATCAACTTATAAAGCAAGTCTAATCTCGACACGAGAAGTTCCTCCCTGATGAAGTGTACTTAACAGGATCTCGAAAGCCAATGATTAATGGAGGACGAGTTGCAAGACTTGACCTACGACCCCATTTCTTCGGATGCCCCTTTTCTGTTCCTGACTTTCTTCTTATTTTATGAAAAGCGCCCTTGCGGGTTTTCACTTTCCTTTCGCCCATTTGACTAGAAGCGCCCTTTCAAGTTTTTTTTTTTTTTTTTAGCCATTTTCTGCAAATCTCATAGCAAAGTACGTGAGGTTATCAATTTTCAAATCCTAATCTTATGGCAAAATTTTAAATGATTAATAGCGCATTAGATAAAGAGATTGAAGAAGGACAATATTAAAAAGTGAGTGTACAGGAAGATAAAAGCAAAGTGAATAAAGTATAACTTTATTATGATTTTAAGAAACAAAGGTACAGTTTCAAAGAAAATGGGTATAAGGATAGATCTCACATATTCCTTGTGGTTAGCTTTGAAATCCCTTAACTGCCATTATTTCTAGTACTCTGAAGTCTCCTGCCATGACGGTTTATTTCCCTTCTCGGTTTCATGTTCCTTTCCTTATTTCTCCCTTTTGGTTCTTGGGATGCCCTTTCGAGTTTTCGCCCCTAGATTTTTTTTTTCTCACTCTTTCAGGATGCCCTTTCGGGTTTTCGTCATTTACTCATTTTATAGAAAGCGCCCTTCGAGGGTTTTCGCCTTCTTCACACATCTTGCTAGGAGCACCCTTTCGGGTTTTCACCCCTACCCCTTTTTTTTTGTTTTTTTTTTTTTTAGGCATAGTATCTCTTGACGGCGTCAGCATTCACAGGTCTTGGAAATTCTTCACAGTCCATGTGGGTCAAGATCAGGGCCCCACAAGAAAATGCCTTTTTAACCACATAGGGTCCCTCGCGGGTTGGTGACCATTTACCCCGGGGATCGTTTTGATTCGGAAGCACTTTCTTCAGAACTAGGTCCCCAGGTTGAAATTCGCATGGGCGAACGGTTTTGTCAAATTCCTTGGCCATTCTCCTCTAGTATAACTTCCCATGACATGCTGCTGCTAGCCTCTTATCGTCCAGCAAGTTTAATTAATCCAACCTTGACTGGATCCACTCTGACTCATCAATCCCCGATTCCTTCAGAATCCTTAGGGAAGGAATTTCAACTTCGATAAGTAATACAGCCTCCATCCCGTAAACCAGCGAGTAAGGAGTTGCACCAATTGAGGTCCTTACAAAAGTCCGGTATGCGTGAAGGGCATAGGGGAGCATATCATGCCAATCCCTATAAGTGATCATCATTTTCCGGATTATTCTTTTGAGATTTTTGTTTGCAGCTTCCATCGCTCCATTCATCTGGGGACGGTATGGGGAGGAATTGAGATGTCAGATCTTATATTGATCACATAATTTCTGAATCTTCGGACCATTCAAATTCTTGGCGTTGTCAGTGATGATTTCATTGGGGAGGCCATGCCGGCAGATGATATTATTTCTAAGGAATTTGAGAAATGTGTTCTGTGTAATGTGGGCATATGATGTCGCTTCGACCTATTTAGAAAAATAGTCAATTACTACTAGGATAAACCTATGCCCATTGGATACCTTAGGGTTGATGGGTCCAATCACATCGATGCCCCACATTGCGAAAGGCCATGGTGAGACGAGGTTGAACAATTGGTGAAGTGGAACATTTATCGGATCCGCGTAGATTTGACACTTATGGCACTTTCGGAAATACTCGATGCAATCCTTTTCCATGGTAGTCCAAAAATATCCCCGTCTCATGATTTGCTTAGCCATCATATGCCCATTGGCATGGGTTGCACAGTTTCCCTCATGAGTCTCGAAAAGGATTCTCTTCGCCTCTTTTGCATCCACACATCTCAACAATTCGCCGTTGGAGCTCCTTTTATATAGGGTTTCTCCACTGGGGAAGTATCCCAATGCTAATCTCCGAATCATCCTCTTTTCGTTTTTGCTCACCCCTGAGGGGAATTCTCTGGTTCTGATGTAAAGCAAAATGTCATGGTACCAAGGTTTACCATTAGGTTCTTCTTCGATCATGAAGCAGTAAGCCGGCTCACTCCTTGCTTTAATCTTTAATACCTGAGCCGTCTGCCCTTCTTCCATTTGAGCCATAACAGCCAAGGTGGCCAAGGCGTCTGCAAATTGATTCTTGTCTCGACTAAGGTGAGTGAAAGAGATTTCTTCGAACTTCTTAATCAGCTCCAGTAAGTACTTCTGATATGGGATTAGCTTCGGATCCTTGGTTTGCCATTCTCCTTTGACTTGATAAATGATCAGGGCTGAGTCTCCATATACCTCTAACTTCCTGACCTTCATTTCGATAGCAGCTTGTAGACCCATTACACAAGCTTCATATTCTGCGACGTTGTTGGTGCAGTCAAATCTCAACTTGATAGCTATCGGAAAGTGCTTCCCATCTGGGGATACCAATACAGCTCCGATTCCATTACCGGACAAATTGAAAGCTCCGTCGAAATACATTTCCCATACATCAGCTGGCTCTTCTTCTCCGCAGTCTACTTCGTTAATATGCTCATTAGGGAACTTAAAATCCAGAGCTTCATAATTCTAGATAGGGTTTCTTGCTAGGAGATCGGCGATCACGCTACCTTTGACTGCTTTCCGGGTCATATAGACAATGTCATATTAGGAGAGAATGACCTGCCATTTGGCTATCCTTCCTGGCACGAATGGGCTTTCGAACACATAATTAATAGGATCCATCCTAGAAATGAGCCATGTTTTGTGATTCAACATTTAGTGTTTGAGGCGATTTGCTGTCCAGGCTAGTGCGCAGTAAGTTTTCTCTAGGAAAGAATACCTTGACTCACAATCATTGAACTTTTTGCTCAGGTAATAAATAGCCCTTTCCTTTCGGCCGGTATCATCATGTTGCCCCAAAACACATCCCATTGAGTTTTGTTGGACTGCCATATACAGAATCAGAGGCCTTCCTACCACCGGCGGAACCAATACTGGTGGGTTGGACAGATACTGCTTGATTTTCTCGAAAGCCTCTTGACAAACTGAATCCCATTGAGTGGTGTTGTTCTTTCTGAGTAGTCTAAAAATAGGCTCAGCTTTAGCGGTGAGATTGGAAATAAATCTTGATATGTAGTTCAACTTCCCCAGGAAACTGCGCACTTCCCTTTCTGTTTTTGGGGATGGCATCTCTTGAATGGCTCAGACTTTGTCTGGATCAACTTCTATTCCCTTCTCGCTCACTATGAATCCCAACAATTTCCCAGATCTAGCTTCGAATATGCATTTGGCAGGGTTCAGTTTCAACTGATATTTCCTGAGTCTCTCGAATACTTTCCTCATCACCTGCACATAGCTCTCTTCTCCCCTGGATTTGATGATCATATCATCCACGTACACCTCCACTTCTTTATGCATCATATCATGGAATAATGTGACCATAGCGTTGGTAGGTGGCACTAGCATTCTTCAACCCGAAAGGCATGACCCGATAGCAAAATACCCCCCATTGGGTGATAAAGGCAGTTTTCATCTTGTCTCCCTCGTCCATTGGGATTTGATTATACCCTGATGCCCCATCGATACATGAACACCTGCCCAATCCCGCAGCATTGTCTACTAACACATCAATGTGAGGGAGAGGGAAATCATCTTTCAAGCTCGCCTTATTAAGATCCCTGTAATCAACGCACACCCTGACTCTCCCGTCCTTCTTCATTACCGGGACAATGTTAGCTACCCATTGGGGATATTTGACCACTTCCAGGAACCCAGCATCATACTGTTTCTTGACCTCATCCCTAACTTTGAGCAGTGTGTCAGGATTCATTCTTCTTAATTTCTGCTTTACCGGGATTGTCCCCGGAATTAGGGGAATTTTGTGCGTCACTATATGAGGGTCCAAACTAACCATATCATCATAGCTCCAGGAAAACACGTCTAGGAATTCTTTGAGCAAACTGAACATATCTTCTAATTCTTCATTCTCCACAACCTTAAGTTCCCTTTTCACTTCTTCCGTGCCTAAGTTTATGGTGCGCGTTTCGTCCCCACAAGGCACTAGGGAAGGTTCATCTCTTACATCCCTTTCCTCTGTGAGTTCCACCTCAGAATCATTTGAAGTAATGGCAGTTATGGGGATTTCAAAATTAACCAGAGGAATTTCTGAGTCTATTGAATTATTAGGTGTTAATTGATGAATGGTCCTGAATGAACAAAAATAGAATATATTATAAGGATGGAATTCAAAAGGAAAGAAAAAGAGAATTGGATATAAAATGCGCTATTAATTCATTAACATTTATGATATAAGAAAATGGTCTATTTACAATATTACACTTGCCACCATGGACAAAGTGATCAAGTGTAGATAACCAAAAGTACTTTACTCGAAATTAAGTACAGGGATGTCCTTTGCTGTCCAGTTGTCCAGTTCTTGCCCCTCAGCTATTGGCGAGACCAGAGCCTCATACAAGGAATCCAAGTGGATGACATCGATGGATGGTTCATCAGGTGATTCTTCCACCTCTGCCGGATTTTCAATGACCGGTTTAGTGAAGACTTCCGTGATTCTCTCTACTACCTTCATTCTCCCAATTTTCTGATCGAATCTCTGATCCCGAAGTCTGTTCCTCATCCAGAATCGCCCATCCATGAGGGCATCCTCCTTATAACCCAAACCACAGTGGCCTACCTTCTGGATAGTCGGTATAGGTTCGACAATCCCTTGCAATACAGCGCCTAGGCCTTTGCCCTCTTCATACCCATTCCTTGTCATCACTTTGGCTATCATAGCCATAGCCCCTTCATTTCTTGAAACGTTTTCTTATAGTTCAAGGGCCTGGAAGGAGCTTTCCAATGACTCCTCAGCTGCTTCCACATAAGGAAGTGATTGTGGCTTGGTGACCAATATGGCTTCTTCCCCTCTCACAGTGATGATTTTGTCGTCCATAATGTACTTTATCTTCTGGTGCAAAGTTGAAGGAACGGCATTCGCTGAATGGATCCAAGGGCTCCCCAGCGACATAGTGTAGGCAGGTTCTATGTTCATCACTTGGAATGTGACGTTGAAGATGCATGCGCCAATTTGGAGGGTAAGTCAATGTCTCCTAGCACTTCTCTTCTTGTACCGTCAAAGGCTCTTACCACCATAGCACTCTGACGTATATTCGATTGGTCAACCGGCAGTCTGGCCAAGGTGGCACTAGGCAGTACGTTGAGTGCTGACCCATTATCAATAAGGACCTTGGCCACTATACAACCTTTACATTTTACTGTCACATACAGAGCTTTAGTGTGCGTTAAGCCTACAGGGTCTATCTCTTCTTCAGAAAAGGTGATAAAACTGGATGCCTGGATTTGTCCCACTATCTTCTCAAACTGCGCCGATGTGATGTCGGGGTTCACAAAGGCCTGATCCAGAACTTTCTGCAGGGCTTGACGGTGTACCTTTGAGCTCAAAATTAGTGACAATAGTGAAATTCTGGCGGGTGTCTTCCTTAACTGCTCAACCACGTCATATTCACTCTGCTTCATTATTTGAAGCAGCAGCTCCTCTTCCTCTCTTGGTCCGGTGGGTTCTACTTCCTCCGTTTTCTCAACCTCCTCTTCCGTACTCTCCTGTGACTCTCTCGTTTTTACTTTCCCTTTCTTCTTTTCTTTTTCTTCGTTCCCGTAACATCTCCCACTTCGAGTTATAAACTCGACTTCTTACTCAGGTGGGGAGGATTTTGTGGCAGCGACGGGCTGAGGATTAGCTTAGGGAGTAGTACTGCTGGTAGGTCCGGCATAAGTCATTTTGAAATGCTCATGAGGAGTGAAGCACGGTTTTGGAGGTGCTGAAGGTGAAGCAAGATTAGAGGCGATGTACCGCTGACGCCTTGAGTGAAAACTTGGAAGTTATAATTCCAAGGTATGGCATGGGTGTTTGTGACAGGGAGCTGAGGCAGGGTTCGGATGATTGTCACTGGAGGTGAGGATACTGGGGGTGAGAAAGTAATTCTGTGATTATGGGTGGAGGCATTTTGGCCGAGTCGGGCTGTATTTACCCCCCCCCCCTCCACCTTCGACCTTGTCTGGCATCTCAAGACCTTGAGGGACAGTAAGTTCTGAACCTCTTGCTTAAACTCTTCACAATTTTCAGCTGGTGGTTAGCTGCCCTTCCATGATAGGAGCAACCTGCCCCATATTCAGGTTCTGGTGCTTGAGGGTAAAGGTAACCTTCCCTTACTGCCATCCTAAAAATTGCCCCAAAGTGAGGAATCAGCTCATCTATCTCTGGGGTTGACCCTTCTCCATCTGAGTCTATCATATTTACACCATTGCCCGCATTATGATTGGGCAATGGGTTTGAGGTAACATTGGGGAGGGAACCATTTCCCTCAGTCTTCAACCACCCGTTCCTGATTAAGGCGTGCACTCTCCCTCTGAGTGCCCTGCAGTTATCGATTGAATGCCCTTGTGCCCCTCCATGATACTCACAATGGGCAGTGGCATCATACCACCTGGGGTATGGTGGCTGAATTGGGTCAAGGGGAACTGGTACTATCTGGTTTATACCAACGAGGTATCGGTATATTTCGCTAAGTGGGAGGGAAAGGGGCGGATCAGGATATCTTGGTGGTCTCGGGTTATTTTGAGGTGGTCTGGGTTGGGTAGGTGGAGGAGGCGATCTGGGTAATGGGAGAAAGGTAGGTCATTATTTATGGTGGCCGGATTGACAATGATTATCGGATCCGGGATAGGTGACTAAAAGGTGAAGGAGGTTGAAGCCTGATGAGGATCCATTGTTGTAGGTGGTGGGGGAGGTAGTGGTAAGTTAGGTTCTGAAGCGGGTTTATTTTGGGACATCTCCCTCATTAGTCTCATGAGTTCTGAGACCTGGTCTTTCAGCTCGGACACTTGCCTTTGTAGGTTCTGAACTTGTTCCTGGTCTTCCATTAGCCTTCTTGTTCGTGATCTTGTTAAGTACACTCTTTTGGGTTGAACCGTGTGCCTGGTCAGACTTGCTTTGTTTGAAGCAATGTTGATTTTCTGTAGGAAAGTAAAAAAGCTTTTAATGAATTTTGAATTTCGTAAGAAAAACTAAAGGTCTTAGTTCGGAAAAAGGATACAGTGGCATTTGGGAGCCAAAATGAAGTCTGCAGAAGGATAATTGCATCAATTTTATCATGGCATCATTCGATAGTCTGACTGTGAATGACTGGATTGAATGCGCATCTATGATACCTGTCCATATGGCACATCCAATTTTTCGCATAACCCTGGCGAGGGGGTTCCTATGGGAGTCATACTATTCATTCATAATTTTGCTAAACAATGGCCCAAAAATCATTCTATTAACTGAATAATTCATACACAGCATTCTTTACATCGGCCTAGGCTCAGGGAGGTTCTTTATAATGAGATTACATTTTCTGAGATACTCATATAACCTTTCTTCCTGTCTGGCAGGGTCGAACATTTTCAGAGCATACTCGGATTCAGGTGGGAGTTCTTGTTTTCCCTGTGCCATCATTCTCTCCAGCTGGTCGACATTTTCTTTCAGCTCCTGATAGAGAGCAACTTGTCTTTCTTTTTCCTTTCTTTCCTTAGCACATTCTTTCATAATATCGTTGATGAGTAGTGCCTGTTCCTTCAATTCGAGCTTCTTCTTTTCGTTTTCTTGTTTATACTCTTCTACGAGTATCTCTTAGCATTTCATTTTTTCCTGAAGCCTACTATTCTGTACTTCTACTTCTTTTACCAGAGCTTGAAGAGAGCTTTTTTCCTTTTCCCACCGTGCCTCTTGCTCTTCGAAGCCCATCTTTTCGGCCCTTGCCTCTTCCCTGAGCCTTCTCACTTTTCTCTTAAGGTTCTGTTGTTGATCCTCCAACTGTTTTATTTGTTCTTGCAGTTGCAAGTTCTCGGTGTTTGCCTTTTGTAGGGAATCAGCCAAATGATTATTAGCTTCTTCTGATAGGACGTTTCGGTGAGGGTCGCTGTCTTCGAATTTTGTTAAATCTGCAGTCAAGTGTTCTTGATCCCTGTCAGCCCTCCATTTAAGATAATCGTCCGTGGCACTCGGACCTTTAGGCGACCTCTCCATCAGAGTGATGTTTTCCCAAGATTTGCGAGCTATTTTCAAACCTTCCTCTTCTTTGAGCTCATGGTAGAAATGACCTTGGTGGTATTCTTCAATGTTGATTCTGAACTGTGTTGAGCCAAACTGTCTCATTACTAACACCGGAGTGTAACTTGTGTATCCAGTCACTCCGATTAGGGGTACCGATTGATTACCCACCGTGCTGATCAAAATGGATTGACTTGACGTCCACAATTTCCTCATACAGTAGTCGTGGCTATTGAAGCTCAAAATCCGTTCTTACCACTGTGGCTCATCCTTTGGGCTGATTACTAATCGGGTCATTTTCTCGATGAGAAGCTGGTCAAGGTACCAAGTCAAACCCTTTGTCTCCACAGGACACATATGACTGATAATCCAGAGATGCAACAATTGAGAACAACACTTAATGGACCCCTTGCCTTATTGTCTGCAGTAAGTAAGGGTTAAGAAAGTCTCGGCAAGAATTGCCGGTATTGGATTGAGCTTCTGTTTCTTTACTGCCCAGAACATTTCCACAACGCCGCAGGTTATGATTTCGGAAGGTCCAGGGAATAAGATCAAGCCGTAGACTGCTAGAGCGAGCATCAATGAAGCTTGATCCCACTACTCATCTTGGATGCATTAATCTAACCCCTTCTTGAGATAAGTCCAATACCATCTATGCGTGTTCCCTTTGACAGTTTCCCTCGCCTTTGCTTCTTCTGGTGGAATCCCCAGCATATGTGCGAACCGTTTCCAGGTCTGCCTATGCTCGAGGTGTAGGTAAATCCGATTCTGCGCCGCATAAGGGATTTCTAGCAATGCTTGATATTCTTCCATAGTGGGAGCAGTATCGATGTCGTTGAAAGAGAACAACCCAAACTTAGGATTCCAAACCGGCAACATGGCCTTTAGCGCTTGGACTTGAACTTTAACTCGCATCAAGGTTGCAATCCTCCCATATTTCTTCTCAAATTGTGCTTTGACCTGATCGAGAAATGACTTCCAACCATTGGCCAGACCCTCGAGACTGTTCATTCTAACTTCAATCTTGTTCAGGTCCAATGGAGGTAATGAGCTAGTATCACTTTGTAGGGGCACTGAACTATTTTTGGGCCATGGTTTAGCATTCTGTTCTGATTTAAGAACTTCTTCTGCCGACTGACTCGAGGATGCCATGTTAAAAATGATGCTTATCCTTTTACAGACCTTAATTTGGTGATGTCTGCGGGAAAAACTTGTTAGCAGGATAAATTCAGGTAATCTTGAATTATACTATTGGCAGAGTGACACATACACATTTATCAAAGTAGGAAAGTGTTTAGGTTTTCTTAACAGTATGATTCAAGATTACCCTCAAAAATAAGAACTAAATAGAACACAAGCAGAATAGGGTAAGAGTAAGTATGCCCCTTTTGTCCTAAAATAAGGAGAGTCCTAGTACCGGCTGGGTGCTACCTAATTGGATAGTTCTATCTTATAGGGTAGCTTTGTCACACCCTACCCCTCAGTAAGGCATAACATGATCCCGTAGTATACCTAATGAATTACCAACTCCGTCTACTGATAATCCATTAAATACTCTACAAGGGATTTTAAAAACTTTTCTTACTTCTTTTACAGTGGTGAGCACTATTTACAGGTGTTAAAGACTTTGGTGAACTGAGTGAAATAACTAACTCAATTGGTTTATTTGGAATTTCTGTAAAAATTTTGGCAGAGTGCCATCTGTATTTTGGATAAAACAGTTCTTGTAAAACTCAGTAAAAGTACTTCAATAATTTTCCAAATCTCAACTCCAATACATTTCTCAACACAACAATTTATCAACTCAATTCCATAGCAATTTTTCAAAGTCTGAGATAAGGAAATATAATACAGCTTTTACAATCCAAAACAACTCATAATTATTTTACAACTTCAAGGTACCATTTAATTTACAACTGCTCAAAACCAAAAACAATATGTACATACAGTGTCATACATTACAGTACAAAATGCCACATGTGGTATACTCACTATACCCAAAAATCTCTCGCTGGCGGTATTAGCAGCCTAGTCTCACGCCTGTCTGCCTCTACCCGTGATAAAGAATAAAGCTATCATTTGAGACAATGTCTCAGTGATGCACAACATTAACCAAATACAATTTAAATCACAATTCATAAGTCATGTAAATAGTGGATACTTAAAATCATAGTTAAATTCAAGACAATAAATGTCAACAAGAATTTAAACTCCATTTGTCAATATCACAATAATTTTCAATAAGTCAGATCATGGTTGAATTCAATAGACAGTATATGTCAACAAGAGTTTAAATCAATTTCACAATCTCACAATACATAATAACGCAATTTAGTCGAATAATTTAAGAATACAGTGTTGCCAATTCATTCACAACTTAAGCCATGACACAAATTTCCGATCAATGCCGTGTTGTACACCACGACAAAGCAATCACAACCTCACTAATCGAAATCAATGAGGAAGGGAGCTAGCTATATAATGAGTACTCATCCGATCACCTCAACTGGTAAAACAGAGATGTAAAAAAATACGATCACGACTCCATAAATGGAGAAGGAAAATAAACGATCACAACCCCATAAATGGAGAAGGAATGATACGATACTGTCATGCTAAGTGTGAACACAAAATCAATTCCAAACATTTTATTCAAATGATTCGTGAGAATCCAATAAATTTCCAAACTCATAGTTTCATTCATAAAATGGCAACCCAATTCATAATTAACTTCAATTTCCACAAAAACCATTTACAGTGCTTTTCAATCAATAAGTTTCCATCAATATCATTCAAACAATTTTTCACAGTTTCAAACCATTCACAATGTTTTTCAATCAATAAGTGTCCACCAAACACATTTCCACAATTTAAAACAATGATATGCAAATAGTCAATATTTATTTCCATTGAAAATAATTCAAAAGAAACAGTTGTTGTGCACAAACACAATTTAAAACAATAATATACAAATATTCAATATTTATTTCAATTGAAAAATTCAAAAGCAATAGCCGTTGTGCACAAACACAATTTAAAACAATAATATACAAATATTCAATATTTATTTCAATTGAAAAATTCAAAAGCAATAGCCGTTGTGCACAAACCTCTGATGACTGTCTCCCTGGTCTGGACTCAGTGTTTCCTTCTCTTTTCCTGAGTCTTTAGTAACTGAGAAATACAATTTGAAGTGTTTCAGTGCTAAATTAATTTACCTCTAACGATAATGTTCGATAAACAATTCACTGAATACCTTTATTTGCTAAGTCATCTAATATACCGACCCTCGACGTGTTCTAGGTAATTTAGGCCTTAGTGTCATTAATATGTCATATTCGATAGGGTTTTAGGTTTGGTATGTTTTACCAAAGTCATTTCCTTGTTTAGTGCATTTTAATGCAAATCGCTGGATTCCGGGACACTGGTTTGACCTAACCGGACGATCTAGTTCCCTCAGTTTTCGGGTCTCGGTCGAAACTACAAACTTGTAGATCTAGGTCTTATTGCACGCGGGGCAAAATTTCAGGTCAATCCGAGTTAAGTAGACCAAGTTATGGTCATTATACTACTGCTGGTCAAATGGTACCAAATTAGGTCAATTTTAGGTCAATTTGGTCAACTTTGGTTCGGCCAGTTTTTGGACCCGAACTTGTGCAAGCTTTTTGACTTGCTTATGGTCATTTCTGGGCTTTGGTGTCTTCATAAGACTTGTAGGTATGGGTCTTAACTATTCTTGGTCAAAATTTCAGGTCAATTGGACCTGGTTTGAGTGAGTTATGGCCTAAATACTCACTGCTGCCCAAATGGTCAGTTTTTAGGTCTCAAGTGTACCTAATCCGAATTGGTCATTTTTCACATCACCTTGCAAGCAGAATTTTGGCATGGTTTCTCAATGAAAGTTGGCACATTTTGTGCCTAGTTTCACCTCAAATTGGTCTCATACCAATTGAGGTTACACATTCAAGGTTATAGGCTAAAATATACACTGCCCTCAATATGTATTTCACACCCCAACTTCAAACACATTATTTACCTTGCAAGGTTTACTTCCATACCCTACCAAACTGTTTTGGCACATTACCAAAAACATTTTCTACATTAGATAAGCATTATTTTGGGCAGATTCCAATCACCTTCAACACACCAATAATCATTCACAATTATAATTTCTAAGTACTATTACAAACACACCTAAACATTACAAACTTTACATACACTTTACAATGTTAATTTACATACATATCATCAATCTTTCTAGGTCAATATTCTGCCCACACTTCCTTCAATATACACCATCACTCAAGTGTCCACAAGCTGCCACAAACCATTCTTCAACATCCCATTGCCGTACCAATATACAATTTCCCATCCAAGTGCATAAATCACCATATAAACATGAAGTAAATCACTAGGTTACTAAATCACCATGATCAACATTATTTCTCATCAATTATATGCATATTAAATCATCAAAAACGTGACCCCATGGCTGTCCAAAATGGAAACAATAATAACCCTTCAAACTCAAAATTTTCCTCCACCAAACTAACACCCATAACATAAACATAAACTTTAACAAAGAACTTCTCAAAAATGCAAACTTACCTTTAATTGTAAATTGCTAAACCTTCACCAAACTTCTCAAAATTGGTATCAATATCTTCCTTGTGGTGTGTAGACCATTTTTCATGAAAGAACCTAAGTGAATGGAGTTGAAATGGAGGGAGGAAATCAAGCTCAAAGAAAACGTTCATGGAGATTTCAAGGGTTCTTCAATTCGGCCATTTGAGAGGATTTGAGGGAGGTGGAATTTCAGATGGAATTTTTGACTTACACCTGCCCCATTACATGTTTAATTTATTCATTAGTGGACCACTCACCCATTTAACAATATAATAAGCCAAATTCCCATTTATTCCACATTTAACCCATTATTTCCACTATTTATTTTAGGTACCACCAATTTAATTTTTCATTTTATTTTCTAAGTGTAATACTATTTATTTTTAATGGACATTTAGGTCAAAAGATACTTCGGGATGTCAAATGACCATAATGCCCTGCTCGGTTGCATTCCCATTTTTCTGAAACCGTATTTTGTCTGTTTTTCGATTTCTCACTTTTCTTTGTACTAATTATTTAATTTTTCTTTAATCTTTCTAATGAGATTTATACTTCAATAAGGTTCTATTTATGTCCTAAAAATGTTTTCCAAGGTTCCCGCAATTGTATTAGTCAACGGTCCACGCCGTGACTTCCCTGCAAGGCCACCCATCGTTAGGTTTCCTACTGCTTAACTTGATCACATTTCTTTGCTATCATTTTTCCTTTGTTTTTCTTGTACTTTCTTTTCTTGTATTTCATTATTTTATGTCTCCTCACTCATATCGAAGTACAGTTCTTGGCATCCTAGCTGTCCGGACAACACTCGTCACCGGAGCAGCAGAACGCACTACCGAACTTTGGGGTGTTACAAGCTTGCTACGGCTTCCAGCTATCGTGCTAGTTTAGCTCAAGGTCTAATTTTCTAAAAGCCACAGGTTCCCAAATTGCCCCTACTGTAAATAGTAAAGCCCCATTCTATCCCCCATGATACTATCGGGAAAGTTCCACGGGTATCACAGTGAATAGAACGAGTTTCAATTTGAGCAGAAGCCTTCACGGAACTAACGGGGTAAAACCCATGGGTACCGCTACATGACCCCCTCCTACTTTCCTAAAAGGGTAAGAAAGCCCGGGTATAGGGTTGAAGTGTGTGAGGACATCGTGTGAATGTTCAGTGTGTGAAGGGACACCTTTACCTCTTCCTAATACGGGGGAAATTTTCTCTTTTTTTTTCTTTTAAACGAAGAGCGCTGTAGGAAGTAGAACAAGCAAGACAAGCAAAACAGTTAGCAGGAATAACAATAATTAATGTATAAAATTTTGCGGAGTAAGCCCACCTAACTATGATTTGATCACAAAATTAAATCTACTTTTGGACCTCTGGACCGGGGTTAAGTCATTATCCCCAGTGGAGTCGCCAAGCTGTCGCAAGGGGTTTTGCGGTCACCTGGACGAACCCTCACCGAAGTGGGAAAGAGTGAGGAGTCGCCACTTTAATTTTGAGGGAAATTAAAGAAAACCATTTGCGAAAACAAATTAAAATGAAACCACTTCAAAAACAGAGATTCTAGGTTCGGGGTCCGTAAACGGGTGGGGAAGGTGTTAGGCACCCCACCTCGTCCCTCAATGAGGGTAAGCAGTTTTAACTTCACGTTCTTTATAAACTAGAATTGATAGTTAGGAGGTTCGAACGAAGATGTTAATCCTTTTGGTAAAAAGGAATATTTGATTTTTTACCAATTCGGGTTGCCCAGATACATAAATAAATGAGTCGACCCTTAGTGAGTTACTATTGCATATTAGTTTTGTTTAAGGGGCCATTTTGTATATTTGTTAGAATTCAATTTTAGAATCGGATAAGAACTCTCCTCCGATCTCTTTTAGATTAAAATTAGAATTTTGGATTGAGAATCGGATAAGAACTCTCCTCCGATCTCTTTTAAGTATTTATTAGAGTTTTGGATTGAGAATCGGATAAGAACTCTCCTCCGATCTCTTTTTAAATATTTGTTAAAATTTTGGATTGAGAATCGGATAAGAACTCTCCTCCGATCTCTTTTAAATATTTGTTAAAAATTTTTAGGTAAGAATCGGATAAGAACTCTCCTCCGATCTCTTTTAAGTATTTATTAGAGTTTTTAAGTGAGAATCGGATAAGAACTCTCCTCCGATCTCTTTAAAATATTTATTAAAATTTTTAGGTGAGAATCGGATAAGAACTCTCCTCCGATCTCTTTAAAATATTTATTAGAATTTTTAGGTGAGAATCGGATAAGAACTCTCCTCCGATCTCTTTTAAATATTTATTAAAATTTTTAAGTGAGAATCGGATAAGAACTCTCCTCCGATCTCTTTTATTTTTAATGGGAGTCGGATGAAGACTTTTCCGACCTATCGAAATTTCATTACAGCTACAAATCATAAGAGCGTAAGACTAAGGGTTCTAGCATTCAAAGATGCCGGGGATCGGAATAAGACTTCTTTTAACTCCTTGGTACCTCGTGACTGGATAGGGGATACTGAACTGAATTTTACTAACCTCCTAAGTGGTCGCCTAGCCAGTACCTTTTGATACCCGATCTGTTCTATTTATCTATCTGAGATTTGGTTTTTATTCTGCCTTATGGCGTCTTACTCGATCGTCTTCTGTGTTAGCCTAATGGTTCAATTTTACTATTTTCCTGACTTATTATTCAGACCTTTCATTTTTAAAGAAACGCTTTAGATACAGTTACCTACATTTTATCCAACTAGAACTCTTGTATTTAGAAGTAACGAAGATTGACAAAAGAATATGCTGATTAATAAAGAAGTAAACTCGAGAATAACCTTCTACGTATTTTTTAATGCAATATAAACTTGGTGAAAATTACAAACACAGGAATAAAGGAAATACATAAAATTAATACAAGCACTTGATAAAGCAGTGATATAAGCACTCACCTGTAGGAAGCCAAATCTATTGAACTAACTACGGGATTGCAAAACGTAATGGGGCTGCTGGCTGATAACCTGAAGACTAAGGTTCGCCTTGAAATGAAGAATACCTTGCTAAAATGCAGTCCGATCAAAATTATAACCGAGTTTGAATGAAGTTGAGCTTGGAAAACGGGAATGGAAATAAAGATAACAAAGACAGAAAGTGAGAGTGTCACAGGATAATGAACGAACTGAAAATGGAGAGTTTCAGTATTCAGAAATCCCTTTGCAAGAAAATACTTCAGAAAACTGGTTTCAAAAGTTTTTCTTATGAAAGCTTAAAAATAGCAAAGTAACAAGCTGAATTAAGTTTCAGAGTCCTTCCGCTATATTCACTATTTTTTCGTCCTCCCTTGAACAGTTTTCATGCAGGTACTTATAGGAACCGGGTGCTCCCCATGAAGGGTTAGGATTTGTTTTGAGGGAGATGGAGGGTTAAGATTTTAAAGGACACGATCTGAGGCTCGGGAATTAAAGAGAATCAGAACGGACGGCTGAGATCTCTTCCGTAATATTTGTCCATTCTCTCTTCTAATCTGACGGCCCAAAATTTTCTTGTCAAGAGCGATCCAAGGGCTAGGAGTGAAAGGCGCTAGTCTTGTCGTCTTCTTCTTTGATCCAAGGGCTCCGAGTTCGTCCTTACAAGTAAGATCAACAGTGGAGATTAGGATGTACAGCACTGTCATGACATACTCTGGCGCATGTCAGTAATGCGAGCGATTCTGGGGCGTGCGATGGAGATTTCGTCTACAACGCTTTAACTACCTCGGCTCTGATTATAACGACAGCGGTAGGCGTTTTATTCTCTTTGTTTTCCAATCTCTCCTCCTTTCTGGTATTTCCAACATGATGCTCTTTCGATCTTTCGTGCCAGCCTCCCTTCTTCCGATGTCTGTCACTCCGGTCTTCTCCCCTATCTGGTCCGATCCGGTCAAAGCATTTATTTCCCTCAATTCTCGAGGTGCCCGCCTCATTTTCTGCTTAGCAATAAATGCTTAGACCTCCTCTATATATACCTTCAATAGGGAAACCTTCTGCATTTGATTTTCTCCCCTTTCCTCCCTTCTTCCGATCTCTGTCACTCCGGTCTTCTCCCCTATCTGGTCCGATCCGGTCAAAGCATTTATTTCCCTCAATTCTCGAGGTGCCCGCCTCGTTTTCTGCTTAGCAATAAATGCTCAGACCTCCTCTATATATACCTTCAATAGGGAAACCTTCTGCATTTGATTTTCTCCCCTTTTCTCCTCATTTTTCCTTTTCTAGCTGCTCCGGCGACAATCCCGGACATGATGATCGCTTTTGATCTTTTTCCGGTTGCCCTCTTTGTTCCTTGCCTGAAAATTTATGATCCTGGTGAATGGGAAATTATGATAACTTCATTTAATGACCGTGAGAGAACCGGACTAATTTACTGACCCGGATCGAGGACCTCGATCTCATTGATCTCGAATCATTCGATCGATACAAATGGCGAACTGATTTCGGGCGAGAAGACTGCTAATATTCCCCTTAACACCAGTGACTGCTCCTTGGCGTTCATCTGGCTCCTCACCACACTGGGTGTTCCAACAGTGGCTCGGTTTCGAGCGATAACTTTGATGACAACCTCTCTCATTCTCATGAGAGTCATAGTCCCCCCATCTAAGCTGTACATCTATCCGATGTCAACAGCCGGTCTCCTGGTCAAACACATTTTTTGACTCAGCCACGAGACTAGGCTTTTACATAGGCCTTTTAGAAAGGATGTTCCACCGATCTCTAAATATTGCCCTTATGATGTAATCATACCTTTAATGTAATCCGATCTCTAGAGATCGCACAAATGATGTAATCAGACCTTCTGGGAATAAAATTTTATTTTGTAAATTATCATTTTTATTATTATTTCATTGGTTATTTTCCGTTCTCCGAAGTATTTACCCGATTCGACTCTTAATTTGAATGACCTTATTCAATTCGTAATTCAAAACACCTTAATCTGCCGCTCTATAGTTAACCGATCTCTTTATGGAATCTCCGGAATATTTGTGAGACGTGTCAGAAAAGACTAGCGAATCTTATTAACCGATGCGCTGCTTAGGACATCGTGAGCATTAAATACTCGGACGGGTATAAATAGGGGAAGGGTTAGCCAGTTGCTCCCTTATGTCATTTTTAGCCTCTCGCGAACAACTTCAAAATTCTCTCTTTTTCTCAAGTTCTTCCGACACCGATCAGACTCCGGTAAGGGTTTTGATCTTTCTATTAGTTTAAATTCTCTATTTCCTTTAAAAATGAGCGGCACCGAGGGTCAGAGAGCAGCAAGCCCCCCTTTCGTTTAGATCTCGTGGTCATTTGATGAAGTGGAGGTGGTCGGACCAAGTGTGCGACCTAAACCTCCTAGGGTCTCTTTTCCAGCTCGGGGGCAAGCAGCACCATCAAGGCATATACCTTCTTCAGTGAGGGAAAATCTTTCCATGGACAAGCTGCCATCAATTCTTCAAGAATCCGACCTACAATCGTTCAGCCAAGAATACAACATTCATCCTGATTCATTCGAACTCATCCGGTGTCACGGCGATCTCCGAGCCGATCACTTCTTCGAAGAGAACGACATGATTATAGTATACGAAGAGCAACTAAAAGCCGGGTTGCAGTTCCCTCTTAACGACTTCTTTAAGGAAGTCTTAAAATTTCAACAAGTGTGCATAGCCTAAGTCCACCCGAACTCATGGCGGATCCTAGTAGCCTTCAGAAGCCTCTACCGAGCTAAGGGATTGCGTCTTACAGCTAAGGTATTCGCTGAACTACATAGATTAACTTGTCGAAAGGATGACGAGTATTGGTTCTTCCAGGCGAAGCCGCATTGCGGGCTTTTCACCGATCTGCCCTCCTCCCTGAAAAATTGGAAGAATCGCTTCTTCATTCTAAGGAGCAAAATTCCGAGCGGCTTTGAGGGTTTCCCTCGTAGCTGGCTACACCAAGGCCCGTTAATTCCGAAGCAGCTCACCTTGAATAGGGAAGAAGGCCTGATGGTGATGGAGCTGAAAGATCAGGCGGGTAGAGAGAAGTTCTCTTGTTTGGATGCAGTGACTGCCGAACTGCATCACTGGACAATGGAGTTGATAATTGGCGAAAATCGGGGGCTTCAGCTCTCTGTCCTTGGCATCGGTATTTTCTATATCTCAGATCTTTAGACCTTAGCCATCTCGCTGACCTCTTCTTTGTGCAAGTATGGCAAGCGGTGAAGCTTCCAAGGAGAGCTGAAAGCAGAAGAGAGAAATCTCCCGGAAGGTACCGGAGATGAAGCTAGCTGAAGCCCTGCAGACACCCAGCTATGAGCCTGGGGAAATGCAAGGAGGCTCATCTCAACCCTCGGGACCGCCAATCATAGAAGTGGTCCGATCTCCTCCTCGCCAAGAAGAGCCGCCTCCACCTCCTCCAGTCGCTTCGAGTGCGGAAGGGCGTCCTTCCCAGCCTCCTGTAAGGACCCTTTCCCGTGGTGCCTAAATCTTGATCCATTCGCTAGAGAAGAACCACACGGTTCGAGAGAACCCGGGTTTTACTAAGGTCTTGGGGTCTTCCATCTGCCTCTGGGAGGATCGGGATAGGCTGTCTCTGGATAATCTTGATGACATCCTGACCTGATCCATGAGCCTGAACGTGGAGTATTTAGTGAATCAGCACATCGTCCGGGAGAAGGCTCACCGCCTGGGTAAGGAGGTCGAGAAGATGGGGCATGAAGTGGCTTCCCTCCGATCCCAACTCTCATCCGCTCAGAACTACATATCTTAAATTGAGGGGTGGATGAAGTTCTACGAGGACAAGCTGGCCGAGCAAGCTCATGTTCTGGCCGAGCGAACCCATGTTCTTGAAGAAGTTCAGGCACTCCGGGCCGGTGAAGTTTCTCACCTCACTGAGGAGCTCAAAGCAAAAGTGGAAGAGGCGGTAAAAAGGGAGGCCGGCGCTTATGTAAATGCTCACAGGGATCTCTTGGCCGAGCTCAAGAAGCATTATCCCGAGGAGGACTTCTCCTGGATGGTCGACCTGGCTCCCCAAGACGAAGAGGAAAGCGAGGAGGAGGCTGAGGGTGAGAGAGGAAGTGAGCAAAATGTAGATCAGGCTGGGGGTGATCCTCCAGCCGAATGACTTGTACAAATTTTAATATGAAATGGAATTCCCTTTTTGTTCAGTGAATGGATGTGATCGGAAAAATCTCTAAATTACTTAAGCACTTGATTGTCTGAGCATATTAAAACAACTAAAAGTGATTATTATTCTAAGTGTAAGAGATCAGAAAACACAATAAGCATGAGATCGGCAGGGAACCAACGCTAAATGGAACTTGATTAAAATTAGAAATTTGGCTTGAACATTTAAGATCGGGATCATCATTAAACCGGATTGGAACCTTAACTTGATTATTCCTAAACTTTTAAAAGGGAGATCGGCAATAAAACTGGTGACATAAAGATCTAGTGTTGGTTTAATTTCGTTTGTCAAGAGAGCTCGGGAATATAATTGACTAGTCAGGAGATCTGACAATTGGTCTGAGAGGTCGGTGAGGCTTTAAATGACATGGGGAATTAGTATTGATTTGATTCCTTTTTTAGGAGAGATCAGAAATATGGTTGTCTGGCAAAGAGAGATCGGAAATGTAATTGGCTGGCAAAGGGAGACTTAGTGCTGAGGATTGGTTTCAAAATTTATTGATTCTGGGGATCGGCCAAAATATGGTGTCGACAGTCTCCCAAAATCCTAGGTCTAAAATCCTAACTCACTAATTTTGTTACATTTTACTAAATCAAAACATATAAACATACTTTCTCAACTCATTCAAGCTTTCTAACATGTTTAATTCAATCAAATTCATGCAAATCATTCTCCTATATAGGCTGGCCGAAATTCACATATAGTCCTCCAATAATTGTTTTCTTTTCCATTTTTCATAATTTCTAAGTTTATTCAACTATAAACACAATAATTAGACTAGAAATACAAAGTTTAGCTCACTAACCATGGTATAGCTTTTCAATCTTCAATTTCTTCAACTTTTTCTTCTTTCTTTCTCCTTTAATCTTCTTTCCAAGGTTTTCTTATAATTTTTCTTCAAGAAAATCAAAGGATTTATAGTGAAATTTGGTGTTTAGAAAGCTTTAGAATAAGCTTTCATGGAGGAATTTTGAGAGAGAGACGGCAGAATGGAAGAAGAAGACTAAAATGATTTTCTTTCTTTTTTTTTCATTTGTGTATATTTATCCATAATTTGACTTAGTCAATTTAAGTAATTAAATTAAAATGAATTATGAAGTCATGCATGATGTCATCTATGTGATGTCATTAATCTAATTTCCTTTTTTTTCTTATTCTTTTATTTTTCCTATACTTCTTTAATTTAATTCCCGATTCTAAAATTTTCTTTTCTCTGATTTTATTTGACAGTTAGGTCAGGAGTCAGCTCTAGGGGTTAATTGACTAAATTGCCCCTCGCCGGTTCGACCCGATTGGCAAATAATTCAATATTTCTTCCGGATCCCTGACCTTATTTTTTTTGACCGGCTTAACAATTCTTTTTTGTAATTTTCTCTTTTCCACTGTGTTCGCATTAGTCCTAAGGACCGCAACGTCACATTTTACGGCTCGAAATTTGAGTTTAAATAGACCTCGCAGTCGTTCCCGAAAAGGTCACCCATCACTATGACTCTCGGCTCATTTAACTTCTCGTGTTTTATTTTTCTTAATTATTCTTAACTAATTGACAATTACTAATTATTTGTGTTCAGGGCTTATCTAGTTGTCTTAGACGTGGTTCTAATCCCCTTAATTATCTAGACTGACACTGATCACCGAAATAGTGAAATATACCAGGCTATGCAAATAAGGGTATTACAAGGAGATTGCTCAACATATATCTCCTCATGAATAAAATCATTTAGAAAAGCACTTTTAACATCCATTTGGAAAAGCTTAAAATTCATGTATGATGCATATGCAAGCAAGATTCTAATGGCTTCTAATCTAGCTACGGGGGCAAAGGTTTCATCATAGTCAATGCCTTCTTCTTGGTTATAGCCTTTGGCTACTAACCTAGCTTTATTCCTAGTTATGTTTCCATCCTCATCTAATTTGTTTCTAAACACCCATTTGGCTCCTATGGATGGATGGTCCTTTGGTCTAGGAACTAAGGTCCAAACCTTATTCCTTTCAAACTGATTGAGCTCCTCTTACATTGCAAGTACCCAACTCTCATCATTAATGGCCTCGTCTATGCTCCTAGGTTCTATTTGAGAAATGAATGCAAGGTTATTACATATATTTCTAAGAGAGGATCTAGTTGTTACCCCTTTTGATGTATCACCAATGATTAGGTCTTTAGGATGATGCTTCTTGAATGTCCAATTTTTTGGTAGATCTTGTTGAACTTCTTGATATGAAACTGGTTGACCTTATTGCTCTTGAGGCTCAACTTGATCAACACCAGAGTTCTTTAAGGGATCTTCCATGTGTTGATCTTGAATTCCACTAGATTGAGGATCTTCAAGAGTCAACTCATCAAGATTACCTACAACATCATCATCACAAGAAATATCCTTTCTAGGACCAAAGGTGTTAGCTTCATCAAATACAACATGCATTGACTCCTCAACAACTAAGGTTCTCTTATTGAAGACTCTATATGCTTTGCTAGATGTAGCATACCCCAAGAAAATACCTTCATCAATTTTGGAGCTAAATTTATCTAAGTTATCTTTGGTATTCAAAATGAAGCATTACAACAAAAAACTCTAAAATAACCTATTTTAGGTTTCTTGCCATTCATTAGCTCATAAGGGGTTTTCTTTAAAATAGTTCTAATCAAAACTCTATTTGAAACATAACAAGCCGTATTAATGGCTTCTACCCAAAAATAAGTAGGTAAATTATATTCGTTTAACATAGTCCTCCCCATGTCTAAAAGAGTTCTATTTTTTCTTTCAATAACACCACATTGTTGGGGAGTCCTAGGAGAAGAAAAATTATGAGTGATCCCTAGTGAGTTACAAAACTTATCAAATTTCTCATTTTCAAATTCTCTACCATGATCACTCCTAATAGAAGATATTTGAAAACCTTTTTCATTTTGAACCCTTTTTGAAAATCTCTCAAAAATATCAAAACATTCATCCTTATGAGCAAGGAATGCAACCCAAGTATACCTAGAGAAGTCATCAACAATCACCAAGGCATAATATGCACCACCTAAGCTAGCTACTCTACTAGAACCATACAAATCCATATGCAACAATTGAGAGGTCTAGAAGTCGATACCTTATGAATAGATTTAAAAGAGCTCTTGACTTGCTTACCCATTTGGCATGCATTACACACCTTATCCTTTTGAAACTTGATCTTTGGTAGCCCATCAACTAGCTTATCCTTATTCAAGTTTGCAAGAAGGTGCATGCTAGCATGTGCAAGCCTTCTATGCCATGTTACACCCTACCCCTCTGTAAGGCATAACATGATCCCGTAGTATACCTAATGAATTACCAACTCCGTCTACTGATAATCCATTAAATACACTACAAGGGATTTTAAAAACTTTTCTAACTTCTTTTACAGTGGTGAGCACTATTTATAAGTGTTAAAAACCTTTTTGAACTGAAGTGATAGAACTAATACATTTGAATTATTTGGAGTTTCTGTAAAAATTTTGACAGAGTGTCATCTATATTTTGGATAAAACAGTTCTTCAGAAAACCTGTAAAAAGCACTTCAATAGATTTCCAAATCTCAACTCCAACATAATTCAACAAAATATGTTTTTCAACTCAAATCCACAATAATTTTTCAAAGGCTGAGATAAAAGAAATACAGTATAAATTTTTCTAGCCAAAATACTCATAATTTACTTTACAACTTCAATGTACAATTTTAATTTACAACTGCTCAAAACCAAAACAATATGTACATACGGTGATCATACATTACCGCACAAAATACAAAATGTGATATACTCGTTATACACGAAAATCTCTAGCTGGAGGTAATAGCAGCCTAGTCTGCTGCCCTGTCTGTCTGTCTACCTGCGACAACAATAAAAAGCTATCGCTGAGATAATGTCTCAGTGGTGCACAACATTAACCAAATACAAATTTAAATCACAATTCATAATTCAAATAAATAGTGGATATTTAAAAACCATAGTTAAATTCAAGACAATACTGTCATAAGGAATTTAACACAATATTACAATAAATCTCAGAAATCAAAACATAGCTAAATTCAAAAGACAGTGAATGTCAATAAGAATTTAAACTCATTTTACAATCTTACAATATGCATCAATAAATCACACATAGCTTTAATCATGTTCCCAAGTTCAATTCATCCCAAAAGCCGATGGCTAATGAGGTATTCAATTCATCCCAAAAGTCAATGACTAATGAGGAATAACATAGCTAGCTAGCAAAAATATGAGTACTCATTCTATTCGTCCTCAATAGGCACACACCTCAACACTTCAGCCAGAGAGGGAATTCAATTCATCCCACTAGACAAGCTAGCGAGGAATACAATCAATGTACATGATAGCTGTGGTTTCAAACCAATTACAGTGCTTTTCAATCAATAAGTATCCATCAAATATCATTCAAACCATTTTTCACAATTTCACAATTTAAAACAATAATATGCGAATAGTCATAATTTATTTCAATTGAAAATAATTCAAAAGAAATAGCTGTTGTGCACAAACACAATTTAAATCAATAACATACAATTAATCATATGAAATCTTATTCAGAGTAAAATCAGTTGAAAACTAGTTGTGCACAAACCTCTGATGACTATCTCCTGGTCTGGACTCAGTGTTTCCTTCCCTTTTCCTGAGTCTTTGGTAAGTGAGAAACACAATTTGAAGTGTTTCAGTACTAAATTAAATTGCCTCTAACGATAATGTTCGATAAGTAATTCACTGAAGGCTATTATTTGCTTAATCACCTAATATACCGACCTTCGATGCGTTTTAGGTAAATTAGGTTTTTGTGTCATTAATATGTCACATTCGATAGGGTTTTAGGGTTGGCACGTTTTACCAAACTCAATTCCTTGTTTAGTGCATTTTAATGCAACTTGCTGGATTCCGGGATACTAGTTTGATCTAGTCGGACGACCTAGTTCCCTCGGTTTTCGGGTTTTGGTTAAAACTACAAACTTGTAGATCTATGTCTTATGGAACGCGGGGCAAAATTTTAGGTCAATCCGAGTTAAGTAGACCAAGTTATGGTCATTATAGTATTGCTGGTCAAATGGCATCAAATTAGGTCAATTTGGTCAACTCTGGTTCGGCCAGTTTTTGGACCCGAACTTGTGCAAGATGTTTGACTTGCTTATCGTCATTTCTGGGCTTTGGTGTCTTCATAAGACTTGTAGGTATGGGTCTTAACTATTCATGGTTAAAATTTCAGGTCAATTGGACCTGTTTTGAGTGAGTTATGGCCTAAATAGTAACTGCTGCCAAATTGGTCAGTTTTCAGGTTTCAATTGCACTTAATCCGAATTCGTCATTTTTCATGTCAACTTGCAAGCAGAATTTTGGTATGCTTTCTCAATGAAAGTTGGCAAATTTTGTGCCTAGTTTCACCTCCAATTGCTCTCATACCAATTGAAGTTACACATTTAAAGTTATAGGTTAAAATGCATGCTGCCCTTAATTACCTTGCTTAAACATACATCAATGACACATTCACCTTACTATATGTCCACTTCCCTTACCAATTCTGTTTTGGTACATTACCAAAACCATATACCACTTCACTTTAAAGTCACTTTGGGCAGATTACACACAACCTCAATACACCAAATAAACTCAAATTTACAAAGTCTAAGTATAATCACATATACACATAAACATTACTCATTCTTACATACACTTTACACAACCAATCTATATACATATCCATCAATCCTCAATGTCAATATTCTACCAATACCTTCATGAACTCATACATTTATCAAAGTGTCCCAAGGCTGCCGCAAAGCTTCACCATGCCAAGGTGTCCATAATTCGTCAACTTCAATCCCCATTGTACAATCACCACATATACATGGAATTTAACTACTAGGACATTAAACCACCCTATTCATCATAATTTCTCATCAAATATATGTAAAATAAATCATCAAATACACAACTCCATGGCTGTCCAAACTAGATATATCAAGAACTCTTCAAACTTGAAAATTTTCTTCACAAAGTACACACCCATAACATGTACACAAAGTTTAACAAAGCAACATTCAAAAATGTAAACTTACCTATGGTTGGAGCTTGCTAAACCTTAATTAAACTTCTTGATTTTGGTATCAAGCTCTTCCTTATGATGTGTAGACAATTTTTTATGAAGCTATCTAAGTGATTGGAGTTGAAATGGAGGAGTGGATCAAGCTCATGCAAAAACGGCAATGGAGGACTTTCTCTTCTTCAATTCGGCAAAGTTGAGAGGGTTTGGGGAAGATGAAGTTTCAGCTTGTATAATAGAATTCCAGCTGCCCCATTATGTTTTTATTTTATTCCTTTAGTGGCCCACTCACTCAATTAATCATATAATATGTTAAATTCTCACTTATTCCACATTAAACCCTTAATTCTTGTTATTTACTTTAGGTACTACCAAATTAATTTTTCATTTTATTTTCTAAGTGTAATATTATTTATTTTTAATGGACATTTAGGTCAAAAGACAATTTGGGATGTCAAATGACCATAATGCCCCCGTTCGGGTTACATTCCCGATTTTTCGGTAACACCGGGTTTTGTCTGTTTTTCGATTTCTCACTTTTCTTTGTACTAATTATTTAATTTTTCTTTGATCTTTCTAATGAGATTTATTCTTCAATAAGGGTCTATTTAAGTCCTAAAAATATTTTCCAAGGTTCCCCACAGTCCAGGGCTAGTCATCGGTCCACGCCGTGACTTCCCGGTGCAGTCACCCATCGCTAGGGTTCTCGGCTCGCTTAACTTGGTTACATTTCTTTGCTATTATTTTTCCTTTGTTTTTTTTGTATTTTCTTTTCTTGTATTTCATTATTTTATGTCTCCTCACTCATATTGAAATGTAGTTCTAGGCATCCTAGCTGTTCGGACAACACTGGTCACCGGAACAGTAGAACGCACTACCGAATTTAGGGGTGTTACATGCCAAGTCCAAGAGTCATCACTAATAGAAACAAGGCACTTGACATCTTTGTTAGACAAAGCATGCAAATCGATAACATAAATATTTTCAATTCTTTCACCAATAAATAACATTTTGTTATCACTCATCCTAGACACAAAAGCAAGATTTGGACTCAAAAACAACTCTACAACCCTTATCACATGATTGACAAACACTAAGTAAATTATGTTTTAAACCATCAACCAAAAGCACTTTGTCAAGAATAGGGGAGTTTTCCTTACCAACCTTACCTATTCCCACAATTTTACCTTTACCATTATCACCAAAAGTCACTTGCACACCTCCATCTTTCTTTTCAAGTGAAAGGAAGAGATTGGCATTTCTAGTCATGTTTCTTGAACATCCACTATCTAAGTACCACTTACTTTCAAGCTTTGAGGATTTCAAGCACACCTACACATGATAATTCAATTTACTTTAGGCACCCAAATGTACTTGAGTCCTTGGGGGTTAGTAGTTCCATCATTAAAATCAAATATTCTACCATATCCAAGATGGATTTTCCTAATGGCACACCTATAGTTGGTGTAACCAATCTTACCACAATAGTGACAATGTCCATTGAACCTTCTATGTGTATGGGGGTGAGCAAATGGTCTCATATGATCAATCTTTTTATGTTTATTATGTGAATGTAAGCATGAGGCATGGTGAGTGTGATAATAGTTATGAGGCCTAGTAGCATGTCCCCTATAAAGATTTGGCCTAGATGCAACTCTCCTAGATGTATATGTCCTATTTACATTTTGTCTAGGAGCATGTTGATGAAATGAAGTCTTTCTAGTTTCATTGTCACAAGATTTCTTTGGCTTTTGTCCTTTAGGATTGGACACCTTTAGACTAGGCACTTGGGGACTAGGCTCATTAGAACTAGATGCTTTAACAAAGGTAGTCTTGGAAGGAGGTGCTTGGGCAAATTTACTATAGCCAAGTCCATACTTGATGCTAGGAGACCTTTGAAAGTCCAAAATTTCATCAAGTTTGTCCTTTGCTTTAGCAAATTTGGAAAGAGAAGTTTTTAGTTCAACAATTTCATTTTTCAACTTCTCATTTTCTAATGAAAGCTCGTCTAAGGATTTTTGCACATTACTATCTAAAGGTCTATCAACTTTAGATGAGGTCTCATTTTCTTTCCTTAAACTAGCAAGCTCACTTTTCAAAAGTGTATTTCTCTTATGACTTAATTCTAGTTCATCATTCATAACTTTAAGAGCATTAGCTAGTTCATCATAAGAAAATTCAACAACATCATCATTCAAAGTTACCTCATTGGAGCTTTCCTCCATTGCCATGAAGCACGTTTGGGCAACTTGATCACCAATCTCCTCATCTTCAGAGTCACTTGATTTATCCCATGTTGCTTTAAGTGCCTTCTTCTTGAACTTCTTGAAAGACTTCTTCAATTTGGGACAATCCATTCTAGTTTGACCCGGTTTGTTACATTCAAAGCATATAGGAGGATCCCTCTTGCTACTTTCTCCCTTGTCCTTCTTGAAGTTCCTCTTTGGCATGAACTTCTTTTGGAAGAGCATCTTCCTTATTCTCCTTGTCATTAGAGCCAATTCTTCCTCATTAAACTCATCATCTTCATCACTTGAGTTTTCGGAAGATACTTTAAAGGCAATGGTTCTTTTTGGCTTTGTTAGGTTCCTCCACTTACTCTCTTTTGAGGGTCATCTCATAGTCAATGAGATTTCCTAAGAGCTCATCAAGTTGCACCTTGCTCAAGTCCTTGGAATCCTTGAGTGAAGTTACTTTAGGTAGCCACTCCTTAGGAAGATTTCTTAAAATCTTCTTTACTAGCTCCTCATTTGTGAATGTATTCCCAAGAGATTTAATTCCTCCTATAATCTCCACAAATCTATCATACATTTCACTTATGGTTTCATCCAATTTCATCTTGAACAATTCATATTGGTAGATAAGGGAATCCATCTTATTCTCATTTACTTAACTAGTACCTTCATGAGTAACCACTAAAGCATCCCAAATTTCTTTTGCAGTAGACTTCATACACAATTTACTATATTCACTTCTACTTAATGCACAAAATAGAACATGAATAGCCTTATCTATGACACCCCTCAACTATGTACAGTGTAGCCGAGCAAGGCATGTCATACTCGGTGCTGGAGCACCGTATCTTATTTTGCTTTATTCCTTTAATGATTTTGTTCTCGTTATATTTTAATATCAATTATTTTTCTAAGGAGAAACCAGTGGAGTTTCTCCTATTTTATTATCGTTTGGCGTATTTAAATATTTACCTGTTTAAAAATCTCAACAATATTTTCCATACAATAATTCATCTATGTATTTTAATTCTCATATTCATTTCCATTCACTTTCCTTCATACTCCATTTACATATCAAAATTCTCATATTTCCATTAATTTACATAATTTGCAAACTAATTTAATAAATTTAAAATTTACATGATATACAAATTAATTACATATGAACTAATTAATTTATTAATTTACATCACATAAATATTACTTACAAATTCTTAGTTTACAATTCTTAGTTTACATTACAACATACAAAATATTTATAATATACAAAATACATAAAATGACTTATATAGGTCCTATCTACATGCATTGCTGAGGAGGTGACAACCTTGAACCCTTCTGACACTTATCCAGATCTGGACTTCAAAATCCTAGTCTAATATCCACTGGGTTTTGCCTTCAATACCTGTGCGAAGGAAACAAATCTATTGCGCTAAGCATTTCTGCTTAGTGGTGCAATAATAGAACAAGAAAATAATATACACAAATAAGAAAAAATGAAGTATAATTCTAAAGTATAATTTAGATCCTCGGGTATCAATTAAATTTGATATGATATTTCTAATATCAACTATCTTATATTTTATTTCGTCCCTCTTTGGAAGTGCTGAGTTTATACAGTAATAATATTCGATATACAGATTAATTCTAGGAGTATTGTATTTTTGGTTCCTACAATTCTAAAAATTTCATTTGTGCTACTTGATTCAGTTATGTTCCCATTGCTAATATTTTTCCTCATTTTATTCAATACTTTCTAATGTTTTTAATTACTAATGTTCTTAAATAATTTCAATAATTTACACTGCCCAGGCAACCTATGACAGGCTAACTAAACTAGATAACGGGTCGTTGGCACTGGACACCGCAGTGCCTCAGGCCATCATACCATGGGACGTGTAAGCTCAGTACGTCAACCACGTATGCAGTCAGTATGGCTAGAAAGCCATGATAACGCATAATCGAGCATAAAAGCCATGATTGCGGGCATAAAGCCATGAATATAGGCATAAAACCTTTCGCAGTACTGCTAAAACAATACCCTATTGGCATGCCAATCTATCCAATCTGACACATATGTCTAGGCGATACATGGGCACATAGTACCATTAAGTGTTCATAAGTTTCATTATTTCATTATAGGTTCTAATTATAATTTCTAGCATTTTAATCTTTTTCATAATAGAAACATAAATCTCTAAGTCTAATAATTACATAATTTATGCATTCATCGTAATTTATATATTTATTATGTTATCCATAATGATCACAATTCAAAACAATGGTTCTCATGTACCATTGTACTCAAAATACTTTTTCTTGTCCTTTATCCAATAATGGGAACTAAAGTCTTATTTATACATTCATTTATTCATTGCCCTATTTATATAAATTATTATTCATATTCCAAGTAGTCAATGAATATTTCATGGATTTCAAATTTAGCTACATTTTTCTTAAATCCTAGTGTCACTCAAATTCAAAAATTTAAATCAACTATTTACATTATTTATATCTTAACCATTATAATAGCTTTCTAATTTATTATACCCCTTTCCTATATCATTGGGGTCACTCAACTTTACCATTCACAATTTACCTACTACATCCTATATTAACTACTACAATGGTTCTTACAGTTTGTTTTTCTACATCACATAATTTAGTGGTTACTATTCATTTGACTATTTCCATTCAAAGGTTGACTTTTTGATTCATAATAGATTTGTTAAGCCTAAGTTCACCAATATACCACATTTTACATTTTATTTTGTTGGCATTGATTTCCAATACCATTTCAAAGCTTATTTTATGTTATTCAAAATTTTTAGATTTCATACTTTAAGTTTACTGTTCCATTGGTCATTGTTACAGTGGAAATTTGGCAAACTTTTCTTCATCAAAGTTGTTCCTTTATGTGTCTTCTTTAATTTCCTCAATTTGGAGTTTTGTAGCTCAAGTTATGGCCATTTTACCATAACTGGCCAGATTGACCTGTACCCAAAATTTTTGGGCAATTTGGTTTTGCCAAATTTGGTGTCCTAACTTAAACTAGCAATTTGAATTAGTTAGGTTCAGAATTTGAGTTTGTGTTCTACATGAAGGTTGTTCTAAATTGTCTAAGCTTTCCATTGATATAAATTTTAGGACAATTGGACCTTTCTACCCTGAGTTATGAGCAAATGAACAAACACTGTTTATTTGATCATTTTTACCAGGTCCAGAATTGGTTACCCAGATTTGGCTAATTTTTAGGTCATCCTAAGTTTGTTTTCTGGGCAAGGTTTCTTCATCAAAGTTGTGCCATTATGTGTCTAGTTTCATGTTCAATTGGCTCTGCACCAATTGAACCTACACCTCTCAAGTTAGAGCTACCCAAACTTGCTAGATTCACATCCAGCGCTGTAGGTCCTATGAGGCAGCATACCCAACCTTAAATCCAAAGCCACAATTCACTTCAATTCCTCATCAAGCATAGCCAAATGGTCACTAATTGACCATTAGGACTTCCATTCACCAAATCATGAGCAAAACCCTAAGTTTGCTCCAAAACCTAACTCCAAAATTCCAATTTACTCAAACATCATGCTATCAAATGTTCTAATCATCAATTTCATGTTCAATTGCATCAATTCACAACTATAATTCACTTGAATCATTGAAACTCTAAAGTACCCTAGGCTGCAAAAATTGAGGGCTTTTCATACCTACATAATTTGTTTTCTTTCTTCCAAAACTAACACTCAATTCATAATCTACACAAGGTAAACTCATGGATTCATGGAAAAAGTAGCACTAACCTTGACTTAGCCAATTCCTAAGGCTTGAAAACTCCACTTTTTCTCTTCCTTTTTGCTATCCAAGTCTTGCTCTAGGTGTGAGGAGAAGTTTTTGTGAAGGAAAGCTAGGGTTTTGAGGTGGTTTGGTGGATGAACTCAAGCTTGTTACTAAGCATCAATGGAGGTTTTACTCTTCTTTCTCTTTCTCTCTTCTCTTGGTTCAGTTGGTTGAAGATAAAATGCAGATTTCTTTTCATTTTTTCCAATTTTATCTCTTTGGCTTGTTGAGTTGTGATTGGTGGAGCTTTTTAAATGACATCATATTTTGTCATAATTCTCATTTTAATTCATTTTTTTTTTCTTTTCTTTCCTACTCATTTTCAATTTTATTTTTAGCAATAGTTATTCATATTTTATATCATAATAATTATTTACTTAAGTGGACAAGTTGGTCAAAAATCGTTTCTGAAGGTGAAATGACCAAAATGCCCTTCGCTGGCTTAAGGAGCCAAAACTGTCTGTACCGATTGATAAAATTCTAGAAGCATTTTCTTGGCATTCTAATGCCATTGAAACCTCAATGACTCTTCTCTGGAGTTCCAAAAATTATTTCATGAACTTTCTTTCGGGTTTAGGGCTCCTAGCTGCGAAGACCGCAACTTCCCACTAGGTTACCCATCGCTAGGGCACCAGCTCATTTAACTTGGTTGTATTTTATTTCTAAAATTTTTTCTAAATTTTTCTCATTAATATTTGAGTTATTTATGACTCCTCACTTCAGTCTGCATATAGTTCTAGTCATTCTAGCTATCCGGACCGACACTGGTCACCGGAATAATAGAATGTATGAATTTGCTACAGTGAGGGTGTTACAACTCTTCCCCTCTAATTTAAATTTCATCCTCGAAATTTACCTGACTTAAGTAATTGAGGAGCTGCTACCTCCTTGCTTCTTTGCTTCCTTATATTGCCTCATCAATGTCTGTGTTTGGCTCCTCTTTAGCCTCCATTGCATATACCCATGGTGCCACCCTGACTTTGGGTCTTTTGACTGTCTCAGAAGCAACCTTCTGTGCAATGTCAGCCATCTGCTCTACCCAGTTTTTTACCCCTTTGAACTGTAGAGGTAGGTCTATCAACTTGTACTGGAACTATTGAACCACTCCTCTGAGGATAATCTCTTATGAAATGATCCGTAGCCCCACACTTGAAATACTCTCCAGTTAACAGTCGACACTCTCCTGCCACAGTGCATACATTCAGGCACTGGGGCTGATCCCCTTGTTATTGTGCCTAGGGAGCTAGCTATAGATATCCCAGTCTAGCCTTTTCTGGCCATGTGTCTAATCTTGTGAACCAGAACCCTTAAGCTTCTTACTATCAGCCGATATACTTGACTGCCCTGGTCTAAATTCCCTCTTACGCTGCCTATCTTTCCTATTCTGTTCACTTACTCTAACCCTTTCCACTTTCAATGCAGCTTCAAGTAATTTTGTGAAGTCCGTAATCCCCAAGGCAGTGATCATTATTTTAATGTTGTCATTTAGCCCCTCTTCAAACCTTCTGCACCTCTCTACTTCTGTGGGGACTATCTCTCTTCTATAGCGGCTTAGTCTAACAAACTCCTTCTTATACTCCGTTACTGATAGCTGCCTCTGCCTTAGACTAATAAACTCTTTTCTTCTATCTTTCAGGTACACACTTCCCACATTTTTGTTCTTAAACTCAGCAAGAAAGAATTCCCAAGTGATCTGCTCAGGCTGCACCTCACTAGATACTATTTCCCACCATTGATAGGCATCGTCTTGGAGTAGGGACACAGCACCCTCTAAGTTTTGGTCTAGGGTGCAATGTAGTTGCTTCAATACCCGGATGGTTCTGTCTAACCAATTTTCAGCTGTCACTGAGTCTTCTTCTCTCTTACCCAAGAAGTCCACAACTCTGAATGTGACAGCCCTATGTTCGGTAGTGCGTTCTACTGTTCCGGTGATCAGTGTTGTCCGGACAGCTAGGATGCCTAGAATTACACTTCGATATGAGTGAGGAGACATAAAATAATGAAATACAAGAAAAGTAAATACAAAAAAAAACAAAGGAAAAATAATAGCAAAGAAATGTAACCAAGTTAAGCGAGCCGAGAACCCTAGCAATGGGTGACCGAACCGGGAAGTCACGGCGTAGACCATTGACTAGTCCTAGACTGCGGGGAACCCTGAAAAATATTTTTAGGACATAAATAGACACCTATTGAAATACAAATACCATTACAAATACTAAATAAAAATTAAATAATTAGTACAAAGAAAAGTGAGAAATCGAAAAACGGACAAAATCCGGTGTTACCAAAAAATTGGGAATGCAACCCGAACAGGAGCATTGTGGTCATTTGACACCCCGAATTGTCTTTTGACCAAAATATCCATTGAAAATACATGATATTACACTTGGAAAATATAATGAAAAATTAAATTAGGGATTCCTAATGTAAATAGCAAAAATGGAGTGTAAATTGAGTAATTATCATTTAAAACATATAATATAATTGATTTTTGGTGAGTGGAGCACTATGGATTAAAATATTCACTAAGTGGGCAGATGTAAACCCACTAAACTCATCTTCAACCTTCATTCACTCCCATTGCCGAAATGAAGCTTCCAAAGTTCTCCCATAGCCGATTTGCTTGAAGCCTTCAAATCTCCTCCATTCCACCTCCAAACACCAAAGTTGCTACATTAATTTTGAGCCCCACCTCATGAGGAAAAAGTAGATGCCAAAATCAAGGGAGATTAGTGAAGATTTAACAAGTTCCAACAATAGGTAAGTTTGTGTTTTTTATTGTTGCTTTGTTAAAGTTTGTAAGGATGTTATGGGTGTTTGATTTATGGAGAAATATTTGAGGTTTGATGTGTAAAGGGGGAAGTGTACTTGTGGCAGCCATGGAAACACCTTGAAGACAGTTTATTTTTGCTTGTAAATGGTGAACTAAAGGATTGATTAAATGTATATTGTGTAGGAAATTATTTGGGTGATGTATACTTAGGATATGTGAATGTGTATTGAAATTTGAATGCTTGGAAATTATGGGAATGTAATGCATGAAATGGTAGCCTGGTTTGGTGAACCATAAGAATGTTATTTCATGTTTGGATTATGGAATATTAATGTTGAATTGTGTTGGTTGTTATGGCAGTTTGGGTATGTGTGTGATGGTGTGAAGTTGGACATGTAAAAGTGTTATGGTTAGGTGATTGAATTGTTGTAAATTTGGTTTGAAAAATTCTGCACTTTATGGTGTATGTTGAATGTAATTATAAGCTGCCAAAATGACCTATAATATGTTGTGAATCATGTTTAGGTAATGGTACAACCAGAATTGGCTTGAATGTTAAGTTTGGTAAGTGTTAAAAGTGATCCTTGATGTGTATGAAGGAAATGCAATAAGGCAGTTTGTGTTTTAGGCCTAGAACTTTAAGTGTGTGGCTCCAATTGGTATGAGACCAATTGGAGGTGAAACTAGGTACAAAATGTGCCAACTTTCATGAAGGAAGCTTGCCAAAATTCTGCTTGCAAGGTAGCTTGAAAAATGACCAAATCCGGATTAAGTGCAAATAAGGCCTGAAAATTGACCATTTGGGCAGCACTTAGTTTTTAGGCGATAACTCACTCAAACCAAGTCCAATTGACCTGAAATTTTGACCATGAATACTTAAGACCTATATCTACAAGTCTTATGAAGACACCAAAGCCCAGAAATGACAATAAGGAAGTCAAAAGGCTTGCACAAGTTCGGGTCCAATAACTGGCCGAACCAAAATTGACCTAAAATGACCTAAAGTGACCAATTTTGATGCACTTTAACCAGCAATAGTAAAATGACCATAACTTGATCTACATGACTCAGAATGACCTGAAATTTTGCCCTGCATGCAATAAGACATAGATCTACAAGCTTTTAGTTTTGACCAAAACTCGAAAACCGAGGAAACTAGGTCGTCCGGCTAGGTCAAACTAGTATCCCGGAATCCAGCAAATTGCAAAAAAATGCAAGATACATGGAAATGAATTTGGTAACATGTACCAACCCTAAAAGACTATCAAATGTGACATATTAGTAACATTAAAACCTAATTTACTTAGAATGCATCGAGGGTCGACATATTAGGTTGACTAAGCAAATAATAGAATTTAGTGAATTAATTATCAAGCATTATCGTTAGAGACAGTTTAAATGAGTACTGAAACACTTCAAATTGTGTTTCTCAGTTAGCAAAGACTCAGGGAAAGGGAAGGAAACACTGAGTCAAGGCCAGGAGACAGTTATCAAAGGTTTGTGCATAGTAAGTATTTCTTTTGAATTTTTCAATTGAAATAAATTACGATTAGTTATATGTTATTATTTTAAATTATATCCGTGCACAATACTTTTATATTCACTGCTTTTACTAGCAAATTTATTTGGAGAAATGAGTTATGAATAATTTTTTATTGCTTTGGTTTTGGGAATATTATTTGGAAATTATTGTGTTGCCAACTTTGCGAATGGAAATTTTGAGATAAAATGTGATTTATGGTTTGTATGAAATATTATGATTTGAAATTATTTTGATTCACACTTGGCATGACACTGTTACTATTTTCCTCCTCCATTTATGGGGTGAGTGTGATATATTCCTCCCTCTTTGACTTATCAGTTTGGGGTGAGTGTGATTATGTTCCTTCCTCTTTGACTTATCAGTCTGGGGTGAGTGTGATTATGTTCCTCCCTCTTTGACTTCCCAGTCTAAGGTGAGTGTGGATGAGTACTCATTATTCAGCTAGCTTCCTCCCTCATTGATTTTGATTATTGGGGTGAGTGTGTCTTGTCGTGGTGTACAACACGGCATATACGGAAAAATTGTGTCATGGACTAAATTGTGATATTGATTGGCAACACTGTATTCTTCAGTTATTTGATCAAATGGTGCTATTGATTGGCAAAACTGTATTATTCAGTTATTTGATCAAATTGTGTTATGGATTGGCAAAACCGTGTTATTCAGTTATTTGATCAAATTGTGTTATTGATTGGCAAAACTGTGTTACTCAGTTATTTGATCAAATTTATGTTATATGAACTTTGTAAATTGTGAAATGGAATTGTGAACTATTTGATTTGTGAATTGTTAATAAAAGATTTATGTATCGCATTTCAAATTGTTATTGTGCACCACTGAGTAAATTTTACTCAACGATAGCTTTTCATTCTTTGTCACACGTGAAACAGGTCGAGCGTGAGACTAGGCTGCTAGTACTACACTGAGAGATCATCAGGTATATTGAGTATACCATAGTTTGCATTTTGTATTGTAATGTATGTTCACTGTATGTATATAGTGTCCTTGATTTTGAGCAGTTGTAAATTAAAATTGTACATTGAAGTTGTAAAGTAAATTATGAGTTATTTTGGCTTATAAAATTTGTACTGTATTTCTTTTATCTCAGTCTTTGAAAAATTATTGTGGATTTGAGTTGAAAAATACATTGTGTTGAATTATGTTGGAGTTTGAGATTGAGAAAAATATTGAAGTGCTTTTTATAGGTTTTTGAGGAACTGTTTTGTCCAAAATACAGATGGCACTCTGCCAAAATTTTTACAGAAATTATTAATAGTCCAAATGTGTTAGCTATTTCACTTCAGTTCAAAAAGGTTTTTAACTCCTGTAAATAGTGCTCACCACTATAAAAAGAAGTAAGAAAAGTTTTAAAATCTCTTGTAGTGTATTTAATGGGTTATCAGTAGACGAAGTTGGTAATTCATTAAGTATACTACGGGATCATGTTATGCCTTACAGGGGGGTAGGGTGTGACATGTTTTAGTGGTATCAGAGCAAAGTTTTTAAATTCTGTTTTTACCTGTTACTTGAATATTCTTTCTTCATAGTACAACTGCTCAATATCATCGTTTGATACATACAGTACATTACATTATAAATATGCACTAATGGGAGAAAATCTCCTTGTGTTATTTGTTCAGGAGATCTAAGATCCTCGCATTGACTATGGAAGAGGGTGATCATTCAGTCGATCAATCTATTAAGGCTGAGGTGCAAGGGGATGCCCCAGGCCGACATAATGTCGATGGTTCAAAGACACCAGCCCTACTGATCTGCAGTTTCTGCTCGATTCGCTCGGCCAGATGGCTGCAATGTTCTAACAAATGGCTGGTAATATGCCTACTCAAGTCCCAATACAGACACCAGTGGTACAACCACAGACTTCTGCAAGGCAGTATGACAAATTAATGAAATATGGGGCTACAGAGTTCAAGGGGACAGTAGATCCTCTAGAGGCAGAACAGTGGTTAGAGAGGATAGATAGGGTATTCAAGAAGTTACATTGTACAGAGGAGCTCAAATTTGAATACTTAGTATCTTTGCTACAAGGGGATGCATATGACTGGTGGAAAACCATTCCCCATAGTCTGGTAGAACCTTCAATGCTAACGTGGAATGATTTCCTTTGGGAGTTCAGACAAAAATATGTCCCTGATGCTTATGTGGACTAGAAGCTGCAAGAGTTCCTAAGTCTAAAGCAGGGAAGTAGATCGATGGCTGAATATGAAAGGGAATTTTCCCGCCTGAGCCATTATGCAGTAAGTCTACTTTCTACCAGTAGCGAGAGATGTAAGAGGTTTGAAACCGGCTTAAAGCCTAGTATCAGATTACAAGTGGTCGGATTCAAACATAACAACTTCTCTGAACTTATTTATCAAGCACTAGAATTAGAAAGAATTGAATCTGAAGCTGCTCCTGAGAAAAAGAAATCAGAGAAGACAGAAAAAGAGGGAAAGTCAGTAAAACAGAGTTCTAGTGGTCCTACTGGAAAGAGGAAAAACTTTAGGGGATATAACAGAGGTTGTAAGAAGTCCGATAGAGATAAATCTTCTGGATAGAAACCACCTTGATCTGATCAGCAAACTCAACAGAAACCCAGAAATGCTCTGTCAGATCGACTTTGTGAAACTTGTGGTAAACCATATAGTGGGGTATGTTATAGAGCCGTAGGAGCATGTTTTAATTGTGGAGAGACTGGTCATTTTGCTAGGGATTGTATAAATCCATGTTGTTCTGGATCATTTACTACACCAAAGGGATCAACCCAAGTTTCTACCCCAAAGAGTTCACCATCAGTTAGTAGAGGCAGAGGTAGAGGTAGAGGTAGTACACCTAGAAGTCAGAGTACTATGAATCAGCCAGAACAAGGTGATGCTTCAGCTGGAGTATACGCTATACAGAAGAGAGAAGAGGCTTAGACTTTTGACATTGTTGCTGGTACTTTCTCAATTGGTAATTAAGATATATATATGTATTGTTTGACCTGGAGTTTGCATACTTTTATGTTAGTGTTAGAACTATATGTTCTATTGTTATTCCTTTACAGGGGGAATAAATTTTGATGCATTAGTGATTAGTCCTTTAAGATAAGGATTGTGATAATAAGTGAAATTAGTTTTAAAAGAGTTTATCGGAGAAAAGTATTTTCTAACACACCATAAATTATAAAGCTAATTGGCGAGCCTACTTAATGTAAGGCAAAAGGACATAAAAGTAAGTTATAGTAATAGAATTGTTTTAGATGAGGGCAAGGATGTTACTGTTAGTAATTGTTAATGGATATTGTAATCAGAATAAGATTCAAATATCAGTAAATTCGAAAAGGATAAAATATCAGAAAATTTGATCTATTGGGACGTATCGTAGTAACTATACAATATTCTTGATGTTTATACTGTAAGCTGCAGATTACAGTACTGACTTGAGATTATTGTGTAGAGCTACGTACTACTCGATAGTACACCAAGATGAGAATAGTTGCCAACGACATATGTTTTGGTATAGTTATGCCAGAACAGAATTTAATTATTGGAAATAAGTTTGAAAATCCTACTTAGGGAGTTAAAAATCAAAAGTTAGAATATTGAAAGGTTATAGTTTAATACAAAAGGAAGTAAGTTATAGAATATTAATAGATAAAAAGAACTGGGGAAGTAAAAATTTGAACAGTTGGTTCAGATATAATAAAGAAATGTTATGAATGTGAGGAAGACTATTGACTAGAATGGTCAGAGGACCAATGACTAGATAAATCATTCTAACATGACCTCAAAGGGTCATTCAAGAAGGAACATGAACTGAAATATTAGACAGCACAATAGTAAGAGAAGATTGGTGTTATACAAATAAATTAAATATTGCATTAGATTGTTAAAAGTCTTATACAAATTTGAGGAAAAGAAGATTATACGATCATATAGAAAGGAGAAAATAAACGTATGACTATTGTAAGATGGCTATTGGGTAAAATTTCGCGGATGAAATTTATTTATGGGGGGAAGAATTGTAACACCCCTATGTTCGGTAGTGCGTTCTACTGTTCCGATGACCAGTGTTGTCCGGACAGCAAGGATGCCTAGAACTACACTTCGATATGAGTGAGGAGACATAAAATAATGAAATACAAGAAAAGTAAATACAAGAGAAACAAAGGAAAAATAATAGCAAAGAAATGTAACCAAGTTAAGCGAGCCGAGAACCATAGCGATGGGTGACCGCACCGGAAAGTCACGGCGTGGACCGTTGACTAGCCCTGGATTGCGGGGAACCCTAGAAAATATTTTTAGGACTTAAATAGACACCTATTGAAATACAAATACTATTAGAAATACCAAATAAAAATTAAATAATTAGTACAAAGAAAAGTGAGAAATCGAAAAACAGACAAAACCCGGTGTTACCGAAAAATCGGGAATGCAACCCGAACAGGAGCATTGTGAGCATTTGACACCCCGAGTTATCTTTTGACCTAAATTTCCATTGAAAATACATGATATTACACTTGAAAAATATAATGAAAAATTAAATTAGGGGTACCTAATATAAATAGCAAAAATGGAGTGTAAATTGAGTAATTATCATTTAAAACATATAATATAATTGATTTTTGGTGAGTGGAGCACTATGGATTAAAATATTCACTAAGTGGGCAGATGTAAACCCACTAAACTCATCTTCAACCTTCATTCACTCCCATTGCTGAAATGAAGCTTCCAAAGTTCTCCCATGGCCGATTTGCTTGAAGCCTTCAAATCTCCTCCATTCCACCTCCAAACACCAAAGTTGCTTCATTAATTTTGAGCCCCACCTCACAAGGAAGAAGTAGATACCAAAATCAAGGGAGATTAGTGAAGATTTAACAAGTCCCAACAATAGGTAAGTTTGTGTTTTTTATTGTTGCTTTGTTAAAGTTTGTAAGGATGTTATGGGTGTTTGATTTATGGAGAAATTTTTGAGGTTTGATGTGTAAAGGGGGAAGTGTCCTTGTGGCAGCCATGGAAACACCTTGAAGACAGTTTATTTTTGCTTGTAAATGGTGAATTAAAGGATTGATTAAATGTATATTGTGTAGGAAATTATTTGGGTGATGTATACTTAGGATATGTGAATGTGTATTGAAATTTGAATGCTTGGAAATTATAGGAATGTAATGCATGAAATGGCAGCCTGGTTTGGTGAACCATAAGGATGTTATTTCATGTTTGGATTATGAAATACTAATGTTGAATTGTGTTGGTTGTTATGGCAGTTTGGGTATGTGTGTGATGGTGTGAAGTTGGACATGTAAAAGTGTTACGGTTAGGTGATTGAATTGTTGTAAATTTGGTTTGAAAAATTATGCACTTTATGGTGTATGTTGAATGTAATTGTAAGCTGACAAAATGACCTATAATATATTGTGAATTACGTTTAGGTCATGGTACAACCAGAATTGGCTTGAATGTTAAGTTTGGTAAGTGTTAAAAGTGATCCTTGATGTGTATGAAGGAAATGCAATAAGGCAGTTTGTGTTTTAGGCCTAGAACTTTAAGTGTGTAGCTCCAATTGGTATGAGACCAATTGGAGGTGAAACTAGGCACAAAATGTGCCAACTTTCATGAAGGAAGCTTGCCAAAATTCTGCTTGCAAGGTAGCTTGAAAAATGACCAAATCCGGATTAAGTGCAAATAAGGCCTGAAAATTGACCATTTGGGCAGCAGTTAGTTTTTAGGCCATAACTCACTCAAAACAGGTCCAATTGACCTGAAATTTTGACCATGAATAGTTACGACCTATATATACAAGTCTTATGAAGACACCAAAGCCCAGAAATGACCATAAACAAGTCAAAAAGCTTGCACAAGTTCGGGTCCAAAAACTGGCCGAACCAAAATTGATCTAAAATGACCTAAAGTGACCAATTTTGATGCACTTTGACCAGCAATAGTAAAATGACCATAACTTGGTCTACATAACTCAGAATGACCTGAAATTTGGCCCCGCGTGCAATAAGACATAGATCTACAAGTTTGTAGTTTTGACCGAAACTCGAAAACAAAGGGAACCAGGTCGTTCGGCTAGGTCAAACTAGTATCCCGGAATCCAGCAAATTGCAAGAAAATGCAAGATACATGGAAATGAATTTGGTAACATGTACCAACCCTAAAAGACTATCGAATGTGACATATTAGTAACATTAAAACCTAATTTACTTAGAATGCATCGAGGGTCGACATATTAGGTTGACTAAGCAAATAATAGAATTCAGTGAATTAATTATCAAGCATTATCGTTAGAGACGGTTTAAATGAGTACTGAAACACTTCAAATTGTGTTTCTCAGTTAGCAAAGGCTCAGGGAAAGGGAAGGAAACACTGAGTCAAGGCCAGGAGACAGTTATCAGAGGTTTGTGCACAATAAGTATTTCTTTTGAATTTTTCAATTGAAATAAATTACGATTATTTATATATTATTATTTTAAATTATGTCCGTGCACAATACTTTTATATTCACTACTTTTACTAGCAAATTTATTTGGAGAAATGAGTTATGAATAATTTTTTATTGCTTTGGTTTTGGGAATATTATTTGGAAATTATTGTGTTGCCAACTTTGCAAATGGAAATTTTGAGATAAAATGTGATTTATGGTTTGTATGAAATATTATGATTTGAAATTGTTTTGATTCACACTTGGCATGACACTGTTACTATTTTCCTCCGCCATTTATGGGGTGAGTGTGATATATTCCTCCCTCTTTGACTTATCAGTCTGGGGTGAGTGTTATTGATTGGCAAAACTGTATTATTCAGTTATTTGATCAAATTGTGTTATGGATTGGCAAAACCGTGTTATTCAGTTATTTGATCAAATTGTGTTATTGATTGGCAAAACTATGTTACTCAGTTATTTGATCAAATTTATGTTATATGAACTTTGTAAATTGTGAAATGGAATTGTGAACTATTTGATTTGTGAATTGTCAATAAAAGATTTATGTATCGCATTTCAAATTGTTATTGTGCACAACTGAGTAAATTTTACTCAGCGATAGCTTTTCATTCTTTATCGCAGTAGACAGATCGACAGGCGTGAGACTAGGTCATTAGTACTACACTGAGAGATCATTGGGTATATTGAGTATACCATAGTTTGCATTTTGTATTGTAATGTATGTTCACTGTATGTATATAGTGTCCTTGGTTTTGAGCAGTTGTAAATTAAAATTGTACATTGAAGTTGTAAAGTAAATTATGAGTTATTTTGGCTTGTAAAATTTGTACTGTATTTATTTTATCTCAGTCTTTAAAAAATTATTGTGGATTTGAGTTGAAAAACACATTGTGTTGAATTATGTTGGAGTTTGAGATTGAGAAAAATATTGAAGTACTTTTTACAGGTTTTTGAGGAACTATTTTGTCCAAAATACAGATGGCACTCTGCCAAAATTTTTACAGAAATTATTAATAGTCCAAATGTGTTAGCTATTTTACTTCAGTTCAAAAAGGTTTTTAACACTTGTAAATAGTGCTCACCACTATAAAAAGAAGTAAGAAAAGTTTTAAAATCCCTTGTAGTGTATTTAATGGGTTATCAGTAGACGAAGTTGGTAATTCATTAGGTATACTAAGGGATCATGTTATGCCTTACAGTGGTAGTGGCATAACCTCAGCCATTTGTCTGAAGAAATCTGCCATGTGGTGAAACATAGCCGGCGGAGGCTATGCAGGCACCTATGGTGCTGATGGAGTAGGTTCTCCTCTGCCTCTAGTCTCAGCTGCAGGTGTAGCACGACTCTCCACTTCCTCATCTACTGCTCTTTATGATGTAGGGTCCATATCCTAATCAAAGAAAAACAAATAGATCTATATTAGTCTCACCTCGGCTCTTACAACTGCAATGCATTGTATGGACTTTATCTAGACCTAGAAACGCACTAAACCATGCTCTGATACTAATAAATGTGACACCCCCTCAAACGTGTACAGTGTAGCCGAGCAAAGCGTGTCACACTCGGTGCCGAAGCACCCTATCTTATCTTACTTTAGTCCTTTAATAATTTTATTCTCGTTATATTTTAATATCAATTATTTTTCTAAGGAGAAACCAGCAGAGTTTCCCTTATTTTATTATCGTTTGGCGTATTTTAATATTTACCTGTTTAAAAATCTCAACAATATTTTCCATACAATAATTCATCCATGTATTTCAATTCTCATATTCATTTCCATCCACTTTCCTTCGTACTCCATTCACATATCAAAATTCTCATATTTCCATTAATTTACATAATTTACAAACTAATTGAATAAATTTACAATTTACATGATATACAAATTAATTACATATGAACTAATCAATTTATTAATTTACATCACATAAATATTACTTACAAATTCTTAGTTTACCATTCTTAGTTTACATTACAACATACAAAATATTTATAATATACAAAATACATAAAATGACTTATATGGGCCCTATCTACATGCATTGTTGAGGAGGTGACAACTTTGAACTCTTCTGACACTTCTGCAAATCTGGACTTCAAAATCCCAGTCCCTTGTAGCAAACCAAGAGGGGGGGGGGGAGTGAATTGGGTTCTAATTGCAAAATTAAAGATTAAAAGAAATTTAAACACAAAGAAGAGAAAAGGAATACTGATAACACAAGAGATTTATAGAGGTTCGGCTATCCCAAGCCTACATCCACTCCTCAAGGCCCTCCTTGAGAGGTAACTCCACAAAAATTCTTCTTTGGGTAAAGGATAAACCCCTTACAATCACCACAAGAGCAAAACCCTTGCTCTTTTACAAACACCTTTACACTCAAGAGCTATTTAAAGCTCTATCACACTCAAAATTATAATAAGTGCTCACAACAACTTTGAAGGAACTCTCAGAATAATGAATTTACAACTCAAATATCAAGTTCTCAACATTAACTATGGTAGTTCAAGTTCTAGAGAGAAAGAATGAAGAAAATCATTAGAACCCAATAAATTTCCAAAAGATTGTTGTTGTCTAAAAAAGTTTCCAGTCATAAATGGTGCCTATTTATAGTTTTCGCAAGAAAATAGCCGTTGGGGGTGCATTAAATGCAAAACTAGCCATTTAACCACCCAAAGCTCTATTTTATCGAGTTGCAGAAACCCAGGTTCAACTACCGGAGTTATTTACTTCGGCTACCGAAGGTTGAAGCCCCAAAAAACAACTTTTGAAAAGTCACTTTCGGCTTTCAAAGTTCCCACTTTTGGCTGCCAGAGTGCTCTCTGGACAAAATGACTTTTAACGCTCAAAAACCATGATTTAAAGAGTGAACTTCAGCTGCCGAACTTCCTACTTTCGACTGCCGAAGTACTCTCTGGACAGAAAGTGTTAAAAGGGCACTTAGGCTTCGGAAATGCATAACTCTTTGACCGGAACTTGGATTTTCGATCCGTTTAAATCGTTGGAAAGCTAATTTGATAAAATTTTCAATGAAAATACTTTTAAAAAAATTGCATTTCTCAAATCTGAAATTTTCATTTTAGTCCCCCTTGGTCAAGAAAAAGTTACAAGTAAAGACACTAAGAAATTATGAGTTTAAAAAACTCAACTTTTTGATCCGAACTCAGATTTTTGATTCGTTTGAACCATTGGAAAGCTAATTCAATGTATTTTGCAACTTAAATACTTTTCAAAATTAATTTTGCAATTTTGAAAAATTTATTTAATTTTCCCTTGATAAAAAATTAAGTGAAAACTAAGTTAAACAAGATATTCTTAGTACCACCTAGACTTGAGCCAACATAATTAATAAAATGAGATTTACATGATATAAAATAAATAAAAGTTACATTATAGGTTTTCATAAATGTTTGCTTCCTTATGTTGCTCTTCCTTAACTTTGATTCAAAGCAATTTGGCAATTTTGAGTCTATGGCCTACAAACTCAACAGAAACACTTTCAAAGTATATTAGTAGCATACTAATTGTTTATTATCATCAAAACATGGGTTAAGACACCTAGGTCCAACATGGTGGAAAAAGGAAAGAGAAAAATTAAAGATTTGGAATTCTTGAAAACTTACTACAATAGGTATGTGCACAACCACCTTAGAATCTTGTGATTTCTTTAAGTATCGGTTTAATTTTAAGTAAATTTCATGAGAAGGGTTGAAATTTGTGCATGAATGAAAGGACCAAAATTTTGGCCAGCCTTAGTATGTGTGTGGTTTGATGTGCTTGATGAGTTTAGATATGTTTGTAGATGATGATGGATGTCTACATATGAATAAGAAGGGAAGATTGAATGAATTGTATGAATTGGGTGAGAAGGTGAATTAGGGTTTAGAGACAATTAGTTATTTTGTGATAAAATGCGTAATTGAAGTGTTTAAGGTTATCTACTAACCATTTGATGAGAATTGATGGTGATTTGAAGTGAATTGTTGAACTGAATTGAGAATTTCATGAGTTGCCTTGTTGTTAGAATTCTGGACCTTTGAGTCTAATGTCTTTATGTGGCCATAACTTGAGCTATGTTGCTCCAATTGGTGTAAGGCCAATTGGAGATGAAATTTAAGACTTAAACCATAATTTTGATGGAGAGACCCTGCCCAGAAAAGTAACTTAAAGTGACCAAAATTTTTTCTAAATCTGAGTATCCCAATTCTGGACTTGGAAAATAACCAAATGAACAGTGTTTGTTCATATGGTCATAACTTTGTCTAGAGAGGTCCAAATGACCTGATTTTTGAACCCATGGAAAGCTTAGACAATGTAGAACAACTTTAATGAAGAACAGAAACCCAAATTCTTACCAGAAATCAATTCAAATTGCTAGCCAAATTTAGGACACTAAAATTACTAGAACTAAATCTGCCCAGAAAATCTAAAAATGGATCAATCTGGCCAGTTATGGTAAAAATGCCATAACTTGAGCTACAAAACTCCAAATGGAGTGAGTCAAAAAGGGAATTAAAGTAGACACATAAGGGAACAACTTTGATGAAGAAAATTTAGCCAAATTCCCACTGAAGGTTGGTACAATGGAACAATAAATATAGGTAATGAAATCTAAAAATTTGAAATAACTTCTAATGAGCCTCGAATTGAGTTTGGCAACCAATGCCAACAAATGTAACATCCAAAATGTGGTATTATAGTGTAATTAGAACTTTTAGCCATGTTGATGCTCTTCGCATATTTGGCTTTATGTTCGATGATTATTATGGCTTGTTAGCCGTTCTGTTGCACACCTAGAGACACTTTGTGACTGATGGTGTGACGGCCTGAGGTACTTGGTATCCAGTGTCAGTTTACCTATTTATCCAGTTTAGTCAACTGGTATAGATTACTGGGGCAATGAAAATAAGTCTTAAAGATTTGTAACCATGAAATGAACATAAAAGTCATAAAATTAAGGATATTACAAACAATTATCAAAAATTTCAATCTAGATGAACTAACAGTATAATTTCTTGTATTTATTTATTTTAGTTTATTTTTATATTTTATTGGCACCATTAAGCTGTATTACTTAGCGTATCGCTGTTTGCCACTCGTAGATACTGGATATAGAGATAAAGCCTAGTAATCCTTAGACTGGGATTTTTGAGAGTTCAGATCTGCAGATAGTGTCCAGTGTCGCCTCCTCGTTGCAATGCATTTTAGTAGGGCCTACATGTATTATATTAGGGTATTTTATTTTTGTTCACTATAATTAATTATGGAGTTACAATGTAAATTGTAAGTTGTATAATTAGTTTGTACATGATGTAAGATAATAAATTTGTTAATCTCACGTATAAGATGAGTTTGAATTTGATATGGATGAATTTATGAGTTTTATAGAAATGAATTTGAATGTAAAAGATTGTATTATTTAGATTAAAAAAATGTTGATGAGATTTTAAATAGGTGAATATATTAACATGACAAATGTAAACAAAATAGGAGAAACTCTGCTTGTTTCCCCACTTAAAAAGAAAAAAAAGAAGAGATAAAATATATTGGATTTGAAAATATAATGATGTAAAAAAATTAAAATGGAATATAATAAGATAAGATAAAATACTCTGGCACCTAGTGTAACATGCCTTACTCGGCTACATTATAGACGGGTGAGGGGTGCCACAGAATGAGTATGAGATTAGTGAGAATGAAATGATTGTATGATTTGAATATGAAAATGTTGATTGGATTTTAAGTTGGACTCATGATAATATTGATGAAATTCTTAAATAGGTGAATAGTATAATACGACAAATGTTAATAAAATAGGAGAAACTCCATCGGTTTCTCCATTTAAATATTTAAATATAAATAATAAAGGAAAATAAAACTAATAATGAATAAAAGTAGAGGACTAGCACTCAAATTAACGAGGTTAGACCAAGCGTAAGGGGTGCCTAACACCTTCCCCTTACATACCCACTATACCGAACCTAGACATTAGGCTATGGTAATGACAGTTATGGAAACTCTGCAAGGAGTAAGTTGTCATCCATGACCCTTAGAAGAAACACTGAATATGTCCCGGTTATTACTCTAGTGGCGAGTCCTGTCGTTTTATACCTTCGTGGAATAAATCCTCAGTACCGTGGTAGTATTATGGGAAGATGGTACTTACCAGTAATTTGATTCTATTAGGATTATATGAAGTGCATTTCTAGGAAATGTTGTCTAAGGAGGTAATATTTAGGTGAGACCATCATGACTCTACCATCATTCCTGGGCATTACCTAGTGTATTTTATATAATTCTAGTGAATGATATTTTGCCTCATACCTTACAATGACCCCCCCACTCTCACATTGTTCCTGTAGGAACTCATCAAATTTAGTACTTGAGTATACTTGGCCCTTGATTTGATCAAGGACCTTAATGCCCTTTCCATATATTTCTCTACTTTAAGTCTGAATTCTTTGAACCATTCAGAGATTTCAATTTTGCATTTCTCAAATGTAAACATCTTTAAAGTATTGAGAAAAACCTCTTCTAACCATTCCCATATAGACCACATACATCTTTATACATTGGTTCTAAAATTCCTTCAGCTCTTGATTTAGCGACATTGCCTTGAGAACAAGACTCATTAGTTACATTAATGAGCACCTAGTCCCCATTTCACTAACTCAATGATCCTACCCTTTGCAATTTGACTTAGTTGCAAAAGCCAAATTCATTTTAGATTAGATTTTGTTTCGATGATTTGAATCTCAATTTAATTGCTTGTAATTGTTTTGTTAATATTATAAATATAACAAAGATAATTGTTTAAGTAACCCATGCTAACATTTTATTTCATAAATAAAATGCAAACATCATTTATAAATCTCATTCATATCAATTACAAGTCAAACTTAATATAGAAATGATATCTTAAAACATTAGGTACATACAAACATTGTCCAAAATAAATATACAAAGATAAAACACTATGGACTTGGTAACAACCTTTGCTCCATTGCCAATGTGCTACTTACTTTCATATCCTTACCAAGCTTCATCATTTGCTAGTTTTTGCATGTCATAACACTTATGAGAATTGGTTCCAGCAATATAATGAACTACAAGTACTTAAGAATATTTAGAAAACAAGATAAAGATATACCTTCACAAAACTTATTATTCTTGTTCTTCTTATACTCCAAGTACTGTGGGCAATTCTTTTCTAGTGCCCAACCCTTTTATAATGGAAACAGTTTTCTCTGCATACAGCTTTAACCTTCTTTTCCTTGAATTGACTATTGGACACTTATCTTAAAAGTTTAGAAATTAAAGCATTACCTATCTCATTGCTCTTCCTTTTAGTCACACTAGAAGTAGAAGCAATTGAAACTGCTTCTTTTCCCTTATTGCTGGTATTAGCCTTTTGAACCATAACTAACAACTTTATAAGATTACACTCTAGTTTATTCATGTAAAAGTCTACAATAGTCTTATAGAATGAGTTAGGAAGGGATTGTTGGATCAAATCCAATTGTGGGGTGAAATCCTTTAGTAAATCGTGACTTAATTAGATTGTGTAAATTATTTTCCACATTTAATCCTTTCAACATCTTTAACATGAATAACTGCTTTGACATCTTATGTCCTATAGTCTTATTTTGTCTACCATACAACCTTTGTAGGTTAAATAGGATTTCTGAAGCTGTAGATGTGTTCTCATGCTCCTTTTGTAACTCGTTACACATAATGGCAAGCATGCAACACTTTACTTATAAGTTATTATCATTCCACTTTCTTAAAGTGTCATGTTCCTCGTTTAATGCACCTTCAGACAAGGGATTAGGAGGTTTCGTGTCCAAAACATATCCTATATATTTAGAATTTAAAACTATTTTTAAATCCCTTAGCCAATCCTGGAAATTAGGTCCAGTAAGCTTATTAGCATCTAGCATGCCAGTGAGAATAATGGTAGGTATTTGTGCCATTGTCATTTTATCAGAATATACTATAGAAGATAACAAGATTTTAATTAGTATGTTATGTTTTGTAACTTACTAAATGATCATGGCCTTTTGATCAAATTCGTCCTCCCTTAACTTAGCGGATCTTACACTTCAAAAGTAAGAAATGAAAATCCCAGTTGGACAGGATTTCTAGTGGGTGATTGAATTCTTGCAAACTACTAATCATCCTCAGATATGTCCATTCTTGGATTCATAGCAATTCATAAGTGAGTAACTCTTTACTTATCACATCACATGTGAGATTTAATCAATTATTTGGCCCCTAATGCTCAAAACCTTAGGTATATCCATCCTTGGTCTATCTTGCATTAATTAAGTTGAGCCCACTAAGTCAGCAAGTATGTAAATTTGAACCTTAGTGACCTCAGGTACATCCATTCTTGGCCACCAAAGTATTTACATACTCACAACATCACATGCTTAACAATTATTTTAAGAAAATCTTTTAAACCACATACATCATTCCTATGTAACCATAAACAATACTGTAAGTGTTTAAAATTTCTTAAATAATTGCCTTAGTAGAGAGCCATGATACAATTTCTAAAATTACACTATTACCAACTTAATCATTTTGTTAGAAGATTTCCTTGGCCAACTTAATTAATATTTGGTTTTACTTTGCACATTAGCCATTTTTATGCATATCTAATACACATCATGAACATACATACCATACATACATACATTCATACAATGGTAATGTGAAAGGCATGATCATGAACTATTACATACATACATTTATACAATGGTAATGTAAAAGGCATGATCATGGACTATTCTATAGGAATCCAATCCTAGCCACAAGGATTGAATTCAGGGCATCCTATGGTAACATTTATCTATTTACAGCTTGCTCACAATTCTTCAACTCTTGAAAGTTGTGCTCCCACTGATCTCCATCAACGTGTTAAGCTCCATTTCTTCTTGTAAATCCACCATAGCCAATTACAACATTTATTATTGGCATACTAAGGTGAAAATTACAATGAAAATTAAGCATACAAGCTCAAATAAATAAATTATAACCTAAGGCTTTCATAACAAACTTATGATACAACCCTTATAAAAATTAAAATTAATTACTGCAATCCCATAGAAATGAATAAGAACACAATCATATTAGTCTTCTAAAGTCCATGATCACCCTTCATGCCAATTTCCATATTTATCACATGAACATGCCTTTTAATTTCAAATATTTAATATTCAAAATTAAATCTAACCAGTAATGAATCACGTTCAAAATCATGTTATACAGATTTTTGGGACTTAGATTAAACATTTTAATCACTAAAAAATACCATAAAAGTTGATCAAGCATAATGTTCACAACATAGGCCTAATGGACATTCCACCTTGGCCATTTCATGCCTTAATCAATTTTTATGATTTTTCTTGGTATCTAATGGTTTCAAACTGCATTTCATACATATTGAACACCATTAAACAAGTAAACTCACAATGATAAAATTATTTGCCGAAAATGAAAATTTGGCCGAATTGAATTCCATGGCCATCAACATGAACTAAATCACATTCTAATAATTTTCCTTGCATTTTTACTTGTTTACAATTGCATCTCATGTAACACGTGGCTATCCCACACATCATATAACATGACTAATTGATCTTAATGGCAAATTAGGGTGGCTCTGATACCAATTGAAGGAAATTTGCACCAAACTTGAAACAATTTCACTAATAGGTGCAAAGTTAGAAATTTGAAAATTTTCAAAACCCTAAGTTTCATGCGACACATATAAACCTTTTATATTATTACAAAATGCTTAGTTTAGGTCCCAATTTTCCACAAGGAAATAAAATTTCCAAACTTACAAAGTTAGGGTTTTGGAAAAAAAAAAAAAAAACTTGCCCTTAAGGCACAAAATCAAATTCTAACCACCTAATTTGGGTAGTGAAGCCCCAAAGTATTAGCTCTTTTGCTTATCCACACAAGCCCCTTGATCAAAGCCCTTTGATCCAAGTAAAACCCCTTGAAGTTCCTTCCAAGTGGGGTGGCCAAGATAAGAAAGGAGGATCAATGATTTTTCTTTGGTTTTCTTTCTTTGGAAGTGTAGAGAAACCTTTTCTCAAGGATTAGTTCAAGAGTTTAACACTTAAACCTCTTGAATTTTAGATAAGAAGAAGCAGAATTTTTCTTTAATGATGGGTGGTGGTTCGGCCAAGGTTGAATGGAAGAAGATAACATTTTTTGTCTTCTTTTATTTCACCTTTTTATTAATTTAATTTTCTTAATTAAAAAGCAATTAACAAGTACCCATTTCTCATTCAACCATTGAATGAGTTTTCAACATTTGATTGGTCCAAATATCATGCCTTAATCATGATTAAGAAAATTAAAATTGATTAATTAGTATTCTTAATGCTAATTAATTAACCATAAGCATCCATTTTTTACCAAATCAACCTTCGTCAAATTGTCAAAATTTGACAAGTTAAACTTGTCTAAAATTTTGACCAACTCCATAATTTTTTCCTTCTTTAAGCTTAATCCTTTTAAGTCTATAATTAACACTTTAAATATTAACTTGAATACCTCTCTAGGTAAATTTAGTTTCAAGTCATGCTAGGGACTTTGTAATCTAATTATAAACTAAATTCATTAATTCAATTAATAAATTAGACCATTTAATTAATTAATCAAATTAATTACGCTTTAATCAAATTACTCTTATGTATGTGACTTACTAGGTTCATTACTAATTGGTAATGAGAATGATATTAACTCCTTAATATTATTGGAACCATTCCAAACCCAAATGAAATTCCCTTGTTATCAAAGTTCTCATAAGTCATAGTTGACATTTAGCATTATGTGCTATGACTACCCAATTATTTCTGAATTAATTCTCTAATTCATGAACCTTTGATCATACGTACTATGCACTAGAATCTCTCCATTACAAAATCCCAATTCTAGCTAGAGTCATAGTTCCATGTCAAACTCTTGTGCTTGGAACCATATGTCCTTCTTTTAATTTTAATTCTTGATTAATAAGACTTTTCCTATCAGAAACTTTTTTTTGACTAAGTCTATCTATCCTATCCAGGAACTTGAATTCATTAAGAATAATTACATGGACATAGGATTTTATCCCTATTTGCTTAGGATAACGGATCCCATCTTGACTAACACCTATGTACACATATAACTAGTCGGAGCCAACACATGCCCATATGACCTTACATAGTACGAGAATGAAAGTAGTATCAAACTCAAACTACCTATATATAAGATAACTGCATTATCTTAGGTTAAGAGATTATATGCATTATTATGATCTAGATGACCTTGTATTAACAAAAGTAAACTCTAAGTACAAATCATCTTGTGTCACTAGTTTGGCTTGCTTATCATATAAGTGTCCACCATGTTTGTTATATGGCATGAGACTCACCATTCCACCTCATTAATATCTTATACTAATCATGGACACAAACATAAGTGACAATCTTTCTGAATAAGTCATCCCCAATGAAGTATCCTAGATTGTGAACCGCATTTATAATGCTTGTAACACCCTCATACTAATTAATTTCGTACATTCTACTGTTCTGGTGACTAATGTCTGTACATTTCGTACATTCCGCATTTAGATTAGAAGCTTGGAAGAAAGAGAAATAAGAAGTTTTGAAGATTTTGGGAGATTGGAAATTGCTAATTGAGGTAAGTATCTTCCATGTTTAATTAGTTATATATGCATTGAATTAAGTTTGAATATGGGGAATTAACTTGGGAAAGCATGAAAATCATACATGATATGGGGGGAAAGGATTTCGACCAGCTTGGGGAAGGTTAGGGTTTTGTGTGTTTTGATTGAATTGAGCATGAACTCCAGCTTAGGTCAAGCAGTATGTATGATTTGTCTGTAGATTTACATGAGCTTGTCTGAATTGGGGAAGATGTGAAATTAGGGTTTTGGAGAAATTAGGGTTTCTTTGGTATGAAGTGCAATTCATGTTTTTGATGTTGTATGATGGTCAATTGGTGTAAAATTAATGTGAAATGAAGTTCATTGGTGAAAGGAATTAATGAGATAAGGGTATGATCAATGTGCTGAAATCTTGATACTTGAGTCCAGTATGTTTAGAGGCTCATAAGTTGAGCTATACAACCCTAATTGGTGTGCAACCAATTGAAAATGAAACCTAAGACATAATGCTAAAATTTTCTTGAAGAGAGTTTACCAAGAAAATGACTATAGGGAACATTAATTAGGGCTTGAATCTGGGTTACCAAATTTGGACCTTGAGAAAATGACCAAATGAACAGTACCTAATCAATTAAGTATAACTCACTCTAGAAAACTGAAGGAACGGAAGCGTGAAAAACACAAGTTTATACCATTGAATTCAAAAATTTTCACCTAGGGTCACATGCATCATGCAAGATTTATTTTTATCTATTTGATTTCAATGATAAACAACATATTAAAACTCTTTTAATATGTTTTTTGGATCTGTATTTGCCATTTAAGATTTTAAAATTAATCAGATTAATTTTAGAACCCTAGATTAAATCAAGAACGATTACACTAACCTCTTGATGCAATCGCAATGTCTGCGCCTTTGAGATTCATCTTCAGGACACCAGATGTTGTCCCTCTAGCTTGTCCACACCAAGAACACCTATGGCAGCCCTTGAATAGCTTCTAAAGCTTTTTCTATTAACTAGAAAATCAAGTTCTGCCTTTTAAGAGATTAAAGATGTAAACAGGACACTAGAAACAATTTCTAGTGTTCTTAATTCAAGAGATTGATGGCTAATCGCTTTGAATTGATAAGAGATGAAGAAGAAGAGATGAAAACCCTCAAAGTGGCGTGACAAAGGAGTGTGGCTGCTGGTTGTATTTTGTTTTCTCATAACAACACTTAAATAGCTAGGTTAACACATTAAACCCTTGCCACATGTCACCCTTTGATTAGCTCTAGGTCTAAGTGACTCAATCACATTGTGCCAAGTGTCAAACCTATATTTAATCTTGATTTTAATCATCTTACATGATTAAAAAACATTTGGCAAGCTTATGTGTTATGCCATGTGTCACCATCTCATGATGCCACGTGTCACACTGCAAAATGACCAAAATGCCCCTGTGTCTTAATTTTGAGTTCTTAACCCAAAATAATTATTTTTCTTCTTCTAATTAATTTATATCAAATATAAATTAATTAGTTAATCTCTATTAATTAATTTCTCATTAATTAAATTCATATTTAAACACTTTAAATATAAATTTAACTTATACTATACATCCAATAATCTAGATTTGGTTTCAAGTCATGCTAGGGACTTTGCAATTTAATTGCAAACCAAACCTATTTAATTAATCAATTTAAACTCTTTAATTAATTAATTAAATCATATTTATTTAGGTGATAACTTGTGTATGTGTGTGACTTACTAGGCTCATCACTAATTGGCAATGAGACATGATATCAACTCTTAATATCATCAGAACTCTTTCTTACCATAAATGATTTCTCTAAATCATTTTATGAACCTCATAGACCATGGTTAACACCTAGCATAGCATGCCATAGCCACCCAATTAGTAATAAGGTTTACCTTAAATGAACCTGTAATCATATGTTACCATGCACTAGAATCTCTCTGTTACAAAATCCCAACTCAAGCTGGAGTCATGGTTTATGTCAAACTCCATTTGCTATGAATATTATGTTCTCTTTTAATTCCAGTTCTTGATTAAAAAGATTTTCTCATCAGAAACTCTTTTCTGAATAAATCTATCTGTCCTGGCCAGGAACTTGAAACATCAAAAACAATTAAATGAACATAGGATTTTATCTCTATTTACTTAGAGGAACAGATTCCATCTTGATCAACACCTACCTCCATATATAACTAGTAGGAGCCAACAGATGCCCATATACCCATACACAGTACAAGTATGAAAGCAGTATCAAACTCAAACTACCTATATACAAGATAACTGTGCCATCTCAGGTCTAAAGATTATATGCACTGATATGATTTATGACAAAACATTAACAAGAGTAAACTCCATGTGCTTGTCATAAGTGTCACTGGTTCGGCCTACTTATCATTTATAAGTGCCTATCATGTTTGTTATATGGCATGAGACTCACCATTCCATCTTATTTATATCTCATATAAATAACTTGGGAACAAACATGAATACAATCTTTCTGGACAAGTCATGTCCTTATTATGAAGTATCCTCGATTGTGAACCTATTTATGATACTTTGTGCTACAAATATTGTCACTCATATTCTTAATAATTTAAGAATAATATTTCTAACAAAATATCAATGGACCTTTTCTATTACACATAAATATATTATGTAAATGGAAAAGTGGAAATGCCTTTTATTAATAAAAATATGTACAAGATACATACTAAATGATATGCTCTAGGGCATACTACTAACAATCTCCCACTAGCACTAGAGCCATTCATTACAATATCTTAGACCTATCTTCTCAAGATGTCGGTCTAACTGAGTCTGTGACATAGGCTTAGTGAATGGATCAACTGAATTTTTTCAGCTGATGTTATTTTTTTTTGCATGGCTATATCGCCTTGCCCAACTATATCTCTGATAATGTGGTAGTGCCTTTCTATGTGTTTGGATTTTGGGTGAGACCTTAGTTCCTTAGCTCAGATGATCGCTCCATTGTTGTCACAGTAGTGGAACCGCCGACTCAATGGAAGGAACCATCTGTAAGTTCTGTCACGAACTTCTTTATCCAAACAACTTCCTTTGCAAAGATCCGATGCAAAGAATATACTCAACCTCTCAGAGTGGAATCTGCAATGTGCTCGCTTATAACTCTTCCAACTTACTGCACCTCCATTACAAATGAACACATATCCAGAGGTAGACTTTCTATCATCGATATCTGATTGGAAATCAGAATCAGTATAACCATCCAATTGCAAGTCTCCATCTCCATAAATCAAGAATAAATCCTTAGTTCTTCTCAAATACTTAAGGATATTCTTGACAGCTATCCAGTGTTCCAAACCTGGATTGGATTGATACCTGCTAGCCAAACTAACAGCATATGCGATATCCGGCCTAGTACACAACATTAAACTTCCAATAGCCGAAGCATATGGAATCGTGGCCATCTTATCTCTTTCTTCAGGTGTCTTTGGAGACATCTCTTTAGAAAGATGGATACCATGTCTCACTGGTAACAATCCTCTCTTGGAATCAAGCATGTTAAACCTCTTTAACACCTTTTCCAAGTATAGACTTTGGGATAAACCAATTATTCTTTTCGCTCTATCTCTATAGATGCGAATCCCAAGAATATAGGTTGCCTCCCCTAAGTCTTTCATGGAGAATGTATTTGACAACCATACCTTTATAGTCGTCAACATACCTGTGTCATTACCCATCAACAGTATGTCATCCACATATAAGACAAGAAAAGTGATAGCATCACACTAACCTTGTTTTATACACATGTCTCATCCTCATTTTTGATAAAACCAAAGGATTTAATGGCTTCATCAAAACGGATGTTCCAACTCCTCGAAGCTTGTTTCAACCCATAAATAGATCGCTTTAGCTTGCATACCTTGGAACCATCTTGGGATTCAAATCCCTTAGGTTGTTCCATGAAAATGTTTTCTTCAATGTATCCATTGAGAAAGTCGCTTTTGACATCCATCTGCCAAATCTCATAATCATAGTATGCAGCTATTGCTAATAAAATCCTAATTGATTTAAGCATGGCAACAGGCGAGAAAGTCTCCTCATAGTCGATTCCTTGCCTTTGGCGAAACCCTTTTGCTACTAGCCTTGCCTTATAGTTCTCTACCTTTCCATCAGAACCAATTTTCTTCTTGAAAACCCATTTGTTCCCTATAGGTACAATACCTTCAGGTGGGTCAACAAGATCCCAAACTTTATTCTTATGCATGGAATCAATCTCGGATTTCATAGCTTCAATCCATTTTGAAGAGTCTATATCTGATATAGCTTCTTCATAGGTAAGTGGATCATCCCCATGATCTACTTCTTCATGAGTAGACAACTCTTGTTCTTCTTCATGAAGAAAACCATATCTCATTGGTGGGTGAGATACCCTGGTTGTTCTACGAGGAACAGCTGTAAATGTCTCATCAACGGGTATTGGTTGACTAGATGGATCTATATCCATCTGATCTGTTGGTTGGTCATAATTCTCCAATTCTAACTCTATTTGCCTTCCTTTGCCTACTTCTTGAACAAACCGTTGTTCAAGAAATGTGGCATCTCTACTTATAACAACCTTTTGTGAAGTAGGCAAATAAAATAATATCCAAAACTATCTTTTGGATATCCAACAAATCGACCTTTTTCTGATCTGGTCTCCAATTTATCAGTGTTCAGCTTTTTGATATAAGCTGGACAACCCCAAATCTTAACATGCTTAAGACTTGGTTTTCTTCCATGCCATATCTCATAAGGTGTGGAAGAAACTGATTTTGATGGAATCCTTTTCAGAATATACAAAGCTGATTCTAATGCAAATCCCCAAAAGAAGATTGGCATATCAGTATAGCTCATCATACTATGTACCATATCCAATAGGGTACGATTTCTCCTTTCAGATACACCATTTAGCTGTGGCGTTCCTGGAGGAGTCAGCTGAGAAACAATGCCATGCTCTCTCAAGTATTCATCAAATTCAGTACTCAAATATTCACCTCCACGATCTGATCGAAGAGCTTTAATACTCTTTCCTGTTTGATTTTCTACTTCAGATTTAAATTCTTTGAACTTTTCAAAGGATTCATGTTTATATTTCATCAAATACAAATACCCAAATCTTGATTTATCATCAGTAAAGGTAATAAAATAATGAAAACCCCCTCTAGCCATTTCTTTAAATGGACCACATACATCACTATGTATTAGCTCCAAAATATTTTCAGCTCTTAGCCCTTGTCCAACAAAGGGTGATCTAGTCATTTTGCCCTGAAGGCAAGATTCACAAGTTGGAGTAGGCTCAGAGCCCAATGAGGATAGAATCCCCATTTTCTCCAGTTTTGCAATCCTATCTTCTGCAACATGACATAACCTTAAGTGCCAAATATATTTTGAACTTGAGTTGGTTTTCACCATGGCATTGCATTCTTTTAGATTGCTATACTCTAGCCAGTGGAAACACTTTCTTACTGGCAATGGAAACACTTTCCTGTTGGCAATGGAAACACTTTCCTATTGGCAGTGGAACCACTTTCCTTTGCCTTTGTCAGCTTTGGTCTTCCCTTTCTGTTTAGCTATTTTCTTAGAAGTACCAGGAATCTGAAGTTTCTTTTTCTTATTGCCCTTCTTCTTGTTGGACTTTCCAGAAGAAGAAGATGCAACCAAAGCTACCTCTTTTCCTTTATTGCCTGGCATATTCTTTTTGGCAATAACCAGCATGTTGAGTAAACCAGCTAAGGTGCATTCCTGTTTAGTCATATGGAAATTTGTCACAAAATTTTCAAAAGACTCAGGAAGGGACTGAAGGATCAAATCCGTCTGTAGTTGGAAATCCAGGTTGAAGTCAAGATGTTCCAACTGCTCAATCAGCCGAATCATCTTGTGGACATGATCCCCAACATTCTGTCCCTTAGACATCCTCGTACGGAATAGCTGTCTAGATATCTCATACCTAGCATTCCTGCTGTGCTCACCATACAACTCTTGTAGGTGAAGGAGGATCTCACTCACACTCTGCATGTTCTCATGTTGCTTCTGTGACTCATTACTCATGGAAGCAAGCATGTAACACTTAGCTCTCATATCATGCTCCTTCCACTTGTCCAAAGTTTCATGTTCCTCTTGTGTGGCCTCCGGAGGTAAGGGACCAGGAACATTTGAATCTAGAACATATCCTATATGTTTAAGGTTCAGGACAAGTTTCAAATTTCTTAGCCAATCCTAAATATGAGGTCCTTTAAACCTTTTTTGTTAAAGTATGCTTGCAAGGATATTGGATGGTGGTGGTTGTTTTGTGCTCATTTTTATCGGAAAATTAACTGCAGAAAATAACCAGATTAATTAGTAAATGTATCATGTAATTAACCAAAATGATTATGGTCTTTTAATCAAATTGGTCCTCCCACTAACTTAGCGAATCCTACACTTCCAAAGTAGAAAACGGAAATCCTAGTTGGATGGATTTCTAGTGGGTGATTGAATTCTTATAATTCTATTGATCATCCTCAGGTACATCCATTATTGGAATTACAATAAACTATAAGTGAGCAACTCCTTGCCCATCACATCTCATGTGAGGTTCAATCCTTTACCTAGCCCCTAATGCTCAAAATCTCAGGTACATCCATTATTGACTTATCTTGCATTAGTTAAGTTGATCCCATTGAGCCAGTAATTATGCAAATAATTTTAATGTCCTCAGGTACATCCAATATTGGCCACTAAACCATTTACATATTTACAACATCTCATGCTTAACAATTATTCTTAAGAAAATCTCTTAAATTAATTGCATCTCATGCAACTATTTAAAATTTCTTAAAATAATTGCCCCAATGGAGGGCCTATGTTATAATTACTTTAATTATAGCATTTCCAACTTAATCATTTGTTTGGATGATTTTATGGTCATTCTTATTACTATTAAGGTCTCACTTTGCACATTATCCATTTAGCATGCATATATCATATAATTGCATACATTCCCATACATCTCATGCATTCATGGATAAGCAGTAAATATGGTATGATCATGGACTTTCTAAGGGATTCAATTCCGAGCCACCAAGAATTGAATCAGGGCATTCCTAGGTGCATTTCATTCATTCATTCATTTTACAAGAGTTGCTGAAGGAGTACATAATCAACACTTGATCTTGAATTCCTCCCACTGGTCCCACCAATGCTCTTGACCTCCTTGAACTTCTTGCAATCCAATATTACATGGTAATCCTTGGCATACCAAGGCGAATTTACAAGAACTTAAATAAATGAAATTACAACCCAAAAATTATTACAAACTTAATAATACATGCCTAAAATAAATTAAAATAAATTAATTAATTTACAATCCCAAAGAAACATAAAAGAAATAAATCCAATCACATTGGTCTTTTATAGTCCATGATCATCCATCATGCATATCACTATTTAACAATTAAATAAAACATACATACTTAAATTAAATTAAATATCTCATATTCAACTTAAAAATCCATATTTGAATATGATTCAAATAAATTTAAAAATTCAAATTTGAATCTCATTCAAACAAATTTAAAAAATCAGATTTGAATCACATTCAAACAACTTTAAAAATTCATATTTGAATCACATTCAAACATTTTTTAAAAAATCAGATTTGAATCACATTCAAACCTTTTTTAAAAAATCAGATCTGAATTTTATTCAATCAATTTTAAAAAATCAGATTTAAATATGATTCAAACAACTTTAAAAATTCAGATTTGAATCACATTCAAACAATTTTTAAAATTCAGATTTGAATCACATTCAAACAATTTTTAAAAATCTGATTTGAATCATAATTTAATTGTGTGATTAAAATTCTAATTAAACAATTTAATTAAACATAAAATGGATCTTAGATCATACAACAATTGCACATTCACCATCCATTTACCTTTGCACACCATTGTGATGCATCAACCATGCGCACCATGGTGTTCATCATTTGTGCCGCCACCTTGACTTTGCAACCAGCAATAAACTTTTGATCTCATGATCAAACACACAATTAAATCATATAAACATCAATCTAAATGGCAAATATAGTAGCTCTGATACCAATTGAAGAAACGGAAGCGTGAAAAACACAAGTTTATACCATTGAATTCAAAAATTTTCACCTAGGGTCACATGCATCATGCAAGATTTATTTTTATCTATTTGATTTCAATGATAAACAACATATTAAAACTCTTTTAATATGTTTTTTGGATCTGTATTTGCCATTTAAGATTTTAAAATTAATCAGATTAATTTTAGAACCCTAGATTAAATCAAGAACGATTACACTAACCTCTTGATGCAATCGCAGCGGTTCGCGCTTTGAGATTCATCTTCAGGACACCAGATGTTGTCCCTCTAGCTTGTCCACACCAAGAACACCTATGGCAGCCCTTGAATAGCTTCTAAAGCTTTTTCTATTAATTAGAAAATCAAGTTCTGCCTTTTAAGAGATTAAAGATGTAAACAGGACACTAGAAACAATTTCTAGTGTTCTTAATTCAAGAGATTGATGGCTAATCTCTTTGAATTAATAAGAGATGAAGAAGAAGAGATGAAAACCCTCAAAGTGGCGTGACAAAGGAGTGTGGCTGCTGGTTGTATTTTGTTTTCTCATAACAACACTTAAATAGCTAGGTTAACACATTATACCCTTGCCACATGTCACCCTTTGATTAGCTCTAGGTTTAAGTGACCCAATAACAATGTGCCAAGTGTCAAACCTATATTTAATCTTGATTTTAATCATCTTACATGATTAAAAAACATTTGGCAAGCTTATGTGTTATGCCACGTGTCACACTGCAAAATGACCAAAATGCCCCTGTGTCTTAATTTTGAGTTCTTAACCCAAAATAATTATTTTTCTTCTTCTAATTAATTTATATCAAATATAAATTAATTAATTAATTAATCTCTATTAATTAATTTCTCATTAATTAAATTCATATTTAAACACTTTAAATATAAATTTAACTTATACTATACATCCAATAATCTAGATTTGGTTTCAAGTCATGCTAGGGACTTTGCAATTTAATTGCAAACCAAACCTATTTAAGTAATCAATTTAAACTCTTTAATTAATTAATTAAATCATATTTAATTAGGTGATAACTTGTGTATGTGTGTGACTTACTAGGCTCATCACTAATTGGCAATGAGACATAATATCAACTCTTAATATCATCAGAACTCTTTCTTACCATAAATGATTTCTCTAAATCATTTTATGAACCTCATAGACCATGGTTAACACCTAGCATAGCATGCCATAGCCACCCAATTAGTAATAAGGTTTACCTTAAATGAACCTGTAATCATATGTTACCATGCACTAGAATCTCTCTATTACAAAATCCCAACTCAAGCTGGAGTCATGGTTTATGTCAAACTCCATTTGCTATGAATATTATGTTCTCTTTTAATTCCAGTTCTTGATTAAAAAGATTTTCTCATCAGAAACTCTTTTCTGAATAAATCTATCTGTCCTGGCCAGGAACTTGAAACATTAAGAACAATTAAATGAACATAGGATTTTATCTCTATTTACTTAGAGGAACATATTCCATCTTGATCAACACCTACCTCCATATATAACTAGTAGGAGCCAACAGATGCCCATATACCCATACACAGTACAAGTATGAAAGCAATATCAAACTCAAACTACCTATATACAAGATAACTGTGCCATCTCAGGTCTAAAGATTATATGCACTGATATGATTTATGACAAAACATTGACAAGAGTAAACTCCATGTGCTTGCCATAAGTGTCACTGGTTCGGCCTACTTATCATTTATAAGTGCCTATCATGTTTGTTATATGGCATGAGACTCACCATTCCATCTTATTTATATCTCATATAAATAACTTGGGAACAAACATGAATACAATATTTCTGGATAAGTCATGTCCTTATTATGAAGTATCCTCGATTGTGAACCTATTTATGATACTTTGTGCTACAAATATTGTCACTCATATTCTTAACAACTTAAGAATAATATTTCTAACAAAATATCAATGGACCTTTTCTATTACACATAAATATATTATGTAAATGGAAAAGTGGAAATGCCTTTTATTAATAAAAATATGTACAAGATACATACTAAATGATATGCTCTAGGGCATACTACTAACAAAAACTCCAAATTGGGTAATGTTGGAACCTATGGAATCTTGAGACAAAGGAGAACAATTCTTATGAAGATCATGAAGTCAAATTATGAACCTAACTTAGCTAAATTGCTAGACAAAGTTAGTCTAGCAAATCTGCCCTGATGCTAGACTGAACCTAGAAAATGTGAGTAATTAGGCATCCGTCCAATTTTGGTAAAATTGTCATAACTCAAGCTACACAATATAAAATTAGGTGATTCTAAAGCCAAAATAACCATAAGACATAGAACTATAAATTTCATGTTTGGACCTAAACCCAGTTCTTAAGGCAAATTAGGGAAAATGTTAGAATAATTAGAAGTCTCAAATATGGAAATCCTGCACTTTAACAAAATTGTCTTGTGACCTCCGAATGGTTATCAGGCCATAACTTCCTCTACAAAACTCCAATTGAAGTGATTCAAAATGATTTGGAAACCTAAGACAAAGGAATAAAACATTTCTTTAGGGACCTAGTCTAAATTCTATGCATAAAGTGCTCGGATATAGAATGTAATTTTAAGATACAAATCTAGAAAACCAGGAAATTCAGGATATGACACCCGGAACATTGTCTAGTAATTTGGCCATAACTAGAGATCCAGTACTCTAAATTGAGTGATTCAAAAAGGAAATCAAAACTAAGACATAGAGGAACAACTTTCATAAAGATTGTATTATAAATTTTGACTAGAACTAAGTGGAATTTGGGTTCTAATTTCAGGTCTTAAATCTATCCTGAACCCAAAAATTATAAAGTTGCATGAAGGCTTAGGAATTTATTTGATTAGCTATTAGTGAAGGTTAGAATGAGTATTAAGACTTTACAATTGTGCAATTTCAGTGGAAAAGGAGCCTTCTAAGGAAGGGAAGGACTAAGCCTAGTAAAGAGAATTCAAAGAAGGTTTGTGCACAACTCAATTGCTTTTTGTTTTAAACATTGTAAATGTGTTGAATCGACTTTGTTCAAGCCAAGTATGCTTTCCTTTTTTGCATTTGAGAATTATTTACCTTGTTTTGAGAATTTTGAATGTGAAATGAATTTATAATTGTGGAATGGCGGATGTTGGCTACTTGAAATTATTGTAGCAAGGGGGTAAGCCGGTTTGAATACTTTTAAAAGTGTTTTGAGTATTAATGCAAACCATATATGGGGATTTTTGATAAATAAAATTTGATTATTTGATTTGCAATGTGATTATTGAATGGAAGTTATTTTGAAGTTATTTTGAAACTACAGTTGGTATGGCAATTTGATTTGTGTCCCTCATTATTTGAGGTGAGATTGATTATTTTACCTCCCTCTCTGGCTTTCTAGTTGAGGTTGAGATCGGATGAGTACTCATATTGCTAGCTAGCCCCCTTCCCTTATTAATAACGGTTAATGGGATTGAGATCACTTTGTCGTGGTGTACAACAAGGCATAGATCGTGAAATTTTATGTCATGTCTTAGACTGTGTGATTGTTGGCAGCACCTTTGCTTTGTGAATGTTTTGATAAAATGTGATTGAAATAAATGATTTGTGATACTGATATCATGACTTATGAAAAATTTAAATATTATAAACCATTTTTGTTATGATGTGACAATTATGTTTTGTAGTGAGTTTTTCTTAAAATTTTTAGTTTTGCACCACTGAGTGAGATACTCAGCGATAGCTTCTGTATGCTGTCGCAAGTAAAGGAAAAGATAGAGCAATTGAGTGAGCTGCTTGAAGCTGTGGTGATCAGACTATTTTATGGGTATATACTAAGTATACCCTTGCAAATTCCTTTTGATGTAAAATAGTTCTAGATGTACATAAGATACAGATGAGCAGCTGTATGGAAAGAATTGTAATAATATTTTTGTAATATTTTTGAAATTTTAAGTTTGTAAATTTGTAATTACATAACTTTTTGAATTGTAAGTGAATGTTTTTGATGGAATAAAATGGAGTGATTCTATTTGCTTAATATGGAATGAATGAAAAGATATTATTTTAGTTTGACTTAGTTAAATTTACATATACTATTTCTCACAGGTTTAAAAACTTGGTTTATCAAAATTATAGCCGTCATCACGCGAATTTTTCGTAAAACAAAATAAAATAAATTCTTTGAGTCTTAAAGGATTTCATAATATTTTCTTATCTTCTTAGCAATAATTTAATTAAAAAGAAATTGGTTTGCTTAAAATCCCTTATAGTATATTTAATGGGTTATCGGTAGGCAGAGTTCGGTAATTCATTAGGTATACTACGGGATCATGTCATATCTTACAGAGGGATAAGGTGTGACATGTTTTAGTGATATCAAAGAAAATTTTTATACAAGTTTTGAATTGTAAATTTGAATTATTATTTGATAAGTACAACTGCTCAAATGTCATTGATCGATACATATAGTGCATTTACATCATGAAAATAGACTAATGGTGAGAATTTCCGTGTGTTGGTTGTTCAGGAGATAGAAAATCTTTGTGAATTGAGATGGAAGAAGGAGATAACATCGTAGAGTAATCGGTTGCAGCTAGGGCACAAGGAGAAGCTCTAGCTCTTCAAAATGCCGATAGACCAGCTGCACCAGTCCCACTTATGTAGTTTCCTGCATAGGTTGCACAGCAGATGACTATTTTCTTTCAATAAGTGGCTAGAAACGTGGAAGCACAACCACTAGTGCAATCCCAACCCCCAGCAAGACAATATGAGAAGTTGATGAATTATGGGGTAACAGAGTTTAAGGGCACAGTAGATCCTCTTGAAGTAGAGTAGTGGTTAGAGAGGATGGAAAGGGTTTTCAAGAAACTACAATGCACAGAGGCCCTTAAATTCAAATACACAGTTTCTCTAATACTAGAGGATACTTATGAATGGTGGAAAAACATCCCCAATAGTTTGGTGGAGCCCTCTATTATGACCTGGGGTGATTTTCTGAGGGAATTTTGACAAAAGTACATCCCAGACACCTATGTGGATATGAAGCTTCAGGAGTTCTTGGGTCTAAAGCAAGGGGATAGAACTATAGCTGAGTATGAGAGAGAATTCTCCCACCTAAATCACTATACGGGGAGTCTACTTGTTACTAGCATGGACAGATGCAAGAGATTTGAAGCTGGTTTAAGGCCCAGCCTGAGGTTGCAAGTAGTTGCGTTCCAAAATGAGAACTTCTCAGAATTGATATCCCAAGAACTTGAGTTAAAAGGAATAGAATTGGAAGGGGCAGCTGAGAAGGGAACAAGGGAAAAGGAGAAGAGTGTGAAAACTGCTAGCCAGAGTTCAGGAAGTGGTTTGGGAAACAGAAAACACTTTGGGGGACCCAATACTCATAGATTTGGTAAAGGGAGACCCTCAAGACAGAGGCCACCTCGATCGAGTTAACAAGCACCCAGGAATTCCCTTCTTTTCTGTACCTGTGATACTTATCGCAACGTACATGGAGGGGTATGCTATGAGGCCATAAGAGCATGCTACAACTATGGTGGGACTGGACATTTTGCTAAGGATTGCACCAGTACCTGCAGATCTAGGCCACTTACAGTAACTGAAGGATCAGTTCAGGGTTCTACTTCCAGAGGTTCACAGTCAGTCAGCAAAGGCAGACATAGAGGCAGGGGCAGTACTTCTGGCAGTCAGGGTACAGTGAATCAACCAGAGGATAGTGGTACACCAGCCAAGGTGTACACCATACGCCAGAAGGAAGAGGTCGAGACTTCAAATGTAGTTGTGGGTATATTCTCCATCTTTGACAGAGATGTTTATGTATTATTTGATTCTGGCTCTACCCATTCGTCTGTTTGTTTTAGCATTGTTATCTACTGTTATTCCCTGCATAAAAATGGATTTTGATGTATTGGTGACTAGTCCTTTAAGATAAGAGGTTAAGGTGAACAGATTGTATAAGGATTGTTCGTTGGTAATCCAAGGACATACATTCCTGTCTGATTTAATTGAAATGCCCTTTAGATATTATGATATCATCTTGGGCATGGATTGGCTAGCTAGTCATCAAGCAATGATTGACTATAGACTAAAAACAGTCACTTTTGGTCTTTCTAAGTATGCAGACGTAGTAATACACAGGGAGAGGTAGTTATTGCCATCTAATCTCATTTTAGCTGTACTTGCTAGAAGAATGATTCGAAAGGGGTGTGAAGCCTACTTGGCTCATGTGATAGACACACGGGTAGGGAGTCCAGATCTTAAGGATATCCCTATAATGTGTGACTTTCTAGATATTTTTCCTGAAGAATTAACTGGATTGCCTCTGGAAAGAGAGTACAGTTTGAAATTAAAGTGATGCCTGGTGTGGAGCCAATCTCTATCATTCCATATAGAATGGCACTTGCGGAGTTGAAAGAGTTGAAGGTACAATTACAAGAGTTGCTAGATACAGGTGTCATCTGCCCGAGTGTGTTACCTTGGGGAGCACTAGTATTGTTTGTCAAGATGAAGGATGGTACTCTATGTCTATGCATCGACTATAGACAGTTGAATAAGGTGACAATGAAGAATAAATATCATCTACCAAGAATAGATGATTTTTTTGATCAGTTGAAGGATGCAACTATGTTCTCCAATATAGATTTGAGATTAAGATACTACTAGTTGAGAGTGCAGGAGCAAAGTATTCCTAAAACTGCCTTCAGGACGCGGTATGGCCACTATGAATTTCTAGTGATACCATTCGGGTTGACTAACACTCTGACTACTTTTGTGGACCTGATGAACACAATCGTCGAGCCATATCTTGACTAGTTCATAGTAGTGTTTATTGATGACATTCTGGTGTATTTGAAGAATACAGAAGAGCATGATAGGCATCTAAGAATTGTGCTGCAGACTTTGAGGGAGAAACAGTTGTATGCTAAACTATCTAAATGTGAGTTTTGGCTGAAGTAGATTGCCTTTTTAGGGCATATTGTATCCACAGAGGATATCAAGGTGGATCCCAGCAAGGTAGAAGCTATTATTAATTGGAAGCCGCCCAGAACTGTTATAGAATTTCATTGTTTCCTCTGTTTATCAAGACATTACCATAGATTTATGAACAGATTCTCCATATTGGCATCTCCATTGACCAAATTTCTATAGAAGGATGTGAAATTTCAGTGAACCAATTAGTGCTAGAAGAGTTTTGATGAGCTAAAAAGGTGTTTAACTAAAGCTCCAGTCTTGACTTTACCTATACCAGGTAAAGAGTACACCATCTACAGTGATGGTTCACACAATGGACTAGGTTGTGTGTTGATGCAAGATAAAAACATCATTGCCTATGCTTCACACCAGCTTAAGCCACATGAGAGGAAGTATCTTACACATGACTTGGAGCTAGCAGTAATTGACTATCAGCCTGAGAAAGCTAATGTTGTAGCAAATGCCTTAAGACACAAGACCATGGCTAGTTTGAAAGTTTTACCTTTTTCTATGGGGTATGACTTAAGGGCATTACATGCAAATTTGGAGATGGATGATGATGGGAAGATGGTAGCTACCTGGCAAGTGAAGCCAATGTTAAGTGAACAAATTAGAACAGTAGCTCAGAAGAATGATAAATACATAAAGTTGGTGGAAGAAGCTCGAGATGGCAAGAAACCAAAATTTTCTATGAATGCTGAAGGTTTACTACTATACCAGGGTAGAATGTGCATTCCTAATGATGTTGAATTGAAGCAAATCATTTTACAGGAAGCACATGATTCGCCATTTGCTATGCACCCTGGTGGAACAAAAATGTACAGAACCATGAAAGAGCACTATTGGTGGATGGGTATGAAGAAAGAGATTGCAGAATATGTAGCTAAATGCCTGACTTATCAGCAAGTGAAAGCAGAACACTAGGTGCCAACAGGGCTGCTATAGCCACTGCCTATTCCCGAGTGGAAATGGTAAAGAATTACTATGAATTTTGTGATAGGACTTCCACGTACACAAAAGAATCATGATGCAGTTTAGGTTTTTATTGATAAATTAACAAAGTCTGCACACTTTCTACCAGTCAGGATGAACTATAGTCTGGACAGATAGGCTAAGCTGTATATTAATGAAGTGGTGAGGTTACATGGAGTACTAGTATCCATTGTATCTGATAGGGATATGAGATTCACTTCTAGATTCTGGGGTAGTCTTCAAAAAGCCCTGGGAACTACATTGAATTTTAGTACAACATTCCATCCACAGATAGATGGCCAGTCTGAGAGAATCATCCAGTTTTAGAGGATATGCTTCAGGCATGTGTTATTAAGTTTGAAGAAAGCTGGGATACACACTTGCCCTTAATTGAATTTACTTATAACAATAGCTATTAGTCAAGCATTGGGATGCCTTCATATGAAGCTTTATATGGCAGAAAGTGTAGAACTCTATTATGTTGGGATGAAGTGGACGAAAGAAAGTTAATTGGCCTCGAAATTATACAGTAGACTGAGGAAAAGATTAAGCTCATTCAAGACAGACTTAAAGCTGCATCTAATCGTCAGAAGTCCTATGTGGATTTGAGAAGAAGGGATATTGAGTACAATGTGGGGATAAAGTATTCCTGAAAGTTTCCCCATGGAAGAAGAACATGAGATTTGGCAGAAAGGGGAAACTGAGTCCTCGCTTCATTGGGCCATATGAGATTTTGGAAAGAGTAGATCCATAAGCATACAGACTTGCTTTGCCTCTAGAGTTGGAGAAGATCCACAATGTCTTCCATGTCTCCATGTTAAGGAGATATAGATCAGACCAATCTCATATCTTGCCAGTGGAAGAAATTGAAGTAAATCCATATTTGACTTATGAGGAGGAACTCATAAAGATCTTGGTACGAGAGGTGAAACAGGTGAGGAATAAGCAGATACCTTTGGTCAAAGTGCTGTGGAACCATCATTCGAGCTAGGAGGCTACATGGGAATGTGAAGAGGACATGAGGAGACAACATCCACAGTTGTTCAGAGACTAAAATCAGGTAAATTTTGGGACGAAATTTCTTTTAAGGAGGGGAGAATTGTAACACCCTCATACTAATTAATTTCGTATATTCTACTATTCTGATGACTAATGTCTGTTCGGACAGCTACAATGTCTGAAACCATACCTAAATCACATAGAAAAGTCATAAATTAAATTAATAAAGGTCAAATTAAATTGGAGGAAAATAAAAGAAATGAAGTACAAATTGATTAAATGAGCTTAAGTCCCGAAGATAGGTGACCGGACCGGGAAGCGACTATGAGTTCAATTGCTACCCTTGTAACACCCCTATATTCGATAGTGCGTTCTACTGTTCCGGTGACCAGTGTTTGTCCAGACAGCTAGAATTCCTAGAATTATACTTAAATATTAGTGAGGAGATATAAAATAATGAAATAGACTAGAGAAAAATCCAAGAAAAAAAAGGAAAAATAAGAGTAATGAAATGTAACTAAGTTAAACGAGCCAAAAACCGTAGTGATGGGTGACTGCACCGGGAAGTTGCGGCGTGGACCGTTGACTAGCCCTGGATTGCGGGGAACCCTAGGAAATATTTTTAACACTTAAATAAACATCTATTGAAGTATAAATGACATTAGAAATGTCAAAGAAAAATTAATTAATTAGTACAAAGAAAAATAAGAAATCGAGAAACTGACAAAAATCGGTGTTACCAAAAAATGGGGAATATAACCCGAATAGGGGCATTATGGTCATTTGACACCCCGAGTTTCCTTTTGACCTAAATGTCCATTAAAAACAAATGATATTGAAGTTTGAAAATACCACGAAAAATTAAATTTTATATGTTGTATAAATAAGGAAAATTAGGGGGTATAATGTTGAATAAATGAAAGTTTAACATTAACTTAAATTGTTTAATGACTTAGTGGACCACTATGGAGTATATAAAGCATTAAAAAAATCAGAATTCTCCACTAACATTCTGCAACACCATTTTCTTCCTCAAGTCCTCTCTTTACCAAACTCAATTTCTCTCCCAAACCACCATTGCTGTCCCATTTGTGAGCTCCATGCTTTCATGATCAAGCAACAATTTCTTGCAAGAGTCTTCATCAAAGTTGGTCTAGACAACTTGGGCAGCAATTTGAGAGCAAAAAGGGAGAGGTTTAAAGAGGTTTGACAAGTTCCACTTAAGGTATATGTCCAATTTTCTTTCATTTCTTTGTTAAAGTTTATATTGGTGTTGTGGTGAGTTGAATAATGAAGAAAATTTAAGGATTTGTTGAGTTAGGGTTATGTTCCATTTTGGCAGCCATGGAAGTTCAACATGTTTAGCTTGTTTCTACATGTAAAGGGTAGTTGAGGTGTTGATGCAAGTGCTTATATGTATAGGAGTGATTTACCATGTATTAAGTTTGAATTATAAGTTTGAAAGGTTAAAATGGAAGCTTGATGTATGTGTATTACTTGGGCAGCCTCATGGTGAAGATTGGTAATGTTTAAGATCATGAAAAGTTATTGAATTATGATACAAAAAGTGGCAGCATATGTATATGAAATAGTAGTGATAATGTATGTAATTTGGTAGTGTAAATTATATGTATTGGTTAGGAGTATTATGTGGAAAATTATTTAGAATTGGATATTGTAAATTAGGAGTTGTATTTGGTGTATGTAAGGTCATTGTATTCTACCCATTGTATTCTACCCAAAGTTACTATAATGTAAACTAATGAATGGTTATGGTTAGTACCAAATGCAAAATTGTTTGGGGAAGTGAAGATATAGTTGGTGAATGTGTGATTGGTTTGGTATTTAAGAGACATGTAAAGGGTAGTATGCAAATGAGCCTATAACCCTAAGTGTGTGACTCCAATTGGTATGAGGCCAATTGGAGGTGAAACTAGGCACAAAATGTGCCAACTTTCTTGAAGAAAGCCTACCTAAATTCTGTCCAAATAGTGACATGAGAATTGACCAAATCTGGATTAGTGACTTTGCAAACCTGAAAATTGACCATTTGAACATGAGTCAATATTTTGGCCATAACTCACTCAAAACAGGTCCAAATAACCTGAAATTTATACCATGGAAAGCTTAGACATAGAGATACAACTCTTATGAAGACACTAAAGCCCAGAAAAGACCATAAGCAAGTCAAAATGCTTGCACAAGTTCGGGTATAAAAACTGCCAGAATCGGAAATGACCTAAAAATGACCTAAGTTTGCCATTTTAGTGCAATCTGTCCAGCAATAGTAAAATGACCATAACTTGGTCTACTAAACTCCAAATGACCTAAAATTTATGGCAAAAGTTCACTAGGACATAGACCTATAAGTTTGTAATTCGGACCAAAATCCAAAAAATGAGGGAACTAGGTCATCCGGTTAGGTCAAAACAGCATACTGAAATTCGATAAATTGCAATAAAATGTAATACACTTGAAAATGAAATTGGTAACATATACCAACACTAAAGGACTATAAAATGTGACATATTAGTAACATTAAAATTAATACCCCTAGAGTTCATCAAAGTTTAACATTATAGATTGACTAAGGAAAGCAATAGTATTAAATAAATTTAATTATTAAACTTTATTATTAGAAATAATTTAAAAGAGTTCTGAAATACTTCAAATTGTGTGTTTTAGTTAGCAAAGACTCAGAGAAGGAGAAGGAACCACTGAGTCAAGGCTAAAAGGCATTTATCAGAGGTTTGTGCACAACAGTTATTTGTTTTGAATTTTCAATTGAAATAAATTATGACAATTTATATGTTATTGCTTAAATTGTGGAAATTTTGTTTGAATGGAATTTGATGGATACTTATTGCTTGAAAAATATTGCAAATGGTTTGAAACCAGAGCTATCATGTATATTTAATTGAATTCCTCGCTAGCTTGTCTAGTGGGACGAATTGGCTTTGAATTCCCTCTTTGGCTGAAGTGTTGAGGTGTGTGCCAGTTGAGGACGAATAGGATGAGTACTCATATAATTGCTAGCTAGCTATGTTATTCCTCATTAGCCATCAGCTTTTGGGACGAATTGGATTATGGAATCATAATTAAGCTACGTGTGAGATTTATTGATATTCATTGATACATTGTGAAATGGAGTTTAAATTCTTTATGACATTCTCTATCTTTTGAATTTAACTATGATTTAAGTATCCACAGTTTATATGATTTATGGTTTATGGTTTTAAATTGCATTTTCTTAATATTGTATACCACTGAGACATTGGCTCAACGATAGCTTTTTCATTGCTGTCGCAGGTAGACAGACAAACAGAGCAGCAGAATAGGCTGCTTGTGTTACACTTTTGGGATTCTTCCTGGTATATTGAGTATACCACTTTTTTTTGTAGTTTTTTTTGTAAGGTATGTGATTGTATGTATATATAGTGTACTTGGTCTTGAGCAGTTGTAAACTAAAGTTATAAATTATTTTGGCCTGTAAAAATGTTGTAATATATTTTTCTTATTTCAGCTTTTGGAACTACTGGAAATTGATATTGAATTAAGTTTGACAAAAGTTGAGAAAATTGATTTGTGTTGAGCCGTATTGGAGTTTGGGATTGAATAAATATATTGGAAGTGCTTTTTATAGGTTTTTGAAGAACTGTTTTATTCAAAATATAGATGACACTCTACAAAAAATTTTACAGAAATTATTGATACTTCATATTTGTTATTTGGGTTCACTTCAGTTAAAAAAAAATTTAACACCTGTCAAAAGTGCTCACCACTGTAAAAAGAAATAAGAAAAGGTTTAAAATCCCTTGTAGTGTATTTAATGGGTTATTAGTAGATGAAGTTTGGTAATTCATAAGGTATACTACGGGATCATGTTATGCCTTACGGAGGGGTAGGGTGTAACATGTTTTAGTGGTATCAGAGCTAGTTTTTAAATTCTGTTTTGACCTGTAATTTGAATATTCTTTCTTCATAGTACAATTGCTCAATGTCATGGTTTGATACATAAAATACATTACATTATAAATATGCACTAATGGGAGGAAATCTCTTTGTGTTATTTGTTCAGGAGGTGTAATATCCTCTAATTGACTATGGAAGAAGGGGACCGTTCAGTCAATCAATCAGTAGAGGTTGAGGTGCAAGGGAAGCCTCAGTCCTTCACAATGTGAGTGGATCAGCCGCACCAGCCCACTCAAGCATCGTAGCTTCGCCCACTTGCTCAAAGAAATGGTCAGTAATGTTCCAACAGATGGCTGGTAACATGCCTACTCAAGCCCCACTGCAGACACCAGTGGTACAACCACAACCTTCAGCTAGGTAGTATGACAAGCTGATTAAATATAGGGCTACTGAGTTCAAGGGGACAGTAGATCCACTAGAGGCAGAACAATTGTTGGAGAGAATGGATAGGGTGTTTAAGAAACTACACTGTACAGAGGAGCTCATATTTGAGTATTCAGTGTCACTACTACAGGGAGATGCATATGACTGGTGGAAAACCATTCCTGTCACACCCTACCCCTTCGTAAGGCATAACATGATCCCGTAGTATACCTAATGAATTATCAAACTTCGTCTACTAATAACCCATTGAATACACTACAAGGGATTTAAACCTTTTCTTTTTTCTTTTTACAGTGGTGAGCACTTTTGACAGGTGCTAAATTTTACTTTTTTTTAACTGAAGTAAGCGCAAATAACAAATATGAAGTATCAATAATTTCTATAAAAATTTTGGCAGAGTGCCATCTGTATTTTGAATAAAACAGTTCTTAAAAACCGGTAAAAAAAACTTCCAATATATTTGTTCAGTCCCAAACTCCAGTATGGCTCAACACAAATCAATTTTCTCAACATTTGTCAAACTCAATTCAACATCAATTTTCAATATTTCCAAAGATAGACTACAAAATGACTGAGTAGTTGAAATGCTGAGATAAGAAACATATATATTACAACTTTTGTTTACAACTGCTCAAGACCAAGTACAATATATACATACAGTGCACATACATTACAACAAAAATTACAAAAAGGTAGTATACTCAATATACCCAGCAGAATCCCAAAATGTAGCACAAGTAGCCTACTCTACTGCTATGTCTGTCTGTCTACCTGCGACAGCAATGAAAAAGCTATCGCTGAGCCAATGTCTCAGTGGTGCACAACATTAAGAAAATGTAATTTAAAATTATAAACCATAAATCATATAAACCGTGGATACTTAAAATTATAATTAAATTCAAAAGACAGAGAATGTCATAAAGAATTCAAACTCCATTTCACAATGTCTCAATGAATATCAATAAATCACACACACAGCTTAATCATGAATCCAAAGTCCAATTCGTCCCAAAAGCCAATGGTAATGAAGAATAACATAGCTAGCTAGCAATTATATGAGTACTCATCCTATTAGTCCTCAACTGGCACACACCTCAACACTTCAGCCAGAGAGGGAATTCAAAGCCAATTCATCCCACTAGACAAGCTATTGAGGAGTTCAATCAAATATACATGATAGCTATGGTTTCAAACCATTTGCAATATTTTTCAAGCAATAAGTATCCATCAAATATCATTCAAACAAATTTTCCACAATATAAACAATAACATATAAATTGTCATAATTTATTTCAATTGAAAATTCAAAAGAAATAACTGTTATGGACAAACCTCTAATGAGTAGCCTCTTGGCCTTGACTCAGTGTTTCTTTCCCCTTGCCTGAGTCTTTGCTAACTGAAACACACAATTTAAAGTGTTTCAGTACTCAGTTAAATTGTCTCTAATAATAAGGTTCAATAATTAAATTTATTTAATACTAATGCTTTCATTAGTCAACCTATAATGTTGACCTTTGATGCACTCTAGGGAAATAAATTTCAATGTTACCAATATGTCACATTTTATAGTCCTTTAATGTTGGTACATGTTACCAATTTTATTTTCAAGTGTATTGCATTTTATTGCAATTTATCAGATTTTGGTATGCTGTTTTGACCTTACCGGATGACCTAGTTCCCTCAGTTTTTGGGTTCTGATCAGAATACAAATTTGTAGGTCTATGTCTTAGTGAACTTTTGCCATAAATTTTAGGTCATTTGGAGTTTACTAGACCAAGTTATGGTCATTTTACTATTGCTGGACAGATTGCACTAAAATGGCAAACTTAGGTCATTTTTAGGTCATTTCCGATTCTGGCAGTTTTTATACCCGAACTTGTGCAAGCATTTTGACTATCTTATGGTCATTTCTGGGTTTTTGTTTCTTTATAAGAGTTGTAATCTATGTCTAAGCTTTCCATGGTATAAATTTCAGGTCATTTGGACCTGTTTTGAGTGAGTTATGGCCAAAATACTGAATGCTGTTCAAATGGTCAATTTTCAGGTTTGCAAAGTCACTAATCCGGATTTAGTCAATTCTAATGTCACTTTCTGGATATAATTTAGGTAGGCTTTCAACATGAAAGTTAGCACATTTTGTGCCTAGTTTCACCTCCAATTGGCCTCATACCAATTGGATTCACACAATTCCATTTATAGCCTAAAACACAAACTGCCCTTAACACATTTTTAAAGCATCAACCAATCACACATTCAACCAACTATATCTTCATGCCCAAACCAAATTCTGCATTTGTATCATACTACAACCATTCATTAGTTTACATTATAGTAACTTTGGGCAGAATATAACCAATTACAAATATAGCATTTACACTTCCATTTCACAATATCCAATTCTAAATAATTTTTCCACATAACACTCCTAACCAATACATATAATTTCTATCATCAATTATACAAACTACCCCTACACCATCACCACTAGAATTCATCAACAAGTTTCATGATATCATACATAATTTCATGGGTTTAAAGGTTGCCAAAATGGTAGTTTACTTAGATACTGAATTTCCCTTACAAACCTTAATTTCCATTGCTCAATTCACACATACACATAAAATACATTGGCTAAAACATCTTATGACATTAATCAACATGATTTCCCATCAATTACATGTAAAAGCAAGCTAAACACTTTGAACTTCCATGGCTGCCGAAATGGAACACCACCCTAAATCATCAAAACCTCAACATTTCTTCATAAATCAACTCACCATGATACCCACACAAACTTTAACAAAGAAAGGATGAAGAAATGGTTACTTACCTCTTATGGACTTCCTCAAAACTCCATTAAATCTCTTCTTTCTTGTTCCCAAAATGTTGCCAAGGTGTGTGTGCAGGCTTTAATGAAGAAACTATGGAGAAATGAGGGCTTGAACATGGTTGCATGGTGGTTGAAGCGAGGTTGGCCATAGAGTTTCCATGGGAGTTTTGGGAGAAAGCTCAATTTGGCTTGGAAGAAGAATGAAGAAGATGAAGCTTACTTAGTGGAGAAATCTGTCCACTAATTTTATTTTTAATGTCCATTAACCTCACTTAGTGGAGCACTAAGTTTATTTAATGATTAATTAATCCAAAGTTTCCAAATTTGTAATTTTGTCATCATTTCTTTCACTATTAATATAATGTACCACAATTTAATTTTTATGACATTTTCAAAGTTTGATATCATTTATTTTTTTTTATGGAAATTTAGGTCAAAAGGCAACTTGGGGTGTCAAATGACCAAACTACCCCTCTTTGGATTGTATTCTCGATTTTTCGATAACACCGATTTTTGTCAGTTTCTCGATTTTTCGTTTTTCTTTGTACTAGTTAATTAATTTTTCTTTAACATTTCTAATGTCATTTATACTTCAATAAATGTTTATTTAAGTCTTAAAAATATTTACCAGGGTTCCCCGCAGTCCAGGGCTAGTTAACAGTCCACGCCACAACATCCCAGTGCGGTCACCCATCGCTGCGGTTTTTGGCTTATTTAACTTAGTTATATTTCATTGCTCTTATTTTTCCTTTGTTTTTCTTGTATTTTCCTCTATTGCATTTCATTATTTTATAACTTCTCACTAATATTTAAGTGTAGTTCCAGGCATTCTAGCTGTCCGGACAGATACTAGTCACCGAAACAGTAGAACGCACTACCAAATATAGAGGTGTTTTAATTCTCCCCCCCTTAAAATAAATTTTGTCTCAAAATTTTACCTGGTATCAGTTTCTGAACAGCTGTGGGTACTGTCTCCTTATGTCCTCTTCACATTCCCAAGTAGCTTCCTGGCCTGAATGATGGTTCCACAGCACTTTAACCAGGGGTATCTGTTTGTTCCTTAGCTACTTCACCTCATATGCTAGAATTTATATGGGTTCTTCCTCAAATGAAAGGTCTGGATTTATCTCAATCTCTTCAACTGATAGAACATGAGATGGGTCAGAACTGTACCTCCTTAACATGGACACATGAAAGACACTGTGTATCCTTTCTAGCTCTGGAGGTAATGCCAACCGATATGCCAAAGGACCCACTCTTTCCAGAACCTCATATGGTCCGATAAAATGAGGACTCAATTTCCCCTTTCTGCCAAATCTCATAATCCTCTTCCAAGGAGAAAATTTGAGGAATACCTTATCACCCACTGCATATTCAATATCTCTTCTTTTCAAATCAATATAGGACTTCTGATGGTCTGATGCAACCTTGAGTCAATCTCTGATCAATCTAATCTTTTTCTTTGTTTGCTGAACAATTTCTAGCCCATTCATCTTTCTTTCACCTACTTCATCCTAACATAGGAGAGTTCTGCACTTTCTGCCATACAAAGCTTCATATGGAGGCATCCCAATGCTTGATTGGTAGCCGTTGTTATAAGCAAACTAAATCAAAGGCAAGTGTATATCCCAACTACCTTCAAACTCAATCACACAAGCTCGTAGCATATCCTCCAAGATCTGAATTACCCTCTCAGACTGGCCATCTGTCTGTGGGTGGAATGTCATGCTGAAGTTCAATCTAGTTCCTAGGGCTCTCTAAAGACTACCCCAGAATCTAGAAGTGAATCTAGGATCTCTGTCAGATACAATGGATACCGGCACTCCATGCAGCCTTACAATCTCATCTATGTACAATCTGGCCAATCTTGCCAGGCTATAGTCCATCTGGACTGGTAGAAAGTGAGCAGACTTGGTCAGTCTATTAATTATAACCCATACTGCATCATGACTATTCTATGTCCTCGGAAGTCCCATAAAAAAATCCATAGTTATCCGTTCCCATTGCCGGTATCCACTCTGGTATTGGCAATGTATGTAACAAACCAGTTGGTACTTGATGTTCTGCCTTCACTTACTGATAAGTTAGGCATTTGGAGACAAAATCAGCTACATCCCTTTTCATACCCATCCACCAGTAATGCTCCTTCAGCCCTCTATACATTTTAGTTCCACCAGGGTGCATAGCAAAAAGAGACTCATGTGCTTTCTTCATAATGATTTGTATCAATTCCACATCATTAGGAATGCACATTCCACCTTGATGTAGCAATAAACCATCATCTCTCACAGAGAATTCAGGTTTCTTGCCCTGCTGGACTTCTTTCAGTAGCTTGTGATATTTTTCATCATTCTGAGCAACCATTCTGATCTGATCAATCAACACTGCTTGTACATGCCATGCAACTATTGTCTGTCCCTCATCATCAATCTCCAAACTAGCATGCTGTGTTTTCAACTCATGTACTATGGACAAAGGAGAAACTCTGAGACTTCCCATAGTCTTGTGACTTAAGGCGTCAGCCACCACATTAGCTTTCCCTGGCTGATAGTCTATTAAGCAATCATAGTCTTTAATAAGTTCTAACCATCTCCTCTGCCTCAAATTCAATTCCTTCTGGGTGCCCAAGTACTTCAAGCTCTTGTGATCTGTGTAAATGTAGCATTTCTCCCATACAAGTAGTGTCTCCAGATTTTCAGAGCAAAAACAATAGCTGCTAGCTCCAAGTCATGTGTCGAATAGTTCCTCTCATGCGGTTTCAGCTAGTGTGATGCATAAGTAATGACATTCCATTCTTGCATCAGTACACAACCTAACCCATTGTGAGAAGCATCACTATAAACTGTGTATTCTTTACCTAGGGTAGGTAAAGTAAGGACTGGAGCTTTAGTTAAACACCTCTTCAATTCATCAAAACTTTGCTGGCATTTATTCATCCACTGAAATTTCACATCTTTCTGAAGCAGCTTGGTCAGTGGAGAAGCTAACATAGAAAACTCTTTCACAAATCGGCGTTAGTATCTAGCTAAACCCAGAAAACTACGAATTTCTATGAAATTCTTAGGTGGCTTCCAATTAAGGATAGCTTCTACCTTGCTGGAATCTACCTTGATCCCTTCAGTTGACACAACATGTTCCAAGAAAGAGATTTCTTTCAGCAAAAATTCACATTTCGATAATTTGGCATATAGCTGTTCCTCCCTTAAGGTCTGTAGTACAATCCACAGATGTCTATCATGCTCCTTTGCATTCCTCGAATATATCAAAATATCATCAATAAACACCACCACAAATTGGTCGAGATATGGTCTGAAGATAGTGTTCATTAGAACCATAAAAGCAGCTGGAGCATTTGTTAACCCGAATGGCATTACCAGAAACTCATAGTGGCCATATCGAGTTCTGAAAGCAGTTTATTGAAATACTCTACTCTTGCACTTTCAATTGATAATAACCAGATCGCAAATCAATTTTACAGATCATCAATGCGAGGCAATGGATATCTATTCTTTATTGTCACCTTATTCAACTACCGGTAGTCAATATATAAGTGGAGAGTGCCATCTTTCTTCTTAACAAATAATATTGGCACTCCCCAATGTGACACACTAGGGCAGATGAAGCCCTTTTCAAGTAGTTTTTGCAACTATACCTTCAACACCTTCAATTCTGCTGGTGCCATTCTATATGGTGTTATGGAGATTGGATCCACACCAGGCATAACATTAATCTCAAACTGCACTTCTCTTTCTGAAGGTAATCCTGGCAATTCATCAGAAAATACATCTGGAAAGTCATATACTATAGGGATGTCCCTCAATGCTGGGCTCCCCACTTGGGTGTCTACCACATGTGCCAAGTATGCTTCACACCCCTTTCTGATCATTTTTTTGGCTAATGCAGCAAAAATGATGTTTGATGGCAATAGCTGCCTCTCTCCATGTATTACCGCATCACTGTACTGAGGGAGATCAAAAGTGACTGTCTTCAGTCTACAGTCAATCATGGCGTGATGCCTGGCTAACTAATATATGCCCAAGATGATATCATAATCTCTTAAGGGCATTTCAATGAGATCAGACAGAAAAGTATGTCCTTGGATCACCAAAGGACAATCCCTATACATTCTATTGACCCTGACCTCTTGTCCTAGCAGACTTGTTACTAGCACCTCAAAGTCCATTTTCACACATGGAACAATAATGCAATCAATGATTCTAGCACTCACATAGGAGTGGGTAGAACTCGGATAAAATAATACAAATACATCTTGATTAAAAGTTGAGAAGGTACCAGCCACAATATCATATGTCTCAGCCTCTTCTCTCTATCTCATTGTGTAGACTCTGACTGAAGCACTGCCTTGCTCTGACTGATTCACTGTGCCTTAGCTGCCTGATGGACTACCTCTACCCCTGCCTCTGCCTCTGCTAGGTGGTTGTGAACCTCTGGTGGTAGGATTCTAAACTGACCCTTCTGCAGTAGTAGGAGGTGGCCCAACTCTACTAGCACTGGTGCAGTCTTTAGCAAAATTTCCTGTGCCTCCACAGTTATAACAGGCTCCTGTGGCCTTATAGCATACCCCACTATGATTTCTTCCACAAGTTTCACATTGACGGGGAGGGTAGGAACTTCTGGTAGTCTGCTGACCAGATGGAGGAGGTCTTTGTCCTGAAAATCTTCCCCTACCTGACTTTTTACCACCCCTGCTGTGTCCCCCAAAGTTCTTTCTCTTCCCAATAGGACCACTGGAACTCTGATCTACTGACTTCCCCTCCTTTTCTTTTTCTATCTTCTCTGATTTCTTTTTCTCTGGGGCCATTTCTGACTCAATTCTTTCTAAATCAAGTGCTTGACAAATAAGCTTAGAGAAGTTATTATGTTTGACTCCGACCACTTGTAGTCTGAGACTAGGCTTCAAGTCGGTTTCAAACCTCTTACATCTTTCCTGCTGGTAGAAAGGAGACTTCATGCATAGTGACTCAGGCAAGAAAACTCCCTTTTATATTCTGCCACTGATCTACTTTCCTATTTCAAACTTAAGAACTCTTATAGCTTCTGGTCCACATAGGCATCTGGGACATATTTTTGTCTGAACTCTCGAAGAAAATCATCCCAAGTTAGCACTGGGGGTTCCACCAAACTATGAGGAATGGTTTTCCACCAGTCATATGCATCCCCCTGTAGTAGTGACACTGAATACTCAAATCTGAGCTCCTCTGTACAGTGTAGTTTCTTCAATACCCTATCCATTCTCTCCAACCATTGTTCTGCCTCTAGTGGATCTATTGTCCCCTTGAACTAGCCCCATATTTAATCAGCTTGTCATACTTCCTAGCTAAAGGTTATGGTTGTACCACTGGTGTCTACAGTGGGGCTTGAGTAGGCATGTTACCAGCTATCTATTGGAACATTACAGCCATCTGCTGAGCAAACTGAGCAGGAAACTGCGGTAATGAGGGGACTGGTGCGGCTGATCCACTCACATTATAAAGGGTTGGGGCTTCCCCCTGGACTTCAGCCTCTATTGATTGATCGACTAAACAGTCCCCTTCTTCCATAGTCAATTAGAGGATATTACACCTCCTGAACAAATAACACAAAGTGATTTCCTCCCATTAGTGCATATTTATAATTTAATGTACTGTATATATGAAACCATGACATTGAATAGTTGTACTATGAAGAAAGAATATTCAAATTACAGGTGAAAATAGAATTTAAAAACTAGCTCTGATACCACTAAAACATGTCACACCATGCCCCTCCGTAAGGCATAATATGATCCCGTAGTATGCCTAATAAATTACCAAACTTCATCTACTGATAACCCATTAAACACACTACAAGAGATTTTAAACCTTTTCTTATTTCTTCTTACAGTGGTGAGCACTTTTGACAGGTGTTAAATTTTTTTTTTAACTGAAGTGAACCCAAATAACAAATATGAAGTATCAATAATTTATGTAAAAATTTTGGCAGAGTGTCATCTGTATTTTGAATAAAACAGTTCTTCAAAAACCTATAAAAATACTTCCAATTATTTGTTCAATCCCAAACTCCAGTATGGCTCAACACAAATCAATTTTCTCAACATTTGTCAAACTCAATTCAACATCAATTTTCAATATTTCCAAAGATAGACTACAAAATGACTGAGTAGTTCAAATGCTGAGATAAGAAATATATAAATATTACAATTTTAGTTTACAACTGCTCAAGACCAAGTACAATGTATACATAAAGTGCACATACATTACAACAAAAATTACAAAAAGGTGGTATACTCAATACACCCGGCAGAATCACAAAATGTAGCACAAGCTTCTACTCGCTACTGTCTGTCTGCCTACCGCGACAAAGAATGAAAAAGCTATCGCTGAGCCAATGTCTCAGTGGTGCACAACATTTAGAAAATGTAATTTAAAACCATAAACCATAAATCATATAAACTGTGGATACTTAAAATTATAGCTAAATTCAAAAGACAGAGAATGTCATAAAGAATTTAAACTCCATTTCACAATGTCTCAATGAATATCAATAAATCACACACATAGCTTAATCATGAATCCAAAGTCTAATTCATCCCAAAAGCCAATGGCTAATGAGGATTAACATGGCTAGCTAGCAATTATATGAGTACTCATCCTATTCGTCCTCAACTGGCACACACCTCAACACTTCACCCAGAGAGGGAATTCAAAGCCAATTCGTCCCACTAGACAAGCTATTGAGGAATTCAATCAAATATAAATGATAGCTATGGTTTCAAACCATTTGCAATATTTTTCAAGCAATAAGTGTCCATCAAATACCATTCAAACAAATTTTCCACAATTTAAACAATAACATACAAATTGTCATAATTTATTTCAATTGAAAATTCAAAAGAAATAGCTATTGTGCATAAACCTCTGATGACTAGCCTTTTGGCCTTGACTCAATGTTTCTTACCCCTTCCTTGAGTCTTTGCTAACTAAAACACACAAGTTAAAGTGTTTCAGTACTCAGTTAAATTGTCTCTAACAATAAGGTTCAATAATTAAATTTATTTAATACTATTACTTTCAGTAGTCAACCTATAATGTTGACCTTTGATGCACTCTAGAGGAATAAATTTTAATGTTACCAATATGTCACATTTTATAGTCCTTTAGTGTTGGAACATGTTACCAATTTCATTTTCAAGTGTATTGCATTTTATTGCAATTTATCATATTTTGGTATGCTGTATTGACCTAGTCGGATGACCTAGTTTCCTCGATTTTTGGGTTCTGGTCAGAATACAATCTTATAGGTCTACGTCTTAGTGAACTTTTGCCACAAATTTTAGGTCATTTGGAGTTTACTAGACCAAGTTATGGTCATTTTACTATTGCTGGACAGATTGCACTAAAATGGTAAACTTAGGTCATTTTTAGGTCATTTTCGATTCTGGCAGTTTTTATACCCGAACTTGTGCAAGCATTTTGACTTGCTTATAGTCATTTTTGGGGTTTGGTGTCTTCATAAGAGTTGTAGCTCTATGTCCAAGCTTTCCATGGTATAAATTTTAGGTCATTTGGGCCTGTTTTGAGTGAATTATGGCTAAATTACTGACTGTTGTTTAAATGGTCAATTTTCAAGTTTGCAAAGTCACTAATCCAGATTTGGTCAATTCTCATGTCACTTTTTGGACAGAATTTAGGTAGGCTTTCAACATGAAAGTTGGCACATTTTGTGCCTAGTTTCACCTCCAATTGGCCTCATACCAATTGGAGTCACACAATTCCATTTATTACCTAAAACACATACTGCCCTTAACACATTTTTAAAGCATCAACCAATCACACATTCAACCAACTATATCTTCATGCCCAAACCAAATTCTGCATTTGTATCATACTACAAGCATTCATTAGTTTACATTATAGTAACTTTGGGCAGAATATAACCAATTGGCAATGCACCATTTACACTTCCATTTCACAATATCCAATTCAAAACAATTTTTCCACATAACACTCCTAACCAATACATATAATTTCCATCATCAATTATACAAACTGCCCCTACATCATCACCACCAGAATCCATCAATAAGTTTCATGATGTCACACGTAATTTTATGGGTTTAAAGGCTGCCCAAAATGGCAGTTTACTTAGGTATCGAATTTCCCTTACAAAGCTTAATTTCCATTGCTCAATTCACACATACACATAAAATACATGGGCTAAAACATCTTATGAGATTAATCAACATGATTTCCCATCAATTACATGTAAAAGCAAGCTAAACACTTTGAACTTCCATGGCTGTCAAAATGGAAGACCACCCTAAATCATCAAAACCTTAACATTTCTTCATAAATCAACTCACCACAACACCCACACAAACTTTAACAAAGAAAGGATGAAGAAATGGTTACTTATCTCTTATGGACTTCCTCAAAACTCCATTAAATCTCTTCGTTCTTGTTCCCAAAATGTTGCCCAAGTTGTGTGTGCAGGCTTTAACGAAGAAACTATGGTGAAATGAGGGCTTGAACATGGTTGCATGGTGGTTGAAGTGAGGTTGGCCATGGAGTTTCCATAGGAGTTTTGGGAGAAAGCTCAATTTGGCTTAGAAGAAGAATGAAGAATATGAAGCTTACTTAGTGGAGAAATCTGTCCAATAATGTTATTTTTTAATGTCCATTAACCTCACTTAGTGGAGCACTAAGTTTATTTAATGATTAATTAATCCAAAGTTTCCAAATTTGTAATTTTGTCACCATTTCTTTCACTATTAATATAATATATCACAATTTAATTTTTATGACATTTTCAAATTTTAATATCATTTATTTTTTTATGGAAATTTAGGTCAAAAGGAAACTCTAGGTGTCAAATGACCAAAATGACCCTCTTCGGGTTGTATTCTCGATTTTTCGATAACACCGATTTTTGTCAGTTTCTCGATTTTCGTTTTTCTTTGTACTAATTAATTAATTTTCCTTTAACATTTCTAATGCCATTTATACTTCAATAAATATTTATTTAAGTCTTAAAAATATTTTCCAGGGTTCCCCGCAGTTCAGGGCTAGTCAACGGTCCACGCCGCAACTTCCCGGTGCGGTCACCCATCTCTGCGGTTTTTGGCTCATTTAACTTTGTTACATTTCATTGCTCTTATTTTTCCTTTATTTTTCTTGTATTTTCCTCTATTGTATTTCATTATTTTATATCTCCTCACTAATATTTAAGTGTAGTTCCAGGCATTCTAGCTGTCCAGAAAAACACTAGTCACTGAAACAGTAGAACGCACTACCGAATATAGGGGTGTTACAATTCCTCATAGTTTGGTGGAACCTCTATTACTAAACTGGGATGACTTTCTTCGGGAGTTCAGACAAAAATATGTCCCAGATGCCTATGTGGACCAGAAGCTACAGGTGTTCTTAAGGCTGAAACAGGAAAATAGGTAAGAGATTTGAAATCGGCTTGAAGCCCAGTCTCAGGCTACAAGTGGTCGGATTCAAACATAATAACTTCTCTGAGCTTATTTCTCAAGCACTTGAATTAGAAAGAATTGAGTCAGAAGCGGCCCCAAAGAAAAAGAAATTAGAGAAGACAAAAAAAGAGAAGGAGGAGAAGTCAGTAGATCAGAGTTCCAGTAGTCCTACTGGGAAGAGAAAGAACTTTGAGAGACACAACAGGGGTGGTAAAAAGTCCGGTAGGGGAAGATATTCGGGACAGAAACCTCCTCCATCTGGTCAGCAAACTACCAGAAGTTCCTACCCTCCCCGTCAATGTGAAACTTGTTGTAGAAATCATGGTGGGGTATGCTACATGGCTATAGGAGCCTGTTATAACTGCGGAGGCATAGGACACTTTGCCAAAGACTGCACCAGTGCCCGTAAAATTGGGCCACCTCCTACTACTGCAGAAGGGTCAGTTCAGAATTCTGCCACCAGAGGTTCACAACCACCTAGCAGAGGTAGAGGTAGGGGTAGAGGTAGTCCAACAGGCAGCCAAGGCACAGTGAATTAGTCAGAGCAAGGCAGTGCTTCAGTCAGATCTACGTAATGAGACAGAGAGAAGAGGCTGAGGCATCTGATATTGTGGCTGATACCTTCTCAACTTTTAATCAAAATGTGTTTGTGTTATTTGATCCGGGTTCTACCCACTCCTATATGAGTGCTAGCATCATTGATTACATTGTTGTTCCGTGTATAAAAATGGACTTTAAAGTGCTAGTAACAAGTCCGCTAGGACAAAAGTTCAGGGTCAATAGAATGTATAGGGATTGTCCTTTGTTGATCCAAGGACATACTTTTCTGTCTGATCTCATTGAAATGCCCTTCAGAGATTATGATATCATCTTGGGCATGGATTGGTTAGCTAAGCATCACGCCATGATTGACTGTAGACTGAAGACAGTCACTTTTGGTCTCCCTCAATATAGTGATGTGGTAATACACGGGGAGAGGCAGCTATTGCCATCAAACATCATTTTGACTGCACTAGCTAGAAAAATGATCAGAAAGGGGTGTCAAGCATACTTTGCACATGTGGTAGACACCCAAGTGGGGAGTCTAGCATTGAGGGAAATCCCTACAGTATTTTACTTTCCAGGTGTGTTTCCTGATGAATTGCCAGGATTACCTCCGGAAAGAGAAGTGCAGTTTGAGATTGATGTTATGTCTGGTGTGGATCCAATCTCTATAACACCATACAGAATGGCACCAACAGAGTTGAAGGAGTTGAAGGTACAATTTCAAGAACTACTTGAAAAGGGCTTCATCCGCCCTAGTGTGTCACCTTGGGGAGCGCCAGCATTGTTTGTTAAGAAGAAAGATGGCACTCTCTGCTTATGTATTGACTACCGGCAGTTGAATAAAGTGACAATAAAGAACAGATATCCATTGCCTCGCATTGATGATCTGTTTGATCAGTTGAAGGGTGCAACTGTGTTTTCCAAAATTGATTTGCGGTCTGGTTATTATCATTTGAAAGTGCAAGAGCAGAGTATTCCAAAAATTGCTTTCAAAACTCGATATAGCCACTATGAGTTTCTAGTAATGCCATTCGGGTTAACTAATGCTCCAGCTGCTTTTATGGATCTGATGAACACTATTTTCAGACCATACCTTGACCAATTTGTGGTGGTGTTTATTGATGATATTTTGATATATTCGAAGAGTGCAGAGGAGCATGACAGACATCTGCAGATTGTACTACAAACCTTACGGGAGAAATAGCTATATGCCAAATTATCGAAATGTGAATTTTGGCTGAAAGAAATCTCTTTCTTGGGACATGTTGTGTTAGCTGAAGGGATCAAGGTAGATTCCAGCAAGTTTAGAAGCTATACTTTATTAAAAGCCACCCAGGAATATCATAGAAATTCACAATTTTCTGGGTTTAGCTGGATATTACCTTCAATTTGTGAAAGGGTATCCTATGTTAGCTTCTCCACTGACTATGCTGCTTTCGAAAGATGTAAAATTTTAGTGGACGGATAAATGCCAACAGAGTTTTGATGAGTTGAAGAGGTGTTTGACTGAAGCTCCAGTCCTTACTTTACCTACCCCGGGTAAAGAATACATAATTTATAGTGATGCTTCTCATAATGGGTTAGGTTGTGTACTGATGCAAGATCGAAATGTTATTGCATATGCATCATGCCAGTTGAAACCGCACAAGAGGAACTACCCAACACATGACTTGGAGCTTGCAGCTATTGTTTTTGCTCTGAAGATCTGGAGAAACTATTTGTATGGGGAGAAAAGCTACATCTACACATATCACAAGAGCTTGAAGTACTTGGGCACCCAGAAGGAATTGAATTTGAGACAGAGGATATTGTTAGAATTGATTAAAGACTATGATTGCTTAATAGACTATCAGCCAGAGAAAGCAAATGTAGTGGCTAATGCCTTAAGTCGCAAGGCTATGGTGACTCTCAGAGTTTCTCCTTTGTCCATGGTACATGAGTTGAAAGCACAGCACGCCAATTTGGAGATTGATAACGAGGGACAGACAGTAGTTGCATGGCATGTACAGCCAGTGTTGATTGATCATATCAGAATGGCTGCTCATAATGATGAAAAATATTAGAAGCTACTGAAAGAAGTCCAGTAGGGCAAGAAACCTAAATTCTCTGTGAGAGATGATGGTTTACTGCTACATCAGGGCAGAATGTGCATCCCTAATGATGTTGACTTGAGACAGATCATTATGAAGGAAGCACATGAGTCTCCTTTTGCTACGCATCCTAGTGGAACTAAAATGTACAGAGTGTTAAAAAAGCATTACTGGTGGATGGGTATGAAAAGGGATATAGCTGATTTTGTCTCCAAATACCTAAATTGTCAGTAAGTGAAGGCAGAACATCAAGTACCAACAGGTTTGTTACATCCATTGCCAGTACCAGAGTGGAAATGAGAATGGATAACTATGGATTTTGTGATGGGACTTCCTAGGACACAGAATAGTCATGATGCAGTATCGGTTATAGTTGATAGATTGACCAAGTCTGCTCACTTTCTGCTAGTCTGGATGGACTATAGCCTGAAAAGATTGGCCAGATTGTACATAGATGAGATTGTAAGGCTGCATAGAGTGCCAGTATCGATTGTATCTAACAAAGATCCTAGATTCACTTCTAGATTCTAGGGTAGTCTTTAGAGAGCCCTAGGAACTAGATTGAACTTCAGCACCGCATTCCACCCACAGTCAGATAGCCAGTCTGAGAGGGTAATTCAGATCTTGGAGGATATGCTACGAGCTTATGTGATTGAGTTTGAAGGTAGTTGGGATACACACTTGCCTTTGATTGAGTTTACTTATAACAACAGCTACCAATCAAGCATTGGGATGCCTCCATATGAAGCTTTGTATGGCAGAAAGTGTAGAACTCCCCTATATTGGGATGAAGTAGGTGAAAGAAAGATGATTGACCTAGAAATTATTCAACAGACAGAGGAAAAGATCAGATTGATCAGAGATCAACTCAAGGCTGCATCAGATCGTCAGAAGTCTTATATTGATCTGAAGAGAAGAGATATTAAATATGCAGTGGGTGATAAGGTATTCCTCAAAGTTTCTCCTTGGAAGAGGATTATGAGATTTGGCAGAAAGGGGAAACTGAGTCCTTGTTTTATTGAACCATATGAGGTTCTGGAAAGAGTGGGTCCTTTGGCATATCGGTTGGCATTAGCTCTAGAGCTAGAAAGGATACACAATGTCTTCCATGTGTCCATGTTAAGGAGGTACAGATCTGACCCATCTCATATTCTATCAGTTGAAGAGATTGAGGTAAATCCAGACCTCTCATATGAGGAAGAACCCATAGAGATCCTGGCATATGAGGTAAAGCAGCTAAGGAATAAACAAATACCTCTAGTTAAAGTGCTGTGGAACCATCATTCAGGCCAGGAAGCTACTTGGGAACGTGAAGAGGACATGAGGAGACAGCACCCATAGCTGTTCAGAGACTAAAACCAGGTAAAATTTTGAGATGAAATTTATTTTAAGGGGGGGAGAATTGGAACACCCCTATATTCGGTAGTGCGTTCTACTGTTCCGGTGACCAGTGTCTGTTCGGATAACTAGAATGCCTGGAATTATACTTAAATATTAGTGAGGAGATATAAAATAATAAAATACATTAGAGAAAAATCCAAGAAAAATGAAGGAAAAATAAGGGCAATGAAATGTAACTAAATTAAACTAGCCAAAAACCATAGCGATGGGTGACCGCATCGGGAAGTTGGGGCGTGGACCGTTGACTAGCCCTGGACTGCGGGAAACCCTAAGAAATATTTTTAAGACTTAAATAAACATCTATTGTAATATAAATGACATTAGAAATGTCAAAGAAAAATTAATTAATTAGTACAAAGAAAAATGAGAAATCAAAAAACCGATAAAAATCGGTGTTACTGAAAAATTGGGAATATAACCCGAATAGGGGCATTATGGTCATTTGACACCCCGAGTTGCCTTTTAACCTAAATGTCCATTAAAAAAAATGATATTGAAGTTTGAAAATGCCATGAAAAATGAAATTTTATGTGTTGTATAAATAAGGAAAATTATGGGGTATAATGTTGAATAAATGAAAGTTTAACATTAACTTAAATTTTTAATGACTTAGTGGACCACTATGGAGTATATAAAGCATTAAAAAAACTAGAATTCTCCACTAATATTTTTCAACACCATTTTCTTCCTCAAGTCGTCTCTTTGCCGAACTCAATTTCTCTCCCAAACCACCATTGCCGTCCCATTTGTGAGCTCCATGCTTTCATGATCAAGCAATAATTTCTTGCAAGAGTCTTCATCAAAGTTGGTCTACACAACTTGGGCAGCAATTTGAGAACAAAAAGGGAGAGGTTTGAAGAGGTTTGACAAGTTCCACTTGAAGTATATGTCCAATCTTCTTTCATTTCTTTGTTAAAGTTTATATTGGTGTTGTGGTGAGTTGAATGATGAGGAAAATTTAAGGATTTGTTGAGTTAGCGTTATGTTCCATTTCAGCAGCCATGGAAGTTCAACATGCTTAGCTTGTTTCTACATGTAAATGGTAGTTTGAGGTGTTGATGTAAGTACTTATATGTATAGGAGTGATTTACCATGTATTAAGTTTGAATTATAAGTTTGAAAGGTTAAAATGGAAGCTTGATGTATGTGTCTTACTTGGGCAACCTCATGATGAAGATTGGTCAAGTTTAAGTTCATGAAAAGTTATTGAATTATGGTACAAAAAGTGGCAGCATATGTATATGAAATAGTAGTGATACTGTATGTAATTTGGTAGTGTAAATTATATGTATTCGTTAGGAGTATTATGTGGAAAATTGTTTAGAATTGGATATTGTAAATTAGGAGTTGTATTTAGTGCATGTAAGGTTATTGTATTCTGCCCAAAGTTACTATAATGTAAACTAATGAATGGTTATGGTTAGTACCAAATGCAGAATTGTTTGGGGAAGTGAAGATATAGTTGGTGAATGTGTGATTCGTTTGGTATTTAAGAGACATGTAAAGGGCAATATGTAAATGAGCCTATAACCCTAAGTGTGTGACTCCAATTGGTATGAGTCCAATTGGAGTGAAACTAGGCACAAAATGTGCCAACTTTCATGAAGAAAGCCTACCTAAATTCTGTAACACCCTCCCGATAACTACTCCGTACATCCTACTGTTTCGGGTGACCGGTGTCGGTCCGGACAGCTAGAATGTTCGGAAAAATATTTAAATTAAAGTCAGGAACCATAATTAACTCAAATATTAATAAGAAAAATTTAGTAAAAATTTTAGGAATAAAATACAACCGAGTTAAATGAGCCGGTGCCCAAGCGATGGGTAACCAGAGGGAAGTTGCGGTTCTCGCAACGAGGAGCCCTAGACCGGAGAGAAAAATTATAAAATAATTTTTGGGACTCCAGAGAGGGTTATTGAGGTTCCCATGGCATTAGAATGCCAAGAAAATACCTAGAAAATTTTTTCAATCGGTACAGACAATTTTGACCCGTTAAGCCAAACGGAGGGCATTTTGGTCATTTCGCCTTCAGAGGTGATTTTTGGCCGACTTGTCCAGTTGAGTAAATAATTAATATGACATAAAATATGAATAAACATTACTAGAAATTAAATTGAAATTGAGTAGTGGAGGAAAGAAAAGAAATTGAGGAAAAAGGGCTATTTGTGACATCATGGGGATGTCATTTATAATTACCAACCAATCACAATTAAGCCCTTGTTTGACTAACTAATAAAGAGACAAATTGAAGAATAAATTCATCAAAGATCCAGCAGCCATCTCCTTCCCCAAAACCAGCCAAAAACGTAGAGAGAGAAAAGAGAGGGTTTCCACCATAGTTCAAGCTTCCAAGCTTTGAAACCTTGCTTATCTTGCACCAAAAACCCTAGATCCCTTCAATAAAAATTACCCCCACACCTTGTTGGAGTGTTTGGCAGCCAAGAAAAGCCAAGAAAGTGAAGGAATTTGTTGGGAAAAATCTGCCCTAATCAAGGTTAGTGCATTAGATACTTAAAACTCCTTTTTTTCATGATTTGCAACTTGAATTGAGTAAGAATTGCAACTAAAATGAACAAGAATTTTGTGTACACATACTATGAATTTTTGGCAGCCCTTGTGAAGGAATTATTTTGATTGTTTTGATGTACTTAAAGTGGGCTATAGATCAAGTTTAAACCATGTGTGTATGTGATTATTGAAGGAGCTAATAATTAAGGTGTTGTGAAAACCTATAATGGAACTAGGGTTTTGAAGAGTGAAAAATTGGCTTGGCTTGGGAAATTATTAGAGCACATTTTAATGGTCAATTAGTGACCATTTTAGGTAAGTTGACCATAATTAGAACTGAAAAATAGTATGGTAAAGTGAAGGTGAAATCTGCCCTAGGACAGCAGCAATGGACTGAGATTTCAGTCCAATTACACAGCCATAACTTTGGCTGTGTTGGTCCAATTGGTGTTTGACCAATTGGACATGAAACTAGGCTTATAATGGCACATTTTTGCTGAAGAAACCATGCCCAAAAGACCAAAGCAAGAGGACCAAAACTTGGCCCCAATCCGGACACCCTGCAACTGATTCTGCAGAATTGACCAAATGAACAGTAACTGTTCATTTGGCCATAACTCACTGTAGATATGGTCAATTGACCTGAAATTTTTACAGCAACAAGTTAAGACATAGAAAAACAACTTTAATGAAGAAACCTACCCCAAATTATGGCCAGAACCTAACCCAAATGGCAGTGGAAGTCACTGTTCATGTTACGGTAGATATGGTAATTTCTGCAGATTGGCAATCCGGCCAGCTTGGGTTTTTGAGCCATATCTAGAGCTACAAAACTCCAAATGGAGTGATTCAAAAAAGGAAATTAAACTAGACAAAATAAGGAACAACTTTCATGTTCTACATTTCTTCAAATTTCCACAGTAACAGTGTCCAATGGAACAGTGAAGTTGACTCACCAAAACTGAAAATTCTGCTTGTGTTGGTTTACACTTTGAAATGGTATTAACACTTAATGCCAACAAGTTTTAAACACAAAATGTGGTATGTTGGGAGTGCCAAAGTCAATGTACATATTTTCTATCCAAAAGTCAACATTTTTGTTGACCAATGAGGTGAATAGTAACACCAAAACATGAAATTCACAAATTGAAGAATTTAAAAGTTTCAAATGCCCTAGTATACCTAACAAGATTGGTTTGGATAGTTTGGCATGCCAATAGGGTTCAGTTAGCAGTACTGCACATGGCAATATGCCATTCTGTGATTTTATGGCTTTTAGCCATTCTGACTTTGTATTGAGACTTGGCCTTATGCCTGATATTATTTACAGCTTGTTAGTCGCTCATTGCACACCGGAGATGCATATGTGACCGATGGTGTGACGGCCCGAGGTGCTAGGTACCCAAAGGCGCTACCCGTTATCCAGTCGATGCCTAGTGTAGGTTACTTGGGGCAACCAAATGAATAAAAGTGAACAACGTTAACGAAATAATGGATATACCAATACCAAACAAAGAAAGCATACACATTCTATACACATTCATTTTCTTGCTATTTTCTTGTATTATATTATTGCACCACTAAGCATTATTGCTTAGCGCGTTGCTTTTGCCACGCGTAGGTACTGGAGACCCCGATCGTGAGCCCAGTAGACCACAGACTGGGTGAGTCCATCCGGCAATTCTGCTCAGTGTCCGTGTCACCTCAACTTCTGCTGTGCATTGGTAGGACAATAGGTGTCATTTTGACATTTTGTAACTTAAATTTTGATTTTTCTTCATATGTAATTAAACTTGTGTAATGTATATTGATGTTTATGTAAATTATGAAAATTGTACTTGTGAATGGAAAAGTAAATGTTTACTTGTGATTTATATGTGATCATCACATGTGATGGATGATTGAGTACTGGAATTGAAATGTTGTTGAGATCCTAATATTGAGATTTTGTTGATAAATTGAAGTTGGGATTGTTTGGAAATTATTGGAAGTGTTTTTAACAAGTTCCGAAGAACTGTTTTCTCCATTTTTAGCCGGTACTCCGCCGGATTTTCTTTAAAATTTTCAGAACCTCAAATAAATAATAATTTCGATAAATGGCTTAAATAAATCATATTTCATAAATTAGCTTCAAAAGCATGATACAAATTAAGTAAGGTATATTAGAGTGTGCCAGTACACCGTGTGGCATTACTTACACGGGTAAGGGGTGTCACAAATTCTGTCCAAAAAGTGACATAAGAATTGACCAAATTTGGATTAGTGACTTTGCAAGCCTGAAAATTGACCATTTGAATAGCAGTCAGTATTTTGGCCATAACTCACTCAAAATAGGTCCAAATGACTTGAAATTTATACAATGGAAAGCTCAGACATAGAGCTACAACTCTTATGAAGACACTAAAGTCAAAAATTGACCATAAGCAAGTCAAAATGCTTGCACAAATTCGAGTATAAAAACTGCCAGAATCAGAAATGACCTAAAAATGACCTAAGTTTGCCATTTTAGTGCAATCTGTCCAGCAATAGTAAAATAACCATAACTTGGACTAGTAAACTCCAAATGACCTAAAATTTATGGCAAAAGTTCACTAAGACATAGATCTACAAGTTTGTAATTCGGACTAGAACCCGAAAATCGAGAGAATTAGGTCATCCGGTTAGGTCAAAATAGCATATTGAAATCCGATAAATTACAATAAAATGCAATACACTTGAAAATGAAATTTGTAACATATACTAACACTAAAGGACTATAAAATGTGACATTTTGGTAACATTAGAATTAATGCCCCTAGAGTGCATCAAAGTTCAACATTATAGGTTGACTAAGAAAAGCAATAGTATTAAATAAATTTAATTATTAAACTTTATTATTAGAAACAATTTAAAAGAGTTCTGAAACACTTCAAATTGTGTGTTTCAGTTAGCAAAGACTCAGAGAAAGAGAAGGAACCACTGAGTCAAGGCCAAGAGGCATTTATCAGAGGTTGGTGCACAATAGTTATTTGTAATGTATGTGATTGTATGTATATATAGTAAACTTGGTCTTGAGCAGTTGTAAACTAAAGTTATAAATTATTTTGGCTTGTAAAAATATTGTAATATATTTTTCTTATTTTAGCTTTTGGAACTACTGGAAATTGATGTTGAATTGAGTTTGACAAAAGTTAAAAAATTGATTTGTGTTGAGCCATATTGGAGTTTGGGATTGAATAAATATATTGGAAGTGCTTTTTACAAGTTTTTGAAGAACTGTTTTATTCAAAATATAGATGGCACTCTGTCAAAATTTTTACAGAAATTATTAATACTTCATATTTGTTATTTAGGTTCACTTCAGTTAAAAAAAAAAAATTTAACACCTGTCAAAAGTTCTCACCACTGTAAAAAGAAATAAGAAAAGGTTTAAAATCCCTTGTAGTGTATTTAATGGGTTATCAGTAGATGAAGTTTGGTAATTCATTAGGTATACTACGGGATCATTTTATGCCTAACGGAGGGGTAGGGTGTGACAACCCTAAATTTGTGCAGGACTTTATTGAATCCTTAACTGAGAATTAATAGGGGAATTATTAGAAATTATGAAATCATAGAAATAAAAAGGGAACAAGCATAATTAAGTTAATCAAAACCTAAGGACTCATCGGGTTATGGAAAAAGATGAACTATAACTCGATGAGGGGCATTTTGGTTAATTCACTTTAAGAGTTGACTTTTGAACTAAATGTCCACTAAAATAAGTGAAATTAAAATATTAAAAAAGAATTAAAAATGTGGAGATGTGTAGGAAAATTAAAAAGGACATAAGAGGAATTAATGAATTTGTTAAAATTAAAATAATTATAATTAAAATTATAATCTATAAAAAAAATTGAGATAATTATAAATAAAAGACAAATTACATTAAAAACATAAAAATCTTCTTCTCCTTCCTCTCTCCATGGCCAGCCACCTTACTCCTCTCTCTCCCTCCATTATTGTCATTTCCAAGCTCTTAAATCCTAAAATTTTTCCCATAAATCCCATAGTTTATCATTAGAAAACCTCTAATTAGCTCCAGATTGGAAGCTTGAAAGAAAGAGATAAGAAATTTTGAAGATTTTAAGAGATTGGAAATTGTTAATTGAGGTAAGTTTCTTCCATGCTTAATTAGTTACATATGCATTGAATTAAGTTTGAATATGGGTAATTAACTTAGGAAAGCATGAAAATCATGCATGATATGGGGGGAATGGATTTCGGCCAGCTTGGAGAAGGTTAGGGTTTTGTGTTTTTTGATTGAATTGAGAATGAACTCTAGCTTAGGTGAAGTGGTATATATGATTTGTATGTTGAGTTGCATAAGCTTGTATGAATTAGGGAAGATGTGAAATTAGGGTTTTGGAGAAATTAGGGTTTCTTTGGTATGAAATGCAATTCATGTTTTTTATGTTGTAAGATGGTCAATTGGGGTGTAATTAATGTGAAATGAAATTGCTTGGTAAAAGTAATTAATGAGATAAGGGTATGATCAATGTGCTGAAATCTGGACACTTGAGTCCAGTGTGTTTAGAGCCTTATAAGTTGAGCTATACAACTCCAATTGGTGTGAAACCAATTGGAAATGAAACATAAGACATAATGCTAAAATTTTCATGAGAAGAGTCTGCCTAGAAAATAACCATAGGGAACCATCATTAGGACTTGAATCTGGGTTACCAATTCTGGACTTGGAGAAAATAACCAAATGAACTGTATCTAATCAATTAAGTATAACTCACTCTAGGAAACTCTAAATTGGGTATTTCTAGAACCTATGGTATCTTGAGATAGAGAAGAACAATTTTTATGAAGATCATGAAGTTAAACTATGACCCTAACTTAGCTAAATTGCTAGACAAATTTAGTGAACCAAATCTGACCTAGTGCTGGATTGAACTAAGAAAATGTGAGTAATTAGGCATCCGACTAGTTTTGGCAATGTAACACCCCTATATGCATAGCTATGTGTAATGCACTGTTCCGATGACCGGTGTCAGTCCGAACGATTAAGAAGATTTGAACTAAGTTTAAGACACCTGGATAAGCCCTGAATGAAAATAAATAGTGATTAACAAAAGGTTACATATAAATAAGAAAAAATAAAGCATAAAAAGGTTAAATGAGTCAGGGGTTACAGTGATGGGTGACCTTACCGATAAGTGACTGAGAGGTCAGTCCCAACTCTAATTTTGAACGGGACATTATAACACCGCAGTCCTAAGAATCATTGCAAAGCTAATGGAAAAGAGAAAATCATAGAAAAGAGTTGATAAGTAGGTCAAATAATTAGGTTAGGGTTCTAGAAGAAACACTGGATTATGTGCAAACTGGATCAGACCGACGAGGGGCAAATTGGTCAATTCACCCTTAGAGGTGACTCACGACCTAACTGCCCAATAAAATTGGAGAAATTAAAAGTTTGAAATATAGAATTAAATTGAAGAAACAAGGAGAAATAAAGGAAGTTCAGGATGACAAGAAACTTGAATTCTCTGTGAGAGATGATGGCTTATTGCTACATCAGGGCAGGATGTGCGTTCCTAATGATGTTGACTTGAGACAAATCATTATGAGGGAAGCACATGAATCTCCTTTTGCTATGCACCCTGGTGGCACTAAAATGTACAGAGGGTTAAAGGAACAACTTTGATGAAGGACACTTAGCCAAATTCCTACAGTAACCAGACCAATGAAATAGTGCAAAACAGGAGATTAAAACTGAAAAATGGCAATTTCTCTTAGGAGAGTTAGAAATTAAAATGGCAACTATTGCCAACAAATGAAACACTCAAAATGTGATATGTGGGTGTATTTGGAATTCACGTACTTATTAAGCATGAGAAAGTCAATATTTTGACTTGAATAGTACCATGAATAGTAACTCCGAAATGCAAACTTCAAAAAACATTATTTTAAGCATATTAGGGCTACAATTAAATAGACATAAATTTAATTATTGGATTTGTTATGAGATAAAATACTGAAACACTGTAAATTGCGTGTTTCAGCTGAAAAAGACCTGAAAAAGGATAAGGCAAACTGAGTCAAGGCATAGAGGCAACTCACATCATGTTTGTGCACAATAAATCTATTTAATCATTTTCTTATTGAAGAATTGATTTGTTATGCTTTATGAAATCTCCGTGTTATTATGAATTGTGTTGCCACTTTGTGACTGCAAATATAACTTTGGAAGTTGATCGAATTTCTCATGAATTATTTGAATAAATTGTTTTAAATTGATTTCGAATTCACACTTAGCATGACAGTGCTTTATTATTCCTCCTCCATTTATAGGGTTGAGATCGATTATTTTCCTCCCTCTCTAGCTTGCCAGTTGAGGTTGAGATCGGATGAGTACTCATTAGCTAGCTAGCCACCTCCCTCATTGATTTTAATTAGTGAGGTTGTAGATCACTTTGTCATAGTGTACAACACGGCATTGATCGGAAATTTTGTGTCATGACTTAAATTGTGTATGGATTGGCAACACAGTGTTTACTAAATTGTTTGCCAAAATTTGTGTTATAATGAGCTTTGAAAATTGTGAAATGAGATTGTGAAATATTTGAATTGTGATTTGTCAATGAATATTTTATATTAAGCATTTTAAATTTTTATTGTGCATCACTGAATAAATTATACTCAACGATAGCTTATTTTACTGTCGCAGATAAGGGCAAGGAGAAACCAGCAGAGTGAGCTGCTATTTAGCAGACTACATTGACCATTTTGTACGGGTATTTGTTTATACCTTTGTATTTTTTTGATGTAAATATCATAGTGTCATATGTATTAATGTAAAATTAAGCATTTGTATAGTAAATTGTAATAGTATTATTTTTGGATTTTATATTTGGAAATTAAACTTGTGAATGTAAATGAGCTTTATTGAATGCAATGTTGATGGAGTTATTTAGAAATGGTTTGATCTGAGAGTTTTGAGTTGAATTGTGGTTGATGATGTTTGTTTGAGATTATTTGGAGGTTGGGATTTGTGAAGTGATTTATTGGAAGTGCTTTTTACAGGTTTCAAATTTTTGGTTTTTCTCAAGTATAGACGGCACACTACCGAAATTTTTACAAATTTTGTGAAAAAATAAAAAGGGCCAAAATTTTTACCTAGATTTTAAAACAATTTTATCTTCTTTTGAAGGTGGTGATTGTAACAACCCTATATGCATAACTATGTGTAATGCACTATTCCGGTGATCGGTGTCTGTTCGGACAATTAAGAAGATTATAACCAAGTTTAAGACACCTCGATAAGCCCTGAATGAAAATAAATAGTGATTAACAAAAGGTTACATATAAATAAGAAAAATAAAGCATAAAAGGTTAAATGAGTCAGGGGGTTACAGTGATGGGTGACGTTACCGATAAGTGACTGAGAGGTTAGTCCCAACTCTAATTTTGAACGGGACATTCTGACATCGCAGTCCTAAGAATTATTGCAAAGCTAATGGAAAAGAGAAAATCACATAAAAGAGTTGATAAGTAGGTCAAATAATTAGGTCAGGGTTCTGGAAGAACCACTAGATTATGTGCAAACCAGATCAGACCGAGGAGGGGCAAATTAGTCAATTCACCCTTAGAGGTGACTCACGACCTAACTGTCCAATAAAATTGGAGAAATTAAAAGTTCGAAATATAGAATTCAATTAAAGAAACAAAGAGAAATAAAGGAAGTTCAGGATGACAAGAAACCTGAATTCTCTGTGAGAGATGATGGCTTACTGCTACATCAGGGCAGGATGTGCGTTCCTAATGATGTTGACTTGAGACAAATCATTATGAGGGAAGTACATGAGTCTCCTTTCGCTATGCACCCTGATGGCACTAAAATGTACAGAGGGCTAAAGGAACAACTTTGATGAAGGAAACTTAGCCAAATTCCCACAGTAACCAGACCAATGAAACAGTGCAAAACAGGGGATCAAAACTGAAAAATGGCAATTTCTCTTAGGAGAGTTAGAAATTAAAATGGCAACTATTGCCAATAAATAAGACACTCAAAATGTGATATGTGGGTGTATTTGAAATTCAAGTACCTATTAAGCATGAGAAAATTAATATTTTGACTTGAATAGTGTCATGAATAGTAACCTCGAAATACAAACTTCAAATAATGTTATTTTAAGTATATTAGGGCTAGAATTAAGTAGACATAAATTTAATTATTGGATTTGTTATGAGATAAAATACTGAAACACTATAAATTATGTATTTCAGTTGAAAAAGACCTGGAAAAGGATAGGGCAAACTGAGTCAAGGCATAAAGGCAACTTACATCAGGTTTGTGCACAATAAATCTATTTAATCATTTTCTTATTGAAGATTTGATTTGTTATGCTTTGTGATTTCTCCGTGTTATTATGAATTGTGTTGCCACTTTGTCACTGCAAATATGACTTTGAAAGTTGATCGAATTTCTCATGAATTATTTGAATAAATTGTTTTAAATTGATTTTGGATTCACACTTAGCATGACAGTGCTTTATTATTCCTCCTCCATTTATGGGGTTGAGATCGATTATTTTCCTCCCTCTCTGGCTTGCCAGTTGAGGTCGAGATCGGATGAGTACTCATTAGCTAGCTAGCCACCTCTCTTGTTGATTTTGATTAGTGAGGTTGTAGATCGCTTTGTCATGGTGTATAGCACGGCATTGATCGGAAAGTTTGTGTCATGACTTAAGTTGTGTATGAATTGGCAACACTGTATTTACTAAATTGTTTGACCAAAATTTGTGTTGTAATGAGCTTTGAAAATTGTGAAATGATATTGTGAAATATTTGAATTGTGATTTGTCAATGAATATTTTATATTGAGCATTTTAAATTTTTATTGTGCACCACTGAGTAAATTATACTCAGCGATAGCTTATTTTGCTATCGTGGATAAGGGCAAGGAGAAACCAGCAGAGTGAGCTGCTATTGAGAGGACTATATTGACCTTTTTGTATGGGTATTTATTTATACCCTTGTAGTTATTTTGATGTAAATATCATAGTGTCATATGCATTAATGTAAAATTAAGCAGTTGTACAGTAAATTGTAATAGTATTATTTTTGGATTTTATATCTATAAATTAAACTTGTGAATGTAAATGAGCTTTATTGAATGCAATGTTGATGGAGTTTTTTAGAAATGGTTTGATCTGAGAATTTTGAGTTGAATTATGGTTGATGATCCTGGGTTGAGATTATTTGGAGGTTGGGATTTGTGAATGATTTATTGGAAGTGCTTTTTACAGGTTTTAAATTTTTGCTTTTTCTCAATTATAAATGGCACTCTGCCGAAATTTTTATAAAATTTACGAAAAAATAAAAAGGGCCAAAATTTTTACCTAGTTTTTAAAATGAACTTAAAAGTTTTTAATACCTATTAAAAGTGCTCACCACCTTCAAAAGAAGACAAAATTATTTTAAAATCCCTTGTGTTGTATTTGATGGGTTATCGGTGTAACACCCCTATTTGTATAGCCTGATATATTTCACTATTCCGGTGATCAGTGTTGGTCCAGATAATTAAGGGGGTTAGAACCACATCAAAGACAACTAGATAAGCCCTGAACACAAATAACTAGTAATTGCCAATTAGTTAAGTGTAAATAAGAAAAACAGAACATAAGAGATTAAAGGAGCTGAGAGTCACAGCGATGAGTGACCTTCTCGGGAAGAACTGTGAAGTTGATTTAAACTCAAATTTCGAATTGTAAAATGTGATGCTGCGGTCCTTAAGACTATTGCAAACGCAGTGGAAAAGAGAAAATCACAAAAAAGAAATGTTAAGCTGGTTAAATAATTAGGTCAGGGATCCGGAAGAAATATTGAATTATTTGCAAACCGGGTTGAACCGGCGAGGGGCAATTTGGTCAATTGACCCCTAGAGCTTACTCCTGACCTAACTGTCAAATAAAATCGGAGAAAAGAAAATTTCAGAATTGGAAATTAAATTAAAGAACTAAAGAAAAAATAAATGAAAAAAAAAAGAGAAAAAGAAAAAAATGAAAGAGTGATTACATCATGCATAACATCATATATGATGCAATAAACATTATAATTAAAAATTTAAATTTTTGGATAATTTTTGGTCTTACTAAAGGTTAAATATTTAGAAAATGAAAAAAAAAAACAAAAAGTCCTTCATTTATGATGCAATAAACATTATAATTAAAATTTTAAATTTTTGGATAATTTTTGGTCTTACTAAAGGTTAAATATTTAGAAAAAGAAAAAAAAACAAAAAGTCCTTCATTTTCTTCAAATTGCCATGACCCATCTCTCTCATCTCTCCCTCTCCAAAACCTCCATGGAAGCTCACTTTTGAGCTTGAAGACAACCAAATCCCACCATAGAAAATTTAATTACCATAACTAAACTTTGTTTGGGTAACTAGAAAATAAGGTTCAAGGAGAAAGAAAGAAGAAAGGAAGAAGTTTGAAGAGGAAAAAAATTCTGCATAAAGGTTAGTAATCTGAACTTGAAGTTCTAGTTGAATTAATTGTGTTTATAGTTGAATAAACCTAGAAATATACTTAAAATGAAATGGAAACAACTTTGGAGGGCTATATGTGAATTTCAGCTAGCCATAGATGTATGAGAATATGATGCATTTTGAATGAATTAAAAGTGTATGTAAGCTTGAATGAGTTGAGAAATGGTGTTGGTATGCTTAGAATCAATTAAATGTAACAAATCAAGTGAATTAGGGTTTGAACCTAGGGTTTTGGAAGAAAAAAATTGGAGAATTAATCAAATGGTGTGTTTGACCTTGTTTGAGTTGAAAAATGGTCATATGTGACCAATTGTGGTATGTTGGAAGTGTTAGAATTAGGTTTAAATTCAGATTGCTTAGGGACATTCTGCATGCAGCAGGACCAAGGTCCCTTTCAGGGACTAAAACTGAAAATTTACCAACCCAATTAGTGTGAGGCCAATTAGGAATGAAACTGGACACAAAATGACACATTTTTCATTTAGGAATCATGCCCAGAAAGTGACCATAGCATAGTGAATAAATTGGCCAAATCCGGATTAGGCAATCTGACCTGTACAAAAATGACTAAATGAACAGTGTTTGTTCATTTGGCCATAACTTGGGCTAGGCGGGTCTAAATGACCTGAAATTTTACCAGTTGAAAGGTGAGACATATCCCTACAACTTTTATGAAGAACACAAGTTCAAATTATGCCCTTAACCAAGTCATTTAGCCACCCAAATTTAGTGACCTAAAACTGCCAGAACCAAGTTGGTGCCCAGAAAATCTGGGTTAGGCCAATCCGGCCAGCCATGTTCAAATGGCTATAACTTGAGCTACAAAACTCTAATTTGAGTGATTTAAAAAGGATAATAAAGCTAAGACAATAAGGGACAATTTCTATTAAGAAAAATTAGCCAAATTCTAACAGCAACATGACCAATGGAATAGTGCAATACAGGACACCAAAACTAAAAATTTGCAATTTTGCCTAAAAGACTTAAAATTTGAGAAAACAACCAAAACCAACAAATTAGGTAACCAAAATATGGTATGTGAGTGAAATTGGAATTTCCATACCTATTAAGAATTAGAAAGTCAACAAATTGACTTGAATAGTATCGTGAATAATAACCCCGAAATACAAATTTTAAAGAACGTCAAGTTTAGCATATTAAAGCTAGGTATAAGTAGATTTGAATTTATTTTTGGATTTATGATAAGTTGTGATACTGGAACACTGTGAAACTGTGTGTTTCAATGGAAAAGAATACCGGGAAAGAACCCGAGGCATTGAGTCAAGGCTAAGAGGCGACTCGTATAAGGTTTGTGCACAACATAAAATTTCTATAAATTTTCTTCTGCACATTATTTTGAATAAATTGAAATATTGAATTGTGACACCATTGTCTTGAAATGTTTAATATGCTTCTGATTTAAATAGTTGAAAGATTAATTGTTTGTGTTTGAAATGAAAATAAATGTTTAGTAAATTGTTAACATAGTTTTGAAACCACAGTGTCATGACTATATATTTGAATACCTCACTAGCATGACTAGTGAGGGAAATCAGTTTCGAATTTTGATTCCTTCTCTGGCTGAAGTGTTGAGGTGTGTGTCAGTAGAAGAAGAAAAAGAATGGGTTCCCATATATTTGAGCTAGCTAGCCTTGTGATGTGACTTCTCATAAGCCTCTGGCTATTGAGATTAATATATTTCGAATGGCATAATATAACTGTGTGTTTTTATGAAATTTGTTTTGAGACTTTCGAAATGAAATTGTTTGGATTAAAATCTTATAAATCGTGTTTTGAATTTATATCTCATGTTCAATAAATTTTTGAATAAAAATGTTTTAAATTCTGCATAAAGATTATTTTAGTATGTTGCGCACTACTGAGTCATAGTACTCAGCGAAGGTTGTTATTGCTGTCGCTGATATAGAGACTAGAGGAGCAGTAGAGTGAGCTGCTAAGGATTGTGGAACCACCTTCCCTGAAGTTTTATCGGGTATATTTTATACCCTGATTGTAATAATTATTTTGGATGTATGTAAATGTATGTACATTTAGAAAATGGTCATGAGCAGTTGTATAAAACTTGTAATAAATTTTAGTTTGGATTTTTTTTCTAATGTAAATTTTGGAATGATGTATGTAAATTGTTTTATCTTTAATGAAATATGAATGAAAGTATTTTGTTTTAATTTGATGAAATTACTTAGTAGTATTTTTTTATGATGTTGAATTTTGGAATTTGAGAAATGATGTTAAAATTGGTTGGAATGGATGTTGATTTGATGAAGTTGATGAGATAAATCATTAGAAGTGCTTTTTACAGGTATTTGAAGAACTGTTTTCTCAAAATATAGACGGCACTCTGCCGAAATTTTTATAAAATTTGCGGAAAAATAAAATGGGACAAAACTCTTAATTAGTTTTCAAACTCTAATTAAATGTTTTAATACCTATTAGAAAATGCTCACCACTTATAAAATTAAGAAATTTGTTTTAAAATTCCTTATAGGGTACTTAATGAGTTATCGGTAGGTAAAGTTTGGTAGTTCATTAGGTATTCTACGGCATCATGTTATGCCTTACAGATAGGTAAGGTGTGACAATCGGTAGGCGAAGTTCAGTAATTCATTAAGTATACTACGGGATCATGTTATACCTTATGGAGGGGCAAGGTGTGACATGTTTTAATGATTGACCTCCGTTAGTACATATTCATGATGTAAATATGTCATATGTATCAATTTAGGACACTTGAGCAGTTGTACTTATCAAAAGAAATATTTACATGCATAATCAAAACTCACTTCAAAACCAGGCTCTGATACCAATTGTAACGATCAGGCATTGTAACGGTCGGGCTCCAACCACTAGAGGAATTGTTCACTTTTGCCATAAGCCTCACGGTTTGTCCCATAGGTAGAATGGAGAACTTCCCAGGAGGTCACCCATCCTAGAATTTCTCTCAAGTGAGCACGCTTAACCCTGGAGTTCTTCCAACTCTCAAGGCCATTCTACCAAAAGGCGCCTCTAGTGATTAGTTCTCCTATTTCATATATCATTACTTTTTGAACCCAAGACTATCTCCATGCTTTACCGATGTGGGATTTGCCTAAGGGACCTTTCTCCCCCCCTTTCGAGACTCAGCGTCCTCACTGAGGTTTGCCCAACCATCGCCCAAGAGGACACGCGAGCGGCTCTGATACCACCAAAACATGTCACACCTTACCCCTCCGTAAAACATAATATAATTCTGTAGTATACTTAATGAATTACCGAACTTCACCTACTGATAACCCATTAAATACACCACAAGGGATTTTAAAACAATTTTGTCTTCTTTTGAAGGTGGTGAGCACTTTTAACAGGTATTAAAAACTTTTAAGTTCATTCTAAAAACTAGGTAAATATTTTAGCCCTTTTTATTTCTTCATAAATTTTTGTAAAAATTTCTGCAGAATGCCATCTATAATTGAGAAAAACAAAAAATTTAAAACCTATAAAAAGCACTTCCAATAAATCACTTCACAAATCCCAACCTCCAAATAATCTCAAACCAACATCATCAACCACAATTCAACTCAAAATTCTCAGATCAAACCATTTCTAAATAACTCCATCAACATTGCATTCAATAAAGCTCATTTACATTCACAAGTTTAATTTACAGATATAAAATTCAAAAATAATACTATTATAATATACTGTCCAACTACTCAATTTTACATTAATACATATGACACTATAATATTTACATCAAAATAACTACAAGGGTATAAATAAATACCCGTATAAAAAGGTTAATGTAGTCCTCTTAATAGCAGCTCACTCTGCTGCTTTCTCCTTGTCCTTGTTTGCGACAGTAAAATAAGCTATCGCTTAGTATAATTTACTCAATGGTGCACAATAAAAATTTAAAATGCTTAATATAAAACATTCATTGACAAATCACAATTCCAATATTTCACAATCTCATTTCACAATTTTCAAAGCTCATTATAACACAAATTTTGGTCAAACAATTTAGTAAACACAGTGTTGCTAATCCATATACAACTTAAATTATGACACAAAATTTCCAATCAATATCATGTTATACATCATGATAAAGTGATCTATAACCTCACTAATCAAAATCAATAAGGGAGGTGGCTAGTTAGTTAATGAGTGAAGGAGCGGAAGCATGAAAAATATAAGTTTAGATCATTGAATTAAAAAAATTTTCATCTAGGGTCACATGCATCATGCAAGATTCATTTTTATCTATTTGATTTCAATGATAAATAACAAATTAAAACTCTTTTAATATGTTTTTGGATCTACATTTGCCATTTAATATTTTAGAATTAACAGATTAATTCATTAGAACCCTCGATTAAATCAAGAACAAGTGCGCTAACATTTTTAATGCACTGCAGTATGTTGGGCACCTTTGGAATGCGCCTAGGACACTAGATGTTGTCCCTCTAGCTTGTCTACACTAAGATCACCAATGGCAACCCCTTGAATAGCTTCTCAAGCCTTTCCAATCAATTAGAAATTTAGGTTTTGCGTTTTAAGAGATTATAGATATATATAGGACATTAGAAACGATTTCTAGCAACTTTAATTCAAGAGAATGTTGGCAATTCTCTTTGAATTGATAAGAGATGAAGAAGAAGAGAGGGAGAGGCTCCTTTGGGTGGCAGCACCAAAGAAGAACAATAGCCTTATTATTTTACTCTTTCATAACAACACATTATATAGCTAGGTCACCACTTAAAACCCTTGCCACATGTCACCTTTTGATTGGCTCTTAGTTTAATTGACCCAATCACATTGTGCCAAGTGTCAAACTTAGATTTAATCTTGACTTTGATCATTTTACATGATTAAAAGACAAATGGCAAGCTTATGTATAGTGTCATGTGTCACCATCTCATGGTGCCGCATGTCACCCTATGAAATGACTAAAATACCCCTGTGTCTTAATTTTGAGTTCTTAACCCAAAATAATTATTTTTCTTCTTCTAATCAATTTATATTAAATATAAATTAATTAATTGATTTCTATCAATTAATTTCTTATAATTAAATTCATATTTAAATACTTTAAATATAAATTTAACTTATACTATACATCCATTAACCTAGATTTGATTTCAAGCCATGCTAGGGACTTTGCAATCTAATTGCAAACCAAACCTATTTAATTAATCAATTAAACTCTTTAATTATTTAATTAAATTATATTTAATTTGGTGATTACTTGTGTATGTCTATGACTTACTAGGCTCATCACTAATTGGCAATGAAACATGATATCAACTCTTAATATCATAAGAACTCTTTCTTACCATAAATGATTTCTCTAAATCATTTTATGCACCTCATAGACCATGGTTAACACCTAGCATAATATAAATTTAACTTATACTATACATCCATTAACCTAGATTTGATTTCAAGCCATGCTAGGGACTTTGCAATCTAATTGCAAACCAAACCTATTTAATTAATCAATTAAACTCTTTAATTATTTAATTAAATTATATTTAATTTGGTGATTACTTGTGTATGTCTATGACTTACTAGGCTCATCACTAATTGGCAATGAAACATGATATCAACTCTTAATATCATAAGAACTCTTTCTTACCATAAATGATTTCTCTAAATCATTTTATGCACCTCATAAACCATGGTTAACACCTAGCATAATATAAATTTAACTTATACTATACATCCATTAACCTAGATTTGATTTCAAGCCATGCTAGGGACTTTGCAATCTAATTGCAAACCAAACCTATTTAATTAATCAATTAAACTCTTTAATTATTTAATTAAATTATATTTAATTTGGTGATTACTTGTGTATGTCTATGACTTACTAGGCTCATCACTAATTGGCAATGAAACATGATATCAACTCTTAATATCATAAGAACTCTTTCTTACCATAAATGATTTCTCTAAATCATTTTATGCACCTCATAGACCATGGTTAACACCTAGCATAGCATGCTATGGCCACCCAATCAGTAATAACGTTTACCTTAAATGAACCTATAATCATATGTTACCATGCACTAGAATCTCACTGTTACAACCCTGGAGTCATGGTTTATGTCAAACCCCATTTGCTGTGAATATTATGTTCTATTTTAATTCCAATTCTTGATTAAAAAGATTTTCTCATCAGAAACTCTTTTCTGATTAAATCAATCCGTTCTGGCCAAGAACTTGAAACATCAAGAACAATTAAATGAACATAGCATTTTATCCCTATTTACTTAGGGTAACAGATTCCATCTTGATCAACACCTACCTCCATATATAACTAGTAGGAGCCAACACATGCCCATATACCCATACATAGTACAAGTATGAAAGCAGTATCAAACTCAAACCATCTATATACAAGATAATTGTGCTATCTCAGGTCTAAAGATTATATGCACTAATATGATTTATGACAATACATTGACAAGAGTAAACTCTATGTGCTTGTCATAAATGTCACTGGTTCGACCAACTTATCATGTATAAGTGCCTATCATGTTTGTTATATGGCATGAGACTCACCATTCCATCTTATTTACATCTCATATAAATAACTTGGTAACAAATATGATTACAATCTTTCTGGATAAGTCATGTCCTTGTTGTGAAGTATCCTCGATTGTGAACCAATTTATGATACTTTGTGCTAGAAATACTGTCACTCATATTCTTAACAACTTAAGAATAGAATTTCTAACAAAATATCAATGGACTTTTTCTATTACACATAAATATATTATGTAAACGGAAAAGTGAAAATGCTTTTTATTAATAAAACATGTACAAGATACATACTAAATGATATGCTCTAGGGCATACTACTAATAATCTCCCACTAGCACTAGAGTCATTCATTACAATATCTTAGACCCATCTTCTCAAGATGTCGGTCTAGTTGAGTTTGTGACATAGGCTTAGTAAATGGATCAGTTGGATTTTTAGCTGATGTTATTTTCTGCATTGTTACATCGCCTCGCCGAACTATTTCTCTAATAATGTGGTAGCGCCTTTCTATGTGTTTGGATTTCTGGTGAGACTGGGGTTCCTTAGCCTGTATGACTGCTCCATTATTATCACAATGAAGTGGAACTACTGACTCAATGGAAGGAACTACTGCAAGTTCTGTCATGAACTTCTTTATCCAAACAGCTTTCTTTGCAGCATCTGATGTAGCAATATACTCAGCCTCAGCAGTGAAATCTGCAGTCGTGCTCTATTTGGAACTCTTCGAACTGACTACACCTCCATTACAAATGAACACATACCCAGAGGTAGACTTTCTATTATCGATAATTGAAAATTAGAATCAGTATAACCATTAAATTGCAAGTCTCCACCTCCATATATTAAGAATAAATCCTTAGTTTTTCTCAAGTACTTAAGGATATTCTTGACAGTTATCCAGTGTTCTAAACCTGGATTGGATTCATACTTGCTAGTCAAACTAACAACATATGCGATATCCAGCCTAGTACACAACATTGCAAACATCAAACTTCTAATAGCCGAAGCATATGGAGTCCTAGCCATTTTATATCTTTCTTCAGGTATCTTTGGAGACATCTCTTTAGAAAGGTGGATACCATGTCTCACTAGTAACAATCCTCTCTTGGAATCAAGCATGTTAAACTTCTTTAACACATTTTCCAAGCATAGACTTTGGGATAAACCAATTATTCTTTTTGCTCTATCTCTATAAATGCGAATCCCAAGAATATAGGTTGCCTCCCCTAAATCTTTCATGGAGAATGTATTTGACAACCATACCTTTACAGTTGTTAAAATACCTGTGTCATTACCCATCAACAGAATATCATCCACATATAAAATAAGGAAATTGATAGCACTGTCACTAACCTTCTTATATACACATGGCTCATCCTCATTTTTGATAAAACCAAATGACTTAATGGCTTCATCAAAACGAATGTTCCAACTCCTCGAAGCATGCTTCAACCTATAAATGGATCACTTTAGCTTGCATACTTTGGAACCATCTTGGGATTCAAAACTCCTAGGTTATTCCATGAAAATGTTTTCTTCAATGTATCCATTGAGAAAAGCTGTTTTGACATCCATCTGCCAAATCTCATAAGCATAGTATGTAGCTATTGCTAATAGAATCCTAATTGATTTAAGCATGGCAACAGGTGAGAAAGTCTCCTCATAGTCGATTCCTTACCTTTGGTGAAACCCTTTCGCTACTAGCCTTGCTTTCTAGGTCTCTACCTTTCCATCAGAACCAATTTTCTTCTTGAAAACCCATTTGTTTCCTATAGGTACAATACCTTCAGGTGGGTCAACAAGATCCCAAACTTGATTCTTATACATGAAATCAATCTCGGAATTCATAGCATCAATCCATTTTGAAGAGTTTATATCTGATATAGCTTCTTCATAGGTAAGTGGATCATCTCCATGATCAACTTCTTCATGAGTAGACAACTCTTGTTCTTCTTCATGAAGGAAATCATATCTCACTGATGGGTGAGATACCCTGGTTGTTAACAGCTGTAGATGTTTCATCAATAGGTGTAGGTTGACTAGATGGATCTATATCCATCTGATCTATTGGTTAATCAAAATTCTCCAATTCTAACTCTATTTGCCTTCCTTTGCCTCCTTCTTGAACAAACTGTTGTTCAAGAAATGTGGCATCTCTACTTACCATAACCTTTTGTGATGTAGGCAAATAAAAATAATATCCAAAACTATCTTTTGGATATCTAACAAATCGACCCTTTTCTGATCTGGTTTCCAATTTATCAGTGTTTAGCTTTTTTATATAAGCTGGACAACCCCAAATCTTAACATGCTTAAGACTTAGTTTTCTTCCATGCTATATCTCGTAAGGTGTGGAAGATACTGATTTTGATGGAATCCTATTCAGAATATGCAAAGCTGATTCTAATACAAATCCTCAAAAGGAGATTGACATATCAGTATATCTCATCATACTACGTACCATATCCAATAGGGAACAATTTCTCTTTCAAATACACCATTCAGCTGTGGTGTTCCTGGAGGAGTCAGCTAGGAAACAATGCCATGCTCTCTTCAGTATTCATCAAATTCAGTACTCAAGTATTCACCTCCATGATCTGATCGAAGAACTTTAATACTTTTTCCTATCTGATTTTCTACTTCAAATTTAAATTCTTTGAACTTTTCAAAGGATTCATGTTTGTATTTCATCAAATACAAATACCCAAACCTTGATTTATCATTAGTAAAGGTAATAAAGTAATGAAAACCACCTCTAGCCATTACTTTAAATAGACCACATACATCATTATGTATTAGCTCTAAAATATTTTTAGCTCTTAGCCCTTGTCCTATAAAGGGCGATCTAGTCATTTTACTCTGAATGCAGGATTCACAGGTTGGAGTAGGTTTAGAACCCAATGTGGATAGAATCCCCATTTTCTCCATTTTTTTAATCCTATCTTCTACAACATGACCTAACCTTAAGTGCCAAATATATTTTGAACTTGAGTTGATTCTCACCATGGCATTACATTCATTTAGATCACTTGCATTCATTTTGTGTTTGTCATTATTATCCAAATAATAAAGACCATCATTCATATAACCCAAACCAACATATTTATTTCCAAAATAAATATTGCAAACATCATCTGTGAACTGAAATTCATAGCTATTTCTAGTCAAACTATATATAGAAATGATGTTCTTAAAGGCATCAGGTACATATAAAATATTATCCAAACACAAAACATGTACAGACATGTAAAAAAATTTAGATCCTATGGCTAAAGCTTCAATAGTTGAGCCATCGCCAATACGGAGTCAAACATCTCAAGAAAACAAGCTACTACTATTTGCTAGTTCCTGCATATCATAAGAAATGTGAGAACTGGCACCAGTATCTAAAACCTAAGCTGTAGATGAACTATGAGTATCACCAGAATCTAATAACAAGATATGGACATATCTTCCGAAGGTGTGTCCTTCTTGTCCTTCAGAGAAGCAAGATACCCTGGGCAGTTCCTTTTTCAGTGCCCATCCTGCTGGTAGTGGAAACACTTTCCTTTGCCTCCATCAGCTTTAGTTTTCCCTTTCTGTTTAGCTATTTTCTTGGAAGGACCAGGAATTTGACGTTTCATTTTCTTATTGCCCTTCTTCTTATTGGACTTTCCAGCAGAAGAAGATGCAATCAAAGCTACCTCTTTTTCTTTATTGCCTAGCATTTTCTTTTGGGCAATAACCATCATGTTGAGTAAACCAGCCAAGGTGCATTTCTATTTAGTCATATGGAAATTTGTCACAAAATTCCCAAATGACTCAGGAAGGGACTGAAGGATCAAATCCATCTGCAGTTGGAAATCCATGTTAAAGTCAAGATGTTCCAGCTGCTCAATCAGCCGAATCATCTTATGGACATAATCCCCAACATTCTATCCCTCAAACATCCTCATGCGGAACAGCTGCCTAGATATCTCATACCTAGCATTCCTGTTGTGCTCGCCATATAACTCTTGTAGGTGAAGGAGGATCTCACTCTCACTCTGCATGTTCTCATGCTGCTTCTGTAACTCATTACTCATAGAAGCAAGCATGTAACACTTGGCTCTCATATCATGCTCCTTCCACTTGTCCAAAGTTTCATGTTCCTCTTGAGTGGCCTCTAGAGGTAAGGGACCAGGAACATTTGAGTCTAGAACATATATTATATGTTCAAGGTTTAGGACCAGTTTCAAATTTCTTAGCCAATCAGATAGATTAGTTCCTGTCAACCTATTACGATCAAGTATGCTTACAAGAATATTGGATGGTGGTGGTTGTTCTGTGCTCATTATTATCAGAAAATTAATTGCAGAAAATAATCAGATTAATTAGTAAATGTATCATGTAATTAACTAAAATTATTATGGTCTTTTAATCAAATTGGTCCTCCCACTAACTTAGCGAATCCTACACTTCCAAAGTAGAAAATGAAAATCCTAGTTGGATGGATTTCTAGTGGGTAATTGAATTCTTATAATCCTATTGATCATCCTCAGGCACATCCATTATTGGAATTACAATAAATTATAAGTGAGCAACTCCTTGCCCATCACATCTCATATGAGGTTCAATCCTTTACCTAGCACATCCATTATTGACTTATCTTGCATTAGTTAAGTTGATCCCATTGAGCCAGTAAACATGCAAATAATTTTAATATCCTCAGGCACATCCATTATTGGCCACCAAACCATTTGCATATTTACAACATCTCATGCTTCAATTATTCTTAAGAAAATCTTTTAAATTAATTGCATCATATGCAACTATTTAAAATTTCTTAAAATAATTGCCCCAATGGAGGGCCCATGTTATAATCTTTAATTATATCATTTCCAACTTAATCATTTGTTTGGAAGATTTTGTGATCGTCCTAATTACTATTAAGGTCTCACTTTGCACATTATCCAATTAGCATGCATATATCATATACTTGCATACATTTCCATACATCTCATGCATTCATGGATAATAAATATGGTATGATCATGGACTTTCTAAGGGATTCAATTCTGAGCCACCAAGAATTGAATCAGGGCATTCCTAGGTGCATTTCATTCATTTATATTATAAGAGTTACCGAAGGAGTACATAATCAACACTCGATCTTGAATTCCTCCCACTGGTCCCACCAATGCTCTTAACCTCCTTGATCTTCTTGCAATCCAATTACATAGTAATCCTTGGCATACCAAGGCGAATTTACAAGAACTAAATAAATGAAATTACAACAAAAAAATATTACAACCTTTATAATACATGCCCAAAATAAATTAAAATAAATTAATTAATTTACAACCCAAAGAACATAAAAGAAATAAATTCAATCACATTGGTCTTTTATTGTCCATGATCATCCATCATGCATATCACTATTTAATAATTAAATAAAACATACATACTATAATTAAATTGAATATCTCATATTCAACTTAAAATCTAGATTTGAATATGATTCAAACAAATTTAAATATTCATATTTGAATCACATTCAAACAAATTTAAAAAATTCATATTTGAATCAAAATTTAATTATGTGATTAAAACTTCTAATTAATCACTTTGATTAGACATGGGCCTCATTATGGGCTTTGGAACCAAGCCCACAAACAAACCCAAAGAAACATGCGCATGGTTGGATGGATCAAACCATGCACACCAATGGTGCCTTCATCATGCCGCTAACTTTTTCATTGCAACCAGTAATGATTTAATCATCTCATGATCAAATCACACAATTAAATCATATAATCAACAATCTAAATGAAAAATATAGTGGCTCTGATACCAATTGAAGGAGCGAAAGTATGAAAAACATAAATTTATATCATTGAATTCAAACATTTTTCACATAGGGTCACATGCATCATGCAAGATTCATTTTTATCTATTTGATTTCAATGATAAACAGCATATTGAAACTCTTTTAATATGTTTTTAGATCTACATTTGCCATTTAAGATTTTAGAATTAACAGATTAATTCATTAGAACTCTAGATTAGATCAAGAACAAGTGCACTAACCTTTTAGATGCACTACAGTGTGTTTGGCACCTTTGGGATGCGCTTAGGACACCAGATGTTGTCCCTCTAGCTTGTCCACACCAAGATCACCAATGGCAGCCCCTTGAATAGCTCCTCAAGCCTTTCCAATCAATTAGAAATTCAGGTTTTTCCTTTTGAGAGATTACAGATGTATATAGGATACTAGAAATGATTTCTAACAATTTTAATTCAAGAGAATGTTGGCAATTCTCTTTGAATTGATAAGAGATGAAGAAGAAGAGAGGGAGAGGCTCCTTTAGGTGGCAGCACCAAAGAAGCACAGCAGCCTTATTATTTTACTCTTTCATAACAAAACATTATATAGCTAGGTCACCACTTAAAACTGTTGCCACATGTCACCTTTTAATTGGCTCTTAGTTTAATTGACCCAATCACATTATGCCAAGTGTCAAAGTTAGATTTAATCTTAACTTTGATCATCTTACATGATTAAAAGACAAATGGCAAGCTTATGTGTAGTGCCATGTGTCACCATCTCATGGTGCCCCATGTCACCCTGTAAAATGACAAAAATACCTCTGTGTCTTAATTTTGAGTTCTCAACCCAAAATAATTATTTCTCTTCTTCTAATTAGTTTATATCAAATATAAATTAATTAATTAATTAATCTCTATTAATTAATTTCTCATAATTAAATTCATATTTAAACACTTTAAATATAAATTTAACTTATACTATACATCCATTAACCTATATTTGGTTTCAAGCCATGCTAGGGACTTTGCAATCTAGTTGCAAACCAAATCTATTTAATTAATCAATTAAACTCTTTAATTAATTAATTAAATCATATTTAATTTGGTGATTACTTGTGTATGTATGAGACTTACTAGGCTCATCACTAATTGGCAATGAGACATGATATCAACTCTTAATATCATCATAACTCTTTCTTACCATAAACAATTTCTCTAAATCATTTTATGAACCTCATAGACCATTGTTAACACCTAGCATAGCATGCCATGGCCACCTAATCAGTAATAAGGTTTACCTTAAATGAACCTATAATCATATGTTACCATGCACTAGAATCTCTCTGTTACAAAATCTCAATTGGAGCTGGAGTCATGGTTTTTGTCAAACCTCATTTGCTATGAATATTATGTTCTCTTTTAATTCCAGTTCTTGATTAAAAAGATTTTCTCATCGGAAACTCTTTTCTGATTAAATCTATATGTCCTGGCTAGGAACTTGAAACGTCAAGAACAATTAAATGAACATAGGATTTTATCCCTATTTACTTAGGGTAACAAATTCCATCTTGATCAACACCTACCTCCATATATAACTAGTAGGAGCCAACACATGCCCATATACCCATACACAGTACAAGTATGAAAGCAGTATCAAACTCAAACCACCTATATACAAGATAACTGTGCTATCTCAGGTCTAAAGATTATATGCATTAATATGATTTATGATAATACATTGACAAGAGTAAACTCCATGTGCTTGTCATAAATGTCACTGGTTCGGCCTACTTATCATGTATAAGTATTTATCATCTTTGTTATATGGCATGAGACTCACCATTCCATCTTATTCACATCTCATATAAATAACTTGGGAATAAATATGATTAAAATCTTTCTGGATAAGTCATATCCTTACTGTGAAGTATCCTCGATTGTGAACCAGTTTATGATAGTTTGTGCTAGAAATACTGTCACTCATATTCTTAATAACTTAAGAATAGAATTTCTAACAAAATATCAATGAACCTTTTGTATTACACATAAATATATTATGCAAACGGAAAAATGAAAATGTCTTTTATTAATAAAACATGTACAAGATACATACTAAATGATATGCTCTAGGGCATACTACAAATAATGAGTACTCATCCGATCTCGACCTCAATCTGGCAAGCCAGAGAGGGAGGAAAATAATTGATCTCAACCCCATAAATGGACGAGGAATAATAAAGCACTGTCATGCTAAGTGTGAATCTGAAATCAATTTAAAATAATTTATTCAAATAATTCATGAGAAATTCGATCAACTTTCAAAGTCATATTTGCAGTCACAAAGTGGCAACATAATTCATAATAACACGGAGATTTCATAAAGCATAACAAATAAAATCTTCAATAAGAAAATGATTAAATAGATTTATTGTGCACAAACTTAATGTGAGTCGCCTTTATGCCTTAACTCAGTTTGCCCTATCCTTTTCCAGGTCTTTTTCAGCTGAAACATGCAATTTACAGTGTTTCAGTATTTTATCACATAACAAATCCAATAATTAAATTTATGTCTACTTAATTCTAGCCATGATATGCTTAAAATAACGTTCTTTGAAGTTTGCATTTCGGGGTTACTATTCATGGCATTATTCAAGTCAAAATATTGACTTTCTCATACTTAATAGGCACGTGAATTGCAAATACACCCACATACCACATTTTGAGTGTCTCATTTGTTGGTAATAGTTTCCATTTTAATTTCTAACTCTCTTAAGAGAAATTGCCATTTTTCAGTTTTAATCTCCTGTTTTGCACTGTTTCATTGGTCAAGTTACTGTGAGAATTTAGCTAAGTGTCCTTCATCAAAGTTGTTCCTTTAGCCCTCTGTACATTTTAGTGCCACCAAGGTGCATAGCAAAAGGAGACTCATGTGCTTCCCTCATAATGATTTGTCTCAAGTCAACATCATTAGGAACGCACATCCTGCCCTGATGTAGCAGTAAGCCATCATCTATTGCGGAGAATTCAGGTTTCTTGCCATCCTGAACTTCCTTTATTTCTCCTTGTTTCTTTAATTTAATTCTATATTTAAAACTTTTAATTTCTCCAATTTTATTTGATAGTTAGGCCTTGAGTCACCTCTAGGGGTGAATTGACCAATTTGCCCCTCGCCGATCTAATCCGGTTTGGACATAATCCAGTGTTTCTTCCAGAGCACTGATCTAATTATTTGACCTACTTATCAACTCTTTTCTATGATTTTCTCTTTTCCCTTAGCTTCACAATAATTCTTAGGACTGTGGTGTCATAATGTCCCATTCAAAATTAGAGTTGGGACTGACCTCGCGGTCACTTCCCGGTAACGTTACCCATCGCTGTAACCCCCGGCTCATTTAACATTTTATGCTTTGTTTTTCTTATTTATACTTAACCTTCTGGTAATCACTATTTATTTTCATTCAGAACTTATCCAGGTGTCTTAAACTTGGTTCTAATCTTCTTAATTGTCAAGACCGACACCGTGTTAGTAGTATGCCCTAGAGCATATCATTTAGTATGTACCTTGTACAAGTTTTTATTAATAAAAAGGCATTTCCACTTTTCCGTTTACATAATATATTTATGTGTAATAGAAAAGGTCCATTGATATTTTGTTAGAAATTTTATTCTTAAGTTGTTAAGAATATGAGTGACAGTATTTCTAGTACAAAGTATCATAAATAGGTTCACAATCGAGAATACTTCATAATAAGGACATGACTTATCCAGAAAGATTGTATTCATGTTTGTTACCAAGTTATTTATATGAGATATAAATAAGATGGAGTGGTGAGTCTCATGCCATATAACAAACATGATAGACACTTATATATGATAAGTAGGCCAAACTAGTGACACTTATGACAAGCACATGGAGTTTACTCTTGTCAATGCATTGTCATAAATCATATCAGTGCATATAATCTTTAGACCTAAGATAGCACAGTTATCTTGTATATAGGTGGTTTGAGTTTGATACTACTTTCATACTTGTACTGTGTATGGGTATATGGGCATGTGTTGGCTCCTACTAGTTATATATGGAGGTAGGTGTTGATCAAGATGGAATCTGTTCCTCTAAGTAAATAGAGATAAAATCCTATGTTCATTTAATTGTTTTTGATATTTAAAGTTCCTGGCCAGGACAGATAGATTTATTCATAAAGAGTTTCTGATGAGAAAATCTTTTTAATCAAGAACTGAAATTAAAAGAGAACATAATATTCATAGCAAATAGAGTTTGACATAAACCATGACTCCAGCTTGAGTTGGGATTTTATAACAGAGAGATTCTAGTGCATGGTAACATATGATTATAGGTTCATTTAAGGTAAACCTTATTACTGATTGGGTGGCCATGACATGCTATGCTTGTGACACCCCTTACCTGTCTACAATGTAGCCGAGCAAGTTATGCCACTCAGTGTGCCGGAGCACCAATTTATGTTTCTATTACAATTTATCCCTTTATAATTCATTTATTTTCAATTTTGATAAATCTGAATTTATCCGCAAATTTTATAAAAAATCTGGCAGAGTGCCGGCTATAAATTGGAAAAACAGTTCTTTTGAACCTATTTAAAAACACTTCCAAAATAATTTCAAAATCCAAACTCCATTATATATATTTAAGTCAATCTCAAAATCTCAATCTCAATCACGATACTATTTTCAAAACTTTTCTGTTCACTTCATCACTTGAAGCATATTCACAAATAATTCTCAACATTTCATTTATCAACATACATAATGCAAAAAATCTCAATAATATGAAATTTCATACATTTATATTAATACATAATTACAGGAGTTTATAGTTACAATCCAAACTAAAACAAAATGCAAAACATAAAAGGGCCACCTATAGTTCTAATGTCCTACCATATGCAGTGCAGATATGAGGTGACTCTGGACTCCTGATGCGACTCCAAGACTCACCGTCGATGTCTCGATGTCCGGGCTCCCAGCTAGGTCTCTTGTACCTGCGCGTGGCAAAAGCGACGCGCTAAGCAATTCTGCTTAGTAGTGATAATATAAAATAAAATAAAATAAAATAAAATAAAATAATTATGCAGAGTGTATGATTTCATTTTTGGGTAGACTTAATTTCTGGTATTGTTTGTAGTATTATTCACTTAAATTTTGATACAGTTTATTATCATTGCTCGAGTAACCCATACTAGTTGACTGGACTGGATAAACGGGTAAACCGGCACTGGGTACTAAGTATCTCGGACAATTACACCATCGGTCACATTGTGTCTCCCGGTGTGCAACAGAACAGCTAATAAGCTGTAATAATTATCAGGGTCAAAACCCAAGCATATCAACTCAAATAACATAGCCAAAGGCTATTATTTCATAGAATGGCATGAAGCCATATGCAGTACTGCTAACAGAACCCTATTGGCATGCCAAGCTATCTAAACCAATCTTGCTAGGTATACTAGGGCATATTACATTTTTAAGTTTTACAATTTTTGAATTTCAAGTTTTGGTGTTACTATTCACTTCATTAGTCAACCAAAATGTTGACTTTTGCATAGACAATAGGTACATTGGTTTTAATACTCCCAACATACCACATTTTGCATTCAAAATTTGTTGGTATTGGTTGCCAATACCATTTCTAAGTTTAAAGTTAATTGAGCAGAATTTTCAGTTTTTATACCTTATCTTTACTATTCCATTAGTCATTTTTGCAGTGGGAATTTGGCAAAATAATCAACATGAAAGTTGTTCCTTATTTTGTCTAGTTGAATTTCCTTTTTTGAATCACTCCATTTGGAGTTTGGTAGCTTAAGTTATTGTCCAAAAACCACAGCTGGCTGGATTGAAATTTTTCAGGGCTGGCCATATCTATAGTACAGTGAACAGTGATTGCAACTCAATTGTTGGATAGGTTCTTGTCATAATTTGGGGTATGTTTCTTCATGAAAGTTGTTGGTCTATATCTATGCTTGTTGCTAGTAAAATTTTAGGTCAATTGGACCTTTCTACATTAAGTTATGGCCAAATGAACAATCACTATTTATTTGGCCATTCTGCAGAAATAACCTGCAGGTCACCCGGATTTGAGCAAGCTTTTGGTCCACTTGGTTTGGTTTTATGGGCATGGTTCTTCACCAAAGTTGTGCTATTATGTGTCTAGTTTCATGTCCAATTGGCCTTGCACCAATTGAACCTCTACAATTCAAGTTATGGCTGCCCAAACCTGCTAGACTCATGTCCAATTCTGTAGGTCACCATGGGCAGCCACACTAATTGCAATTCTCACTAATCAAACCACCTCATTTCTTGTTTACACATAGCCAAATGGTCACTAATTGACCATTAAAACTTAATTTCATCATTACATGCTCAAATTCCCATTTTTCCACCCCAAACCCTAACCCTAACATCTCAAACATTACCCCACATGCATTTTCACTTCATTTCATCAATCCACTTAGTAAATACATGTTGTGGGCAGCCATGATAGTCTTTTAATTTTATTAAATCCAACACAATCAAACCCTAACCATGGCTACCAAAAATCTAGGGTTTCCATCCAAATTGTGACACCCCTTACCCGATTACAGTGTAGCCAAGCAAGTTATGCCACTCAGTGTGCCGGAGCACTCTATTTTATCTTAATTCATTTTTTTATTGTAGTTTTCAATATAACTTGCGAAATATAATTCATTTATTGAAATTGTAATTTATTTGAGGTTCCAAAAATTTTAAAGAAAATCCGGCAGAATACCGGCTAAAAATGGAGAAAACCGTTCTTCGGAACCTGCGAAAAACACTTTCTATATTCATATTCAATCATCTCAATTCCATTTATTAAAATCTCAACATTTTTCAACCATTCATTTCTCAATCATTCATCACATGTGATAATCATATATAAATTACAGATACACATTCACTTTTCCTTTCACAAACACAATTTTCTTAACAATTTCTCTATTTGTCATTCATTCATTTCACATCATCATTAGACTCAAATCATAAATAAATTCTCACATGTGATTTATAATCACAAATTACAAGTACTTACATTAATATAAAATTATATTACATTTGTTTCAAATACACATGATAAAATAAGAGTTTAATTACAAAATTTACAAAAACCTCAAAATATAAAATGGGACCTAGTGTCCTACCAATGCACTGTGGATGGTGAGGTGACACGGACACTATGCAGAACTGTGAACTGCCTTACCGAATCTGTGGTCTACTGGGCCCTCTGTCCACATCTTCAGTACCTACGCGTTGCAAAAGCGACGCGCTAAGCATAAAGCTTAGTGGTGCAAATAATAAAATAGAAAGAAATAATATGCAAATAAAAATCATAATTTCTTAGCCATTGTGTTCATAAGAACTGAATAATTACCAACTTAATGTTTAGTCGAGGGCTAATTACGTTTTATGATATTAACTTCTTCATGCATTTTATTAATTATTTTCTTCATGATCTTGAGTTTCTTTGTATTCTATCGTAATCATTCCTGATTTTTAATTTTCGTATTTTCTTTAACAATCAGTTCAATTACAGTTATACTTTTCCATGCCCAAGTAACCTATACTGGACGACTGGACTAGATAACGGGTCGTTGGCACTGGACATCGCGGTGCCTCGGGCCGTCATACCATGGGACGCAGAACGCCAACCATGTATGCAGTCAGTATGGCTAAAAAGCCATGATATCACATAATCGGGCATAAAAGCCATGAATACGGGCATAAAAGCCATGGATACGGGCATAAAGCCATGAATACAGGCATAAAGCCTTTCCTTTCGCAGTACTGCTAAAACAATACCCTATTGGCATGCCAAACTATCCAAACCAATCACATTAGGCCTACTAGGGCATTTTGCATTTTTAAGTTTCACAATTTTTGAATTTCAAGTTTTCATGTCACTATTCATTTCATTAGTCAACTAAAATGTTGACTTTTGCATAAACAATAGGTACATTGGTTTTGACACTCCCAACATACCACATTTTGCATTCAAAACTTGTTGGTTTTAGTCACTTTCTCAAAGCTTAGGTCATTTTGGCAAAATTTCCAATTTTTGATTTTGGTGTCACTATTCACCTCATTGGTCAACAAAAATGTTGACTTTTGGATAGAAAATAGGTGTATTGGTCTTAACACCTCAAACATACCACATTTTGTATTTCAAACTTGTTGGTATTGGTTGCCAATACCATTTTTAAGCTTAATGCTAATTGAGCAAAATTTTCGGTTTTCATGCTTCATCTTTACTGTTCGATTTGTTATTTTTATAGCGGGAATTTGAGGAAATGGTAAACATGAAAGTTGTTCCTTATTTTGTCTAGTTGAATTTCCTTTTTTGAATCACTCCATTTGGTGTTTTTTAGCTCAAGTTATGGCCAAAATAAGTTTACTGTTCACGTGTACTGTTCATGCTGAGATTTTGGGTCTGGCAGATTTTTGGTCCAAATTTGGTCAGTAATTTGATCAAGTTAAGTTCATAATTTGGTCTAACTTTCTTCTTATGAAATGTTCTAACATACCTTAGGTTTCCATTGGTTCAAGAATCGCCTAAATCCGAGATTTCTAGAGAGAGTTATAGCCATCCAAACATTACTGCTCAAGTGAAAATCTGCAGAGTTGCAGGTTTGATAACTTAACTTTGCCCAATAATTTGAATGGGTTAATGGCATAATTTGGGGTGATGTTCTTCATGAAAGTTGTTTGTCTATATACTATCTTGTTGCTGTAAAAATTTCAGGTCAATTGACCATATCTACAGTGAGTTATGGCTAAATGAACAGTTACTGTTCATTTGGTCAATTCTGCAGGGGCTATTTGCAGGGTATCCGGATTGGGGCCAAGTTTTGGTCCTCTTGCTTTGGCCTTTTGGGCATGGTTTCTTCAGCAAAAATGTGCCATTATAAGCCTAGTTTCATGTCCAATTGGCCAAACACCAATTGGACCAACACAGCCCAAGTTATGGCAGTGCAAGTGGACTGAATTTTCAGTCCCTCTGCTGCTGTCCGAGGGCAGCCTACAACTTCACTTTGCAATCCTATTTTTCAGTCCATAATATGGTCAACTTACCTAAAATGGTCACTAATTGACCATTAAAATGTGCTCTAACAATTTCATAAGCCAAATCAAATTTTCACTTCTCAAAACCCTAATGTCCAATTCAATTTGCCCATAAACCTCAATTAGCACACTAGTTCAACATCCATGCATATTCATACCTTAAACATCATTTCTATCTACTCTAAATTCATTAAAACAATCAAACTCATCCTTCCTTAGGGCTGCCAAAAATTCAAGGGATGCATACACTTAACTTTTATTCATTTAATTTACAATTTCTCACTTATTTCAAGCTTCTAACATGGAATCAAAGAAGTATATATATAAGTAGGCACTAACCTCACTTTAACCTCTTGTAGGGCAGATTTCTCCAAGTTAAATCTTCATTTTCTTGTACTCTCTTGGCTGCCAAACACTTCCTCTAGGTCCAAGGATTCATTTTAGTGTTGGGGTCTTGAGGAAATATGGTGAGGAAGCATGAGAAATGAAGCTTTTGTTTGAAAATCAATGGAGGGAGAAGAGGGAGAGATTCACGTTTTGGCTGATGAAGAAGAAGGAAACAGCAGAATTTTGAGTCCATTTGTCTCTTTTAATTTTTTAAAAAAAAGACTTATTGAATGGTGATTGGTGGAGGGTATGTAAATGACATCATGTGATGTCATTATCCCTAATTTCCTTCATTTTTCTTTTCTTTTCTTTTCTACCACATTTCAATTTAATTTTTAGCAATATTTCTTCATATTTTATGTCATATTAATTATTTACTTAACTGGACAAGTAGGCCAAAAATCATCTCTGAAGGCGAAATGACCAAAATGCCCTCCGTTCGGCTTAACGGGTCTAAATCGTCTGTACCGATTGAAAAATTTTTCTAGGTATTTTCTTGGCATTCTAATGCCATGGGAACCTCAATAACCCTTCTCTGGAGTCCCAAAAATTATTTTATAATTTTTCCCCCGGGTCTAGGGCTCCTCGTTGCGAGAACCGCAACTTCTCTCTGAGTTACCCCTCGCTAGGGCACCGGCTCGTTTAACTTGGTTGTATTTTATTTCTACAATTTTTCCTAAATTTTTCTTATTAATATTTGAGTTAATTATGGTCCCTCACTTTGATTTAAATATTTTTCCGGACGTACTAGCTGTCCGGACCGACACCGGTCACTGGAACAGTAGACTGTACGGAGTTGCTACCGGGAGGGTGTTACAACTCTTCCCCTCTAATTTAAATTTCGTTTTCGAAATTTACCTAGTGTAAATAGCCGAGGAGCTACTACCTCTTTATTTCTTCACCTTTCCGTATTATCCTACTTCACTTTCTCCTTAGTCTCAATCCTATCCTTAAACAGTTATGTACTCATCCTTTTTCATCTTAAATACGGTCTCCTTCTCATCTCCATTCGCTATCTCATTGTCTCTTCACTCTCTTATTCCATACCTTAAACTAAAATAAACAAGAAATACAGATCAGCAATAGTGTTACCTCGACTCATATGAATGCAATGCATGATATGCAATCTATCTAGGTCCAGAAACGCCTAAACCGCGCTCTGATACCACTAAATGTGACACCCCTTACCCGACTACAGTGTAGCCGAGCAAGTTATGCCACTCAGTGTGCCGGAGCACTCTATCTTATCTTAATTCATTTTTTTATTGTAGTTTTGAATATAACTTGCGAAATATAATTCGTTTATTGAAATTGTAATTTATTTGAGGTTTCGAAAATTTTAAAGAAAATTCGGCAGAATACCGGCTAAAAATGGAGAAAACCGTTCTTCGGAACCTGTGAAAAACATTTTCTATATTCATATTCAATCATCTCAATTCCATTTATTAAAATCTCAACATTTTTCAACCATTCATTTCTCAATCATTCATCACATGTGATAATCATATATAAATTACAGATACACATTCACTTTTCCTTTCACAAACACAATTTTCTTAACAATTTCTCTATTTGTCATTCATTCATTTCACATCATCATTAGACTCAAATCATAAATAAATTCTCACATGTGATTTATAATCACAAATTACAAGTACTTACATTAATACAAAATTATATTACATTTGTTTCAAATACACATGATAAAATAAGAGTTTAATTACAAAATTTACAAAAACCTCAAAATATAAAATGGGACCTAGAGTCCTACCAATGCACTGTGGATGGTGAGGTGACACGGACACTATGCGATCGTGAACTGCCTTACCGAATCTGTGGTCTACTGGGCCCTCTGTCCACATCTTCAGTACCTACGCGTTGCAAAAGCGACGCGCTAAGCATAAAGCTTAGTGGTGCAAATAACAAAATAGAAAGAAATAATATGCAAATAAAAATCATAATTTCTTAGCCATTGTGTTCATAAGAACTGAATAATTACCAACTTAATGTTTAGTCGAGGGCTAATTACGTTTTATGATATTAACTTCTTCATGTATTTTATTAATTATTTTCTTCATGATCTTGAGTTTCTTTGTATTCTATCGTAATCATTCCTGATTTTTAATTTTCGTATTTTCTTTAACAATCAGTTCAATTACAGTTATACTTTTCCATGCCCAAGTAACCTATACTGGACGACTGGACTGGATAATGGGTCGTTGGCACTGGCCACCGCGGTGCCTCGGGCTGTCATACCGTGGGACGCAGAACGCCAACCATGTATGCAGTCAGTATGGCTAAAAAGCCATGATATCACATAATCGGGCATAAAAGCTATGAATACGGGCATAAAAGCCATGGATACGGGCATAAAGCCATGAATACAGGCATAAAGCCTTTCCTTTCGTAGTACTACTAAAACAATACCCTATTGGCATGCCAAACTATCCAAACCAATCGCATTAGGCCTACTAGGGCATTTTGCATTTTTAAGTTTCACAATTTTTGAATTTCAAGTTTTCATGTCACTATTCATTTCATTAGTCAACTAAAATGTTGACTTTTGCATAAACAATAGGTACATTGGTTTTGACACTCCCAACATACCACATTTTGCATTCAAAACTTGTTGGTTTTAGTCACTTTCTCAAAGCTTAGGTCATTTTGGCAAAATTGCCAATTTTTGATTTTGGTGTCACTATTCACCTCATTGGTCAACAAAAATGTTGACTTTTGGATAGAAAATAGGTGTATTGGTCGTAACACCTCAAACATACCACATTTTGTATTTCAAACTTGTTGGTATTGGTTGCCAATACCATTTTTAAGCTTAATGCTAATTGAGCAAAATTTTCGGTTTTCATGCTTCATCTTTACTGTTCGATTTGTTATTTTTATAGTGGGAATTTGAGGAAATGGTAAACATGAAAGTTGTTCCTTATTTTGTCTAGTTGAATTTCCTTTTTTGAATCACTCCATTTGGTGTTTTTTAGCTCAAGTTATGGCCAAAATAAGTTTACTGTTCACGTGTACTGTTCATGCTGAGATTTTGGGTCTGGCAGATTTTTGGTCCAAATTTGGTCAGTAATTTGATCAAGTTAAGTTCATAATTTGGTCTAACTTTCTTCTTATGAAATGTTCTAACATACCTTAGGTTTCCATTGGTTCAAGAATCGCCTAAATCCGAGATTTCTAGAGAGAGTTATAGCCATCCAAACATTACTGCTCAAGTGAAAATCTGCAGAGTTGCAGGTTTGATAACTTAACTTTGCCCAATAATTTGAATGGGTTAATGGCATAATTTGGGGTGATGTTCTTCATGAAAGTTGTTTGTCTATATACTGTCTTGTTTCTGTAAAAATTTCAGGTCAATTGACCATATCTACAGTGAGTTATGGCCAAATGAACAGTTACTGTTCATTTGGTCAATTCTGCAGGGGCTATTTGCAGGGTATCCGGATTGGGGCCAAGTTTTGGTCCTCTTGCTTTGGTCTTTTGGGCATGGTTTCTTCAGCAAAAATGTGCCATTATAAGCCTAGTTTCATGTCCAATTGGCCAAACACCAATTGGACCAACACAGCCCAAGTTATGGCAGTGCAAGTGGACTGAATTTTCAGTCCCTCTGCTGCTGTCCTAGGGCAGCCTACAACTTCACTTTGCAATCCTATTTTTCAGTCCATAATATGGTCAACTTACCTAAAATGGTCACTAATTGACCATTAAAATGTGCTCTAACAATTTCATAAGCCAAATCAAATTTTCACTTCTCAAAACCCTAATGTCCAATTCAATTTGCCCATAAACCTCAATTAGCACACTAGTTCAACATCCATGCATATTCATACCTTAAACATCATTTCTATCCACTCTAAATTCATTAAAACAATCAAACTCATCCTTCCTTAGGGCTGCCAAAAATTCAAGGGATGCATACACTTAACTTTTATTCATTTAATTTACAATTTCTCACTTATTTCAAGCTTCTAACATGGAATCAAAGAAGTATATATATAAGTAGGCACTAACCTCACTTTAACCTCTTGTAGGGCAGATTTCTCCAAGTTAAATCTTCATTTTCTTGTACTCTCTTGGCTGCCAAACACTTCCTCTAGGTCCAAGGATTCATTTTAGTGTTGGGGTCTTGAGGAAATATGGTGAGGAAGCATGAGAAATGAAGCTTTTGTTTGAAAATCAATGGAGGGAGAAGAGGGAGAGATTCACGTTTTGGCTGATGAAGAAGAAGGAAACAGCAGAATTTTGAGTCCATTTGTCTCTTTTAATTGTTTAAAAAAAAGACTTATTGAATGGTGATTGGTGGAGGGTATGTAAATGACATCATGTGATGTCATTATCCCTAATTTCCTTCATTTTTCTTTTCTTTTCTTTTCTACCACATTTCAATTTAATTTTTAGCAATATTTCTTCATATTTTATGTCATATTAATTATTTACTTAACTGGACAAGTAGGCCAAAAATCATCTCTGAAGGCGAAATGACCAAAATGCCCTCCGTTCGGCTTAACGGGTCTAAATCGTCTGTACCGATTGAAAAATTTTTCTTTTCTTGGCATTCTAATGCCATGGGAACCTCAATAACCCTTCTCTGGAGTCCCAAAAATTATTTTATAATTTTTCCCCCGGGTCTAGGGCTCCTCGTTGCGAGAACCGCAACTTCCCTCTGAGTTACCCCTCGCTAGGGCACCGGCTCTTTTAACTTGGTTGTATTTTATTTCTACAATTTTTCCTAAATTTTTCTTATTAATATTTGAGTTAATTATGGTCCCTCACTTTGATTTAAATATTTTTCCAGACGTTCTAGCTGTCCGGACCGACACCGGTCACCGAATAAGAGATCAGATTTGAGTTGCTACCGGGAGGGTGTTACAACTCTTCCCCTCTAATTTAAATTTCGTCCTCGAAATTTACCCAGTGTAAATAGCCGAGGAGCTACTACCTCTTTATTTCTTCACCTTTCCGTATTATCCTACTTCACTTTCTCCTTAGTCTCAATCCTATCCTTAAACAGTTATGCACTCATCCTTTTTCATCTTAAATACGGTCTCCTTCTCATCTCCATTCGCTATCTCATTGTCTCTTCACTCTCTTATTCCATACCTTAAACTAAAATAAACAAGAAATACAGATCTGCAATAGTGTCACCTCGACTCATATGAATGCAATGCATGATATGCAATCTATCTAGGTCCAGAAACGCCTAAACCGCGCTCTGATACCACTAAATGTGACACCCCTTACCCGACTACAGTGTAGCCGAGCAAGTTATGCCACTCAGTGTGCCGGAGCACTCTATTTTATCTTAATTCATTTTTTTATTGTAGTTTTCAATATAACTTGTGAAATATAATTCATTTATTGAAATTGTAATTTATTTGAGGTTCCGAAAATTTTAAAGAAAATCCGGCAGAATACCGGCTAAAAATGGAGAAAACCGTTCTTCGGAACCTGTGAAAAACACTTTCTATATTCATATTCAATCATCTCAATTCCATTTATTAAAATCTCAACATTTTTCAACCATTCATTTCTCAATCATTCATCACATGTGATAATCATATATAAATTACAGATACACATTCACTTTTCCTTTCACAAACACAATTTTCTTAACAATTTCTCTATTTGTCATTCATTCATTTCACATCATCATTAGACTCAAATCATAAATAAATTCTCACATGTGATTTATAATCACAAATTACAAGTACTTACATTAATACAAAATTATATTACATTTGTTTCAAATACACATGATAAAATAAGAGTTTAATTACAAAATTTACAAAAACCTCAAAATACAAAATGGGACCTAGTGTCCTACCAATGCACTGTGGATGGTGAGGTGACACGCACACTATGCAGAACTGTGATCTGCCTTACCGAATCTGTGGTCTACTGGGCCCTCTGTCCACATCTTCACTACCTACGCGTTGCAAAAGCGACGCACTAAGCATAAAGCTTAGTGGTGCAAAAAATAAAATAGAAAGAAATAATATGCAAATAAAAATCATAATTTCTTAGCCATTGTGTTCATAAGAACTGAATAATTACCAACTTAATGTTTAGTCGAGGGCTAATTACGTTTTATGATATTAACTTCTTCATGCATTTTATTAATTATTTTCTTCATGATCTTGAGTTTCTTTGTATTCTATCGTAATCATTCCTGATATTTAATTTTCGTATTTTCTTTAACAATCAGTTCAATTACAGTTATACTTTTCCATGCCCAAGTAACCTATACTGGACGACTGGACTGGATAACGGGTCGTTGGCACTGGACACCGCGGTGCCTCGGGCCATCATACCATGGGACGCATAACGTCAACCATGTATGCAGTCAGTATGGCTAAAAAGCCATGATATCACATAATCGGGCATAAAAGCCATGAATACGGGCATAAAAGCCATGGATACGGGCGTAAAGCCATGAATACAGGCATAAAGCCTTTCCTTTCGCAGTACTGCTAAAACAATACCCTATTGGCATGCCAAACTATCCAAACCAATCACATTAGGCCTACTAGGGCATTTTGCATTTTTAAGTTTCACAATTTTTGAATTTCAAGTTTTAATGTCACTATTCATTTCATTAGTCAACTAAAATGTTGAGTTTTGTATAAACAATAGGTACATTGGTTTTGACACTCCCAACATACCACATTTTGCATTCAAAACTTGTTGGTTTTAGTCACTTTCTCAAAGCTTAGGTCATTTTGGCAAAATTGCCAATTTTTGGTTTTGGTGTCACTATTCATCTCATTGGTCAACAAAAATGTTGACTTTTGGATAGAAAATAGGTGTATTGGTCTTAACACCTCAAACATACCACATTTTGTATTTCAAACTTGTTGGTATTGGTTGCCAATACCATTTTTAAGCTTAATGCTAATTGAGCAAAATTTTCGGTTTTCATGGTTCATCTTTAATGTTCCATTTGTTATTTTTACAGTTGGAATTTGAGGAAATGGTAAACATGAAAGTTGTTCCTTATTTTGTCTAGTTAAATTTTTTTTTTTGAATCACTCCATTTGGAGTTTTTTAGCTCAAGTTATGGCCAAAATAAGTTTACTATTCACGTGTACTGTTCATGCTGAGATTTTGGGTCTGGCAGATTTTTGGTCCAAATTTGGTCAGTAATTTGATCAAGTTAAGTTCATAATTTGGTCTAAATTTCTTCTTATGAAATGTTCTACCATACCTTAGGTTTCCATCGGTTCAAGAATCGCCTAAATCCGAGTTTTCTAGAGAGTGTTATAGCCATCCAAACATTACTGCTCAAGTGAAAATCTGCAGAGTTGCAGGTTTGATAACTTAACTTTGCCCAATAATTTGAATGGGTTAATGGCATAATTTGGGGTGATGTTCTTCATGAAAGTTGTTTGTCTATATCCTATCTTGTTGCTTTAAAAATTTCAGGTCAATTGACCATATCTACAGTGAGTTATGGCCAAATGAACAGTTACTGTTCATTTGGTCAATTCTGCAGGGGCTATTTGCAGGGTATCCGGATTGGGGCCAAGTTTTGGTCCTCTTGCTTTGGTCTTTTGGGCATGGTTTCTTCAGCAAAAATGTGCCATTATAAGCCTAGTTTCATGTCCAATTGGCCAAACACCAATTGGACCAACACAGCCCAAGTTATGGCAGTGCAAGTGGACTGAATTTCAGCCTCTCTCACGCTGCTGTCCTAGGGCAGCCTACAACTTCACTTTGCAATCCTATTTTTCAGTCCATAATATGGTCAACTTACCTAAAATGGTCACTAATTGACCATTAAAATGTGCTCTAACAATTTCATAAGCCAAATCAATTTTTCACTTCTCAAAACCCTAATGTCCAATTCAATTTGCCCATAAACCTCAATTAGCACACTAGTTCAACATCCATGCATATTCATACCTTAAACATCATTTCTATCCACTCTAAATTCATTAAAACAATCAAACTCATCCTTCCTTAGGGCTGCTAAAAATTCAAGGGATGCATACACTTAACTTTTATTCATTTAATTTACAATTTCTCACTTATTTCAAGCTTCTAACATGGAATCAAAGAAGTATATATATAAGTAGGCACTAACCTCACTTTAACCTCTTGTAGGGCAGATTTCTCTAAGTTAAATCTTCATTTTCTTGTACTCTCTTGGCTGCCAAACACTTCCTCTAGGTCCAAGGATTCATTTTAGTGTTGGGGTCTTGAGGAAATATGGTGAGGAAGCATGAGAAATGAAGCTTTTGTTTGAAAATCAATGGAGGGAGAAGAGGGAGAGATTCACGTTTTGGCTGATGAAGAAGAAGGAAACAGCAGAATTTTGAGTCCATTTGTCTCTTTTAATTGTTTAAAAAAAAGACTTATTGAATGGTGATTGGTGGAGGGTATGTAAATGACATCATGTGATGTCATTATCCCTAATTTCCTTCATTTTTCTTTTCTTTTCTTTTCTACCACATTTCAATTTAATTTTTAGCAATATTTCTTCATAGTTTATGTCATATTAATTATTTACTTAACTGGACAAGTAGGCCAAAAATCACCTCTGAAGGCGAAATGACCAAAATGCCCTCCGTTCGGCTTAACGGGTCTAAATCGTCTGTACCGATTGAAAAATTTTTCTAGGTATTTTCTTGGCATTCTAATGCCATGGGAACCTCAATAGCCCTTCTCTGGAGTCCCAAAAATTATTTTATAATTTTTCCCCCGGGTCTAGGGCTCCTCGTTAAGTAGAACCGCAACTTCCTCTGAGTTACCCTCGCTAGGGCACCATTGCTTAACTTGGTTGTATTTTATTTCTACAATTTTTCCTAAATTTTTCTTATTAATATTTGAGTTAATTATGGTCCTCACTTTGATTTAAATATTTTTCCGACGTTCTACTGTCCGGACGACACCGTCACTGTAATAAAGAGACTGCATTTGAGTTGCTACCGAGAGGGTGTTACAACTCTTCCCCTCTAATTTAAATTTCGTCCTCGAAATTTACCCAGTGTAAATAGCCGAGGAGCTACTACCTCTTTATTTCTTCACCTTTCCGTATTATCCTACTTAACTTTCTCCTTAGTCTCAATCCTATCCTTAAATAGTTATGTACTCATCCTTTTTCATCTTAAATACGGTCTCCTTCTCTTCTCCATTCGCTATCTCATTGTCTCTTCACTCTCTTATTCCATACCTTAACCTAAAATAAACAAGAAATACAGATCTGCAATAGTGTCACCTCGACTCATATGAATGCAATGCATGATATGCAATCTATCTAGGTCCAGAAACGCCTAAAACGCGCTCTGATACCACTAAATGTGACACCCCTTACCCGACTACAGTGTAGCCGAGCAAGTTATGCGACTCAGTGTGCCGGAGCACTCTATTTTATCTTTATTCATTTTTTTATTGTAGTTTTGAATATAACTTGCGAAATATAATTCATTTATTGAAATTGTAATTTATTTGAGGTTCCGAAAATTTTAAAGAAAATCCGGCAGAATACCGGCTAAAAATGGAGAAAACCGTTCTTCGGAACCTGTGAAAAACACTTTCTATATTCATATTCAATCATCTCAATTCCATTTATTAAAATCTCAACATTTTTCAACCATTCATTTCTCAATCATTCATCACATGTGATAATCATATATAAATTACAGATACACATTCACTTTTCCTTTCACAAACACAATTTTCTTAACAATTTCTCTATTTGTCATTCATTCATTTCACATCATCATTAGACTCAAATAATAAATAAATTCTCACATGTAATTTATAATCACAAATTACAAGTACTTACATTAATACAAAATTACATTACATTTGTTTCAAATACACATGATAAAATAAGAGTTTAATTACAAAATTTACAAAAACCTCAAAATACAAAATGGGACCTAGTGTCCTACCAATGCACGGTGGATGGTGAGGTGACACGAACACTATGCAGAACTGTGATCTGCCTTACCGAATTTGTGGTCTACTGGGCCCTCTGTCCACATCTTCAGTACCTACGCGTTGCAAAAGCGACGCGCTAAGCATAAAGCTTAGTGGTGCAAATAATAAAATAGAAAGAAATAATATGCAAATAAAAATCATAATTTCTTAGCCATTGTGTTCATAAGAACTGAATAATTACCAACTTAATGTTTAGTCGAGGGCTAATTACGTTTTATGATATTAACTTCTTCATGCATTTTATTAATTATTTTCTTCATGATCTTGAGTTTCTTTGTATTCTATCGTAATCATTCCTGATATTTAATTTTCGTATTTTCTTTAACAATCAGTTCAATTACAGTTATACTTTTCCATGCCCAAGTAACCTATACTGGACGATTGGACTGGATAACGGGTCGTTGGCACTGGACACCGTGGTGCCTTGGGCCGTCATACTATGGGACGCAGAACGCCAACCATGTATGCAGTCAGTATGGCTAAAAAGCCATGATATCACATAATCGAGCATAAAAGCCATGAATACGGGCATAAAAGCCATGGATACGGGCGTAAAGCCATGAATACAGGCATAAAGCCTTTCCTTTCGCAGTACTGCTAAAACAATACCCTATTGGCATGCCAAACTATCCAAACCAATCACATTAGGCCTACTAGGGCATTTTGCATTTTTAAGTTTCACAATTTTTGAATTTCAAGTTTTCATGTCACTATTCATTTCATTAGTCAACTAAAATGTTGACTTTTGCATAAACAATAGGTACATTGGTTTTGACACTCCCAACATACCACATTTTGCATTCAAAACTTGTTGGTTTTAGTCACTTTCTCAAAGCTTAGGTCATTTTGGCAAAATTGCCAATTTTTGGTTTTGGTGTCACTATTCACCTCATTGGTCAACAAAAATGTTGACTTTTGGATAGAAAATAGGTGTATTGGTCTTAACACCTCAAACATACACATTTTGTATTTCAAACTTGTTGGTATTGGTTGCCAATACCATTTTTAAGCTTAATGCTAATTTAGCAAAATTTTCGGTTTTCATGCTTCATCTTTACTGTTCCATTTGTTATTTTTACAATGGGAATTTGAGGAAATAGTAAACATGAAAGTTGTTCCCTATTTTGTCTAGTTAAATTTCCTTTTTTGAATCACTCCATTTGGAGTTTTTTAGCTCAAGTTATGGCCAAAATAAGTTTACTGTTCACGTGTACTGTTCATGCTGAGATTTTGGGTCTAGCAGATTTTTGGTGCAAATTTGGTCAGTAATTTGATCAAGTTAAGTTCATAATTTGGTCTAACTTTCTTCTTATGAAATGTTCTACCATACCTTAGGTTTCCATCGGTTCAAGAATCGCGTAAATCCGAGTTTTCTAGAGAGAGTTATTGCCATCCAAACATTACTGCTCAAGTGAAAATCTGCAGAGTTGCAGGTTTGATAACTTAACTTTGCCCAATAATTTGAATGGGTTAATAGCATAATTTGGGGTGATGTTCTTCATGAAATTTGTTTGTCTATGTCCTATCTTGTTGCTGTAAAAATTTCAGGTCAATTGACCATACCTACAGTGAGTTATGGCCAAATGAACAGTTACTATTCATTTGGTCAATTCTGCAGGGGCTATTTGCAGGGTATCCGGATTGGGGCCAAGTTTTGGTCCTCTTGCTTTGGTCTTTTGGGCATGGTTTCTTCAGAAAAAATGTGCCATTATAAGCCTAGTTTCATTTCCAATTGGCCAAACACCAATTGGACCAACACAACCCAAGTTATGGCAGTGCACGTGGACTGAATTTTGGTCCCCTCTCACTGCCCTAGGGCAGCCTACAACTTCACTTTGCAATCCTATTTTTCAGTCCATAATATGGTCAACTTACCTAAAATGGTCACTAATTGACCATTAAAATGTGCTCTAACAATTTCATAAGCCAAATCAATTTTTCACTTCTCAAAACCCTAATGTCCAATTCAATTTGCCCATAAACCTCAATTAGCACACTAGTTCAACATCCATGCATATTCATACCTTAAACATCATTTCTATCCACTCTAAATTCATTAAAACAATCAAACTCATCCTTCCTTAGGGCTGCCAAAAATTCAAGGGATGCATACACTTAACTTTTATTCATTTAATTTACAATTTCTCACTTATTTCAAGCTTCTAACATGGAATCAAAGAAGTATATATATAAGTAGGCACTAACCTCACTTTAACCTCTTGTAGGGCAGATTTCTCCAAGTTAAATCTTCATTTTCTTGTACTCTCTTGGCTGCCAAACACTTCCTCTAGGTCCAAGGATTCATTTTAGTGTTGGGGTCTTGAGGAAATATGGTGAGGAAGCATGAGAAATGAAGCTTTTGTTTGAAAATCAATGGAGGGAGAAGAGGGAGAGATTCACATTTTGGCTGAAGAAGAAGAAGGAAACAGCAGAATTTTGAGTCCATTTTGTCTCTTTTAATTGTTTAAAAAAAAGACTTATTGAATGGTGATTGGTGGAGGGTATGTAAATGACATCATGTGATGTCATTATCCCTAATTTCCTTCATTTTTCTTTTCTTTTCTTTTCTACCACATTTCAACTTAATTTTTAGCAATATTTCTTCATATTTTATGTCATATTAATTATTTACTTAACTGGACAAGTCGGCCAAAAATCACCTCTGAAGGCGAAATGACCAAAATGCCCTCCGTTCGGCTTAACGGGTCTAAATCGTCTGTACCGATTGAAAAATTTTTCTAGGTATTTTCTTGGCATTCTAATGCCATGGGAACCTCAATAACCCTTCTCTGGAGTCCCAAAAATTATTTTATAATTTTTCCCCCGGGTCTAGGGCTCCTCCTTGCGAGAACCGCAACTTCCCTCTGAGTTACCCCTCGCTAGGGCACTAGCTCGTTTAACTTGGTTGTATTTTATTTCTAAAATTTTTCCTAAATTTTTCTTATTAATATTTGAGTTAGTTATGGTCCCTCACTTTGATTTAAATATTTTTTCGGACGTTCTAGCTGTCCGGGCCGACACCGGTCACCGGAACAATAGACTGTACGGAGTTGCTACCGGGAGGGTGTTACACAAATGGTATTCAACAATTTTTTTTCTTTGCAATTTACACATATTCAATGTTCTTAACATGAATTTAAAGAAAATTTCATGGTTAGGTCACTAACCTTAAAGGAGTGAACTTTCCAATTTGCTAAAGTTCTTCCTTTCCTTTTCTTTTTGCCCCGAAAAGGATCACCAAGATGATACAACAATTTTTTGTGTTGGGAAATTTAGGTTTTAATGGATGAAAACCCAAGAAATCAAGCTTGGGTGAAGCTTGGCTATGGAGGCTATGGTGGGAGAGGTTTTTACGTTAAGGAGAAGAAGAGAGAGGAGGTCTGATTTTTCTTCTTCATTTTCTGCCCATTTAGTCTCTTTTATGTACCTTGGTGACATGTGTCAACACTTGATTGGGTTGGAGACTTTTAATGACATCCTTATGATGTCATAATTTCAATTTCTTTCATTTTTCCATCCTTTTCTTGTCCAATTAATTTCAATTAAATTTTTAACAATATTTAATCATATTTTATGTTATATAAATTATTTATTTAACTGGACAAGTTTGCCCAAAAATCATCTCTGAAAACAAAATGACCAAAATGCCCTCCGTTTGGCTTAACGGGCCAAAATTGTCTTTACCGATTTAAAAATTTTTCTAAGTATTTTCTTGGTATTCTAATGCCGTAAGAACCTCAATGACCCTTCTCTGGGGTCCCAAGAATTATTTTATAATTTTTTCTAATTTTTTTTAATTTAATTTTTTTTATTAATTATTTGAGTTAATTTTTGGTTCCTCACTTTAGTTTAAATATTTTTCCGAACGTTCTAGCTGTCCGGACCGACACTGGTGACCGGAACAGTAGACTGTATGGATTAGCTAAAATGAGGATGTTACAACTCTTCCCCTCTAATAAAAATTTCGTCCTCGAAATTTACTTGATGCAAACAGTTGAGGGAACTGTTGCCTCATTATCTCTTCACTTTCCCAAGTTGCCTCTTCAATGTTGTGGTGCCTCCAAAGCACTTTCACCAGTGGAATTTGTTTGTTTCTGAGTTCCTTCATGTCCTGAGCTAGGATTTGTATAGGTTCTTCTGTATATGTCAAGTCCGGTTGGATTTCAATCTCTTCCATGGAAATGACATGTGAAGGATCTGAGAGATATCTTCTCAGCATAGAAACATGGAATACATTGTGTATTTTATCCAGTTTTGGTGGTAAAGCTAGCCGATAGGCCACTGGTCCCACACGTTCAATGACTTCATATGGGCTAATGAACCTAGGGCTTAACTTACTCTTTCTCCCAAACCTCAGTACTTTCTTCCACGGTGAGACTTTGAAAAACACTTTATCGCCAACTGCATATTCTATCTCTTTTCTCTTCAAGTCAGCATAAGATTTCTGTCTCTCTGAGGCAACCTTCAGGTTAGCTTTGATTATCTTTACTTTCTCCTCAGTTTGTTTCACCAGGTCTGGTCCTACCAGCTTATCTTCGCCCAATTCAGTCCAACACACTGGGATTCTACATTTCCTCCCATACAGTGCTTCATACGGAGCCATTTGAATGCTAGCTTGGTAGTTATTGTTGTATGCAAATTCTGCCAGTGGGAGGTGTCTATCCCAACTCCCCTCAAACTCAATGACACAACTCCTTAGCATATCCTCCAGGATCTGTCACATAATTTACATTGTTACTATCATTTCAATTTATTAATTGCAAAAATTCAATTAGTTCTTAGGTTTACCTGAATTACTCATTCTGACTGTCTATCCGTCTGAGGATGAAAAGCCGTGCTAAAATGGAGTTGTGTGCCCAAGGCTTCTTGCAACTTTTTCCAGAATCTCGATGTAAACCTTGGGTCTCGGTCAGATATGATGGAAAGTGGGATTCCATGCAGTTTAACTATCTCACTGATATACAATTCTGCTAGCTTCTCCAGTGAGTAGTCAGTCCTAACTGGCAGAAAATGTGCTGACTTTGTTAATCTATCCACTGCCACCCACACTGCATCGTGCTTCCTTTGGGTGAGAGGTAAACCACTAACAAAATCCATAGTGACCCGGTCTCATTTCCATTCAGGTATGCTTATAGGCTGTAGCAATCCTGATGGAACTTGATGTTCTACTTTAACTTGCTGACATGTCAGACACTTAGTCACATAGTCAGCTATATCCCTCTTCATACCAGGCCACCAGTAATGAGGCTTCAAATCATTATACATTTTTGTGCTCCCCGGGTGCATAGCATAAACAATAGTGTGTGCTTCTTTCAGAATACTAGTCTTCAGTTCCCCATCATCTGGTACACACACTCTTCCTCTGTAGTACAGATACCCATCTGCTTTCACCTCATATTCAGTTTCCTTCCCCTCAGGAATTTTACCCATAATGGCCATTAGTTTTTCATCTGCCCTCTGCCCATCTTGTATTTGCTGTAGTAGGGTTGGCCTCACTTGCAACTCAGCCAAAATAGCTCCATCTTGAGCTAAGGACAGATAGGCATTGAGTGATCTTAAAGCTGTGATGGACTTCCTGCTTAAAGCATCAGCAACTACATTTGCCTTCCCAGGATGATAATCAATCACACAATCATAGTCCTTCAGGAACTCAATCCATCGCCTTTGCCTGAGGTTGAGCTCCTTCTGGGTTGGCAAGTATTTTAGGCTCTTGTGGTCCGTATAGATGTAGCATTTTTCACCATATAAATAATGCCTCCATATCTTCAGTGCGAACATAATTGTTGCTAACTCTAGGTCATGAGTAGGGTAGTTCTGTTCATGTGGCCTTAACTGCCTGGAAGCATAGGCGACCACTTTCCCCTCTTGCATCAATACACACCCTAGCCCATTATGTGAGGCATCACTGTAGATCACAAAGTCTTTTCCCAACACTGGCTGTGTTAACACTGGTGCTTCTATCAACATAGCCTTCAGCCTCTCAAAACTGGCTTGGCATTTGTCGTTCTAGCCAAATTTCACATTCTTGTGTAACAACTTAGTCGAGCAGCTATAAGAGAGAACCCCTTCACAAATCTTCTGTAATGCCCAGCTAGCCCCAAGAAACTTCTGACCTCAGTTGTATTTCTGGGAGGCTTCCATTCCATCACTGCTTCTATCTTTTTGGGATCCACTCTAATCCCCTTAGCTGATACTATGTGTCCAAGAAAAGAGATCTCACTCATCCAAAAGTCACACTTGTACAACTTAGCATACAACTTCTTTTCTCGCAGGGTTTGCAGAACAATCCTCAAATGTTCATCATGTTCTTCCCTGGTCTTGGAATACACCAGAATATCATCTATAAAGACCACTACAAACCGATTTAAGTATGGATGGAAGATACAGTTCATAAGGTCCATAAATGCTGCTGGTGCATTTGTTAAACCAAACGACATCACTAAAAATTCATAATATCCATACCGAGTTCTGAATGCAGTTTTTGACACATCTGCATCCTTTAACATCAACTGATGATACCCTGATCTGAGATCAATTTTTGAAAATACATCTGCTGCTTTCAACTGATCAAACATATCGTCAATTTTGGGCAACGGATATTTATTCTTCACAGTTACTTTGTTCAACTGCCGGTAATCAATACACAATCTCAAAGTTCCATCTTTCTTCTTCACAAACAGCACCAGAGCTCCCCATGGTGACATACTGGGGCGTATGAACCCCTTATCCAGCAACTCTTGCAACTGAGTTTTCAACTCCCTCAATTCAGTGGGTGCCATCCTATAAGGAGCAATAGAAATGGGTGCTGTACCCGGCATTACCTCAATAGCAAACTCGACTTCCCTTTCTGGTGGTAAACCAGGCAACTCTTCAGGAAACACATCTGGGAAGTCTCTTACTGTGGGTATGTCACCCAAGTTTAGCTTAGCCTGCCTAGTATCAACCACATGTGCTAGGTAAGCTTCACAGCATTTTCTCATCAATCTTCTTGCAACCGTGGCTGAGATAACATTGGACAGGAAATCTGTCCTTTCACCCATAATAGTGATCTCATTACCCTTAGAAGTTTTTAGAGAAATCCTCTTCAATTTGCAATCAACTATTGCTTGATGACGTGACAACCAGTCCATACCCAAAAATCACGTCAAACTCGTGGAAGGGCAATTCAATTAGGTCTGCCAAGAATTCATACCCCTGAATCCTCAACGGGCAACCTTTATACACCTTATTCACTACCACACTGTGGCCTAGTGGATTTGTGACCAGAATGTCTTGATCACTCTCCTCTATTGGAACTCCCCTCTCTATGGGTAGTTTGATGCAAATGTAGGAATGAGTGGATCCTGGATCCACCAATGCATGTACAGAAGTGTTGTAGAAGGAAAACGTACCCCTAATGACATCTGGGGCATCTTGCTCCTCCTGAGCTCTAATGTCATAGGCCCTAGCTGGTATTCTAGTGTCTGGTCTCTCAGCTGACTCGAATGCAGGCCTCAGTGATGGACCAGCTACCTCAGGTTTACCAGGTTTCCTACCCCTTTGTGGTGCAGGAGCAGGCTTGTCAGTTTGTGTTAGAGCAATAGTAGTAGTCCTCTTCGGACAATTCTTGATCTGGTGTTCTGTAGATCCACATCGTAAGCATGCACCAATCACTCGCCAACATTCCCCCTTGTGCCACTTCTGACAGTACTGACAAGCAAAAGATGTAAGGGCTGGTCCCCTAAACACTGTCCCTGGAGAGCTGCCCATTGATGGTGTGGACTGGCCTCTCCTAGGTGTGAACTGTGGTCTGGCCCCTGAGACTGACCCTGACCCTGTGGTGGTCCTGAACTCTAAGCAGGAGGACCCTTACTCGTCTTGCTGGGAGCAGAAAATGTACTGGACTGACCCGGACCCCTCTTCTGTTGTCTTTCCATTCTATTTTGTTCATTGATTTTGACCCTTTCCACTTTTGATGCAGCATCCACTAGCTTAGCAAAATCTGTGATCTCCAATGCTGTGATAATGACTTTGATATTGTCATTGAGCCCTTCTTCAAATCGTCTGCACCTCTCTGCCTCTGTAGGGACTATTTCCCTCCCATATCTACTCAGTCTGACAAATTCACGCTCATACTCAGCCACTGACAACTGTCTCTGTCTCAGACTGATAAATTCCCTTCTTCACTCTTTTAAATACACTTTGCTAATATATTTCTTCTTGAACTCTGTGAGGAAGAATTCCCAGGTGGTCCGTTCAGGTTGCACCTCACTGGTTACTGTGCCCCACCACTGATATGCATCATCATGAAGTAAGGACATAGCACCCACCAGGTTTTGCTCGGGGGTGCAATTTAACTGTTTCAGCACTCTGATGGTTCTATCCAACCAGTTTTCTGTGACCATGGGATCATCCTCCCTCTTCCCAAAGAAGTCTATAGCCCCATGCTTTCTCAATTTCTCCAGATGAGATTTCTGTGGTGCTTGTGGAGGTTGTGGCTGTGGTTGTGGTGGTGGAATTGCCCCCATCATTTGCCGATAGAATTCAGTCATTTGTTGAAATAGTGCAAACTAAGGTTGGGCAGGTGCCTCAGCTGCTGGTGGAACAGGTTCTCCCCTATCCCCAGACTCAGCCCTTGGTGGAGCATGGCTCTCCACCTCTTCATCAACTGCTCTTTGTGAGGCAGGATCCATATCCTATTCAAATTAAAAAAATAAACAGATCTGCATCAGTGTCACCTCAACACTTACAAATGCAATGCAATGGTATGCATTCTATCTAGGCCCAGAAATGCCTAAACCAGGCTCTGATACCACTAAATGTGACACCCCTTACCCGTCTATAGTGTAGCCGAGCAAGTTATGCCACTCAGTGTGCCGGAGCACTAATTTATGTTTCTATTACAATTTATCCCTTTATAATTCATTTATTTTCAATTTTGATAAATCTGAATTTATCCGTAAATTTTATAGAAAATCCGGCAGAGTGTCGGCTGTAAATTGGAAACAGTTCTTCTAAACCTGTTTAAAAACACTTCCAAAATAATTTCAAAATCCAAACTCCATTATATATATTCAAGTCAATCTCAAAATCTCAATCTCAATCACGATACTATTTTCAAAACTTTTCTGTTCACTTCATCACTTGAAGCATATTTACAAATAATTCTCAACATTTCATTTATCAACATACATAATGCAAAAAATCTCAATAATATGAAATTTCATATATTTACATTAATACATAATTAGGAGTTTATAGTTACAATCCAAACTAATACAAAATGCATAATATAAAAGGGCCACCTATAGTCCTAATGTCCTACCATATGCAGTGCAGATGTGAGGTGACTCTGGACTCCTGATGCAGCTCTGAAGACTCACCCCGTCTGATGTCTACTGGGCTCTCCAGCTAGGTCTCCAGTACCTGCTGTCACACCCTACCCCTCTGTAAGGCATAACATGATCCCGTAGTATACCTAATGAATTACCAACTCCGTCTACTGAAAACCCATTAAATACACTACAAAGGATTTTAAAAACTTTTCTTACTTCTTTTACAGTGGTGAGCACTATTTACAGGTGTTAAAAACCTTTTTGAACTGAAGTGATAGAACTAACACATTTGAATTATTTGGAATTTCTGTAAAAATTTTTGGCAGAGTGCCATCTATATTTTGGACAAAACAGTTCATCAGAAAAACCTGTAAAAAGCACTTCAATATATATTTCCAAATCTCAACTCCAACATGTTTCTCAACACAAATCCACAATAATTTTTCAAAGACTGAGATACAAGAAATATAATATAATTTTCACAAGTCCAAATAACTCATAATTTATTTTACAACTTTAATGTACAATTTTAATTTACAACTGCTCAAAACCAAGAACACTATATACATACAGTGAACATACATTACAATATAAAATGCAGAATATGGTATACTCAATATACCCGATGATTTCTCGCTGAATACTAGCAGCCTAGTCTGCTTCCCTGTCAGTCTGTCTACCTGCGATAGCAATGAAAAGCTATCGCTGAGTAAAATTTACTCAGTGGTGCACAATAACAATTTGAAATGCGATAAATAAATCTTTTATTGACAGTTCACAAATCAAATGATTCACAATTCCATTTCACAATTTACAAAATTCACCTAACACAAATTTGATCAAGTAATTGAATAATAGCGTTTTGCAAATCAATAACACAATTCGATCAAATAACTGAATAATACCGTTTTGCAAATCAATAAAACAATTCGATCAAATAACTGAATAATACCGTTTTGCAAATCAATAACACAATTCGATCAAATAACTGAATAATACCGTTTTGCAAATCAATAACACAATTCAATGAAATAACTGAATAATACCGTTTTGCAAATCAATAACACAATTCGATCAAATAACTGAATAATACAATGTTGCCAATCGATAACATAATTTAGGCCATGACACAATTTTTTCCACACATGCCGTGTTGTATACCACGACAAGACACACTTACCCCAATAATCAAAATCAATGAGGGAGGAAGCTAGCTGTATAATGAGTACTCATCCACACTCACCTCATACTGGCAAGTCAAAGAGGGAGGAACATAATCACACTCACCCCTGACTGATAGGTCAAAGAGGGAGGAATATATCACACTCACCCCATAAATGGAGGAGGAATATAGTAACAGTGTCATGCCAAGTGTGAATCAAAACAATTTCAAATCATAATATTTCATACAAACCATAAATCACATTTTATCTCAAAATTTCCATTTGCAAAGTTGGCAACACAATAAGTTCCAAGTAATATTCACAAAACCAAAGCAATCAAAACTTATTAATAACTCATTTCTCCACATAAATTTGCTAGTAAAAGCAGTGAATATAAAAGTATTGTGCACGGACACAATTTAAAACTATAACATATAAATAATCGTAGTTTATTTCAATTGAAAAATTCAAAAGAAATACTTATTGTGCACAAACACAATTTAAAATAATAACATAAAAATAATCATAATTTATTTCAATTGAAAAATTCAAAAGAAATACTTATTATGCACAAACCTCTAATAACTGTCTCTTGGCTCTGACTCAGTGTTTCCTTCCCCTCCCTGAGTCTTTGCTAACTAAGAAACACAATTTGAAGTATTTCAGTACTCATTTAAATTGTCTCTAACGATAATGCTTGATAATTAATTCACTGAATTCATTTATTCGCTTAGTCAACCTACTATGTCGACCCTTGGTACATTCTAGGTAATTTAGGTTTTAATGTCATTAATATGTCACATTCGATAGTCTTTTAGGGTTGGTACATGTTACCAAATTCATTTCTGTGTATACTGCATTTTCTTGCGATTTGCTGGATTCCGGGATACTAGTTTGACCTAGTCGGGCGACCTAGTTCCCTCGGTTTTCGGGTTTCGGTCAAAACTAAAAACTTATAGATCTATGTCTTATTGCACGTGGGGCAAAATTTCAGGTCATTCTAAGTTATGTAGACTAAGTTATGGTCATTTTACTATTGCTGGTCAAATTGCACCAAAATTGGTCACTTTAGGTCACTTTAGGTCATTTTAGGTTCAGCCAATTTTTGGACCCGAACTTGTGCAAGCTGTTTAACTTACTTATGGTCATTTTTGGGCTTTGGTGTCTTCATAAGACTTGTAGATATGGGTCTTAACTATTCATGGTTAAAATTTCAGGTCAATTGACCTGTTTTGAATGAGTTATGGCCTAAACACTAACTGCTGCCCAAATGGTCAATTTTCAAGCCTCATTTGCACTTAATCCGGATTTGGTCATTTTTCAAGCTACCTTGCAAGTCGAATTTTCGCAAGCTTCCTTCATGAAAGTTGGCACATTTTGTGCCTAGTTTCACCTCCAATTGGTCTCATACCAATTGGAGCCACACACTTAAATTTATAGGCCTAAAACACAAACTGTCTTATTGCAATTCTTGCATACATATCAAACATCACTTTTAACACTCACCAAACTTGACATTCAAACTAATTCTGGTTATACCATGACCTAAACATAATTCACAACACATTATAGGTCATTTTGGCAGCTTACAATTACATTCAATGTGCACCAATAAGTGTAGAATTTGCCCAACTAAATTTACAACAATTTAACTCCATAACCAAGCTCATTCACATGTCCAACCTTCACACCACTATACATACATTCAAACTGCCATAACAACCAACACATTTTAACATCATTATTCCATAAACCAAGCATGAATTCCAGCATTCTTCAAGGGATAGCAAACTACTACAATGGTAAACTTACATTCCATTACTTTCCAAGCTTTAAATTTCATTTTACATTTACATATACTAAGTATACATCACCTAAACAATTTCCTACACAATATACATTTAATCAATCATTTAATTCACCATTTACAAGCACAAACAACCTGCCTTCAAGGTATTTCCATGGCTGCCAAAATTACCCATTCCCATTCAACATCAAACCTCAAAAATTTCTTCATAATTCAAACACCCATAACATGCTTACAAACTTTAACAAAGCAATATTCAAAAACTCAAACTTACCTATGGATGAGACTTCTTAAATCTTCACCAAAACTTCTTTTTCTTGCTTCCTACATGCTGCCCATGATGTGTAGAACAAGTTTAATGAAGAACAATTGGAGAAATTGTGGCTTGATCATTAGGAGTGGAGCTTGCATGCAAGGTGTGGCCATGGTGGATAATGGAGAGAAAATTCAATTCGGCAAAGTGAGGATTTGAGAGGAAGAAGAAGACATTAGTGGAGTAATCTTCCCACTTAGTGAATTTTTAATTCCCATAGTGCTCCACTCATGCTAGGATAATCATTTAATAAGTTTTAAGTGATAATTACTCCATTTACACTCCATTTTTGTTATTTACATTAGGTACCACTAAATTAATTTTTTCATTATATTTTCCAAGTGTAATATTATTTATTTTTAATGGACATTTAGGTCAAAAGACAACTTGGGGTGTCAAATGACCACAATGCCCCTGTTCGGGTTGCATTCCCGATTTTTCGGTAACACCGGGTTTTGTCCGTTTTTCGATTTCTCACTTTTCTTTGCACTAATTATTTAATTTTTCTTTAATATTTCTTATGATATTTATACTTCAATAGGTGTCTCTTTAAGTCTTAAAAATATTTTCTAGGGTTCCCCGCGGTCCAGGGCTAGTCAACGGTCCACGCCGTGACTTTCCGGTGCGGTCACCCATCGTTAGGGTTCTCGGCTCGCTTAACTTAGTTGCATTTCTTTACTATTATTTTTCTTATATTTTCTTTTCTTGTATTTCATTATTTAATGTTTCCTCACTCATATCGAAGTGTAGTTCTAGGCATTCTAGCTGTCCGGACAACACTGGTCAACAGAACAGTAGAACTCACTACCGAACTTAGGGGTGTTACACCTGCGCAATGCAAAAGCGACGCGCTAAGCAATTCTGCTTAGTGGTGACAATATAAAATAAAATAAAATAGAATAAAATAATTATGCAAAGTGTATGATTTCATTTTTGGGTAAACTTAATTTCTGGTATTGTTTGTAGTATTATTCACTTAAAATTTGATACGGTTTATTATCATTGCCTGAGTAACCCATACTAGTTGACTGGACTGGATAAACAGTTAAACCGGCACTGGGTACTAAGTACCTCGGACAATCACACCATCGGTCACATTGTGTCTCTCGGTGTGCAACAGAATAGCTAATAAGCTGTAATAATTATCAGGGTCAAAACCCAAGCATATCAACTCAAATAACATACATAGCCAAAGGCTATTATTTCATAGAATGGAATGGAAAAGCCATGAAACACAGAATGGCATGAAGCCATATGCAGTACTACTAACAGAACCCTATTGGCATGCCAAGCTATCCAAACCAATCTTGCTAGGTATACTAGGGCATATTACATTTTTAAGTTTTACAATTTTTGAATTTCAAGTTTTGGTGTTACTATTCACTTCATTAGTCAACCAAAATGTTGACTTTTGCATAGACAATAGGTACATTGGTTTTAATACTCCCAACATACCACATTTTGCATTCAAAATTTGTTGGTATTGGTTGCCAATACCATTTCTAAGTTTAAAGTTAATTGAGCAGAATTTTCAGTTTTTATACCTTATTTTTACTATTCCATTAGTCATTCTTACAGTGGGAATTTGGCAAAATGATCAACATGAAAGGTGTTCCTTATTTTGTCTAGTTAAATTTCCTTTTTTGAATCACTCCATTTGGAGTTTTTTAGCTTAAGTTATGGTCCAAAAACCATAACTGGTAGGATTGAAATTTTTCAGGGCTGACCATATCTACAGTGCAGTGAACAGTGACTTCAACTCAATTGTTGGATAGGTTCTGTTCATAATTTGGGGTAGATTTCTTCATGAAAGTTGTTGGTCTATATCTCAGCTTTTTTCTGGTAAAATTTCAGGTCAATTGGACCTTTCCACATTGAGTTATAGCCAAATGAACAATCACTGTTCATTTGGTCATTCTGCAGAAATAGCTTGCAGGTCACCCAGATTTGAGCAAGCTTTTGGTCCACTTGGTTTGGTTTTATGGGCATGGTTTCTTCACCAAAGTTGTGCTATTATGTGTCTAGTTTCATGTCCAATTGACCTTGCGCCAATTGAACCTCTACAATTCAAGTTATGGCTGCCCAAACCTGCTAGACTCATGTCCAATTCTGCAGGTCACCATGGGCAGCCACACCAACTGCAATTCTCACTAATCAAACCACCTCATTTCTTGTTTACACATAACCAAATGGTCACTAATTGACCATTAAAACTCACTTTCATCATTACATGCTCAAAGTCCCATTTTTCCACCCCAAATCCTAACCCTAACATCTCAAACATTACCCCACATGCATTTTCACTTCATTTCATCAATCTACTTAGTAAATACATGTTGTGGGCAGCCATGATAGTCATTTAATTTCATTAAACTCAACACAATCAAACCCTAACCATGGCTACCAAAAATCTAGGGTTTCCATCCAAATGGTATTCAACAATTTTTTTTCTTTGCAATTTACACATATTCAATGTTCTTAACATGAATTTAAAGAAAATTTCAAGGTTAGGTCACTAACCTTAAAGGAGTGAGGTTTTCAATTTGCTAAAGTTCTTCCTTTCCTTTTCTTTTTGCTCCCAAAAGGATCACCAAGATGATAGAACAATTTTTTGTGTTGGAAAATTTAGGTTTTAATGGATGAAAACCCAAGAAATCAAGCTTGGGTAAAGCTTGGCTATGGAGGCTATGGTGTGAGAGGTTTTTACGCTAAGGAGAAGAAGAGAGAGGATTTCTTCTTCATTTTCTGCCCATTTAGTCTCTTTTATATACCTTGGTGACATGTGTCAACACTTGATTGGGTTGGAGACTTTTAATGACATCCTTATGATGTCATAATTTCAATTTCTTTCATTTTTCCATCCTTTTCTTGTCCAATTAATTTCAATTAAATTTTTAACAATATTTAATCATATTTTATGTTATATAAATTATTTATTTAATTGGAAAAGTTGGCCCAAAAATTATCTCTAAAAATGAAATGACCAAAATGCCCTCCGTTTGGCTTAACGGGCCAAAATTGTCTTTACCGATTGAAAATTTTTTCTAAGTATTTTCTTGGCATTCTAATGCCATAAGAACCTCAATGACCCTTCTCTGGGGTCCCAAGAATTATTTTATAATTTTTCCTAATTTTTTTTAAATTTAATTTTTTTTATTAATTATTTGAGTTAATTTTTGGTTCCTCACTTTAGTTTAAATATATGTTCGAACGTTCTAGCTGTCTGGACCGACACTGGTCACCAGAACAGTAGACTGTACGGACTAGCTAAAATGAGGATGTTACAATGCTAGGTGTTAACCATGGTCTATGAGGTGCATAAAATGATTTAGAGCAATCATTTGTGGTAGGAAAGAGTTCTGATGATATTAAGAGTTGATATCATATGTCATTGCTAATTAGTGATGAGCCTAGTAAGTCACAAGCATACACAAGTTATCACCTAATTAAATATGATTTAATTAATTAATTAAAGAGTTTAATTAATTAATTAAATAGGTTTGGTTTACAATTAGATTGCAAAGTCCCTAGCATGACTTGAAACCAAATCTAGATTATTGATTTACAGTATAAGTTAAATTTATATTTAAAGCGTTTAAATATGAATTTAATTAATGAGAAATTAATTAATAAAGATTAATTAATTGATTTATATTTGATATAAATTGATTAGAAGAAGAGAAATAATTATTTTGGGTTGAGAACTCAAAATTAAGACACAGGGATATTTTGGTCATTTCACAGGGTGACATGTGGCACCATGAGATGGTGATACATGGCACTACACATAAGCTTTCCATGTGTCTTTTAATCATGTAAGATGATTAAAGTCAAAATTAAATATAGGTTTGACACTTGGCACAATGTGATTGGGTCAATTAAACCTAGAACCAATTAGAAGGTGACATGTGACAAGGGTTTTAAGTGGTGACCTAGCTATATAAGGGAGAGGATGAAAACAAAAATACCTAGCTGCTATTTTTGTTTCATTGGTGCCACCCCAAATCACCTCTCCCTTTCATCTTCTTCATCTCTCATCAATTCAAAGAGATTTCTCAACAATCTCTTGGATTAAAAATACTAGAAATCGTTTCTAGTGTCCTGTTTACATCTATAATCTCTCAAATGGCAAAACCTGATTTTCTAATTGATTGGAAAAGCTTTAGAAGCTGTTCAAGGGCTGCTATAGGTGTTCTTGGTGTGGATAAGCTAGAGGGACAACATCTGGTGTCCTGAAGATGCATTTGAAAATGCACAAATACACTACAGTGTATCAAGAGGTTAGTGTATTTGTTCTTGATTTAATCTAGGATTCTAAAATTAATCTGATTAATTTTAAAATCTTAAATGGCAAATACATATCCAAAAAAACATATTAAAAGTGTTTTAATATGTTGTTTATAATTGAAATCAAATAGATAAAAATAAATCTTGTATGATACATGTGACCCTAGGTGAAAATTTTTGAATTCAATGGTATAAACTTGTGTTTTTCACACTTCCACTCCTTCAATTGGTATATTTGCCATTTAAATTGTTCATTATATGATTTAATTGTGTGTTTTGATCATGAGATGATTTATCCATTGCTGGTTGCAATGGATGTGTGGCGGCATGCTTGAAGAACACCATCTTTGGTGAGCCAATTTTGGCTTTCCTGGGTGGCTCAAGGTTTGGCTTTTTAATTTACAATTGTTGTATGTTCTAAAAGCTCATCCTATGTCTAATTACACAATTAAATTATGATTCAAATTAGAATTTTAAAAATTGTTTGAATGTGATTCAAATATGAATTTTAAAAGTTGTTTGAATGTGATTCAAATCTGAATTTTTAAAGTTGTTTGAATCATATTTAAATCTGATTTTTTAAAGTTATTTGAATAATATTCAGATCTGAATTTTTAAAAATTGTTTGAATGTGATTCAAATCTAATTTTTTAAAAATTGTTTGAATGTAATTCAAATCTGAATTTTTAAAGCTGTTTGAATGTGATTCAAATCTGAATTTTTAAATTTGTTTGAATGAGATTCAAATATGAATTTTTAAATTTATTTGAATCATATTCAAATCTGAATTTTTAAGTTGAATATGATATATTCAATTTAATTTAAGTATGTATGTTTTATTTAATTGTTAAATAGTGATATGCATGATGGATGATCATGGATAATAACAGACCAATGTGATTAGATTTATTTCTTTTATGGTTCTTTGGGATTGTAAATTAATTAACTAATTTTAATTTATTTTGGACATGTATTATTAAGTTTATAATAATTTTTGAGTTTTAATTTCATTTATTTAAGTTCTTGTAAATTCGCCTTGGTATGCCAAGGATTACTATGTAATATTGGATTGCAAGAAGTTCAAGGAGGTCAAGAGCATTGGTGGGACCAGTGGGAGGAATTCAAAATCAAGTGTTAATTATGTACTCCTTCAGCAACTCTTGTAAAATGAATGAATGAAATGCACCTAGAAATGTCCTGATTCAATTCTTGGTGGCTCAGAATTGAATCCCTTAGAAAGTCCATGATCATACCATATTTACTGTTTATCCATGAATGCATGAGATGTATGGGAATGTATGCACTATGTGATATATGCATGCTAAATGGATAATGTGCAAAGTGAGACCTTAATAGTAATTAGGATGACCATAAAATCTTCCAAACAAATGATTAAGTTGGAAATGCTATAATTAAAGTAATTATAACATAGGCCCTCCATTGAGGCAATTATTTTAAGAAATTTTAAATACTTGCATAATATGCAATTAATTTAAAAGATTTTCTTAAGAGTAATTGTTAAGCATGAGATATTGTAAATATGTAAATGGTTTGGTGGCCAATATTGGATGTACCTGAGGACATTAAAATTATTTGCATAGTTACTGGCTCAATAGAATCAACTTAACTAATGCAAGATAAGTCAATAATGGATGTACCTGAGATTTTGAGCATTAGGGGCTAGGTAAAGGATTGAACCTCACATGAGATGTGATGGGCAAGGAGTTGCTCACTTATAGTTTATTGTAATTCCAATAATGGACGTACCTGAGGATGATCAATAGAATTATAAGAATTCAATCACCCACTAGAAATCCATCCAACTAGTTTTTCCATTTTCTACTTTGGACGTGTAGGATTCGCTAAGTTAGTGGGAGGACCAATTTGATTAAAAGACCATAATCATTTTGGTTAATTACATGATACATTTACTAATTAATCTGGTTATTTTCTGCAGTTAATTTTCTGATAATAATGAGCATAGAACAACCACCACCATCCAATATCCTTGCAAGCATACTTGATCGCAATAGGTTGACAGGACCTAATATGTCTGATTAGCTAAGAAATTTAAAACTTGTCCTGAACCTTGAACATATAAGATATGTTCTAGATTCAAATATTCCTGGTCCCTTACCTCCAGAGGCCACTCCAGAGGAACATGAAACTTTGGACAAGTGGAAGGAGCATGATATGAGATTTAAGTGTTACATGCTTGCTTCCATGAGTAATGAGTTACAGAAGCAGCATGAAAACATGCAGAGCGCGAGTGAGATCCTCCTTCATTTACAAGAGTTGTATGGTGAGTACAGCAGGAATGCTAGGTATGAGATATCTAGACAGCTATTCCACATAAGGATGTCTGAGGGACAAAATGTTAGGGATCATGTCCATAAGATAATTCGGCTGATTAAGCAGTTGGAACATCTTGATTTCAACACGGATTTCCAACTACAGACGGATTTGATCCTTCAGTCCCTTCCTGAGTCTTTTGGGAATTTTGTGACAAATTTCCATATGACTAAACAGGAATGCACCTTAGCTAGTTTACTCAACATGCTAGTTATTGCCCAAAAGAATATGTCGGGCAATAAAGGAAAAGAGGTAGCTTTGATTACATCTTCTTCTATTGGAAAGTCCAACAAGAAGAAAGGAAATAAGACAAAGAAACCTCAGATTCCTAGTCCTTCCAAAAAAAAAAAGCCAAACAGAAAAATAAAGATCAAAGCTGACAAAGGCAAAAGAAAGTGTTTCCACTGCCAGCAGGAAAGTGTTTCCACTACCTAGAGTATAGCAATCTAAAAGAATGCAATGCCATGATGAAAATCAACTCAAGTTCAAAATATATTTGGCACTTAAGGTTATGTCATGTTGCATAAGATAGGATTGCAAAATTAGAGAAAATGGGAATTCTATCCTCATTGGGCTCTGAGCCTACTCCAACTTGTGAATCTTGCCTTCAGGGCAAAATGACTAGATCACCCTTTATTGGACAAGGGCTAAGAGCTGAAAATATTTTGGAGCTAATACATAGTGATGCATGTAGTCCATTTAAAGAAATGGCTAAAGGTGGTTTTCATTACTTTATTACCTTTACTGATGATAAATCAAGGTTTGGGTATTTGCATTTGATGAAATACAAATATGAATCCTTTGAAAAGTTCAAAGAATTTAAATCCAAAGTAGAAAATCAAACAGGAAAGAGTATTAAAGCTCTTCGATCAGATCATGGAGGTGAATATTTGAGTACTGAGTTTGATGAATACTTGAGAGAGTACGGTATTGTTTCCCAGCTGACTCCTCCAGGAACGCTACAGTTGAATGGTGTATTTGAAAGGAGAAATCATACCCTATTGGATATGGTACATAGTATGATGAGCTATGCTGATATGTAAATCTCCTTTTGGGGATTTGCATTAGAATCAACTTTGTATATTCTGAATAGGATTCCATCAAAATCAGTTTCTTCCATACCTTATGAGATATGGCATGGAAGAAAACCAAGTCTTAAGAATGTTAAGATTTGGGGTTGTCCAGCTTATATCAAAAACTTGAACACTGATAAATTTAAAACCAGATCAGAAAAAGGTCGATTTGTTGGATATCCAAAAGATAGTTTTCGATATTATTTTTATTTGTCTACTTCACAAAAGGTTGTGAAAAGTAGAGATGCCACATTTCTTGAACAACAGTTTGTTCAAGAAGGAGGCAAAGGAAGGCAAATAGAGTTAGAATTGGAGAATTTTGACCAACCAACAGATCAGATGGATATAGATCCATCTAGTCAACCAACACCCATTAATGAAACATCTACAGCTATTCCTCATAGAACAACCAGTGTATCTCACCCACCAGTGAGATATGGTTTCCTTCATGAAGAAGAACAAGAGTTGTCTACTCATGAAGAAGTAGATCATGGAGATGATCCACTTACTTATGAAGAAGCTATATCAGATATAGACTCTTCAAAATGGATTGATGTTATGAAATCCGAGATTGATTCCATGTATAAGAATCAAGTTTGGGATCTTGTTGACCCACCTGAAGGTATTGTACCTATAGGGAACAAATGGGTTTTCAAGAAGAAAATTGGTTCTGATGGAAAGGTAGAGACCTATAAGGCAAGGCTAGTAGCGAAAGGGTTTCGCCAAAGGCAAGGAATCGACTATGAGGAGACTTTCTCGCCTGTTGCCATGCTTAAATCAATTAGGATTCTATTAGCAATAGCTACATACCATGATTATGAGATTTGGCAGATGGATGTCAAAATAGCTTTTCTCAATGGATACATTGAAGAAAACATTGCCATGGAACAACCTAGGGGTTTTGAATCCCAAGATGGTTCCAAGGCATGCAAGCTAAAGCAATCTATTTATGGGTTAAAGCAAGCTTCGAGGAGTTGGAACATCCGTTTTGATGAAGCCATTAAATCATTTGATTTTATCAAAAATGAGGATGAGCCATGTGTATATAAGAAGGTTAGTGACAGTGTTATTGTTAGTGTCCTGTTTACATCTGTAATCTCTCAAATGGCAAAATCTGTGTAACACCCCTAAGTTCGGTAGTGCGTTCTACTGTTCCGGTGGCCAGTGTTGTCCGGACAGCTAGGATGTCTAGAACTACACTTTGTTATGAGTGACGAGACATAAAATAATGAAATACAAGAAAAGAAAACACAAGAAAAACAAAGGAAAAATAATAGCAAAAAATTAAAGGTTAAATGTGGAATAAGTGGGAGTTAAGTTTATAATATGAATTATTTGTGTGAGTGGGCCACTAATGATTAAACTAAGCATAAAATGGGCTGATGTAAGTCCACTATAGCAGCTGAAATGTTCATCTTCTTCACTCCTTTAACCTAGCCAAATTGAAGAAGAAAAAAACCTCCATTGGTGTTTCATTCAAGCTTCATCTAAACCCTCACTTCACTTCTAAACACTTAGGTTCCTTCATTAAAGATTGTCTACACATCATAAGGAAGAGCTTGATACCAAAATCAAGAAGTTTAATCAAGGTTTGGCAAGTTCCAACCATAAGGTAAGTTTGTATTTTCGAAGATTGCTTTGTTAAACTTTGTGTTCATGTTATGGGCGTTGGTTTTGTGAAGAAAATTTTCAAGTTTGAAGAGTTATTGAGATGTCCATTTTGGACAGCCATGGAGTTATGTAATTGATGAAATATTTGTACATATATTTGATGAGAAATGATGTTGGTTAGGGTGATTTAATATCCTAGTAAATTATTCCATATGTATATGGTGATTTTGCACTTGGAATGGAAATTGATGAATTGTAGGACACTTTGGTGTTGAGGAAGCTTTTTGGCAGCCTTGGGATTCTTGGATAAATGTATGTGTTCATGAAGGTGTTGGCAGAAATATTGACATTAAGGTTGATGGATATGTATATAGATTGATTGTGTAAAGTGTATGTAAGAACTAGTAAGGTTTAGGTGTATATGTGATTGTACTTAGACTTTGTAAATGTGAGTTTTAATTGGTGTATTAAGGATGTTTGTAATCTGCCCAAAGTGATGTTAATGTAAAGTGGAATATGGTTTTGGTAATGAACCAAAACAGAATTGGTAAGGGAAGTGGACATATAGTAATGTAAGTTTGTAATTGATGTATGTTTAAGCAATGTGATTAAGGTAGTTTGCATTTTAGCCTATAACTTTAAATGTGTAACCTCAATTGGTATGAGACCAATTGGAGGTGAAACTAGGCACAAAATGTACCAACTTTCATTGAGAAAGCATACCAAAATTCTGCTTGCAAGGTGGCATGAAAAATGACCAATTCGGATTAAGTGCAATTGAAACCTAAAAACTGACCAATTGGGCAGCAGTTAGTGTTTAGGCCATAACTCACTCAAAACAGGTCAAATTGACCTGAAATGTTAACCATAAATAGTTAAGACCCATACCTACAAGTCTTATGAAGACACCAAAGCCCATAAATGACCATAAGCAAGTCAAAAAGCTTGCACAAGTTCGGGTCCAAAAACTGGCTGAACCAAAGTTGACCAAATTGACCTAAATTTGACCTAATTTGATGCCATTTGACCAGCAATAGTATAATAACCATAACTTGGTCTACTTAACTCAGAATGACCTAAAATTTTGCCCCGCGTTCCATAAGACATAGATCTACAAGTTTATAGTTTTAACCGAAACCCGAAAACCGAGGGAACTAGGTCGTTCGGCTAGGTCAAACTAGTATCCCGGAATCCAGCAAGTTGCATTAAAATGCACTAAACAAGGAAATGAGTTTGGTAAAACGTACCAACCCTAAAAACCTATCGAATGTGACATATTAATGACACTAAAACCTAATTTACCTAAAACGCATCGAGGGTCGGTATATTAGGTGATTGAGCAAATAATAGCCTTCAGTGAATTACTTATCGAACATTATCATTAGAGATAGTTTAATTTAGTACTGAAACACTTCAAATTGTGTTTCTCAGTTACCAAAGACTCAGGAAAAGGGAAGGAAACACTGAGTCCAGACCAGAAGACAGTCATCAGAGGTTTGTGCACAACTAGTTTTCAACTGATTTTGCTCTGAATAATATTTCATATGATTAATTGTATGTTTTTGTTTTAAATTGTGTTTGTGCACAACTAGTTTTCAACTCAATTGAAATGAATTATGACTATTTGTACATTATTGTTTTAAATTGTGGAAATGTGTTTGAATGGATATTTATTGCTTGAAAAGCATTGTAAATGATTTGATGGATACTATTGATTAAAAAGCACTGTAAATGGTTTTTGTGGAAATTAAAGATAATTATGAATTGTGTTGCCATTTTGTGAATGAAATTATAACTTTGGAAATTTATTGGATTCTCACGAATCATTTGAATAAAATGTTTGGAATTGATTTTGTGTTCACACTTAGCATGACAGTATCATATCATTCCTTCTCCATTTATGGGGTTGCGATCGTTTATTTTCCTTCTCCATTTATGGAGTCGTGATCGTTTATTTTTCTCCCTCTCTGGTTTACCAGTTGAGGTGATCGAATGAGTACTCATTATATAGCTAGCTCCCTTCCTCATCGATTTCGATTAGTGGGGTTGTGATTGCTTTGTCGTGGTGTACAACGCGGCATTGATCGGAAATTTGTGTCATGGCTTAAGTTGTGAATGAATTGTCAACACTGTATTCTTAAATTATTCGACTAAATTGTGTTGTTATGCGATTTGATAATTTGTGAAATGAAGTTTAAATTCTTATTGACATTTACTGTCTTTTGAATTTAACTATGTTTTGATTACTGAGATTTATTGTGATATTGTGTTAAATTCCTTATGACAGTATTGTCTTGAATTTAACTATGGTTTTTAAATATCCACTATTTATTTGAATTATGAGTTGTGATTTAAATTTTGTTTGGTTAATGTTGTGCACCACTGAGACATTGTCTCAACGATAGCTTTTATTCTTTGTCGCAGTAGACAGCATGCAGCAGACTAGGCTGGTATTACCTCCAGCGAGAGACTCCCGGGTATAATGAGTATACCAATATTTTGTATTTTGTAATATAATGTATGTTCACTGTATGTACATATTGTTGTTGGTTTTGAGCAGTTGTAAATAAAAATTGTACATTGAAGTTGTAAAATAATTATGAGTTATTTCGGCTTGTAAAAATTGTATTATATTTCTTTTATCTCAGTCTTTGAAAAATCACTGCAGATTTGAGTTGAGAAATATGTTGTGTTGAGAAAAATGTTGGATTTGAGATTTGGAAAATATATTGAAGTGCTTTTTACAGGTTTTCTGAAGAACTGTTTTATCCAAATTACAGATGGCACTCTGCCAAAATTTTTACAGAAATTCCAAATAAGTCAAATGTGTCAGTTCTATCACTTCAGTTAAAAAAAAGTTTTTAACACCTGTAAATAGTGCTCACCACTATAAAAGAAGTAAGAAAAGTTTTTAAAATCCCTTATAGTGTATTTAATGGGTTATCAGTAGACGGAGTTGGTAATTCATTAGGTATACTACGGGATCATGTTATGCCTTACAGAGGGGTAGGGTGTGACATGTTTTAGTGGTATCAGAGCCAAGTTTTTAAATTTTGTTTTCACCTGTTACTTGAATATTCTTTCTTCATAATACAACTGCTCAACATCATTGCTTGATACATACAGTACATTACATTATAAATATGCACTAACGGGAGGAAATCTCCTTGTGTTATTTGTTCAGGAGATCTAAAATCCTCATTGACTATGGAAGAGGGTGATCATTCAGTCAATCAATCTATTGAGGTTGAGGTGCAAGGGGATGCCCCAGGCCTACAAAAATGTTAGTGGTTCAAGAAGCACCGGCCTGCAGATCTGCGATTTCTGCTCGATTCACTCGTGAGATGGCTACAATGTTCCAACAAATGGCTGGCAATGTACCTACTCAAGTCCCAATACAGACACTAGTGGTACAACCACAGTCTCCTACCAGGCAGTATGATAAATTGATGAAATATGGGGCTATAGAGTTTAAAGGGACAGTAGATCCTCTAGAAGCTGAACAGTGGTTAGAGAGGATGGATAGGGTATTCAAGAAACTGCATTGCACAGAGGAGCTTAGATTTGAATACTCAGTGTCTTTGTCACAGGGGGATGCTTATGACTGGTGGAAAACCATTCCCCACGATGCAGTAGAACTGCAGGTCTTGACTGGAATGACTTTCTCAAGGAATTCAGACAGAAATATGTCCCTGATGCTTATGTAGACCAGAAGCTGCAAGAGTTCCTAAGTCTGAAACAGGGGAACAGATCAGTGGCTGAGTATGAAAGAGAATTTTCTCGTCTGAGCCATTATGCAGTCAGTCTGCTTGCTACCAGCAGGGAGAGATGCAAGAGGTTTGAAACCGGCTTGAAGCCCAGTATCAGATTACAAGTAGTCGGCTTCAAACACACTAACTTCTCTGAACTTATTTCTCAAGCCCTAGAGTTGGAAAGAATTGAGATTGAGACTGCTCCTGAGAAAAAGAAATCAGAGAAGACAGATAAAGAGGAAAGTCAGAGAAACGAGTTCGGTGGTCATACTGGGAAGAGGAAAAACCATGGGGGACATGGCAGAGGTGGCAAGAAATCTGGTAGGGGAAGACATTCAGGACAGAAACCTCCTCTATCTGGTCAGCAGAGTACCGGAGGTTCCTACCATTCCCGCCAATGTGAAAATTGTGGAAGATATCATGGTGGGATATGCTATAAGGCTATTGGAGCCTGTTATAACTGTGGAGGCACAGGACACTTTGCCAAGGACTGCACCAGTAGTCGCAGAGTTGGACCACCTCCTACTACTGCAGAAGGGTCAGTTCAGAGCCCTGTCACTAGAAGTTCACAACCACCTAGCAGAGGTAGAGGCAGGGGTAGAGGCAACCTAGCAGGCAGCCAAGGCACAGTGAAACATTCAGAGCAAGACAGTGCTCCGGTCAGAATGTATGCAATGAGACAGCGGGAAGAGGCCGAGACATCTGATGTTGTGGCTGGTACCTTCTCAACTTTTAACCAAAATGTGTTTGTGTTATTTGATCCGGGCTCTACCCATTCTTATGTGAGTGCTAGCATCATTGATTGCATTGCTGTTCCATGTACAAAAATGGACTTTGAGGTGCTAGTAACAAGTCCACTAGGACAGGAAGTCAGGGTTAATAGAATGTATAGAGATTGTCCTTTGGTGATCCCATGACACACTTTCCTGTCTGATTTCATTGAAATGCCCTTCAGAGATTATGATATCATCTTGGGCATGGATTGGTTAGCTAAGCATCATGCCATGATTGACTGTAGGCTGAAGACAGTCACTTTTGGTCTCCCTCAGTACAATGATGTGGTAATACATGGGGAAAGGCAGTTATTGCCATCAAACATCATTTAATTGCACTAGCCGTAAAGATGATCGAAAGAGTCAGAAGCCTACTTGGCACATGTGGTAAACACCCAAGTGGGGAGTCCAACATTGAAGGACATCCCTACAGTACATGACTTTTTAGATGTGTTTCCTGATGAATTGCCAGGATTACCTCCGGAAAGAGAAGTGCAGTTTGAAATTAATGTTATGCCTGGTGTGGATCCAATCTCCATAACGCCATACAGAATGGCACCAGCAGAGCTGAAGGAGTTGAAGATACAATTGCAAGAACTACTTGAAAAGGGCTTCATCCGCCCTAGTGTGTCACCTTGGGGAGCACCAGTGTTGTTTGTTAAGAAGAAGGATGGTACTCTCCGCTTGTGCATTGACTACCGGCAGTTGAATAAGGTGACAATAAAGAACAGATATCCATTGCCTCGCATTGATGATCTGTTTGATCAATTGAAAGGTGCAGCTGTATTCTCCAAAATTGATCTGCGATCTGGCTATTATCAGTTGAAGGTACAAGAGCATAGTATTCCAAAAACTGCTTTCAGAACTCGGTATGGCCACTATGAGTTTCTAGTAATGCCATTCGGGTTAACAAATGCTCCAGCTGCTTTTATAGATCTGATGAACACTATCTTCAGACCATATCTTGATCAATTTGTGGTGGTGTTTATTGATGACATTTTGATGTATTCAAGAATGCAGAAGAGCATGACAGACATTTGCAGATTGTACTGCAGACTTTAAGGGAGAAACAGCTATACGCCAAGTTGTCGAAATGTGAATTTTGGCTGAAAGAAATCTCCTTTTTGGGATATGTTGTGTCAGCTGAAGGGATCAAGGTAGATTCTAGCAAGGTAGAAGCTATCCTTAATTGGAAGCCGCCCAGGAACGTCACAGAAATTCGCAGTTTTCTGGGTTTAGCTGGATATTACCGTCGGTTTGTGAAGGGGTTTTCTATGTTATCTTCTCCACTGACCAAACTGCTTCGGAAAGATGTAAAATTTCAGTGGACAGATAAATGTCAGCAAAGTTTTGATGAGTTGAAGAGGTGTTTGACTGAAGCTCCAGTCCTCACTTTACCTACTCCGGGTAAAGAATACACAGTTTATAGTGATGCTTCTCACAATGGGTTAGGCTGTGTGTTGATGCAAGATCGGAATGTCATTGGTTATGCATCACGCCAGCTGAAACCGCATGAGAGGAATTACCCAACACATGACCTGGAGTTAACAGCTATTGTTTTTGCTCTGAAGATCTAGAGACACTATTTGTATGGAGAGAAATGCTACATTTACACAGCTCACAAGAGCTTGAAGTACTTAGGCACCCAGAAGGAATTAAATTTGAGGCAGAGGAGATGGTTAGAACTCATCAAAGATTATGATTGCTTACTAGACTATCAGCCCGGGAAAGCAAATGTGGTGGCTGACGCCTTAAGTCGTAAGATTATGGCAAGTCTCAGAGTTTCTCCTTTGTCCATGGTATGTGAATTGAAAGCACAGCATGCCAGTTTAGAGATTGATGATGAGGGACAAACAGTAATTGCATGGCATGTACAGCCAGTGTTGATTGATCAGATCAGAATGGCTGCTCAGAGTGATGAAAAATATCAAAAGCTATTGAAAGAAGTCCAGCAGGGCAAGAAACCTGAATTTTCTATGAGAGATGATGGATTATTGCTACATCAAGGCAGAATGTGCGTTCCTAATGATGCTGAATTGAGACAGATCATTATAAAGGAAGCACATGAGTCTCCATTTGCTATGCACCCTGGTGGAACTAAAATGTACAGAGGGCTGAAAGAGCATTACTGGTGGATGGGCATGAAGAGGGATATAGCTGAGTTTGTTTCCAAATGCCTAACTTGTCAGCAAGTAAAGGCAGAACATCAAGTTCCAGCTGGTTTGTTACATCCTTTGTCAGTACCAGAGAGGAAATGGGAACGAATAACTATGGATTTTGTTACAGGACTTCCAAGGACGCAGAGTAGTCATGATGCAGTATGGGTTATAGTTGACAGATTGACCAAGTCTGCTCACTTTTTGCCAGTTCGGATGGACTATAGCCTGGAAAGATTGGCCAGATTGTACATATATGAGATTGTAAAATTGCATGGAGTGCCAGTATCAATTGTATCGGCAGAGATCCTAGGTTCACTTCTAGATTAGGGTAGTCTTGAGAGCCCTAGGAACTAGATTGAACTTCAAAGACAAAGATTCCACCCTGCAGACAGATGGCCAGTCTGAAAGGGTTATTCAGATATTGGAGGATATGCTACGGGCTTGTGTGATTGAATTTGAAGGTAGTTGGGATACACACTTGCCTTTGATTGAATTTGCCTATAACAACAGCTACCAATCAAGCATTGGGATGCCTCCATATGAAGCTTTGTATGGTAGAAAGTGCAGAACTCCCTTATGTTGGGATGAGGTAGGTGAAAGGAAGATGATTGGGCCAGAAATTGTCCAGCAGACAGAGGAAAAGATTAGATTGATTAGAGATAGACTCAAAGCTGCATTAGACCATCAGAAGTCCTATGTTGATCTGAAAAGAAGAGATATTGAGTACGCAGTGGGTGATAAGGTATTCCTCAAAGTTTCTCCTTGGAAGAGGATTATGAGATTTGGCAGAAAAGGGAAACTGAGTCCTCGTTTCATCGGACCATATGAAGTTCTAGAAAGAGTGGGTCCTCTGGCATATCGGTTGGCATTACCTCCAGAGCTAGCAAGGATACACAGTGTCTTCCATGTGTCCATGTTAAGGAGGTACAGATCTGACCCATCTCATGTACTATCAGTTGAAGAGATTGAGGTAAATCCAGACCTCTCATATGAGGAAGAACCCATAAAAATTCTGGCTTATGACGTGAAGCAGCTGAGGAATAAACAGATACACCTGGTTAAAGTGCTGTGGAACCATCATTCAGGCCAGGAAGCTACTTGGGAACGTGAAGAGGATATGAGGAGACAGCACCCATAGCTGTTCAGAGACTAATGCCAGGTAAAATTTCGAGACGAAATTTATTTAAGGGGGGGAGAATTGTAACACCCCTAAGTTCGGTAGTGCGTTCTACTGTTCTGGTGACTAGTGTTGTCCGGACAGCTAGGATGTCTAGAACTACACTTCGTTATGAGTGACGATACATAAAATAATGAAATACAAGAAAAGAAAATACAAGAAAAAAAAAAAGGAAAAATAATAGCAAAGAAATGTAACCAAGTTAAGCGAGCCGAGAACCCTAGCGATGGGTGACCGCACCGAAAAGTCACGGCGTGGACCGTTGACTAGCCCTGGACTGCGGGGAACCCTGAAAAATATTTTTAGGACTTAAAGAGACATCAATTGAAGTAGGAATATCATTAGAAATATCAAAGAAAAATTAAACTATTAGTACAAGGAAAAGTGAAAAATCGAAAAACAAACAAAACCCGGTGTTACCGAAAAATCGGGAATGCAGCCCGAACAGGGGCATTATGGTCATTTGACATCCCAAATTGTCTTTTGACCTAAATGTCCATTAAAAATAAATAATATTACACTTAGAAAATAAAATGAAAAATTAATTTGGTGGTACCTAAAGTAAATAACAAAAAATTAAAGGTTAAATGTGGAATAAGTGGGAGTTAAGTTTATAATATGAATTATTTGTGTGAGTGGGCCACTAATGATTAAACTAAGCATAAAATGGGCTGATGTAAGTCCACTATAGCAGCTGAAATGTTCATCTTCTTCAGTCCTTTAACCTAGCCGAATTGAAGAAGAAAAAAACCTCCATTGGTGTTTCATTCAAGCTTCATCTAACCCCTCACTTCACTTCTAAACACTTAGGTTCCTTCATTAAAGATTGTCTACACATCATAAGGAAGAGCTTGATACCAAAATCAAGAAGTTTAATCAAGGTTTGGCAAGTTCCAACCATAAGGTAAGTTTGTATTTTGGAAAATTGCTTTGTTAAACTTTGTGTTCATGTTATGGGTGTTGGTTTTGTGAAGAAAATTTTCAAGTTTGAAGAGTTATTGAGATGTCCATCTTGGACAGCCATGGAGTTATGTAATTGATGAAATATTTGTACATATATTTGATGAGAAATGATGTTGGTTAGGGTGATTTAATATCCTAGTAAATTATTCCATATGTATATGGTGATTTTGCACTTGGAATGGAAATTGATGATTTGTAGGACACTTTGGTGTTGAGGAAGCTTTTCGGCAGCCTTGGGATTCTTGGATAAATGTATGTGTTCATGAAGGTGTTGGCAGAAATATTGACATTAAGGTTGATGGATATGTATATAGATTGATTGTGTAAAGTGTATGTAAGAACTAGTAAGGTTTAGGTGTATATGTGATTGTACTTAGACTTTGTAAATGTGGGTTTTAATTGGTGTATTAAGGATGTTTGTAATCTGCCCAAAGTGATGTTAATGTAAAGTGGAATATGGTTTTGGTAATGAACCAAAACAGAATTGGTAAGGGAAGTGGACATATAGTAATGTAAGTGTGTAATTGATGTATGTTTAAGCAATGTGATTAAGGCAGTATGCATTTTAGCCTATAACTTTAAATGTGTAACCTCAATTGGTATGAGACCAATTGGAGGTGAAACTAGGCACAAAATGTGCCAACTTTCATTGAGAAAGCATACCAAAATTCTGCTTGCAAGGTGGCATGAAAAATGACCAATTCGGATTAAGTGCAATTGAAACCTAAAAACTGACCAATTGGGCAGCAGTTAGTGTTTAGGCCATAACTCACTCAAAACAGGTCCAATTGACCTGAAATTTTAACCATGAATAGTTAAGACCCATACCTACAAGTCTTATGAAGACAGCAAAGCCCAGAAATGACCATAAGCAAGTCAAACAGCTTGCACAAGTTCGAGTCCAAAAACTGGCCGAACCAAAGTTGACCAAATTGACCTAAAATTGACCTAATTTGATGCCATTTGACCAGCAATAGTATAATAACCATAACTTGGTCTACTTAACTCAGAATGACCTAAAATTTTGCCCCGCGTTCCATAAGACATAGATCTACAAGTTTATAGTTTTAACCGAAACCCGAAAACCGAGGGAACTAGGTCGTTCGGCTAGGTCAAACTAGTATCCCGGAATCCAGCAAGTTGCATTAAAATGCACTAAACAAGGAAATGAGTTTGGTAAAACGTACCAACCCTAAAACCCTATCGAATGTGACATATTAATGACACTAAAACCTAATTTACCTAAAACGCATCGAGGGTCGGTATATTAGGTGATTGAGCAAATAATAACCTTCAGTGAATTACTTATCGAACATTGTCGTTAGAGACAGTTTAATTTAGTACTGAAACACTTCAAATTGTGTTTCTCAGTTACCAAAGACTCAGGAAAAGGGAAGGAAACACTGAGTCCAGACCAAGAGACAGTCATCAGAGGTTTGTGCACAACTAGTTTTCAACTGATTTTGCTCTGAATAATATTTCATATGATTAATTGTATGTTATTGTTTTAAATTGTGTTTGTGCACAACTAATTTTCAACTGATTTTACTCTGAATAAGATTTCATATGATTAATTGTATGTTATTGATTTAAATTGTGTTTGTGCACAACAGTATTTCTTTTGAATTTTTCAATTGAAATGAATTATGACTATTTGTACATTATTGTTTTAAATTGTGGAAATGTGTTTGAATGGATATTTATTGCTTGAAAAGCATTGTAAATGATTTGATGGATACTATTGATTAAAAAGCACTGTAAATGGTTTTTGTGGAAATTAAAGATAATTATGAATTGTGTTGCCATTTTGTGAATGAAATTATAATTTTGGAAATTTATTGGATTCTCACGAATCATTCGAATAAAATGTTTGGAATTGATTTTGTGTTCACACTTAGCATGACAGTATCATATCATTCCTTCTCCATTTATGGGGTTGTGATCGTTTATTTTCCTTCTCCATTTATGGAGTCGTGATCGTTTATTTTTCTCCCTCTCTGGTTTACCAGTTGAGGTGATCGGATGAGTACTCATTATATAGCTAGCTCCCTTCCTCATTGATTTCGATTAGTGGGGTTGTGATTGCTTTGTCGTGGTGTACAACGCGGCATTGATCGGAAATTTGTGTCATGGCTTAAGTTGTGAATGAATTGTCAACACTGTATTCTTAAATTATTCGACTAAATTGTGTTGTTATGCGATTTGATAATTTATGAAATGAATTTTAAATTCTTATTGACATTTACTGTCTTTTGAATTTAACTATGTTTTGATTACTGAGATTTATTATGATATTGTGTTAAATTCCTTATGACAGTATTGTCTTGAATTTAACTATGGTTTTTAAATATCCACTATTTATTTGAATTATGAATTGTGATTTAAATTTGTGTTTGGTTAATGTTGTGCACCACTGAGACATTGTCTCAGTGATAGCTTTTATTGCCGCCGCAGTAGACATTGCATGTATACAGACTAGGCTGGTATTACCTCCAGCGAGAGACTCCCGGGTATAATGAGTATACCAATATTTTGTATTTTGTAATATAATGTATGTTCACTGTATGTACATATTGTTGTTGGTTTTGAGCAGTTGTAAATAAAAATTGTACATTGAAGATGTAAAATAATTATGAGTTATTTCGGCTTGTAAAAATTGTATTATATTTCTTTTATCTCAATCTTTGAAAACTCACTGCAGATTTGAGTTGAGAAATATGTTGTGTTGAGAAAAATGTTGGATTTGAGATTTGGAAAATATATTGAAGTGCTTTTTACAGGTTTTCTGAAGAACTGTTTTATCCAAATTACAGATGGCACTCTGCCAAAATTTTTACAGAAATTCCAAATAAGTCAAATGTGTTAGTTCTATCACTTCAGTTAAAAAAAAGTTTTTAACACCTGTAAATAGTGCTCACCACTATAAAAGAAGTAAGAAAAGTTTTTAAAATCCCTTATAGTGTATTTAATGGGTTATCAGTAGACGGAGTTGGTAATTCATTAGGTATACTACGGGATCATGTTATGCCTTATAGAGGGGTAGGGTGTGACAATCTGATTTTCTAATTGATTGAAAAAGCTTTAGAAGTTGTTCAAGGGCTGCCATAGGTGTTCTTAGTGTGGACAAGCTAGAGGGACAACATTTGGTGTCCTGAAGACGCATTTGAAAAGGCACAAATACACTGCAGTGCATCAAGAGGTTAGTGTATTTGTTCTTGATTTAATCTAGGGTTCTAAAATTAATCTAATTAATTTTAAAATCTTAAATGGCAAATACAGATCCAAAAAAACATATTAAAAGTGTTTTAATATGTTGTTTATCATTGAAATCAAATAAATAAAAATAAATCTTGCATGATGCATGTGACCCTAGGTGAAAATTTTTGAATTCAATGGTATAAACTTGTGTTTTTCACGCTTTCGCTCCTTCACACCGATCACCGGAACAGTGCATTACACATAGCTATGCATATAGGAGTGTTACAGGCAAAATTGCCTTAACTCAAGCTACACAATAGCAAATTAGATGATTCCAAAGCCAAAATAACATAGAACTACAAATTTTATGTTTAGACCTAAACCCAGTTCTTAAGGCAAATTAGAGAAAATGTTAGAAAAAATTAGAAGTCTTAAATCTAAAAATCTTGCACTTCAACGAAATTGTCCTATGACCTCCGAATGGTTATCAAGCCATAACTTCCTCTACAAAACTCCAATTGAAGTGATTCAAAATGATTTGGAAACCTAAGACAAAGGCATAATACATTTCTTTAGGGACCTAGTCCAAATTCTATGCATAAGGTGCTCGGATATAGAATGTAATTTTAAGGTACAAATTTAGAAAACTAAAAAATTTAGGATATGACACCCAAAATAATGTTTAGTAATTGGGCAATAACTAGAGATCCAGAACTCCAAATTGAGTGATTCAAAAAGGGAATAAAAACTAAGACATAGAGGAACAACTTTCATGAAGATTGCATTATCAAATTTTAACTTGAACTAGGTGGAATTTCGGTTATAAAGTCAAGTCTTAAATCTGCCTTAAACCCAGAAATTATTAAGTTGCATGATAACTTAAGAATTTATTTGATTAGCTATTAGTGAAGGTTAAAATGAGTATTGAGACTTTACAATTGTGTAATTTCAGTTGAAAAATAGCCTCCTAAGGAAGGGAAGGACTAAGCCTAATAAAGAGAATTCAAAGAAGGTTTGTGCACAACTCAATTACTTTTTGTTTTAAAAATTGTAAATGTGTTAAATCAACTTTGTTCAAGCCAAGTATGCTTTCCTTTTTGCATTTGAGAATTATTTTCCTTGTTTTGAGAATTTTGAATGTGAAATGAATTTATAATTGTGGAATGGCAGATATTGGCTATTTGAAATTATTGTAGCAAGGGGGTGAGCCGATTTGAAAACTTTTAAGTGTTTTGAGTATTGATGCCAACCCTATATGGGGATTTTTTATAAATAAAATGTGATTATTTGATTTGCAATGTGATTATTAAATGGAAATTATTTTGAATTTGTTTTGAAACCACAGTTGACATGGCAATTTGATTTGTGTCCCTCATTATTTGAGGTGAGATTGATTATGTTACCTCCCTCTCTGGCTTGCCAGTTGAGGTTGAGATCGGATGAGTATTCATATTGCTAGCTAGCCCCCCTTCCTCATTAATAATGGTTAATGGGGTTGAGATTACTTTATCGTGGTGTATAATACGGCATTGATCATGAAATTTTGTGTCATGTCCTAGACAGTGTGATTGTTGGCAACACCTTTGCTTTGTGAATGTTTTGATAAAATGTGATTGAAATAAATGATTTGTGATACTGATGTCATGACTTATGAAAAATTTAAATATTATAAACCATTTTTGTTATGATGTAACAATTATGTTTTGTAGTCAGTTTTTCTTAAAATTTTTAGTTTTGCACCACTGAATGAAATACTCAGCGATAACTTCTGCATGCTGTCGCAGGTAAAGGAAAAGATAGAGCAGTTGAGTGAGCTGCTTGAAGCTGTGGTGATCGGACTATTTTACGGGTATATACTAGATATACCCTTACAAATTCCTTTTGATGCAAAGTAGTTCTATATGTATGTAAGAGACAGATGAGCAGCTGTATGGAAAGAATTGTAATAATATTTTTGTAATATTTTTTAAATTTTGAGTTTGTAAATTTGTAATTACATATCTTTTTGAATGGTAAATGAATGTTTCTGATGGAATGAAATTAAGTGATTCTATCTCCTTAATATGGAATGAATGAAAAGATATTATTTGAGTTTGATTTAGTAAAATTTACATGTACTAGTTCTCACAAGTTTAAAAGCATGGTTTATCAAAATTATAACCATCAGCACGCGAATTTTCTGTAAAATAAAATAAAATAAATTCTTTAAGTCTTAAAGGATTTCATAATATTTTCTTATCTTCTTAGCAATAATTTAATTAAAAGGAAATTGGTTTGTTTAAAATCCCTTGTAGTATATTTAATAGGTTATTAGTAGACGGAGTTCGGTAATTCATTAGGTATACTACGGGATCATGTCATATCTTACAGAGGGGTAAGGTGTGACAATGCTTATACTAAAATGTTCTGTCACTCATATTCTTAACAAGTTAAGAATAGAATATCTAACAAGTCATTAAAGGACATTTTTCTATAATATTTAAACCATTCAAATATAAGAGAAATTAATCATTTGCCATGAAATGGGAATAAATATTTACGATACACAACATAAAGGCATTGCTCTAGGGCATGCTGCTAACAGAAATTTGTAATAAATGATCCAAATGACTCAGGAAGGGATTATAAGGTCATATCTATTTGAAGTGAGAAGTCCATTATGAAATCAAGTGCCTTAAGCTGCTCAATGAGCCTAATCATCTTGTTCACATAGGCTACCACATCCATCTCCTCTATCACCTTTATCCTAAATAGCTGTTTAGATATCTCATGTCTAGCATTTCTGCTATGCTCACCATACAACTCTTGTAGGTGATCTAGGATTTTAGATGTTGTATGCATCTTCTCATATTGCTTTTGTAACTCATTAGTCATAGAAGCAAGCATGTAATGCTATGCTTAGATGTCACCATCTTTCCACTTAGCTAAAGTGTCATGTTCCTCTTAGGAAGCCCCTTCAAGTAAAGGACCAAGAACTTTTGAGTCTAACATGTTTCCAATACGTTCTAAAAAGAATCTTAAGATTTCTTAACCAATCTAAGAAGTTAGGCCTAGTCAGCCTATTGGTATCAAATATACTAGCGAGAACATTAGTTGGTTTTGGTGTCATTTTATCAAATTTTACTACAAAAAATAATAAGATTTTGATTAGTATATTGTATCAAGTAATTAACCAAAATGATCATGGTGTCACACCTCCTCCCTTACTCCTCATAAGATGTAACATGTTCCCGTAGTACACCAAATGAATTACCGTACTTCACCTACCAGTAACCCATTAAATATACTACAAGGGATTTTAAAACAATTTTTGTTCATTTTGGAATTGGTGAGCATATTCTAATAAGTATTAAAACATTTAATTAAGGTGAAAATCTAATTAAAATTTTTAACTCATTTTATGTTTCCACAAATTTTGTAAAAATTTTCACAGAGTTTCGTCTGTATTTCGAGAAAACAGTTCTTCAAAACCTGAAAAAAGAAACACTCCCAATATATTTCTTAATCACAACTCCATTTGCAACCACCAAACTTCAAATCAACAGCACTAGCAACACTTCAATTCAAAATCCAAATTTCAAATCAAGAATGAATATCTCAAAACATTTCATAACTCATGCACATTGCGTTTTAAATCATTAATTTACAATCATAAGTTAATTTACAGATGCAAAATCTCAAAAATAATATTATTACAATTTTATTTGTACAACTGCTCAAATTACAGAGATACATATGCATACTATCATATTTACATCAAACTAACTTCCATGGTATAGACAAATACCCGTACAAAAATTCTTCAATTGTTCTCCTCTCTAATCAGAGTGTACCGCTCTGCTTGCTATGTCCTTTTCTCTATCTCATGACAAAGAAGTTAAAGCTATCACTAAGTATATAAATACTCAGTGGTGCACAATAAAGCATAAAATGCATAATATAAAACATTTATGAACAAATCATCATTCAAAAATCTCATAATCGCATTTCACAATTTTTTTTCTCAAATCACATTTATAATAAATCATAATTTTCAAAGCTTAATATAGCACAACTTAATCAAATAATTTAATAAACATAGTGTTGCCAAACAATAACACAACTTAGGACATGACACAAAATTTCCGAACATGCCGTGTGTACATCACGACAAGGCATACTCACCCCACTAATCGAAATCAATGAGGGAGGTGGCTAGCTAGCTAATGAGTACTCATCCAAACTAGCCCCTCAGATTGGAAAGCCAGAGAGGGAGGAAAGTGATCAAATATTAAACTCACCCCACAAGTGGAGGAGGAACATTTTAATATTGTCATGCCAAGTGTGAATTAAAAACAATTTAAATCAAGTTATTCAAATATTTTATGCAATTCACAAATCATATTTCATTCTAAACTTTTCATTTATAAAGTAGGCAACACACTATTTTTCAAATAATATTTTTAAAGCCATAACAATTAAAATTATGCACAACATTTATTTCAAGAATTGTCAAGTAGAAACAAAGAATTTTAAGTTTATTGTGCACAAACCTAACGTGAGTCGCCTCTAGGCCTTGACTCAGTCTCTTATACCTTTTGGGTATTTTTTAGCTGAAACACAAAATTTATAGTGTTTCAGTATCTTATTTCACAATAAATCCAATAATTAATTCATAAATACTTCATTCTAGCCCAAATATGCCTAAACTAACATTCTTGGAAATTTTCATTTTGGAGTTACTATTCATGGTACTATTCAAGTCAATTTATTGACTTTCTAAGGCTTAATAGGTATGAGAATTCCAACTTCACCCACATATCACATTTTGGTCACTAAATTTGTTAGTTTTGGTTGCTCACTAAAATTCTAAGTCTTTTAGGCAAATTTGTAAATTTTCAGTTTTGGTGTCTAGAGATGCACTGTTCCATTGGTCATTTTACTGTTAGAATTTGGCAAAACTTTCTTCATAGAAAATGTTTCCTATTATCTTAAG